>NC_052133.2:33288795-34660727 GCF_016086655.4 Lepeophtheirus salmonis
AATAATTAATACTTTGTTCTTAAATTTAAATATTAATCCCTACCTTAAAAAACAAAACCCAAAACATACAACCTTACATTAATATGGAAAAATGAAAATATGGTATCCCTAAGTTTTGGTTGATGTGGGGAAGAGAGGAATGGGAGTGCCCAGAAAAGGGGGGGGGGAAGTCCACTTTTATTTATATATTTTATCCAACAAATCCAAATGGAGTGAATATTTTGAGGTGATATTTCTTTGTTTCTATAAAAACGAAACATCAACATATATGTACTCTTTTTAAACCCTGTCTATGAACTTTTTTATGAATCTATTAAACGTCCAGTAATTAGCTATAGATTTAAAATTAAAAAATTCCAAATAATTGAATATATGAAATATAATTTTTGAATTTTTTTTCCAAAAAATTTAATTTTTTTGAATAGGTATTATTGATTTTTGAAATATTTGTAGTTTTTGGATTATTTAAAAAAAAAATTCCAAAACCAAGTCCCTAAAAGATTTGGCTGTTAGTTTGTATTTTTTTCTAATAAAAATATTAGACAATAAACGCCACGCCTTCAAAACTGCGTATCTTATAGTATATTATGCATTAGATAACGTTAGTCAGATAAAATGCTGCATCCATTATGTCATTTTACAATGGCAATAACTTGAATAAAAAACAAAAGGAAATTTCAACACGTGTTTGTATATGTATTGTAGAGTGAGGCAATGTTCGACTGGCTCAAATACTTAAGGGAAGAATATATGTACTATAAAGTCAACGGTTGACTTTATAATTTACTTGAGCTACATATTATAAGGGAAAAAGCGAGATATTTTAGTGAAGATCTGTTATATATTTGGGTCAATATTGGGTATATTTCATGAATTTACAAAAAATTTAAAAAAGGAAAAAAGCCCGTAAATTACATAAACGGAGGACATTACCGGAAAAAGAAACCGGTCGGTCAAATTATTATAGTTTTTAATATGAAAGAGGGTACCCGGTTTCAGGATATGCAGATTCTGGTAATAGAAATTTGTGCGACAGGTGGCCTATTAAAGTAAATTAATATTCCATATTTCTAGAATCTTAACACTTGTTTGAAGTATATTATTAAAATTCTAGATATTGGCTCACAATTTTTGTTATTCATAATCTCTAGAGCCTGAACAATGAACACAGTTCTCTTAAACTAGGACAGGGCTAGATTTTTATGTTTCATATTTATATCAACAATTTTGGATAATCTTCTAAATTTACATAGGCTGGACACATATGTGTGTTGCTTCCTCCCATAAACCTGCACTGGACCCAATCCTTATATTCAATATAACTATAAATTCTATATATTGGTCCCACTTCAACTATATGTAACTGTGCCAGTTTGTCCATCTTTAAAAACAGTACTTAGATGTTTGTATTGATACAAACATCTTTAAATGAGAATCAAAACCCTTAATAGAGAATATTTTATATATTTTCAGAATACCTATAAAATTTTATTTTTTTCTCCCAAAAAAATTAGTATTTTGTGAATAGCTGTGGATTTTTGAAATTTTTTTACCAAAAATTTAATATTGAAAATTTTTCAAATTTTTTTTCCAAAAATCTTTTATTTGAAATTTAATTTCAGAAATTAACGTTCCCGAAAATTTCCTTTTTCCAGAATACCTATAAATTTTTGATTTTTTTTCCAAAAAAATTAGTATTTTGTGAATAGCTGGGGATTTTTGAAATTTTTTTACTCAAAATTTAATATTGAAAAATTTTTTACCGAAAATTTAATATTGAAAATTTTTTGACCAAAAGTGTATTATTGAAAATTTTTTTCCATAATTTTTCAATTTAAAAAAAAAATTCCCAGAAACCAATCCTCCTTAAAAAAAAAAAAAATATATATATATAATCCTGCGTGATTGAAGGGGCTGCTTATGGAGCAGTATATAACAATAATGTGAGAGAAACAGTCAACAGAGAGGGAGGAAGGGGAGATTCATTGAGAGGGAATGAGGAATCTTCCTCATTCCATAATGGAAATTTTATTTTACTTTATACTAGCAGCTAAAGAAAAAGAAAGAGAGAAATAGATGCAGCAAAGGAGGAGAAGAAGTAAGAAGGAAGAATCATCCTCAGGAACAAAGAATCACAATAAATAATAACATGAAAAACAAACACACACAAATCGACTACTCCTAAATACCTCTTATCAAAAGCAAACAAGATCAAACTCATTAAATAGTCAAAATGACTATAGAACCTACGATTTTGTACTAGTTACAACTTGTATAAGCAGATTATACTAGTTTTAATTTCAAAGTCTCACTATTACCATGCCCTTTTCAAGACTTGGACAATTTTGACATTATGTTATGGGTAAAAACCATATTTTGGAAATGACCTCTTGTAGGAAAGACAGTTTTGATAAAAAATATCCACATTTTGAGAAAACAACACAGTTTTAACGACTAATTGGACTAATTTTAGTCAAGGTTGTGTAAAACCCCCCTCAAATCCCACTATTATTACCTTATCTAAACAGTACATCAGTCATTTTAATTACCTACTACTAATTGATGCTATCTATTCAAATTACGCAATTTGTATTTACGATATTGTTGGACATTTGAATTACAGAATATGCCACAAAATACTTTTAATTAATTGGTAATTTTCATCAGAAAAGTCTAATCATATTCCTTTAGTATATCGATAAAATTCATGGAATATTCAATTACTGCATTATCCTCATCAAAAATAATTCTCTATATCCTTTACCCTTCTACAAGCAATCATCCATTTTCATAATGAACGAGTTTAATTACGTACATGTATGCACTCGCATAATGTCATGAAGACAGAAACGAAATAGTTTATATGATATAATATATTTAATATGTATACTATAAATATAATTATTTTTTTGTGAAATCGTAGGGGAGCAGGATTTTTTTTTTTTTTTGAATAAGTAACAATATATGAAGAAGAAGAAAAAAAAATACATATAAAAAATCGGGAGGTGGTGCAAATTTGTATTATTATTTTATGGTTGTTAAAAAAGGGAAGAAGAAAAAGAAGAAGGCGAAAACCGAGGGAGGGGAGAGAGAAAGAATGAAAGAAAGAAAGAGAAAAAGAGAGAATCTCAATGTATTTAGAGGGTAGTTTTTTCGTCTTCTTTTTTATTTTTTTTTAACTGATGTGGCGCTATCAATTTGACCAATTTTTAATTCATTTCCCTCCCCCCATGAATGTGTTATTTAGTATTTACTTAATCCTATTATTAAGCCTTGTTGGGCGTTACTCTAAACACGTTCTTTCTAACTATGTGTATTTACTATATATTATTAGTGATGGATTCGTATTATAACTATTGAGTTAAAATTTTCAAACATTAAGTCAAATCGAGTTCGAGTACAGGATTTAGGGGAATAAAAACATTTTTTTCATTGAATAAATAAGTTCAACAATTACGTCAGTTTGACTATCTGAATAAGCCAGTCAAAAACTTGTAAATAAAAAATGCCCCGCCAAAAATAGGACAAAGAAATTGACGAGGGACTAACAGAGGTGTTTAAATTTGTTCGGATTTCTGTGGAGCCCATATAGAGGAAATAAAAGTTCCCAAATCAAATATTGACAGAAACAAAAGTTGCTTTAAGGGCCCAGATATGTAGTCACTTTTTAAATTTCAAATTGATAATAAACCTTTAGTAGGGTTTCCCTAAAGCTTTTACACAAAGTGGGAAAACGTGTCTGTTTGATTGAGTAGATTATTTGCCGTGTTGTAGTTTGGTATATACTGGAATACAACACTAATATATATATATATTTAACACAAGGATGTAAGTAAATGAATAAATAAAGAATTGAATTTCATCATCATATAAATCTACTATGAACTACAAAGTAATTCAATCCAAGGCTGTTATATAATATAACCTAAAATAGTAATAGCCCAGGACATTCAAATGCAACTAAGAACTAATAATAATCGATACAGAAATAGATATGATGATGATATTTAATAAAAGTACAAATGAACTACAGGTGAGGGATTTGTACCTATATTATTATGCAGGTGTTGGTTAGTATCTGATCAGTTCACAAAGCTGTGTGTGTCTCTTCTTTTCTCTAAAAACTCACAACAACTTATGGCTCGTCAACACAAATGCAAGTTATAAATGATTTTCTCGAAATGGAGTGTGGATTATAATCACAATCTTTGAATTATATCCACAAAGTATTCTTATTAACTCATTCAGGGTGTCGCAGATTGTACTTGATGAAGGAAAAATTAATTCTCACAATAAAAGAATGGCAAATTGATAAATTGATATAAGTCTTTTAAATTAAATAAAAGTTCTAAGCTATGGTTAAAATTTCACATCCCTCCAATTTGGAAACAAAGTCTATAATTGACTCAAATTATACTCATGGCTGCAAGTATACATGAAGTCAAAAATATGTTAGAATTATCTCGTTTTCTAACTTTATTTCAAAATTCTTTTTATGTTGATGCCACACGTATTGGAGATGATTAAAATAATGTTGTTGTATGTTTAATTTCGTCACGATGGGGCATGAGCCTGTTTACTTATTTGCCCATATTCTAATATGCATGCCAGACGGGTTCTTATTCTCTGTCTAACAATGTTGGGGGCCAAACCATCCTAGCCTGGTCAGATTTGTAGATCTGTCTTGAGCCAAGGTTAGTCCTTGCATTAAAATGAAACTGTCTGGGGCGTTGTAATATTGCAAAAATGTATTAACCCATGTTAAATCGAGATGACGCAGAGCTTTTGAAGTTGTTAGTTTAACCATTTTATTTGAAAATACTATAATTTTGACCTCAAAATAGTCAATAAAAGTCAAAATAGAGCAAACTTGTTTGCTATAACTATTTTAGACGAATAAATAATCTTTCAAAAGTGTTTAGATGATTACTTCTGATACAAAAATGACCAATAAAAGTATTGGTGAACTGCATATGGGACCCACTTTTTGTTTTTTCTCTATATATGCTGTCTTCAAGTTGCAAATTCTGTGCAAGTTGTAACTGGTAATTACTTGTACAATTTACGTCTACAAGTGAGAATTTGTATGAAATTGCAACTTGTACACGACATGTATAACATAAAGTCCAAACTTTATTTGAAAAGCGTTTTTCAACGTGTAAAAATGCATATTTAGAGTCAAATGAATAATGGGCGAGTGCATTTGTCCTTCCTCCCCTCATTTATTTTTTTCTCTTTCTCTCTCTCCCCCTTCTTACTTTACTACTACACTGTGTTTACATTTTTCGTCTTTTTTTTTTTTGGTGGAAAAGGGGAACAAAAAAAAAAAAAAGGAGGGGGAGAAAAATATAAAAAGAGAGTCAGTAGTTGATTCACCCTCCTTCCATTTTTTATGTATGTATTAAAAATACAATAATATCCCTTATTATTTTCTGCCAAATGATACATTTTTGAACATAAAAAATGTATTTGAATTATGATATATAGAGCATTTTAACTGGTCATGTCACAAATTGCATCATAATTGAAGGTGACGACGTCATTTTGCAGGGCTCAATGCTCATAGTTGATATTGTTTTTACTTCATAAAATGAACATATTTCCAATAAATCTTCATAAAACTTCATCAAATGGATTTCAGGTGTTGTCATTATTATTCTACTACATTCAAGTATGATCAAAACCTGATTGCACATTTCGTGTGCACTCATAAAACTCGAATTTGTTGACGAGTTGTAATTGTAAGTCCCTCTTGGACTCAGACTAAAATTGAGGATCGACGTCGGAGGGATTCTTGCTAATGTTTTTCTTTATTTCCCCTCCTCCCTTTTTACAGCTGATTGACGCTGATCTAATGAAAAGTCATGACAGCTAAGCTGCTCTCCTCCAAAACAACATTATTCAAATTGTCAGGATTACCTTGTTGATTGTCTGTTCCCTTTTTTAACATGCCCAAAATAAACACAATTTTAATCACTAATAAGTCCATCCTTGTTGTAAATTCTTTTAAAGATGCATAATAAATTAAATGTATATTAATACTAATGCTGTTTTAAATGTAAAATGTTATTTTTTTTAGCTAATCATTTTCTCTCTCAAAAATCCTGTAACAGGCAGCTGGATTCAACAAAGGTCTTAATCCAGTAGTACGCTATGTCGCGCTCGCGCCTTCTCTGAGTGCTCTAATTTTTCCTCACAAAAAAGTCATGGGACATGAGGGCAGGGAATAGGGTACTTGCCCTCTCCCACTTAGGAAAATTAAGCAACATTAGGCTACGTTCAACCAATATTTGACCTTCCTAAATAAAGGTCACCTAGAAATGTCTATTAAAAGAAAGGTCATTTAAGAAACGTCTTTTCTATATATAAAAAAAATAATAATTAAACTACTCCTAAATATTCGGACAAAATTTATAGTACCAAAAAAAATAAAAATAACTTCTTTGTTTAGGACCCCAAAATGGCGGAAATCAACAATACTCTGACGTCACATAAAATCTACACAATTTCAATTCTACTTCTTTTTTTTCTCGTCTCTTCTTAATCAATTCAATAATGAACTCACTCACCAGTGAGTGTTGAAATAATTCTAAGAATTAGTGATTTTGTTAAAAACTCTTTTATCGTTTTGCATGTACATAGTATTTATTTTTTTAACATTAGCTTATATTTATATATATACGTTTTCTCTCTTTCTCTCGTTGGGAACATATGCAATAATGACGTTGCAATTTCATTGTCCCCCCCCCCCTTGCCCCCTTTTCATTCTCTTTTTCTCCTACTTCTCACCTACCGTCGTTCCACTTACATATTATGATATTTATTTTTCTAGATACTTCATTTGCAACCTTTACTACAGAGTACTGATTTCCTTTCCTTTCCTTGTCTTATTTTACACACGAAAAAAAACAAAAAAACTGTTAGTGTTAGTCAATGATTTAATTGAGCAATATAAGTATAGCACATATGTGAGTAATTAACACAAAAACAATCTTGATCAAAAATTAGGAAAAGGGAAGATATCATGTCCAATAATGTTTTTACATCATACAGCCATATATTTTATAGACTGTTAGTTAATTTTAATTTTTTCCATTAATATAGGAGGGTTTAGTGATTATATTTTGACATTCTGGTTAAGCCATCCTTTTTGCATACAGAAACTATAATATACATTTCGTTATCACGTAATCATGAGTGAGTAAATAGCCAAAAGGCAGCACATTTCAGATCTCCTAGATGTGGAAGTTGAGATTTGGAGGATTATAGACATTGTAAAGTAATCCAGGAGACTGGTTTTCAAGGTGGCCAAGATGTAGACGGATAGAGAAGATCTCTCGAAGAAAACAGCAAGTGGAGGGAACTATTTAAAGAAGGATCCGGATTAGTTATCCAGCCTTGAGAAGAAGATCAAGGAGGACGACACCAAATCGATGAATCGTCTTACCAACGACTTTCCGAGGCTGTTAGTACCATCAGAAGGGCGACTTCAGATTTCCTTTATACACAAGGATCCCATGCAACATTCCCACAGAGGTCATGAAGGCCAGGAGGCTCGAGTCTCCAGGTTTTGCTGCGCAATCCTGTAGCCTTTGTATTCAAATTTCTGGGATGAGTTAAGAAACTCAAAGTCTTAACTATAGTTACAAGTACTCATTTGATATATGTGCCCCGAGATGACCCGTTTCAAATAAAAACTGTTATTTTTTAATTATTTAGTAGTGAGGATGGATTTTTGGGAGTTTAAGCTCAATTCACGCCGCTTACAAAGGATAAATAAGAATCATTTGATCATAGAAATTGACGATACTTTGTTGAGGAGTACATATTAACCCATACTCCATTTGGAAAAAAATCCTTTTCGCTTAGTTTTGCGCTGATGGGCCACTCTGTAGTCTGCAGTTGTTAATAAGTGATACATTTTTTACTTTTTTTAGTAGGGTAAAGTTAAAGTTTTCAGTTTTCAGTGTGTATAGACATAAACGCGGATTCTATTTTCTTGTCCCTGAGAAGTGGATGCATCCGCGCGCGCGCATTCTTTCACTCATGGATTTGTAATAGAACTTAAAACTAACTATGTAATACTTCTGAGTAATACTCTTTATATAAAGCAAAATAGTTTTTTCCTATTTCTACACACAAAAAAATAAAAATAAAAAATATATATATACATACCCGGTCATAATATTCGTTGAATAAACTTCATTATTTAGAGCCAGGCCTAAACGACGTGTTGCATCTCTGTTTCTAATATAAAATATATATACAGAGTGATTCAGATTAACAGTATTATTAATTTCAATAAATTAATACTATTGTGTGTAGACATTTCAATACTTTAGGGGCCCAATATTGTGACAATGGAGTCGCAGCCAGTTATGCCAGAACAAAACGGGCCAATGGGCAATTTGCACCCTACTTTTCCAGAATTATCTCAATAAATAGTGTTTTCTCTTGTATAAAACATTATAAATATCATATATATATATATTTTTTTTTTTTTTGTGGTGAAAATTTTACCTTTTTTTTTTTTTATGAGGTTATTTGATCGAATTTAGTCTTTGAAAATTTGGGCATTATAAAAAAAACATCCAGTTAAAATTGTACAAAATGCCCAACAGCCCTCACACCCTCCCAATTCATGTGTACTATGTGTATTATGACGTCACCATTATATAATCCTCAACTTGTAAATAGATTCCAGGGCACACTGCAAAAGAAGTCCAAGAATGATGCAAAACAATTTCAAGCACTTTCGAAGCAAAAACTATTAAATTCCCTGTTCGTCTGATCTTGTGGACTCTAATTTTAGATTGACAAATTTTTTATTCATGGTGCTATTGTCGTCCTGAATTCATGTCAGCTGTTGCTGGGTGAATTTACGCAATATTTTTCTTTCCTATTTATAATATTGTAAGATTATCAGATTTTTCCTGAAACAACCGACAAGGAATAATGCAATAACAGCTCTCTCAAGTGATTTACATTGTTCAGGTATGTTTTGAACACAAATCATTATTTCATTATTCATATTATTAATTAATACAGTTTTATGAAGTTTCTAAATACAAAATTCCGACAAAAACTGACTCGTGTGTGTATCAATGAGTTATATTGCAATGAAGGAGTTTAGGGGGGTTGGACTCCTCCCCTCAAATATATGTATATAGCATATAATTGTGTTCTTAGATTAAAGAAAACTCTCACTTATAGAATGTCTATCTTCCTGAACAAAATTTTGATTTAAGGGACCATGTATATTTATTTAGGTCCCCCGGTTTTTTTTTAAATTGGTTAACTCCTGAGTAGTGAACTTTCTTTTCCACTACATTCAATTATATAGCAAACCTCATTCAACATTGGTTTGTACTTATTTAAGACGGAGAATAACCTTGAGATTTGCTGCGGAATTATAATTGCAAGTCCTTGTTAGACTTAGAGTAGAATTGAGGATGGACATCGGAGTAATTATTTTGCCAATGTCTTTGTTTTATTTCTTCTTCACCCCCTCCTCCCTCGTCACTGCTTTTCTTAGTTGATCTAATGAAACGTCATGACAGCCAAGCGGCTCTCCTCTAAAATATTCTGCAAATTGTCAGAGTTAACATGTTGATTTCGGATGTTTTTTTTTTTTTTTAAATATGCTCAAAACACACACACCTTTCATCACAAATTGTATACCTATTAATCGTTTTAGTGAATTGTCGTGATTTTTATACTCTGCCTTAATTATTATAGGTACAAGTTTTATGAAGTATGTATAAAGTCAACTCGTTTGTTGTAAAGTCTAGTATTTCAATACTCGGAACTCGGTGATTTATTAGAAACTGTATTAATGAGTCATACTTGGGTAATTAATATTTTTTTTTCTTCGGAGACAGCAATTTCGTTGACAAATTCAATTAGTTACTTTTGAATCACTCGAGTTGTATGAATTAAATATTAAAAGATGTATCAAATAAACGAATATTGGCTCGTAACTCATAATAGCTAGTCTAAATTTCAATGTCAAAAACACTAATTTTAGTAAACTAATAGTTACTTTTAAGAATAGGCGTAGGGGAGAATAATTATTATTATTTTTTTATGGAGGTTGGGGGGTTACATTCAAATTTTGTCTGAATATTTGTGTCATTTAAAAAAAAAACACCTTTTTTATACTTTGTTTTAGGAAATTCATTTCTTTTTTGATGTAGCTTTTTTTTAAAGCAAAAGTTTAATATACTATGCTTTAGCATTTTGATGACTTTTTTCTCATTTTAAAGTCATGTTTTTTTTTTTTGAAAAAGGCCGATCCTATTACTAATTTTTATATGTTCAAAATTTTAATCAAAAAATCTTTTTAGTGTATATATTTTAATTCATTCAGCGCGGGGCCATCAGAAAAAAGATGACCAGATGAATATTTATAGTTTCCACATAATTGAGGGGGTCACTTTTGAATAATGGAATCTACTACTAAACACTTATTCACCAACTAATTGCTTACTTCTATGCAAAGCTTTATGTTCAAAGAGTTGAACTTTAAAAATATTAAGCCATAAAAGTTAGTGATATTATCCTTTGATTTTGTGAATTAAAAAAACCAACTATTCATTGACGTGTAAAATTCATGGTTACTTAGTATTTTTACTTCTTTTTGAATAATCCTTTCCTTCACAACTTATTTTTAAAACTTACAATGGATATTTTGTAAAAGTTTTTTAATTCTATGAGGAGAATATTAAAAGCTATTTTACTTGAATAAATGACATTTTTGATGACAAAGAATCCTCCACTGTTTTGAGGTTGTGAATATGGAAAATTGTCAATCTTTTATAATAGCTTTGAGTTCCAATATAGAGCAATTATCGCTAATACCATTTTGACAAGTTTTTCTCAATATAAATCATTTTTATAAACTCATGAGGAATTATCGGTCTAACAACTTTGACGTTCCGTCCTACATATTAAGTGTATGAGGAGTTGGACTTAACCCCCAAACAACTTTTGCTTAATGAAGTGACCTCATCATCAATTAATCTTCCCAAGTTTTTATAGGAATAAAAAATCCTCTAATTAAATTAATAGTAATGATAGAATGTAAAAATTATGCCTTCTAGAGAGGGTTCTTTAATTTTTGACGTTTTTAAGGAGCATTTATAGGGATGGGGCCGATTTTAAGTCATAAAACCTGGAGCAATACAACCTTATATACTAGAGTGACAAGCTTTTATACGTTACACATCACTAATTCATTTGAATGTCCTTGAAAAAGAGGATAAATAAAAATATTTAAAAAAAAATAATAATCTTTGCACTTCCTATTATCATTCATTTCTATTATGCTTTATCAATGTTGTTATCGTCATAGGTTGAGGAAAAAGTATTTTCGTATTTTCCACTTCATTTCAATGTTTTATAAAAAGTGTTACAATCACTCAATTAAAGTCTCGTTCTATTTGATAACTTGTTGCTAACTAGAGTCCAACTTCATAATGCCCTTGTCCCTATTAGCAAAAAACTTGGACAACCATTTTTCACAAGCTTCTATTGAGACCAAATTTGCAACTTCGATCACGTTAGCCAAATACCTAAGCTAGCGGTAGTCACATAAGAACTACCCATCCGACCTACCAACGCGTTTTTCCATTTCAATTTGGAAATATGACAAATTTCCTTATTTGAGATTTCCATACTCGACGCTCGATAATTTAAGTCTGAACCGACCAAGCGTAATACTGTCCAAAAACGATTTAAAGTATACATTCACATTCTTACAACACTTTATCGTATTGTCCGATGTGACCAATAATGAATAAGATATCCAGATGTGCGCGTCTAAAACTGAACACTCCTTTAAATTTTACACCATGCACATATTCGTGATTTCATTGAGTTGAAACCGGTTTATACTTCGAGACACGGGTCTTGACTAGTTATAAACAAAACTCCAACAAAATCCAAATAGAAACAGTGAAACAACAGCCGATAATATGGAAGCCGTTGAGTCGCAATTTTGGAACTTTCCGCGCGGGAAAAAACTTCCATTGAAATTGCCGAGGTTCTAAACTGCAGCTACACCACCATTTACAGTGTGGTAGCCAATGGGACTCCTGAGGCGACTATAAGATCTAAGTCAAGGCCTCGAAGGTCGGACAAAATGGTTGCTGCCGTGGAAAAGCCTGTCGAGGACAAGAGAGGCAAGGTCAGCTGCTTCTCCAGGCAATGTCAGCAGAAGGACCATGGACTGGCTAGTTAAGAAAGATCTTAGCTTTAAGGTCTACAAGAGAACCCCTCGTCAAGCCGTAAAATTTAAAGGAGTGTTCAGTTTTAGACGCGCACACCAGTACTTAGTTAAAAAAAAGGTGGGTAATACGAAATTACTTTTTCCCCAACCTAATATATACAGCTCCCATTACGGAACTGTCTCATTCCTTGTAGAGATATACAAATTATAATATGTTTGTCGTTTTATGGTGATTGAAATGCCCACGCCATTTTAATTACCATCTACATTAATTCACTGATGCCATCATTTCATTTTGATTTATGAGTTTGTACTATGTCATACATATTTATTATGAGTTTGAAGAACTACGCTCAATGCACTAAACACAATTACAAAAGTCCTAGGATCTGAGACTAAAATCATGGAAATCACTTGTTTTACTGTAAAGATCGACTCAGTTCTGATGAACAAGTCCTCTTTTTCAAATTGAGGAAGACGTTGAGGACACCTAACAACTAGCTCTAGTTTTTAATACAATTATATTGAGCATTCTTCATTTAAAGAGCTTGCATTTATATTGACAACTTCTACAAAATCGTCAATTTGTACAAAAAATCCACTATCCAAAAGGATCAAGAATGACGATGAACGTGAACACAAATCCACTTTTGTCCTCCTTCAGTCGTTTCTGGATATCTTTTACAAAATTTGTACACAAAATAAATTACAATTTTTGTTTTCTTTAAAAAAGCGAAATAATAAATCGACTTTCAAATGACTTTGCTATTTTACAACATCTCTTGCCTTTTACTGGACTAAAAGAAGTATTAAAACATACATATTTTCTTTCTCCTCTCTCAATATATTGGTATCATTAAGACTGAGTGAAGGGGGAACCAACGATTCCTACATAAAATATATGTTCTATGTACACTTGACATCGCTTCTTCTATTTCAAAAAAGAAAAGAAAAAGGTTCTCCGCCCTGGAGGCGATGTATAACAGTGCTTTAATAATACCCGAACCACCTGGTTATCTATGTGTGAAAGAACTTAAATAATGAGATATTTAGACTGCTGGCCATTATTAAACACCTCCTCTCAGATCAAAGCAGAAATCCTGCGTTTTCATTTAAACACACGCTAGAAATGCAATTGCATCCATCTATATATTTATTTTGTAACTTACAGAAAGTAAAATAAAAAGTAGGGAAGCAGTGTATGTATAGTTGTATTTTATTAAATGATATGTGTACACAACATGTCTACACTATGAGAAGGCGCACCGGGAAAAATAAAGAAAAATAACCTTTTTCTCTCTCTTTTTTTCTTCTCTTTATTTGTTAGAATCGGAATTATCTTCTTTTATTTCCATACTTATTAAAATAATTCAGATATAATAAAATTGTTGATAAATTAATATCGCGACAGGGTGGTTCAAGGGAATTTGATTTTCTTAAATATTGGGGTGGAGTCTTTACTTCCCAAATATAGTAAATATACTATTACTGATATATATATATATCTTCTATACACGTTCTAATTTGTACGAGCAAATTGTGCAAGTTGAAGCTCAAAAATGCAATGAAGAATTTAGAGCCCTTGTGATAATGTAATAATTCCAAGGATGGTCATCAATATATTAATGCTGTAATTTAGGACACTTTTGATGACAATGACTAATTTAATCATTATTCAGTTGAATTGCTCACAGTTATATTATTTCTAAATACGTAATAAATAAGTAATTTTAATAGATCAAAATGAAATGATGGCATTAATTAATTATTAGTTGGTGTCCATTCAATTGATTAAATTAAGCATTTGAAGACGAAGAAATAAATTGTAACTTTTGCTTATACAAGTTGCAATAAAAAACACGAAATGAAGCTTTTATAAAAAGAATAATTTATACTGCACTTGTGATTAAACTATTCCTAGTAGATGTTGGATATGTTAAGGCTATAATTTTTAACTACTTTTTACTTATAACAAAAGCAACAAATTAAAAAGATACATTTTCTATAGAACACTCAAATGGAAGTTCAGTTAGACCACAAAGTAATCATTAATAATAAATATGTAAAATTAATCAATCATTAATAATTATAGTATCAATATAAAGTCAGTAATTAAAATAACTATTGTTGTAATTAAATAAGGCATTAGTATTCAACTTGTATAAGTTTGTATGAGTGAATATATGCGTCAATAAACAATTAACCATTGTTTTGTTCCGGATCAGTCCAAATTTCACTGCTACAATCGAGATTGTCATTTACAGACCTTCATTGTAATGGCAAAATTCACCATGTAAACATATTTGTAGATTCTAAAATATTATTTTGTAGCCTTGATTCAAAAAATCCCCTAAATCCTATTCAGCATTTTTTAATATATATGTATAGATTTATTCTGTGAGTGAGACATGTCTTTTTGGTTAAGCAGACATTATATATGTTGTGTATAATTTGTACATTTGGAAATTAATATATATGATGTCTGATTTAATTAGAACGTCAGTCTTTTCAATTACCAACATATAATTTCTGTCTAATAAAATTACTTATTTAGAAAAATAACTGTGGGAATTTCAGGTTTAAAGTGTACTAGAGAATTTTCAATCAAAGAGCCAGAGTAAAGTGCGAAGGTCACAAGGACTGAAATGGCCTAGGGTTGGCCCTGAGTATCCGAGTAGGATTGTGATTTAATCAAAGACCCTAAGTCCCCTGCAGTGCCCCTAGGTCATTCCTAACTATCTGTTTGTTATACAAGTTACAAATTGTACGAAATTGACACTTCTACACTACATAGCATTGAGTTTGAAAACACTGGATCCTATATCTTGAACAAAAAGTGCTATTTTTTAAAGTCCTTCTATAAATATGACTGAATGATGAACATTAATACAGATTATAATGAAGATTATAATATAATGATGGTGAAATAGTTGGTGTGTGTGTGTGTAGTCACTAGTCCTACAACATATGACTTATAAGCACATTCTAATGGATAAAAGAAGTAGCGAGGAAGAGAGAGAAAGAGAAAAAATAAAATAGAAAAAAACCTTGAGCTATTTATTATTATCCACACAATATATACATATATATACACACTGTAGTCTGTAGGAAAGAGGAGTGCGTTAAAGCATGAAACAAGAACGAGAGAAGATCGAACATGAAACATTCATTAACTTACAACTTGTAGTTTTTATTTTGTTTTTTTGCTTTAAAAAATGGATTTAGGTTCATTTGATTTATATACAATTACAAACATAGAACGCTGTTAACTGATGTGTACCCCGCAACCTTTCCCCCTTAAAAAAGAACAAAGGAAAAAGGCCTAACACCAGCTTGGTAGTTTAAGTCCATATACTGCAAGATCAACCCGAGTCTCAAGTCCAGATTGAACCCACAGATGTCTTTGAAGTTAATTTCAAGTGCATAGTTTGTGTTGAGGCTTTTCTTTAGTTAAGTATACATCAGCTAACGAATCGTGGTCGAGTCCGGATTCTTAGCTATTGAGTTTCAAGTCTTTGCTCAAAAGTCCATTTGAGTCCAATTTAGTGTTGTGCCAGTCCTTAGTTATTTAGTTCAGTGCAGTCCTAAAACCGGGTTTGCCAGACCTTGGACCGCTATCTAAATATTATCCCTTCTAGAACTTATTAAAAGAGAAGAAATAAAGTTGTATGACGTCGTCAAGACCCAAACTTTATCAGTTTTAGGATTGATATGCAGTCTTAAATAAAGATCGACAAATAATTATTTCAATTACTTATTATTTTCTTTATGTCCCGTTCGAGTCCTTAAATATTTTTATGGGGCCTCAGATTTCTTTCGAACTCATTTCAAGCCTGTAATTAAAATATAGGGTCCTTATTAGTGTTAATATTTCCTTGAGTTCAGTATAAATTAGCTATAGAGTCCAAATCGAGCCTCAAGTAATTTGCACACATGTCCAAGTACGTAAATATTTTTATCTAGTCTGAGTCAAGTATAGAGTCTTTGATTGTGAGATAAAGTTCATTCATAATATAGACTCAAGTTAAAGTAGACATGTTGTGAGTATCGAGTCCAAATCCCAACCTTTGGTTCTGGTTAGTCAATAGGTCTTACCAACTAAGGAATTATTATTCTATAATTGCTGGTAATTATACAAAGGTTAACAAGAGATCATTCGAATTCAACTAACGTTCAGAACAAGAATTATGGGTGGGGGGAAGCAGAAACATCCACTGCGGGCAACAATATACCATGTACATGTTTGTGCTAGTGAGGTAACGCCGTGTTATATGTACATATTATGTCAGGAAGAACAAACTTTAACGAAAAATGTCCTAAAAAAAGTAGAAAAAATGATGATTTTTTGTCTCTTTTTACTTCAAAGAAAAAAAAAACAGCAGAAATCTCCATACTGAATATTTGCTGACCTTTTTATCAATAAAAGGCATATTTTATTACCTGTGACCTTTAAAAGAAATAAAAACAACCGTACTACTAAATGGTAAATCTTACACCAAACGTTGGAGAACAATGGCTTAATTACATGACTATTCAACTCGCAGGCAGATTTTTTGGCCTATGCCTATATTAAAATTTGTCTAACTGGACCTTGGCTCATAATAGTTGATCAATGTTGATTTTACAGAGGGGCATTGGGAATACTTTACCATCCCCGGTCGAAAATATTTTAAAAACAAAATAGAATAATAGATTTCGCTTTGTCTTAGACCCCAGACACGGTAAAACCGGCTCAGGTCCATATTAGAAATATTTCAACAAAAACACTCAAAATATAATAACAGAGGACGTGCAACAGGGGCGCAATGACAATTATCATATAGCTAGAGTGTTCATATTTTGATTTAAAAAAGGGCATGTGGCCAAGTTAGGTCCATTCTTAGGGGAGAAGAAGGTAAATATTTTGAAATTTGTAAAATTTAAGATTACATTTTGATTTTATATTTTTTCATCATTACAGGAAATTCCTTTTGTATATTAAATTAGAGAGATCAACCGTTCTCTTTTTACATCTTCAAAATCAACTTAACCCTTAAAAACCCGGATTTTGTATGAATTTATAAAAAATCTCTGGAAAATGAGGCCTGTTGATTACCAACATATATACATAATATACATTTAATGGCCCTTCCACTTTCAAAAACCAGAAACTGAATAAATAATTTAGAATCCCGTATTTACTACTGGGTACAGGCCCTATAAATCTGAACCCTAAGTTATGGGCAAATTGCGGTGTTTTGGTCGATTTTTCAGAGAGTGACATAAAAAAGAAGCTAGTCATTCTGAGCATTCCATAAGACTGTGTAGAAATTTTATTTGTTTATATTTTTAAAGTTATCAAAAAATGGGGTCAGAACGTAACAATTGCGTGAAGATTCTTCTGCTCTTGATTAGGAAATAACATATGGAGGCTATCTTCCCGAATGGTGATGTGTCCCTGCTACCAATCAGCGCTTGTTACAATTCTGCCAAAGCTGATCAAAGATTGTTGAGCAATAATATCCATTTATGGTCAAAAGAAATAGGGCCCCGTATTCACCCATCACCAACCCTCTAGAAACCACCTTCTGGTCACTTGCAGAGTTCCGGGCCTGTGCCTTAGACACCAAAAACATTATGGTATTAAATGCCACTGTAAAGGAACACTTGGGATTATGGTAAAAAATACATAAGAAATGCCCAATCATGCCCTTTCAATAATCAATGTATATAATTATAATTAAGTAATAACATTATAATGAATTATGCGAAACCTTTGTTCCTTAAATACCTATTAGCTGGGGTGTCCGTAGGGGGTGGGCTGGAGGGGATGTAGCCTCCCCCAATTAAGAATTTTGTGCTTTTTACTAGATAATTTAATATTTTTTTTTTTTCAAAATATTTAATTTAATTTTTCAATTTGTTTTACAAAAAAATTTAATTTTCTGCGAATAAATATGAATTTTTGAAATTTATCTTCAAACAATTTAATATGCGAATATTTTTTCAAAAATTTTTTTATTACAAATTTAATTTTTGAAATTTTTCTCCGAAATTTTTTATTTTTGTCAACGGCTGTGGATTTTTGAAATTGTTTTACTAAAAAATTAATTTTTTGGAGTTTTTTTTTTTAAAATCTAAAAACCCATTAGAAGATTTATTCCTCTCCTAAACAGGTAATTAACTTAGAAACTCCAAAGCTCTGCAATAAGAAAAGAAACACATTCTACAAATATGTGAGAAAAAATATATAAAGGAAATTATTTACAAATAACAAGGAAAAGAGTCAAATTCATATTTTTCTCCCTCATTAAAAAACAAAAAGACTACTGAAAAGCAAAATTCAGCTTCTCTACAAAATATGAATATAAATTTATACTCTAATAACTTTAAACAAGCCCAGTTTTTGAGTGAGTTGAAGAAAATATATAAGCTTCTTTTTTTACTTTCCCTCATTAAAGTTTTTTTTTTTTTTCAAATATTTATAATGGACTTTTTTTTTTGATGCAATATTTTCGAACAGGCTTTTTAGTATAATTTTTAATCATGTTTATCTAATAGAGCTTTAATTAACTTTTTTTTTTTTAAAGACAAAGTCACTTCTTTTTATATTTTTATAGTCTTTTTATGTCATATTTTTGCAATTTAAAAGAGTTTGGTCTTGAATATTTGAGCCCAGAATAAGTAAATGGAAAAATGTCTTTAATATAAATTAAAGGGTATCTGTTAAGATACAAAAGATGGAATTATAGCGCCTTTTATGTTTCTTCATCACATAGTATGTATGTACAAGACACATATTACTAGTGGCAATGACGCGTCAAATCTCGTCATTTTATTCATCATTAGCAATGATTCCCTAATAGAGACAAACTCCCATAAAATAATATACATAATTTTATTTATTTGTATGTATGAAGGAACAGAAGAAAGAGGTAGAGAGAGAGAGAGAGAGATGGAACAAGAGTTCTCGTCGTCTATTTTTTAGCTTTCTCAACAAAAATAACGAAAAAACATGAAAAGATAAAGAATCCTTAGATATTATCCCCTTTGTATTTACTAGACACAATAAAATGGAATCTAAGGAAAATGAGTAATCCCAAAAATTCAAATATTTGCCACCTTGCCTATAACCTGTCATCATAACCAACCATGTCCATGATGAGATCATACATAAAGAATAAATCTATGTATACAGAGTGGGGACCCAAAACTTGAAGGAGGGCACTAAAAAAGTTACTTTCATGGAGACAACTCACAAACAAATTCCCTCCTTCCCAATCAATAACAGCCGCGACTTGCCTGTAAACTGATTGACAGCTCTGTAAACGATAAAAACCCTGTCTAGGCGTACCCCATTGTCATGATGGTATCTCGGAGGGAATCCAAATTTGGATGAGACCCACAGAAGACATTATTCTCCAAGAAGCCTTGAAACACAGCCGGAGAAGGGCCTCGTGGGCGCTGACCAGAAGTCAGCCATATTGTTGCTGCAGAAGTTTTGGTTCTTCTTGTCTGTATGGGGCTGTAGTGGACTTTTTGTTGTTTTAGGCAGTCAGGATGGACATGCCAAATGGCTGATTCACTATCAGCAAAGAGAATACACACGCTTTGCTTTTTGTGTTGTTTTTCCGACATTTTCCAACTTAGAAACATGGGATAAAACACAAGTTTTTTTTGTGTTCCACTTGTCGCTTAATTCCGTGTTTGGGCCCCTGCTCTGTCAATGTGGTGAGTTAGCATAAAAACAATATTGAACACATATTAAGAAAATGTGAGAAATACCCAATATTTTTTCTTCTTCATACGTTTGTATGTGTCATATATAATACAACTCAATATTTTCAACACTTATAGGCCTTGTATTCAAATTTATAGGATGAGTTGAAATAACTAAGAATACCAACTATAGTTTAAATCTTTACTTGATTTATGAAACTTTATATTGCCTCTTCAAATATATAGTTAGATTTTATGCTAAGAGCGAATTTTTGCTATTTAAGTCCAATTTGCTGTGGCGAAGAAAAGTTAATCAGAATAATTTATTGATATACCATTTGAATTTTGAGATAAATAGTTCTAATTTGCTCTTGTGTTGATGGGCAACACATTTCAAATTATTTGAAACAAAAAATGAATTACAGTACTTTATGCTCGGAAGGGGGATTAGTAACTCAAAAGTGTCATATTAAGAGAACTTTGAAGCATAGAAATAAGCAAGTTCCTTTTGTCCAAGAGCGTATTAAAAAGGTAGATTACCAAGGGCGAGAGACCGATGTGTTCTATAAATTTGTAGTATCCTTTTAAACCCCATCCTTGACCCTTTTAGTATCATTCCACGGGCGTCCGCAGGGAAGGGGGCTGGAGGGGACAAATTTATTTTGGAATAGGGCTATAAATTAAATTCTATAAGTATTAGCAACCCAAGACTACCAAATATTAACTTTCATTTTTTGAAAAGAAAACGAAAAATTACAATTTTTCGTTTTCAAGCAAATAATTTTTTTTTTCATTTGACATCCTTGATAAATTCAATGCAGGGCTAAAAAGTTTAAGAATATATGTTATTTTGTTTAAAAGACAGTACTTTTCAAACAATTGCGTGTAAGAGAGACATGATACAACTTAAGAGGGGAGTAACTTGACATTCAAGGGTGATGGGACATCTGGAAATATTTCCGCCTCGAGGCTGGATATTTATAAAATTTGCTCCCACCTTGGAGATTTTTAACATGTATCTTTTAAAAAAAAGATGTAAGTTTTCCATGTTTGTATATGGGAGGAGAGTTTGAGAATCCTTGGTCCTTGATATGATTCGTCTTTCTAAAGATCCTTCATATACTTGCTAAACAGTTACTGTAGATAATATGATAATATATCCATGTTGGACACGAAATGTGAGCAACCTATTCAGAAAATAGTCTTAGAGTACGTTTGCACTTAGAGTACATTAAATAAAGAACGATTCATTGATAATTACACAAAACAAAGACAAAAATAATATTATATAGGCGGCCTGTCAACACAAAAGAAAGATAGAATGATTCATCTCAAAGTTGAAAATGGATTCCACATTTGTATTCTTTGACAAGCAATTGTTCTCAGGAGTGTCCGCAGGTGGTGGGCTTGAGAGATTTGATCCGACCCCCAAACAAAATCAAGGAATTTTTGTTGTCTGTATCACGCAAAAATTATCACTTTGCAGGATAGATTTTAATTTGGGGATATTTTGGTGAAATTCAGGGCCTGCCCAAAAATTTTAACTCATACATTTTGCAAAAAAGAAAAGAAAAAAGTTTCATGAATTCTGCATTAAAACTAAATTTATAAAAAGTTACAGTCTTCGAAGGAATCAAAAAGTTCCATACGGCAATAGGGAGAATGACAAAAAATGATTTGTGACGTCATCTTTGGTATGATAATAATCAACATCTGACATGGGAAAAAGATTTCAGAAGGAACATGAATCTACTCAAGCTAAGTTTGTCTTACAGATTTAATCGGGGAAATACAAAGTATCAGGTTTTAAACTACCTTTTTGGGCATATGCCCGAACTCCAGATTGTTGTATAACACCCCACTAGCGCTCTAATATATTTTCAAGTGGGGTTCGGGGAATTATATAATGTTGACGTCATCATAGGTGTCCGGATGAGTCATTTTTGATAGGGGCAAACTATATAATAGTGACGTAATAGTAACACAACCTTACAATTTTATTATGGGAATATTACAATTAGCAACAAAGCCCCTTTGGTTTCAGTGACAATAATGCATATATAGAAAACAGCTAATGACTCAACTTATTTTGTCGATATCTATCTATCTATCTATTCGTACATGTCTACAATAAAAATGGACACTCCTAATATCATAATATGACAACGACTAAGGAAGGAACAAACAGTTACTCACTATGAATTGTTATGCATTGAGTCATGTATGCTTCTGTATGATGAGATTATAAGCCTATTATTATTGACAGTCCTGGTGATGATGATTTAAATTTATTGATGTTATTAAGGGAGAAAAAGGGGGGAAGAGAGAAAAGAGTGAAAAAAGAAAGACAAATATTTAAAATATTTCAACATTGAATGAATCTCTTTCTAACTTACTTATTTTTTTTTTTTGGTTAGTTACAAATTCATACATACAAAAGTCAAGCTATATATTATTTTAATTCATTATTTATAATTAGTAGAGTACGTTTATTAAGTGCTCAAATAATCAAATAAAACAAAAAGTTGTAAAAAAATAAATTCTGTTAGTACTACATAGAATGTTCCCAGTACTTTTTGTATATACACTACAGAGTGAGTGAGTCTCACAAAGGAGATCGCAGCGGGAGTTCAAAGGGATCAGCTGAAGGAATACGATATGACGTATAAAATAATAATATATGAACGTAGATTATAACATCTGAAAACCAGGCTCATATATAATATGTGTTAAATGGGGAAATATTTGGAGTTGTAAAAAATATGAATTTGGAGCATCTAAAAGAAAGAAGTAGAGAATTGACGTGTAATGACGATCAGGGCCGTCAATAATACAGGATGAGGACTCAAAAATGAGAAAATTTGAAAGCAAAAGTTGGTGATTCAACAATTTTCTACAGTTTTTATTCAACATGTACTCCTCCATTCTGAATGAGAAAACAGGGACGAACAGAGAAACAGCTGGCCTTGATGAAGTCCGAGGACTAGTTGTTCAACTCCTCTGTCATTACGGCCTTCAGGGCATCTACATTCAGGCTAAAAGTCTTGTTGGTTTTGCCCTCCAAGACGCACCAAACAAGGAAGTCTAGGGAGTTCACGTCGGCCAGAAGGTAATCATGCTCTCCCTTCAGAATTGCTGCGGGTTCTTGGACGTGTGTACCGTCTTGGGTAAACATAAAGTTGTCCCTGGGGAACATGCTCTTCAATCTTGGCAAGACATTGTACATGAGGAACTTATAACAGACGTCCTTGTTGACTTTCTCGATAGCCTTGAAGAAGTAGAGAGGTATCGTGCTGCTGTCGGACACCACGACACCGAGGACCATGACCTGATCACATACCCTCTTCCGTTTTGCTTGTTGTCCGGACATTTTTAATCGCACAAAAACAATACAAACATCAATTTGTAGCTTTTTGTCAGCTCTTTCGAATGGTGCTCAGTACAAAATTGTCCGACTTTTAGAACTGAGTCTAAACGGCCCCAAAGAGGATTCAAATTTTCGAGTTGTCACCTTTACAAGGAGAATATGCTACACCTATAGTTGCATAAAACATTACTTTGATCTGGGCATTTCTGACAATTTTATTGTCATGTTTTTGCATTTTTATGTATACTAAATTTGACAAATAACTTTTTTGAAAACGTTTTTTTAAAGAAAATTGGATATTTAATTTTTTTTTTTAGAAAAGTTGATAACTATATATTAAAAAAATCCCAATTTGGGGATCACCATACCCCCCCCCCTCTCCCTGCGGAAGCTCCTGTGAAGAGTGTTTTTTTTAAATTTTCTAATGCTGTTTTAAGGAGATAACATTTCATTTAAAGTATAATCGCGAGTCTGAGTCCTTGTTGGGCGCAGAGTAGAATTAAAGATTGACAACATAGTAAGTCATTGTTTGATACGGAGTTGGACTTGTGTTTATTTATTTCCTATAATGACACCTAATGTAATAAAACGTCATGAGAGCAAAGTTCCTGTTCTCCCAAACATTACCAATTCCAATTTTCAGGGTTACCATGTCCATTTTATCTTTTTTATTTTTAAACTCCGGCCGGTCATACTTTATACAACTTTAACCATACCCGTTGACTAAAATCTTGTTGTTCAACTTCCTGAAAATAAAAAAAATAAATGTATATATTTTTTTACATTATTTACTTTGATTCCAACAAGGATAACATTTATTTATAGCCCCACAACAAACCCTCCACGCTGCAGAGATCACTGAAACTTGGATGTTTTCTCTTCAAGAATAAAAGGAAAAGAGCTTTGAAAATAAGTAATAACTCTTCAGGTTGTACTACAAATTAATATTGCACTCGCCTTAACTCGTATGTTCTACAACTTTAATCATTTTTATTGGATAAACATAATGTAGAAATATATTTTCATATACAGTGTAGTCAAAATGGGGAGGGGCAGAGGAGCCCCTTCAATGATGCAGATAAATGTACTCTTTTTGTAGGTCAATTTTGTTAAATTTTCATGTAAAAATACTTTTTCCGAAAGAATGTTTCAAATTCGGACAATTGGATTGTCTAAATACAAAGAAATTTCTTAGGAATCTTTCTCCATACAAAAAAAACTTTCAGAGTAGTTGGAATGGGAAAAATAAGTCCCTCAAATAATGGTAATATCTTTACAGGTCAAAAGTTAAAAATTGGACTTGTTATATAATATCAATTACGGTTTTAGAACAAAAAATTAGGCTGGACTTCGTAAAATTTCTATTATATTTAGAATATTCACTGCTTTTGGGGATCTTAAAAATTATGAGAGGTATCTGAAGTCCCTAAAACCTACCCATTATATAAGACTCTTTAACTGCGCAATTGTTCTGGGCTTTAATATCAAAGCCCATTTCTACTTTGTACAATTTCAACTATATTTATAGAGGGGATCTTGGATCCCTTAAACGCTCCTTAATATACATGTACATCTCTTTAGGAGAGCAATTAGCTTCAGATCCAAGGTTTAAGTCTAATGTGAGACTCTTTTCAAAACCAAAGTAAATCCCAATTTTTGGTTTCGGTGGGGCTCACTTTTACAGACGATATAATCTTCAAATCCATTTGAGTTTTTCCTTAAAACAGTTATAGGATCTTTTAATGCCTATAGCGTTTCAAGAAGCAAGTTTTTGGTATCAATATGTTGGGGTGAGTCAGGATTTTAGTTTTGGGGCCAGTTAGAAGCCCAACTCTTACATCAAAGACACCCAAATGTTACAACAGTCCTTGTTTCTTGTATAACCAGTAATACATTAAGAAAAGAGATACCTACAACACACACTGTCTGATACCGGGTCCGTTTCCTAATTACAGGCTTTTAAACATTATTTTAAAATGGATTCCGAAGTCAGTCAGTCAGTCAGTTATGGCCACAAGGATTTTCTCAATTAGAGAAAGAGTAATAAATAAATATGGTATATATGTACATATACAGATATAATAATCATTTAATTTTATGAATGTCTATAGATTTGTTTTCAATTCCTTTCCTTCTTGTATGAATACAAAAAAAAAATATAAAAGAAACATCCTGTAGTTCATTTTACCTGCTCCTTTTATATATACAACCATTGAATGGTTGTTGAAAACCATGTTCTCTCTTCCCTCTCCTCCTTATTCCTCTCTCTCTCTCTCTCTCTCTATTCACTTCTTCTCTTTTACACATTGTTGTTATATTGTGATTAAAATAATGACAGTTTTATGTCAATTGTTTTTGACAAAAAATAAATGATATTTTTATGATTTAATTAATATAATATATTGGTATTTATGTAGGAAAACAAATCTTTCTCCATCATCCATGATTAATTTATTCACTAACAACGAGTCAATTCGCGTGGTATGTACCTATTAGAGTTGTCACGATGCCAATTAGGGAATCGGAATTCTCGTACTTTTTCCACTTGGAAACTTATAGAACAAAAATGTAATTAAGTGTAATTCACATATACATAAAGGGGCGTCCACAGGATTTTTGTTTGAGGTAATGTATAGGGGAGAAATTTCAGTTGATTATGCGATACTTGTTTTGTTTTATAAAGGAAAAATTTATAACTTTTTACGTTAAAGGAATTCAATTTAGCCATATAGGAGCATTGAACTATTCCAGTTGGGTGTCATGAAATAATTATTCAATAAAAGTATAAACTATTTCCCCTAGAAAAACGCTTTAAAAAAAAGTAATATTTTATTTTATACACATGTCATGGGTAAAAAAAGGAAGGATATATTTTATTTGTCATTTTGAACAAGATATAACCATTTTCGGAAAAACCTATTTACTAATTCTTGGAAGTTTGTTTATTCATCTAAAATAGTCATTTGCTATAAATTGCTCTATTTGAACATTTGCAGACTATTTTCAGGTAAGAATTATATTTTGTCATAAAATTGTGAAATTTACCACTTCAATGGCTGTGCTCAACCTCTAAACATTGATCAATAGGGCACAATTTTTTTTGTTTCTTTGTTTTTTGTTATCAAAAGGAACTTTTTGGTCGATATCTCCACAAAATTTCAAAATATAAGACAAATTAAAGAATCAGTCTTGTGTACAACTTGCATTTTTGGAATGCATAAAAAACTGGACCACTGTCTGGGACCCAAATATTGGTCCAGTAAAAAATCACTGTAAAAAATGTTCAAAGACCGTGTTTTAACTAGTGTTGTGTCGGTTCATATTGAGGAACGAGTAACGAATTCTAGTTCAATCCCATTTGTTGGTCCTTAAAGAAGTTAAAATGGATCCCTCGTGACGTCATTGAGGGTGTTTTCCTTTTTTAATTAGTCTCTTATAATATAATATAATAAATTACATACATATAACTAAGTAAAAATAATGAAATATGTTCTTATTTTAATGCATTATAATAAAGACATGAATATTTTTTGCAAGATATGGGCAATATTCTCAATATATATATATCTAATTTGGCTTATTAAACTAGTGACATTTTTAGTAAAAATTCCAAGGACGAACAGTTAAAGAACGACAGTCCTAAGGACCGATTGAACAAGTGTTTAAATCCTCATTTAGGACGGAAGACTGCAGTTCCGTCCCGCATATCAGTCCTAAAACAGATAAATTTCTCTCCATGATGATGTCACTCAACTTTATTTCTTCTTTTTTAAATCAATTCTAGTACTGAGAGTCCAAATGACCGGGTGTCTTAAGGACCGGTCCCAAGGTCTGATAGGATCGCTCTTAATACTGGACAGGACCGAATAAATAAGAACTGACACGACACTGGATGGAACCCGTCCTAAGACTGAATAAATAAAAACCGACACGCCACTAATCTCAAGACTATACAATGTATCACTAAAACCACGGTGATTATAATTTTCCATTTCTCTCTTCGTTTTTTATTTTCAGGTAGTATATAATAATATTAAGTAATAAGTACGGAATCTGTTTTGCTTTTCTTAAGTAATATTGTCATGCTCCAAAAAGTTCCATTTCTTCTTTTCATGGAGCAAAGAAACTCACTCTTTGTGTGTGTTTTCGTCTTGTTTCACATTGTTATTGGTACATATTATTCCATGATAACTTTTTGATTCTTTTGATACTTGAATGATTATTATTTTACCTATAAGATTATTATTTACCTTTATCGTGATTAGCATTATTATGTGTAGGGGAGGCCGGGAAAGTTTTGGGTTAAAAGCCCCTTTTCTCTGTAACATCAAAAAAGCTACATTTATAAAAATTAACATTGAATAATATGAGGAAGAGTATTTAAAAAAAAATCATTTTTGACAACTTTCTCCAAGATATCAGATAAAAAAATGTTTTTAAGCGCAAAACTAGTTTCCTTTAGGATCATTATTTTGTTACAATATAGCAAGTTTTTCTGTAGCTTATATCACTTGAAAATGATTTATTTAGCAGTTGATATAATTTTATAAACATTCAAAACTAATTCAGTTAAGAACCATTTGAGTGCTAAAACTGCCCTTGTCTACCCTACAAACTATTAGCAAAGGTTTCTTCTTCTCCATGTTTCTTTTGGTTTACCTATTAAACACTAATCCGCTTATGGTACTTGTACATAGAACGGGACTGTTTGTATATTCATTAACTTAATCATAACAATAACAGACCGAAATCCCTTGTAACATGTTTCCGGTACATCAAACAACTCAGAGTGGGGTTGCTGTAATTGTAGAGCCTTAAAACAAAGACCACGGGATCAATATTTGTTCCAGGTACTGGGGATATGATTTTGTATCAAATAAAGGGTTGATATTATTTTGTATCAAATAAAGGCGTCATATTGAATGGGAATAAAGTTTGACATGTGATTTTGGCTTGAGGAGATTTTGCAACATGACATATTTGCCAACTTTTTATGTCTTTATATTATCGGTTCGAACTTTACCGTTGTATCTCAATCAGATTAGCCATATAGCTAAGCAAAGAATGAAAAAGGAAAATAGGGTTGAAAAAATAAAACAATGTAAAAGGGAGCGTGTACTTTTTATAGCTTATAAGGACGGAGGATTTAGGAAATACGGGTTTGAAAAGTAGTAGAGCTCGTATCAAAGTATAAAAAGGCAGCAAATATGTGATGCGGCACAATCTTTTTGAGGTAAAATTTTCAGCTGCAAGGATTTAGACGGCAAAATTACCGGTAGTTGAAAACTTTGCTTTGAAATTAGATGTAACCCTATTAATGATCTCACTACGACCATGTTTCTCCTTAAGCTAACAGTTTGATTTAAAGCTTTGTTTTAAAGCTATGAGTTATTCTACATATATACTGGGGTTTCCTTTTGGTATTTTTGGACTTTTTGTGGTTTTATACACACAGTAAATTTCCAGGAAATCTCACACGTAATTGGTAGATAATATGTTTCATTTAATTATATATAAATGTGAAAGAGATATTCAATAAAGAAACGAAAGAGTTACTTATATTTTAGTGCTACACGAGATCACTTTAAGTCCTTGTGTCGGGTTGTTTTTCAAAATTATGCAACCCCCCCCGAAAATTTAACTTGTTCATAATTGGATATTGAATTTTTTGTTGCGGCTTGGATTGGGTAACGTAATTCCAAAAAACGGGTCACACGGATTCTAAAAAAACAACTATTAGTTGTCATTACCACTATTAGTGGTAATAATAAAAATGAAAAACATAATAATTGATAATATATTATGTGTACGACACGCTTAAAATTGATTATTTCTCCTTAAAAGTTAAATGAAAAACTAACATTATTGACTAACAAAATCCTGTCATTTAAAACATCGTTTCTCGGGATTCCGCTCAAACCAAAATTTCCCGGGAAATAAGAAACCCTTTTATGTAGTAATGAGGTACAAACAACATCCATCCAGAAGGAGTGTGATAGTACACCATGAAGTAGCAGATGTGAATTCCCCATGATATGGTTTAAATAAGAAAAAAAAAAGTTATGGGGAGGAAAAAGAGAATAAAATGGAAATATTTTTATTTATTTTTTTAATACAGGAAAAAAAAAAAAAAGAGAAGAGACACACGTTAAAATGGTAGAATCCAGGAAATTTCCATAGATTTTTGTACTTCTGGGAAACATTTTGTTTCCATAACAGATTTCTCCCCACTTTGCGTAGATTTCTGAATAGGTCGAGTACTAAGACAGTCGAGTTCCTGGGTTGTACTCAATATAGTGCCGGAATCACGGGTTTTTTATCGAGTTGGGGGATGATGGGATCAACTATGGATGACTAACGGCTGATAAATGCTATTACTCAAATAATTATTTGAGAAACCCTGGACCTCAGTGATTTTTACCCTGGTATTTTAAGACATTCTTTGTAAGGAAGTCATCAAATGGTTTAGAAAGACTGGCAATACCTTTGTGACATAGATGAGAACATGGTTATAATGAGCAAAGATTCAATGAAGGTATGAATAGATCCAGGGATCTAAGAGCAGAATCTTCAAATTATTACTCAACTATATATTCTCCTATGGGTCTAACTACAACAATGAGAAGGATGTGATTCGAACAGCAGGTTGAGTAGTCACTTCTAATATAACAAAGTGTTGAATCTGTTGGTGGAAAATGGTGGGACCTGAGACGCTTGGAAATGAAATCTTTTGTAGGAGACTGAGACTCAAAAAGTAGCGGGGATGGGGAAGTTTATTTAATAGTTTTTAATGTCTCTATTATAAGATAAAACCTAGATATTTATATTTTTTTCTATCAAAAAGAAGAACATTGATATATACATAATTAATATAAAGAACGTTAGACTAATCAAAGTAGTGGGAAACGACATATACATTCAATACAGATTGACATCCTAACTGTGAGCCAGCAATTAATTAGTCTTCTTATTTTACGGGAAAGTGCCATTCAGCAAAACACGGAGAAAATAAATTTTATGTATTAAGATCCAAGAAATTCCGGGAAAATAATAAGTATTAATCCAAATTGTTCTAGTATTTAAATCACTTACAATTCTTGGTATTGCATTGAACATATGTTATGAATGAACACAAATACAATCTAGAGCAAAAATCAAGAAATATCCGCGCTGTATATTTCGATCCATTATAGGGGTTGTATAAAAATTTCTGGGATGAATTAAGATATCCAAGAATTTTATTTACAGTTAAAAGTCTTCCTTAGATATATGACACTTAATTTGGTTCCGATATAGTCTTTTCAATACATAGACTATATCAATTTCTATCTGTTCTTTTATTGCAAAAATGAATTTTTGATACTTTAAGTCCAATTTACGACGCCTATAAAGGATTAACATGGGCGTTTGAAGGATTAGAATATATATATATATCTATATTTTTTGGTTTTTTTAATCCAAAAATTAAACATTTTGAAAAAAAAAAAAATCAAAAATCCTTATCTATTCACAAAAGTTAAATTACAAATATTAAATAATTTGAAAGACAAAATTCAAATATTAAATTTTTGGAAAAAAATCAAAAATCCATAATAGCTATTCACAACAAATGACAAAGTCCTCAGCTGTTCAAAAACAATTGGAAAAATTAAATTTGTTTGAAAATGTTTCCAAACTCCACAGCTATCTACAAAAAATAATTTCCAAAAATCCACAGCTGTTCAGAAAAAATTATATTCTGCGGACAAAAAAAAAAATTACATTTATTGAATTTTTTTTTCAAAATAAGATTCAAATATCTTTATTTACAGGGGAAAAATTACAAAAATTCAAAACTATTCACAGAAAATTTTGAAAAAAATGTCAAAATTGAAATTGCAAATATTTAAATCTTTTGCTTCGATCCATAATTGGTCCAAATGTCCTTCTTTTTTTAATCCTTTAACGTTCTCACCAAAAAAAAAACCGCCAATCAATGTTGCTTTTTTAACCGACCCCATATGGGTTTTTTATAGACCTCAATCAAACAGTTCATCTGTGGATTCAAATTAAAAGTGCATTCTAATGAATGTGCATGATTTTTATGCATTGAACACATAAAATATAAATCTATGCAAATTTTTAGTCAAAATATGCTCTACCAAACGGTCGAACAAGGGTTTAAGAAAATAAATTTTTCAAAAAGAAAAAAAATATACCTATTTTCAGATGAAAAACTGATTTACAATCCTGACCAAAAAATAATCTTTTAAAAAGGGAAAATTCCTTAATTTTAGGGGGGAGGGCTACAGCCCCTCATGCCCTCCCCCCTATAGACTCCCTTTATAATCAGAATATTTTTTAAATATCAATGAGGGAAGTTATTTGTAAAATGATTACATTTGTAATGCATACTCAAATATTCCAGCATACTTTTTTGTTGACGGGCCACATATATACATAAATATAATTGGAAAGAGTTTTAATTATGATTTGAGATACTCGTTGAGTATATGAAGTACCCAAATACTAAATATATATGTAAATATAAATTGATTTTGTTATCTATCTACAACTTTTTGTTTGTTGAATAAATGACTAGACGGAGATACGTTTTGCAAAGATTATTATTGAGAAATATACATACATATTAAATGTACGTATATTAGGTTTAATGCTTTGAAGAAAAGAGCAAGATATATCAACATTGCGACCTTGTTTCTGAGAGAACCAGAGAGAGAGAAAAAAATAATTATTTAGGTATAAAAAAAAATCATTGAGGCATAGAATAACTATTAATTCCTATTGGCATTGATATCTCAGGGGTGTCTGCAGGGTGTGGGATGGAGGGTGATTTTTTTTTTCAAAAAATTTTATAATAAGAATTCAATTTTTCAATTTTTTTCTAAAAAAATAATTTTCTGTGAATAGCCTTTGGGTTTTTGTAAATTTAAATTTGACATTGAATTAAAAAAAAAAAAAAAATTTAAATAAGTTAAATTTTTTCTGAACAACTGTGGATTTTTGAAACTTGTTTCGGACAAATTAAAATATTTTACATTTTCTTTCGAAAAATTAATTTTTTTGTGAATAACTTTGGACTTTTGAAAAAAAAATTCCAAAAAATTTAATTTTTTGTGAATATCTATGGATTTTTTAAATTTTTCTCCAAAATATTAAAATATTTTGAATTCTGTATTCAACATCTGTCATACTTGAAATTTAATTTTTGAATTTTGTTTCCAAAACATTTAATTTTTTTGAAAAACTTTGGATTTTAATTTCTTGTGTATAATTGTGAATTTTGGATATTTTTTTGCAAAAAAATTAAATTTTCTGTGAATAGCTGTGATTTTTGATATTTAATTTTTAGATTTTTTTCAAAAGAATTCCTAATCCCCCCCCTCAAAAAAAAAAAAAAAATTAATACTTATATATAATCCGTTATCTACATACGTTATATTCTGTATTCACTCTCACCAAATCCTGAAATATTTAGCGCAAATATGAATATATCTATGTATCTAAGTACATCTAACAGAGCAAGAATGAGAGAGAGAGAAAAAAAGGCTGTCTAAATGGGGTCACAGGTAAGAAACAACGACGTCTGAATATATAAGTATATTGTATATTTGAGGTTCTTCTTTTCAATCTCTCCTATCCATGCATTAAGTCAACATATATCTACTTATGACTTGTACTATAGAGTGGTTCGATTTTCTACTTTTGTCGAATTTCGATTAGGGCTGGTGCAGAGAAGTTGTCATATGACCTTTGAAAATGGCACTGTCCCAAGAGGTCATCTTTAGGTCGCACATCTCGATCAAAAACTATTTACTTAGTCAATATAGATAATTATTTTGTATTAAAAATTTTGATAGACATTTGTTCAACCTATAAAAAGTGTGTAAAAAGTTTTTTAATTAATGTTTTTTATAGGTGAGAATAATACCTATTATAATTCATTATTGCAAAATAATGCTTAATGCTGTATATTAATTATTATTGGTGAAATATACAACTTTTATCTTATTTCAAACTTAGAACAAGATGTGCAACCTAAACATGACATTGTAGAAAAATGAAATTTCGCATAGCTAATTTTACTACCATATGACGACATCTTTTCCGCAGAAACCTTAATCGAAATTATCGAAAAGTTGAAAATTGCAATCGGTACATTGTACAAGTTGCAAATTTATACAGGTTGTAAATTGTATAAGTTGCTACCAAAAAATTAGACGACTAATTTTAAATGAAAGATTTACAGTACTTGGGATATGGATAATGCAACATATTATATGAATGTTTATATTTTATTCATTGAAAATAGATAGAATAATAAAATACAATTCTGATGGATATGACTAATTGATATGACGTATTCAATGGCACATTATGAGACTGTAAATCCCTACAGTTGTTTGTTATGTTACTTGTAAATATGTAATAAATGAGTAATTTGAATAGAAAAAAAAAAAAAAAAAATTGCTAGTTGTTAATAATTTTAATGATTGACGTTTATGTTAAAAAAAGTATTTTATGAAATAGAAATTGCGACTTTTTAACAACATATGTTATACATATATGTCGTAGACAAGTTGCAAAGTTGTAACTTGTACATGCAAACTGTGCATGTCGCAAAACAAAAAATATGGTGAAGAATTTACGATACCTGTGATGAGGACAGTGCAACGAGTAAATATTCTATAGATGGCTAATATATATTATTAATGGTATAATTTTTGACTATTTTGATGACCATTTGTATTTAATAATGTGTCATATTATAGAGTTCAGATGCCCACAGTTATATTACATCCTCAATAGGTAATTTTGTATGATATCATCAATTATTAATTACTAATTAAAATGACAAATGTGCTAATTAACTTAGGCGTTAAAACAAGTTTCAATTTCTTTGTCTTAAGATAACTTATTTAACTACATCAATGACCATTTTAATCATGGAATATTGATATATACATTTATAACGTAAAATACTACTAATGTAACTCTGGGCATTTGAACTACATAATATGTCTAATAAAATTTAATATTTGAAATTTAATTTTTAAATTTTTTTTTTCCCAAAAATGTAATATTTTAATAATAACTATGGATTTTTGATTTTTTTTCCAAATCTTTGAAATCTAATTTTTGAAACTTTTACTCCACATATATTTGCGCAAAATATCAAGTTCAATTTGTTGAAAAAGGTATATTCATCCAAACTTGTCTTACAGTCTACACTGACAAGAACGAAAGAAGGAGAGTACCAAAAAAAAAATCCTTTTTTCCTAGTGAAAAAACAAACAAACAAAAAAAACATTTATTCCTTCCTTTGTTTGATGTAACTAGGCCTCTTTTTCTTCTTCATAATCTAAATATTTTATTGGTAAATCCTTGGCACAATTCTTTTTTTTTTTCTTCTTCTTCTTCTTTTCTCTTGGCCTCATTTCTCTTCCACATTAGATTACTTTATTTTAGGAACAAGAAAATGGCAAAAATATCTAAAAAGTTACTAAAAATAAAAAAAAATCCATCAATTTTTGGTAATTTATTTAAAAGTTAGTTGCACCTCTCTATTAATGATTTCTTATATAACTCTGTGGAGCCATTGATGCTTTCTCAGATGAGGGAAACAAATATTCACGAGTAGAATTAAGTGTATGTTGCGTAACTTGTACAAGCAGATTGTACAAGTCACAATCAAAAAGTGAGATAAATAATTTTAAATACAAAATATGCCTATTGGGAGGCCATTATGCAGAACACATTCGATCTGGATATGAATAATGATACTTAATATTTGGGGACAGGACTGGTTTTAGCGTGAGCTTTATTTTTTTTTTTTTAAATATTTTCACTTTTGTAACATATTTTGTACAATCCCATTTTATGAAAAAAAAATTCCAGGGGCCCTTTTTGATGATTTTTTCATCATATTTATCGAAATATCATTTTTTTTTGAAAAATAGTTTTATTTTATTTTTAGAACGGTTTTTTTCTTGGAAATGGATGCCATATTTAATGTTTATGACCAATTTTTTGTAAAGGAATTTCATTTTTTTTTTCAACGCAGGCGTTATATTAAAAAAGAATAGGGAAAAAACTTATCTTGATAATATACTGATGGAAGTACCCGGCATTGACCAGAGTAATTAAGGTTCGGCTAAATTTTTTGTTTACTTTAATAAACTAAAAGATAATTCTTCAAGAAACTCTGAGTATTCTTAGTATAAATTCTCTGTTCTTCATGAGCACGAGTGTGTAATCATTACATATATATATATTCATATGACGTGTTCTCTCCTAATGATACGATTTTGATTTAAAAAAATAATATGTTGAAATGCCTACTTTAGTCTTTAGAGCGCCCACTAACAAGAAAATTCATTTAAAATTACAAACGTTTATATTTAATTCAAATCTTGTTTTCATAGACTAAAAATGCACATAAATTACGATAAACATAAGATATTAATAACAAAAACAAACAGAAACAATACTCTTGTTATACATTCACACACCTACAACATTTCATTTATGCGAATACTTTATTATTTCCTATTTCAAAAATACTATATGGGCGAGACATTAAGAAGTCAAAATTAATTAAAAATTCTTCTATTTAATAAAAAAAAATCAAGACTGTAAAATTTTTGGAACGATGTTCGCTGCATGTTGGTATGAATAATTGCAGTTTGCAAACATTTTTTATGTGTAATGAAGAAAATATATTCGTTCGCTCATCTTTTATATAATTGTCAAAAATCCTGAGTCTTATTCTCTCTTTTTTTCCTTCTCCAAGTCTTATTATATCCATTCAAAAAAGTGTGGAAACATACATACCAACAAGTAGCGAGAATCATTCTTAAAATTGTACGATCTTTATTTTCTGTTCTATATGAAATATTAGTTTCTAATTTAAAAAAATCGTTTTTAGAAAGAATGTTACATATTTCAATACTGCCATGACCTTTAAAGGCAAAAAAATGTAGCTAGAACCATTTTTGGGCTTTAAAATGTACATGAATTTTTAGGAAAATCCATTCATAGGATTGGCCATGATTTCCGGACACACACAAAACAACTCGCAAACACAGACATTCCCATTAAATATATAGATTTATTATATGTAATAGGTGAATCGGCTGTTTTTTCTGGAATCAGTATAGGGATAATCATGTTTAATTTGCAATTCCAATTCTCATTAATTACTGGTATTGAACTATTTTTTACTTTTCTAGGTTATGAAAAAAAAAATAGCCCACTCCAAAATTAAGGAACTTTGCTTTTTAAAAGAAAATTTAATATTTGAATTTGAAAAAAAAAAAAAATCATATTAAAAATTTAATATTTCAATTTTTTTTTCAAAAAATGTGATATTCGAAATTTTTTTCCAATATTTTTTTGAGAACAGCTGGGAATTAAGAATTTTTTTCCAATAATGTTTATTCTTTCTAAACAGTTGTGGATTTTGTATTTTTTTGTGAATAATTATAGATTTTTGTAAAAGGTTTACTTATAAAATTGTATATTTGAAATTTAAATTCCAAAAACCAAGACCCTTAAAATATAATCCCGCTGACGCCCCTGATATTTTGTTGGAATCGTCCACTAGTACACACGCCTGCAATATTTAATTAATACGACCACACTATTATTTCATCAAGTGACTCGTTTTCATATATCATTACATACAAAAAGAGAGTTTGCTTTATTATTATAAATATTATAAAAGGAAAGTTTATTTGTCTACTCCCGCTTGTACACAATACAGAAGTCACTTTAATAGATCAAAATGAAACGACAATACCAGTTAATGGCTTGTAAGTTGAGTGAATAATGTATTAATTAAATAAGATACTTATAGATCTACAAGACATAGGAATCTGCTTATGGAAGTTGCAGCCTGTACAGACATCGCGCAACTTGTACAAAAACATAACAAAATATATAAAGTATTGCTTTTTTATTACTTTATGAACGTATTGTTTTCACACTCTTCACTAATTGTTTTAAAACCCCAGGACTATTTTTCTAATAATACATAGGTATTATTATAATGTAATATAAGACCTTGTCTAATTACATTAGAACATGGAAAGAATAATTAAATATTCATGTACAATGTACTTATAAAAGTATATAAATACACAATCAAAGAACTCAGACATTCTAGGATTTGTACATACTCCCTAAATATATTAGAGTGTCCCCAAAAAGTAGTTTTTGGTTAAGTTTGTATAATCGTCATGAGGATTACACCAAAAGTTACAGAGGGATTTTCATCAAACTTGCTACGAAGATTATACGAGGGTGGCTTGAAAAGTTTCCTACCTCGACGTAGATGACAGCACTTGTAAGTAAAAGCCAATCACATCTATCCAGTATCTTTTGATAGTTACTCAACAAAGTTCAGTTATTTAGGACGTGCAGTTACTATGTAACAATCGTTCTGTAAGCTCTCATTAAATATCTGTTTTCAAAAGTGTACCCCTTAAATAGATTCCAAGAATGGTAGACATATAAAGGCTTGTTGTGTTAAAATTTGACGTGTCTAACTCAATCCCACTCGGAGTAATTGAGCCAAAAACAAAAAGTGTCTTTTGAACAATTATTTTGAAGAGAAAAACGCCGAGTACTATTTGGACTGGTTGAAAAGGTAGAAGCATCGCTGGAACAATTCTGTAGAGTTACAGGGATACCATTTTGAAAAGATGTAGCTTTGTTAGATGGGAAACTTTTCAGATACTACACTCTTATCGTCACAGCAAGAAGCCTTTAAATTTTGAGAGATCGTGTGAACTCAGAAAGTAAACTTTGGAACAAATTAAGATAAGTATCTCAATTAGATTTGAGGCGGAGGTTTTGCACTCGGCCGAGTGCCTTGTCTAGTTTATATGTTATTTCTGATCGGACTCAAAAATGAAATAAATATCAAGTTGATCAAGTAATGTATTTTCTAAAAATGAGATAAAAACGTCATCACATTCTAAAAAAAACTCCATAGAGAAATGTACAAGAAAAAAAATCTTGGATTCAAGTATTCGCTGAAAATTAGTTGCTCCACTAATTTATGTATCGAATCTTCATATGGAGGGTAAGGTTGGGAAACACAGTTCTAGATCAAGGATAGCTTATGCTTAAAGTTTAAACTATGTCTTGTGTATAGAGGGTGCTGGGGTATTTTATACCACAATGAAAGTGTCTTTTAATTAGTTAGACTTTTAGTGAATAGATGTAAATTTGTTGTGTATTAAATTTAGTATGTCTAATCTGAATCATCTTTAAGTAACTGATCCAGACGTGAAGAGTTTCTATTGTTCATAGTCTTCCCTATGGCATTACTTAAAAAGAAATGAGGTTGAGTTTAATCAATTTTATTTTTGTGATTGTATTTAGTATTATAGCAACAAGTCTTCACTTTTAGAGTATGTTTGAATACATTGTGAAACAGATTGGAGTAAGTATATTTTAAAGGCATTGATGTTTAGCAATTAGTTAATTATCTTGGATATTATCTCTGTAAGAGATTGTACCTTATTGTTACACATCTACATATCTCGAATTTTTTTATTATATATGTATGTGACTCGAATAGATTATTATCAAGAGTATAATTATTATATTATATTATTCCCTCAGGTATTTAAGCCAATCAAAAGCCACGGGTCATTGTTTCTTTGTATTTAAACACGTATGGAAAATTTACTTTTGTTTTTTATCCAACTTATGTGATTATTTAAAGTGTGGAACGTTTTATATAATGACATAAATTGCATAATTAACTCAAAGTGACGCCATTTTGAAGGCATAACTATTTATATACTTTGCAACAAAAATTATAAAGGAAACTTCAACTAAAAGCTGCTTTAAGAGTGTTAATAATTTAAAATGTTTTAGTTTTAGGAGCAATGGGTTTATTCGTATACCTTAAAATAAAAATGACTGACATACAAGTTGATGACGTCAGTCGATATTGATAGCTCATAAAAGGAAGACTTAAAGTAATTGTATCCTTGAAAAGAAGTTGTAAAACCTTATCTTGAATCAAAACTGAAAACAAAGGGAGAGAAAAGTTATTGTACATATGAATGGAAGAATTTATTGAAATTAAGAGAAGTATGTCAGCTGTACAGAGATTTTGTACAAGTTACGGTTAGATCGTGACATTGTTCTGAGTTTTTAAGGTGGGCTGGAAATCTTTGAAGATTTTGAGAGAATGTTTTTAATTTCAAGTGGCCAAAGCCAAAATTTGACAAAAAGCTTTAAGCGACTAAATTTGAGCTAATGTCCTCTTTTTAGACAAGACAAACTGTTCTATCAAAATTATATAAAATTTTGATAGTTGGATTTTTTGTCAAAACAATAACTTTTTACTCTCATTTCGACAAATGAAAAACATTTGTGAAGAAAGACAAATTTTGAGTACAGTGATTTGTTAAATTTCAAAATTGAGACAACAACTAAAGATACTTGACTTAAAGGCTAATGGGGCATTTAATGGAGCTTTGTTTACTCATATTTAGTTTTGGATCAGTTCTAGGATTGCAGTCTTTTTTAGTTTTTTAGACTGATATTAGGTCTGCCGCTGTCAAAAATGTATATTGCTCTTCAAAGCTACATACTGTCACACCACCTTGCGGATAATATTTTTTTAGATTGTTGCTCAGGCTCCACTGACAACAATGAATATTCTTAAATTTCAAATCCTGATAAACAAAACCCCTAATTTTGTCAACATAAAATATTTTTTTAAGAAAAGACTATCCCTTTTCGACAGGTTTGACATGAGAGCACCCTCCATACCCTCTCTCTTGAGGGGTAATGATGATATGTATAAATGGTAACTTGTACAATTTGGTTTACAAATATTTACAACTTGTATCAAATCCCAACTTGTATAGAGCACATATATATATTATGAAAGGTAAGTCAAAGTCAGCAAAGTAGAAAAAATTATTATAAAAAAGAATAACTTTACCGAATAAATAATTAATTTAAGACATTTTTTACTAGATTTTTGAAGTTGATAGGTTTTAATAAGGTTTTATTTTATTACTATGATTATTAAAAATTTTTAAAATAGGGGAAAAAGCCAACATGGGAAAATAAATAAATAATATGCATATATGTATGTATGTAGTGAGTGTTTAAAATGGTGATTTTTTTACAATATCTATTTTTGCCGCAGAGAAATATTATGACACAATATAAAAAAATATATATATTTATGCATTGAAGAATGAAAAAATATTGTATATGTATGTTAGAATGCCCCATATTTCTTCTGTCTATACACCTTTTCTACAGGGGACATTAAAAAAACTGACTTGGGAAAAGTTTAGGCTATTTTTGCCATGGTATCATTTGGGGGGGTATCATTTTATCTTGAAATAAGGATGGGATTTTTCTTTAGAGTCCTCAAACAAAGAAGGTATTCAATAAGTTAAATTTCATGGGTAGAGGATCCCATTCAAGAAGGAGGACTCTCGTATCTTCATATGGCGGGAATCCCTCCTTTGTATGAGGACTCTGAAGAAGAATATCATCCTCATTTCAAGGCGAAATTAAAATGTAGGAATTGGTTAAGCTTTTCAGTCTTCATATGTGTAATCTTGTTTAGTATTTTTGGCTGACAACTGTGGTCCAAAAAAACATACACAATTCCATCAGGCAAATATAATTTCACAAGAATAAAACATGAAAATGGGACTGTAACCCTCTCTCTCCTTAATTTTTTCTGTCTCTAGTCCTTTTCTTCAAGTAGTTCTTGATTTAATATAGATATATACTAGCAGAGGCTACTGCACGGTCACTGACAGAGGGGAAGGGGGGGGCAAAGAATGAAGGTAGAAAAAAAGAGAAAGATAGAAAATTAGACTTTATTTTGGTAAAAATAAGATCTTAATGAGCTCAAAGGCCCACAAACAATATGTTTAATTATTATATACGTCTACTTACTAAATTTCGTACTGATCTGTTCGGTCATTTTGGACTCCAAATGTGATGACACCAAAACATACTTATAAATATATATAGAATATGATAAAAATGGTGGGTGTGGGGGAGGTGGGGGGGGGAGGTCAACAACACCGCTGGTACAGGTAATTAAAATTTGAAAATGATATTTTTATGTCAAAATTGTACAGACACAAATATGAAGAAGCTATCAGTTAAAAATAGTTTTTTTAATAATTTAAAGGGTCTACGATGTATTTGTTCAACTTACTCTTTCCATTGTAATAGTTAATTTTTATCTGAAATACGAAAACAAGATTCTATAGTCAATATTTTACTTAATATGAATGAAAAAAATGGTTTCCATAGTGATAAAAGTTTATATTTTTATTATATAAAATATACAAATTTCCCATAAACTTTGATGAAACTTTATCAAATCAATTATAGAATACAAGAAGACTTCACAACTGTTTTGAATACATTTAAACAACATGACAAGCACTGATGTATGTATACGGATGTAATGTTTAGGGAAAATCCCTATGAAATGGATAGATTTGTACAATTGATTTTTTATCGATTAAGGACGAGAAAAATAGGATAATTAGATAAAAGTATCTAAATATTTTCATTGTGATAGTTAATTTGTATCTATAACATAGAAATAAGATTATTATATATTTTAAATACATATTAGGGTCTTATTTGCATAATAAAACTAAGCATTAGAAGGGTAAAATTTTGATAAACAGTCTTTTTATTTCTTGTTCACATTTTGACATCCAATAGTTTCGTAAAAAGAGTTTTTATTGCTAGAGAACATGGTTGTTTATACCCCAAAAAAGGCTGAATTCATATTTGTTGATGTCAAGTGAAAACGTTCTATAGTATCCAGGGGCGTCCGCAGGGTGTGGGCAGGACAGGTTGTAGCCCGGCCCCAGCTAAGGAATTTTTCTTTTTACTAGAAAATTTAATATATGAATTTTAATTTAATTTTTGAATTTTTTTTCTTCAAAAATTTAATTTCTCTTTTTTTTCCCCAAAAATAGTTTTTCACTAGCTATAGATTTGTGAAACTTCTATAGAAAATAGTTAATTTTTGAATTTCTTTTCAAAAAATTTTATATTAGGAATTTAATTTTTGATTTTTTTTTCTAAAAAATTTTGTTTTTTGTCAAAAGTCGTGGATTTTTGAAAAAAAAAAATCAAAAAAGTTATATTTGAAATTTTTTTTTCGAAAGTTTTTCATTTTTTGGATTTTTTTAAAAAAAATCCAAAAACACAGACCCCCCCACAAAAATGAAGAAATATATATATACATATATATTTATGACTCTGCGAACGCCCCTGGTACCTGTATACCAAACAAAACTATATTCCCTAGCGGAATATTGAACCAAATATATAGACAGTCTAATTTATGTATATTATATTATGTATTAAACCATACTACTTATGTAAGTTAGCTCTATAATTCAACCTATGTGTGTCTGACTCCCCTATTTTTATTTTCTACTTCTTTTATGTATGTTTAATGACAGGTATGTTAGTTAGTTATTATACTTATATATTGTAGTACATACAACCAACCAACCATACATACATAGTTAGAGTATGGCTCAACTTTGTGAAGCTCCTCTTTGCTTATCTTTCTCTCTCTTTCTGTTAAATGAACATTGGAACTTTTTAAGAATGTGTGTCCATAGTAATAATAAACACACTTCCCTCCTCATTTTTCTCTTCTTTCTTTCCAAGACATTTTCCATTTCTTTTCCTTTATATACATACATCTATTAGAGTAGTTTTGGCTCCTTCAATAAAGAAAAAAAATAAAAGTCAATGGTCGAACCTATGTTATATCATTCATATATTATGTTATATGCTGAGTAGTGAAGGTCACTATTGAATTCACATCCTGACGTCATATTTTAGATCTATGAGTTTGTCGGAAAAAAATAATATATATATTTTATGAGTATTTATGCTGGAATACTACTTAATTCACATTCATCTTACTCCAATTTTAAAGATCAAATGTTTAATTATTTGCCACAAATTGCAATGAATAAGTGTGCATTCATTCATTATCCTCTCTGACTCCATAATTCACAGTATGGGTTTGTTATTGAACAAGAAACTAACACTACACATGGAGCAAAAGTCTCTGAGAATAGTAATAGTGGTAAATACTTGAATTCCCAAATGACATTAAATTTTAAATAACACTTCAATTCAAAATCAATCACATATTTCTAATATTTAGTACAATGAAAGTATCATATCATTCACAAATATAATGTTATATTTAGTATGGAACACCATTAAATTAACGTCAAATGTAACACACATATTGTAACGTGTTGTAATAACGCCCATAGAGATTGTTCGTTGAAAGAATGGTTGTTTGTTTGTTCCTACCTATGTTTAATTGAATTAGTTATAAAGTAATCCATAGATCAGACTTTTCCAAAGTTACAACAGCATTGGATGAGCGGCCAAATGAAGTCTGCTGTGGGATAATGGCAATACAGAGCCTATAGTTTTTCGAGTAGTCTGTAGTATTTATCAGTCTATTAAAGGTGATTCATCCATAGTCACTTACATCAGGGCCCACAATAGCAAAACATTAATGATCAAATAAACTAGGTGCTAATTTTGATAAAAGAGAGTTAATAAGCCTTCAAATTGATTAATTAAGGCCTAATAAATATATCCTAACATTTTAGTTATATACAAAAATTATGTTCCAGATAGTATCTAAATATTATCATCAAATGTATCGTTAATATTTATTACTTTATTGCCATTATAACAATGCAGCTGTCGTTTATCACTTAGTTCATAGCTGATTCTTGTCTTCTCATATTGTTTTGTCTCTAATTCGAATCTGCAATTCTATCCACAAATTTCAAGTTTTTCTATTTCCTTCTACATTTTTAGATATTTGATACTTCACAAATTGTAAATAATATGTTAAATGTAAATTTGTGAAAAACATCATTATCATGAAGGGTGCCATTAGGCATTTGTAGACTGGGGTGACACGCTAGAACAACGGACATCCTTGGGGTGGTAGAACAACAACAACAAAAACAAAAAAACTAAGAGTTTATATAATTGAATTTAGGTCATTTCATCATACTTAACATCCATATGCAGGACTCTCCAAGTTTTGAAATCAGTTGAGCGTGAGATTTTTAATTTTACTACGCTCATTCAACCGTGCCCTCAAGTTTTTAAATAATTTTGATAAATGAAGAACAATCCTGGAAATATGCATGGAGAAAAAAAATATATATTTGTTGAGTTTATGTTAAATATTAGACGGGGTTTTTAGTATTTAAAGCATTCTGGTTATATTTATGAGAAATACTAAGTCTTTCCTTCACAGAATTTACTCACTGAATAATTAAGTGAAAAGGTGAACTTATGAAAATTTTCCGACTTAACAAAGATACATGACATTTTTTCTGAATTTGTATTTTTCAACATATTCCCCTAGTAAGTCTACACAATTCCTCCATCTCTGTAATCCGTCCAAATAGCACTTGGCGTTTTTCTTTGCAAAATAATTGTTCACTAAGGTGATTGCCCCTTCATTTGACAAAATCTTTGCAGAACCTAATTGGACTGTATTTTTGCTTTGGGCTTAAAATGGTATACCCCAATTTCATCTACGGTAATAAATCAGTGCCAAAACTCTAATTAATTGCGCATAAACTGGATCGTCATAGCATTAATCTATTTTTTCCATTTTCACACTCACACTCAGACGACTGTTACATAAAAACTGTGCGTCCAAAATGCCTGAAAATTTGGTGAGTAACTGTCAATAGATGCTGAATAGATAGCTTTTATTTACAAGTACTGCCATCTTCACATTGAGGTCAGAAACTTTCCCGACTATCTTCATATATATGTAGAGTAATATTCAGGTATATTCGACAACCATAGCCGACAAAAGAGTCACTTCAAATCCAACATATTTCGTCTCCATTTCATAATTTAGGTTCATAGCTTTGGCTACGTCTAAATGATTGGCTAACAACATGACATGATTACGCCATACCTAACCCCTATGTATGTACAGAATCCTACGAGTTGTAATAACGCCCATTCAGGTCGTTTGCCCTACTCCGTAAACTAATGTGTATTTTCTTAGTACGTTTAAATGGGGAGTCACAAATATGCTTTGTGGTCATAATGTCTTGAATTAATTATGACGTGCTTTGATTAAATATATTGAAGATATTTAAAGAAGTCGTTTATGTACTAACTTCATAATAAAAAAAATAATAATAATAATTTGTTCGCCATTTGAAGCCGATTTATTATAGGCAGGGAGGCATAAGTATGCGACGTACAAAGCTCTTTGTGTATGTTTATGCATAAGACTTTACCTATTGCAAATACATAAAATAGGTATGATACTACTACTAATCTTATTTAACTATCAAAATAATAGTCTAATATTTTATGAAGTATGGGAGACAACGACGTTGAAATATGTAAATAAAATTTGGGAAGTAAAGTCATTGACTAAAAAAAAAAAATAATAATAAAAATGAGAAATTTCTTTCTATCTATCTACTAATAATAAAAATAAGAAGAACAAGAATATTAAAGGAAAGAAAGAGAAGAATTCAGCAACTCGAGATTAATGAGATTTGATATCTTTATACATACATCAATGAATACTACAATACTATCTATATGCGGTGAGTTAACACAAAAACAAGCTTGAGCAAAAATAAAGAAAAGGAGAAACGTTCAAGTAATTTTTTCTTCATATATTACACCTATTTCAGTCAATAATAGGTTTTGTATTTAAAATTCAGGGATGATTTGAGATACACAAAAATGCTGCCCATAGTTTAAAGGCTTCACTTTATTTATCTGATTTTACGAGCCTCCGATATGGACTTTTAAATAACATCCACATAATCTTCAAAGTGAAGGAACCACCCCTTATACATATGCCCATATTAGGTATAATTGTACAAGTTACAACTTGTACAATCAAACTGTAATATTCTATCCTTGCACATTTAAAAATGCGTGCACTTTTACATCTCTAAGCTATATTGTCATATGAATCATAGGCTAGAAGACGATAAATTTTTAGGAGGCGACAAATTTTAACAGAATATTCGGGGTTGGGTTTTTTCTTTTTGGAAAGAGACCTTTTATATTATTAGGAAAATATATTCCTTTTTAACTTTTTTTTTCGAAAAGACATTTCTTCACGAGAAAAGTTTTAATACCATTGTCCAAATGTTCTATATTAATTGTCTAATGTTGCTAGTTTTTACCCATTGCAGCGAGCGCCCCCCCCCCTTCTGCTCCTGTCCTCCCGTCTTCTACGCCTATGTACAGTGATGGTAATTGGGAGCAAAGAAACCGAAAAAAAACCATGGTAATCCTGAAAGATATTTGAGAGGAGAGCGCCTTAGCTGTCATGACACTTCATTAGATCAGCTACAAACAGCTGTGACGGGGTAGGTGGGGGGGGGGTAATTTGCAAGAATTACTCAGATGTCGATCCTTAATTCTACTCCTAAGTCTAAGAAGGACTTACAATTATAACTCCGCAACATATTCTCACAGTTACTTTCTGTCTTTTAGAGCATACGCACATGTTTAATCAGGTCCTGAATATAATTGAACGTAGTAGATAAGAAGGAGGTCACTCCTCAGTAACTAAATAATAATGATAACAGCTTAGGAAAATAAAATTCACATTTCAGTTTGCCAACTAAAAAAAAAAATAGAAGAAAAATCCGGATGAGCTGTAAAATACACTCGATTTTCCTCACTATCTTTGTATTGTACATTGCAATATTATTAGAATTTAAAAAAATATATAACCCACCGGTATGTACAAAAATAAGACATCGAAAATTAACATGGTAACCATGACAATTTGGAGAATATTGGAGATATGAGCAGCTTAGCCGTGATAACGTTGCATTATATTAGTTACAAACATCTTTTGGAGGAAGGAAATAAACTCACAAATGACACTCCATATGTAGCAAACAAATATTCAGAAATTACTCCAATATCGACCCCTTAATTTTACAAGAACTCACACTTATACTCTCTAACAACTCATTAGTGTTACTCACTGTCTTTCATGAGCACATACAATTGTTGCTACACTTAATACTTTGATATTTACTCCTCATAGTTAAATAAAAAACCTACTAAAATTCTCCTCTAAAGTAATATTTATAACAACTCTACATATTATTATATTTAACTTTTAGTCATTCGAGCAGGGATATTTGACCAGGGGTTTCTTCAGAGAGAACCTCCCCTTACTTATCACTTATCACTATTCAGTCAAACATAAAGAGACGATATAAAACAGATGATTGTATTATAGATGCTTCTCCATACTCAATCACCTGTATAATTGTCTTCTTCAATTAATTGAACTCATGCGTATCGTTCTACGTCATTTCATTTAAAGTGATGACGTAATGATTTATCCATTATCACGTCGTTGTTGGAGAAGCATATAATATATTATGTGTATACTATTGACTATTGTTGTTAATAAATAAAATAAATAGAAATTAAATATCGGGAATGGAGTAGGAGGAAAGAAAGAAAGAGAGAGAGAGGGAAAAAAAGGAGAAGAAAATTACAGATTAGCTAAAGAAAAATAAAAAATAAAATTAGGAGAGTAAACCGCGTGTTGTATACACATTCATAGACAAGACAATGAACTTGGGAGTATGTACCTACGTATATAGTTTGAGTTCGTTTTTATAATTAGCTGTTTTTTTGTTGTTTTTGTACTTTTTTGTGTTATTGAGTAGGAGCCTCAACAACTTCTTCGTATTGTTGAATGGAACATTGACCTACAAGTGTCACATTGAGTTGCAAAATATAGCAAGTGTATTTGATATACCTACGTAACCACAAGGGCCCTCTAATAATTGAAATTTTATAAAATTTTCAAAGTTAAAACATGTGTACTCAAATGTTAAAGAGATTACAGCCTGTGTATAGGTGAAGAGCATGAGATTTTAGATGAGTATCTGTCTTAATCATTTACAATTTGTCTACGATGACACTGAACCCAAATAATAGTTTTCGGAGTCCCACTTAAATCTAAATCCATAAATAATGCCCCATGACGTCATTTCACTTTGATCTATTATAATTACCCATTCATTATGTAACTATGAGGAATATAAATATGAGAATTCAAACTTTATAATGCATTTCAGAATATTTATAATTAATTGGTCCTTTTCATTAATATAGTTTAGAATTACACCATGAAATAATAAATGACACATCCAATGGAGCTTCAATCATTGCATGATTCTAATGACAGCTAAGCTGCTCTCCTTCAAAACATTCTTCAAATTGTCTGGGTTACCATATAGATTTTGAGTTTCTTTATATGCCATAAAATGAGTCATTTTTTAGAGTTGTAATTTGTACAATCATCTAAATACAAGTTATGATTTGTACAAAATTGCAACGTTTACACTCTATACAATATATATTATATGTATAGAACCATACTTCAAAATGTCCTTTATTTCTTCTTCTTCTTTTTAATCTTTAAACTTTCTTTTCATGTCTCCCCCCTCCTCCTCCTTCAAACAAAGAGAGAGAAACAGAGATATACAAACGAAACAGTTTGGATAAGAAGCAATGATATTTATTGTACAGTAATAGAGGGTATATACGTAGGTACACTGTTGCCATATTTGACCTAACCTATTTTTTAATAACTATATTGGGTACTCATAATATTGTAGACACCTTATTTTAATTATTATAATATGCTAGGACTACCAGATCCCTAGCAAAACTTTATATGTATGTCAAAAATCAAAAAAATGGTGGTGGCATGATGATACATGTGAAAATATTTGCAAACTATTGTTTTTGTTTATTACGATGTAAAACTTCATGATACGTCAATGCCATTAGTTTTCAAATTCCTGGATACACCAATGAAAAAATCAAGTTCACATGGACGTCATAATGAATAACTATTTATTAATAAATCATTCATTATATTATATAACCTGCAGTTCCCCCCGAAATCCGCCTATTCTCTTACCCAGTGGCGTTATAACTATTGGGCCAGCAAATATATTTGTAAGTAGGGGGATAAGCAATTTATATATTGATGACGTCATGAGCTGTGCCTTCAGGATTTCATGGGGAGGTGGGATGGCCGTCACGAGGACAGAGTTGTTTTGGGATTTTTTGAAAATTTTAATAGATTTTTTTTTATAAATACCTAAATTGATAAATAACTTTTAAAACTTAAAAAACCCTCAAAGTAATGACAGTCATAATTTTTTAAACAATATAAAACAAAATTCGTTGGAAATTTAAAAAAAAAAAATCAAAATGTGTGGGGGCCAATGACCCCTATGGTTCTGGTAGCACTGACAAAGGGCCATTGGCTCCTCACCTTTGAGGAAATTTTAGGGATTTATCAATACAAAAATTTAAATTTTGTAGAAATTTTGTCATTTAATATATATATTAAATTCAAATTTTATATCTTCTATTAACAATGTTAAATATAAAAAAATTTCAAAAAAGTAAAGTTCTTCGTCAAATTTGGCATTTATATAGTTAAAAATATATATATTCCCCCCACGCCCGGATGACGTCACCCATACATAATTTTACAGCCCCAAAAGCAAATACAATCCGGCACGGGTGCCTTGAGTCCTTTTACCGCAACTCTAAACTACTCTATAGTATTTGCAGCTCAATTTATTAACCCTTCTGCTTGTAGTAGAGAATCTTCTTTGTCTCAATTCAAATAAGAATAAACATTTTCTTGTTACATCATTCTTATGTGTCTTACTGAGTATAACATAGGAGTATTCCTCACTAATAAAAAGGAATGTAAAACTTGTGACGATAGAACGTTATTTTTCAGTTTTGAATGTTCTCTATGTACATGAAGAAACATTATTTTACATTATATCTAGGTAAAAAAAAAAGCACGCCTGTTTCACCCACTAAAATTTTTCTTCCTCTTTCTATATTTTTAAATATCATCATCACGTATTAATTAATTAATTATGATCGTTATAATAATAACGACAGTATTGAGTATCCATAATTATGTATTGAATATATTTTGACTACATATACATATTTTTTGTACAAAATGACAACCAAATCCGTTATTAAATCGAGAAGTTTAGAAAAAAACTTTTCTTAATTTTTCTCTGTTCGCTTTTAAGAAAAAAAATGGGAAAAAAAGTTTTTTTTCTTATAGTAATAGTAGTATATATATATTTTTTAAATAACATTTTTTTCATATGTAAGAAATAGCGAGGGAGAGAGAAAGAAAGAAAAAGAGGAAAGGAAGAAGTCTGCACAGAGGGTAGCTAGGAGTAGAACTTAATTTTGATATTTATTCCATTACAAAAAAAAAGAAAACCAAATAAAAGTTGGGAAGTGAACAATATATGTATGTAGTATATACGTATTCCTTCCCTCACTCAACCTTTCTCTCCTTTGTTGTATGTAGGTTTACAAGTATGACGTGATGATGTGTGGATATTGTACAAGTTGCCCACATCAAAAAATGTCCCAAAGCATTTGGAATGAAGAATTCACACTGTGTTTTTGTGATTAGTGTTGAGTGCGTCCCAATTTTTTGGGCCAAGTTCCGGGCCTTTAATAAGGTTTTCCTAAGGGAAAGTGTTTTTTTGAGAAATCTTTCACAATTTTGAGAGAATGCAAATTATACAAATTACCTATTTTAAATTTTTTTAAATATTATTAAATTTTAAATATTGTGACTTTAAAAAAGATCAATCGACAAGAAACTTTGTCTCTTTGTCAAATTTGGCGCCAAGATTTTAGTTAGAGTGGGGTTTTTACATCCCTCCCACACCCAGTCCAGTACTATCAAATCAGTTCTTGATTCTTTTCTAAAAATGTTATAGTGTATTAAGTCAAATATGAAATATGTATTTAGGACATTGCAGATTTATTGCAAAAAGTATTCCTGTTTTCATTATATGTAATACAACACAATACGAACACATTATATTTTTAATTCATTATGTAATATATTTTATTGTATACAAGGTTGATATAAAAAGTTTCCAACCTAACTAAGGTGCAATGCATTTCTCTGAATTTTTTATTGATTTTTCAACATAGTCTCCTTGTAAGTCGACGGCACTTCCCCCAGATATGCACCTACCATTGTAACCCGCCCAAATAGTATTCGGCTTTTTTCTCTACAAAATAATTGTTGACAAAGGTCATACGGACACGTTTAAATTCAGTTGCCCAAAATTCCATTGTGGTAAATGATTGTGCAAAGTCCCAATACACATACTCCAACTCATTTTTGATTTATGTAGATTTTGATACTCCATTTTGTACATTTTCACAAACATACTCACATCCACCACTCACTCAAACGACTGTTACATAACAATTGCGCCTCCAAAATGCAGAAACTTTGTTGAGTAACTCTCAACAGATGCTAGATACCTGTGACTTACTTCCCTTGAAAATGATGTAAAATAAAGAAAATAAAGTTTATTGACGTCATCAAGAACCGAAGATTATAAGTTTTAGGACTTATATGCAGAACTGGACAAGACTCCAGTCTTTAGTCCTTGCAAATCATATTTACTCAAATCTCATAATTTCATGTCCCTAATAGTAGCAAAAAAATAACAAATCTATACATTTTCAAGTGAGTTTTACTACCTATTACTTTTGATTGTATTCAAATATTACTGTGTATCATTGGTCCTTTATTATTTTAAAAGCTATTTGATGGGATCGCATTAATATTTATTGGCATAATTAGTGTTTTTTTCATTCAAGAACTTTATTTATTAAAAACATTTAGAAGGCATTAATATATATGTATAAATATATCGTAACGAATTAATTAATTAACTATATGAAATTGAATCTCGATTTTTTCTTCTTCAATAATATGTTTATTTTGAGTCGTAAACATATCAACGATCTGTCCCTTAGATGGTTCAGCCGTCTTCGTTCATGATGCAATTTGTGACGTCCGTTTAAACCCCCAAAAGATAATTTTCATTCACGTCATAAATTGCATCATAATTGAAGGAAACACTATTTTGGTGCATATACTAAATATTTTTTAATCATAAAGTGGACACATTGCTTATAAATCTTCGTGAAACTCCATAAAATGGATTTAAAAATAATGAAAGACTGAACAATTGCATTGATGCCGATGATAAAAAGGGATATTTGAATACAATCAAAGTAATATGTACTGCAAATCCCTATTAAATTGAAAGATTTGTGCAATTAACTTTTATTTGATGGATTATTAAGAGAGATAAATATTTTATTCTTCCCATTGTAATTGTCTACACAATGGAAATAAGACTGTATAACGATGTAATAACATATTTTCATATGTTTTTGAGTCACTTTAAAATAAACAAGGAAATATAGGAATAGATTTTTGATAGAAGGTAAATATTTAGTCCTTCTATTTGTTGATCCCATTTGGAAAAATCAAGGAAGTCAAAATTGTGACGTCACCGTAAAACTCTCTATATAATCAATCAATAGTTGTCAGGAGCGTAGGCAGATTATATATATATATATTTTTTTTTTTTTGAAGGGGGTGGAAGGGTTTGGCTTTAATAATTTTTTTGAAAAAAATTATTAAAAATCCACAGCTATTCATAAAAAATAATTTTTTTATCGACAAAAATTGGAAAAGTCCCTAGTCATTCTCAAAAATTAAATTAAAAAATCAAAAATTTACAGGAGATCACAAAAAATTAAATTTTACGGTAAAAAAATTCAAAAATTCAATTTAAATTTTTTTCTTCCAGGATTCAATTTTCTAGTGAACAGCAAACATGTCTTAATTTAGGGGGTAAAACCCACCCTGAAGACGCCCCTGGTTGTTAATAATTAATTATTAAAAGAAACTGGTGTTGTAGTACAATAATTTCTGAAGAATGTGTTATTGAATCTATAAAATAATCTTTTACGGTCTGTGTTGTACAAGTTGTAACTTGTACAACACAGTCCGTACTTGTGCACAACAACATCATTGGCAGAAGAAAAAGATTTAAGGGAAAACTATAAAACCCTTTACAAAAATAAAAAAATCTATTTTGTTTTTGACGACTCACCTCCACCACCATTAGCTCTCTTCCCAATTTTATTTTTATGGGGAGAACCCCCATGTCTGGCGCTAGAATCGACCTTTTCTTCCCATTCCCTTCTTTTTTATGTATGTATACAATATTATAGTTTATACATATGTATGTAGTACGTATGTATTTTTAAAGGAAATTGCCGTTGAAAACGAGAGCTTTTCAATTGTTATTTTGACTGTTTTTATAAATTCCATTTTATTAGTAGGAATATATATGTATGTAGTCATATAGGATTGTAAATATTTGTTTATTTGATGTGTAACTCGCGTATGTTAAGTGCGTTTCTGCTGTAAATGTTTCTTAATGTATTTATGTATGTATGGATACCTATTTTGTGTCCAAGTTGTAACTAATATAAGCATATGCTATACAAGACCTTATTTGTTAGGAACTTAAGCCATTTTAATTACCAACTATTAGTTATCTTTTTATTTTCATCTATTAGAACGAGTGTGGTGTTGGTCCTAGGGTTGCCAACTCTCTGAAAAATAAATAAGGAACACCTCATTGTTAGGATCGGGATGAACCCTTTTTTTAAATACAGGACGATTCCGTTTTTCAAGGCAGGATTGGCAACCAATATTTTCCAATTCTTCGATTTTTTAACTATTTGACTCTGAATTGAATTGGATGTAGTTTTTTGAGTGACATAAACACATGGAAACAAATTATTATCCAGTAATTCACTTTAATAATAAATAAATAAAATTACATGAATTAAGAATCTTTCTTAAAGATAAACATGTCTTCCTTACATAAAACTTATATACATTTATATAAAGCAATAGATAGATGGTATTTTATTGACCAATTTATAAAACTCACATTATTAGACGGGAAAACTGTGTCCCTTTTTAGCTCAATACATCAATTCAATTAGTAATTTCAGCCACAACTAGATGAAATAAGTTGATTGCTCAAGTTTTTATTACGCCGTCAGAGTTAATGTGAGTAGTTGAACATCATTTCTCTAGTTGGAATTGCTCATGAGGAATGTAAGAGAAACAAAGACATGTGACGTCATATTACTGTCAACTGATATCTCTGCTGAATCACGCCTGTATCTTATTGCATCTATGTATGTCCTTCTCTATACCACACCGTTATAGTCATTGTATCGCACAACATTTCTTTTAAAAAAGAAACGGGAAAAAGGTCCAATATCAGTTGGTACCTAGCCAATTCTGGGGTACTTCTTTCTTACTATAGAATTATTATTCAATAATTGTTACCTATTGTTCGTCTATAAACAGTAGCTAATACAAATTCTACTAATAATGCAAAAATATTGACAGCTGATAACGAAGTAAAATGTATATTTTTATGTTAGCCGTGAATCTACTACATATACCTATACATATATTAAGAACAGTACCCCTGTGCTACAGGGAAGGATTCGCCATATTATTTTGAACCTTTTTTATTCATCCTGCAACTTGTACAGAAACTGCAACTTGTACGCAGGATATATAAATATATAATACGTAGTTGATAGTCATTTCAATTTTTGTGTATGTAGCCTCATTCATGGGCCATGGCTGCTGTAGGAGCAGCCATTCACGTATCTCTCATATTTCTTATTCATTCGATACGGACGATAATCAAATATGTGCTCTTCTCTTTATTCTTTTTCTTCTTGTTATTTTTATTATTATTATCCTTATTATACTAAAACATCATCTTAAAAAGAGATTCCATGATGATTCCTTAGATATATTGTTATATTGTTCCTGGATTTCAAAAAACCTCAGGTTGTTTCCCTCTCAGGACTACCACAGTAATTATTATTCTTATTGAATCCCCGAATTGCCCAAAAAGGTCGGAGCAGATGTTATTTGGTGAGTCATTTTTGCTCGGGTGTTTTCTCTAACATATATTAATAGAAGTAACTTCATGAGACGCTCACAACAAATTGCTCATGCAAAAAAATAATAATGATAATAATAAAACCCAAAAAATAGGGGTTGAACAAAAAACGTATCACAAAAGGACATTTACGAGTTCTAAACTTATAGACATAGAATGATGCAAGTAGACGTTGACAACAAATTTTACATACTCAATAGTCCTCCTAAGAAACTAGGGGTCGAAAAAAATAAAATATCCCGAAAAAACATTTTAAAGTTCTGAGGGGATTAAATTACTCCCTGTATTATTACCTACGTAGGGTGACGGTATGAAACGCTGACAATCATACAAAGAAAAAACAGCCGAAAACGTCCTATAAAAAAATAGGAGTAGAACAGTAAATACGAAAAGTCTCCTGAAATTACTCATGATATTATAAACAAAATTGACGTCATGAGACGCTGACAACAAACTGCACTTACAAAAACAAAAGAAACAAGGAATAACATCCTGAAATATTAGGGGTTGAGCAGAAAAAAGTATCTCAAAAAGACATTTCAGATGATGGTTAAATTATTGATAGTATTTTTATCTACATCATGCGATGCAGACCACAAATTCCACGTGGAAATATAAATATATATCTCGAAAAGAGATTTCTGAGTCCAGAGCGGATTAAAATACAAATTGTATTTTTACCTTCATAGGGAGACGTCATGAAACGCGGACAATCATAGAGAAAAAAAAAAGAAACGCAAACGTCCTCTAAAAACTAGGGACAGAACAGTAAACACAAAGTCCTGAAATTAATACATTATTGATGATTTTCTAATCATAAGTGACGTCATGAGACGCTGACAACAAAAACAAAACCAATAAAAAACCCAAAATATACTAGGGATTGAACAGAAAAAAGTGTCACAAAAAAACATTTGAGAGATGATTAAATTACTGATAGTTTTTTTATCTACTTAGAGTATATCATGCTAGAAAGACCACAAATTCCACATGCAAGAACCAGAAAACAACTCCATCCTCAATAGATATTTCTGAGCTGAATAACTTACTGATAGTATTTGTACTTAGATAGGGGTACATCATGAGACGCTGACAACAAACGGCACATGCAAAGAAACAAAAAAAAAAAAAAACGATCTCTGGAGGCTAAACAGCAATCAATAAGAATAAAATATGTACATTAATTTCGGAGTATGTATGTACGTAGATTGAACATAATATTACCAAGTCCAATAATTTCTGGCAATAAAGTGAAAGATTTGAAGGCCATTCCATTCTAATATTTTTTTCCCTTCTTTTATGTACAAACTATACAAAGAAGAAGAAGAAGAAGAAGTGATGAAATATCTGAGAGGATTATGTTTATGATTTCAGTTTACTACCTGTGACGTCATGATGGGCTCTTTTGATCGTGAACTATGTAAATATATATTTGCTCTTAAAAGGGAGGAAAAATATCTCCCCATGTCATGATGATCCCTATTAATCATTAATTATAATTATTCTGTGTTTTAAAAATGACAATCTCTCAGGTCTTCAATCCACATATAAATCGTTTTCACTCACGTCATAAATTAAACCATAACGCTATCGTTGAGTCTTTTGGAATAAACAACGATGTAGTGTGTTTTTTTTTTCAGCTGTTTCCAATAATTTTCATAATTATACTCTTGTATAATTATAAAATAGCTGACTTTACGTAGTATGAACTCAAAAGAGGTGTTACATATAGTTGTGGATCGGTCCTTGGACTGATTGCCTAATCAGTCTCCTCCTCCCCTTCAGTGTTTTTTTAATCAGTCCGATCTCTTTTAACATTCAAGGGTTCTAAGTCATATCTCTATAGCTATTCTTCACTTAAACCTAAAATTGAATAATATTAAAAAGGTAGCTAAACAGGTAGCTAAAACTTATAATAATAAGTTTTAGCAATAAACCTCCTACTTTAAACTTAAGGTATCCTGTTTCTTGAAATAGGTTATGTTGAACAGCTGAAAGGACATACTTAGTAACTACGTTATCTCAGCCGGTCCTAAGAGTGACAAATTTTATTAGAAACGGACTGATAGGAAAATTAAATTTTTTAATTAAAATTTTAAAAGTTAAATTTTTTGGATTAAAATTTTAAAATTAAATTTCAATTAATAATTTTGAATTAAAATTTCAAAAATCAATAGATTTTTGAAAAAAATAATTTTTGTATATAAATTTTTCAAAAGTCCATTGTAAATAGCTATTCATTAATTAATTTAAAAAAAAAAATCTTTTAAATAAAAACTGTAGAAATTAAGTTTTAAATGTTTTTTAGAAAGAAATTTCAAAAATTTTATTTTTGGAAAAAAATTTCAAAAATCCATAGCTATTTACAAAAAATCTATTTTTTGGATAAGAATTTAAAAAAATTAAATTTTAAATTTTTTGGAAAGAAATTTAAAAAGTCATAAGATTTTCAAGGGAAATTAAATTTTTGGGAAAATTTCAATTATTAATTTTTTGGAAAAAATTAAAAAATCTTTAGCTATTCACAAAAAATTAAATTTTAGAGAAAACAATTTCAAATATTAATTTTTTTGCTCTGATCTGTAATTTATCGGAACATCGAAAAAAATTTATAGTAATAGCAGTCTACCCACCCCTGCGATTGCCCCTTTATAGCGATATAATAACATCTTTGATCTTGTATTCCTAACCCCTATTTTCACATCTAAATAGACGATAGCAATATTTTACTATTTTTCTTAATATTAATGAAAAAAGATTTGTGTGATTATAAAAATTGGTCGTTTAGGACCACAAAATGCCCGACATCAATAATTCTCACGTCACAAGAAAAAGCTCTATTAAATAATTCCCAAAGAGGGCGTTGTGAATCCTACATGACACTCCGTATAGCAGATCGCACTTTATCAAAGGGAAGAAGAAATACGAACAAGACGTTTTTCAAATATATATATATTTTTTTAGATTTTGTAGTTTTATTGCTGCAATAAAAAAATAAGGAGAAAAAATTTATTTCTCGTAGCACGCTCTTTATGAGAGACAGAAACACATAACTAATTTCATAATTGATTATAGAAATATACATTCAATAATGCAAGGAGGAGGGTAGGTAAATTATTAATAGATATCAACAAATTGGTTATATCATCCAGGACTTTTTTGTGGCAGAATTGAATGCTGTGAATAGATGTTCCTTTAGATCTTTTTTGTAAATAATTTATAGTCATGTATCTGATATTTAAAAATACGGGTTTGAAGGTATCTACATATATTAATAATTACGGAATATTTTTAAAATACGGATAATATGTACAAATCTGTCTATTTTTTAGTAAATATTTAGTTTCTTGATTCACGAATTTTCATTGAAATGACTAAACTACTAAAATTTTATTGCATCAAGAAAAAACAAGTTAACATCAATTTGAGATATTTTTATATACTATATTTAGTTATATTTTTATTTAATTATGTCCTCCTTCACAAGCAATGACAGCCTCGACACGGTGGTGAACAGCTTGCAGGTATAGAATATGAAGGCCGTGTCCAAGACGTACCACACTGTCACGATGTTAGCTCGGAGCGAATCCGAATTTGGATGAGTGATACAGAATTTTTTTTTCTATTAGACACCATAAGACACTTCTATAATCAGAATAGCATACATATGCCATTAATATCAACATATGAAAATTCCAGATGCAGCATCAGATACATATGTCAGAATTTACCTATTTTGTTAATACGTGCTGAGTAAACAAAAAATCATGAAAAAGAGAAACGCCGAATATATTTTTTACATAATATATTACACATACAGCCCAATATTTCATAGACATATTTCGGTCAATTATAGTCTTTGTATTCAAATTTTGGAGTTAAGTTAAGACAACTTAGAATGTACTCTATAGTTTGACACCTTCGATATATTTATGAGCCATAACTTGACCCCGAAATGATCTTTAAAATAAAACCTATCCATGTTAAAACTTTTACGATTAAGTTTTGCTACTTAAAGTACAAATTGAGGTGTCTTTAAATAATAATAATTTTTTGATATAAACTAATCTAGAATTTTGAGAAGAATAATTTTAGTTTGCTTCTCCATTGTCGGAACACATAAATTCAAAAATAACGTATCAGTGGCATCCGCAAGATTATATATTATATATATATATATATGTTTTTTGGGGGGGGAAAGAGGCTTGAGTTTTGGATGTTTTTGGAAAATAAATCTAAAAATTATTTTTTTTAAATTCAAAAATCCAAAGCTATTCCAATAGAATTAAATTTTTGGAAAAAATTTGAAAAATTCGTAGTTTTTTATTTTTATGAGATCCCTAGCTTTCACATGAAATTAAATATTTTGGAAAAAAATTCAAAAATTAAATATCAATTATATAATTTTTCGAAAAAGAAAAATGGAATATTAAATTTTTTCCAGAAAAATTTCAAAAATCCATAGTTATTAACATAAAATAAAAATTTTTGTAAAAAAATTTGAGAAATTAAATTAAATTTCAATCATGAAAATTTCTAAGAATGAGCAAAAATTCCCATAATTGGGGGGGGAGGGCTCCAGCCCCTCAAGCCCACCCCTTTCTGGCGGATAAGCAAATTTGGTTTATTCAAGGTTAATAGAAATACAAGATTATACATAACGCGTTTACAGCTGATGTTTGACTTCCACCACGCATTTAATATTGACGTCATATTAGATAAGTGGTTGCATGTTTATCAAAATCTGTTTTTCTTGCCCAATAGTCGGTACACGATACATTAAATTTAAAATTCTAGCAATAGTGACGTCATAGATTATGAGTGTTGCATGTTTTGTCAAAATCTGCCTGTCTTGCCCAGCAGTCGGTACAATACATCAGATTGAAAATACTAACAAGCCCGATTACATGATGGCCTATCCTTGTATTTCTATTAACCTTGAGTATATCAATGATAAGTAATTTATTAACTAACAATATTGTTCATTGTAAATGGATATATATGGATATACATGGTATTCTTCTTTTGTATACTGTGAGGCAGAGATGAACCGTTAGTTATCAATATTAGATTTATATTTATGACCATTTTACAACAACTTTGTTTTAATATGTCAATTTAAATATCTTTTACTCTATTAGAAATATATTTTGGGTCTCAAATATATATATTTATGTTGGATATGAATATTGCTCAAACTAAAAAAAAATCGAATTTGTGGACATTTTTCTACCCGAACTCGTCCACTGAAATATTACTTGAAAAAATCGACAATCATAAAATAATCCTAACATTTTCACTAAACAGCTGTGGACTTTCGAATTTTTTTTCAAAATATTTTATTTTTGAAATTTTCATTTTTTTGTGATTAGTTATGGATGTTTTTCTAAAAAAAAATCACGTTTGAAATTTACTTTTGGATTTTTTTCCATTTAATTTAAACCTTTTCCCTTTCTTTCCCCCTCCAATACAGATAAATCTTGCGGATGCAAGTGATCTGCTACAATCTGCTATTACGAAAGGGGGGTTACACAAAGATACAGGCAAGAATTATTCCGATGTCGATCTTCAATTCTACTCTTTACAACAAGGACTTACAACTAAAACTAGGAAAGGAAATGATCTCCTCAGGAATTAAATAATACTGAAAGAAAATTCATTAGATAACTTAAAAAAAACAAAAATTGTGCGAGATAAAAAATGCACCTGATTTTCATCACTTAATAGAAGAGTGTTGGAAAAAAGTCTGCACATAAAATACTTCAGTCTAACAAAATTGCACTGATGCAAGGTGTTTTTTTTTCTAGTGCTGGGGAAATTATGTTGAAAATAAGAAACTCAACGTGACTAAATGTTCAAAAACTTGACTAGACTTGATATTTATGACTCGAATACAACAACAATAATATATATAAAAGGGTTTCTCATTTCCTGAGAAATTGTCATTAAGTAAGATCCTGGATTAAAAAAATCGATATCCCAAGAAATAATAGGATCCTGTTAGTTAAAAAATTTAATTATTTATATTTATAATTTAAGAAGAAACTGTCCTAGGCATATAAGTATTCTCAATTCTCATGTTCTTTATTTTTATCAATATCACTAATAGTGTACAGGTTGTTTATTTTAGAATCCACTGATCCAGTTTTCTTGAATTTTTTGTAGCCCAATCCGTCCCGCAACAAAATAAAAAAAAAAGAAATAGCTAGAGATGAGTTAGCTAATTTTTGGTAGATTACATATAATTAAATGAAGCTTATATTATGAAATAATGTAATGCAATATTTCCAATATTTTTCATAGGTGTAAAACCCCAAGAAACCCCGGCGATACGTATATATTATTGTTGTGTCTCGGTTCCAAGTAAAACCAAACTAATTTCAAAGAATTTCGATCTGGATGTCCAAGAAAAAATCAATCTAGATCGGCTTTTTAAATAAAAATTCGGCCTTATTCTGTCTTACAAAAATAGTTGAGGATCAATCTCATTTAAAATTAGGTCTATACTTATTTATTGATAAATTGTTGATGACGTCATGTGATAAAAAAACAAAACAATAACGCCATATATAGTTAAATTTATTGCATAAATCATATTTGTATATCATTATTCAGGATAGTGAAGATATCGGTCCATATATTTAGGCCGAAAAAAATCGGTCGAAATGGATCTAGAAAAAATCACATCAGACCGAATTGGAAAAAAAAAATCGGTCTGAGACCGAGTCTCAACACTAATACAGCGTTGAGGAATATGTCCTTGGAGATATGTTTTAGTATATACATATTCAATATAAATTTATTTATTAGCATATGCTTAAAAAAAATGATCCAAAGTAGTATAAATTAAGTTAAGAAACTTTTTGGGTTGAAATGGCCACCCTTTGCCCGGGTTATATGTCAGAGGTGCTTGGACAGAGGCAGCACAGACAAAGTAGTTCACCGTTGGTAGCATCTACAACACCCAAAATGAACGTGTTTTAGACAAGACTATTGAAAGCATCTTCTAGGAGCCCTGCATCATCACCAGGTGCAAGAAGCCACCCAGTGTCATTGGATCTCAGACAGGAAGAAGATGCCCCTAATTTTCCTTAAGAAGGGTGTGAAGATCAACCAACAGGGGTTAAGGCCTAGTTGGTTGAGATTATTCTTAGGACAAATATGCTTATGTCCCTTACATATTTAGCCCAGACAGGGTACCCTCTCTCATGGGAAAAAGTGTGGAGTACAGGTGAAATCAAATTTCAAGGGATTTTGGGAAATAATATGTGGCCTCAGTCCTGACCTAAATCCGATGAACTTTTCTATGTGATGATCCATTTTTCAGGACAGAGTTTTCTACAAAGCCTCCCCCCCCCCGTGACTTTATCCAGGAATGGGCTAATCTCTCGCAAGTGCCTCTTCGTAATCCAGCCAAATTGTATGTAGCTAATTAAGAAATGTTTTACGTCAATTAATTCGTATTACAATTTCATCATGTTCACAAAAGCTTATACTAATTAATAAACTAAAATATATATGTTCACGAACTTATTCATCACCCTGTATATTTATATACGTACCTACAAATATATTTACAACTACATCTGATGTACTAAAGAAACACAGATGGATATTGACGTATAAACAAATATATTTATAATATTATTTTGAAGCTTATAATATAATGTTTGACGACGTAGCGTGGCCATCAAAAGTCACCCACAAAAAAAATAAAAAAAATAATACAAAACCTGTTTTCATGGACATTAATTTTGAGAGTAAATCTTCAACAATCTGTGCAATTGTATGATTGTACATTGTACAATCATACAAACATGAATGTTGATGAGGTGGATCAGAGTTAGTAGGAACGATTACAACTCGAAAAAACAACAGGGATTATTGTATTTATTAATAAGGGAATTCATGACTACAACTATGTATGTACCGGAAAAAGTATTTCAACTCATCTGCTTCTATTAAACAGCAGATGACGTTCTTCTGATAATTTGAGGAACTGTCTTTTAAAAAATGACAAAAAAAACTTCAAGTCATAATAGTAATGTAAAAGGATTACACTTTAAGCTGTAGGGGTAGGGTACTTCCGGGCCTTATAGGTCCAGCAAAACCATATTAACTAGCATGCAACTCAATATAATTTAATGTAATAAGTATATTTTCCAAGAAACTACAAATATTTTTTTTAATTAATATGTTTTGGAATCCTTAATTTAAGTACTTTGACAATTTTTAGCTCATAAAGTTTATGGATACAATTTCAAATATATAATCCATGGATCATTAATAAGGGGGAAAATGGAATTTCTTACTTAAGGCCTTCAAGTGTTGCAAACGTATTGCCTGATCGTATAGATGCTACAACTAGTATTGCATCGGGTTTTATTTTGGTACTGAGTACCGCGGCAGAGTCCGGTTCCATCCTGTTCGATCCCACTTGTACATTCTAAAAGAAGGTAAAATCGATCCCTTCGTGACATCATTATGGTTTTTTTTTTTTCCTTTTTTAAATTATTCCGTTATATTAGGTCAAACGAAGTATTTGCAATACTTTTGTTGGAGCTTAAAGAGGTAGATTTCGTGACTGTAAAATAAAAATTGAGACATTATAATGAAAACTTGAATATTTTTTGCAAGATATTTGAAAACATATAATACATATCTTATTTGGCTTTATAGATTATATCATATTTGAAAAAAAAATAATAATACAAGGAACCATAGTTAAAGATTGATTGGACCGCTCCTTAGACTGGAATGGACGGTCCCGAATAAATAAGCAACGACATAACACTAGCTTGAAGCACATTTTTTTTAAAGCAATGAATGCAATTTTAATTTTTTTAAATTGAGAAAATTTTATTTTTTATGAACATCCGTAAAAACTATAAATTAGTTATAATGGATTAAAAAAAGTTTTCAATTTGTAAGCAAAAACTCAAAAATTTTGCTTAAAAATAAATTAAAAATCTTCGATTTTGACATATTTAAAATAAATATTTTTTTTTTTTTAGGAACAGACCAAGATTCTCATTTAAAAGATCAGAAAATTATAACTGCCAATTACCCAAGTTGGGCTATTGGGTTACAAAGCAAATGAAGAAATAATATTTTTTTGAAATTAAATAGGCTATTTATGTGTCCCTAAATCAACGTTTTGGTTAGAGTTAGAGTTTGTTATAGTCAATTTTGACATCAAGTAAGTAGTCATTGATGTACAATCTACTAGAGTTTGTTATTTGATAAATTGGTTATTCAGTAAATTTGAGTTAACACTCGACTCTGAGAGAAAATGACTATTTTGTCTTTATTATGGAAAATGATAAAATAAACAAGGGCATAAATACAAGTTTCATGACGATTTTCGGTTTTATTTCGATCTTGATTCCTAAAAGTCTTACTCTTGATAAGAAAAAATAACCATTTTGTATCAAAGTCTCCATCCTTGAATGTCTTGATATCTTGTTGGTCTCTATCCCTCAAAGTTTTGGTCTTACTTTGATGTATAGGAAGGTAATCTTGACCACAGCACTAATAAGGTAAAAAAATTTTAATCTTGTTCTGTAAAAAACTCGTTCTAGACCAATACAAAAAGGCACCGTCTTTGAGATCGTGCCGGTTCTAACTTATTTTGATAAGGATTGATTCAAATTACATTGGTTATTGGATTTTACAAGGTATAGTTTATTAAAAATTCGAAGGTTGCATTATAAAGTTAGAGTAAAAAGTAATTTTATGCATTCTAATTAATTCCACGGAGCCTACGTCCCATTTATTCAAGGACTACTCCAAAGTTAATCAAATATATATATAAATGTTTAAGGGTCCATATCCAACTACAAGGTTTTTGACAGCAACAACTTTAATATCCACTATTGGAAATTGAATAACTGTGGCTGTTGGCACAATCAGTGGCTGTTTTTAGGGGGTGTAGATTTTTATTTACTAAATATGACAAAAAAAAATTATTAAAAAGGGCCAAGTATTTTATTTCCCAAGGAAGTGAAAATATTTTTAAAGGAAAAAAGGATAAGGGTCCGTACATTTATCTTTGCACGCTCAATCCGAAACTGGCCTGTGTACAAATTTTGACCCCCAATTGTCCTTCGTTAAAGGATGAAAAGTCTATTCATTCCGATAGCAGAGCCTTAGATGAGTCTGGATTCCTGAATGGTTATACTTCAGAAGGAACCAGCTTAGTGATGTGTCTTTCACCCCAATACCCAGAAATTTAATTTAAAAAACTCCAAAAAACCGCTATAATATTATAAAAACTATTCACAGTTTCTAATAATGCCATAGTTTAACGATAAAATATTTTGAAACATAATACTACGATGGATTTACACGTCATATGCATTTAGAAACATAATTTTTCTAAGATTCAAGATATCCACATTAGCACACATAAATAAAACCAAAATTGGAATAAAAACGATTTTGGTTAAATAAATATATATTTTTTCAAATATCTGATGACAGTGAACCAATCTGAATCAAGTCTGACTTGGGTTAGAATGCAATCTTTGATTCTAAATATGGACCAACATGAACAAAGACATTCGAAAAAAGGTTACTAAAAATACAATTTCAAATAGCTTACATGTTTGCAAAAGGACTCAAATTCCTTCCCACGAAATACCATAGTTTTCTAGGAGACATCTTAAGCAGTGTTTCTTAACTTTTATACATACATTACTCAATTTCAAAATCTCAATATAACCATTTGTTTCCCAAAAATTGTTCATGAATTCTTAGGACCTTATTTTTTAAATAAAAAGAACTTCTCTTTCCAAAACAAATATTTTAAAAAGAAACTCATTATGAGGTTTTTTTTTGAAAGAAATTTAGTATTATTCTTATTTAACGGAATTTACCCCCAACAGGGAAAATATCGATTTTCTAGAGTAGTATAAAATATGACATCTTACGTGTGCGATATTTCCCCCTGTGTAGTTGATAATCTGTAGAATATTTTTCTATTTTCCAAAGCTGCTATAATTATCATTTAATTTTGAAGAGAGAACATTTAAAAACATAGAGAGCAATCATTATTGTGTGTGCTCATGAAGCGCGGCGAGTAATCTTGAACAATTGGGGGCGAGTAGAATTGAGGATCGACTACGGAGTATCCCCTGCCTTTATTTGTCCTTACCAGAAACACATAATTTAATAAAGTGTCTTGACAGCTAAGCTGCTCTTCTAGCAAACATTCTTCAAATTTAGCATATCTTTTTTGGGTTTCTTTTTGACATACCTGTAGATCGTGTTTTATATAACACGATCTGCGAATAAATCCCCTCTGGTTAAGAGCCCATGATATAAAGGACCCTTCCTCATACTAGTATTGTAGAAGATTTCTGTAAGTGTTGGGTAATGGGCTTAGAGAATGTGGATTATTTAGTATTCTTAGATAAAAAAAGCCTATAGATATTGGGATACGGCAGAAAAAACTATATATTTATGTAAATAAGACAAGCGACTAAAGGAATTTCAATCTATTTCTAAGTAGGCCAATTTCCTTATGCACTCTCGATACGTTCACTCTCATTATATTCCCTATGTATTACTTAGACATCATCAGTTTGATTAGACAAATTTACCTACTTAAATGGAAACGAAAGGAAATAAAAACAAAAAGAAGAGAATTCAGAAGCTGTCTATAAGCATACAAACTATCGTTGAAGCATTCGACTACTAGCTATAAAAGTATGTATAGCTAAATATGGCAAGATGACCATGTTTGAGGCTGGTGGCACGGATAAATAAATTCATAGAGGCAAGAAAATGTCTGAATGATTGAGCAGAGATATCAGCTAACGAAAAAGGGCATGATATAACGGCACATTTGTTTGATTTTCTTACATGAATCATCGACAATTCCAAATGGATAAAGGATATTTAAATTTGATTGAATCCCATTGTGTAATTAACATTCAACCAATCAACTCATTTACTTTAACTGACGTGGAAATTATAATATACCTAACTAAATACATAGAAATAAAATAATATTCTTTAATTATACCTTAATATAAGAGTTTAATTCGTTTAATTCATATATATATATATAGGCAAGTGCAGTAGATTAACGGCGTTGCCTCGCTCACATTAAAATATACAGTGTACTTGAATATACAGTAATACATTGACGTACAGATGGACCTGAGATTCTAAGTCAAAGCAGTTTATCCCAAATAACTAAAAATAAATGGGGCTTGAAGTCGCCAACTCTCGAACAGCTCGTATCTAAATAAAAATTATAAGTTATGACACACTTATATAACTGAATATAACTATTTGTTTGACCCATTGTCATGGCTGATGTTCATTGCTGCAGACTCAAGATTTTAATCTTCTACAGCCTTACTATGCCGAACTGCCAATCCAAATCCCTTTGTCGTCTATATGTGTTTCTTTCTCCGTGTGATAGATAGTATCAGACAGCATATACCTGTAAAATTTGTAGGTAAACATAATTTTTGGTCAAACAAGGATTGAATAGTTTACTTATGGGGAATTAGTATTGACACATCTTTTAAAATGTGCACTTTATAGATATTTCAAAGGTTAAGTTTGTTTTTGTTGTCGGTTTTTTATTATGTAAAGAAATTTGTTTCTTATTAAGGAGCAATATTTTCTATTTATGACCTTAATGATGTATCTATTAAAATTGAGATGCTTTAAAACTCTTCCAAACTTCAACTAGTATTGTGCCTAGAGTTGTAAAAAAACATTTTATTATGGAAGAAAAACACAAAATAAATACAGAATAATGTATAATATCTATATTTTTGGAAGAACATAAAATAGAAAATTAATTTAGAATATCTAACGTATCGTGAACTATGAGTGCAGAGCTGCGATTCCTACCGTATCGTATCAGTTCTAAATAGGAGTTACTCAACAAAAGTAGTATAGCTAAAGACCCTTAGTGTTCTAAGAAAGAAGACATACATAAGTCCCAATCAAAATAATCAGTGACTGTTTGAGGGGCTTAGGAGTGCAATGGAACATCAGCTCTAATAAAGTACATCCTCCTGTTTCTTTGATAAGAACACAAAATAACACGAACAGAAAAGGGGATGTATACATATAAAGTATGAATAATATATATTTACACGTTCAAATATGTGAAATTTAGGAGTCTCTCTCGGACCGCTCATCCATCAAAAACACGTCAGCTCTCTTTATCTATATATATTTGGACATTAATATATATAGAAAATAACTAAATTATTTATCAATTCTTTTTTTTATTATAAATAAAACAATTGTGCTCAAACTAAGTCGAATCAAAATTGACTTAGCCCACAAAAAACGTGACATATCATAAAACTTGCAAAAAGTAGTTCTGAAGGTGGTGTAAAAAGGGGAATTGTCCAATGTAATAAAGAACAGTTGGACCCTCTACCTTTAGGTCCCCTCGTTCAAAGATGAAGATGTCCGCCGTAGGTGGCTGGAGGAGCTGTTAACCCCCCCCAAAAAAAAAAAAGCATTTTTGATTTTTACTACATATATAATTTAATATTTGAATTCTTTTTTTAAAAATGTAATATATATGATACTTAATTTTATAATTATTTTTCTAAAAAATATAATTTTCAGTGAATGAGTTTTTTTCTCAAAAAAATAGAATATTTGAAATTTTTTTCTTCAAATAGTTGTGGATTTTTGAAATTTTCTTAATATAGAAATTTAATATAGCATTTTTTTTTCTAAAAAGCTATAGACCTTAGAAACTTTTTGTGAATAGCTGTGGATTTGTAAATACTTTTTGGATTAAAGACAAACAAACCCGAAAACCAAGCCTTCCCTAAATATAATACTGCTGAACCCCTGTATATATATGGAACATAGACTCTATATTTCTCTTTTCTTCATAGTTGGTCGAAAAAAGGATATTAATATAGTTGTTATAAAATGAAATAGGGAATTGAATTAAAATTATCTTTTAATGAGTGCCTTAAGGAATTAATATATTTTTATAGAGTATCCCTTAGTTTTACCAACTAAGAGCGAAAAAAGAAGGAGGAAATGAGTGAATATTTATTCCTTGCTTAAACTAAAATTAAAAATTAGAAGAAAAAAAATCAAAAATTCTTATCTATTCAAAAAAAAATATTTACAAATGAAATTTCTAATATTAAATTTAAAAAGTGACACATTTTGTTAAAAAAGTGTCAATTAAATGTTTTCGAAAAAAACTTCAAAAATTCATAGCTATTCATTAAAAATTTCAAAAATTTACAGCTTCTTCGAAAAAATTTCAAAATTTTATTATAAATATTAAACTCTTTTTGAAAAAAAGATTTCAAAATTCATAGCTGTTTACTAACAAAAAAAAGTAATTGATGAATTATGTTTTTGGATATTGGGTTAGGAGGGCTACATCCCCTCCAGCCACCCACCCCCTCCAGACGTCCCTTCTAAATATTAACTTATTACGTTGTTCATAAATAATATCTTTATATATATGTCCAAATGAGAAAGAGAGAAAAACGATTAAGTATGAAAAGTCAAATCCTATTATGGTCTTACTACTACTACTACTACTTGAACAGCAGCTGATACAAAACAAAAAGGAAGGGACAATCTGTTAAAATGATACAATAAAGTAAAAAACTGAAGAAGGCCCAAACGTGACGTTTTTAAATACATAATACATATTATTATCTTGGCAAAGTCTCAATGGAAAATTTATTATCGTGAATATGTACATTATATTACATAGATACTGGAATTACTATATGTAGACTATAATATGTATTTACAGCAAAAAGAGGGAAGAGAAAGAAAGAATGAAAGAATGAAAGAAAAAGGAACGATTTTCTTCTTCCTCTCTGTCTCTATTTTTATTTACTAAGAGCAGTAGCTACTACTAAAGCTTTAAATCAAAGTGGTGAAACGCGCCTGTTAGTTTGAGTAGATTCCTTATCTTATTAGTTGGGGTGTAAATTGATGGCATTTACATACTGTAAATGCCATGAATGAAAATTTGCAGGATTCTATTTTGGGTAGGGCTTCTTTTTTGGATTCTTATTGAAAAAAAAAATCGAAAATTAACATTTTTTTATAAAAATTTGAAAAAGTAAATATTTAGGAAATAAATTTTAAACATTACCAGTTACTAACAATTAAATTTTAAATATTAAAAATTAAAAATCACATTTTCGGGAGGAAAAAAAAATTCAAAAATCAAAAACTATTCTCAAAAAATGACATTTTTAATTTTTTTTTTACGTAAATACATAGTTGTTCTTAACAAATACCAATAATTAAGTTTCAAATATGAAATATTTTTGGAGAAAAATTTCAAAAATTCATAGCTAACACAGAAAATTAACTTTTTGGAAAAAAATTAGAAAATTGAATTTCAAATATTTAATTTTCTAATAAAAAAGCAAAAATTATATTTTTATTTTTTGAGGGGGTGGGGGATACAGCCTTTCTAGCCCATCCCCTACGGACGACCCTGCCCCGATAATTTGAACAATGTTTGAGAATAGATTAGCTATAATTAATTTCATTAAATTAGTAGTAAGTAGGCTTGAGATGAAGAAAATCATGACAAGTCCCACTCTGTTAGTGTTAGGACAGTCCTGATACATTCGGTCCAATTCAGTCTTCGGAGTGTTCATTGGGACTGGCAATACAAGAACCGATGAAAAAAGACGAAATAAAGTTTAGTAGCATAATAAAGGACATACCTTTATAAGTTTTGGGACTGATATGCGGGACTGAACTGGACTGGACAGAGACTGAACTGGGCAGGACTGCAGTCTTTAGTCCTAAATAAGGATCGACACAACCCTTCACTCCGTATCGAGGAAGGACATAATTAAGAATTACTTTGATATCAATCCTCAATTCTGCTCTAAGTCCAAATGTTGACTTTCACTTATAATTCCCCAACAAATAGTTAGCATTACATACTTTCCGTCATTCATGTGCACACAAGTGATTGAGTACTTTATACTGAAATTATATAGTATCACGAATAAAAGTAGGATGATGATAACTGCTTAAGAAAATCAAATCAAAAGCACTGTTCAGGATTGACAATAACATACAAACTTGCACACTAAAAATGCTTAAGACTTAACACTCTACTTATTGATATCCTTTTTTTTCCGACACAAAATATAACTTTTTTTATGATACCACAGAGTGTAACTTTTTGTTGCCTCTGGAGAACTCATCAGGTGAATTTTTTGGAGGTTGTACCTTTCGTTATAGAGTAACATTCAAGTATACATATTGCCAACAAAAAAGTAAGCAATATAATTGGTCAAAAAGTTGATCACGTGGTTTATAGTTTATTATCCCGACTCCCCATTATTTCAAGATCCTTCTCACATTTTTTGTACATTTACATACAATCCTGAGTTTTGAAATCGGTTCAGAATTATGTTTTTTTTTTTTTTCAAGTTTCTTAGAAGTTCGAATAATACTCGAATCCAACACGAGTGTGTGTACTATTACTAAATTATACTATAAATATATATGTATATTGGTATTAATATGTAGTAAAATAAAGGAGAAATAGAAGGGAAAAATGTAATTTTTTTTTCGTGAAAAAAAGAGGAGATATAAAGACGAAAAAAAAAAAAAAAAAAAAATATGGAAGAAGTTTCGGAATATACATATAAGTGTATATATTACTTTTTTCCTTCGTCTTCTTCTTCTTATTGAGATGGAATAAATGTATGTACACTGTGTATATACATATATACAAAATGGTATGTGTGTACGTATGTACTAGGAAGGTATAAAATTTAAAATTAACTTCAAGGGCTCACCTTTTGAGTTTGTTTTTGACTTAATTTTTTTCTTTAAGTAAAGGTAAAAGCAGCTACCTCTTTCAGAGATCCTCAAAAGACTCTGAGTGTATTCATCATTTTCTTGGATTGAAGGGTGTGCTACACCCCTGTCCCCTATACCAAAAACTTACAGTCAAAATTGTCCTTAAAATAGCTTTTTTTTAAATATATATAAAGTCAATCTATATTGTTATATGTAATTGTATGTAATTAAAGGACTCTATTAAAAGAAGACATGGACAAAAAATCAAGAACTTCAACATACAGGGTGCTATTTCGATTTAACAACCAAAACGATTTAAAAAATAATGGATTTGTTCCTAAACTAATAATCAGACTTTAATAAAAACCAACGCCAAATGGAAGCAGAATATTAAAATATTTTTTTAATTAAATATAATCGCCTTTGCCGTCAATAAACGCCTCGTCATATTCCGGAATTTCTCCCGATCCTGGACATCAGCTCTGATTTTTTGTTGCAGGAGGATCTGTTACTGTATCGCCCAACTGAAACCCACACAAATAAGTCCATTGGGTTGGACCGAGGGTTTGGAGGCCAACCCCTGGGTTGTTTTTCCAAACAAAAGACTTGCCAGGTTTAAGGAGCTTACAATCTCAACATTGTCTTGTCAGGCTCAGATCGCAACAAGGACACTCTACCTTTTCCACGATTGGGGAATAAATACTTTGTTAATCGATTTTATTTTTTTAAACTGACACCAAACACTGCTGGCTAGTCGTTAAATCAACGTTCTACAAGCGCATGCGCTCCAAATTAGTTTTTTAACATGGACGCATGCTGTAATTTTATATGATTAAAGGACTCAAGTGAAAGAGTGGAAAGACAAAAAATCAACAACTACAACATATATTAAAAACAAATAATAATTATCTTCCTCATATATCGACTGATAACTTTGTTGTATTTTCATTATTCATGACTTCAAATCGTTATTTTGTAATAAAATAATTGGAAATATTTCGTTTTGTTAGAAGGTTTATTGATTAAAACACTTAAAAAGTTATTATTTAAAAAAAAAAACATTTTAAGTACAAAAATTAACATAATTAATTCATTCAAAATATCTTTAATATCTTAATGTTATACAATAAACTTAAATAATATTATTAAGAAATAATAATATAAGACATTTAAATAATTAATTAATATAATTAAATGAAATCAATAATGAGGTTGGTTGGAGTCCAATTTCCACGTTTGATTGCTTTGATTCATAATTTCCATCTATTTATGCATTTTGGAGAGATAAACATTTTAAGTTTGGAGACTTTGTATCTGTGCCTGAATATTTTTGTCAATCAGGAAAGAGAAAGAAAAAACATGGGGAGTGTTCACTCTTTCCCATGAGCTCTGTATAAATAATTCATAGTTTACGATAAAAAAGAGAACCTTCTGTATTTAAAATAGCGTTAGTACAGAGAAAATAATCTAATTATATTTAAATTCAAATATATTTATTTTATTATCCATTCTGAAACAATTTGGAGCCAAGATAGGTGAGAATGCTTAGTTCAGAAGGAGAAGTTCCTCCTTCTCTGCCTATTAATTGATGAACAAAAAGTGAAAAAGCACATAGTTTTTTTCTGCTCCAAATTTTAAAGGTAGTTTTTTTATATACAAACATTTCAATTCTACTGATGGGTAATGAGCCAGGGATTACTTTAGTACCTAGAGCGCTCTCTAACATAAACAGCTCTCCGTGTATACATGGGCAATGCTACATGTACACGTAGCCAATATTTCATTAATACTACGCCAATTTTTATTTCCTAGATCCAAAATACGTATAGGATATACATAGTGGACTCAAACACCTGTGATATTTCAATGATATGAGTAGATTGTTATATCTGAGATCAAAAATATGATTTACTTCCGGGAGCACTATATAAAAGGCAACCTCTATATACGCTCGATGCTACATACTCAGCTACCCCGAAATCTAGATTGATTACATTGGTATGTCTTGGATTAAAAATGCCTTTATTTGTTTCAAAGATTTATAGAGAAAAACTTTGCTTGATTGATATAGATGTTAAAAAGTATCCAAATTTTGTTTTATATATTGAGTCAAAAAAGTATTGAAGTACCTTTACCAATTGCGGTACAGCTTTCAGTACAAAAAAAATGTTATCGTGACAGTACATATTAGAATCGTCTTATCCACGTGCCTCAAATCTGTTATTTTGAATAGTACCTAGGTATGAAATAATACGGAATAATTCGAACAAGTCTTTTGTATAAGTACATATAATGATTAACATCATTAAAATATTAATTATTATTTTTATTCGTAAGATAGTGTTTGTTTGACACCATGAGAAAATGAATGAATGGTTGTTGAAGGACCTACTAAGTAAGTAAATAATATGTATGTATGGTTTTGTCATTCTTCTTCTGCTTTGCCTGCTTCTTCTTCTTCTCAATGGTAAATCCTTGATGAGTTCACAATGACTCAGCAAGCATAATTATATATATATACAATACATACATATATACAACCAAGTACATTCATTTCATATTATGTAGTTATTGAACATTTCCTCTTTAGTCAAGAAAAGGAACAAAAAGCACGTATGGAATAAATATACATTTATGCTGTGTACACGTTGAATTTTGTACAAGTTACAATCACAAAATGAAATGAAGCGTTTCAAAGGAAGAATTTACAGTATATACATATCTACTACTTGAGGTGTTGTGTCGATCCTTATTTAGGACTGAAGACTGCAGTTCCTTCCAGTTCAGTATCGCTCCAATACAATTCAGTCCTGCATAGAAGCCCGACGTCCGAACCTCATTTTGCGAACCTTCAAGCCCAGTATTGATATATAAATACAAATAATCTATGTCATCATCTTCAATTTTATCTTATTGTATAGATTAAATAGATTCAAACTTGATCATCCATGTCAAGAAATGTACAAATTCGAATTCCGAATTCCAAGAAGGAAGACAGGAGGATAAATCACCCGAGGAAAACGATCAGACCTAATTCTTCCTTAGGAATGAGATATCAGGATCGTAACAATAAAGCTATCCATTCACAATGAGTCGATAATTTTAATATTTCAAAAAAGGAAGACTTAAAAAATACAAATTGAAGATGCATATTTTTTAAATGGATTTTTTTAAAATTATAGATTGAAATTTTTTTATAACCTGAAGCTATAATATTGCACATCACAATTTACTATGAATAAGTTATAAGGGTATAAAGAAGAGTCTCGTTTTTCATCATATTTCCTAACAATGGAAATACATGTATATCGAGGTCAAAAACAAGATACAGAATCAATAAAAACATTTTCTAATAATAAAGAAAAACACACTTTTACATAAGTTTTTATTAATCCTACTTTTAATTTGGGGATTTTTTAAGGTTATAAAATTACTCTGAATTTGAAAATAGTCCCGAATAAGTATAATCTTTGATATTTCAGAATTCAGATGACACAGAGAAAATCTGATATAAGTTTTTGATTCTGCGCTCAAATATAAATTCTTCTTTTGGCTTGAATTCAATTGTACAAAATGAATGTTCCACTGAGTTATCATATTAATACCCGAAGCTCGTGGGGAGGGGCGGAACCCAACTCCTCGTAGTCCGACTTATCCAAAGCCCGATCCCCCTCTAGTCCTGCATATCAATCCTAAAAACTTATAAAGTAAGGTCCTTGATATTTGTCCTGTCCGAATAATTAAAAGTGAAACAATGAAAGATACTTAAAGTTTTACAAACGAATTCTATAAATGGAAGGATGTGTTTAGTGTAATCTAAGTGAAAACGATTATTTGAACAGCATTAAATATGTTTTTGAAGGACTGACAACAAGGAGAGGACGAAATGGATTATAAGGACAATATTCAGGACCAAGCAACTCTGAAAATGAATAATTGATCAATACTAAGTGACATACCCCTACTACGGACACATAGGGTAAATACGTGGTCCAAATTTCCGGATTTTTTAAAATTAAATCCTTATCTATTTTGAAGAAAGAAAATGTGTTTGCTTTTTTTGAAAAACGTACAAGAACGATTTTTTTTAATCAAGGTTTTTGGAATTTTTGGTACAAGTTGAAAAGTAATTACCAAAAGTCACTAACATAATGAAGTTTTTGAGTCAAAAAATTGACAAACTTCTCAAATCGAGTATTTTAAAACTCAAGTATAATATATTTTAGGGATATTAGATAAATCCAGATGTCAACAGTTTGATCACATGTAAAGACTAATAATAAGACATATTAATAGGTAGTGACGAAGACAACTATACTAGTTAATGGGGGCAATTAGACACCTTATCCTTCCAAATTTGAATTGATATGCTTTTATGATTAATTTCTTTGTAAAGTGAGGAACCCGGCCCACGCACCCACTTGAACCACCACTGTTAATAGATCGAAATGAAATGACAGAATCAATGTTGTACACGACATATACATTAGAGGTCAGGGTTGTCTTTCAATATGAGGATAATTTCATTGTCAAGTTGGGGAAGAAAGGATTTGTGGTAAAATAAATATAGCTCTACTCTCCCAGCTCCCCTGATTTGAATCGAATGGACTACAGCATTTGGTCACATTTTGAAGAAAGGTTAAACTCAATACACCAAAGTTGTCTTTTAAAGAATTAAAGGCTTACATGTATACAGACGGGGGGAAATGTACATGGAGTACCTAGTTAATGTATGCTAGGCCTACAGGGGTCTAAGTGATTTCAAAAAAAGATTGCCTTATAAGATAGAGTAAATTTTGTCAACAATAAAAATTATCACTAAAGTTTTCTTGCATTTAATTTGATTTGAAAGATTTTTTTTAATGATGGGTCACTTTTTTGACACACCCTTTAAATATGTATAGTTGACAATTAAAATGACAGTTGTTTCAATAATTAAATAAGACCTACAAATACCAACGCGTACAATATAATGCATATTTGACATTAGAGTTAGAAATATTATATTATACCTTTTGAAGAAGCCTTAGAACTAGTTGAGATGTCTAACAGGCTCAACCTAATCATTGTAGTCTATAAAGGAGTGAATTCTTAATAACCTTTTTCCCTATCATCAATTCTTTTTTATGGTATGTCAATAAAGTCTGTCTGTGGGATGTTATATGTACCTATGGGAAGACAAAAGAATTCATAACAGTGTCTCTTAAAGTGAAATTGCCATGATTAATTATTAATGCCCAAGAAACAATGTATTAGAGAGAGAGAAAGATACTCTTCATATTGCATTGATTGTAATCAAAGCTCCGTCCAGGTATACATTCCTTTCAGAGAGAGAAAAAGAGGGGAAAAAGACACATCAAGAAAGAAAAAGTGAAAAATGTATTTGTAAACATTTGCAAAATGAGAACCTACAAAAATATTTAATTTCAATGTAAAATCCTCTATAAGTCTCCTGAGCAAATTCAAAAAATATTTAATCTTTAAATTGTCTTAGATAGTTCTTCCAAAACTTTCCAACTCTTCGACAGCACAATCAGCACAAAAACAAGCATAGAAGGTTTTCTATAAAAAAGTACATATAATATTCATATGGTGAGTTAACATAAAAACAAACTTTTAGATCCATTATGATCTGTATATTAATATTTCTGGGTTGAGTTGAAATACCTAGGAATATTAGTTATAGTTTGAAATCTTCAATTAATTAATTAGTCTTAATTTGCCCCGATATGATCTTTCAAAATAAATCCTATCCATTTCTTATTATTTTACGATGAAGTTAATGCTACTAAAAGTTCAATTTGCGGCGCTTTCAAAAGATTAATCAGAATAATTTTTTTATAAGATTGGAAGATAATTCGTCAAAGAATACAAATGTGAAATCCAGACTCCATTTATAGAAATATAATTCTAGCTTTTCTTTGTCGAATTTGTACTTTTCAACTAATTATCTGCTATTTATATAGAACAGTTATTCTGATTAAACACCTAAAATTACATTTAAAGGTTGCTGTTAAATAAAAATATTGTGATAGATGAAATATAATTGAAAGGTCAGGTCAGAGACATACTATGTCTCAAAAATAAAAGGAAGATTCTAGACTATTCCTGGCTATTTCAACATATCCGAAATAATTGAATATAAAGGGCTGTAGAGGATGTAGCTCCACCCCAAATTAAGGAATTGTTTGCGATTTAATAGAAAAAATTTGCCAAAAAAGATTAAAATTTGAAAGTTTATTTCCAAAAAATTTAATTTTTTGTAAACAGCTGTAAATTTTATAATTTTTTTGAGCATAGTAATGGTTTTTGAAATATATTTTCAAAAAAAATAATTTTATTTGTGAAAAGCTGAGGATATTTGAATTTTTGAAATTTAATTTTGAATTTTTCTTCAAAAAAAATTCCAAGAACCAAGAACCAAGCCCCAACCCAAATATATATATATATTAACCTGCGTACGCCCCTGATGAAATGTTGGTAATTTTAATATTATTAAAGTAAATAAATATATCAAGAATTTTAATTTTGGTTCAATATTATTTTTGTGTCAAGGCAGCATTTATATCTGCAAAAAGAATTTGAGTCTATTTCTTAAACATGTCCTACTATATGGTCTAGGAGTGTCCGTTTTCATTTTGAAGGTATTGAATAGGGAGCAAGTTACCTTTTCTTTATTGGAGTGTCCAACCCATCTCCTTTGTATAACACCTCATACCAGATAAGACAGGGATTAGTTCACTTTGTGAACTACTAAGTTGAGAGGGAATGTACTCGTTGATAGTTGTCATCGAACAGTAAATTATTTAAATTTGCAGTCTATTTACATCCATTTTCAGGGTAAAATTTTTTCCTAAATCTATATTTTGCTCTTTATACAAGATAATACTGTATATAACTATTATTATTCAAACTTCTTTCGTTGTATTTATTTAAAAGAAAAACAAAAAAAACAGGGATACGTTTGTCATGCGAATAAACACATTGACCAGATAGTAAGTCATTTAATCTTTTTCTTTATCAGTTTTTCCTTATCAATTACAGTAAAACTTGAGGTACTTTAAGATACACGCTGGATTATCAGGAAAAGTTGTGTTGACATACGAGTTGTTCGATAGTAGGCAACAGGACGCAAGAACTTATGTAGTTCTGTCCAGGAACTATTCTAACTCGTTTGTCCGAGTATAACTGTATTTACGATTCATATGTCAATGGAATTGGTACTCCGTATCAAGTTTGTATCTCAAGGTTCTACCGTAATTTAATATTTAAGCTAATAGTTCTGATTTATCAATTATTTCGTGGAGTATTGATTGTGTGCAACGTTTTTTTCTCGCTATATAAGATACTACTATAGCCGTAATGATCATATTAAGTCGAGTAGAGAGGAGGGTGCTCTTGGTCTATTTTTTTCTCTTTTTTATATATATAAACTACCAAAGGTACCATACATACTCACACCCCCCATAATGGGAGGATGAAAGGAAGATATGAAGAAAAAAAACACCAAAACAAATTTGACAAAGTTTTTTATCATTTTTGTATTTCTGAAGCTAAAAAATATCTACTCACTTCGCTATTCCCATGAGACAAGTACTACTTTTAAGTTATATATATATATATTTAAGTTATGCCAGAATAGGAGGGTCAAAGAAGGCTAATAAGCCCACTACTATGTAACGAGTAGTACATATAAGCCTATGTAGTATATATAGGGAAGTAAATCTTAAGCTTTTATCGCGTGTGATATTTGTAATAACTAGTTGGCAATGTAAACAGTGGTTATATTTTACAAAGCTGTTATCATTGTTCTTTAATTATTGGGGTGAGAACGTGTAACCGTATAGTGTGACCACAAGTGCGTGTCCTCTTGAAAGAAGGCCATTAACTCTGAGTTTGTATTTGTGGAGAGTTAAAAGTGTTATTTCAGGTTGGATTTGGAGTAGAATTGAGGATCACATCGGAGTAATTCATATATATGTTATTCCTAGATAGGACGGAGAGGGGTTGTTGTTTATTTCCTTTCTCTTATAGCTCCTGGTAGCTAATTTAATGACACCTAAGGTGATCTCTTCTAAAGCTTTAAAAAATGTGAGTTTAACTAATTTTTTGGTCGTACTGATATCACTTTCCCTCATGATGCACGTAACTTTTTCTACCCTTCGCAGAATTGACCTTGTTAATTCTGTTTAAAGCGTGAATTTATGGAGGATGTGTAGTTAGTTATGGAGTAATATTCAATTACTCTTCACGTCCTTAGAATACAAAATAGAACACTACTTTGTAAAAATATTGATCACGTGGTATCAGTTTATCACGTAGTCTATAGCTTTGCTCTCGTTGAAAACATTCTTCAAATAGTTAATTTTCGGTTTTTTAAAATATACATCCTGAACAAATTGCAATTTTGCAGAAGTTGTAACTTGAATAAGTAAATTCTACAATTGCAACTCGAAAATAAGATGAAGCAATTAAAAAAATTAGAGTACTTATTATGAAAATACACGAATAATTAAATATTTCTTAGATGGTCGCTATATAATCAGGTGCGTGGCCCCTCCCGAATAATGGATTTGTGTTGTTATCAACCAAAATTGATCGCTTTCCTGAAAATATTTCACATGGCAAAGGGGCTCATTTGTTAAAATCCATTTCCGGGCCAAAAATTTTAATATTAATATCCCCCTCCTCCTGATATTTGGAGTAGTTTTTGACTATAGAAATGAAATTTAATTAAATATAAGTATTGTGTGGAATATTTTGTAGGTCAAATCCCCATAGTTAAATTACTCATAAATTACGTAACCAAGTAATTTGAATATATATCTAAATCCTTCTAAATACAATCAATATAATGCTGGTAATTAAAGTGATCAATGTTTTAATTAAATAAAACCTTTTAAAACAAAGAAATTGCAACTTTTACAGAGTAAAACAACGAAATTCAGTGCTATTGATCTATCTACTGCATTCTACTTCTCAGAATATACTATGCATCAAATCTTCTGTTGTTGGCTCTATGGCAGTTTTTGTCTACTAAGTGTAACTTTTATAAGTATATTTCACCACAAAAAACACTGTGCAATGTCTATATCATATATTGCGGAAAAATCTGGAAATCTGAAGCTCAGGATTTCGTTGTTACACACTGTATCATTTGCTTAAATACAAGTTGCAACTTGTACACAACATATACATGTACCCATCGAACATATTTACGATTTACAACCCCAAGTATCTGCACATAGTTACAGCTGCTAGCTCCCTCCCTCCCTCCCTTTCTTTCTCTCTCTTTCTTTCTTTTTTCTTCTTTCCTTTCCATCTTAAGATAATGATACTCTATAAAGAATAATAATAATATCCATTCCTCGTCACTTCATTTAATGATTAGCCATAAGGGAAGAAAAAGAAAAAGAAAAAAAAGAGGAAAATGTTCATAATATTAAATACACACAATATTACATATAGATATATGTAACATTATAAGAAATATACCTAATCAAATATTTACGAACAGACGTAGGTACATAGTACAAGTACTGCTAATACACATAAAAACCGGACGTGATTTCCCGACTTTTACTTATGTATTTCTTTGTATGAAAGTAGTTATTATTTAAAGTTATATATTATAGAAACTGTTTGATATACAAGAATATCGTCTGGAGAGTCTTATTTCACATCAAAACCACCCCGGATTATCAGGTTCCACGTACCGTTTTTCCAAATGGAGGGCCCTATAACTTCAGTTTAAACACATATAGCTTTTATTATGCTTGGTGACCGACTAACCGTTCTCATTTGTCCGGAAATATCCTCTTTTCACAACATGTTCTAGAGCCTCCCTGGAACTTTTTTATAAATTCATGATATTTCTGGTTTTTTATGGTTTAAATAAACTCTCAGAATGTCAAAAGACGCTTCCTAATTTAATATACAATAGAAGATTTTCTGTAATAATAAATAATAATTTCAAATAAAAGTTCATTACAAAAAATTAGGATATATCAAAATTAATTATAAACTTTTTTATGAAGAATCAAAACTTAACCTTCAATGTTATAAAATTCAAAAATTTTACCCTCACTCCCCAAAAAACTTACACAAATGTGGCCACAAGTCCTTTTTTTCGGAAATCGAAATATGGACACCCTAGCTATACATATGATAGTTGTAACTTCTCAAATAATTGGGTGATAATGGATCCTTTTTTCGTGGCTTCTGATTAGGCAGCAGCGTCCGCTAAAAACGATGCTGTCACCCCCTCCTGAAAAATAAATGTTATCATAAATTAAATAAAAACTGTATAATTTGTACTCCGTTCCTATTCTTGTGCTTATCAATAGTACAAATTTGTAGAACAAATTTTGGTGTTTTATAAAAAAATTAAAAAGTTAAAATAATATTTAAAACTGTAATCGTAAACTAGTTAAATTTTATTTATGTATAGTGCATAATGTTATTTTAGTGATGTATCGAATAATTGCATTTACATCAGTAAAATATCCGAATTGTAAATTTTCATATTCGAATCTGCGTTTGTATATGTAAATTTTTATCCGTATATCGGAAATTATATATATTCCATTAAAGATAAAGTATCTAAGATATAGATCTCATTCTACCAAATTATCCAATGTCTTATATACGGAGGAGGGTGGGAATTAGAGCCCCGTGTCCGCCCCAAAACGATGTTTTCTAACCTTCAATTGGAATATAAATATAACTAATCTAAACTTTATTATAGAGGGTTGACTACATTCTAAATTTTTGTACTTCACTATCAATTGCTGTATGATAATGCCAAGAAACTATTGTAAAAAATGTTTTTAAATAAGAGAAAATGTGATCAAAAGGCCTTAAAATTGAATGGTTAAGGGATAATTATCAATTATTTCTTGACATTTTTATACTCCAGTTCGTATCTAAATCCCATCAAATTATTTCATTTTTATTGTTTTATTGCCCTGATAACAGTACAGCTGGCGTTTCTCACTTATTCCATGGATGAGTTTCGTCCTTAAATATTATTTTCTTTTATTAATTTGATACAACAGTTTTCAATCTAAAAAAGGAAAAAAAATAAGAACGACGGTGACATATTAAAAACTTAAAATGTGAGTCTGCGATACCAACCACAAATGTCAAATATTGATACTCTCTTCCACAGCTGCCTCCCTCCATTTTTACATCCTCAATACATCTCTAGTACAATAAAGTACTTGACGTACATTTGGATTATACATTCAATTCACGGGTTTATGTCCGAGGCAGTAATGATTTTTGTAAGACCGAACTAAGTTGTCTAGTAATAAAATTTGGTACGACACAAAATCGATTTGGATCAATTTCACAAAAAGGAAAAAGAAATATGTATGACTTTGTTTAGAAAATAAATTTCGGCCCAGGAATTCAATACGCGTTCTAAGCCAATATATACTTTTGTTTTAAATCCCTTAAGATCGAACCGAGAAAATATTCGATCTCAGACCTAGTCTCAAAACTAGTATGTACATATATATGTATATTCATAATTAAAACAGCACTCAGGATTGAATTTCTGTTAGAGCGATAAGAAAAAATACATAATATTTGATATTTCAATGGTTTAGGAAGGAACACAGTTTATGTTTCTGTCTTCATACTACAAAATAGAGATAAGTTGGACTCACATGACGAAATAACAACAATGATAATAATAACAATTAATTCAGTGATTGAGAGTTACACAGAGAAATGCCAAACTATTGTCAAGGCGAGCAATGACACAATTATGTACTAGGTATTATAATATCGGTATTTCGACTAAAAATATCACATCAAACAAAAATGTTGTTCTGCCATTTTTAGGCTTATTCTACCGTCGCAAATATGATGGTATTAGTCAAAATATATTAGACACTTTATATATATTTTTTTAGTATTCGGTTCATGAATAAAAAGTATTGTGTATCTTGTTATTTATAATCTAAGAAGTCTAAGATGAGCTTAATTTTGACGGTTTCCATATTTAATCAAGGAATATATTGTTCCTTCTCTCTGTTCAATAATTATTATTTCCACTAGAGTTACATTATGCTATGTTATCGTCCAAAATAAGTTCGCAGTTGTAAGACAATTCTTCGCCCACTATTGGATTATTATTCAATAATGGTTGATAATTGTTCACAGCTTGGCAATAAATAATTTAAAATTAACTAATTAGCGTTGCTCTGAACAGTGATAAGATGAATAAAAATTGAACAATCAAAATACAGAGTTTTTTTTTTTTTGTCAGTGAGGCATTTGTCATTTTCTTCATAGCATTTAACAACATTTTTTCCAAAAGAAACACAAAACATTTTCTCAATGGAGACTTGGTATGAGGGCTGGCCATTTGGCTTTTGAGCATTGGCTATTGATGTGTCAGTCCTTACTTATTTGGTTCAATCCAATCCAGTCCTAGGGCCGATTTTATAGGTAATTAGAACGATCGGTCCTTGGGTGTGCCCTTTAACTGACGGCCCATAGGATTATTTCCTAGAAATGTGTATGGTTTATTAAGATATAAATATAATATATGTATTAAGAGCCATTGTATGTATCTTAAAAAATATTCCTTTTTTCATTTTAGTGCAATATTAGACAAACATATTCTTTTTTACTTCGTCATATAATTAATTTTATTATGTAATTAAAAAAGAAAAAAACACGCTCAATCACGTCACAAAGGATCACTTTTACCTTCTTTCAGGATCGACAAGTGGAAATGAACTGGACTTGACCAAAACAACACTAGCAATGGCCATATCGTTCTGACGCCACATACTCACGGGCTCTAATACGCAAGCAGCGCACTATTAGAGATGATGATAAAATGAAGAATACGGTAATTAATAATATATATTATGGAGTTAGACTAACTTTAAAGGTGTTATTTTTTCTGAAAATATAAAAAGAAATACTTAAGTTTCTACATTTCCCGTTATCTGGTATCAATGACAATTTTTCGGGAAATAAAATTACCCGTTGTTAGTACTGAATTAAGACCGTGACGGAGAAGAGAACCTCCATCATCACAAAGCCTTGCTGTTCCTTTTACATTCACTTAAATTGCTTAAAAACCTTGGCATATCAAGAATGAAAAAAGAGAGGGATAGATAAAAGTAACAATATTATTATTATTATTATTATTCTATAGTAACTTCTACCAATGGTACAACATAGCATATACATACCTACATTATAATTGTACGTCCTCTTCTTCTTCTTTGAAGAAGAAAAAATCTTTTTTTTTTTTTGTAGCCATTGTTACAGAGTGGTTCAATCATTTCTTACTATTTGTATTTTGACTAGAGAAAGTTCCCTTCTCTTCATCATCAATAATACGCTAGATTCTACTTTTTATTATTATTTTGAAAAAATACACATAAAATATTTGCATTGATTGTTGAACTGATATATTATGATTAATTCGCGGATTTTCACTAAATATTAGTGCTGCAGCACTTCAGTCCGGTTATTATGGAGCACTCCAGTACTAGTAGCATTTAATTAAGACTTTATCAACTGTTATTTTTCATTTCGACGTTTCACCACACAACTAATCGACAGCTAAAAAAAAAAAACAAGTTTGGTTTTTATCCCACGTCTCAAAGTGTAAAAATATCGGAGCAACAAAAAAAAGGCACCACGTGGGTGATCACGTTCGCGCCGTTCTCAGGCTCGAAAATGCTGCAAAGACCGTCGGCATTTTCATCCACCTTACTTACCCCTTCAAGAAGTCCATTACAGCTCCAAACAACCAAGAAGAACATAAACTTATGGAGCAAAAATATGGCTAACTTCTGGCCTATCTTCCAATGGCCCTTCTCCAGCCCTAATCTCATCACCTTAGTCATTACATTTTGGAGCTACTTGGAGAAGAATTTCTGCCCCCTCCCCTCCAAGGTGTCGTTTTCCCAGAGCAACTATCTGGGAGTGTGATACACGGCCTTCAACGTCAATAGATGTACATCTATTTGCCAGAAGGTGATGCTATTATTGCCTTTGATGGAGGATATATTGTATAAAAAATATAAATAAATAATGTATTTAAGCATATCAGAGATTGGTTTTGAGTTCTTTTTTCTTAATTCCATAAAAATCAAGTTTTTGTAATTTAGAGCCCACTCTGTTTGTAATAATATAGCTTTATTTTTTTTGACAAAGAATAAGATTTCTTCAAACTTTGATAGATCGAGATCCAGACAGACTACAAACATGGGTCATAAAGCAGGGTCATAAAGGTAGATCAGTCAACAATAGGTTCAAGATAACTATTCTGCTGAGTTTAATGTGTATAGATACAATTCACTGTCGCTCCTCCACAAGAAAATATACGTTAGGTATATGAACTTCAAAGGCAATTCCTCGATCAGATGGAGTTACTATAATACTATGATGTTTGTTTATACAAGAGTGACATTTTGCAAGGGAACAACTAAGCAACACTATTAGAAAAGAAAAAATGGTTGCTATATGTTTGTTTTTTTCTTCTTTTTTCCTCAATATTTTATAGGTCGTCGTGATGTTAACTTTTCCCTCCGAAGTAAGCATTATTGCCTATATTTGGTGTAAATTGTTTTAAAAATACATAATAAAATAAGTATATAAACAAATTTAAAGGTCCTTCTCCTCACGCTCTTTTGTTCCTAACAAAATTGTAAACTCTACATGAACTACTCAATCAGTGCAACTCCATCTGGTCAATTAAAGGAACATAACAAAAAAAAAAAAAAAAAAAGATTGGTCTTGATCTGCCCTATAAAGAAATTCAATCTTGATAATCTCATTAAAGAGACTCTAAGGAATGGGGTGACAAATGTATAAATTGATGGAAAGTTATCAATTGAAATTCTCGAATGAAATACCTGTATTAATTCAGGCCATTCTGATCAACATGTTAAATATCTATAGGAAAAAAAACCCCATGATATAAAAAGAAACAGAGTAGTGTCTTAAAAGCATCAACTACAACATTAATATATTGAACATCTAATGGAATATTCAATTATCTCATTATTCTCATCACAAGCCCTCGTAATTCTTCCTCTTATTTTTTTGGTTACATCTTGTACAATTAGCTTATAGTAGTTGCACCTTGTACGCAACAGAGTTGTTACAGTAATAGTGACGTGCTTCATTCCTCAAATAAATAGCCCTTATTCAATCAAAAAACTACAATAATGTCAATATTAATGACATAACTGTTGTATATATATCTTTATTTTACATCTTTTGAGCTTGTTACTGATCAGGAAATAGGTACATACAAGTCTAAGTGACTACATAAATGTATGTTTGTACGTATGTGTTTGGCTTAATTTTTTAATAAGTAGATTATATCATTCTACCCCTCATAAAATTATATAAACTGTATAATTAAACCTATGTATGTACATATATTTATATACATCTATATATGTAAATACAGGGTGGTCCAGAATTAAAGTACTATAAAAAAGTTGCATGTCATTCAATTAAGAGTATGTTGAGATTTTGTTACCCGTGAGGATGGGGTCTCAGCTCCTACTGCAAATGAAATACAGATACAATTTTGAGCACTTCTGGGCAACACCTCAACATCTCCACCTGATCTTAAAACTCTTGAATTGGAAATGTAGGGTAACGTGGAGGAGAAGGCCTATTTGGCTCTGCATGTGCTCCCTGATGATAGCTGCGTGAGAATAATATACCGTTAGATGTTGTACGTAGTATTTCGTCGGTCATTATTTAGAAGCGACGACTGCAGTAAAAAGTCCATTTCCAGTTGCCGGTCCTTAAAGAAGGTAAAATCAAACCATCATGACGTCATTGAGGATGTTTTTCCTTTTTTATTATTATTCCGTTATGAAATACTGTAAATAGAGATGAAAATTGTAAGTATTTTGGGCTTGTTACAAAAAAGAAGCGGAAAATCAACATTTTAACCCGGAAAATTAGAAGAATTTTATGGACTGTGCAGGTACAATCAGCTGTGACAAAGGAGGAGGAGCAGAAGGAAATAAACAAAACATTGTTTGATTTCCTCCGAAGTCAATCTTAAATGCTACTCTGAGTCCAACAAGTACTTACAATTAAAACTCTTCAACGCATCCCCTCTTTTATGAGCTCACTCGAACGTTCAATCAGGTTTTGAATATAATTGAATATTTTAGGAAAGGAAGTTCACTGCTCACGAATTCAATAATAATGACACCAGCTAAGGAAAAGAAAATTCATTCTCTAATTGACCAATTACAAAAAAAAAAAAATGAGCATGCTAAAAAATACAAACAAATTACATCAAATTTTATAAATTATACAACTAAGTAAAAATATAATGCGCTCATATTATTTTGAATGAAAATGAACACATGAATATTTTTGTAAGATTTGTGTAATGATAATAATATATATCTGATGTATTTAGCATAATAAACCATCCACATTTTTTGACAAATTCCAAGGAGCCTAATTACCTTAGACTGTACGACACAAAACTAGTTGTGTGTACTAGTTGCAAGTCACGTAAGGAGGTGTCTCCACCATTTTGTTCATAACAAGGACATAACACTTTGTGGGACAATATTAAGCCTGTAAAAAGTATTAATACATATTTCTAATATAATCCATAAACTGTAATTAATTCAATTTTTTATAGGACTTTAATTCTCGCCCACGGGTGTTCAATACGGAGTTACAAAAAATCAAAGAGTAAGGAAGTTGTCTGATTGATTAAATTATTCAATTGGCTCAGAACAGCCGCTTTATTTCACCAAAGTTGAGAGTCTCAAGATATTACATAGCTTCTATTAATAGAATCTGGAATCATATTTATACAATTGTTCCAGCCAAAGCCTCCTCCTTCTCATTGGACCACCCTTATCACTGGCCCTAATAAATAAGAATAAATGAATCATGTATTTATGATATTGTACTTTTAAAAAAAATAGTAATTTAAAAAAAATCTTTTGGTCTGCAAAATCTAAGGGTATTTTTTTAGAGTGGATTGATATTTAGATAAGAGGAACTTGGGAATGGTTCGAAGGCACAAACATCTGTGATGGCCTTCCTTTATCAGACACCCAATATTGTATCTACATAACATACGTCGTAGTCTACCTTTATAAGGACTTCACATCAAGCCCGTAAGATCTAATTAATACCTGGTACCTAGGAAAGGGAGGACAATTGGAGAAAAACGAGAGCTCTAATTGTTTATTTGTTGTTGTTTTTTACTTGTTTGCCTATCAAGATATAGATTAAATGGCTCAACTCCTGGACATAATTTATATAAGTTCCTTTGTTCAATCAAAAACCACCGAGGAAAAGCAGATATCTTTTGGTTCATGGAAACATATTACACAGATTTGTTAATAAGTAGAGATGTGAAAGTTGTCAAATCTTTTGTGAGTTGTCATTTAAAATATATATAACCTGTAAAATATTAATGTTCCTACTCCTCCTTATTTTGAAAATTCAAACGTCTATTGATAAAACAAATATTGTCTGAATGTTTTCTGGTACCTCATTTCTAAATGTTAATATTGATCTCAGAATTATTGTGTGTTAAGTGCCGTGTGGGGCTAAAACTTAGTGCGTCATATAGAAAAAAGAAACAAGAAAATACATATCGAGGGTTAAAAATTGAGGATATACATAAAAGTAATTCCTACATACATATGGCCTTGCTAGATAGAGAGTATTCCTTTCTCTCATTGCTCCTTGCTGCTAATCAAATTAAACGCAATGACAGCTAAGCTGCTCTCCTCCTAAACAACATTCAAATTATATGAGTTAAAATGACATTTTTTTTTTTTTTTTTTTCAAACAAGAGTACTACTAAGGGTTTTTACATCTTTTCTTGAGAGTATTAATTTTTTTGGATAACCTACATATATTTTTTTCGCCATTCCAAATTGACACAAAAAAAAAAAAAATAATAATCAGACAAAAGCCCAAAACATAGCCACTCCGGCCACAGTGTAATTATCCTCATCATCTTAGTAGATCATCTGCCAAGAGTTGTGTGTAATCCTAGAATATATATATTTTTTCCTCCTGAGAATTTTAAATTACAGATCTATTGTTGTATCGAGGACAAAAGCGTTATATTGATGGCGGCTGGTAGCCCATGTCTGGGATCATATTATGTACTTACGTATCATTCTACGACAATAAATGATAAAATAATTTTGGAAAAAAATAATGGAAATTTTAACATTTAAAAGTGATGTCACATGTCTGAACATGAGATACATTGATTGTCTCATTCCATACAATTAATTGAATTTAAAAGTAAAAAGAAATGAACTTTTTAAAATGGCATCGATGTTAATTTAAATATTGCCGATTTTGATTTGTTTGTGATTTTTTTTTGGTTTTTGTTAATAATAATCCGAAAACTATATCAAAGTTTCAATTTTCAGTCTCAAATATTTTATAATCCATTCATTCATATACCAGTCGAAGGCTTGAGATTATCAGGGCCGGAATATATGTAAGTGGGGATAGGTAGAAGAGGGAAATTATATAATGGTGACGTCTTCAGGGCTTCTGGAGGTGTTTTTTTGCCTTATTTTTCTTTTTTCACTAGTTATAACAAAAAGGTTTTTTTTGCCTTTTTTTTTATAAATACCAAATTTGACAAACAAAAGAGAGGAAATACTTTTTTAATAATTATATAATTGTAATTTTTCAGATAAGACTAAATTTGAACCAAAATTATTCTCCTGGAAATTTTGACATTTCAAATTTTTTAGAGATGTTCCAAAATTCTGCAAAAGAGGGGAGCTATGGCCTTTTGGCCTCTATGTTTCGTCGCCACTGCTAATGACATTATATATGACAGGCTTAGATGACATATTGGAGAAGTGGTTCCCAACCTTTTGTCATCTGTGACCCCTACTCTAAAAGTTTTAAACCCAAGGGTATCAGCATATTCATATTACTTATATTTTGCTATTAATGTGAGGTAAGTAAATGTCTTAAAAATCAGTACCCAACCCACAAACCAAAAACTTGTGACCTCTTACAAATTTAGAAGCCTTCTTTTTATAGTTTGAGGGCTAAATTTGTTATGCTGTATCTCATGGAGGAATATCTATTAATATTGTACAAATAAAGTTTCTTGAACTCTAATCTCTTTGTCAAAAGAAAAACTTGAATTATTTGGAAGACAGAATCGTGACTAGGATTTTTCTTTTCGGGTTAGACCAGCACATATTATTTTTTTTTTTTTTCTGTAGAGGAGTTTTATAAATATATATATTTTTTTCTTTGAGGAGACTTTTATTTCTATAAACCAAATTTGAAAATTAGTTTGGATAAGGATAGTAAAACTTTGATAACAACGTTTGAATTTGAGATGAAATATTCTAAAATTTGTGAAAGAGATTTTGTTTTTCCATGTGAATTTTTAGTTGTTGATTGGAAATTGATTTTTTTATTCAAAGTAACTCACTGACTGTTCTTTTTTATGTTTATTAATTAAATGTTTACTTTTCTCGACATAAAAACACCTTTAAAATTAAACTTGTGATTTTTCAAAAAAAAAAAAAATGACATCTAGTCTTAACACTTTTTGGATGATGAAACATGCGTTTACAATACTGGAAGGTCATACGTCCAAAAAAATGATTTTTTTTCTATCAAATGGTTCATGCACTATATTTTTGCTAATGCATTCATAATATTTTTATGCCAAATAATTGTGTTACTGCTCAAATAAATGTTTGAAAACTCATGTATCACAACCCAGAACGCTTTACCTGGGTTAAAAAATTATTTTTTTAATATGTCAATATACAAAAATCTCTATTGTGAAGGGTCCGATGAAAAATTCCTATGGGTCCAGAGTTGCCAAACATTGCTATTGCTATACAGAGTTTTATCAGTTCTTAATATCAGGCTTAAAATCGGCCCTGTCCCACATTCTCTCTAGTTCAGTTCTGCTTCGTACTTGAAAATCGTTCCAATATTTTTTTTTTTTTTTTTTATTTCATTTTTAGTAATATTATAATAAAGTATGTAGGTCAGTTAACCAATTGAATTAGTTTAGTAAAACCAGAAGAATAGTTTGTTATTATTCTGAATTTAAGCTGGATGGAAGTATTAATTATCCCTAAAACCATTGGATCCTATCTACCCGAGATAGATTGATGTCAAAATCACTGGCTGAAATCAATTATTGCGTGATTTAAGAAATGTAGAAACTTAGACTCGACTTGGATTCAAGTCTACACTTTGAAGACTTGCAACTCGATTTGATATTACAATCAATGACTTGAGAATTGAATTGGAATCGGAGGCTTAGACTCGCATCTCCATTTGAATTCAAAAGTGATTTCAATTTTTCATTGGATATAAGTTATTACTCTTTAAAGTATCTGTTATTTTCTGAGGAGTTGATGTAGACTCGACGAAATACTCAAAGACTTGAATGGGACACGTTAAAAATATTCAAATATTTTGGAATTTTTGAGGAAAGAGTTGAGAGTCCACTTGGACTCACAGTATTCGGACTCCCCACCCCATCTGTCATCTAGAAAAGTCCGTTTCTATTAGACAGATAATTAGATTTGGAGGACGCCTTTACATTTAGGACGGTATCGTACGGGAACTTTTTGAACCTTTGCATCTCTACAATGTTAAATGATATTCTAAGACAGCCAATTATGGGAAGAATGGTTGTACAATTTTTATTATTTATAATTATACCAACCTTCAACCCCCCCCCCAACCCCCTCTCTTTATTCACTTTTGTTTCTTTATTATGTAATTAAGTGATATTTTTTATTTATATATTTCATTTTATGAACTCGTTTATGGTGAATATGCATGCATACATGCAAGCAAGCACTCATAAAGTGTGTATAATGAAAATGCATGAAAAAAGAGGTCTTGGTCTTCTTCCTATTTTTCATTATAATAACTTTTATAAGTTTTACCTATGTGTTTAGCACATATTATATGGTAGGGTGTCTCATTTCTTGGGAGATTATCTTTAAAGGAGATCCTGATCAACACATTTTTAAATTAGGGGTTATAACAAATACAGTGGAATTTTATTTTGTATTTAAATATTTTTGTGACTAGAGTTGTGCCAGTCCTTATTAAGAACTGGAGACTGCAGTTACGTCCTGTTGAGTCTTATTTTTGACAATTTGAGTTCAACATATCAGTGCAGCAGCGTTTGTAGGATAAAATTTTGGGGAAGGATTTGTTTTTGGAATATTTACTGAAAACAAAAAATCCAAAAATTAAATTATTGAAAAATTAAATTTTTGAAAAAAGTTTAAAAAATTAAATTATATTTCAAATATTAAAATCTTTGTAAAAAGCAAAACTCTTTGTAAAGAGCAAAATTTTTTTTTTTTTTTTGGGGGGTATAGCCCCTCTAGCCCATCCCCTGCCAACGCCCCTCTAGTATGTCTTAAATCACTTCCAGTATCGATAGTCCAAAGCACCGACGGTCTTTAGGACCAGTTCCTGGGTATGATCGTACCGGTTCTAATGCTGGACTGGACCGAATAAATAAAGACCAACACAACACTATTTTTAACCAGTTTTACCCATTATATATTGGCAATTCTCATGTTTTTCAATTTTATCATTATCTCTAATAGTGCGCAGGTTGTATTTTAGAACCCACAGGTCCTACTTTTCTTAATTATGTAACCTAATCCAAACTGTAACAAAAATAATAAGTTATGAACTAGCTATTTATTGATGCACAATGTCAGGCTAATAGTGCACTTGCCCTCATTACAAAACACTCTTTTTATAAAAATATGAGACATCTGAAACGACACATTTCATACTCATTCAAAAACACATCATATTATAGTCCACATACGGAACTTTTACAGATATGGAACAATATTAATGACTTATATATAGAGTTCTAGTACTGATTTCTAATCAGCCTCCACTTCTCCCCCCCCGCACCCCCTTCAGTATTTCTTTTTAGCGGCCCAATGTTTTCTACCATTCAACACACTTAAGGACCAATCCACGTCAGTCCTAGCTATCTTTGTATTTTCTTGACTCCTAGCTAGGATTGAAGAATTTAAAAACGAATAATGTAATGAATGATAGCTAGAAGCTATAATAATATGTTATAGCCACACACTTCCTATTTTAAGCTTTTCAGGTACCTTTTATAACAGTTATGTTGAACAGCTGAAAGGTCGTAGTAGCTAAGTCATTTCATCAGTTGTAGTTACCATAAAAACCGATAAGGAATAGGACTGACAAAATTTATTAGGACCAGGGTGATAGTACGACAGTCTTTTTAGTATTTTTTTTAGACGGATCCAACACTTCTTATTTGCAACTAAATGAAACTTATATAATGAAATAAGTCAACACGAGATTTCTCAGGAATTTAGCATAGGTGTAAAACCGCGGGAAAGCAGAATTCCGCTAGAAAACCCCTAGTATATACCTACATAAATATATTCATTTAGTATTCTCCTTGTGCGCTGTTATGAAATAATATACAACATATATAGATAGACCCAACACAATGTGTATGAGTATGTATGTATACACCTACCTGACTTTACCACCAGGTAAAAAAAATATAATAATAATAAAAAAAACCGAAAAAATCCCGTGAATTTTCAGTAAGATTGAACTATTACAACATATTAGTGAAGAATTATATGTACCCATGTACTTGCCCAAATGTTTGTATCCTTCTTCCCTATTATTATTGTTACTCTACCCATAGCCAATGGGCATTTCAAAAAGTTAATAGGAAATCAGAATATTACCTATTAGAGTAAATTTCATTGGGAAATGTTTTTGAGCGTTTGTACAACGTTGCAGCCCAATTGCATCATAATTAAATAAAAATATACGCCATTTTATAAGTATGGTTACTAATATACTTCTTACTGAACAAAAGAAACAATTTCCCCGCCTAAAACATCCTAAAATAAACTTCACCAAACAGCTTTAAAATTATAAAGACTAAGATGTTTTAGTTATATAAAGATGGATTTTAAGCATAATTCTTATAATACAAATTTGAAACTCATAGTTGTTTGACTAAGTGGACAAATTTCTATTTTTTCCATATAAAAGAAGGTTTTTTTATTTGTATAGACAATTTGGCTCATTATGCCACTAACAAGTTACATTCATTGTAGAATGATGACGTCACATAAAAAACACTCTATAACCGATGAATCCTTTCGGAAGTCTTTAATAACTAATTGTGAAAGATTAAAAAGAGATTAAAAGATGTTTCACTCATTAATTGATTTATAAATTTGTTAAAATATAGCATATTATTATTTATTCGTTTAGGTACTTAGCTCTTTTACAACCAATAAATACATCTGTATATATGTGTTTAGAGTTGAGTTCATCGAACACGGCACACCACCATATGGAACTCTAAGGGGGATGCAGGTGATGATGAGAGATACGAATATAATAATAAATAAAATACAAAAAAAAATTAAGAAAAAAAATCTAATCTTTCATGTTGTTCCCCCCCTCTATCTCTCTTTTTTTCACAGGTAGTTTGCCATGAACTATAGAACTTTTTGTTTTCCTTTACAGTAAATGTAACATGATGTCATGGTGAAGGGATACAAGAAATGAGTGGCTCTTGAATGTCCACCACTATAGTGTTTTGTCAGACAAACAATCGAACGTTTTCAAATACGTCACAAATTCCATCGTAAATGAAATTGACGTCATCTTGGAGGGTCATATTTTTATTGATATTTTTACTACATATGTACAATAACGAACACATTCCCAATAATCCTTGATGAAACTTCATCCAATGGATTTAAAAATAAAAATAAACTTATCAAATATATTGAATACATCCTGATACAACGAAAAACAGTGATATTTGAATAAAATCAAAGTAATTTGTACAGAATATCCTATCAAATGAATAAATCTGTACATTTTTTTTAATCGGCTAGGGACGATAAATGTAGGATAATTATATAAAATATCTTATTAGTTCCATCGTAATAGATAATATATTGTCTACATTATGGAAATAAAACATTATATCAGGGGCGTCCGCAAGATTATGTATATATGTTGTTTATATAAAGGGGGCTACATCCCTTTATGCCCACCCTCTGCGGAAGCCCCTATATAATGATGTAATAACATATTTTGTTTGATACATATTATGCTTTTATTTTTATAAAACTTGGTTTCTTCAAATCTCCAAAATGACGGACATCAACACGTCGTATTTAGACACTCATTTTACAAAAGTTATACAGAATAATCGTGAAAACATTCAATAAAAATCATCAAATATAACCGAAATCAACCTTATTTACAATTTGGGAATTGAAGTTGAAAGTGCTACGCTACGCTGTAATAATTGTATCCTCCATATTTGATATAAAGATTATTACTAAATTATGTATATTAAATTTCATAGTAACAGGACAGAGAGCAAGTCTCATAACGTCATAGTATTTGTCAAGCCTTTTGCCATCTGTAGCAACTCTTTGAGAATTACAATACGAGTAAATAACTAGGAATACAAGCATTATCTGGATTAATCCAAAAATCATTTATGCAACTGCTTCCAAGAAATAAATTAACTTGTATTCTCTATCAATTATTATCAGAGCTTCTATTTAATGAATTATTTTTGAATCAGCGTCCTAGTTAAAGTTCAATTAGAAATTGATTATGGCAAATTTCCAAATCAAAGCCAATAAAATTTGTACATAGTTTGAAAGCAATTACAATTACAATTAAATGCTAACACGTATTGAATTAATTTTTCTCAACGCATATGACTGAAGACCAAAATGAGCAATTCGCTACAGCGTAGCAAATAGAATAGTCATGTGATATAGATACGTTTTAGGCTTGTATCGGTTCTAAATATGGGACTTAATATTGTCTCATTCCCTGTTGTGTTTCCTTGAAAAATGTACCATATTTTAAAGTGCCCTCAACAAGGCATAATTTTTACTAACATTCTTATTAAATGCAGGGTGGAAAATCTATTGACCCTCGTTTTTAACCTTTTACTAAGATCTCTATAACTCTCTTCAAAATAAAGATAGAAACTTAAAATTTGGTATGATTAATCTTTCACTAATGTACATACAAAATTATTAATGGATAAAATCATCACTAGCTTCAAGTATCTCCTCCAGGCAGGCGGGAGCAGCCATTGATGATGTCCTTCCTGGCCTCCATGATCGAGGTGATGAGGGAGGCGTTGGTGTTGTGAGGCTGACGATTGGTATCCCTTTCAGCCACACCCCACACATAAAAGTCCAAGGGGTTGAGTTCGGGACTGCTAGTGGTCCAGATCTTCTTCTCCTAGAAATGCACAATCCATTAGAGTAATTCTTCCCAATGTCCTTGTTTATTTCCTCTCCTAGTCCTCCCTTGGCATCGATGATTGACGCTGATCTAATCAAAAGTCATGACAGCTAAGCTGTTCTCCTCTGAAACCACCTTCAAATTGTCAGGGTTACCATGTTTATTTTTGGTTTCTTTTTTAAAATTCCAAAAATACAAATTATATATTAACATTTTCATCACTAAACTTGAAACTAACGTATTAGTGCTGGGCTTCAGTCTGGAAATTCTAGACCTGTCGGAGACCGTTATATTTTTTATTCGATCAAATTAGCTCGGTCCAACAAAAAGCTCGGTATGGACTAGTCTCATTTAAAAATTTGGTCTAGATTGGTCCGAAGGAAAAATTCGGTCGAGTTCGGTCCAAAGGAAAACTTCGGTCTAGTTAGGTCCTAAAAAAATCGGGTTAGACCGATTTTACAGATAAATTGTTTATGACATGACATCATATGTTTTTTCAAGTATAATGACGTTATACGAAGGTTAAACAGAGATATCTCGGATTAATCTTGATCCCGCCGTCTCTTATATGTATACAGTATTTGCTCTAGAACTTATGGTGTATTTTAGATTTTTTTTTTTTTAAAGGATGAATGACAGTCAGTTGTGATATAGACTGAAAAATCGGTCCAAATCTTTGTGGAAAAAATCTCCTCACTACTACCCATCTACTTTATTTTGAAGACTTGTAGGTCGACTTGAACTCAAAAGTAATTTCAAATTTACACTTGGATATTAATAAGTACTCTTTAAATTATTTTTATTTTCGGATGAAAATATTGAAGGGCTCGATGAAAATATCCAAGTACTTGGATTTGACAAGGTTTACCCCTTGAGCAGCAAAGACTTGAGAATCAACTACGAATTGCCGTATAAGAACTTTTTCCCCATATCTGGTATCTATGCTGACGTTATTTAACAAATTCCATTGATATGGTAAGGCATTTGCCTTCAATTTGGACCTGACTTTAAGATTTAGAAAGGAACTGGACTTAACCTATAAATTTTTGGTACAAATACATTTCTAATTAGTTTTATAGAGCCTATGAATGTTGTCAATACAGTACGTCACTTGTTATACAAATTGAAAACGAGGATTTGTATCCAAAACAACTTAAATTTACTCGCAATCGGATAATTTTCTTACATACTACATACTCACAATCCCAATGGCACCTTTTAAACCCAACTATAAATCTCCATATTCATCAGACATAAATATTTCAAAACATCTTTTAGTTAACGTATCTCTATTTAAATCAATCACATTAAATTTAAAAAAAAGGAAGGGGGATATTTAATGGCGTTCCATTCATTTTTCATAAAACGAATTATGTATAATATTTATGGAGTTATGTAAGATTTAACGTAGAAGAAGCGGTTTGAGAATATACGTCAGTTCTACGTCATATTGATACCTTGATATTTTTCTAAGCACATATAAAATAATACTATGTTTTACATTAGTACGCATCATCTTTAAGAAATATATTTGTTCATCAGGAAGGCTTTGAGAGGAAAATAGAGGCGTAGATTTGTAACTATTCATATGGCTATAGTATAGGATAGAATTGGGTCATTGCGCCACTACAGCAATAAACCGGTTGCGTCTGGATTTATATGGTGCACTAGTACGGTTTTAGTCCACCATTTCAAGAGCTTATTAGTGATAAAATCAACCATTGAAGTAAGTACTTAAAAATACCGTTCGATATACCGGTACTATAGTGGTATAAGGGCACTAACACCCTATAAAACAGTACCATATATACTCAATATATAGAGGAGTCTGTTTTTACAGCACCAATACATCATAAAAACATTATCCTGCCAATGACGTAACCCCACAAATTTCCGTGTTAGAAAATAGTACTTTATCAAATAAAGGAAAAATGAAAATTATTGTCTTTTGAAACGTCTTCAAATTTTCATTGAATGTGAAAAGCAATTCAGGACATTTTGTTTTTATTTTTTAAACAATAAAATAAGTTATAATCCCATACTCCCATCTCTCAAAAAAGCGGCCTACATGGGTCCTTCCTCTTTTTCCACTACAGTTATTTAATACTAATTATGTACGGTTCTCGACTAACAACCTATTCTCGGGTCGGATATAATAATTAGAGGGTCATTAACATAATCATGAAAATATCCCAATAATTAATAGGAATTTCATCAATATTTCATCGTCACATTTAAAGCAAATTGCGCACTAGGCAATGCATTAAATTAGTAAGTAAGTGATTTAAAATAAAGTATATACTTTATTTTGCTAGTTGTATGCTATGCGCTTTTTGCTTGAAATTTGATCTAATAAGTATAATAGAGGAGAATTTTGTATTTGAATAATTTTCATGGATCTTTTTTTTATTCAGTAAAAAAAACGACAGAAATATTTAAAAAAAATTATTTTTTTTAATTGTTGTTCCTCAACACAAAAACAAGCTGGAATGATTATTGCTTGAAAGATAAGTTTGAATTATTTCTACAAACAATTCGTTCTGATTAATCCTTTGGAAGCGCTTCAACATGTAAATAAAGTAGAAAATATTCCACGTCACAATGAAATTAAATTAGAAACTGATAGATTATATAAGAAAGGGATCGTATCGTGACCAATTTACGTCTTATATATCAACTAAAGAGTGTAAAATATAGTTCATACACTAGAGAATCTAAACTAATACCATAAATTACAATACAAAGACCACAATTTAGCTAATTAGGTCTATCAACAGGGGTGCTCGCAGGATTATATTTTGGGAAAGTTGGATTTTGGAATTAAAATTTCATCTAAAAAAAAATTTGAAAAAGGAATTTTCAATATTAATTCTTTTGGAAAAAATATCAAAAATCCATAGCTATTCTGAAAAATTAAATTTTCTGGAAAAAAATTCAAAAATTTAATTTCAATTATTTTTATTTTATTGAGAAAAATTTTAAAAATCCATATCTTTTCACAAAAAATTATCATTTTTTTTTTAAATTCGAAAAATTAAATACAAATATATTATTTTGTTGTAAACAGCATAAAATCCTTTTTATTTTTTTTTTTTGGAGGTGGGGGGGGGGACTATTCACCTTTTTTATTTATCCTTTTCTTTGATTTTTTTTTTACAAAATTATTTTTTTGGTAACTCACCAAAAAAATACTATAAACTATTGTTTTGTTGTTATTGAAATGATGGTATCAGTCCCGGACCCATGTATATCTAAGGAAAAACATTGCATATTCCTCCGGAGTTGGGGTCAGAACATGATGTTTTTTTTTTTTTTTTTTGGGGGGGAGTTATAGCCCAGAATTGACATTTTTATATATAACTATTCTTACAGTTTTTAGATAACATGTTTTTATATAAGTCCTAAAATTGAAATTAATTTTTTTATGACTTTAGTATCATTATTATTTTTTATTTTAGAAAAGACAATTATTACACCCTCTCAGGGGCGTATGTAGGGGAAATACTGGTAGGGCTCTAGTCCCTCCTCCCCTCAATTAAGGAATTTTTGTTCTTCCTAGGAAAATTTTATATTAAAAATTTGATTAAAATTTTCAATTTTTTTCCAAAAAAATTAATTATCTGTTAATAGCTATAGATTTTTGATTTTTTTCCCCCAAAAATTTAATTTTCTACAACTAGCTATGAATTTTTGGAAATTTTTCTCCGATAAATTTAATATTTGAAATACAATTTTAATTTTCAGGAAAATTTAATTTTTAAATTTTTTTTTCAAAAAATTTAATTTTTGGATTGTTTTTTAAATTCCAAAAACTAAGCCTCCTCCTCCAAAAAATATATCCTGCGGACACCCTTGCCTCTGCAGTCAAAGGTCAGGTTGGGAAAAATCACTACCGCCTAATATTTCCCGATAGTTAGAACTCTGCTTCCATGGAACAAATTAACCGGGCTGATTTTGGTGTTGCTGTAATGTTTCCCCCTAATTTAACTATTTTTTCCCTATTGATTTCAATTGCCATTTCTAAGAGAGAATAACAACCTAACGTAAAATTTACAAAAGACCACCAATTGACCACCCGTACGTGTTATTTTTTGTAAATAGATTATGATTATAATCCATATTTGAAGAAGAGAAAAAATCTATCTAAACGTATATTTTTTGTTATTGTTCACCACTTAATTAGCATTAAATTGAAGAGTTAAAAGGAAGGAATCACGAGGGTAGCCAGCTAGCTAGCAGCAGTCGTATTCTGTGTATTTATTTTAAAAAAATACGGAGGGGGAGAACACTTTTTTTTGTACTCATCTGTTATTATTATAATATGAAAGGACGACCCGCCCCTCTTACCTTACCCTCCCTCTCTCCTTTCCATTTAAACTAGTGTTGTGTCGACTCAAACAATTATCAATTTGGTTCGAAGCGACTCAAATGTTGAGTCAATTTATGTGGTCAATCAACAGAAGTCTCCACAGGGGAGGGCTGGAAGAGCTGTAGCCCCCCTCACAAATTAAGGAATTTTTTATTTTAAAAGAAAATTGAATACTTTTCCGCAGGGTTATTTTGGGGAGGGGAGGGGGAAGCTTATTTTTTGGATTTTTTTATTTTTTATATTTTGAATATTAAATTTTTGAGAAAAATTTCAAATTTTTAATTTTTTGTGAAAAAAAATAATTTCAAAAAAATTTCAAAAGCCAAAAAAAAATTAAAATTAATTTAGATTTAAAAAAATTAAATTCTCCAGTAAACAGAAAAATTCCTTAATTTGGGTGGGGCTACAACCCTCCAGCCTTCCCCTTGCCTTCACCCCTGGATACCTACCTACTATTTTTCAAAATTTGGTTTCTTTTTTTTTTCAGGGGTTCAGAATTAAGTGGTCTTTTCTATACTAATTCGGACTAAAATTAAAATAAATACTGAAATTTACTTAATAGACCGGATTTAAAAAGTAGGAAAAATTTGAAATGACTTGCTACCAGATCAAGATCAATTTTTTAGTCGGTCCAGACAACGGTTGGATAGGGCTATTTAAAAATATTATCGAATCTTAGACTGAGCTTGGATTTCAAGACCGAACCCCCTCACTAGTACCTACTTGATTTTGCATTATTACTTTTTTTCTCCTAATTTATCGGGTTGGTTCAACTCGACCCAGTTCAAGTAGACACAACACTCATTGAAACGAGCAAAGGAAGTAAATAGTAAGACATAATTAGAGACTAAATAACTAGTTTAAACCTACTCTATCACTATTTTACAACGACCACTACAAATACAACAACTACTCATAATTCGGGGTTTATCTATTCATAATAATATATACATTATACGAGCACAAATAATATGTTGTAATTTTTATTTTCCGTACATGAATTCATATTTATAATAACAGAACAAAAGACTGAAGAAGAAGAAGAAGAAGATAAAAACAATAATAAAAAGAAGAAAAGAACATTAATGTATAATTGGCTTAAAAATAATTAACAGGTAATTTAATAGTATTTTATTTATTTTTTTGCTTCTTTTTTTTATAATACATAAATCCTATTCATTTAAGTCCTTTTTTATAGTACATATTATATGACTAATGAGTTTTAAGCTGTGACGTCATCATTTTAGAAGTCAGCCATTTTATTAGTGTCATAAGGAGCCAAATTGTCTATAGAAATAAAAATCCCTGCTCTAATATGGAAAAAATAGAAATTAATCTACTATGTCAAACAACTATGAGTTTCAAGTATCAACTACTATTCCTCCAATATGGAGTCGCTCTCACTTGATCACTTTCATCATTTTCAAGCAGGCATTGGACAAAGTATCTTTATGATCTTTATTGGCCATTTGTTCATTGTGTCTAATAACTAATTATATCTACAACTATGCCTCTAATATGTTATACATACTATCTGTGACGTCACTTAAAGCCCTTTATGTAAATATAAACATTATTTACGGAGTTTAAACAGATTCACGATATATTCCCATTTTTGGAACAATATTGCAATACAGATAATATCTGTATCAGGGCAATTGAAGAAAACTTCCTATACTTAAAGAAATACATTTTTTTACATATCAGATTCAATTACGTATCTGTTTTAAATTTGGTGCCTACTTGTAAAATTTATCAATCTTGATATAATAAAAAATGAAAGTTTGTTTTGAATCATTATAAAGCGTTGTCCTGTGACGTCATACTACTGAAAGTTGTCCATATTGGACTAAGAGGCACAGACAATTAATTTGTATTATAAAAATGATGCTTAAAATCTATCTTTATATAATTAAAAACATCTTAGTTTTTATAATTTGTTAAGCTGTTTGGTGAAGTTTATTTTAGGATATTTTTCGCGGGAAAATGGTACCTTTTGTTCAATAAGTCAACCATAGTAACCACACCTCTAACATGACGTATACCTTTAATTTATTATTATGTATGTCATTCAAACGTTCTTTAGCATTTCCTAATCAAATTCTTTCTGAGAAGTAATGTTCTAATTTCACATTAACTAACTTTATAAAACACTTGCTGCGTTTTTGTCATTTTAAAGCCACTTGATGAAGTTTCCATGGGATACGTCATGGGGAAATTATCAATTTGATTTAACAAAAGTGGGAAAAGTCGTACATATTAATGCAAATCCGAGTCAAGTTTCGAGTTTTTCCTTAAAAGTCCAACTCTTTATATACTTTCTTTTGAGTTTAAATAGTTCAAGTCCTCAGAAAATAAGAGATACTCTAAAAAATACCTTGTATCCTTTAAAAAAATGAAACAATTTCAAGTCTAAATCGAGTTGTGAGTATTTGATTATGTGATCAAGCCGTGTCGCAAGTCTTGAGTCCATATCCACACCGGCCTAACCCTTGGAGGCGCCTCTGGAGAATGTGTCATGACGTATAAAATTGACTTTTCCGTCTTATAACAGTGCTTATAAAGATATCATAAAAAGACTCAAATCCTAGAGCATCATTATTATTTAAACGCCATTGTGAAACGGTTTTAATGGCCTTGGGAATATTTTGTTCTTTTTTTTCTTCTTCTTCTTTGCCCCTTCCTTTTTTTAAAAGTTGTACATATTTCAGTGTATTCTCTAAGGTTGTTCAATGTTCATCATTTGATTGACAATCAGAACACGATGAACAATAAAATGATTTTTTTTTTTAGGATTTGACCAATATGGGATTTGTGTTGAAGGGTATACAATCCAACAATAACCGACTAATTGACTGTCCCCCCGTTAAATTAATTCAGTCTTCTTTATTATTATGTATGTATGTGTGGGACGCACCTCACGAAAGTGTGGCCATGTAGTAACTCTAAGGCGTGCGAGAAGTTTATCATCAAGTACCTTTAATAAAATATGTATAAGAATAGATTTTTTTTTTGTTTAATGAGGGAAAGGGAACAAATTCTCAAACCCAACTATCATTGAGGATGAAATGAAAAGTTTGACAAGGACTGAATCAAGTCATTTATGTAAAAAATAAAATAAAAAATTTGTAATCTTTTCTTTTAAGGAAATAATATCAGTACTAATGGATGACTATTCTTTGGTTGATGAACAATGATTCTACAAGAGTCGTCAGGTCAAAAATCTTTTTTTTAAGCCTGAGTATTACATCCTGTCCGTAGACTTTTCCTCGTGAAAATAACATAATCAAATTCTTAAATCTATTAATTTTAAAATATTGATATAGTTGTTTAGTGCCTAACTTTTAGAAATCAAAACATAGTCACTCAAGCACATATGAATAACACAAAGTTATTTTTAGACCTGAGACTATTGGGCAGCTCTACATCTCATGTACCAATAAGTATTCAAAATGGACCAATAATAACAATTTATCAATTTAATCAATGTTTTTTTATAGTAGCATTGTGTTCCTTAGTTATTGATACTCACTTATGTCAATGCCTCTACACCCTTATTCTGACGTATGGGATCTAAAGAGAGCGACATTGTCACCTTCACACCTAACTTAATACCGCCCCTTTACCCAAAACCAGAGAATGTAGAAATGATTCCCGTTCCCCTCCTTACTATTTTTATTCGCGTCATTGATCACGGCCTAATAGCGTCAGCCCTGTATTCACAAACAGTTACAAGTGACTCTCCTATTGAGACCTATAGGGTCCTTTCCCTCAATGTTTGTATGACCCTGTGAAATATTTTGCTGTTTAATAAAGTTATTTACATTTGAGCTCTTGTTATTTCATTTCTTCGTCAAGAGAATTTTTGTTGTTGTTAAGGATTTCTTTTCTAAAAAAATGTCGTACAAGAGAAAAAAAATTCAAAAAATTGTTAAAAACCAGGCCAACCCCAAAAAAAAAAAATATATATATATATATAAAGATATATAATCCTGCGGATACCCCTGTGGACCCAACCAACCCTTTTCCTTATCCCCAGTTAACGTTTTGCCACAGCCAACATCCTATAATCAACCATTCGAAATCTATTTCATGCGTCGGATTCTATATACATAGAAAATATATATATTAAATCACTTCATTATGATAAGTACCGACGTGTAGGGAAGAAAATAGCCAAAGAAACATTTCTTATAGTTTTTATAAGTATGTAATATTGTGTAATAGTAATAGACCTCACAAATGGATTAGGATCTCTTTTTCTCTCTTGTTACAAAAAAAAAAAAGAAGAAAAATCACAGGTTTATTTCTTTTATAATTTTGTTAATACCCTGTATGTAGTTGTTGTCTATTTTTATTGCACACACGCACAATGAAGATCATTCCTTTTTGGGCGGGAAAAAAACAAGAGAGGAGAAAAGGAAGAAAAAAAAAGAAGGGAAAAAAGAATGTTAAACTTATACATTATAATATATATATATAAACTATCACATTTTCCCAAGTTTTTAATTTCATTAGAAGTGAGAAAGAAATATGCGTGTAGTAAGAAGGGAAAGAGATAGAAAGGGAAAGAGATAAAGAGACAAAGAATGAAACGGATCACTCCTTGCATTTTCATTATTTCCCTTATTCTATTCTAGTAGTCATAAGAAAGAGAAAAGAGACAATATTTTACACTCATAGAAGGGTGATTTTTTATTTCAAATCCTTCAATTTCCTCTTTTCGTTGCGCCTATACATAGGTAATACTATCTTTTTTGGGTTAGCATAATTTGTTTTTCTAAAAAGAGGAACTCTGTGACAAAGAGAAAGAAATACATATTGACAAGTCCACGAAAAAGTCCTTCTGACAAATTTATGTAAAAGAAAATCATTCCAAAAACATTTGCTCAAAGTTTTACTTAATGGTCAATCACTCCAGGATTGGATCCAACAATTGGGCAAATACTTCAGCTGACACAAAAGGGTATATGATCTTTTTTTTTGGTTTAACAGTCATAACTTTATTGAGATAATAAAGAGTAACTCCAAGTAGAGAAATAATATTCAACATGACGTCATCAGTGTAATACCGTCTTTTATCAAAGTTATGATTATATAAAATTAGCTATTTTGAACTTCTTCTTCCTTTTAAGATTCCTAATGGTCAGATATAATGCAAAAGCACAATTTAGTAATACTATTAATCCATAATAAATTGAAGTTAAAATATACACTATATTTACTGAGTGGAGACTCAAATATTGGGGTGGCATTTAAATACGATTTAAGCCCCTTTATTTTTCATTATGCAATCAAACGAGAGCTGAAACAATTATTAACAATTTTTGTTTTTTAACACACATGTCTGTAAGTGTAAAAATGTTGGACCAGCAACAAAAAAGGCAACACGCGTGGGATATCCTCGGGCACCAGTGATAGAGTCGAGAAGGCTGTAGGAATCGTTGTATCTCCATCTGGACAGGTTATAATATCAAAAAGTCCATTACATTCCCTTACAACGAAGAAGAACCAATACTTTTGCAGCAACAACAAGGCTTACTTCAGGCTTTCTTCTCCAGCCTTAACCTCAACCCACTGGACCAGTAGAAAATAACAATTTCCTCCGAGCGCGTTGTCCACTCAGCTACCTCGCTCCCTTAGATCTTTATTAATTGAGGATACAAATCAAATTTGTATAAATGTATGAGAGCATGAGATTGATTAAAAATAACCTTAGGTTAGCCTCAAGATTAATAGAAATACAAGGTTATACCATAAAGCGTGAACGACTGATGTTTGACACCCCCATGCTTTTTAATATTGACGTCAGGGTGTACGAGTGGTTGCGTGTATTGTCAAAATGTGCCTTTCTAGGCCAGCAGCCCGTACGATACATCAAATTGAAAAATCTTGCTAGCCCGATAACATGATGGTCGAAACTTGTATTTCTATAAGGCTGATACCTCAATTTACAAAACATGTTCCTCAAAGATGTTTGAATCATCTGGGCATATTTGGCGCTAAAATAATATCTGGGAAAGTGAAGGATGTCCAGACCTCACTCGGCTACGGTCCTTTCTGTAGGCTCCGGAAAAGATGAAGAAAGGGGACAGTTGGTCACTCTAAGTATCTTATACTAGTCATGATTCATTGCTAATGAGTTCTTCATAGGACTGTTGTGTTATTTCGCTCTTTATTTATTTTGTTCTTTCTTTCTTCCCTTCCCACATTTGACATGTTTTGTTGTTAGTTTTTCCATCCTCTTAATATTTCTTATTTCATCAACATATTGACATTGAGAGCGAGAGAGAAAGAGGGAGAACGACTGAGTGTTTCTTACTCCATTCCACTACAGGACCTACTCTGCCTTCCATTCTATCACTCTCTCTATATCCCTTTGTCTGTCTGTCTTTATATACATTAGACTGTCCCGTTTTTGGATTAATATATTTGCCTTCTTTAAAAATAATTTTTTGTGTTGTGGACCCATAAATAAACTGACTTTGACAAAGTTTGAAGTCTCTCAGGCCATTTTAATGACCTGAAGAATGGGTTTTTGGGGTATAAATTGACCTTTTTTTAACCTTCTTCTACGGTCTTTAATTATGTAGTATAAAGTAAAATTTAACTCTACCTTGTTAAAGCAATAGTTATTGAACAGAAGGGAGGAAAATTATGTTTCATAAAATATGGAAACTGCAAATCATTGAGTACATCTTAGACTCATTACACGATCAAAACGAGGTGTACAATATGTTTATCTAGTATACAACCATTTACTACAAGATGTAAAGAGCACTATTTTTGACTCATTGTATCATATTTGTCATGGTGGTGCAAGTGGTCCGTAAATGGGTAATTTTGACCAAAAATTACACTTTTATCAAGCTAAAATAGCTTGTACCGCCCGAATAATGACCTAAAAAGCCTAAAACTTGACCAAACAACGTATTTGAGTTGTACTTAGAGAAAATGTTTAAGCGCAGTGAAGTAAATATATTAGCTCAAAAACGGAACAGTCTAATTTATAATTTATATACGTACTCCTAGTACATTTCGCCCTTTAGAAATTCGTTAAAAATATATATATAACATTCTAATAATTACTTTGTTTCTATCTCTTCTTCTCTTTCTTTCTTTTTACCCTTCTCTTCTTCCCTTCCCACTTCTCCTCATTAAATTTGTATGAAAACATAAATATTATGTACATAAATAAATTTACATTTCGTCAAATTGCATTGGCAATTAATTGTTATGAGTTCTCCCATTAAGGAGGAGTAATTTAAGGAACAAAATACAAAATTAGTGAATGATAATACATTTCAGCAAATAACCTGAATTTAAAAACATACCAGACAGACAAATCTTACATACTCTGTGTTTATTAGGTAGGAATGTGTTTTGAGATTAGATGCATTACCTGATACGAACTCATTTTCGAGCAGATTCGATGCTTATGCCCTCCCCCTCGGCCCAACTGAAATATTTGGTGATTAGGCAGGGGGGGTCCTGCAGTCCACCCCGATCAAGGAATTTTTGCTTTTTACTAGACATTTTTCTTCATTTTTGCAAATTATGCAGCAGAGGAAAAAAATTTATATTTGAATTTTTTTTTCTACAAAAATTAAATCCTTTGAGAATAGTTCTGTATTTTTGAAATTTTTTTCCAAACAATTAAATTTTTCCATTTTTTTAAAAACGTTTCATTTTCCGTTACTAGATTTGGATTTTTGAACTTTTTTTTCCCAAACAATTAAATCTTTGTGAATAACTGTGTATTTTTGAAATTTTTATTCCAAAAAATTTAATTTTTCAAATTTCTTTAAGATTTAAGAATTAGTTTTGGATTTCTAAATTTTTTCTTCCAAAAATTTAATAGTTGATTTTTTTGTGAATAGGATTTTTGAAATTTTTTATGAATATTTTGTATTTTTTTTGAAAAAATTTAATATCTGAAATTTAATTTTTGAAATTTTTTACGAATATTTTGAATTTTTTTTTTGAAAAAATTTAATACCTGAAATTTAATTTTTGATTTTTTTGCTATAGTTTTTTGAAATTTTTTAGAAAAAATTAAACTTTTTATGAATATTTTTGAAATTAAAATAAGAAAATTTAATATTTGAAATTTTATTTTTATATTTTTTTCCTTCAAATTAAATTTTCTATGAATAGCTAAAGTTTTTGAATTTTTTTTTCCAAAAAAGCTAATTTTCTGTCAATGACTAGGGATTTTTGAATGGTTTTTCCAAAAATTAAGTTTTTTGGAAAATATTCCAAAAACCAATTCCCCTGAAAATATTATCCTTTTAGATTCAACAAATATGCTCATTGGTGTTGGGTTACTGTCTAAAAATTATAAACTGGTCTGAGACTGTTATGATTTCTTGTGGACCGAAGTCATTCTAACTTTGGTCTTTACCGGTCCTTCAAAAAAAAACAAAAAAACAGTAGGATTTAAGATTCGGTCTAAAAAGATAATATGAATAAATTTTATTGATGACGTCAGTTTTATTTAAAATTATGAAGATCCACCTCAATAGCGTTACATGAAGTTAAATGATATTTCTAAAACTTATATATAAGTTAAAAGTGCAAATCAGTCATAGATTAAGAAAAAAATAATTTGTCTATTTATTCGTATCGAAGAAATCGGTTTACGGTTTGAAAACGATTACATTTTGGTCTACAGTCTGAAATTGCAGTCTGGCGCCGAAAAATTGGTCCAAATTCGCCTAGAAAAAAATCAATTAACAATTGATTAAACAAATTAACAAAAAAAAATTGGTCTTTGACCGTGTCTCAATATTAATGTTCATATACAGTAAACCCCGTATAGACGACCGCGAAAATACTTGACATATCGGGACCAACATGAAATCAAATATAGGTTCTAAACTAAAGCTAATATTCATGGGTTTCTAATCTCATCCCACAAATTTGAATACAAAGCATTCTAATTGACTCAAATATGTCTATGAAATATTATTAAAAGTAATTCAGATTTTTTCCTTTTCTGGATTTTTATTCAAGTTTATTTTTATGTTGAACTCTAAGAAAAAAATAAAAAAAACATTTATAGGATTTGTTGTGTTTACATTGATTTCTATGTTCCTGGACTAGGAATCTTTTGTATTTGATTCTATGATCCCGATCTAGCTCTAATTTAAGTATTTCAATATACAGTGTGTTGCAAACTGTATTCCTTACCTCACTCTGCATTTATATAAGATGGATATAAAGTATAAAAAAGTTGAAATGTTTAATCCTTGCGTCATAGATATTGCTGTTTGTACATTGTACATAGCTGTTGAGTCAAACGTGTATCCATGCTGAATTTTCTGGCTGTTAAGAGATGTGACGTCATTATAAAAATGTAAAATAATATTGATAAAAACTGATGTAAATTACAAATATAATCTACATTTGTAGATTAAATTGCCCCGCTTTCGGGCTAACATTTTTTTCCTCTGCAGAATGATCTTTTCTACATGGGAAAATAAAAAAGTGTCTTTTACAATGTTGAATGTGGTCAATTATTTGCAGTTTCTCTATTTGATTAGACGTAATATAACAAAATTTAGACACAGTTGAAGTTATTGTTGTCGAACAAAATGATGGAGCATATATTTTATAAAAGGGGGAAATCTAAAATGAGGACATTTTAAACCTCTTCAACAATATTTTTACTGAAAACCCAAATACTATGGAACCCAAGCTATTGAACAAAAGAAAATACTTAACACTATGGCCCCTTGAAAGATATGCAGTAACATGGTTTAATTACAACAAGGGAATTTTTTGTAATCAAGAAAAGATAACTCAAAACAAATTTGTGACATGTTTAAATACTATATTTAGCTTTATTTTTTATTCAATATGTTCTCCTTCACAAGCAATAACAGCCTCAACACGCCGTTCCCATGATTTAATATACTGTCATGGTTGCAGACTTGGACGAGGGCATCATGTAGGGAGGCTAGAAAAGGCCCATATTGATTTTACAGAAGTTTTTATTCTCCTTGACGGTATGGGCTGTAATGGATTTCTTGATGTTTTAGGCAGTCTAGATGGAAATGCCTAGGGTTAATGCAGCTTTCTTGGTATTGACACCGATTCAGAGGAGGTCACACATGCAATGTCTTTTTTGTTGTTACTCTGAGATTTTTACTCTTGGAGACATGGAATAAAAAGTCGTTTGGTTGCGGAATGAAACATCGTAATAAAAATAACGGGATTAAAATCGTAATTAACTGCAAGTTTTGGGTCCACATTCTGTATATTATAACTATGGTCTTGAAATTAGCTCCAAATAATTTTGAGCACTCCTACTAGACTCAAAGACTTGAATCTGACTTGGACTTTTGAACAAAGACATGAGACTCGAATTGGCCCTTAATTATAAGGATTTTTTTTCCAATACTAATTTGTATAAAAAGTACAATATTTTGGACGGTTCAAAAGGCCTAAAAATTGCCAATTTTAATTCAAAATCCGATTAAAAAATGAAAATGGTGAACACCACGACGAAAATGGCCTGAGAGGCCTCAAACATTCCCCAAACTCAGTTTTTATGGTGCTCAAAGAGAAGATAAAAAAGTAATATTAACACGAACCTGGGACAGTTTAATGTACAAAGTATATTATTTGATCCATGAGAAGTTATAAAAATGAAGTTCCCTATGACAAAGTTTCACTTTTTTTAGTTTTGTTGTGATGACGTCATTTATCGATCTAGAACATATTAAACGACCCCTTTGTTTACATATTTAATAGCTATTATTCTCATGATCTGTTACGTCTTTAACAACACTTTCAAAGCTCCAGTCCTTGAAGTATGTTGCTCAAAAAAGAATAAAGAAATAATTGAAATTTAATTATGTATGTTCTACTATGTACAATATAAAAAAAGTTGTAGTCTTTTGATAGTTATTATTGCTTAAAAAATACATACATACATTCAAACGCTTCAAGGTCCTTTACCATATTTAGAAGTCTTTCCGTTTCAGCAACTTGGTATATACATAGTTAAATACATTAAAGAACAGAAGAAGATGGGAAAAAGAGCCATACTATTTCTCGATTCATGGATTTCATGAATATTTACTTTATAATTTGTTACATAAATCGTCACTTCCCTTGTGTAATTATGTATATGTTGTGTAAAAGTTGCAACTTGTATAAATAACTTGTACAAGTTGCAACCAAAAAATGAGATTAAAAATTTGATGTGAATAATTTTCATAAATACTCCATGGATTGGCGATACAATAGGTTTAATAAAAGTAAATCAATTATTTTATCAATAAATGGCTCTGGTAATGTGTATCTCGTGTAGTATAAGTGCGATTGGCAGGAGCGTCCGCAGGATCATATATATAAATTTTTTTGTGGGGAAGGCTTGGTTTTTGGAATTTTTTTGACAAAAAATCTGAAAAATTAAATTTCTAATATTAAATTTTCTTGTAAAAAAGAAAAAAATCTTCATTTGGGGAGGGTGTCTACATCCCCCCAGCCTAACCCCTGCAGATGCCTCTAATTGGTTTAAACCACATGGGGTTAGAAAGGTAACATATATTTCACAGTTTTTCTTTGATAAAGGTCAAAAAGCCAATCCAAGTGACTTAAAATGTGAACAGTGTCCTGATACTGTAACAGCCAATTGGTTTCGTCGATTCCTTTCCAATAGTTATGACGTTTAAGACCCACGACGCTCTCGAAGGTGGCCAATGGTCAAAAATTTGGTAAAATAATGGAAATCCGTGAGTGCAAACCTGATGTAGGCACTATTTTGATTGCCAGAGCGATAAACATTAATAGAAAAACACCATTTCCTTCTGTTTAGTACTCTTTTATTATTAATAGATGCAGTTTTTGACTGTTAATATGATAAGGACTATTAAATACGACATCATACAGTTCAATGCACAAATTTATATTACTTTTAAATAGATAATAAATTTGAATGGATCAAAATCTCATTGATGGTATCAATTTGTGTCTTGATGTAACTAAAATGACTAATAACCTAATTGAATAGTTTATTTTAAAACGAAAAATTTCTAACTTGTACACTTTTAGTTGTACAAGTTGTATACAAGATATAATATGGATATATATTAGTCTTGTACAATTTGGGATTTTGTACAAGCTGTAACGTGTACAATAACAACAACAAAAAATGAGATGAATAATTTAGTTTCTACTTGTGATAAAAACAATGCAATAATTGAATATTTCATAGATTTACGATATTTATTGGCGTAACTTTTGACTATTTAAATACTTAATACATACGTAATTTGAATAGATTAAAATGAAATGATTACATCCGTTTATAGCAGGTACTTAAAATGACTATTGTCAATCTCTCAAACCAACCACATCCAGTTTCAACCACAGAATCCAACTTGGGCCTGAACATTGTGTACTCCTTGACAAGTACATAAGCAGTGAGGAGTGCTATGTTACGTTTTTTGGACTCTCTCTCCAAGACACCCACACATTGTAGGCCAAGTGCTTCAAATCCAGCGAGCTAGAAGGCTACATTTTTTTGCCCGAAACATTAAGGTCTTTAAAATCCAGTTCCAATTACCCGATTTGTACAAACGACACTATTTTAAAATTGTAGCTGAGCACTTGATCTGTTAACATCAATTTAAGTTCTCTAGTATCATTATTGATGGAGTTATTAGCATCCTAGAGCGTTCGGAAAGAACACAAACGGCATTCGTATTCGTATCTCCTCAACGACTTTGTATTTTTTCTCATAGAGTTTTGTCAGTTGAATTTAATAATCTAATCTTTCATAAACATAGGTAGATTTCAGGGTTGCAAAGAAATTGAGGTCTAAACTTATTCCAGATTTAAAATCCCCAGCCTGTATATAAATAAAAGATTAAATGAAATGGATCATATGACTGACTATTCATTGTATGTATATTTGGTTAAATCTCTATAATTATAGAATATTATAGAATTATATATATTATAGAAAATAAAGAAATACTTCTTAAGGGGATTGTGAATAACATATATAAAATAAAGAAAAATAAAAAATGACAAAGAATTTGTGTTGCTCTTCTCTTCTCTTCTTCGTGTTTTTCTGGATGATGAAATATCTCATTAATAATTGAGACTCTTATTTTTTGTATTCCTCTTTTTTAATGTGTCAATCTGAGTTGTATGTATCTCTCTCTATCAACACAAAAATAAGCTAGAATTATTTATTTACAAAATGGAGACTGGATTCCACAATTGTATTGTTTGACGAATTATTATTAATTAATATCAACAAAGAGTGTTCAGATTAATCCTTTGTAGACGCCGCAAATTGAACTTAAAATCAAAAATACACCATAACAATTAAATTTAATATTAAATTGACACATCACATATGAAAGGGGCTATATTTGGGCCAAATGCAATCTCATAAATCTAATGATATTTTAATCTAAAGTTAATATGCTTGTATTGATTCTTGTTCGATATTTTTTTTGTGTCAAGAGTACACAGATTAGGATTAATTTTTATACATATTCAAGGAGAAATTCCCAGATTTTTAAAAGGATTATAATTTTCGTAATTAATTGTTAGTCTTGAGACTTGGTCCAAGATCTATTTTTTTAAGGTCCGGTCTTAGTGTACTTTTTATAGACCTATATTTTGTTTCATACCAAAGTTTAGACTGAAGTAGAGACCGAGGACTAAAACTAAAATGATGGACCTAATTAATTTGAGACCATAGACCGATATAAATCAAAGACCGACATTACGAGCAAGGATAAAAAATCTCGATCTTTAACCAAAATTTCTTCAATACGATGTAGGCCGAAATAAGTAAAGTTAGAATACTCATCATTATCTCTATTATATTACGATATGAATCTTAATAACTCTAGTTCAACCTGATTGGTTCAGAACAAGATACATAGAGATAAGATATATCAGAGACACTGTTCTCATGAAAAAATAAAAAACACGCCAATTTTTCTTATGTAAACCATATTAATAATGAAAAGTTTATCTGTACATATATATGTATGACAAACAGTCACAAGGTGTACTGTATATATTATATAGAAAAAAAGACAATATAATATACAAGGAGCGCCGTATATAATGAATAAAAGGCGTTTAGTTCAACTCATATTAAAAAAATACATAAGGAAGTACCGAGTGTTCCATGAAAATCTGAACACTTTGGGATTTAAATTTCAATAAGCTATAATTTATTAATTAACAATAGAATTTGAACAAAAATAATACTTTAAATAGATGTGTGTCTCAGCTCTCTTGATCATTAATATAGCCGCCCTTGTGGTAATGATGGCTTCTCGGGGGTGGTGGAAGGCCTGGCACCCGCTGTGGATGCAGTCCTATGTCTTGGGATCCCAGTGCTGGCTGACAGTATCTTTGAAGGCCTCTGTGTTTGGATTAGGAACACTGATAGCCTTCCCATTGACATGCACGCAAAATGTGTAGTCGATTAGGCTGGCATCAGGGATGGAGGGTGGCCAAAAGTCTCAAAATAGACTTCAAATAAATCAAAAAAGTCATTCAAAAGAGTCTTTCAACGAAGGGGATGGGTTTCTTTCATTGCTGGTTTGAGAAGTGGCCTCTCCACCATCACAAGGCTCTTTCCAGCCATTTTTTGATAGTTCAATGCTGTTAAACTCAAAAATCTCTTGCATGGACCCTCATGGACTAGAGGGGATTGACCTGGGCTGTTTTTTAACTCCTCCGGGTCCAGCTTGGCTTTTTTGACAGGGCCCTTCTTTCTTTCCAACGTTTCCAATTTGGTGACGGTGTAGACGGAGGTCCGGAGACGCCCAATTACTTGGAGTGCGCGAATGGAAATTCGTCGATCATATTCGAGTGTAATTTTCTCTACTTGTCCGTAAGCTAGAAAGCTTAGTTTTGTTTTGTTTTGTAACTAATTCCTTATGCTTTAAAACATTGAAATATAAATTAATTTCAATCACTCAACCTTCATTAATTAGTAAGTGTTCAGTTTTCAATGGACCACCCGTTATTTTATCTAAAATTTAAAATAAAAAAATAGATATTACTATAAACGAGCCTATCATAGAGACAAGGTATTTCTGAGACACGACTTTCATGAAAAAAAGTCCCACTAAAAACACCTCCAATTTTGCATGAACTGCATGATCAGAGACTCAATGTTTTGTTGAAGATAAAATATAATAATATATCTTCCTTACGTGAAGTATGCCTGGCGTGTTAGTAAAAATAATAACTGATTTATCTTATCTCAAAATACCTTGATTCAGAAAAGACGCAGAAACACTGACAACAAAATACACGGTATATTTTTCTGTTAGCAAAGTAACCCCAAACTTACAAATTGCGGTTCTAGTACATAAAAACAATACCAATTCGGATCATTTGATGATGATCCCCTCTAAATTTTGTTTTTGTTTTTTATCATTGACATAGATCTTTATTATTATATTTATTGTACTGCGTCTCTTGTTGAGCGCTAATTATTTGCCCCCTTTCAACTCTAATCCTTTATGACAAACTCTTCTAAAAATTATATACACATATATTAAATTATCTCCCTTCTAAATCATGTTTAAATCATTTATTTATTATTTTATATGGCTGACTGACTGAAATCTAATCTCTTCTTCTTCTTTTTCTCTCTCTTTTCCATCTTTCAAATCCCACAAGTCATTTGTATACACTATACAGTACACTCATGTATTGTACTTACACTATAATACCTTGTACTTGAAGCACAGATCATGGTAAAGAGGGTTTTCTACAACTACGAGTATTATTACTAATATGAATTCCCCTGGACTCTTAATACAAAAGACCTTGGTGTTACATTGTATGTATATGTAGGGTATATAAAGCAGCATATATGTGACTTTTCAATATAAAAACAGGATGAAATTATTTTCGCGGAAATCGATCAGGAAGCTAGGATGATCGATTACAATATAGACTATTTACACTTCCTTTTTCCTTCAGTAGAAGTCGCGCTATTTAAGACGTAATTTTAAAGTTAAATTTAAAATCATCAACCTATTTTCTAGTAAAAATGGGTGTTAGTGACGATGACTACGACCATACATAATTGATTAGTAAAAGGGGAAAATGATGTCCTACCTCCGTACTTAAATTTGTATCATGCCACTGCTTATTCTATGGGCCGATTTTCTCCCAATTCAAGTTGTTAAACGAATTAGAAATATCCTTTTTTCTCAATTATTTAGATTTCTTCCCAGCCTACATTTTATGTTGACAGGTCACATATTCCGTAATCGTCACTTCAAAATCGATTATAGGTGTTAATTTATATCAAAGCATAGGTACAATAAGATTATAGTATTTGGAACTGGCTTTGGAGGAAGACAAAGACATGATCTAACGCACAAATTGGAGAAACGCACTTGCTAGCTTGATTATATTCTTTATTTTATTTATATACTACAATAGTATTCGGAATTCCTAGGAGTAATTAGGGGTCCACTAACAGAAAAACCTTGCTTTAATAATATAGAAGACCAAGGGTTACTCTCCATTTTTTATAAACACTCTCACATGTAGCTACTCAATTCTTAGATGTTCTCTCCTCATGAATGAAATAATAATTGATATATTTTTGTATATGAGGTGATGAGCCAGAGAGTATTTTGGTCTCTATCTCCCTACACAGACAAAGACAGCATATGTCCCCCACATCTTTAAAACTAAGTTTCTGCCTAACATCATGCCCCTTAGGGTCATTGAGAGCATGGACAGTGTCATGCCTCTCCATCGTATTTGGGCCAAAGGAGATGGTGGATGACGACAGGTACTGTAAACTCCTGTCTGAACAAGTGATACCTGGATAAAAGAAAATCCCAATATTGACGAGTTCTTGTTCCAACAAGACTCGGCCACCTCTTACAAGGCTCGCAAGACCCATAATTTGCATAAAGAAAAGAAAGAGTCCTTTTGACACCCCCACACCTGGCCCTCTCTGCCAATTCAGACAGGAGCATCGACTCTTTGAATGCTTCGCCATCAAGTATGGGAACAAAGTCTTCCCTGCAGACGTGGTCATGGCCTTACAAATCCTTTAGGCATTGTATCGAGAGAATGATGGGCGAAAATAGCAAAAACATTCAATACTTCTTTTCTTTTGTATTATTAGAACTTGTTAATATAATTTCAAAACTCAACTTGCTTCCCTCATTGATCAGGAAGTAGTCAAAGGTAGTCTACCTGAGCTACCCTGAACATATGTATATTGACAAACCGTCCTTTTTTTCCAAGAAATGTCCTCTGAAAATGGAAATCTGAGAACTAATAAAGTAGTTACGCGAAATATCCGGTTATATATGGAACTAACGGTTCAATCGATTAAAAAAAAAAATGAAAAGTAATAATAAAACACACGTTGTTACTTTTATTGTAACATGCAACACTTCCTCCGAAAATAAACTGAAAAAGTAAGCCCAAAATAATTTGGTAGTAATTAACTGATTCTTTCAACTATAAAATGAGTATTAACTATTTTTTAAAATAGCTCACAGATTAAAAAGATCTAATAATAATTTAATTAATCACTAATTAGAAGAAAAACCAAAATACTGAAAAAAATTATCGTGGAGGCCTCCATGCATGCATACATAAAAAATGTGTACTTGGGACGGTCAAATCTACACAATAAGTGGCGAAACGAAGATCTTGTGTTTAGTATAGGTACAAACTTGTGCTCTATTCGACACATTGTTCTTTCCTTAGGAAAGGGTGAGTTCATTGTTAATTATAGAGTAATATTCAAGAATACACGACGCCTCTAGCGAAAAAAAGTTCTCATGTAGCCAAATATATTTGACCAAATATAGATCACGTGGTCTACGTTTCGCCAATTGGTTTATACAGGGAATGGGCTGGAGGGGCTGAAGCCTCCTCCAACCAAATCAAAAAATATATATATATTTTTCTATTTTTTTAAAATTACATTTTCTGTAAATAAATATAGATTTTTGAAATTTTTTTATAAAATATTTAATATTTATAACTTAATTTTTGAAATTCTTTGTGAATAACTGTGGATTTTTGGATATATTTTTCCAAAAAATATTTTTTTTTTGAGATCAGCTGTGGATTTTTGGAAACTTTTTTAGTTTTCAAGCCAAGCCCCACTTGCGTGGACGCCCCTGAGTTGAAATCTTTGTGTGCTTTGCCCTCTAAGCGGGGAACAATGTGGTGTTCCTTACCAAATTGCACCAAGGAAGATTGCCAAAAGCTAAATCCAGCCCTCGTAGTACCCTATTAGAGTATCAATTAGTATATAGGGTGATGTCTAACAATACATGGAACATAGAGACAAAATGAAGGGAGGGGTGTCGACAACATGTTATGTATTGTGTATAGAGCTAATGAACAAGACTTCCACTTCCTGTGCACTCCTCACGCACGTACTCACTCAACCTACCTCTACATTGCAATATGTTGTACTGTTATTATTTTGATATGTTGTTGGTAATGATTTGTTGCTATTCATTTTCCCAAATTTGTAAAAGATTTTTAATATTCCCTTTGATTCAAAAACTTTCTTACGTATATGTCTATATATTTATATGGAGAGATATATAGGTAGGTATAACTTTGTCGAAATGTAGATTTTTCATTTAAAAAAATAAGGAGTAATATGATCAAAGAAGGAGAAGAAGAAAAAAAACTTTTCCCTTCTTCTTCTACTCTATATCACACACACACACACACACTACTCGTCTCGCAACATCTGCGTATTGTTAGGGAAATATGTAATGTAAAAGGTTTTGATAAATATCTTGTGTGTATATATGTATACTATACTATGTATGTATATGGAAATAAACTACTCACTAGCAGGAATGGGTCTTACTCCTCTATGAACTCAAGCATCTCTATGTACAAGGGCGTTCGCAGGATTATATATATAGATTTTTTTGGGAGGGGGCGGTAGATGAATTTTTTGTCAATTATATTTTTTGAAATGAAAATTTAAAAATTAAATTTTCTTGAAAAAAAGGAATCAAAAATTCTTTGCCAAAAAAGTTCATATATTAAATTTTTTTGAAAAAAAAATTTCAAAAATTCCAAGCTTATTTCCAGCCATTAACTTATTTTTAAAATTTACGTGATATTGCCTATATGCCATCCTAAAAGTCTAATATTTAATACTAATACTTATAAACAAAGAAGAAAAAAAACTGTTAAAATCCATTTCTAAGATTCATTTTATTATACAAAATTGGAAATAACCCCCCCACCACTATTTATAATGAAAGAGTTGAGTTTTCAATCTTGGAACTTTAAAATAAATATTTGAGTTACGACAATTTGGCTCTTGCCCCGGGATATTAGAACAAAAGTTTCTAAATTTTGATTTCCAAAAAGAATCAGAAAAAAAGCATGTGTTCCAATCAATGTCGGTTGTAGGAGATAAATATTTTGAAATTTGTAAGATTTAAGATAACATTGTCATTACGGTTGATCACACAACAGTGTATAGTTTGGGGGTAAAGAGACTATAAGCGAAATAGGCGTCATGTATATCAATCACGAATGTTTTTTCTGATCTCTAATTCTGCTTCGTCTAAAATTTTGTAACTGCGCTATTTTCATCTCTTGCGCAGTTCATTGTTATAACATCTTTTGACTAAGATTTATTTAAGTTAATTTAATAGAAGGCAACATTTCGAACAGAGTTATGTATTTTTCTTTAGATTTAACGAGAAACATAAACAATTAATTAAAACCATAGTTCATAGGATCTTAATCATAAATATTCTTTTACGAATTATAACAGTTATTTTCAAACAAAAATCATCTGTGAAAGGTATTTATAGTATATATTTTTTTGATCAAGGTTACTTGAATCCTGAACATAATTCATATACATGGTTTTTGCTTACTTTTTATTGCATTTTGTCTCCTCATTCCTTTTTTAGTCTCTTTAGTTTGGGGGTGCAACCCCAATAAATGAAAGGGGGTATTCTCTTTTTATTTATTTTTATTGCACCCCAAATACAATTTTGAATTTACAAATAAAATTATCAATCTGATAGTTGTATTGTTTTGCCTCAAGATAGCGCCACTCTCGGTTCTTTTGTATACAAACAAATATAATTAAGCAACGTTCCATAAATATGTAGTTTGTAATTAAAATGGTCTGTCTTATAATTAAAGCTATTTAAGAAAAACAAATAGCAGCTTGGACAATTTGTTCATACAAGTTACAACTTGTACACAATATAATATATACATAACTATTACCTCAAGTAGTTTATAACTCGGTAAAATGTGATAGTATCAAGTAACTCACTCCGCGCGTTATACACGGAACAGTAAACATATTGCACTTTTACTTTTTATGTTTTTCTCACAGGATCTCTTCTGTTTATCTTTTTTTCTTCATTTTCTTGAACTCAACTCTTTTCTTCTTCTTAATACATACTTATATATAAGTACATATATATTTAAAGCACTTGTGTGTGTGTGTGTACACTCTACACACACACAGTTAAGTTAACCTGCCTACATCCGGCGAACAAAGTTAGAAATGTTATTATATTTATTATTTCAACAAAGATTCTCTTTTAATAATAACAAAAAAAAAAAAAAAAAATAGCGGTTCTTCTTCGTATTTTCACAATTAAAAAAAAAAAAAAATGTCACAGAACAGAACTTTCACTCAAAACAAACAAAACTGTTGGACAGAACCCCACCTCCTTAACTCCCCCAAATTACAAGCATTTTGCAATATATGTTTGTGCAAAGTTACTAGGATTTTTTTTCTTTTGGGATCTTGGAATAACGTTTCCTTGGGAGTTACCGGGATTTTACGCATACGGTAAATAATTAATAGGTTCGATAAATACTACTACTACTAAAAAATATTATTTGGGCCCATGTTTCCCTGGCCCCGGGGATTATTGCCCGGTATAATCTTTCTTTATGTTATTCATTAAACGAAAAGTTGAATACAAATTGAATAATATTTAGTTGAGATAAAGTTTTTAACGATTTGTGCTACATTGCATATAATCTGTCGTTTATTGCAAAGCAAAAAATGATGGCCGAACATAAAGAACAAATCTACAACTGAACATCCAATTAGCATAACTTTACCTTCTAATTTAAAAGACAAAGATTAATTTTACCTATTTGACCACTACTTTACGATTAATATTTTCTTCTTAAAGTATAAACGTGAGCCGTAATTACATTCCTAGTAAATTTATGTTCTGCAAAATTCATCCCCATTCTGAAGCAGAATATTTAGTTACGCCATACAATTTTATTTCTGAAATAGTTTGAAGTTTTTGTGTTTTGCTGTCCAGGAAAGGCTGAGCTGGCAGTCGGCACAGTTGATAGATGGGAGGCAGATATGAGTTATTGTGTTATGGATTAGAAATGACGTCATCATACATCCTTAATAGAGAGTAGAAATAGAATCCGTGGATACTATTGGTAGGTTGGGAGGTAGAAGTAAATCCCATCACTGCTCTTCCCCTGCTATCGACATTTGTCCACTCCGGCTACTCCTTCTCATCAGTCAATAATCATAATCCTTCTTTCTCTATCTTTTCTCTCCTCATAGTTCAAATCTAGATTAGCAATAAGCACGTTCCTCAGGCTCCTCCCTGTACAGCACTGCATATTTACAACGACTAAATAGTCTATAAACATTAAATGTATGACACGTCACAAAATATCCAACTTCATAATTAGAATGAAGTGTCATGGTATTAATTTTGCAGGGAATGAATTTATAAAGAATGTATTGACCTAGCACCTTAAAATATTTTCTATCTCTTACTGGAATTTATCAGAATTCCTAAATATACAATGTGTGTTCTCGGGATATCGCTGAAGTACAATTTCCCGGGAAATAAGAAACCTTAGATAGAACTAACTAGATACTATTAAGGAATACATATGTATAAATGCAAGCATTTTATTTCCACAGGATAAACAGTTCATAGGTAATGAAGGGTAGGAATTGCATATTGTGGAATTCGACCAGGATTTGAAAGTTGTCAGATCATAAATACGAGTGCCTACATACATATACTTGTAGTAGTCTGCAATCTTTTTTATGTGCAGTGTACAAAAACTACATACTCTAATAGAAAATAGAGGAACAAATTAGAAATAGAAAAAAAAGACAGGAAGTCACTGTGTCATCATTATCTCTACCTCATTCCTCTGCCGGTATACTGTACCCTCAAATTAATAGATAGGACTAAAGAACAGTGTATATGTAGTGTGTCTACATAAAAACAATCTTGCACAAATATCAAGAAAAGAAGATAGATATTAAATAATAAATATTTTACTTCATATATATACCGGATGGGAATTTAAAAATCCGGAAAATTTAAGGAAAAAGTATATTATAATTTATTCCCCTAAATTAATTCAACAATTCACAAATCTGTTGCTCTTACATGACGTGATTCATAATGAAGTCAATCCCCCAAACCACCCATCTTCAGCTTCAACCACAGAATCCAACATAGCCATGAACTTTGACAGGGAACTCCCTGTCTATGTTGCTCACCCCCGCGAGAATGAAAGTACATAAGCAGTCAGCGTTGTTATGTGACGTTTATTGGATCCCCTCTCCAAGACTTCCCACACATGGTAGTTCAACGGGTTCAGATCCGGTGTGCTAGGAGACACATTTCCTTTCCTCAAAACATAAAGGTCTCAAAAATGTTGGTTTTCCAGAATAAATCCAGTTCCAATTATCTGATTTGAACAAACTGCACTCATTTAAAATTTTAGCATGACTGTTAACATTAATTTAAGCTATCTAGCCTTATTACCTATTGACACACTTGTGTCCTTGGGTATGTGCCCCGCACGGAGGCACATAATAAAGGCCGCAAAGTGCATCTTAATGATTTTGTTTTTTTAATTATACAATTTTGTCAGCTGAATCAAATATACAGACTTTAAAAAATATAGATCTCATGATTGCCAAGATATTGAGTTATAAGCTTATCCTGGATTTAAAATCCCCAAACCTCTACATACATCCCAATAATTCAAAGATATATGTATATATATGTCAACACAAAATCTAATTTCAACAAGAATCACGAAAACGAGAAAAACCCAACGTATTTTTTTACTTCATACATGTGTTATTTCATCAAGATATTTGAGTAAATTATAGTCTTATTAATCAAATTTATTGGATGATTTTAGATATCCAAGAAGTTAAGACCGTGTTTCGAACCGTTATTTGATTTAAGAGACTAATATTGGCCTCAATATGGTCTTTCAAATAGATTTTGTCCATTTCTCATTCTTTTACCGTGACGATCAATTTTAGCTACTTTAAGTGGAATTTGCAGCGCTTCCAAAGGGTGAATAAAGATAATTTGGTCATAAAATTAGACGATAATTCGCAGAATATTACAGAGGTAATGTTTTATCAAAATCATTATAGGTTTATTTTAGATTGACGGTCATATGTGAACGAGTTGCAACTTGTATCACAAATAATATTTGTATAAATTAAAATGCCTAATTTAATTATAATGTCAGTGACTATAATTACTTGCCATTAAATGATGCTATCATTTCATTTTCATCAATTAAAACTACTTATTTTTAATGTATTTACGACTAATATAACTGTGGGACTTTTTGCTTTATATTGTGACACAGAATATGTCTTATCAATTAGTCAAAAACTACACAATTATTATTATATTAACCATTCAATGATTGCATTTCCCTTATCAGAAGTAGAAACTAAAATATTCCTCTCATTGTTGTTTGCAACTTGTACAATTTTATTCTACAAGTTAGAGCTATCACATATTACAAGTGAATCGTAGATATTGCTGCCAAAAAAACTATAAGAGATGAAACATTTTATATTTATAATTTATTCTGGAATTGTAGTAAATACATATATTGTAATGATTTAAGAAGTTCCATTAGATATAGCTTATATTAAGGGTGTAGTTATTGTCCTCTTTATTACTAATTTATAAATAAAGCAAATTAGATAGTGTTAATGCTAAATAAGGCAGTATGAAATGATAAAATCCCAACTTGTACACATACATATTATATTATATATATCCTTTAATTGTATTTAAACTCTTTTTTTTTTTATATTATAGAATGATGAAGTGCTGATTGACATAAAATAAACATTACGGCCTATCAACATAAAAGCAAGATTAGATCATTTGTCTCTTCAAAAATGTGTCTGAATTACATATTGATTAATCCTTTAGAGTGTTATAATTCCAAAAGATGTTGCTATGAAACGGTTACATTGTACCCAGTGTTGATTGGTGTATATGTGCCTCCACTAAGTCATAAATAATGGGGTCTTGATGACGAAACGCCTCACATTTATTACCTCCACCCCAGACAAAATTAAATTTAAAAAATAAAAAAAAAGAATAAAAGTTATCTTTAATAAAAAAGTAATCAAATTTCTGAGCTACTCAAAAAAGAAGAAAAAAAAAAAATCTTTGGGTAAGTAACAGAAGTAACCAATATATTTGGTTTAGTTCAGTCTTAAGACCGGTCTTATCAGTTCTTAGAACTTTCAATCCCTAAAATAGATACTTACATATATCAGTCCTTGATTTATTCTTAAAAATGTCGTTGCTTTGTTAAGCCAAATAAGACATATTAAGAGCATTCTAATGTATGTATATATCTAACAAAACATATGCCTGTTTTCACTCTAATGGAATATGATAAGGACATATTCAGGGGCGTCTGCAGGATTTTATTTTCTTTGCTTTTGTTTCCCACAACGAAGGAACTTTTTTTAGAAAAGAAATCCGAAAAATAATCCTTGATTTTTTTTTTTTTTTTTTTGGGGGCTATTTTTTTTTTACCATAGAAGTGATTTTTTGAAATTTTTCAATTTTGGAAGGGGGCTACAGCCCCTCCAGCCTCCCCCCTGCAGACGCCTCTGATATACTACTTTAACTTCGCTATATAATTTTTTCTATGATATAATTGAATAACCCACAATGACGTCACGATTGGATCTATTTGACCTTTTTAAAGGAGCAACAAGTGGCACAGTACTGAGCCGCGGTGCTTATTAATGAGCCACACAAACTCAGACTGTAAAGGTATATCAATTACTCTAAACTAGAGTTTATCGAACTTTTTCCAGTCAGGAAACCTTTTAAAAGTGTATACAATCTCTAGGCACTCTGGATTAAAATATGTTTAAAAATGACGCAGGATAGCCTTCATGTGAATTTTCTATTTATTAATACCAGACAGTATTGAACAGGTCATAATAGAAACAGTAAATAACTATTATAATAATAACTTTAACCTATAAAACACAGGTTTGCTAAGAGTTACACAATTTGCTTGACCGCCAAAGCGATAGAGCAACACAAAAGCCCAACAACAAAGGGAGGAGAAGATAAAAGAAGTGAAATGGGTAGGTTGAGTCTCCATTTCAAGTCAATCATGTTCAGCTCACGTGGGGCTTTTGTTTTTAGAAAACAATAAATAATGGTGTTGCTTGATCCTTGCTCTTTGTCAAATCCAATGTATTTTCGCGGTAAATGATACAACAATATGCTGCGCACTTCTGTCACCTCTTATCTTGGTAGGATGTGATATTGCAAGGCTATATTTACACAATGGACATTTGAGATAGAAATCAATTGTAAATCTTTATTTATTTGAAATTAATTAAAATTTGTATCTTTTATTATTAAAAAGAATCTATTTATTAATGAAAAAAAAAAAAATCCAGATACAGATTTCAAGAAATTTTAGTAAAATTATCTTTAATATTTTAAATAATAATTGAAAATACAATTTTGCTACAAGGGCTTCCACAGGCTTATATTTTTATATTTAGTACGGGGGGTCCTGGTTTTGGAACTTTTTGGAAAACAATTTGAAAAATTATATTTCAAATACTAAATATATTAAAAATAATAAAATTCAAACATACAATTTGATATAGAATATTTTTTCAAAAATCTACAACTATTCACAAAAATTAAATTTTTGGAACAAAATTTCCAAAAGACCAGGGATACTATCGAAAAATTTCCCAAAATCCAGAACTTATATTGTTGTATTATTAAATTTCTTCAAAAAAAAATTTAAAAATTCTCAAAAAAAAAAAAAAAAAAATTGAGAAAATTTAAAAAATTAAATTTAGACATAAAATTTTATGAAAAAAAGTTTATATGTAAATTTTTCTTATTAAAATAAAAAATTGTTAAATTTTGAGGGTGGCTTATTTTTTTTATAACCTAGAAAAGTAATAAATATTTAAATACCAGTAATAAATAAGAATTGGAATTGCAAATTAAAAATCATTTTTCCGATGACGAGCCTGATTCTAGAAAAAACACCCCATTCTCGATTCCGATTAATCGTCCCATCATTAAATAAATACCAAATTTATTAATTGAGTTTTTAAATTAGATGGCAAAATAAGTATTTTATTTGACAGCATCCTTGACACGATCCGGGGACTCCCACTTTGAGAATATGACAGTTTTTTCGTCAAAAAAAAAAAAAAAAAAAAAGACCAACAAAAATATCAATCCGTATAAAGGTACCGGAACCGTACAAAAATAGGATTCATATGTTCTAAAATGAATTTTTACTGCAACATCAAAACAAAGAATGACTCCTCCCATCCTGGGATCCATGTCTGAAAGGGGCTGTAAGCACTCAAGCCTAATTATCACACATTAGTTAGAATACATAAATAGAAGTATTATAGTCCTGACCACCATACAAACCACTTTCAACAGTACAAATACGTACATATTTCTCACAGAAATAAATAATATTTGTGTATAAAAATATGTAAATTTTCTGTCAAAATCACTCTTAATAAAAAAAAAAAAAAAAGGAAATACTTCTTGCCAATTTTCTATTATTATTTTTATTCCTTGTTCTTAAAAAACCCCCAAAAAAAGGAACAATTTACAAAATAAGGGGGGGATTTTTTCAAAAAAATGGTTCCTTAACCATGGTAAATGACATCCATAATCAATATCCATAATCTGGAAACGACGACTTAAACCTAAATAAGTACAGATATGGCCCATCATCACAAAAGTAAGCTACAATGATTTTTCTCCAAATTGGAATATGGATTCCACATTTGTATTCGTTGGCGAATAATTATCACCAATTTCTCTCAATAAGGGTTATTCAAATTAATCCTTATTGATAGAAGCCAAAAATAGCACTACACAAAGATGTAAAAATTCATTGGAATAAAAAAAAACAGAAAAAACTAAATTTTTTTAAACAGAATATAATTTTTTGATTTCTTTTGAAAAAAAAAAATCCCTCAGACGCCTATCGTTGAATTTAAAAATGCTTTGTGCTGGTAAGGGGGTCATTGTGTTAAATAACTATTGTGCAAGTTTCACATCAATAAAAAGGGTTGAGAATCCCTGCTCTATGGAAGGAGGGCTTCTTACAAAGAAGAAGAAGAGAATGAAATGTATCCATATATGTATGTATTAAAAAGTAAGATTCTTGGCTAATTAAAAACAGAAGATGGGAAAATTCAGTGTGTTATTTGTCAAAAAGGAGGAAGGGGAGAAAATAAAAAGAAGAAAAAAGAGAAGAAGTCTTGTATGTACCATGAAGGTATTTAAAATAATAAAATAGTAATAAAGGTGTTAATGGTTCTCGATGGTTTTGAGAAATAAATAACAAAGAATATATATATTCTACATATAAACATACAAAAAGGCGGGCGTGTAATGTAAAAATATTACTACTCCCTTTGAACATATACATAAACTAGACTGTTTCGGAATTGCAGTCATAATTGAATTCGAAATGAATCACAACATTTTCTCATTATTTGGGCGAATTATAGACAATGTTGATAAATAATATTTACTAGATGTTGATATTAACATAGCATAATGGCTTAAAGATTTCGGCATTGTGAGATATGAAGACAATATTTCACTGCGATTTTGAAGCATTCATATTTCCATTGTTTGTATACCGATGATTAAAATTTAATGTTAAATAATTGTTATTTATTAAATAAATCTTTAGTTTTATGATTAAAATATCCATCAAGTTCAGTTGTCATATTCACTTTAAGTTATTACGAGGCTTGTTAAGAGAAAAATATGAACGTGTTTATATTTTCTTTATTTTTTGAGAGATTATTAAAGTCTAAAATTAAGTAAAAGCTTGAATTCAATATGAATAATTGCTTACAACATAAGGTCATTATGATTGGAGAAAAATGTAAATAGCCGATTATTAAAATTCAAAATCCTATTATAAACTGTCTTTCAAACATGAGGATTTCTGTTTTATTAAAAAAGTTACTAAAACAAGTACTTGTATCAGAAGAATGCCCATAAAGTTATGAGGTGAATAGAAAAATTTAAATGTATTTATAAAAATTGGGAAAAAGCATTGAATTAAACAAAATATTTGTTATATTATAAAAAAATACTATTGATTTACATACATTCGTTTGAACAAAGAAAACGTTGGTCTCCACTTCAAATTCTTTTATAGCTTGAATTTTGAGACACTCTATTCATTGCACATGAAGTTGTATATTATATAAATCTTAACCAAAGTATCAACAAAACCTCTCTCTCTCTCCCATTCTTTTCCTTTTTCTCTTTATATTGCGTAAAAATGGTATTTTTACTGTCTTATAAGAGTAATAAATGGAAACTTTTCTCCCCCCCACCCCCCCTTCTCTTCCTCTTTTTTCATCGCTTATGGTGATAGAGATGATATCATGGACCTTAATTACCTGACTAATAAGCATACAACAACAGCTATATAATATGTCTGTCTACATATTTAAGAAATAAAGAACACTTCATTAAATCAATTAAATTAAGTCATTAGTCAATTATCATTAAATACAATTAATTTGTCTATGGAGCAACATCCTACATTTGTCAACTTTTATACCTAGTTATACGTCAACACAAAAACAATCTAAAACACAAAACAATAAAATGAGTAATTCCTAATTCTATTTCATAATTATCAAAGGCCCAATATAATTCATGGATATATTAGAGTCAATTAGGCAACATACCCCAAAAATATTTAACTAAAATGTGTCAAATTGCAACTTTTTTTACATCTAAAACAATTTTGTTGGTAAGTGGTAACCGATATGAGAAGGATTTTGCATTAGCAATTGTAGGCAATTATTAATTAATAACCAGAAAAAAAATCTCTTTCTTTTTGATTATTTTATTTCAATGAAACGTTACACAGTTGAAAAAATATTGTCAAGCCAAAAACAAACAAACATTTCAGTATTTAGATATCGATTTAGACCGATTTTTCTGTGGGGATAGAGTTTTACTATGAGAACGATCCAAAGGAACTTGAATCGAATCTAGCATTTTCAGATTGAACCCAAACACTAGTTGTTAGCCATGGGCTAGATGCAGAGCGATATTTTTACAAATACAATTAGGCCAAATTTCCAAACTAAGGCTTGAAACTTAGTTAAAAAAATATAATAAATTAATCATTTGTAAGTTCTAGGAATGGAGCGGTCACAAATTTTTGACATCCTCTCCTATATCTGAAATACGCGTTCGAATTCAAGGCAAAGGCTACCCATATAACTTTTTTTCTCTGTCATTTAGCAATCAATCATGTCTCATTTTTGTAAAACTAATAATCAATTTAAGTAGGCCTTAATTAAGAATGTGGGTAATGTTTTATGATGCATGACAATATCTAATTAAAGTCTTATTAAACTAATTTAATTGTTAAATTGTGCTTTAATATTAGCCAAAATGATACTCTCCTGATATTGTTCAAAATTTTGACACATTTTTTAAGAACCGATAACAGGACTGCCGTTATCAGAGTTTCTTAAATAGAGGAGGGGCAGTAGCGTCAGAACCATAGGAGCCATGGGGTCATCACCCAATTTTTGGGGAGTTATAGCAATAAAAAAGTATTCGAAAATTAATAAACTTTTGTATTATTTGTTCTATTATGAAAAAAATCTGTTTATCTAAAAATTTAAAAAGTTATTTATTTATATATTTATATATATACAAAATACACTTTGTCAAAGATTTCAAAGGCACAACCTATCTTAGTCACACCCCACCCGGAAAAGTCATACAATGGGACAGATCTTAGGTCCCATAATAAGATCCAATGTAATTTTAATACTTTGACTGACAAAAATAACCAAAAATAACATTAATATGAAGACTTTTTTACGTTATCCCGAGACGCGACACTCAAAAATTGTTGTGAGATTGCATGTAGCCCGCTAATGGAATAACCATTGTCTAGTAGCTTTGTAAATTGATTTATGTGACTTAATACAAGGATCTGATATGGCCTTTCAAATACATAGAATCATCTATCATGTTCTTTTTCCTGACCAGGGATTCTTGCGATTTTTAATTGCAATTTGCGGTGTCTCCAAAGGATCCATCATAATAATTTATTAATAGAAAAAAAAATTAATAAGTAAAAGAATACACATCTACATTTGAGGTACCTTAGCACAAAAACAATCTTGAACAAGAATCAATAAAAGGAGAAATGTCCAAATATTTTTTTACATCATACAACTTAATATTTCTTAGACATATTTCGATTTATTATATACTTTGTATTCAAACTTCTGGAATGAGTTGAGTATCTAAGGGATTTTAATATAGTTTAGAAAAGTAATGCTCAACTTTTTAATCACTGCAGAGCCATATAGCGTTTTTAATATCCTGTGACATATAAATACAAATCAACTAAATCTTTATTTTATGTAATCTCTCATGTAACGATAAAGTGTATCCATTTCTTATTAAACTTCATTAGCACAATGAATTTTTATTACCTTAAAAGCCTCCGTAGAATTACTCATAATAATTTGTTCATAAAAATGCAGAATCATTCGTCTAAAACAGGGATTGGGTAACTTTTTTTAGCGTTGCGCCTAAGAACTTGTAGTAAAATTAATTTACTCAAACTAGTACAGGGGCATCTGCATGATTATATATAAATATATATTTTTATTTTTTTGGGGGTGGCTTTGGTGTATGGAATTTTTTAAAAAATTTTCAAAAGTGAAAAATTTATACTCTACTGCATAATTTGACGAATGATATTCTTATTTTAGAAGATAAATCCTTAAAAGTCTTATTTAATCTATTTTCTTGTAAAAAAAATCATCCTTATAAAAAAATATCGGGTAAAATGCAAAATTCCTTGTTTTGGGGAATGCTTCAAACATCTCCCCTTTGCAGACGCCCCTAAAATGCCATGATATTTATTTGTTTATAAATTTCCTTTTCGTTTCCCTTACTTATAACATCCACTCTTATGACAACCCAAATTTTCTGAATTGCACTATTTGGGGTAAATGACCCCTGTTTCCCAACCACTGGTCTAAAAAGTACAAATATAATCCATATTTAATACAGGGATATAACATTGAAGCTTTTCCCTTTGTAAAAAAAGCCACACGTAATCCACTCTAATTTTTGATGATGATGTCTGATAAAAATGAAAGTGTTATATAATAATTCCGAATTCAATTCGATTCTCAACTTCTATTTTATTATGTTGGTACACATGTTGAACAAGTCTTTGTTGTTACTTTGTTTGAGAGAGATAAAAAGTCTGTTGATGTAATTTTCTACAACTGCAAAAAAAAACATAAAAAAATTAGGGGAAATATATTTAATAACTTTGGAAAAATTGTTTATCCTTCAAAATATAGCACTTCATTTAAAAAAAACTATTTTAGATTAATAAACAATAATTCAAAAGTTTCTAAAAGATTTTCCCCCAAGATTATTTTTCTTTCCATTTATTTCTATAAAATAAATTTCCAGAGCACACCAAAAGCCGTATAATATTTTTATCTCTTAAAAAAATAACAGTGTAAAATGGCAAATATTGTCAATATACGTTATGTATATGTGTATCGACATTATAAATAAGATACATATTCAACATAAGGAAATCAATGGGCGAAAATACTTTTGTTTAAAGAATATTCCACACCATAAATGGTAAAATAATGGTTTATTTACAGATCCATAATAAATTATTTAGCCTTTCGAAACATTTATAAAAAACTTGCCAGGAGAGACAATCTTTTTCTCTGTAAAATTGAAAAGGAGACCTCCAAACATTTTTTCTGAAAATGTAAGGATTAGTAGTCGAGTGTCAGAGATTGGAATGGTATATACAGAGTTACATTAAAGGCAAATCATTTCCGTTTTCTATATATTGGTCCCATCAAGAAATTATTAATGTAACTTTTATAAAAATAGCAAGCATGCTGTATAAATTTAGAAGTACGAGAATTTTTTACCAGGTGATATTTTAAATGAGATTTGTAGTCTGTATTATTTACATGTCCATGATTTTTGAAAATGAAGTGTCTTATGTAAAAAAATGGTTTATATTGTTTAATTAAGAAAATATAAAGAAAAATGGATTTTTAATTTTGTGTAAAAAAGAACACTAATTTGAGCTCTGTACCTCAATATGTTCCTAAGTTATTGCCGATTATGTATTTTAAGGTTTTGTACTACCTTGAATTCTCAAAATTTAATAGGCTCTTACTGTGACCATATATAATCTTTGTACCAAGTTAGATAAAAATTGATGAGTAACATTGATGTATTACTGGTCACCAACAGAAAAAAACCCCATTGGTTGAGAGCAAAACCCCGCCTAAAATCAAATTGAGTTATGTATCTCAATTTGAAGTCCAAATTTGAAAAATAACAGTTTCTTTTTATCGGTGTTGTGAAATCATATTTATTAGCTTTTGCGTTGACATACAGGGTGAGGATTCAAAAATTAGAATCCTCTTCACGACAATTTAACCTCAGTTCTAAAAGTCTGACAATTTTGTACTTGGCGCTATTCTAAGGATGTTTTTTTTCGTTTTCGTGCGATCAAAAATGTCCGAGCATCAAGGAAAACAGAAAAGGGTGTGCTATCTTCTTTACGCAAAAGATTTACTCTGACAAGAAGATCTTCACAGTGGACGCTGTTCTGAACAGGACAAATGATCTTTTATTGGCTGAATAAAGAGCTCAGGTCGAGCTAACCTTCAGGACCAAACATCCACCACAGGTCATGGCCCTCATGCCGTCCAATGGCAGCAAGACGCTTTCCTACTTCTTCAGAGCTTTAGTGGGAACATGGGTGCCTTCTGGCCTGCAGAGATCTGGCCTTCGTCCTTACCCCACTTGAACCCTCTGGACTTCACTGGTTCTGTTCATCTTGGAGGACAAGAAGAACAAGACTACTCTCCCCAATGACGATCCCCTGAAGGTCGTGATGACGGAGGAGTAGAACAACTTGTCCTCGTACTTTTTCAAGGCCAGGTGTACTTCTGTTCGTCCCCCTATTGAAGCCCTCATTAAGAATGGAGTGGAACGTATCAAATAAAAAGTGTAGAAAATTGTTAAATTACGAACTTTTGCTTCAAAAGTTTGCGATAAAAATGGCTCAAAATAAATATATGGAGAAGTGACAACAGCATTTGAAATTTTCTAATTTTCGTGTCTTCACCCTGTACTATGGCAAAAAAAAAACCAATTTATCTGGAGGCAAAATGGACCGGTATTGAGCACGAAAAATAACATTTATAAAGTATAAAAAAATATTTACAAGTGATAGAGCAACAACATCCAATGAAGAAGAAATAAAAGAAGAAGCCATTTTGTTGTGTTTACTGTTTATCGTACTACATACAATAACATACTTCTCAAAGGACTTTGTTCTTCATCTAATGATTACGTTATAGGAAGTAATCTTTTAGGAATAGAACGATAGACACATATATACATTTAAGTATGTTCTATGTACATAAGTATTATAAAGAGAGTTTTATACATGACCTTGAAACATGGCTTTGAAATACATAAATATAAAAGACTACTCCTAAAAAAAGAAAAAAACAACTGATTCCATTAACATAATGATTAATGTGAATTAATATTATTAATAATTAAACGGTCAATTGTAGGAATTTTTTAGTATTATTATTGTTTTAATGTCTTTGTTGCTGTCATTGAGTTACATGTGTTTATAACTAAGTGGTGATTGATTTAAACTCTTTTATGCAAAAAGGATACAAAAGAATAAAAGAAGAATACATACAATTTGCAGGTTTATTTTTTATATTTCGTGGGATTGTCTTTGCTTTAAGTACAACGAGGAAGACGTCCCTTTTAACTCATCTTTCTCTGTCTCCTTTGATTTAATGATATTCATGCACAGCTACAACTGTACAATGTACATATTTGAATCAAGTATATGTAATTACAGTCTACCCTCGATATACATACATACGCAGGTGTATAATTTGCAGCATTATAATAAATATTTTATTTTTTGGGGTGGGGTTTTTAAAATTAAATTTTTTAGAAATTTTTTTTCAAAAATTAAATTATTTCGATTTTTATAGTCAATATAAGTACATACTATTGAGTCAGGAGACTATAAATATAGATTTGTTTTATAGCTATAGGTAGTTATCAATTATATCTAGTAAATAATTGTGCCAAGTATAAATAAAATATTTGGAATATAAGATATTTAAAAAGATTAACAAGAAAATGGAATGGATCAAAATCCAATCTATCTCTTGCTAATACATTCATAAATTATTGAACATAATTTATGCACTCTTAACCAAGGATAAACAATAGAAACTGCAAAGTTACTCTTGCCTCTCATGACTAAAGAGTCTATTTACAAGACTAAGTAATGAACTAACATGGTTAGTCACGATGCTCTACCCAACATACTAATTTAGACTTGAAGGATATTTGGGAAATTTTCTCAAAACTAACCCTGGATTATATTTGTATTTTTCTACGAATTAGAGTCAATTGCTAACAATAAAATGTGCTGCGTCATTATTTGTACCAAAATTCTAGGTTACAATCAAATAGTTTGAAAGGAGCCAAAGGTTCAAGTATCATATTAAGTCCTATGACTCAAATAAAAGTGTTCAATTAAAGCTCAAATTTTTGTTTATCTTCTTGAAATATTGCGATAACAACGATTTAAGGATTTGTTTCTAAAAAAAAATCAATTTTCCTCTATAAAAAAAAAGTAATTGATGTAAAAAAATAAATTATAAGGACTTTTTTTTCCAAAACAAAAGGTTAAACGAGGAAATATAAAATATTTTTAGGATTTCTTATCTAAAAAAAACAAACCCTTCGGATCCTCCACCATCTTCAATGGATCTTAAATTTCTTGACCTTACAATGAAAAAAGTTATGGCTGAAGAAGAGGGTAATGTATATAATGTATCCTCAGGGTTAGGCTGGAGAGGTTGTAGCATAACCCCCTCCCCAAAAAAAAAAATATTATTTACTTTTTACTAGAAAATTTGATTTTTTTTTTTTCAAAAAATTTGATTTTTGAAATTTGATTTTTTTGTAAACAGCTGTAGATTTTTGAAATGTAGTCAATTTTTTTTTTTTTTGAGAATAGTTATGGATTTTTGTACAAAACATTTTAATTATTGAATTTTTTCATAAAAAATTACAAAAATCAATGACTGTGTAGTTTCAAGGCTCAGCAAGGTTGTAAGCCACGGAGGCGTCCTAATAAAAATTCCTGAAGACGTTGTGTGTACTAGCTACTCTGGTCATTAAGGAAGCGTATTTGCCAATTTGTTCAAATCAAGGGCAATCACATTGAATGATGTGTTGGTTAATCAAAGGAGAATATCAAATCAGTAAAACCAAGTATTGATACATATTCTAATACAATCCATCATCCGTATGTACTTTATATTTTTTTATGCTACTGATAATTCCAAACCATCCCGTAAATGTCTCCTTTACGTTTCTTTGAATTTTTCAACTGATGTATTCCTGTGTATGTATTCTACATCATATATGATGCGTCAACGGAATTTTTTTTTGAACTAGAATCAAGAAAATAATAACAATCCTAACGTATTTTTGAAATTTTATGTACAAATTTGTGTCAATTATAGTCTTATTAATTGAATTTGGGAGATGATTTTAGATATCTCAAGGGTTAGCTATAGTTTAAAACTTTTATTTCAAGTAAAATACTTATATTGTCCAAAATTTGACCTTTCAAACAAAATCTGTTAATGTCTTATTAATTTATTATGACAATCCATGGGCGTCTGAAGGGATATATGGGGTGTGGGTGGTGTGATAGGAGCTTGATTTTAATTTTTTTTTTTCAAAATCCAAAACTATTCACGAAAAGTTTAAAAAAATTTGAAATTTTGTTGGAAAAAATAAAAATCCATAGTTATTTACAGAAAATTAATTTTTTTATACAAAAATTATAAAAATATTTTTTTTTCAAAAATCAATAGATTTTCATAGAAAATAATTTTTAATTACATTTCAAATATTAAATTTTTTGAAAAAAAAATTCAAAAATCTACAGTTCTTAACAAAAAATTCAAAAATTATATTTCAAATATGAAATTTTTTCGGAAAAAAGATCAAATATTAAATTTTTTTGCTCTGCTGCTTAATTTACTCAAATGACGCAAAAAACTACAATTAAAAAGCAAAAAATTCTTAATTTGGACTGGAAGGACTGTTGCCCTCCAGCCCTTTCTCTGTGGACGGCCCTATATTCTACTTTGGCTACTTTAAGTGCAATTTGGATCACACCCAAAGGGTTAATAAAAATAATTTTGAGCATAACTTGCCAAAGAATTAGCCATTTAAAAAAAAGAAGATCTTTCGAACTTGCTTTTGTGTTGACCGGGCGCATACATATGTATTTTCAATAATTACTTGCATCATTAATAATAATTATTATTCTTTGAATGTCTCCTCTCTATTTATTTTTTCCTTTTTCTTTTCAACCACAAAATCTATGGTTAACGTGAAACATTTACATTAACTAAATACTTTGAAGTAATAGAAAAAAAATCGTAGAAAAGTAGAAAATAGATCCTCGTCGTTGTCGTCGTCGTCGTCAAGGACAAACCCATCAAAATAAATATTTAATTCTTGCAAATAATTACATACATATATATATATGCAATCATAGTAAAAATAAAAAATAATCCTCATTAATACTTCATAACATATTTTCATGCATATTTCTACAACAAGAATCGATTGCCACAGATGACGAACATATTTATGCACATATAAGGAAATTATAAAATCTAATTTATATGTATATAAATAATTTGTAGAGGATTCCTGAGTAAAACATGGGTTTTCATGTGGTTTAAAGGCAAATCCACCAAGCCCAACTCCTCAACATTATGCCTTCATATATACAACAGCTCCGATACCTTTTTTGTTCTCTAACAATTTTAGTCGATTGCATCATTCTTTTCTCTCATATTGGTAGCAGATCCATATATTTTTTACGTGTTCCTTCAGAATCAATTTTAGGGTATTATGTCATCTTTCAATGCATGTTGGCCATGTTCCATGTATTAGTCCAGTTTGTTCTTTGGTTATTATGTAATGAATCGTAAGAATTCATTTTTTCATTAAGTCCAAAAATGAAGGATTCGATAGATCCTCTCTATCACTATTGAGCCTTTGCAGTAGGGATTACTTTATATTTACAATTATGTAGTTGTTCTCTCTTTACCAATGAAAAAATAATGATGACAGCTTCAAAAAAAAAAGAAAAAAAAAAAGAATGTTCATATTGATAATAAAAACAAAACTTGCACGCGAAAAAGGATTAAGATTTACAACACTAGAAATACTCATTACATGGAACATCCATTTTTTTCCTTTCCTTTTTTTGAAGAACACACGGACATTCTTTTCGTGTATATTAATTAGTAGAAAGGAAGGAAGAGGGAGTTGAACTAAAGTAATCCTCTAAAGAATGTCTTAAAACGTTAAATTAAATTCATACTCGTCTTTCATATGATTTCATCAATTTAATTTCTGACGAATATATGTTCGCCGTCAATATTTTTTTTTTGCAAGCTTCAATATATTTGCCATCCATTGCATGAAGGATATGATGCCAATTTCCGATCCTATGCATAACTGTCTAACTAGAACTTTGCTCATAATAGTTGAGTAGCCCTGAACTAGACCATATATTTACTATCCAAGGATTAGGTAATGTTTTGTATGGAAGATCATCTTATTTAATATATAGACGAGGAAAGTTGTTAAAAATATCAATACAAACTAAGAACTCGGTAGAGCGCAAAACCTCTGGCTAAAATCAAATTGAGTGATACACCTCACTTTGTTCCAAAATTTTGGTCAAATTTGTATTTTTACGTTCGACCTCTCAAAATTTAAAGGCTCATACTGAGACCATATATAATCGTTATACCAAGTTTGATCAAATTCTATCCGTAATCCTGGTGACAAACAAATAAACAGGAGCAAACACATAACTTCAGTTCAATTTCGTTGCCGGGGGCAATTAGAGGAGTCGAGACTTTCTGAGACCAATAATAAGAAGTGGGATGGTCAAGATCAATTCCCTTCAAAAATTAGATAGATAATTTATGTATGACCAAAGTTATTATTATTATCCATTGAATATTATATATACCTACAATAGGGTTGTTCGGTATACCGGTACTATTAAGACGCATTTAAAAATGTAATATACTAAATTGATACACCTTGATGATGAGGGGAAAAAATGATGAAACAAACAAAATTAAAAGTTGTTCTATAAAAAACCCTCTAATTTTACAAAATATCATCTTATAAGACTTCCAAGACTTTAACCTTATAGACCAAGACAGACTATGACTTTGGGAGATTGAGAAAAAGTACTTGAAGGGTCAAAACGAATTTCCTTAAAATATATTGAAGAATGTATTTTTATATAATCAAAACTGAGCCATCGAATTCTGTTAAATATATAACATACCGTTAATTTAAATCCCAAAAAATAGTGATCTGTTATCTTTGCTAGGAAATATATAATATACACACTTGTATCTATATCTATGTACTTACATGTAATATTGGGAGAATAATATATATTTGGTGAGTCAACATAAAAACAACCTTTAACAAAAATCTAAAAAAGTACAAAATCTTAATTAATTTTTTTCCTTCATATGTACATACAAAACAATGATAATTGACATATTATCGACTTTTTTATTCAAATTTGTTTTAACTATAGTTTAGTACCTTTATTTGGTTGAAGAGACTAAAATTGAGCTGATATAGCCGTTGAAATGAAATTATGAATGATCATACAACAAATGTATCATTGAATAAAAAAGAATATTATTTTGGGAGATGTTTGTAAAGTTCCGGAAAAAGTAACATTTGTGGATTTCATATTTGAATATTTTGATATTATTTCCACCTGTTGTACGTAGATGTAAGCAAGTATTCCTTTGTACAAATATATTAGTTTTGATACTCCCTACAAGACCGAACAATTATTTTTTTGTCCGTCCGATCTTAAGTGATATCTTCTTCAATCTACAAACATATATCGTATACATCAAGTTAGACCAATAAATACGTCAAAAGTCAGTCTCAGACCCTGGAGTCAGGATCAAAATCCAATTGTTCTCAAAACTAGTTTGACCAACCGTTCTCTTTTTTTTTACAGAATTGTTTCTTCTTCACCTGCTACACTGTAACTTTTTTTATAAATTCATAAAATGACATGTTTTTGTTGAAAAAATAGCTGAATATTGACTATTTAAAAATAATGGAAGGAAGAAAAAAATAAATCCTGGAAGTCTTAATTAGTAATGTAATTATCCTGTGAATTTTTTAGCATGGCCATTTTTTTTTTTTTTTTTTAAATTGATAATCTGAAAATGATTTTTTTTTCTTTAGTAGTTGTCATTATTATTTAAGTCTTGAGCAGTGAATTTCCTTTCTTAAATTATATTCAATTATATTCCCAACCTGATTGAACATTTGTGTGTCCCCATAAAAGACTGAGCGTCACACGTTCTGTAATTTCTTGCGGAGTTATAATTGAAAGTCTTCGTTGGCCTAAAAGTAGAATTGGGGTTCGACATCGGGGTCATTCTTGTCAATGCTGTAGTTTATTTCCTTCTCTCCCTCCTCCCTTGTCACAGCTGATTGTAGCTGATCTCTTCCAAAACATTCTTCAAATTGTTACCATATTATTTTTGGTTTCTTTTATTTAAATGCCCATTTGACATATTCATTATTAGTCATAATAACCTTGAACTCGAATTCCCAGATCGAATAACAGCACTAACTAAGATGTATAAAGCTATTTATGGAACAGTAATACATCAATTACTGATTAATATGAATGTCTACTGTCTACGTAATAGCCTAGTATTGAATACTTACTTACTTATATAGTATTTGTATAATAAGATTTGAAACTAGTTCTAACTTCTAAGAGAAAATTGTACCTACTAGTTATAACTAAAAAATTGGATGATAAAATAATTTTATAATTGAATACACATAGATTGAACAATATAATCATGATGTAATTTTTCAGTTTTTTTTCAATAAAAATTACTAATTAATAAGTATCTGCGACACATTATATAGCTTAAATGCCCAGAGATAAATAATTTCTAAATACATACATACAATGACTAAAGACGTAATTAAATCAAGCATTATACAGGTGTGTGCGTCTAAAACTGAACACTCCTTTAAATTTTACGCCCTGCTCATATTCGTGATTTTATTGAGTTGAAACCGGTTTGTACTTTGAGGCAAGGGTCTTGACTAGTTATAAACAAAACTCCAGCAAAATCAAAATCGCAACAGTGAAACAACAGTCGATAATATGGAGAGACGTCGAGTCACAATTTTAGAACTTTCCGTGCGGGGAAAAACTCCCACTGAAATTGCCAAGGTTCTGAACTGCAGCCGCACCACCGTTTACAGGCTGGTAGTCAAAGGGACTCCTGAGGCGACCACAAGATCTAAGTCTTGGCCTCGAAGATCGGACGAAATGGTTGCTGCCGTGAAAAGTCTGAATGAAATGTGAAATGTGATCTCATCTTCTAGGAGGACCACGAGAGGCGTAACTCCAAGATTTACTGGCAATACTTGAAGGACAAAGTATTCCCTTTGGCCAGGGCTACTTACGGGGACAGGTAATGGTTGCAGCAGGACGTGCCAGCTGCCACACTAGCAACTTTATCCAAGAGTTCCTTCAGATCGAGACTCCAGCCTTCTTCGAGTGGAATTCTTGGCTGCCTCACTCGCCTGATTGTTCGCCGCTTGGCTTCCCAGTGTTTGGGCGTTTAAAGGGGATGCTGTAGGGAGTTTAATACAAGTCCAAGGACCAGCTGAAGTCTGCCCTCATGCTGGCCAACCTCGACCAGAGCTTTATCGTCAAGTCATGCAGCAAGTTCCGGTCCAGGCTGGAGTTGGTAGTGGAGAACATGAGCGACCATATTGAATAGACATGTGTCTAAGACTCTCATCTTTCATGTTAAATAAATTAATTCGTCCATCACTTTAAAAATTACAGAATTATTTAAATATTTAAAAAATTTCAGAGTGTTCAGTTTTAGACGCGCACACATAAATTAGACGTAGAAATTATAACTTGTACACAATATATGTATATATAATTGGTACAAAAGGGAAAATGAGCGCATTTGACTTTTAAATACCGAGTGGTCCATATAAATATGCACACTTTCAATTTTAAAATTCAAAAAGATATAATTGATTAATTAACAGCAGAATTTCAATAAAGTTAATACTATAAATAGATGTGTGTCTGAGCTCTCTTCATCATTAATTTAACCCCCCTTAGCGGTAATGATGACTTACAGACGGCGGTGGAAGGCCTGGGACCTACTGCAGATGTAGTCCTCTGCTATGACGTCCCAGTACTGGCTGACAATAGCTTTGAGGGACTTGGTGTTTATATGAAAGACACTGCAGGCCCTCCCCTCGACATATACCAAAAAAAAAAAAAAATGTAGTCGAAGGAATTGGCATCAGGGCTGCAGGTCGGCCAAAAGTGTAAAAAAAAGTTCAAAATACTTATTGAAAAGAGTATTGCTTGAGATTAGATGAGTTTATTTCATAACTGGTGTCAAAAGTGGCCTCTCACAAGACTTTTTCCATCAACTTTTTTGATAGCTCTGTGCACATTCTAGTGTGAAACCCCGAGATCTCTTGGGTCCTCATGTACTTGAGGAGATTAGCCTGGACTATTTTCTTTAACTCATCCGGGTCCAGTTTGGCCTTTTTGACAGAATCAATGTTTCTTTCCAACGTTTCAGACTTGTTGAAGGCGTAAACCGTGATCCTGGATACGCACAACTGCTTCGAGTGTACAAACAGAAATTTGTTGATTAGGTTCAAGTGTCATGTTCTATTTTATTTACATCCTAAATATATGGCCTTTAACACTAAAGTAAACTGGAGTGATTTTTATCGAAATGGAGGGTGGATTATTACATTTGTAGTCTTCAACAAATTTTCCTCAACTTTTATAGACAAATTATTCATATTAACCCTTTGAAAGTGCTGCAAATTGTATAATAACACAGTCTCTTATATCAAATATAGGTCCTTAAGTATAGCTACAATTCTGAGGTGTTTTAATTCATCCCACAAATTTGATTACTAAGCTTATAATTGACCTAAATATGTTTATGAAATATTGGGCTGTATTTACTAGTCATGGGTCAATTAATCGGAATTGGCATTGGGGAAATAATGTTTCTTTGACGATTCCGAATCTTATTTATTACTGGTATTTAACTATTTATTACTTTTCCAAGTTATGAAAAAGAAGAAAAAAAAAAAATTGCGTCCTCTCCCAAATTAGGGAATATTTGATTTTCTCATCAATTAAAAATTGAATAATTTTTTCAAAAAATTTAATATTTTTAATTTGATTTTTTTCCAAAAAAAATTAATTTTCTGTGTACAACTATGTATATTTTTAAATTTTCTACAAAAAATTTAATACTTGAAAATTTTTTCACAAAATTAAAAAAAATTAATATCTTATTGTATATTTGAAAAAAAAAAATTCCAAAAATTTAATATTTGAAATTTAATTTTCGTAATTTTTTTCCGAAATATTTACTTTTTTTTGTTCAAAAAACTTTAAATTTCAAAAGTAATTTTTGAATTAAATTTTTTTTTTTTTTTTTGGGGGGTAACGTTGGATTTTGGAAATTAAAAAAGTATATTCATATTTTGTAGAATAGTTGTGGATTTTTGAAAAAAATTAGGATTTTCTTTTTTTCTAAATGTTAGTTAAATATTACTTTTATGTTGACGCACCACAAGTATTCATGTTCCTGTAATAGATCTAGAGGACCAGGGTGCCTATACCTCCCGAAAACTTTGCCTTTACCTCGCATGTTTACAAATGCCCCCTTTCACTAATGAATAATGATTGCACAATACTTTAGACTAGAGAGAGAAATAAAAGATTGAATGAATTTGAGAAGAAGCTACGTTATTTTATTTCCTTTGTTTTTTCCTCTTTTTTCCTGTATATACATAGATGATGACAAAAACATAACCCAGATGCCATGAATTGATCATGATGGCGAAGATGAAACAAAACAAAAGAAATCATGATTATCATCCTTTGACGTGATTACGTCAGAGATGATAACAGATACGTATATACATAGTTAAATGAAGAGCGTACATATGTACAATGTATGTATATTAGGGTGATACAGGTGGATGCCACCAACTTAAACTAAAGAAGCTTAATCTTTTTTCTTAATCACTCTATGTATGGACCATTGGGAATATATATAGATATATAGGTGACAAGTAGGTAGTCGATACTAGTTTAGGAGTGAAGCTGTGGCCCGTCCAGTTCAGCCTCAGTCAGGGACAGTTTAGTCCTTGATGACGACAATCAACTTTAGGGCCGATGGGTTTAAGTTCCAAGGACTGATTGGTCCTAAGACAAAATTGGACCGATTAAATAAGTACTGGAGTCCTGTCCAATTCTGTCTCGGACCGGTCCAGTTCAGTGCTTGAGGATGTCACTCAACTTCTTTTCTTTTTTAAAAATCCGTTCTAGTAATGACAGTCCGAAATGACCAATGGTCTTAAAGACTGCTTCCAAGGACTCATAGGACCGGTCCTAAGACCTAACTGGACGGAGTAAATAAGTAATGAAGACTGCAGTCCCGTCTAGTTCAGTCTCGGACCGGTCCTAAAACTTATATAGTCCGATACTTGATGAGGTCAATCAACTTTATTTCTTTTTTTAAAATCAGTTCTAGTACTGATTGTACGAAGGACAGGTCCTACTACTGGACTGGACCGTATACAAAAAGAACTGACTAGTGACAAGAAATGCAAATGGTTGTTCCATTGCCTTCAGCTGTTAACATCCGTCTGCCATAGATATATATTCGATATCTTATTCAAACTTGGAGAATGGGGCATGAGCGTTATTTTTCCATACATTCGTCGTTTGTAAACAAAGATACAGAGAGTGGCTCAGTCTTGGCCGTAAATAGTATTACTTCCTCAATTTTAATATTATTTAATATAAAATAACAAACATATGCTACTCACATAAAAGGCCCTGTGAAATATTTTCAGAGAATGCATCATTTTTTTAAATATCAAGTTACAGACTGTCACACCACCTTGTGAATAATTTATGATGTATTATTTTAGTTCACTCATACACTATTAAATATAGTTTTTTTTTAATATAGAGGCACAAAATTTTGAAAAGAAGTATGAGTTGAATAGTGGTAAATAGTTTGAACAGTCCTTCTTTTTAATTCAGCTGATTATTTATATATTTATTAATAACGTCGAAATAGCCATAAATTTTATAGGCAGCATATATATTCCCACAAACTAAAGTAAAATAATGATTGAAATAATTAGAGATGTTTTATTTATATTAAATCAAAATTGAGTTCAATTTTATCCATTAGGATTATAACATAATATTTACAATTATACCAAGTACAAGAGCTATATTAAGCTTTTCAAGGTCAAAATATTTCTTATTTTTCTGCCTAACTAAGCATAGTAGCCAAGTAAAAATCCATGTTATCTCTATATATTTATTTCTATGTGTGACGGACCTAATGGCTAATGAACACATTTGTGTAATTCATTGATTCCGTCTCTGCTTACAGTTTTTGAAGGTGGAAGGGCCAATAACTGTTATTTAAAAAAACCAAGATTTATTTTACACTTATATTTTGGGTGACTAATTGTCCTCCTCCCTCCCCCGGATATACTCTCCTTGTATATCTTGTTCAGTAAAAAGAAAACACCTTTTTTCAACGAGCACGGTTGGTCTCCCTAATTATAAAATACGATTAAAATCAAATTTTGTTATGATAAAAAAATCAAATTTAATAAAGAAAACATTATTTGTGCCACATGTCCATTTTTAGGAAATCAAAATATGGACGAAAGAACACCCTACCTATAGAATCTTTCCCCACCTCTCCCCTGCTGCGTATATTAACCTTGAGTACCAAAATACGATGAAATTTTGGAAAATGTAAAAACAAATCTAAAGTTAATTTTCGGATTTTTGTATTAAACTAATATTTATATTTTTTTTGTAAACTATACATAATTGAAAAAAGATACAGGGGCTAAAAAATATTAATATACTTTTTTAGAAAAAATCCCATTAATTACCAAAAATGTCGATATTGACTTCATTAACTGGTATTGCAATATGTATATAATAGCTTTAGTAAAAAGAAATCCATTTTCCCCCCCAATGCATGGCTTTAGTAATGTGTACCCCTCGTTGTACAAGTGCGATCGGGTTACGCTAGACGGCTTTAGAAAGATAAGATTTCGTACTCAAAAAACTTTCCGGACAGTATTGTGATTACTTGACTCAATATTGTTTGAGCGCGTATCAAAGAGAAAATACCCCATATTCTAGAATTTTTCTATGTAACAAGGCAAAAATGCAAGCCAGGCGGATGGAAGTAGTCTGAATAGTGTTTATGGTTCTGATACTACAAGAGGGAATTTTGTTTTCGTCGATTTCGTTTTTTTAATTTTGATGTCAAAGATGCAGTCTACTTTGGACGGGCAATTCGTGTAGTCTGATCGTTATGGGGAAAAATCCATTAAAATAATTAATTAATGGCGGATTTTAATTTTAAAAATGTTTCTATCAAATCCTTCTTTATCTATTCGAAAATTTTAAAGGCGGTCTGTGAAAATTTAAGCATTTTTCATGCATACGTCTCACCCTAATGTACATATTACATAGTAGTTTGAACATTTCTTATAAAGGAATTCGGCATATTTGAGGATTTCAACATGATAAATTGCTCCTTCTCTACCCCCCTACTGCCTCCTTTTCTCCTCTTCTCTCCCTTACATAGTACTATGTAGGTATGTACGTCAAACAAGCGCTTCAATGCATACATATGTGTGTGTATATAAGTCATTAATGATGAAAAACCATTTATAATGACTTTATTTCTAATGGCAATTGAAAAAAGATAAATAGTTAGAATTGAAAGGTTTTGTGGGCGAAATAATGATGACATTAAACAACAAGGTCTCAATCCATATTAGACCCTTTTCACTTACGACATAAATTACATCATAATTCAGGCCGTTTGCAAGGAGTGTGCCAGGTAAGGCAGTACCCCTCCCCTCCCCCCCAAATTAAGAAATTTTTACCTTTTACTAGACTTTTTCTTTTTTTGTCATTTGGGAAAGTTATGGAGCAGAGCAAAAATTCAATGTTTGAAATTTTTTGTGAATAACTGTAGATTTTAGAAAAAAAAATTTTTTTTAAATAATTTTTTTGAAATAAACAGTGATTATTTGAATTTTTTTTCCAAAAAACTTAAAAAAACGGAATTTAAATTTTCTTTCCAAAATTAAATTTTTCAATTTTTCTCAAAAAAAATACATTTTCTGTGAGTAGTTGTGGATTTTTGAAATAGTTTTCCAAAAACTTTAATTTTCTTTGAGTAGGTATGGATTTTTGATTTTTTTTTAAATTCCAAAAATCAAGCCCAAAATATATATAAATATATAATCCTGCATACGCTCCTATAGTTAAAGAAAACATCATCTTCGGGAGTCAAATTCGATATTTCATAAAAAAGACATATTTACAATAAACCTATCAAACAAAAAGTCGTTAAGTTCAATTCACATGTACTTACAGGGGCGTCCACATTATTTTTGTTTAGAGTAGGGAGAGGAAAGTTGGTCAAAAACTTTCATTCTTGATTTGTATTAAAGTTAAGTTGCTCAGAAATTATGGGGGTTACTTCCAGGGGCGCTGGTAGCTTTCAGCATTTGGGCGGGTAGTTAGTCTCAAAAACAATCAGCACCGTTATACATTTACTTATACAGACATATTTATATATATATACATACTATCAGAGGGTTAGCGTGTTGCGAGGTTAAGTAGAAGGGAATATATACAAAGAATGGAGGTGGAAGAAAAGAAACAGGCAGAGGTATGTAGAAAGAAACAGAAGAAGAAGAGAAAAGGGGAGAAAAGAACTATAAGGTTTTATTTTGGTTAAAAAACAGGCTCTTAACGACCTCGAAGTCCCAAAAAATATCATAGGCACATTTTGGGTTATTTTATATGTCTACTTGCTAAATTTCAGAATGATCTGTTCAACCATTTTTGATTCCATGTGTGGTAACACCAAAAACAGACTTATAAATTTATATAAGAAATGATCAAAAAATTAGGAAGCTTTTGAAAATTTTGGGGGTGCCCAATCTCCCCTCTTCCTCAACGAAAAAAGACGTCAACCTTGTCATTGGTTTCTTCATTGGCAGACATAATTTGTTTGTAATGTAATGAGGCTGCAAATATCGATTTGTACTATTTTAAGTGCGTCATTACCACGGGACTGTTGTAACAACACTAATCCTTTTTAATGTTGCTTTAATTGGTTATTTGTTGTTGCACTGATTAATTACAAAGAAATATTAAGGTATTAAAATCACTTCATCCGAACTAAGAGTTGTCTTTGAAGTTGATATACATGCTGTATATTTTCCTTCTTAGGAGTAAATATCCAGCCTGCACACATGGAGTTTCAGAGAATAATTTCTCCAAAGCGTGAAAAACACTAATTTTGATGAAACTTCATCAAATGTCTTTAAAAATATAAAAAAACTTAACACCTGCATCGAATAAATCTGGATGCCAATAATAAAAAGCGATATTTGTACCAAATCTAAGTAGTATATATTATAAATTCCTAGGAAAAGGCTAGATTTGTACAAATATTTTTTGTCAATTAGGGACAAGAAAAGTAGGATAATTAGAGAAACAGTCTTATTCTTTTCATTGTAATAATTAATTTATTGTATATACAACGTAAATTAGATGCTATAACGATGTAATGATATATTTTTAATACATATAAGGCTCTAATAAATAATAAAACTAGACATTAGAGGGATAGATTTTTATTAAACAGTCAATTTATTATTTTATTAGTTCCATTTTGACACCTTAAATACATACGCTGAAAATAAAATAAAATATTCTCCAGCGGCCCTTTTTAATAAATAATATGCATCGAATGATGATTTTTTTGGAAAATTATACTATATTTTATTTTTAAAATGATTTTTTTTTACGAAAGGTCTATTCTTTTTATGTCCTTCTTAATAAATTGTGTCCATATGTAATTAAATTGTGTGAACTATGTTAATTTATTTTGCAATGGTCTATTCTCTGGAAAAGTTAAATCCCTTCAGCTGGGTCGCTCCAAGAATTTTTCTAGGAATAAGGATTTTTGGTTACATTTTGACAAAACTTGTCACAATTTTAAGCCACTTTTTTAAGCCATATTTTTAAAAATGAACTTTTTTATTTTAGAATAGAACAATGATAAAAAAATAGGATTATTATAAAAATGAAGTATAAAACTTAAAAATTGACAAAAACTCTGTCTTTTAAAAAGTGAAATATATAATTATACATAGATTGCTTGAGGACGCTAGTGTCGTTTAAGATCACGTTAACTGTTGTCTAAATCCGCTGTACATATTCTTATATATTCTATTAAAAAATAGATTTTTTTTTGGACTATTAAAGCAGAAGCACCCCAGCAAAAGAAGATGTCATGCCGAGTGGATAACAATGTTTTTTTTTTAGAATAGGTATAGCCGGAAAGAATATGATACGGCAAATTCAGCCAATGTATTAATTAACTCCGTCTCTCTTTCTCCTTTTGGTGACGTCATAGATAGCCTTTGTTTCTGTAAATGTTGTACAGAAAAAGTAAATAATGGTAAAATAAATTTGTTTGTTCCATTCCTTCCTTATGTATTAAGGCTATATTTAGGCCTTCTAATTATTATCTATAAATAGTAGGATTGGTTTCAAGTTAGCTTCACGATACTACGATCCCGTAACTACAAGTTCATCTGTATCATACAAATAACTCGAGATCTAGTGATATTGTGACTGCTAAACGGTCTTTTTTATTAGCGGAAATTGTAGACAAGCACATCTTTACAAAAAAATATAAATTCATAATTAATAGTAATATATAAGCCATGTATATATTTGTATATCAATCTTTGTTTTTTTTTTAGGAATAATTTATTTTTACAGAAAAATAATTATTATAAAATATCGAAAAAACTTAATAAACTTCATTAATTCTATTTAAAAAAATGAAGTAATCATTAGTGCTTATAAATTTTCAGTGTGAGAACTGAAAATCGCTGCTGACTAATCTCGTTATAATAATATTGGTCCATAACAACATCCTCAATAAACACTTTGTCTTTCTATATCTTCTCCATGGTACCCCCTTTCCTCATGGGCCTGGCCCTAAGTCAAGATAAAGGCCTAGGGCAAATGCCCCCTTCAAACCGAATCTAGATAATCCACATCATCAATAATCAATGTGTTGACGTCATATGAAAACGCTCTATGTAAAATATTAACTACCAACAACAAAAACCTCAACACAAATAAGTAATTCCGTTCCCCCTACTTTATTTTTAAATATTCTTCTTAAATAAGCAAGAAATTTGATATTCCTTCTACGATATATATATATATGTACATATATACATCACAAAACAGTTTTATATACATACATTATACATATGTATGTAAGCTGTTGGAACACACATATTATATTTTACTTGTACACCAGACGTCCCAATTCCCCCCAACCTTACTTAAATAACTCTATGTTGTATATGTATGGTGGTTAGTGATGTGTCGTTTTTGAGCGATTTTGAACTCATCTATATTGTAGAAAAGATTTTCTTCAAAAACTGGGCAATAATTCCTGACATTCGGAATAGTCTCAACCTTTCGACAGTCCGTGAGTTGTACTTCTTAATGCCAATAGGCTCGTAACTACATGGGAAAGGGGATATTGGGTAGATGTATTACCTCCCCTGGATAAAACCTTGTTGAATACTATATTATATTTTCCAAAGTGTTACCACTATTATCTAATCCTTGAAGACAGAAACCTAAGTATAAAGTAAAAACTGGTGCCTGTACTCATGAAAGACTGTTTATTCTCCGTAATAAATGAGGATCTTTGGGAGTTATTATTCCAAGTCCTTGTTGCACTTGGGATAATTCCAGCTTATATGTCCGTCTATATACTGAGTGGGATTTGTGTAAATTTTTGCTTTCAGCTCATCAAACAAAACGCCATGATTCAAATTGTCAGGACTACCACGTTCATTCTCGATTTCTTTTATTTTCACATACCAGCAGGACATGCTGTATCCATCAATTTATAACGATCTTGTCAATTTTAAAGAAGTTAGAAAGACTCTTAATTCCATACAATGAAAAATTCCTTCAATTCAATTCAAATTTTTGATGAGTAGTAATTTATATAAGGACTGTACAAATAATTACATACATACGGAATAAACTCAGACCTTCGAAAGTCCGTGAGTTGGTATTTATATATGCCAAACTGTCTTATATAAACTATGAATTAAAAAATTGATTGGTGGTATAAATGTCTTAATAATGTATGTACGTTTACATGTCCAATATCCATATATAGTTAGTTACTTGTAAATAGTTAGAAACTTGATAATTTGACTTTCATTTTCTATCAAATTCCTTATTTGAATAATTTAAATATCGAATTATTCAACACATATATATAGAGACTATTTCATCATTTTACTGAGTTATATTTAGTAGCCTGAATACAGTGCTACTATATAAGCAGTGATGCATAAATCATGTCCTGTCTGTAAGTAAAGAAAAAAAAAAACACCAAAAATGAAGGTATTACATAGGATTTGGATTTATACATATATCTATCGAGGGCCTTCATTTAGAATTCGTGTCATTTCATACTCAGTTATTGATAAGACTATCTAAATAATAGATAACAGTTGGCAACAAGAAAAATATAGAAGTCTAGCTACCATAAATTTTTTTTAAATTGTTCCTCTCCTTGAGTAAATAAAAAAGCTCTATCAGCAGATTTGTCGTCAATCAAAGCTGTCAACATATACTTATCCTTGAGATTTATACTTTTATACTCACGGCCCTGTGTTCAGATTGGCAACTAGAAAAATCGGATCCCGTTTTCTAGGACATATTTTATCCTTCTTCTTTTTTTTTTTTTTGAAAGATATTTAAAGAATCGAGTTAGTAAAAAGAGTTGATTTTGCCATCACTACTAGTAGAATATGCTTGTTTTTGTGAGGGTATTAGTTACTTATTCTAGGAGTACTATGTACACAGTACACCACAAAGTATTATATTAATACGAGTCTCTCTCTCTCTTTAAGTTACATTAGTCGTGATTTTTTAAATATTTTTTTTTACTGTTTCAAGGTCCTTTGCCACTCTTCATCCTGTAAAACAAAAAAAACAAACATATTTATAGTATTTATGTGTTTATGTTATGAAGAACTAACATTAATATTAATAAAAAAATGTCAATTATATATTAATTATATAAATGATCAAATTATAAAAGTACTTTAAATAAGGTCCAATATGGATTTTTATTGATTATTACACAAGGAAAAAAGAACACATAATCAAGTTTATCTCATATTAATTTTTGATAAGTGCTCTACTTTTTGTGCAATGAGTTACACATTATAGGAAGCTCATATTATGAATTAATTAAATGCAAAATTGCCATGGAAACATTTTATATCTCTAGGTGTAAAACCCCGATAAGTTCCGGGAAATCCTGGGAGAGAAAATCTAGATATCGTAAATCAACTTCTTTATATAAAAGATACCGCAAGATAACTTCCAATGAGGCTGTAGAAGTTACAGCGATTCTAGAGGCGAGATTCTAAAATTTTCTTGGAAATACTACGTCGTTATCATACATTGTAGTAGTGAGGAACATACCTTTGCCGTCGAAATAAATATTGCCATAATTAATTTGAGAGAATATGCTATAAAATAATTACAATTTAGCTTCTAATATATTTTATTGGTGCAATTTATGAAAATCAGTTAATTGATTTATTTTATAATATACAAAAAATAATTTTTTCAATTCATCTTCATAATTTTAAATTCTAATTTTTTTGCATGAAAAAAAACTTCACTAATATTGTTACTATCAGTATTCAGTGGCATATAAAAACTCAAAATGGATGATGTTTGTCCCAACAAGTAATTGGAACCGTATTTATTCAGGAAACATTTCAAGACCTTTGCAGAATCGTTGAAAATAATTATTTTTAAACTAATCAACCACATCTATGAAATGATATATGTTATAAATTAAATTTTGCATAGTTTTCTCAAAAAATTGCTATTCATCTAAAATCTTGCAATGAAGAGTTATTTAAAGAAAAATGAAAAAATTAGCAGGTACTTTTATACCAAAGTTCGGTATATTCAGTGAATAGACGTCACCAATCTGATATCAGGGCCGTCTGCACGAATATATATTTCTTTTTCGGGGGGCTTGTTTTTTTCATCTATCATCTGTCAAAAAAAATTGAGTAATCCTGTTATTTTTTTTTTCTCCTGAAAATTTTTAAATTATGGATCCATTGTAGCATAATAAATTTTTTTATTGATGTTGACTGATATGTTCTTGGATAATATATATATATATAATTTTTATTCTTTTGACTATAAATAATTAAATATTTATCAAAAAAGCAGTTCAAAGTTATTATTATATATTGATTGTCAGTATTTATATAAATAAATTAGTTAATTATGTGTAAAGAAAGTAAGATAACTTTACCAATACCTATTTTTTTTTATACCAACAACGATAGTTAAAACCTATAGCGGTCGACTTATAGTTAGTACAAGTCGAATTTAACAAATATTAATATTAGTAAAAGTAATACATATATTGTCAGAATATTAAATTTTAAAACAAGCATAAAAATGTGAATTTACAGGATTGTGATATTAAATTCAGAAAATTAAAGGATAATGGATATGACAATTTATTTCCCAAAATTAATTCAGTAATACACAAAGTGAAGGGTATTGCTCAAACCAACCACCTTCAGCTTCAACCACAGACTCCAACTTGTCCTTGAACCTAGCACAGGCATTACGGAGGAGCTCCTTGTCCATGTTGGCTATGCCTAGAGAATGGAAGCTCCCAAGGAGTAATACAGGGTTATTTGCAAGTTTATTGGACTCTCTCTCTAATACGCCCGCCACACATAGTAGTCCAAGTGGTTCAGATCTGGTCAGGTAGGAAGCTGCATTTTCTTTCCTCAAAACACAAAGGTCTGAAGAGGGTTGTTGTTTCCGGAATAAATGCGATTCCAATTATCTGATTTAAAATTCTAGCTCCACATCAAATCTGTTGACATATATTTTAGCTATTTAGCATAATTATTTATAAAGTTATTTGAGTTTTTGGGCGGGGGCCGAGCACATATGGACACAATAATGGCCGTACTACATCGTATTTACAAGAATTATCAAGGATTTTGTATTGTTTATTATTCAGCTTTGATGGCTGGATTTAATGAACAGACTTTCTTAAACCTAGATCTCACTGTTTCCAAGATATTGAAGTCTAAACTGGTTCCGGGTATAAACTTCCCGGAACCTGTAAATATATAATTGCCATATAAAAAAGAATTAACTAAAATTTTCTTAAGGTCATCTTCACTTCTCCAACAAAAAGTCCGGGTGTATGGAATTCCAGAAACTTGCGGACCGATGATAAAAACTATGTTTGAAAATTTATTTATTGGGTTGTTGGGTGGTAGATGGTGTTCTCATCAAATATTTTCGTTTTGTGGAAGAGGTAGACTTTATTTTAGTATCTAACATGGGGAAGAAGGGTTTATCTTTCTTTTTAAATTCTATGAAGCGTAAACACATGTTTAATGGCATGTTTATGTTATAGATTGATTAGGCCAAGTCTTTTGAATTTGCATGGATATCTCCCAAAGAAGGAAACATCGACAGAAAGCTGACTTAAACTTTATCCAAAGACTTAATCAACTAGTTTCTGAAAGGATTTCAGACCTCAGTTCCGCACATTAAAATTGTAAGGACATATAGTCTGTAAAGTTTCACCATGATTGATCCTCTGCTCAAGTCTGGATTTTTCAAGGGTTTTGTAGTTTAAATAGTGCTATGGTTAAGACCACCTTACTCAAGACCAAGACTTTGAGGGATCAAGACCTGGATACGAACAGATTTTGAGATATTAAGACCAATAAAAATAACTTGACCTTTTTCTTTGAAAGAAGAATAAGGCTAAAACTTATGATCATAGTTCCAGTATATCATTAGAATTGCATTTCGTATTTAGAAAAATAAAGTGTGAAAAAATCTCATATCAACTGCAATTGTCTCTCTTTGTTAATTGATGTACCGGACATCATGTTAGTTGATATGTTAGTGAGTCTTAAATAAGAGCAGGTGCGTCTGCAGGATTATAAATATATATTTTTTATTTTATTAGGCGGCGGGAGGGCTAGATTCTTGGAATTTTGATGAAAAAAAAAATATCCAAAAATTAAATTACATTGCAAAAATTTCAAAAATCTACAATTTTTTTTTGCTATGTTCCATTTTATGCCCGAATGACAATTTTTTTTAGTAAATATCTAAAATTAATTCATTTGGGTGGGGGAGACTACAAACCCTCCAAACTCCACCCTTCGGATGCCCTTGAAGAGAGCAAATATCATTTAGCTGCTTTTTCTCAAAGTAACATTTATATATATATATGGACGATACCAAGACTTCAAATATTAGTTTCTGTAAATTTTGTTTATTCAAGAGTCACGTTAATAAAACTTAGCTAGTTTTGTTTGATTTTTTTAATGTTACTTTTCTAGGGGAAAAATATCGATATTAAATTTGTATTGAAATTTTGACCAATTATCGCTTTGCTACATGTATTCTAAATAATTAGTTTTTAATTTGACTTTAATTGAAGACAAAATTTCCTCTAAACATTCCAGAAATGATTAGTCAAATATTTAAAAACATTAAAAAATACATTAGATTAGAAGATTTATTGTATGATATAGGAGAAAACACATTTATTTAGAAATTCTTTAAAACTTGAACTTGAAATTTTGACCGGAGTCAGTACTAATATTATTTTTGATAAACGACAATTTTTCAGATATTCATGGGATTATTTTACATATATATTAATAAAAAAATATAAAGATATCCACTAATGTAATAATAGATACAATTACATATATTTTACCGTATCAATAACATGTTAATATTCAATTTTCTATTTAATCATTATACTAATAGGAAGAGTTGGATTCAAGTATTACTCAAACTCGAAAAAAGCTCACTCAACAACTAAAGTAGACAATTCTCTAAAATTTATATAATTAGTTCGAATGGAACGATTTAGCTCATTGGACTACGAACTCGGGAGAAATCAATCCCTTGCAGTCAATTTCAGTAGATTTGCGTCTCGGTCGTTCCTAGAGAAGGAAATATACTTTATATATATTATGACCTCAAAGTTATTTCCTTAGTCAAATGAAGTATACATATTGTTGTAATATGATGGTTAGTTATACGTAATTAGTGCAACTCCATCTGACCAATTAAAGGAACATAGAATAAAAAAAAGCAGAAAACATATTCGAAATAATATTCTGAAGATTCGACCCTAGTCGAACTCGAATCAACAAAACTCCAAATACACGAGTATTGATTAATATAATCAAGAATATATTCAAAAGAAGTACAATAGATTGCAAAGATGCGTCTTAGATAATTTTCAGTCTCAAACTGGTCCGGTTCAGTCCTAAAAGCGGGAAATGTTTGCTTATTTATGAAGTCATTTAACTATATTAATTCATTTTTTTAATCAGTTATTTTCTAAAAATATTCTGTAACTTTATTTGATTAATAATTGATTCCCTTAATATAAAGGTAGTCACACTGATTTAATTCTGGGATATATATTTTATAAATTCAATTCATAACTGTTTTTTTGCTCTTGAACTCAAATGGATTCAATGCGTAAAAAATCAAACTGGACTCGACTCAATAATGAATTACTCAAATTCGATTGCTATAACTTGAATACAACGCCAAGGGCATCTGCAAGGGGTGGGATGGAGGAGCTGAAGCCCCCCTCTCCATCACAAAAAAAAAAATATTAAGGAATTTTTGCTTTTTACTAGAAAATTTAATAATTGAAATTTAATTTTTAAAATTTTTTTCCAACAAAAATGTATATTTGAAACATCATTTTTGAACTTTTTTTACAAAAATTTTATATTTTAATTATTTTCATAAAAAGTTATGACTGTGGATTTTTTTTAATTTTTTTCCCTACGGACGCCCCTAAACACTACTTCTTGTGACTATGACGAATGAGAAAATTACTTCAAATATAGGTTCCAATTACAATTTATGTATAATGTATTCCCAAATATATCGGCAAATAAATTAGTAAGCTATTGCAGATTAATCAATCAGTGAAGCCCTACAGTGATATCCTGACGGATGTGCAGTGTGCACCCACCCTCTGGCGATGGGTTCTACTCCGTGTACATAGTGTACAGTTATTTATGATGTATGTATATTGTATACATTTACATAATATGAAGTATTATCTGTATAGAATGTTCATAGATATAGGGATATGCATATTAATATTATAATATTATGAAGAGTTAAATTCTTTAGTTCATTTTTTTAAACTCTACTATGTTGTAGGGGCGCAGGCATCATAACCTTTTTTCACACACAGACAAACGCTCACACATGTGTGTTTATTCTATGTAGGGAAGACCAGGGCAGTTACAACACGGGACGGTTGCAATAGGCTCATTTTCTCGGACATCAAAGAAGCTACAGCATTGTAATTTACAACATAATTCTATAATGGCAGAAAATTTAATAATTTTTGACAACTTTTCTTTGAGATATTAAATTAAAACGGATTTTGAGGATCTTTATTTTTGTCATAATGCAGTTAGTTTTATATTGTTTTTCAAGAAACTAATATCATTTAACCTATTTATTATTTTGATACGAGTTGATATAAATTTTATCACAAACCAAAAATCAATAATTAGTACGAAGGGGACACCTGCAGCAAGTGCTATAATTGTCCTTGCATTATTTATTATTTGATATATTTATGGTTCATAGCAAGAATAGGGCCATGAACAGGTTTGAGAGGTTGGATTTCTCCAATCTACATGTACTACTCATAAGTGATTTGGAATATAAATCTGATTATACTTTAATCTGATATAATACCTTGAACATCATGAAAAGTCCCGTTATTTATGTATCAAAAATGCTATTTTTTACAATTTTTTAAATATTTCTGACATCAAATTTGATATTCTTTAACAATTGCAATCGTCTCAGAACATAAAGACAGTTGCAACAGTTGACAGGGCGCATTCAAATTTAATATATTTCATTAGATCCAAACATATGTTGTGACTCATAAGGGCCCATTTTAGGGGATGAAGCATCAGAAGAACTGACATTTTATTTAAGGAAGGTCAGTCTAAAATTAAAATAAAACAAAAATGAAAGTAAGAAAGGGGCCAAACACCCATCTTTACTCCAGACCTCGGCTATAAACGGCCAGATGTCTGATTCAAACAAGCTCCTAGAAGAGATGCCCCATCCCAAGATCTTGGGATATTGACGTTACGTTAGGGATGATTTCTATCAAAATGTCTAAATCCTGGGATTTTAAACATGCAACAATAATTTCCTTTGATTATATTAACTATATCTTCAAAATTTGTTTACTTACTTTACCTCTCGTTTAGTCATTTTTAACTCGTTCTCGTTTCATCTGATTTTACCTGCGGTTTAACAATATATTAGATAGAACGTTGAACCATGTTTGAACTGACTGCATCATATAGTCTTAATGAGGAAACTTGAACAGGGGAATGTTCATCCAGATTACAAAAATAGACTTAAAACGCAAATAGAATATGATTTTATGCCCTTTTTATTCAAGGTGATGAAGAATATAAAGTTTTATTGATTCAAAGTGAGTAGTGTCGAATTGTATTGATATTTTCTTGGGATTTTTAGGAAGCAATCAAATGATATTCAAATTTCCATCCCTGACTCCGATTTTTAGGGCTGAAAACAAAACAAAAAATGTTGCAACTGCCCACGGACTCCCCTACTTCATATCCACATCTTATATTCTACTACAAAGAATAAGAATAATAACAATAACAACAAGGAGGGATTCTTCCCCACCCCCCTCCTTCCCCCATCTCTCTCTTCCTCTCTTTCTCATCCGTACTACTACTTTTAGCAATAATAAGTACTATGTAATGTTGAATAAAAAATTTATTACACTTAGTCAGTGCACGTATCGTTCAATTTATATATTATATTTCCCCCCCTTCCTTTCTGTAGTTCTTTTTTTTTCTTTTTCATTATTGTCGTTACAACACATCATTCATCTCTCTCCTATTTTTTTCTTCTTCATCTATCCATCCATATGTTTAGGATACGGTTCAATCATGACGTCATTTCATTCAGGGTTTTTTCTCTCTTCCTTCTTCTAACCTTCAAGTTAGATATTATATAATATGGACACTGTCTGGAAACCTTTTCGACGTGGATCGAATAGAATACATTTATAAGGACCATTATTCGAATATTCTTTGTTTGATGATTAACATCTCCATTCTGTTATGTGTAATGTTGTGTCGTTCCTTATTTATTCGGTATTAGGACCGGTCCTTGGAGGTTTTTTACAAAAAATCGTTGGTTTATATCGCCAAATATAATATATGTGCTATATATTAAGATCATTGCACATATCTTGCAAAAAATAATCCTATTTTGATTAAAATACAATATAATACGAACCTATTATGTTTTTAATTAGTTGTATAATTTATGTTATTATATAACGGAATAATAAAAAGAAGAAGGAAAAACACCCCCAATGGCGTAGCAAGGGGTCTAATTTTACCTTCCTTAAGGACCGACAATTGGCACTGGACTAGACGACATACAAAGATATGGGTACTCTGTTCTAATAATTTTGAAAAGAGAAGAAGATCTTTAATGGTAATGAAATCGATTGGTGAGGAAGAAAACGCTCCAAGAAAGGAGGTAGGCTGGCTAAGCTTGCAAACACTTCATACTTCCTGTTAGGGCAATCTTTCAGATATTGATGTGTTTTTTAATCAAAATTCGAGACTGTGGAATTTGAAAAGTCAAAAATCAATTATCGCAACCTTTTAATAATAAGCAAGTCACTGGATGATATTTTTGAATTTGTCGCAAATAGATAATTTGGGGTTGGGGAGGAGTTTGGCTTGGAGTTGATCTGTGAACTAATGGATGAGGCCAAGATACAACAAAAGTCGATGTCTTACATAAAGAAATGTGCTCTCCTCTAATCTCATCATTTCTGTTGACGGATCGACTTTAAATACCCCCAATAATCCACATAATGAGACTTTCCACCATTATCGTGATTCTCCACGGATTTAATTGTCAAAATTACTCAAAAAATTTGAGGTCCCTGTAATATTTTCTTCGATTCGCTTCACTTAGCATATTTATTTCCTTATTGTTAAAAGCTTGCGATAATTGAATATCAATTTTTTGCTTTTGCAGTCTCTAATTTTGGGGGAAAAACAACCAACATCAATATTCGGAGGATGGCGCTGATGTATAAAGTTATCTTAATAAAAAAATAAGTATACAAATGACTTAGGAACAATAATATTCGCAATGTGGCTTCACTTTCATCGGGTAGGTAAACAAATTAGTAATAAAGTTCAAATGGAAACAAAGAGTGAGATATTACTTTCATCAAATACAACCGCGCCCCTGAGTTGTTGCTTTTTTTGGGGGTGGGGGAAGGAGTAATTTTTTTTGGAACACTATATCCTTATATATATTACAATTATACTGTTCTAATCAATTAGTTTATAGCTAAATAATCCATTAGATATCATTTCGTAACAAATAAACAAAATTAGTAATATCCATATTTTGGAAGGCTTCTTTTAAAATAAATAAAACGATAGTGAACAATATATATTTTTTTCTACAAACAGCGGAAGTGTGCTGAAGGTTCACGACAATTTGTTTTTTTTAAGTTCATAGATAAGCCTCTCATGAAGTGTAATAGAGTCTCTAAATCCTGCATAAATTAATATCTACTATCGTTAGAGTATAAAATAAAGTCAGAATATCTACACCAGGAAACACTTATCAGAAATACATAGTTTCAATAAAATCAAACTACATATTGAAGAGGAATTATCGGAGCCATATTAAAGCTCAAAATTGAAATAAAGATTTCCCAAAAGTTTGAATACAAAGCCTACAATTGATCAAAATATCTCTATGAAATACCCAAAACTTGCAGTAAGATTTAATTTAAAAAAATTAGCCGTTATTTTTAGTTATGAGGTCGTTACAGAACTAAACCACATCTGAAACAAAAATGAAGAAGTTTTGTTCTTATCCAATGTCTACAATTGTAAAAATGTCGCAACAAGAAAAAAGGCAATGCGTGTGCAATTTAATCCACTTCGTTGTCAGTGTCGAGAAGAGTTCAACGAGCCTTGGTAGCTCCATCCAAATAGCTCTCAACCTCAAAAAGTATATTACTGCTCTATATAGCCAAAGAGAATCAAAACTTCTGCTGCAACAATATGGCTGACTTTTGGCTTTCTCCATACGGGCTTCCTCCACCCATGACGTTAACCCAATTTGGGTGCCTTGGAGACTAATGCTGGATCTTTCATCCAAATTTATATTTGCTCCAAGCTGCTATCATAACAGTGTGTTACGCCATGGACACGGCCTTCGTCGTCAAAAGTTGACAATCTGTTCGCCAGCGTGAAGAGGCTGTTTGTTATTACTTGTAAAGGAGGATATAATGAATAAAAATATAGCTAAATATAGTACATAAATATATCACAGATTGGTTTTGAATGATCTTTTCTTTATTCTATAAAAATCACGTTAATCGTAATTTAGTCATGCTACTCCAAGTTTTGGATACCCACTACTATGTAGCACTACTATTAACTTAGGAAACATATTGAAGCCCATGTTTATTTCCTTCTCTGAGAGCAACCCGGAATCGAACTCACGCAGTCTGATTTCATGTGCTTGTTGTACACTATCCATTGGACGATTTCAATATAATGATTGAAAATGCCCCTTTAACCTCCCCAATTCTTATAGACCTGTTATCATAAAGATGATTCATTGGCTCATCTATTAGGATTTAAATTTGTCTCCATTTTTTTAATACATATATATTAAATTCAGCTCTTGAATCCCTTCAATGTTCCACACCCAATGAATTTATCGATTAATTTTAATATGATTATGGAATATTACATACATTATTATGTTGGACCCTTTTTCTCACTCCTTTTCAGTCTTTTTACCCCATCATATCACCCCCCCCCCCTCTCTCTCTCTCCCTCCTTATAGGAACCAGTATGCCTTAAAACCACCAATCAATTATCCACGCTCAGCTGACGGTTAAACATATTATGTCTATGTACACAGTATATTTAGTGATATTTTATAAGACTTCTCTGAGCATAGAACAATGATCCCTTTTGCCTTATTCCAGGGGCGTCTGCCGGATTATATTTATATATTTTGGAACTTTTTTTGTAAAAAAAAATCCAATCCAGAAAAAATTGAAAATTAAAAAATTTCAAATATTTAATTTTATAGAAACACAAATGGAAAAATCCAGATCTGTTTCCAAAAATTAAATTTTTTGAATTTTTCTTTTGAAAAATCCACAGCTAATTAAAAAAAAATTAGTCGTTTTGGAGAATATTTCAAATATTAAATTTTTGGAAAAAAAAAAATTCAAATATCCATAGTTATTCACAGAAAATTAATTTTTTTTAGAAAAAAGTTTCAAAACTCCACTTCTGTTAAAAAAATAGATTTCAAATATCAAAATTTTTGGATAAAAATTTCAAAAATTTATAGCTCTTCTCAGAAATTTAAATTCTTAGAAAAAAAGTTAGTAAAAATAAATTAACTAGAAAAAAAAAATTAAATATTAAATTTTTTAGTAAAAAGGAAAAATATCCATAATTGGGGGGGGGCGGCTATTGCAATCTCATCCATAAGTAAATGCTTATAAATAACAAACATCATACAAATATTAATAATAATATTAAATTTATTTGTTTTATGTCAAAAAAAGACTCGTCAATTTATTATAAGGATTTTTCATTTTTCATAAATATGTATGTAAAACAGAGGAAGAAATAGTAGAATTTGATTGCGTAAATGGTGTATATATATATAGGAAGGAGGAGAGGGGGGGGGGGTAATAGAGAAAAAGAAAGAGAGAGTGCCCCTTTGATACTTAATTATAATAAATATAACCTTTACATAAGCATGTTTCTTGAAATACATAGGTACAGGGCGAGGACTTAACGTATTAACAAAAATACACATAAATCAGTCAATTTGATAGATTTTGTAAATTTGGTCCTAAAGGAATCTATTCCATTCAATGTTATAGCTATTAGCAGCATTGGCAGCCTCAATCTGGCCACACATTTGACTCTAGCCGTGTTTTAGCATTGCTCTGTTTAAGTTATTAAATTATTAATGCTAGCGTTGATGGTCTGACCCTTGATGGTGTGGTGATGTTTGTTGGGACGAGTCTTTAAATAGCCTCATAGGGTTAATATCTAGTAATTTAGAGGCCACAAATCCTTCGATTATGGCTTCTTACACCACCTTCATTATCGCCAAGAGAGAATAATTCAAGAACGTTGACATAGCTATGCTAAAACACGCCTGCATCCAATTTGGTGGTAGGATGCAGGCTGTCATTGGCGCTAACGGCAATGACATTAAATATAAATATAGATACGAACTCCCCCTAACTACCGCGGATCTTGAATCCTCCTGTTTTCATTGAAACTCATAGGCTATCAAATTAGTAAATTGCTTCAATGGATAGCCCATATTATTTTGAGGCTAGGTGATAATATATGTACACTTAAAAAATAAGATATTCCAAGCCAGTTGATCACAATGTTGTTTTTGTGATGCAAAGATTTGAAAATAGAGACAGCTTATAATCTGACAACCTGTCACAGTGTGTCATCACTAACAACAAAATATACACTTGATTCTGTTGTCCCCTGTCGAGGGGGTCCCCCCCGTCTCCCTTATATTCTGAACCTTAATTGGTTGAATTAGAATTAGCTCTAGATAAGGTGTGAACAATAATAATTCCATAATTGGAAAGAATTTGCCCATAATTGGTTAAATAACAACAGATTTTGGACCTATTTTATTATTTCTTTTCCGAAGGTAAGGTTGTGTGATACAGTAATGTTAACGACGTGTTGCAGTCACCTTTCTATATATAAATATATATATATTGGTATGTATCAACGTATCTCTCTGTTTTTGACCATGAGGGAACCTGTGGTTTTCATGAAGAAAATCAAATCACTTTTGTAAAAGTAACAATTTGTCGAATCCTGTCTCCTCCCTTATCAGCTGTACTTCCTTTCTTTAAATATAATATCGTTATTTCTTCCTTCATTGAATATTGTACATACAGATGTGTGAAATAAGTATAAACACAATTATAAACGAAAAAGACGGAATATGGAAAAAAATTAATTTTTATTCATATTTATATTTCAAATATCTTCACTGACGTCACAAATTAGGGTGACACAATGACTCATGCATAAATGAATACATACGTACATATGATAAAGGGAAATAGATTGTCTGCTCGATTAAAATGAAATAAACATTAGATTTGACAATGGGGATAACTGGACAGAGAGCAATACCTTGCCCAGGGGCATCCGTGGGGGGGGATAAATTGCTTACACTCTGCGACATACGAGATTAATTGGTTCCTGGACGACGATTTTAAGTGTAAGCAACTTATTCCATGGGAAATAACTAAAACAAATTGCGCTTGAAGCAACTTTTGGGTCCTGTCGCCGATTTCTGATCAGCTGGTATGTATCAAAAAAAAAAATCGTATGCGGGAGAAATTGTACCTCAAGGTATTACTGTACAGTTTTGTAATTCTGTTATAGGTGAGGTGAAGTTCTGGTTTGTGTGACTATAAATTCCTCATGATTAATGGAGCAATAAGTACCACTATTGAAAAATTATGGGGGAAGGCCCTAGCCCTCCCCCCCTCCAAGATTAGGACCCTGCTGTATATTATTTTGTCATTGTTGGTAAAGAAAATTGGTTAATTTTTTAATATACCATCAGCGTCAATCTATTATTTCCCTTGTTGGAATTGTCGATTAGTGTATGAATGAATTTCTTCAACTGTTCCTGAAATAAAAAAACAAATTTGTGACCTCATATACACCTTGTATCAGCCGAAGACTTTTCTCAATCATTCACACCTCTTGTCACCTTCACATCATTACTTTTATTGTATCACGCAGCGTATTATCCAAAAAGTAACAAAAAAAGGCCTGAAATCATCAGGTAGTTAGCCAAATAATTCAAAAATGTCAACTCTTATTTATATTTTAAGTAGAGACTTATCATTCTCATATCCACGATTAACAAAAAATGAATTATAGATAATTTCATAATATTAAAATCCTACATAGTATTTTATCGATACTGTATTATAATACCCATGATAAGAAAAGTGTGTCGATAGATCTGTATTTGTATATGATAGCTAACATTTTTTCATAGAAATAATAAGATGGCCAACATACATAAATATTTATACGATAAGAGATGTACAATAAAGGGTATTCCAGCCCTTTTGAAAATGGAGCATAAGTATAAAAAAGCTTATTACTTCGTTTATTTTTCAAAAACAATAAATTATGAAAATAGCCATGACATATCAAGTGAGATGAATGAATCGACAGTTGACAACAAAATACATAGTATTTCTTTCTCTATGGAGTGAATATATGTTCATTTCTATAAATAAAAAAGAACACTAATGATCAATGATGTAAATCCTTTGTGTTTTTTAGCTGTCCTGTTTATTTGTAATTGGTAATATATATAAATGGAATTATCTTTCCCTTAGCCGTTGTATTTATTATTTAATTCCTGAGTGGTGAACATCCTTTCCTAAATAGATTCAATTATATTCAAAACCTGAGTGAACATTCGTGTGGGCTTATAAAAGACCCTGATGATTTGTTGCAGAGTTATATTGTAAATCCTTGTTGGACTCAGAGAAGTCTTTGCTTATATCCTTTTCTCCTTCCTCTTTAGTCACAGCTGATTGTAGCTGATCTAATGAAACGTCATGAGCATTATTCGTTCACTCCTCCAGAACATTCTTCAAATTATGAGGGTAACCACGTTGATTTTCGGTTGTTTTTTTTCACATGCCCATTCTACACTGGATTTTTATCATTGGTAATTTTATTCATATGGGGACATGTCTGAGTAAAATAAGACAGTTGCCAGGGGAGTCCGCAGGGGTTGGACTGGAGGAGCGGTAGCTCCCCGAATTAATGAATTTTTACTTTTTACTAGAAAATTTAATATTTGAAATTTTTTCCATAACATTTACTAAAAATTTTCATATTTTATTGCAAGAAAATTTAATTTTTCAATTTTTTTTTAATTTTTTCCGAAAATTTAATTTTCTGGGAATAGCTATAGGTTTTTCAAATTTATTGTACAGAAATTGTATTATTTGAATTTTTTTGTACAAAATTTGTATTATTTTTGAAAAAAAAAAAAAAATTATATATGAAATTTTTTGTCAAGAGTGGTAGATATATGAATCTTTAAAAAAAATTAATTTATTAGAATAGCTGAATTTTGGAAATAAAATTCCAAAAACCCCTTCCTTCAACCCCCTCCCCCGCCCCCTAAAACTTAAATCATGTATTTAATATATATATTGGAACTCAATCAAAGTAATTTGTACAGAAAGTCCCTATGAAAAGGCTAGACTTGTACATATAATTTTGTTTTGTATCGATTAGTAACGGGAATAATGGGATAATTACAGAAAAATATCTTATTACATTTTTATTTCTATAGTGTAGACAATAAATTAACTATTACAATTGCAAGAATGACATAGATTTTTTGAAAAACATTAAAAGTTCAAGTCCTTTTAATTGTAGTTATTATTTAAAATATTAAAGAATCAGAATTCGTATCGGGATTTTTGATTTTTAAATCGTTCCATCATAAGTACTAATGAAAAAAAAATCACACAAATTGACTTTATGTCATATGATAAATACAAATTTATACATTAATTTGAATTTACTCAATTGAAACGCTGTCTAGGACAATCTTGGTCCTTCAATGTGACGATTACTTTTAATTTAATAGATATTTTCATGATTATTGGAGTCCAGAATAATTTAATAGATATTAAAAGACATGAGTTGAAGAGTAAGGATCCGTAAAGAAAAATTATACCTACTTTTATGTTTGTTCTTCATTGATTAACAAACTACAAAATAAATATTTACACTTCCAAAAATTGAATACACAGAAGAAAAGGAAATTATATACGTAGCGGAAACTCTGTCCACGTGGACCTGTTGTTTCCACCTATACATTCGTATTTCTTTATCTATGGGGTGACCATAATTTGATTTAAAAAAAAAGAGCAGGATCCGTATCGATTATATGGCATACTATGTATTAGTAATATTTTGAAAGTAATAAGAATAATATATTAATAATTTTTCATTCTTGTTTAATATCTTATGGTTTTTTTGGACTCTTCTATCATAAAGGCCCCAAAGGATCTAATTTATTACAAAAAAAATTATAAAACATAACACATTGTTATAAGTACACACTCAAAAATGAGTTATTCATACAAATTTTGCTTTATTTTGATAGAAGATGCATATTTAAATAAAGGTTATATTAAAAGTTTGTGAGCAAAAGTTGGGTTGGTCATTGTAACATAAAACCCTCTACTGAGATACTCCCTTGTAACCAAGTACATTCTTCCGTGCCTCGTTTGTAAACCATTTACTTACATATTGAAGATATCTGTATATAATATAATTTATATATTAAAACTTTGATCAAATAACAGTTCCAATAAAATCTTTTTCCTTTGTTCTTTCTTTCTTATTATTTGATTCAACAGTCACTATGGAATAGCCAATGTGTTTAGATGTAGTTTTTGTCTATATCACTGTTCAAATTGACAACAAAGTACATACGAAGAGAAATAAAAATTAGTCCATATCAAATGTATGTGTACTTAAAATAGGTTGTAAAAAGTATTTTCCCAAAATTCTATTATAACAAAACATTTATTTATTGTCATGATATAATTAATTGCTAAATAGTCATTGATCTGCTCATTATCCGTATGTATCAATATACATTTTGAAGTATTTCGTATAATATATCTGTGTAAAAGTTTTACCTTGAATACAAGCAAACTTTAGATTTGCAACCAAATTGAATTTCTTGGTCAGGGGTGTCCACAGGGGCTGGGCTGGAGAAGCTGTAGCCTCCCCCCCCCCAATTAAGGAATCTTTTATTTATACTAGAAAATTAAAAAATTTAAATTGAAAAAAAAAATAATAATATTTGAAATTTAAATTAATTTTTCAAATTTTTTTTCCAAAAAAATTATTTTTCTGGTAATAAACATGAATATTTCAAATTTCTCCAAATATTCTTCAAATTGTCAGGGGACAACGATATTTTTCTATTTCTTTTTTTTTAGCATACTAAAAAATAATATTATTTTCAATTTTGTATATTTCAGGGTCATCGGGCTAGGGTGGCCTGTATCCCTAAAAATATTTATATTAGTATTATTTATCGAATGGATGATTGTAAATCATCCATTCTCCTCCAATCAGGCCCCAATAAAAAATAGTGACTACAGCACTCTATCACATCATACTTATATTTAGTGATTTGTATTAAAATAGTCAAAAGTTAACACCCTCAATATATTCATCCTCTATGAAATATTTAATTATCGAATTATCCCCTTCCCAAGTACTGTAAATCCTTTTCGGTTGCAACTTGTACAGTTTGCTTAGACAAGTCATAACTTGTAAAAAATCTTAACTTGTCCACGAATTATACATCTTTGACTGCACTTTGACTACAGTTTTTCCTTCCTTGAAGCAATAAAACGCCTCTAAGAAAATTTTATTTCTCATGCAACTTTTTTATATCCCACTGACACGTAATATATAAAAAAGTCCCTTCTTGACCATATTAGTTTGTATAGCACGATTAAGTATTTTAAATCTACTTAATATTGGCCAAATATTATGATCGCAAACAGTGGCTCAACTTTCACTGGAGAGGGGGGAGGAGTATATGTAAATATGACCACTTGGGTTGTGTCAGTCCATATATAGGACTGAGGATCAGTTCACTCCCACTTTTTATTGAAGATAAATTGATCTCTCGTTACGTCATTGAGGGTGTTTTTCCGTTATATAATATAATAAATTATATATCTAAGAAAATGTTTGTATTATAATGAAAATAGGAATACTTTTTGTAAGATATCTGCAAATACTTTGATCAGGGAAAATTCTAAAGACCAACATTTAACGGGCGCGTCCATAGGTATTTTTTTCATCATCGATTTTTTTTCCTCCTCGACTAACCTTTTTTTTTTTTAGAAAAAAGTCCTTAGGAATTTTTTTTACTTCCATTTCTTTTTATAAATTACTTTTTTTAGAAAACAAATCCATAGATTGATTTTTTTTTTTTTTTTTTGGAAGGCTAATTTTTTTTCCATGTTAGTGATTTTCACAACAGTAATCCGTAATCAGCACTCTTAGACTATAGATTTACTTAATTTACCTTTCCCCTTTAATAATTAGTATGTTTTTTTTTAAAGACAAATTTGATTTTGTTTTTTCCATTTTTTTTAATTTTCTGTATTCATCGTCCCTTGTCATATACCTGCCAGATCGCCCTGGTAGTAATCAACCAAAATATGGACATCTTCTTTTAAAATCTAAGATGTGTAAGTTGTATTAACAAAAGATCATACTGCCTTCTATTATGCAGAATCATTTGAGCTAATAAAGGTGGAAAACTTCCTTAGTTTAAACTCTTGTAAGACACCTAAAATGATTGATGACAAGGCACATCAATGCTTCATTCAAAATAATCAAAACAAGGTCTTTGAAACAATACGAACCCTGATACTTAATGCTTCAAAATTTGGGATGATACACATGACGACCGGAAATTGAGACCATAAAAATGCCTATTTTACGCAATTTGAATGGCGTACACAAAAAAAGACCATCAAAGTTTAGATATACCGTTTTTTGATGCTCCTTTTGCAGATAAGACAAAACGCATGCAAAAAAAAAAAGAAAAAAACAATTTATGGGCATTTATAATAACATATTAATATGTTTTTTAGCCCGAATGATTAGTTATTTTTGATATTATGGTCGTTATATAGTGTCCATATTTTAATTTTCAAAAAAGAGAACAATTGGGGTAGGAGGAAGGGAGATTCATATTTCAACCCTTAAATACTTTTTTTTCGGCTAAAAATAATTTTATCTGGTGAAAAACGTTTCATAAAAGTTATATAACCAAAATAAATGATTTTTTTCCTAATTACAAATTACCTACTTAGCATGTTTAATGATACAAAATCATACTAATAATATTTACTTTAATTATAAAACCAGGTTGTAACAGATGTAAAAAATGCGACTTTACACATTTTAGTTGTATATTATATTCTAAAAACAAAAGTTATTTTAATATGTTGCATATGTGCAACGAAAAACATTTAGTATTAAAATCAATAAATTTAAAAATAAATAATTTTTTTCGGATGAAGGTTTTTTAATTAATATATTTTGGATCTTGCTTTCTACAAAAAAAATAAAAAACAACAACAAAAAAACAGGATATTTGCAAATAAAAAACAAAAAACAATTTATAGATATTTATAATTACATACTCATTAGGGTTGAATTTGATTTTTACTGAAACTCCTGAGAATTACTCGAACTCGCCCGAAATACTTTTTGAAAAAGTCAACGCTACTTGAACTCGAATAATGAAAACGAATCGAAATATTGAATTAAGTTTAGTCAAATTTATAGTATCAGTACTTAAAAGGACATTAAATACATATATTTATAGACTCTCCTTTCATACTGAAAGAATAGTTGATGTCAATTAAAAATGAAAAACCACATCTGGAAATTCTCAAAAACTCAAACTTAGCCGAACTAAAAAGTTGCTATTTTGAATTTACTATGGCAAACTCGATTTTACGCCAATAAATTTTTGATTAAAATTAAATACTAAAATGAACCCTTTTAGGCTAATTGTTTAAAATTAGATTATGTGCAAATTTCTAATTACAAAAATGTTACTTATGTTATGTTTTATTTTAAATCAGTCAAAACCTATGTTTTTTTAAAGTTTTTGATTATTAATGAAGTATTTTTTAGTATCCAAAGTAATTGACAAACTATTTATGTTAATTTTTTTAACAGAGAAATATTTTTTTCGGAAATGATCAATTGATTTAAAAGGGGATATTCTGTCTAACATTTTGGCCACTTTTTGAACTAACACATTAATAATGCAAAATTTATGTTTGAGTTTGATAACAATGTTTTTCTCTAAATAATACATATAAAATTAGATTTGTAATGTTTCCAATACAGATGGTTTGATCATTTTTTTCTATGAGGGAATTCGTTTGTAGAATGTAAACTAATCATAAGGAATATATTATGTTAAATAATTAATTGATTATGTATTTGTAATTGCATCCATGAAGACTTTGAACCAATAAATTGTTAAACTGTTTATATATAGGATTACAAAACTCATGTATCAATATGTATGGCGTTAATAGAGAATTTCGATTGAGTGATTGGATATTCATATATCTGTTGTTATGAGCTTTTTAATGTACAGTCAAAAAACAACATATAACTTCCTAAAAAAACAATAATCTCTAACAACCATTAGTATATTTGTAAGATGAAATTGTCCGGGTAAAAAGAGAGTGGTTGTTCGCCCAATTATAATCAGTGCTTCAAATAATAATTTCATACCCACAGATCTTAGTGATAACTAAAATATGTATAAACAAAAATACATATATTTGACTAGTCATAATGATCAGGGTATAAAAGATATGACAGATCACGAGTGCATTTATGCCAGTCATTGATCGGATGACCGGTGTCATTATAGGTCCTGTATAGTTGCCTATTCATATTCTTTTTAGTTTAAAGGATTTAGGATTTGTTTACTCTTTTTTTTAGCTCTTTTTGAAATATTTAACTCAATTTAATTTTAGGTGGAGATTTTGCGTTCCATGGAGTGCCCATTCTAGTTTAATATGTTATTGTGCAAAGAAAAGAGGGTGCTTGGTCATTTTATAACAATTGCATATAAATGTACTTTTAACCCCAAATGATTGGTTATATATTTATTAAATTATAGACCTTTTAAAGTTCAGTTAACGAATGGTAACCACTAACAACCATAAATATATTTGTCAAATTGGATGTTATCTGCCTCATGCGAGTAATAAAACTCATTTGATGTCAAACGCAGGTGCCTATATATGTATGTAGTCCTAACATGGTTCATAGATATATATATATATATATATAATTGTTCATAAAATAGAAAATGAACCATAATTAAATTGATAAGGGGGAGGAGATTTATAAGTCAGATACGTGTAAGTTGTGAATAACTAACCAACTAACCATCAGGTATGAATGATACATCTTCTCCTTATCTAGATACTTCTACCTCCCAATATACTTCTAGGTATTATTAATTACTATTAACTTCATTAACAACAGATGAGTAGTTAGAGCTATGAAATCAAGAGCCGAATTCTTTTTTATTTCTTATTGCATTACACTTAGTATTTTCGTTATTATTATTGAATAGAAGAGAGGAACAAGAAAAAGAAGAAGAGCAGCAATGGATGGAAATCCATTTTTGCCCCCTGCAGAGCAATTCTCTTTGTTTCTCTCTCTCTCTCCCGTTTCCCTCTCCCCTTCTTCTCAGCTCTTTAGAGAAAGAAAGAAATAGAAGGAGAGATGAAGTTCATATTTACAACTCGTATTATTATTTTTGTATATATATATATATATCAACAATAACAACTATGTATTATTACTAATGGAATGTACGTTATTTTTTTCCCGAATTTCATTTTGAATAAAAAATTATGGGTTTATAATCCTGATTATTCGTCCTTTCTTTTTCGTCACCTGTACTCCTGCTGCCATTCTGTCAGATAGTTTTTATTTTTGTGGGGCCACATATTATTTGGTCCATCAATATAAAAGAAAGTTAAAATGATGTTTCTCAAAATGACGTCTGAATTATTATTTTTGTAATAAATGTAATGTTTGAGGGTCAATTACGGTCCACTTTGTCAGCAGATGAATTTGTTTTATATCAGCACAAAATCAAAAATGAGTATGGATCACATAGGTGGCCATTCAACACAAAAGCTAGTTAGAATGATATTTCTCGAAATTGAGTCTGGATTATTGTACTAATATGATTTGTTGAGTAATTATTGTCAATTTTTATCCATAAATTATTATGGTGTAAGGCGTTGCAAATTATATTTATAGGTGCAAATTCATCGTCACAGTCAAATATAATTAGAAATTGATATATTTTATTTTAAAGGGCCCTATTGGATTTAAATTAAGGATCATAAATCAAGTAAAGGTTTAAGACTGTCGTTAATATACTTGGGTGTCTCAAATCATCCCATAAATTTGAATACAAAGCCTAAATTTGAGCGACATAGGTCAATGAAATATTGAGTTTTATGTGGGAATATATAATGAACAAAAGGATCATATTGTAGCCCAATTATGATACCTAAATCAAACAAAGGGTGCGAAATATAGTTATTATTCTTTAATATCTCATCTCAACCTAGAAGTTTGAATACAAAGCCAATAATTTAACGAAATATGTCCATGAAATATCTATATGAAAATATATATTGTACATTTATCTTTTAATTTATTTAAGATTGTTTTGTGTTAACTCACTTCATATATTGGAAATGCAAACAAAATGACCCTCAAAGAACAGCTAACAACATATGCTCTTCTCTAAAAGAAAAATAGAATGAACTTGAGAGAGGGAGATGAAACCTGATAACCTTGACCAAAATCCATGATAAGGAACATCTACTAATACCTGCTACATATGTAAGTATACACCGTTTTCATGTAATGACGCCATTGTGCTAGATGTCTAACAACCATGTTTTTTAACATTAAAAATACTTTTTTCATAAATATTAAGGAAAATAGTCTCTTAATATCTATCCCTCTAAGGCCTAGTTGTATTAGATACCAGATCCAAGTATATTTGTATTAAAAGTATGTTATTACATCCTTATACAATCTTATTTCCATAGTGTAGACAATAAATTAACTATTACAATGGGAAGGATAATATTTTTTTTCTCATATTATCCTACTTTTTCTCGTCCCTAATCGATAAAAAAATAAATAAATGATTGTACAAATCTATATATTTCATAGAGATTTTCTATACTTTTATTTTATTCAAATCTCACTGTTTATCCTTGTCATCAAATAGCCTGGGGGCGTTCACAGGGGGTGGGGTGGAAAGGCAGTAACCCATCCAAAATTAAAGAAATTTATGCTCTTCACTAGAAAATTTAATATTTCTATTTTTGTTCCAAAAAATGTAATTTCTAGTGAATAGCTATGAATTTTTGAAATTTTTCTCCTGGAAATGAAATATTTGAAGTTATTATTCAAAAAGTTTAATATTTTAAAATTAACTTTTGAAATTTTTTCAAAAAAATGCGATTCTTTGTCCAAAAATTTTAATATTTTAGAACTAATTTTTGAAATATTTTGCCAGGAAATGCAATTTTTGTGAACAACTGAGGGTCTTCGGTATTTTCTTCTAAAAACATTTAATTTCTTGTGAATAGATGTGGATTTATTATTTTTTTTCGAAAAATTTAATTTTATGTAAATAGTTATGTTCTCAAATTTTCCTCAACGTTTATTTTAAATTTCTTCATTATATGACATAAAATATCAACTCTGAGCCCTTAACATGGCTTCAATTATGATGTAATTTATGACGTGAATGAAAACAGTTTATTTATATCCTGATAGTTAACCTCACAGTGATTGGATTCTCTTATCAGTAGTCTTCTCACTGACATAAATACATACATAAAGACAACGACATCCTCGGAAGTCTCTCTCCTTGTCGCCGTCGTCAAAACTCATTCACAGTAAACACCACTGTATCTATGTACATATTGTTCAAACAATTTGATAAGAACAGGAAATGACGTCAGAGTTCACATAATTATTTTGTCCTTTCATGATTTTTTTTGTACATTCATCATTTATAGAAAAATTCAATATATATTAGTATATATAGAATTTGGCAATTCTTCCTTGATTTAAAAGTCGGTCCCTTTAACTCACTCTATGGTTAATGTTTGAGTATGATCATTGGTATTTACAATGTATAGTTATTCTCTACCTTGTGTGGTCGGTTGTGTTATTATTATTTCTAAGTGGAATAACCTCTCTCCCCTTCTTCTCCTTCAAATCGGATATCATTATTAGTTACATAATTATTATTGTGTATCGTGACATTGCTCAGTTTATTTGAATCTTTTTTTCGTTGGACATTCGTCAAAAGTCTCCTCTCATGGCACACTCAATGCTCTTAGGGCCAAATATATATAATTATATCGTGTACGAGATGTAATTTGTACATTCCATAACGTCTTATTTAATTACCTACATATAACAAACAGGCATTTTAATGATCAACCATTAATTGATAATATTGGCATTTCATTTGTATCTTATTTATTAAATATAAGTCCCATGATGCCGCTTTTTTCTACGTTTCTCACTTCCATTAATTTGCAAATTATTACTACTGCATAAATAACTATTAATATTTTATTTTAATCTTATTTGTTAAGTATGGAGCGTTTTCAATGACATTATTGAAATGAATTGAAAGTGACGCCATGTCAAAGGCCCCCCTAAAAAAAAAAAACACTTGAGGAGACTTCATTTTATGAAGTTAATAATGAAAAACTAGACTTTTTTGCAAACATAAATGATTTATTATTATTAAATGTTTAACCTTCTTACAACATGGACGACTTGCAGATTGATAACATCAGGTAAAAAATTTCTATAGAACTGAGATTCTTCAATTTTTTTACTTTTGTTTAAAAAAAATAAACAATGTATAATTGATCCGTTATTAAGTTTTATTATAAAAAATGTTAAAAATGACACCCTTAATATAACGAACCTCCACAATACTAACTCACTAACATATTTTGTAAAATAATTAGTGCAAAACGTAAAAATAAAAAAAGTTAGTAAGCTACAAAGAAAAAGATTATTTTTTTACGTGACTTGACGATTTTGAAAATTGGCCATTTTGTTAAAGGAATTCACAACAAAAGTTATATATAACACAGCGTTACCTCACTTGTATAAAAACCTACATTTCATTTTGTTATCAACTGAGAGGGCGTCCGTAGGGGGTGGGCTGTAGCCCCCTCAATCAAGGAATTCTTATTTTTCAGTAGGAAATGTAGTTTGTCAAATGTTTTTCCAAAAAATTTAATATTTGTCATTTTTCCAAATTATTGCATTTTTTGGACTTTCGTTCTAAAATATATATATACTCCTTCACACACATCCTGACTGACGATTAGTCTTCTTAAGATTGATTGGTTGAACTTAAATAAGCTTTGATTAAGCAATAAACATTTCCCTATTATTAATGAAAGAAATTTTCTATTGTTGGGAATAATTTGTCTTAATTACTACCAACTGATTTTGGCCTTTTTTTCTGTTTCTTTTTGAAAGATTAAAGGTTGCTAGATACAATACAGGTAACAAGGTATTTTTAAATAAATATAATATATCTTTATCACCAGTATACTCTGTAAATTCTTCATTTAAATCCTTCATTCTCTATATTTAATCGCAACTTGTACATACAATATATTTGTACAAGTCACAATTTCTACACCCACATGGATTTGTATTTAATATTAGGACTGGGAAGGAACGCACCGTGGTTCACGGTATGGTACATTTTCATAATTGATTTTCTAATTGGTGGTCTTACAAATAGAGAAGAGACTTGTTCTTTATATTTAATAATCTATCAATATTCCTATTCAGTATTTTTCTTCATTATAAAATCTTTCAAAACATGTTTTTATTCTACAAAAATAAAAACATCCTATCAAGTTATCTATTATAATCAGTAATTGAAAGGGTTTGACTATTATAAAGTATAACATAACTTGGAACTTTCCGTACTGTACTGAATCACGGTTCGATACTTAACACTTCTAGTTTGGCTGCGAAAACGAGTGATTTTTCGGTTTGGTAATAAAAAATTTATTCTACACATATTTATGCCATTTTTTTTGGGTTGGAATCTATTCCCGTATTTTCTGATTTATGGGTTGCCCTAACGAGAACAAATTTTTCTTTGCTATCGGCCCAGCCAAACTTATTTAAAGGATCGAATTAGTTTGTTCCTTTATAAATTATAACGGTTTATGATTTATATACTGGAACTAACATTAGTATATACTAGCAATACTACTCAGGATTGACTTGAGTTTTTAGTCGAAGAGATACAGACAATCCTTGCTTCAATAATATAAATGATAACAATTAAATACATTCTACGTGTTATTCATCATTTTTAATCACCACACGTAGTTACTCAATACTTAGATGTTTTTGTTCATCCAGAATAAAAGAATAGCTTGATAATTTTTTTAAATATGATTTGATGTACAAAGGAGTACTTTAGCTAATTGCTTTACCTCATGTTAAGTCATATTCATTTTAAATTTTTTATTTATTTAAATAAAGTACTTTCAATTTTTTTTTTTTTTTTAAATGTACTTTTACAATATACTTTTTTTTATATGACTGCCACGCTCGATTTAATTGTTATTTCTTAGATCAAGTATCTATACTAAAAAAAAGCTCTTACTTTCAACTTACATACAGACAGATTTTGCTATATTAATATATATATGTTGTGTGCAAGTTACCATTTCTGTACAAGTTGTTACTTATTTAAACATAATTTACGAGTGAAATGTTTTACTTTTCATAGTGCTAAATTTTAATTAAATCATCACCCATTTAAATTACCGACTAATAAAATAGATGCATTCAAATTACACATTTAGTATGTATTTACGAGTAATAAAATAATTGTGGGAATTTGAATATTATAATGTACCACAGAATACGTCTTCTCAATTAGTAATTATCATTCAAACAAAATAAAAAATACATAATAAAAAATATATCGACCATCCATAAAGTATCCAATTATTGCATTATCCTTTGATTAGTGAAAATAGGATTTCTAATAGTTTGATGAAATAATTGTAACACCTACTTGCACAATTGTATCCTTGCACCCTTCGAAATCCATGCATTGTCACTTTTTTAATGAGCCAACTTTCGATTAACTCCTAATTTCTTCATTTTTAATAACTATTTTGGAGTTGCAACTTGTACAAATAGCTCAAATGTACAAGTTAAAACCTGTAAACACATCATAAACATATAATTCAACCCGACTATAGATGATAAATCAATGACTTATTTATAAGAGATAAATCAATTATTTTGGATATTTTTGTAAAAACGAAAAAAAAATTAAATTAAATTGATCTGAATACATGTTATATATATTTATATATAAAAATAACTCGGAAAGAAGATATACTAGATATTAATTTATATGTATAAATATAGAACATTGTACATACTATACTCTTCTACAATAACAATAAGAAAAATAAGAAGCAAATCTAATCCTCCCTTCAATTCGCTTCTAGTATGTAGTAGGGGAGACGGGAAATAGTTACGACAGTTATGGGTTTGAACACGACATACCTACATATTTATAGGCAACCTGTATGGACTGTTTTACGTAGAGGACGACTTGTTTGCAAATGTAGGACACGAGTAACCCGGCAAAACTCAATAGGATTTTAAACGATAATAATGGTTGAAGTTGATATCCATAGACACGGAGTCATTTGATTTTTTCCACATAAATTTGACTACCTCTTAGTGTTTAAAATTTAAGACCTTTTCAGGTTTTGATTGGATAGAGGGGGCCAAGATGCTATTATTATTCATCAAAATGCCCCTATAACGAACAAAATATATAGAGATTAGAAGTTGGGAAATATCTTGAACTAAATTTCAGCTGTTCAAAAACAGAATTTAGTAGAGACTGTCAGAGTACTAACGAGTTGATCATCATAATTTATACTAAAAAAATTTTTTCCTTTTGGGATATTGCTTTGGCCAATCGTTTAATCAATTCAATAAATTCAGCTGAGGTAAAAAACAAAGGAAATCCCGACTCAATCATTTTTGTTTTAGCTAAATTCTTCTACCCGAGGTGTATACTAAAGACGTATGCCTCACAATGCCAAACTACCATCTAAAATAACTGTTTGTCGCTTTATATTTCTTTCTCTAGGGTTATACCAGTCAATAGATTTTTGAAAAAAACGTGTTTAATTGCCTCTTGTCAAATGTTGAGACTCTCTCCTTAGCTTGAAACGGTTCCAACTGTTAAAATATATTGAATTTGTTTTAGAAACTCAAATAATTAGACAAAATAATACTTTTTCCTAAATAACTATCTAACCTTTTCATTATATGAATGATTCAATTTGTATATATTATATCAGATTAAAAAATATGTTCTATATTATAGATCACTAATCAATCAGTGTTATCGATCTGTGAATTTCATAATCAAAAGACTCTTTAGGGTCCTGTTCGGACTAAAAAACATGAAAAGAGTAATAACATAAAATGATACGGGTTACAAATGAACAATACGTGTAAAATTTCAGGGCTTGTAGCAGCTGTCCTCCTTGTATTGAGCGTTCAAAATATCTCAAACTTTTCCTCAATAAATGAGTTTTGATGATTAAAATTATTTGAGTCACATAAAAACAATTAAAAACTCAGATAATTATTATAAAAATAACACTTTTAAAGGAAATAAAAAGTTATAATACAATAAGTCGTAGAGAAAAGAAAGATCAAAATTACGGATTTTCAGATGTCCCGCTTTGTAACTGACTTGGTCTCCCCTATTATTATAAAGGCTGGAATAAAAATTTCATAGACCGAATAAAGCCCCCTAGAGAGAAAGAAGAAGAAGAAGAAAATAAAATCTCTTTCAAAATCATTTCTTTTTGTTTCTCTCTCTATATATGTATATATTATACACATATATATTATAAAGGTTAAATTACTGCAATATTTTGTTTTGCATTTATCCAAAATAATTTTTGAATTACTGTTTAACATATTTTTTTTTTTCAATAATATTAGACATATTGCGTAGGGGTATTACATATCCCTTTTATTCACTTGAGAATAATTAATAACCCCATATTATGTAAATATATTTAACATCCTTACTTCCCTGGGGTGTTTATCTACTCCAGAGACTGAAATATCAGTTTAATTTCTTGTTTGAACCATATTTTTGGTTTATCTTCCATGTAAACACGAAATTCTTGATTTACTTCCTGTAAATCCAATTTGTCCCTTATAACAGATAGGACCCCCCAAGAGCGTCATTTCGGTTTATGATGTAACCTTTCACTATATTTCTATTGTGAACGTTGATTGGTTAAATTTTGATGTGATTTTTATTCACTCCAAGGACTGAAATTTTCTTACAGCCCGCTTAAAATCATCTGCAAGGTGGAGACAGCAGGGGCGTCTGCAGGGGTGGGCTGGAGGGGCTGTAGCCCCCTTCCCCAATATTTGAAATTTAATTAAATTTTTAAAATTTTCTCCCTAAAAATTTAATTTCCTTTTAATAGCTACGGGTTTTAAAAGCATTTCTTCAAAAATTTAGTGTTTGAAAAAAAAATTCATTTTTTGTAAACACATTGAATTCTAAGTTCCCTGCAGCACAAACATTAAAGCTTAGTAATGTGGCCTGGTCACCTGCAGCCAATGATGGACAAGCGGAGAGTAACGTCACAAATAACACAAATGGGCTGTATTTATGAGTAACACATTTTTACTAAGTAGCTAAATATTTGTAATCTAACAAGGAACCGAAACTTTTTGGAATCTCACAGTGGGTCCACGTCGTTGTTCTTTTCATGTTGGTATATCCTTGCTCTATGCAATGCACCGCTGCTGAGGTATACTCGTACTGGAAGCTGGTCGTGTTAGTGAATGCAGTGGCTTGCCGAACCCCTGTGAGTGTCTCACCCAACCCAGGTTAAGAACCCCAGCTCTAGAGTATAGAAGTTGAATATTTAGATTATCAATTCACAGGTATACAAGTACTCAATTTGCACATTGTTGCTTATAGCAGGTATCATCAGGGCGTCCACCAGGGGTGGGCTGGAGAGGCTTTAACCCTCCCCCAATTAAGGAATTTTCACTATATACTAGAACTTTTTTTTGTCAAGATGAACTTTTTTTTGTATACCTTTCGATTTTTGAAATTTTTTTACCAAAAAAGTAAATTTTTGAGATTTTTTTCCAAATATTTTGTTTTTGACAAAACTTAATGTAAAAAAATTATTTCCAAAAATTTCTATTTTATGAGTAACTTTAGATTTTCAAATTTTTTTCTAAAGAAATTTAGATTTTAAATATAATTCTTAGAATTTTGTTTCCAAAAAATAAAATATTTGAAATTCTTTTGCAAAAGTTTAATATTGAAAGTTGTATGTTAGAAAATTATTATATATAATATGTATATAATAAAAAACATTTATTTTAATGTTGGAGTCTTTAAAATCCCAGGAAAAGTACTTGCGTTAGAAATTAAAGGGAAGTAACTACGGATTAAAATGATCTTCAAGTACATTTAACAAAATTTAAATTAGTTTACGTCTTTAGATTATCATTTTCCGGCTTTGTACTTTATTATTTACTTACTACGAAGATAATCCTATCGCAATTGTCGGTCTGGGGCCAATATTTTCTTGTGGGTGTACAGTAAGTACATATAAATTTAAGACTAAGCTGATATTGATTTTGTTTTTAAGATCAATACGGATTATTGTTATTTGCGTTTTAATGGATCAATGTTTGTCATGTTTCAAATTTTATGTAGAGTTTTTGTTTTTGACAATAAATGATAAAAAATCTTTTCACTAATAAAGGAGTAAAAGTGTCACCATATGTAAAAATTTAAATTGACTGCAGTCAAGATTGTGTATAGAAAAGCCATAAAGCAAGGGGAGAAACGATGACTACGGCATCAGTTAATATTCAAATTTAGTTGACTACGTGAATACTTTATTGTACGCTAGAAACTAGGTTTCATGACTTACTGTAGGTATAAATAATGATAATACTCTATGAATTCATCCCTTTACTTGAATTAACAAGGTATATTCTACAAAAGGAAGAAAATATCCATATGTCACTGAAAGAGTAACATGATCTGTGGTATATTGGAAACGATATCTTACGGGGAAAACGTTTTATCGTTCCCAAAGCAATCTCATAAAGCAAACAAACCTATTTCGTCACTTTGGTTAACAGCTCTGGTATAGATTAGTTATGGGTCAAAAATAAAAAAAACTGATATAAATGGCCTGACACGGTCATGTCATACTTTTTCAGAGATGAAGTATGTATAAATATTATTGGTATCGTTTTTTTTTAACTTGCTGATATAATTTATTTTTTGTGAAAAATAACAGTTCTAATTAACACAATTTGGTGTTTATTATCGATTAATCCCAAACAGCCTATCAGTCGCCGATTTATAGATCCACTCTACCTATAACAACATGAGACACGTTAGTGAGATTTAATCTTGAAGTTAAAGAAACTGATTGCTTGAGGCTGTGAATAAGATTTATTCCTTATTTTATTGGATGGCCAATAAACCTACTAGCCCCACAGCTATAATAAAAATTAGCAAAAACCCTTGGTAGCTTGAAAGGATTTCCTTTCATAAGTGAAGAAAAATTCCATGCAAGATGGAATTCATTTTGTGAAATTATAGAGGTTGTGTTGTTATTTATAGAGTAATTCATGCCATTGAACAATCCTAGCGGGAACTGTTGTCGTAAGGCCGTACATGTAAATCCGGTGTATTTTTTAGCTTGACCGATAATTTGAAATTGGTAGTATAAAGGAACTTTTTTTTCCTTAGTAGTTGTCATTATTATTTAATTTTTGAGTAGTGAATATCCTTTCCTAAATAGATTCAATTATATTCAAAACCTAATATGTAGAACGTTCGTGTGTGCTCATAAAAGACGGAGCGTAACCATGAGGATTTGTTGCGGAGTTATAATTGTAAGGCCTTGTTGGACTCAAAGTAGAATTGAGGATCGACACCGAAGTAGTCTCTGCCAATGTACTGCTTTACTTCATTCTCTCTCTCCTCCTTCGTCGCAGCTGATTGTAGGTGATATACTGACACGTCAAGAGCGTTATTCTTTCTCTCCTCCAAAACATTCTTCAAATCGTGAGGATTACCATGTTGATTTTCGTTTTTTTTTAACATGCCCATTCCATACTGGATTTTCACCTTTGCGTATAGGCATCTATAAGTACTGATCAAGTGATCTTCTTAACGCCACTTGGCTTACAGCTTCGATCGTACTAAAAAATTAACTTTTGTCTCTTAATATATGTAAGAAAAAAGATATTTAATATAAATTACTCGTGTATCTACATTATACATCCGTTTTTTTAATTGAGAGTAATTTTTGTGAGTACATTTTTATACTTAAAAATGACTGTCAAAATACTTTGCTCCTTCATTGAATTGCACTTGACTCTAAATATATATCATAATTTGACATTGATTATTAATATTGATATCATGATTAGTTGAAGGCCTGTCAAATAATCCGTCTTTGGCCTTTTGAAGATAATGTGAACCATACAAACATTATACACAATTAATTCTTAATGAAATGGATCGTAATCCTTTATGACCAAATCATCTATAAGATTGTAATACTATACTTATGAGTAATTTCTTCTCTTCTTCTTTTGTTTTTTCTGCATTCTCTTTTTCTTCCCCTCCTACTCCTCCGTTGATGATAATGATCCACCCTTTCATTCATCAGTCATTAAGATTTCACGCAAAGCCTTTATTGAAAGAATAAAATAAATAATATATGAATATAATAGTGATGGATGATGATGATCGAGATTGGTCATGGTCTTGTCACCAATCTTTGAAGCTCTGCTCCCCCTAGTAATGAATATTTCAAGGAAAGGCAAATTAAATAAGAACTGCAGTCTGGTATTGTAAATGTTGGAAATTTAACTTTGAAATTTTTTTTTTGCAAAAGTTTAACTTTTGAAAATTTTTGGTAATAGTTATGGATTTTCAAAAAAAAAATTCGGTAAATTTGGATTTTTGGAAGTTTTTTGAGTAAATTTGGATTTTTGGAAATTTTTTCCCCAATAAATTCTGAAAACAAATAAAAATAATTCTCCAGATGTCCCTGAAAGGATAAATCTTTTTTTATTTTTAATACCTTATCTGTTTGACTTTTCAATTGTTTTTAACCGAATCAAAAGCGGGGCAATACCCCTAGTCCCCACTACAACCAATCCTGAAGATACACCTAATCAGTTGTTTTATGTATTCAACAAGAGGAAAATGATGACGTCAGAGTTGGTGCCGACTCAATTATAACGATCATTATAAATAAAGAAAAAAATATTTACGACTCGTATTATAACTACTTCATATCATACTCAAAATCTTTCAAGATAAACAAAACAAAGATTAAAGTGACTCAAAAGTGGACAAATATTTTGAAAACAACAATATACATATATATGTTCAGCACTCAGCATACGTTATGATAATATGTATTTGCTCTAATTAATTATTATTAACGTCGGTTACCTCCCTGTGCAATGTATGTATATTGTAGACTGTTGTAGCTAGATAGGTAGATAGGTGTGACCGTGGTGATGTGCCCTGTCTATATAGTGCAATTATGAGTTAAAATAGCTCTTCTTCAAAAAGTACTATTAACTCCAACATATCGTCCTCATACGCCATTTTGAAATTTTATTTAACACCTGCTTCTTCTCTTTTATTTATCCATCTATTTATGTACAATTTGTGTTAACCCTTTGTTTTTTCTACTGCAAATTTTTCACAGATATACTATTTGCATATATGTGCATAAAACTGTCCCGTTTTAAAATGAATAGGTCTCCATCTGCTCAAATATCTTTTCCTTTGGTGATTATCAAGAACTGACTATGACAAAGTTTAAGAGCTTCTCACGGACATTTCTAGAAATACATTAACCCAAAACTTTGCTATATTACTTTTTTGTGCAATAAAAAAAGCTCAAGTATCTTAAAAATACCCAATTTTGACGCAAAGATTCTATTAATTTCTTTTTCTAATAAAAATGACAAAAGATGCCTCAAACTTTACCAATGTTAGTTTTTTTATTGTTTGTTTTTATTAAGATAAATATTCAAGATAATAATTATCTGGTTTTTTTTAGGAAAGGAAGAGACTGCCTACAAGTCGTTGGTTAAAGAACTCTGTGTATAATACCTAGTTATTATAATAATATAATCATAAGTATACAACTAATTAGCTTTGATTCCTTTTTATTCATCAAAGAGAAAGTTACATACATAAAAATAAATACAGAGAAATAAAAAACCAAAAAAAATCTAGAGATTTTTTTTAGTATGAGGTGAATTTAGACTTTTTATTCTTGGCATTTCCTCTTTTGCTCCTGCAATCACCGAACTTCCTTTTTCTTCTTCTCATATTAAATAAATACCTATGCACCATGTTATTTATTTGTTAAAATACGAGTATAACAATGCAATTTTTTATTTTTACATCAAAGGGCACAAAGGGATCTAGATTTAACGCACTGCTATGTACATACTTGTATGAACTAACGGATACCACAAACCATTTTCTCCCTCTTTTTTTCCATTATCAGATTTGCAAATGATGCGGATCCTTTGCTATATTTGGTTACGGTTATTTGATAAGAGTGGTTGCATGCAGGGCTTGACGGTCTTTAAAATTACCCGCTAGCTAATAGGGCTAGTCATTTTTTTTACTAGCCCAGAAAACCACAAATATTGGTCCATTTTTAGACTAGTAAATGACTCGTATACCTGTCCTTTTGTAGGAAATTACGTAAATTTTGGGAGTACTAAAATACTCTTATATATTTTCTATAAAACACAATATATTTTTTGAATAAACTGCACAACTAAAAATTGAGCTTGTAATATTCGTATAAAAATTATTATTCATGTTCTATAGAAAATCAGAACTAGAATAAGCTCTAAGTTCTACATTTAGAAGTAAGTGTGTATATTATGACGTCAGACTATGTATATCTCATCTCGAAATGAGAAACAAATACTCATTAAAAGATTTAGACTTGAAAATCATTTGAAACTTTAGAGCAACGGCTCTAAACTGAAATTGAGTTCCATTAAAACTTTTTAATTATCCCTTTATATATATATTTATATATATGATGTGTACAAACTGTAATGTCTGTACAATTTCCAACGTGTATCTCATATTGTACAAGTTGCAGTTTATTCGTCTATAAAAACATTATTTTATTACAACATTGGTTATACTAATTACCAACGATTAATTGATACTGACATTTCATTTTGATGTATAAAAATTACATGGCTATTATTTATAATATAACTCTGGGCATTTGAACTTTATAATGAATATTCCGAATACTTACATTTTAGACATTTGTAATGAAATAGTCAAAAATTACACCATTAACATTTCGATCATCTAAGGATGTTCAACTATTGCATTATTCTCTTCTCAATTGCTGTAAATCTTTCATCCACAACTATTAACCTCATTTTTTGATTACAACTTGTACAATTTGCTTATACTAATTACAACTTGTACAAAGTTGCAAATTGTATAAAACATCAATATATTTATCATTATAAGAAAATGTTTATTATTTTAAAAGTGTTTTTTAAACATTATATTCTGAAATCGGGAAATTTTGGTGAACAGCTCTATGAGTATTTTTTTTTTTTTTTACAAACTCGCAGTAGTATTTACAATTGTTCCCAGTTATTAGCAATAGACAAAATAGACAAATTTTCCTTTTGTAATATTTATTTGCTCCGCAACAAAGTTTCAGTGTTACTCTCTTTTTTTCATGAGCACTCTCAGACGTATTTACTCAATACTTGATTGTTCTCTTCTAAAGAATAATACTAGCAGCTTGATAAAATTATAAGCATTGTTTAGGTTGATTAAAAAAAACAAAAAAACTTGTACACTTAAAAATTCTTAGGATTTTTTCAACCCTTAATGCATGTACTCTACTTTTTTTTTAATATGCCTCTCTGAGCCTATACGCACTGTTTGCTAAGTTTATGACTAAATCAGAGCTGAGAACTCATAATTAGAGTTTCATTTTAGCCTGATTATATTGCTACTCCAGATTCGATTTGAACTCAAAATGAAGGGAATTACGGTTCAACTTGGACTCAATCAGCTCAAATATTCGAGATCTGACCTTCGCCTAAATAGTTCTGATAAAAGGAGTTAAACATCAAAAAACCTTATCAACTTTATCCGCTCTGCATTTGAGACGATAAATAATTCTCAATAAACCTAATAAAATATGGAGGGTTGGGGGATATTCCCTTAAAAACATGCTCTCACATTCTACATATCATGATTACACCATTATTATATCATATCCAGTTTCAGAGAAAGATTGATTTTAATGATACAAGGTCAAAGAGACTCGAAAAAAAATATATATCCAACATATAAACAAAAAATAAAGTTTTCTATTTTTTTTTCAATTGTAAACAATCCTAAGAACATTATAAAAAAACGATATTTATCATCCCTCTTTGAAGGTTATCTAAAACCTTCTGACATCAAACTCCTTGTTAAATTAAAGGTTAAAAAAATGCACTAGCAAAAGAATCACACATAAACTAGTGATACTACAGATGACAAGTCCGAACTGGTTCGCAAACTAAGAAAAGTGGGCTACATACAAATTGTTTTTTTCAAAATACATAAAAAATCTGATTTGTGAGCCGTGCATTTTTACTGACCAATGAAAATGGAGGGATGGAAGGGGACAGAAGCTGACAAGACTAGGACACAGGGGGAAATTTTGTATTAAAAAAATTACGCCCAAAAATGTATCCTGTTAAAAGAAACTGAAATTTACAAATGCCTTTTTTATAAAAAGTAATCAAGAAATGTCTGACCTAAAATTAAGTCAGAAAATCTTTATAAAAAAATGCAAGTCACTATTAGGGCAAAATTTGATTTCCCCTCTACCAAAATAATATACAATCCCTATATTGAATGTAGCAATGATTCGTAATCTTTTCATCAATTCAAAGTTGCCCTTGGTCCTACTTTTTTATGGAGCAAATAGTTTTGGCAGAATATTTGGGTAATTTTTTATTTTAAGCTTGACCTTTTTCATCGAAAGGATCATTTTTTTTGTTGGAAAATAAATTACTTGATGATTCTGCTAAAGAACCAGCTCAGAACTGCTTAAATTTAGTTGATAATCTGTTCAAAATCAGGAACTGTTAAGCCAAAGTAGTTTATTAAACCTGGAACCACAATTGAAGGATCTGATACATTACTAATATACGCCATCGAAATATATGTATAAGAAAGTATTTACTAATTTGATTGCCATTTTGTTTTCGAGGAGGTTCTAAAAATGTATTTAAAAAAAGGTTGCATAGACTGGGAAATTATGTAAGATATGTCTAACTATCAATTTTAGAATAGGTCCGATACCTAAGTTATTAATTAAATATCAAATCGATTTCTAATTATTATAAAAATTAAATTTTGGTATGGATTGTAACATTTAAGTATTTCATAGGCTACCCATTGTTTATAATGGAGACTGGATTCCAATATGGATGTCGTGTAGAAGTTGTAACTTTTATAAGGAGATTGTACAAGTTGCAATCAAAAAATGAGTAGAATCATTTTAAAGGATGACTTGTACTTGTGATTAAAGGTAATACAATTAATGAATTTTTAATAGATGCCTACTTTGTTGATGTCTATATATCTGACATTTCTTATGAAAGCTAATGTCAGACAAGTAATTACCTTTAGTACATTATCAAGTTTAGATGCCTATATTTATGTTACTTATCATCATGAATAAGTAATATTAATAGATCCAAATGAAATGATAACATAATTAATTGTTGGTGATTAAAATGACGTATGTAATAATTAAATATGGATTTTAGGATGAAGAAAATTGAAACTTGTACAAAAGATGGGGAAAAAAGTTAAAAACATAAATCGGATATATTTAGAGTTATTATCACAAAAAAAAAAAAATTGAGATGAAAGTTTAAATCGTATATTGAAAAAGAATGAAATAGGATACAAATGCAAAATAAAGTTTATTATTATTTAAAATACTATCCATTTTATTAATAGTGGAGACTGTATGTATAAAACAAAAAGTTTGATCCGCTCTCAATTAATTGGCTATTTTTAAAGCCAGAATTACAGAAAATGTTTGAGATTAAGGCTTTAAAATATATATTTATTAGAGAAATGTGTTGAAGTAACACAAAAACAATCTTGAAGTAAAATCGATAAAAGAAAACATGTACTATTTTTTTCTCTTTCATAAATAAAGCTCAATATTTCATTGACATATTTCAATTTGTGTTTAATTTTTAATTTTTGTGTTTAATTTTCCGGGATAAATTTAAATAGTTAAGAATGTTAACAATAGCTTAAAAGCTTCATTTGATTCATGAAACTTAATGTGGCCCCGATATGGTCTTTTAAATATAATATATCAATTTCTCATCTTTTCATTATGACAATGCATTTTTGCTAATTTAAGTGACATTTATGGATCCTCCAAAGAATTAATCAGAATATGTTGCTGATAGAGATTGATAATAATTTGTCGACGAATTCAAATGTAATTGACACATTTTTGTTTGCTTTTATGTTGATGGTTCACATATGCAATGTTGTACAAATATTAGATAATAATTGTAAAGTACACCCCATTCTTGACTTTGCTGGAAAGGAACATAGGTATAAGATCTTGACCATAACATTATTTGCATAATAAATAGAAAGTTTAAAAGTATTTATAATGTGTTTCGTTGCAGTATAAACATACATGCAAATACATGAAGATTTGCAGGGTCTACATATAATGTCACGTTATATGACAGCTTTATGAGGAACATATTATATTTTTCAGTTGTCTCTTTTGTGATAGTCCTACCATAGGATATTGTAGTCTTAGGTGGAGAAAATAAATACAATACAAACAACCATTTTTTTGTCACATACTTACTATCTGATCCTTCCGAAACACTTATCAGACCCCAACACATCCACAGTGTTACTTATTCATCTTTCATGAACACAATCACACTTAAATCACTTCAAATGTACTTAGATGTTCACTCCTCAAGATTCATAAAGTTATGATAACATCTTTGAAAAAAAAGAACAATGCTCAGGTTGCTAACAACGAAACATACAACTCCTGGGGAAAAAAACCCTTCGAATTTACAAGTTTCGATAGTATAGAATTTAGAGAAGTATTCTAAGCAAATGTTTAGTTAACATAAGTCAAGAAATCTGCAACCAGGAGCTTCGTGATACTTAAATATATTTTCCCATTCTGGGGCTTCTGGTTTCCAACTACAACATTTAAGGTTTGGGATTGGATCATGGGTTTTCAGTTGAGTGCCCTTGGTTTAGAGTAGTTGTTCGGCACTTAATCAGGCTTCTATCTAAGGAAGGAAATTCAAAATTATATGAGGGCCAGGAACTTTTCTTTGGGGAGGTTAATCCCCAAAAAATATCAAAGCAGTAATATAATAAATAGATTTACTTTTAAAATATACATATGGTATTTTTTTTTCTTTTCGTGGAGACAGCAACACAACTGCCCTTCAGACATCACAGGTCTGTGGGGCACATTTAAAAATAAATTATACATAGCTACCATACTACTCTGTTCTCGTAATGACCCCTCCAAGGCCTTCATGTCAAATACTAAATTATTTCAAAATATCTTATAAAATATTAAACATTGTCTTATTCTATGAGATCTTTCAGCCAAAGTATGAGTCAGAGCTGTAGTAGTCGAGTTTGGACTTGGAATCGAGACATTTTAATGGACTTGGGCTTGACTAGTATTTGAAACCATATGGACTTGACTTGGAATCGGTACCATCTGGAATCAGTATCATATGAACTCAAAATTGAAGATATTTGCCTTTTGATATAGAGTGGTACGAGTAATTTAACTTTGGACTCAGGTTGAACTGGAAATTTCCCAGGTACATTAATACTTGCGAGTAATTTTTAACTATATACCCTTAATTACAAGGAACCTTCAAAAGTACAAAATAATGCACTAATGCAAATAAGTGACTGATGAATAATGAATCATAGGCGCCACAATAGGGAAATGACTTTAGACTTCACTTTTTTAAAGACACTAACAATAAAAAGTTGCCTGATATGTTGTAATCAATATTATAACGTCATTTTCATAAATATCGGTGCGGGCGTGCTACACAATATAAGTACTTATTAGAATTTAAAAAAATAATGTGTTATAAACATCATATAAAATATAAACATATATGCATAAAAAAATTGCCTAGATAAGAAGTCCATATTTTATTTATGTAAAAAAATTGCCTAATCAAAACTTGAAAAGAAAATTGCAAAAAAAACTTTTTTACACTAATCACACACACAAAAAAATAAAAAACTGAAAAACAATAGTAAATATAAATATCGGAATTGTAAAGAGAAACATGAGGCATTTCTTCTTAAAAATTGAAAATTGACAGTAGATGAAAAAATAAGAAAAAAATAGAAATATTATTCAGGAAATTATAGATATTTCAGTTGAACAACATTTTCATGAGTCATAATTATATTCAAACGAATTTCCAGACAAATTTTTACAAAGTTTATTTTATATAAGAATCCAATATTTCATTGGAAATCCATTTTTTTGTACATGAAAAAAGAAAAGAAACTGCAATTTTTACTGATTTCTTTTTTGCCCGTAACTTTTTGGGGTTTGACAAAGTTAAGAAAATGTTTTTATTTGATAGTTGTTTTTGAGACGCTAGTCGCTTTTTGATTTACAACTTAACCCCCTATCTAGCCACTTTGAGCCTAAAAATACAGATTTTGTATTTGGGGCTCAAAACATGCCCCCCTTATATGAACTCCTCTCACCCCCAAAAAAAAGAACAAAAAAAAAACAAGTGTCACCCTCATCTTAGCCTGACTAGGTTCAAAAGAGGCACCCATTCAAAATTTCAGCTCCCTAAGATGAACAATGTGGTACTCATAAAGAACACAGAAACACACTCTATTTTATATATATATACAGATGAATATATATATAGGACATTACGTCAAACTAACTTCTGATGTAATTGATAATGGGAATTCAAAAACGAGTTGCATTTGTTCTTTAAATAAGTTGTGTTAAAAATAAATAATGTATAGATTGTAGCAATCAGGAACAGAAGATAAATTATGTGATAATATTAGTCGATGGAACTTCTATGATAGCTAGACAAATGAATCATTTTTGTATTTCAAAGAATAACGAAAGAAAATAAATGTCCCTATTATTTATTAGTTTAAATATACATATTTAATGCATGGATTTCTGAGAGATGGAGATATGATAGTTATGAGTCATACTTTTGTCTCGAAAATATTCTTATGCATGGAAGTAAATGCATTCATATTTTAACAATAATTGTTAGTAGTGTTTCTATTTTGTACATTGAACTTATTAATAATATTTAAATTTGTACGTACATATGTTGCAATTTGCTATAGATCTAGACACCCCCAACCCTACCCTACAAAAATCATGTATATTAAAGGCAATAAATCAAATTTCTAAACAAAATACTTCCACTTTATAAATTATAAAAAATTATTATCATGGGTATGTGAATTGCCTTTTTTTGTTAAATCGAAAAACATCGAAATACCTATATCAATTTTGGCATTGGAGCTAATATAAAACTATTCATATTGTGTATGACCAATGTATACACTTTTTTTTAGATAGATATAATTTTGCAAATGACCCTAAATAGGGATGTGAATGTGACCTAAATTGTAGTAAACAATAAAACCACACCTGAAGAAGGAATGCTATAAAAAATAGGGTAACTTAAGAGGCGAAATATCTTCTGACAGATATCACTTTAAATTAGAATACATTCCTAGAAATAAACACCAATCGTATCTACCATGGACATAGGCCAAAGTTACTTCGATGTTGATCCTCAATTCTACTCTGAGTACTCAAAGAAGTACCAAAACTATGGGCGCCATTTGCAAAGGTGTCTGCAGACGGTTGGCTTGAGAGCTGTACAAATTAAGATATTTTGCTTTAAAAAAATACTAATATTTGAAATAAAATTAGATTTAAAAAAAAAAAAAAAAAAATTATTTTCTGTGAATAGCTATTGATTTTTGAAATAAAAATTTAATGTTTAATTTTTCAAATTTAAATTTTGGTGAACAGCTATGGATTTTTGGATTTCTTTTTCCAAAAAACTAATTTTTAAAATTTTTTTCCCAAAAAATAGTTTTTGGATTTTTTCCAAAAAAATTCTCAAAACAAAGCCCCCTATATTATAATCATGCAGACATCCCTAATTTTCCCCCAAAATTTTCGAAATTTTCATCGTTATCGTCTTATAAATAGTTTATTCGTTCAAATTTACTCCCTTTCAAAAAAAGTTGTTTGTACAAGGGGAGTATCACAAGGTGGAAGAGGCTGGAGAGGCAATACCCACTACTCACCCGTAATGAAGGAATTTTTGTCTCGTACAAGGAAAGATGATCTCTTTCCAAGAAAAAATTTAATGATAAAACAGGGATTGAAATTTTGAAGGATTTCTAAAAAAACGTCATTCGACAAATTATGCAATGGAGCAAAAATTAATTTTTTTGAATCTTTGAAAAAAATTCAAAAAAATCCTGATCTTTGTTACTCTCCGTCATTCTTGAGTATATATTTATATTTTTTACCACAGTTATTAGAAATTATAAAGTTGGTTGTAGTATATACATACTATTTCAAAATATCTTCATACAACTTGTAATTTGAGACAGTGTAAATAAGACTTCTCTCATGTAGTGATAATAATGTTATTAACAATTTTAATTTGTATATTTGTAATGCAAATGTATATATAGGCAAATTATTTAATTAAATCACGCGATAGAACACTACACGTGACTCTATTGATCTATAACTACACTTTTCTTCATCATCAGTAGCTCATTTTGTATATTTATCAGGAAAATCAGCATCATATATAATGTGCAACATAAATTAAATTATAATTTAAGCAACTATAAGTAAGGTTTATCAATTACTCTGTAAATGGGTAGATCTACTTTTCCCCATATTAATCTCTTTCACAAGGAATATTGACAACTAAGTTTTGTTTTTGCAAACCTCTGATCAATATACTACTTTAAGTACTATTTTCATAAGATTGATATTTCAGATAAATTACCATTAAATGTATATGTGATTATTGAGGCAACTTGATGGGGCAAATTGCCTTTGTATTTATTCGTTTTTGCTAGATTGATTCACCCCCCCCCCCTACAATTCTTTGATTGTTAAAAAGGTAAAAACAATTGAAAGACAGGTTCCATTAATAAAAATGGGATTCCTAGAGTTGTAAATTGTTAGTTTTTTTTAAATGTTATTTTAATTGCTCGGATGGTCTTGTACTGATAAAAAAAAAACCGAAATTCAACATGATAACCCTGTCAAAGTTGAAGAATGTTAAAGAAGAGAGGAGTTTAGTTGTTATGATCGTTCATTATATTGACTACAACTAGCTGTGGGATGTTGGTAATAAATACAAATTCCACTCCTTATAAGGCAAGGACATAGACGGGAAATACTCGTTCTTCGATCCTTAATCCTACTTTGAATCCAACAGGGAAATACCCATTTATATAACTTTTAACAAATTCTCAGTGTTAATCTCCATCTTTCATGAGCACATGCAGGACCACCGTCTACGTCGTCAGCAAGTCCGAAACGTTGGAGAGGAAGAAAGGCATAATCAAAAGGGCCAAATTGGACCAGGGCCAAAACAGCCCATGCCAATCCCCTCAAGTCCATGAGGAACCGTGCAAGCAATCTCGGGGTTCACGCCAGACTGTTCAAAGAGCAATTAAAAAACTGGGTGTAAAGAGCCTTGCAAGAGCGGAGAGGCCGCTTTTGACACCAGTAATGAAAGAAACCCATCTCCTCCGTTACAAGACGGCCCTGATACCAATCCCCTTGACTACACCTTTTGGGTGCATGCCAAGGGAAGGCCTGCAGTGCCCGTCATCCAAACACCGAAGCCCTCAAAGCCACTGTCAGTTGGTACTGGGACGCCATGACAGAGGACTGCATCTGCAGTAGGTACCAGGCCCACAGCCGCCACCTCCAAACCTTGGTTGCCGTTAAGGACGGCTACATCAATGTTTAAGAGAGCACAGCCACATATCTATTTTTAGTATTAATTTTGTTGAAATTATATTGTAAATTAATAAATTATACCTTGTTGAAGTTTTAATATTCAAAGTGGTCAGATTTGAATGGACGGCGCGGTAATAAAATAATCAGTTTTATGGGGGGGAAAAACACTGTTCATTTTGCCAACAACAAAACACACACTCTAAACAATCCTTAGGATTTACAACCCTTACGATTATCTACTATATTTGAATAATAATACTACATTTAAAACGAACAATTCGCTAACTACCGACTCATTTTAGTCCTTTTTCGTTCTCCTTTTAAAAGAGGAAGGGTTGAGATACTTTATTACTTAAAAATCAATAAAAAGTGAATGAAACCAATGAAAATATACTAATTATCATATGATATATTTTATAGATGAATCTCATAGTTGTTAATAATCCAATTAAATATCCTTAATGACTCATAGTCAACATTTTATATGAGTATTTCATTCGATGTAAGTAACACCCAGATGTCATATAGAAACTCAAAAGATTAAAAAAAGTTTGTTCATACTAATATGCAACTGTACTTATTTCACGCATTGAGAAAATGATGATAAATAACTGAAAGCTGTTATGTAGATTAGAATAAAATAAAAAAGGAATTTGTCAAATGGCTCAACTATTTAAATCCATTTCTTAGTCAGACATTTCCATTGCATTTATTTAAATATTAATTATTCACCCATTAATTAATTATGAAGAATAAATAAATATAAACACTTATTTTCTCCTATTCCCCTGTCCCATCATATCCTTCACGTCGTCCCAAGGGAGTCTTATAAAAGCAAAGTGCCTTTGGGTTTTATGTAAGTATATATCCATCATTGTTGGATGGATTGATTCATCAACCTCCTTGAATGATTGTTCATAAAATGAAGACTGTCCCTCATTTAAATTTTTTTTTTTTTTACTTGCTCTCTTAAAAAGTTTTCCTTTTTAATTCTTTTTATATAAAAAAAAAAGAAGAAAATAAATTCCAATTATATTCTGTCAATATGTGAATTTATAAAGAAATATTTTTTTGTCTTCTTTCCCGATTTTTTCCCCTTTTTCTTTGATATGTTGTTGTTGTTATCTTTAATATGTTCATTTTCTTCTTCTTCTTCGTTCCTTCTATTACAATATACACAGTCCATTAGGGTGAAGATGGTCTCACTATTCTTTTAAATTTTGAAGTTTTCTTTATGGTAGGCTGTATAACCATTTAGTGTGTAGTCCATTTCTATGTACTCAAAAATTTCAAATCTTTCATAATTAATGTATAAACTCATCCACCTTAATCTCCAAATATATAAATATTAAAAACAAAAATTATTTGGCATGTTCCAAACCCCAAAAATGTGATTTTTATAACTTTTTGTCACTCTTACCAAAAATTCGATCGACTTTCTAATCAAAGTTAAATTTTAATACATTCTTCATAAAATTGCAGAGATGTGTTCAATAGGTCCATACACAATGTAGAATGTCCTAATTCTGAGTTAATATTTTTTTTCTCATAGTATAATAAAAAACTGTACAGGAGGCTTTAAACTTACCAATTTCGAGCCCAAAAAACCCCATTCCCTCCCTACATTAAAATGCCCTCTAATAAGGAAAAAATAGTTTGAGAGATCTTAAACTTCGCCAAAGTATGTTTTTTGAGTATCCCGAGGAGAGACCAATTATTTATGTAGGAAATTTTGCTTTGTTATGTTTAAGGTTAAGTTTTTTTTGTACAAAGTACAAGTATCATCTTCACCCTAATATACTACATATTATGAGATATATATATGTATAATATACAATGGAGAACGAGTTCCTTCTATTCTACATTCATAGATTCGTGGTGGTTGTTCGTTCGTTCCTTTTAACATAATATTTCCTCAAAAGAAGTAGAAAAAGAAAAAAGAAGGGAGGAAAGTTAAACAATTATAGATTGATTTATTGATATTACGGTCGAAAAAAGAAAGAAAAAGATAGAAAGAGAGAAAGAACAAGGTGGGGTGAGGACTAAGGAGCGTTGTGAATGAAAAAAAGTTCATACATCAACGAGTCAGGCTCTATTTTTTAAAGTACTAAAGTATACAATATACATATGTAATATGTAATTTGAATCCTCGTTTCTTTTTCTTCTTTTTTTACTGCCTAAAATTGTTATTATTATTATTCAAAGTGGGGGTCAAGGGTTGGATTTTTATGGACTGGTGTTTTATTCAAAAGCATACATCAAATTAGAATTCAAGTAGTATCCGAACCTGATGATTGATTTGTACACAGAATATTAATTTAAAAAAATCTGCAAAATCAAGTAAAACAAAGTATTCAGATCTTTATTCATTGTCGGATTTTGTCATATATAGAGTAAGGACTCAAAAGTCGCATTATCCTTTAATTACGATTTTATACCCGTTATTTTTAATTAAAGCTTTTATTATGCAACAAAAGGACAGTTGAAACAAAAATAAATAGGTTTTTTTTTGTGCCATGTCTTTTAGTTTAAAAATGTCTAAGCAACAACAAAAAATACAACGCGTGTGGGATCTCCTCTGTGCAACTCTCAGTGCGGAAAAGGCTACAGAGACATTCGGCATTTTCAGTCTGGCTGCCTACTACATCAAGCCGTCCCTTTCTGCCAAGAAGAACCAAAACTTCTACAGCAACAATATTGCTGACTTTTGGGATGCCTTCTCTATCCCTGATCGCAACCCCTTGGAGAAGAATGTCTGTTGCTCCTCCTATTCAAATTTTTATTATCTTTGTGGTCCAAAATGACAGTGGGATGCGCCATGAACATGGCCTTTATCGTCAAGAGCTGCCAATCTGTTCCCCGGCTGGCTGAGGTTGTTATTGATTGTGAAGGAGGACATATTGAATAAAAAATATAGCTAAATATATCTCACTAACTGGTTTTAATTTGTCTTTTCTTGATTCAATAAAAATAGGCGTTTTTTTATTTTAGTCATGCTACTGCAAGTATCAGGTCCCCACTCTGTGTCTATTGATGGGTAATTTCGTTTGTTTCCCTTATTTTATGAGTACTTATCATTGAGAAATAAATATGTAGAGGTAAGAAGGATTTTATTTGAAGAGAGAATAATTATTTTTGGCTAAAGAAGTTAGATAAACCTGTGAATATTACTTTAAATACCATACGAAACAGATCAATCTCTTAAATTGATGGATTTTTCGGGAAACTACGTACTATCTCTTAATCATACAAAAGTCAACAGCTAAAGGCAATGGAACAATATTTTGCATATTTTGTCATATCTATTTATTTCTTTGTCTATGGTACATATGTTTAAGGTAATAAAAACAAAGCAGTTTTTCTGACGTCATCATCTGTTTTAAAAACTACGCAAGAAATACTTATAATTACGACACATATAATTATAAATTGCTAAAATTGTTTTAATGCCTAAAATTATTTATATTATTATTATGCAAATGGGGTCAAGGGTTGGATTTTGATTCAATGATGTTTTTATTCTTGTTTAATCTCAATTGCATAGAGTTTTACTAATAAGCCTCAATGTTAGGGTGGGTTGTTTGTTTGTCGGCTTTTTCGAATTTTGATTGCACTTTGTGCTAAGAGTTGTTGTCATGTGGACAGAAAGTAAAGTATGAAAATTTCATTGTTATAAAAGTTCATCTTTAAGCTGTGAATCTCGGTCAGTGTTTTAAAAAGAAGAAACATGTTTTTTTGTCAACGTGTCTTTTTTCTTAGAAATCAAAATATCGTATAAATTATATACATTTAATCATAGGTGAATAATAAGTTATTAGTACTTGACTTGGACTCAAAAGTAAAGACGTAATTCTTCACAGGGCTTGCAATCCTGTTTTCATAAATTTTCTTATATTTATTTCACTGGATAAAAAGTATCTTTCAATGTACCTCTCAAACAAAGAAAAGAATCAATTTGCGTCAGATTAAGTTCGTGAATATATAAATGATTTGGTACTTAACTTTTGAGATTTGGTCCGATTGTGGCCATTACTTTTGATTTATTATAACTAATTTATACGGGAATCAAGAAAAACCTTAAGATTCAAATCAACAATTATATAATAATTATGAACTTGAAATGAGCTTGTAAGTAATCTGAGAACTTCAAGTTTACTCATTAAAATATTTAAGAACTTGTGCAAAAATTTGGTCCCGCAACACGGGGCATTTCCCATCTCTACTGTTTGGAAACAATGGATAATCGGCCAAAGCTATCTAATAATATCTTTTTGTAACAAAAATAAAAAGAGATTAAAAGCTTTTAAAATAATTAACTTTTCAAAGCCTAGGCAAAGCCTTAACGACAGTCTTATCAATTATGATAAGCCATGAAGAAAAAAAAAATCGATAAATATTTGCCAAAATCTATCAACTATCACTAATAATTTTGGCCTAAAAAGTATATATATATTAAGTTGTTAAAAATTACATAACTATCAACACTCAGACGTGGATTGCCTTCATTATCCTTAATTAATCTTGTTTGACTCTGAAAATTAATTTAATCACATACCACAGTTAAATTGTCATGATTTCTTTGAAAAGTATTGGTTATTTTTTTGTCAAAAACTAAAGCGAAACCGACCATTATGAATAAAACGTCTTTGTCCAATAGACAATAATGAATTTAAAAAAAAAATCTGTGGAGAACAATGTCTCAAAATCTTGGCAAATGATTTGCTTTACTGTATACCGGCTTAGGGCTTTGTCTAATTATAAATATTTTTAGTGGCCTTGTAAGGATTAATTAGGAAAGACCGTTAACCCACTGTTAGTCTTAACTTCATTTCCTAACATGACAGATGTAATGGGGATTTTTCCGCCCAGTTAATAAATGCTCCTTTTTCATCATAATACTTAGTATTTTGGCAAATCTTTAAATTCAAATCAATTATATGAATTAATTAACAATTTGAATACCCCTGAATTTGTATAAATTATTTATAAGTAAGTTTATACCAATTTAATAACATCTCTAGTAAAAGATGAAATCATAATGCCGTCATTATTCATTCTAACATCAATCATCTTCTTCTGTTCCCTTCATCATTTTTTTTTCTATATACAAGGTGAAAATTTTAAATCTGGAAAATGGTTAGACCTCAGTATATCGGCAAGCCTGAGATCTATGTTTATGACAGTATGCTCATCAGATTCAGCTGACAAAACTGTACAGGAAAAAAATTCGAAATCTTTGATATGTCCTCCTAAAACGGTCATTATTATGTGCCTCCGTGCCGGGTACACACACAAGCAGATTATTAACAAATCAACTGTTTACGTTGTTGTCAAGGCTTTTAAGGAATTTGATGGGTCGGGCACACCAAAAAGCAAGATTCATGATCGTTTTCAGAGCTAAAAACGTACTCCAGACGTCCCGAAGGCAAAATAAATGTGGCCTCCTAGTTCGCCGGATCTAAACTCCACTATGTGTGAGGCTTTTTGGAAAGAGTGTCTATAAATGCACACATAACCCTGTTGGCTCCTTGTGGTCTTCAATTCTCGAGACAGTGGTCAACATGGACAAGGAGTTCCTCATCAAGGCATCTTCCTGGTTAGCGCCAGGGTGTAGTCTGTTGTTGTAGCTGAAGGTGGTTGGTTTGAGGGATTGAATTTACTATGGACCTTTACTTGTAAGAGCAAAAGATTTGTGAATTGTTGAAATATACATTAACTTAAAATTTCCTGGATATAAAATCCCCCCATTGTATGTACTACTTTTTAAATCATAGTTTATGGGCACGGCTAAATGACCAAACATAATTTTGCTTATTCACAAAACCTCGAATACAAATAGGAAAAAAGTTTTAATAAATTGAGTTATAATTATTCTAATTGCCTGCAAATTATAGACATCATGGAAATGAATATTTTTGTGCATAATAACTGTTCCAAAAAAAAGTTAATTCCTTTTTTATTTATTGTAGGGTGGAAAAACCACATTGAACAAACCAATGAATGCACAAAACACGGAAAATACACTTTTTTCTTTTTTCCTTTTAGTTGGTCAAACTATGGGTGGTTTTTATAGTAGAAGAATACGTTATAAAATGAAAGAGGGAAGTTAATTAAAACAATCGTATAATAAAAGTCTTAACGAGTTGAAACCGTTTTATCTATTTATTTAATATCATTGCAATAATAATGAAAAATATTACTGTTTTTTTCTAGAAAACGATTGTTTTGATTCAATTACTTTTTTCATTTATAATTATTCCATTAATACAGTAAGTAATATTTATATTATTTAAATATCCTTAGTTTGTCAAAAAAAAAAAGGAAAAAAAAGGTTTAAGATTATACGTAGAATAATATTTCTGGGACTAATGGAAGATTGGTTCATAAATAGTCTTTCTTCCTTTCTTTTACCCCTCCCATAATTAATTGGGCCATAAAAATCTACATCTGTGTGGCCTAAATTTATGTTAAAAACATACAAATTCACAAACTGACAACTTTACAGACTTGAAAAAATTCAATATTTATATATAGATGTAAAAGTTGTGGGTTTGTAAAGGATATAACTTGTGTAAGCAAATTGAAAAATTTGCAACTAAAAAATGAGGTAAATAATTTTAAAAGAAGGACTTACAGTCCTTCGGCTTTGGATCATGCAATGGTTGAATATTCACTGGATGATCGAAATGAATTAATGATGTAATTTTTGACTATAATTAATACAAATTACTGAAATATGAGTATTCTGTGGCCCAATATAAATACTCACAGTTATATCACACCTAAATATATATTAAACATGTAATTTGAATAGATCCAATTAAAATGATAGTGTCAATGAATAGTTGTTAATTAGAATACCCAATGTTGTAATTAAATAATGCATTTTAAGACAAAGAATTTGCTACTTGTACAATTTGTTTATACAAGTTGCAACTAGTACACAACATATTTACTGTTAAATCCCTTTAATCAATTTGACAAATCCATCACTAAAAAGAAATAAAAAGTGGGAAATAAATGTTGGATGAAGGAGAAGAAAAAAAATCAGTTGATATCCTATTAAAGAGAGAAAAAAAGGAAAGAAGAAAAAAAAAAGATAGAAAGAAAGAGAGACACAACAACTGTCACACAAGCTGCTGCTGTTCTTTAAGATCAATTCCTTTTTTATATCCCCCTTCTATGTATGATTATATATATATATATACATTAGACTGTCACATTTTCGGGTTAATATTTTTTATCCCCTGCACAAAGACCTTTTCTACTAGGGACAAACAAAAAATGTACTTCAGTAAAGTTTGATGACTCTGAGATAATTTTTGCCGTGGTACAGGTCATTTTAATTTGCAAAAAAGAAGGAATTTTTGGTTCATAATTGACCATTTTAAGCCTCTGTATTATAAAGTAGACTAATAGTTATAGCAAAGTTGAACTATATATAAATGAACTGATGGATAGTGAACAAGGAGGAAGAATATTATATTATTTTGATAAAACTGAGAAACTGACAATCATTGAGAACATCTTATCCTATCTTACTAAATACTAATGGATATAAAAATGATTATTCATGACGTATAGCATCATATTTGGAACGGTACGAGAGAAGAGGCTTAAAAACGGCCAACTTCGAACCAAATTCCCATATCTCTCTTCGAAAAAATGACATGTACCATTGTACAACACTAAAAATGACTTTAAAGAACTCAAACTTTACAAAAGTTAGTTTTTTTAATTGTCCACAGCAGAAAATATCTTTGTGCAGGAAACAAAATTTTAACCCAAAAACGAGACAGTCTAATCTGTATTGTATGTATGAATGTACATCTTTTTCCACCCATCCATCCATCCATCTATCCATTTACCCTCCACTTTCTTCTTCATTCCACCCCTCCCTCCACACTTTTTCACCCCTTGGAAGAATCCCTCTACTGGTGCCTTTATTCTTTCCCGAATTAGTAATTCATTCATCTTTATCGAGAGAGTAAAATGCAAGATTGTCATCTATGTATGACAACGAGAGGATATTCCAATAAAAATGTGTTAAAATAAATAAAACTATATTTCATTCAATTCTAAAATTATATACATATATACACAATGGTCTGTATTCAGGTTAATACTCCCCCCCCCCAACCCTTCTCCTGCACAAAGAAAAACAATTACAAACTGACTTTGACAAAGTTTAATGTCTCTCAGGTTATTTTTGGCGTGATACAGGCCATTTTAGTTCCGAATAGATTTTTTTGTCAATAGACACCATTTTTAAGTCTCTTGTATCGTCCGTTATATGATGATATGAGTAGAGATAGTTTTTTTTTTTTGTAAGAAAACCAGGAGAATGTGGGAGCGATAAATATGGGTTTCCTGAATTAAGACCTTTGTTATTATTAGTAGCCTGTTTTATGATTTTGGAGTGAGAAAATGAATCACTACCAAAAAGAGAAGAATCTTTTACATTAAAAATTGCATTAGTGCAGGGTAAATATTATAATTGTATTTAGATTCATATATATTTATTTTATTTGTATTTTTAAATCAATTTACAAGGAAAATAGGGGATAATTCTTCCTATGGATAGAGATGTTAACACCCCCACGACTTATTAAATAATGAAGAAAAAAGAAGAAAGAGCACACGCATCAACTGTTTTTTCTTATTACTATACTTAGTTTTTTTGTTTTTTTATTTACACATCCCCTCTTTAGCTATGAGTCAAAAAATATACTTTTTATATTTATTAGAAGTTCATTTGTAAATAAAGAGTATGGAGCAAAACAGCGAACCATTTTTTTGAAATTTCGTATCCGTTCCAAGAGTTGGTGTGGTCTCTGATGTTATGTTCACCCTCCTTTTTATCAGTGTTGACTCGCGACTCATCACTGATAAAATTTCACTTTAGTCCGTTGGGTATATTCGTACCATTTTTTTTTTAGATGGTTCAGTATCCACATCATATTTTGGTTCAGTCTCAATATTAGGGTAAGAAGGACCACTTTTGATACAGAACTGCCCGGCTCTGATATTTAACACATGGCCCTTTATATTTGAAGAGGTTTAAGATGTGCCTAATATTATTCAGTTTCCCTGTTTTATCAAGCATAACATTGAAAAATGTATCCCCTGTTGAAATGAATGGAGACAGATAATCTTTGGACGGTAAAAAAATGTTAAATTGGCCAGGAAGGCTATTTAAAAAAAAATTCCCTGAGACGCCTCAAGTTTCTCTTTTACCAGGGAACCAAATATATTACTCCGAAAATGGAACAGTATAACGTTCAATTTATATTAAATATAAAAACGAAATAATATTTCGAATTAAAAGTAGTTAATATAAATAAAACCACATTTTTATGAAATTCAAAGAATTATTTTTCTTTCTTCTAATAGCATCATGACTATGTTCTACTCTTCTGAGATATAAAGTACCATGTATCAGTACCATCACCACCACACCCTAATTGATCTATGAAATCCCTTTCCATGACCCTCTCCCCCCCCATCTGCTGCAGCCTCTCTCTCTCTCTTTCACCCTTAAATGAATGTATTATTGTCAACTAAATGTATTAACAGTCTCATAGTTTAATCAACTGAGGATTAAATATAGCAACAAAAAACATTCACATAAAGAACGATATTGGATGGAACGGACGTATGCTTGTTGTAGTTGCGACTTGTGGAAATGAAGGGAGTTAATGGTTGACCTATATAAAAGGTAGTAGCCACTATGAAGAAATACACTATTAATTTGTTAATCTATGTATAATTTTTTATAATAAATCCAACTAATCTCAATATCAAATATATACTATAGTAGCCTGTGACATTAAGAAATTAAAATTAATTAAGCACTTTTCTGCTTGATATAAGACAAAAAATAAGAACCATAAAATTTTAAGAATTATTCTCATGTTGGTTTGATGAGGATGAGTATACTTATATTTAAGATTATATAGGCATTCTTCTTTCATGCAATGAGGAAGTGGTTGCTTTATTCTGGGTCGAACGCCGAACTCACAGTCTCTCAGTTGCTTCCCTAAGCATCAATGAAACCTCCTTATATCCCAAATTACACCCCGGTTCTTTGGTTGTGCATGTGAATTCTGGTCCAAAATAGACTTTAAATTCTACCACTGCCGTGTTTCTATGCACCAAGTAACCTTTATAATATTATATAATACAACCCAGCCACAGGGCTGTGCAGGTGAACTGCTGTGCTCGATTCAAGTTAAATTTCTCCTCTGCTCCTTCCCTGAGCCTCATTAAACCCTCAAAATTTCCCAAAATACAGCCCGATTCTAAGGTTATACAGGTGAAGTACTGGACCTCAAGAATGTTTAAAATGCACCACTGCAGTATTTCTAAGCGTCAAGAACCCTTTTTAATATGCTAGAAGAAACCCCTTCTACGGGTTGTGAATATATGAGCTGCTGGTACCTGAGGCAGGATAAATTTTTCCACTGCCACTTTCCTGAGCATCAAAAAACCCATTTAATAACCAAAATAGGTTGTACTCGTGAAGTTCTAAAAAATGCTATTAGAAGGCATTGAAGTGCAAAAAACAAAAGAAAAAAGAAGATACATGAACCGTTTCTGGAGTGATAAGAAGCTAAATAAAAAAAAAATCTGCAACATCCATCCATTGATTTGGCCATGATTGAAGGACAAACACACATACATTCACATTTAATGTATAGATAGTGATAATATATTAAGTTATGATAAATAAAGCCTAAGTGTAGAAATTATTCTACTGTGTCGTGCAAAAGTTCCGTACTAAAAAGAACGAATTTAACAATGATGTGTACTTTTGCATACATTTAATACCCAAAACAATTTCAAGCATATAATTTTTAGTCATGATATTAAGGATAATTAATCTTGAATATGACCAAAGTAGGAATCCATAACAGCTTCCAAGCACATGCGGAATTTGCTGACATGGCAATTCTTATTGATAGAGTCTTCTAGGCCCTCGATTTAGGTTGAAGATTTTACAGAGTTCAGAATCTACTTGGCACCCAATACAATAATCCAGAAGATTCTGATTTGGTAATTGGAGAGGACAAAAGCTCACCAAATAAAAATAGATCTGAACTGCTGCCTTACTTTTTCACTATATTTGTTAACAGGAGAGGTATTTTTGTACTCATCGAGAGACATCACCATTTCATTTGATGCACCTTGACACGGTAAACCTTGAGACATAGACGACAATGGCTATCTCTGTCATAGAGGGATCCAGTTATTCTTTAATAGCTTTGATTACATCTTAACGGTAGACAATTGCCATTGGGACAAATTTGACGGCTATAACTGACTTTGGGGACATTTGAAAGGTTCGCAACGTCACAATCTTTTGTCCAAGTTGTTCTTGCGATAAGATACTAAGCTTTAATGTTTTGAATTGAACGTAAACAAAAAGAAAAGACTCCGTGCTCCCTGTAAAAGAGTGAAAATCAAATTCTTGTAGTGTCAATTTTCTTGCATGAACCGATAAAAATAACAGATATATTACTTGATTAGAAGCATGAACAGAGTCAGAAAGTCTAAAAATGGGGCAAATATCTATATTTATTAAGTAAGGTTTGTCTGGATATTTGCCTGTTTGTTTTAATTGTGCGGCTAATATCTTGGAACTGCGTGACTACTAGATCTTAGATATAAAAATGAAGCATCGAGCGTGTATATCTAAAGCTCAGTGTGTCATATTTAAAAAGAAAAGACAAGGGGAGTATTGGTGTCATGTTTGTCTGTTTATCAACACGTAATAACTCTGAGCAAAGCCGAGTACACCAACTAGTATATAGTAATGAAGGACATAATAACACTATTATTTGAGGGCTTTCCTGATACACCTCCATTCCAATGACCATGAGGACTCCTGGAGCCATATGTGTTATAATCGATTAGGGATTGCCTGAAATTTCGCCCTAGCAGAACACTCAATACCGGGCGTACGCAGGATTATAAGGGGGGAGGGGCTTGATTATTCGAATATTAATTAACAAGTACAAAAAATATTTTTTTGAATAAAAAAAATGGAAAATTAATTTTTTTGGGAAAAAATTGATTAAGTTTAATTTTTTCAAAATTATTTTTTTGAACAAAATTTCCAAAACTTAAAATTTTTCCAAAAAATTTAAAAATTAAAGTTTATTAATGGAGCTACAACTTATGTATCAGTTAATATCTCTACTATACATCGTAAATTGTGTTGAGACTCTTTCCAAGACAAATATTTTCGGGGTTTCATCTTAAGCTATTTGATTCTAGATCGGTCCAGTCCGTAGACCTAAATGTAATCTTTTTCAATTTATGTATCCATTTTTGTTTCCCAATATAACAACAGATTTTCTTCGCAATTCTGATTTATGAGGTGTACACATATGGTGCATTGTGTCAATATTCACATTCTGAAAAACACACATAACATCATCAACAATTCATCTACTAAATTGTTCAAAGGTTTGTTTTAAACGAGACCAATCTACAACAAATATATCTATGTGACAAAACCAGATCAGACCGAATTAGTTCAATCCAACAAATTTATAACGGTCTTATACCGGACTAAGATTTACAGACCAAACCCCGATACGAATGGTTTGTAAAGAATAGTCCAACAGTCGGATTCTAATAGGGATAATTGCCTAAATAATATTCTCTTTTTTAAATGAGGAAAGATTGAATGATACAATGATGATCCCATTATGTTTGCTATAAAACAATTAATTGCTGTACAAATACAAATTAGTTAAAATATGTCTCCATATAAATAGAACTCCCCCAACAGAATGTTAAAAAAGACTCAAATTACCAATACAAAAGATTGCCCACCCTTGGTCTACATATAGATATAAATATCTTGATTTGTTCCTTAATTTCAGTTGATCTATAAAAGGGATTAACATATTGTACATATCCCAACATAGAGAGGTGTACATAGCGTGAGTAGTATGTAGAATAACAACCATTCATCCCATCAACCCACCAACCAACCAACCAACCAACCAAACGATCCAGAAGGAAAGGGAAGACAAAAACTCCTTTCCTTTCTAATTTCCCTTAACAGTACGTATAAAAAGCATTTTCTTTTGTGTAAGGGTTCATTCTTCCCTCTGGCTTATACAACATACATTTCCCTCTTTTTTTCTATTTTTTGGTTTAGACCTACTTTTATAATAAAAAACAAAAATCCATGTATTTAAAGCATGGTAGTCCTTACCATTTACGTACCACGACATCCCCATTCAACACTTTATTTCATTGAGGGGGTAGGGGGGGATATCATAGTAACTGTTTGACACATACTATGTACTACATGATGGATGCGAACAATCCATTGACACATAACAATGAGCACTCCAACACAATAATCTAATCCATGTAGTAATATTGAATAAGTCTGACGTCACTAATTGTTAGTATAATGAACTGAAAGGAACGCCATGTGGTTGAAATTTTCATAGATTCATTACACAATTCATGGACACATTTAAAAAAAAAAAAAAAAACTCAAGAAAACTTCATCTAATGGCTACTTTAAAAATAAAAAAACCTCTACTGTACTTTGTATAGGATCAAGGGTATTTATTCTTATAGCAAATATAGTTGTTAGTGTCTCTAACAAGGAAACAAGATGGCCGACTTTAATAATGATGACATCAGGTGAAAATAGAATACGTATTCCACCATGGAAATGTATTTTTTATCATGTTGTATGTCGATCAATTTGTCCACACTCATAGAGCGTTTTCATTGACGTATGTTGGAGGCTTAATTGTGGATATATCTATTTACTAAGTAAAATGGACAAATTAATATGAAAAAATAAACCTAAGGAGGTTTCATCTAATGGCTGTCAAATAGTTGAATTAGAAAATATTGGAACAAAGGTTTGTATTTAAAAATATAATCTATTTTTTAGTGTCTCAAAAAAAGGTTCAACTTCCAGAATGATGACGTCACGTATAAATACTCTTTATATTATTATATTTTAGGACTTAATAGAATTTCTATTTTACTAACAACATCAACTTATATTATTTTATTTGCTGTTGATTATTTAGAGCGTTTTCACTCACATCACATATTAAATAATATACTGAAAGAAACGCCATGTTTGAGGTATATTTCCTGAGATATTTATGAAGCAAAACAGAGCAATTTATAACCAAGATCTTAACAAAACTTGATCAAATTTCTTTTAAAAAATGACAGCTCAGGGGGGCCTGCAGGATTATATTTTGGGATGGGCTTTTAATTCCTTGGGAAAAATATTCCAAAATTAAAATATTTTGGAAAAAAATCCAAAAACTAAATTCTTTTTCGAAAAAAATCCAAAATCTAAATTTTTTTTCGAAAAAAAATTAGTAAATTTCATTTTTCCAAAAAATCTAAAAATTACAATTTTTGGAAAAAAATTTCAAATATTAAATTTTCTGGGTTTTTTTTCCAAAAACTATATTTATTCATTACAAATTTCATTTTTGGGAAAAAAATTTCAAATATTATTTTTTAAAAATAAATTTCAAAATCCACAATTATTTACGAAAAATTTCAAAAATTACATTTGAAAAATTAATTTTTTTTTTTGAATATATTTACAAAAAAATTGAAAACATTAAAGAATTTGAAAAACAAATTAAAAAAACCACATCTTTGAACAAAAAAAGAGTCAAATTTCAAAATTTCTTGTGATAAGCAGGAATTTCTTAATTTGGCGGGAAAGGGGCGGCTACATCCCTTCAATTTATGTATGTTGATAAGAATAAAAGGAAGTGTTTTTGTAATTATCACGCCATTACCTTTATTGTAGTTCTCAACCTTTCCTCTCAAAAAAATAACCTAAAGAAGGGCCTAAAACAATTGATTCTTACCAACTCTATAATTATTATTCAGTAAGTAATTGTTCACAGCGTCTAAACAATATATAATTCAAATTATGCCAATCAATGATCATAATAATGAGGAGGGGAAACGAAGCCACGACGTCATCTCACTAACACAAATATTTACAATGTATTTTATTGTCAGCTGAGGGTGTTTCTGCTCTTTGTCACATATCAGTGTTCGGATCGATGATGAGTAGAATTCAAAACGACTTGTTAATTTTTAAATAATTTTCAACATTAATTGACTAGTAACTCCATAGTTGCAAAGAATTGGCCAACTGATTTTGGGCCCTATTTTCTATTTCTATGCAAAGGAAAGGTTGTTTGATCAAATAGATGTAATCATCGTTAGCAGACGATACAATACTGTGTACGTTTTTGTGCTAGTGAGGTAACGTCGTGTTATATAAAATATATAGAGGTGTGTCTGCAAGGGTTGGGCTGGAGGTGTTGTAGCCCCCCAGCCCCCACCAACCAATTACAACAAAATTTAATATTTGAAAATTTATTAAAATTATAAATTTTTTTTCCCAACAAATTAAATTTTTCTCTGAATAGCGTCGGATTTCAGAAATAATATTTCAAATTTTTTTGATAATATCAATAGATTTTACAATTTTTTTCCAAAAAAATGTAATATTTTAAATTTTTTGAATATGCTGAATATGCTACAACGAAGAAATAATTTTCTTTCTAATTTACTAATTGATTTTTTATCTATTTGTTTAGCATTTCTTATAAAAAAATATTTTCTTATATACACATTATTTAACGTAAGGTACACTTATCAATCACTTGTGGTTTATTTAAAAAATACAAATAAAATGAATCCGTGTCAGTAGTGTGGATGGTTGTATTAACTCCAAAGTAGAAAAATAAATAAAAATAATGATGAATTGACAGCCATTTTTTTTCCGATTTAAAAGTTTGGAATTTTCCATCTGTTCATGATACACATTATGTTCTAAAAAAAAAAATGAGGAAGGAGAAAGAAAGAAAGAGAGAGAGAGAGAGAGTGAAAAAAATCCATCATCATGCGCTCAGTTAAACAAGAATGGGAAGAACGAAAAGGGGAATAAAGAAAAAAAAAAAAAAGTATCCATTGAATTGCCATCATCAGGTTAAGAGGATCCCAAGAACACTGATTAGAGTCGTAACCTTAGAGCCATATGTTGATAAAGAAGTGAAATGGAAGCATTTCATGACTGAATGTTTTAAAATATTCCAAAATGGAGATATTTTCATTTCTCCTTCTCAAGGATAGTCCTTTTTAAATATCTGAATTTGTAGAGTTGTATATTATGTATAGAAAAAAAGAAACGGAAAGTAGAAGTGGTTAGCCTGACAATTTGACTCATGTTCTGGAGAAGAGCAGCTTAGCTGTCATGACGTTTTATTATATTAGCTCCAAGCAGCTTTCAAAGGGCGAGGAAGGAAATCAACACAAGTCCCACTTTGTATCCAGCAAGGACATAACATAACAATTACTTTGTTGTCCTTGCTCAATTCTTCTCTGAGTTAAACTGGACCTTACGTGTGTATAAGTCCTCAACGAGTCCTCAGTGTTACCCTTCGTCTTTCATGAGCTCTAAAACTTAAAAACAAAGTAGCCAAACCAAGACCACGTGATTTATAATTGTACAAGGTAGTGGACGTAGATAATTATTTTTAGCCTTGTACGAGTTTATCTTTTGAACTAAATTAACAAGGAAAAGTTGCATACGGCCCAGGGAGAATAATAAAAAAATGTAATAGTGACGTCCTCTGTGATATCATACAAAGCAACATTTTGCGTGGGAAAAAGATATCCCTACGACCATGATCTCCTCAAGCTAACAGTCACTTTTTGTTACTTTGTTTTTAAGTTTTATTGAGGTCGCACACTTTATACTGAGATGTTAGATGTTTTTTGCTGCTATATTATAGTTGTAAATTATCCTAAATAGTGAGAAATCCATGCCCCTGTGTTGTGCAGTCCATGTTTGTCAAAGCTTAAAGAATATAAATAACTGCTTTTTCTAATAAAAAACAAAGTTGAGATTGCCAATTATAAAAAAATATTTTGTGAGATAATGCTTAGAATTTACAACTCTACTAATATAATTAATATTTTAATATAATCCCTTGTTTAAATAGGTGATATGAGACCTAACAAAATCGTGAGTAACTCAATCGAGAGGTGACATGAACACTTGGAGAATGAATCCATAGAGAGGAAACATGTAGATTTGTTAGTTGTAGAGTAATATTCAAGTATACACAAGGCCCCTAGCTGGTAAAAAAGTTGTATCGTAGCCAAATATAATAGGATCACGTGATCTTCGTGTCGCCATTTGGCTGATTAGCTTTGGTATGTATAGGATTAATCCACTGATTTCATCAAACAAAATTAAGGACATCTCAATTGCTTTTGAATCATACTTAGCTATTTATTTCCATTGTAATTCCTGTACATTTCTATCTATTATTCATTTCCCTAATTAATATAGGTAAAAAAGTATTTTGCTTCAACAGTCAAGATAGGCTCGATTCAGATGTAGTTTGAAGAGTTTTATGGCAATCCAGATCATAGGAGGACTGTGGTGAATAGTTAAGTTTTCCGACCTGAAGACATAATAACCTATTCATGAAATTTCTTTTACGTTTTCAAGAAACTTTAGGAGATCAAACTCTCACCAATGAATTTCTTATCCAACATAAATATTTACTCAAAGGGCAACAGCATAGTTTAGGACTATAATTTTTTTACGGGTAGTTTCGTTAAAGGTATCGTATACATCTGTACCTACAAAATTCACAGTTTATAAATCCAATTAGACATTTCGTTACACTTTTGATAATTTTAAACTTATGTGGAAAATATATAAAATTGTTTGTCACTTACGATTCTACCCACGACACTAGTTTTGCTAAAAAAAATGATTAATGAACAAAGAAACACATTGTGTCTAAATATTTAATTAAGAATGTTACAATTAGCATTTATAACTCTGAAGCTTTGGGAGAGATTAGGAATTCATTATATACTCTATGGTTGTATTGCTCCCATCCCGTCCCTCTTATAAGTCCTTGATATACCTTGTGAATTTTAATGTGCACTCTAGAAGGATTTTTTTTTCATTTATAATAAAGTAAAGGCCTTAAATTCACCAATTAAGTTACATAGTTTTAATGAAACTTTATGTACATTTCTTTCGTGTATGATAATAATTTGCTATTATTCTTAATTAAGGCATGATGAAAGTATTTATAATTCCTATCAAAATGGGTAGAGATTGATTGTTGATAATGTTGCTTGCTGGTATTTATGAGGACATCAATTAGTAAAGATTATTCAATGAGGAGGCTACGCTGTCCAAATCTGAAGCGTACTTAAGATTTAGGACGGGATGTCAAAATTTTGAGACCTCTTCATCCCTATTTATACCCCCTATATATGGCCCTTTCAATAGGACATGACGAGTGCGTAGCAGCTGAGACGTATTTCCCCTTAATATTTAGGGACAAATATTTTTCTTGTTTTTTATAAAAGGCTGAATATTATTAGGTCTAAAAAGAGGGGCAATTTCTCCCTTGTCCCTCCCCATTTAGAATAATGAGAGACAGATAGTGCATATTTTTATCTTTTTCCGCCCTCCAACTATGAAATAGGATTTCGCACCTCATACAAATTCTTTGTTTATGAATTTTGTCGAGCTTATGTGATTTGCTTGATTTTTTAGACTGATCTTTGATCTACCTGCCAATTCAACAATTGAACAAGTTCTGATATCCCTTGTTTGCCCTTTTAAAAAGTAGTCAAGTGCCGTTTACCTACCTACGTATCCATCCAGCCCCCCTCCTAAAAAAACCTGATCTACAAAATAATGATGGAACAACGCATTGTGTCCCCCTATACAACTTTTATTGTTATTTGTTTAGAGTATGAGGATGGGTAACAAATACATAGACTAAAGAGAAGAAGCAGGGTGGCGGGATAGGAAAGAACACCCCATTTCTATAGAATATACAACCATTGACTATTCTTATTTTTATTATTATTGATTACAAGAGAGCATCAGATAATGATTTCTTCAAAGTGTGTACATTGTATATACATATATACCCGTACTAGGGAGTAGGGAGTCAGAGAATAGTAGGGAAACTATCGTTTTAAGTGGATATAAGGACATTTTTTGAATCACATATGCACTTGGGCAGGGGGTTGCAACCCTTTTGCAACTGAAGGCAACTTTGTGATTGTCAACCCCCTTCCGAAGGACACTTTGCCAAATAAAATGAGTGAAAACCCAAATATTCAACTGTGTTGTAGATATATACATTGCCATTGTCAGCTGTAATGACTAAAATATACATTCTGATTATCTTGAGTGAGACACTTGGGCTTGCCTCTGGGAAATAGTACGATCCAACCGTGGTGGGAGGGATAAGAGACTGACAAACAGAGTCGCATTCGTAGTTGCTTTCAGTTTGTTCCTTGCCTTTGATTTTGTCTGGAAATTGAAAAAACTTCCTGTACATATATTCCATATCTTTTTACATCTTCATTGAACACCTGGAAATAAACTGTGCTCTTGGATCATCAATATTTTCAATAGTAAGAAGCCTTGATCCTCTTAGTGACTAAAATATCAATATAACGCTTTCTACTTATGGTCTATGAGGTATACATATTTGTATTAAGTAGAAGGAAATCTTCATTCTATAGTTAGTACAGATGCTTGTTATTTTACGTTTGAGATCCTAATGAAGTCACAGGACAAAATTGAATTTAATATCTTCGTAATGGAGACCTCTCTTGCCCTTAGAAAATATCTAATTTGATCGTCATTTATCAAAATTCAAATGGAGTCATAGGTACAAAAATAGCCTACAATAGCTGAAATAATTTAATTGACATTTTTTCATTAATACGCAATACAACGTTCTTTTGGTGGATAATTATATAATAGATTACCAAAAAAAAAAAAAAAAAAAAAAAAATTGGAGCTGTCTATATATTTATAGAAGTATAATATTTGTATATACCTGAGAAACAAACATAAAAAAGTTTCCCCTTCAAAATTGAGTGTTCTAGATATCCAAACTAAAAATCGTTTTTACGTGATGTCAGCCATCTTGGAGCTGAGCAGTTAAATTTTATGGAAATAAAACTCATGGCTTTACCGATCTACACTTACTTAAAAAAAAAGATTTATTATTGTTCTATGTTTAGGTGGTTAAAATTTCAAAAAAAAAATCAAAGACTACCTACCTTAAAATATTTAAGATCAAAAAATAATGTAATAGTGATTTTTTTATTTATTAAATAGTTTTATAAAAAATAAATTAGTTTTTTCAAGATAATTAATAGCTTTTCAATGATGTATTATACTTGGCTATCATTCCTTTGGTTTACGATAATTCACTAATCAAAAATTCTTCCCAATGATAAATTCTTCGTCTATAAGATTTCAGAACTCGAAGATGAATTGAGTTACGGATCCAGTATTTCAATTCTGAGTGGGTCTACTATCAATTATATCCCATATAAATTGAAGTCAAACCGTTTTTTCTGAAAATTTCTCGTCAAATGACCCGTATCCATACTTAAATCTTCCCGCGGTTGGAGGTACTTTATTTTCAAACAAAGAAAAAGAAATAAATATGAACTCTGTAACATAACATTACTACATTTTATATGTTCAACAACATAGGAAAAAACATTCTTCGCCTTAAAACGAAACAAGACGAAGAAATGGAAATAGAAGGAAAGAAAGAAAGAAAAAGCTTTCTCGTTTAATCTTCTATAACAATAACAAAAACAAGAAAAACAACGAAATAACAACTTCTTCTACCATTTATTTACTTTACTGTATTAGATTCTCCCCACTCCTTTAAAACAATATTCATTCAATCAAAAAAAAAAAAAAAAAAGGTATACCTATGTATGTATATACGGTGTGGTACTGAATTAGAGCCCATCAACGCCGTCTAATTGAGAGTATCCTTATCCAACTTTTGATTTTCTAAAAAAAATGTTTGTTGATGAACCGTCAACACACAAACTAAAAGAATGATTTTTCTCCAAATTGAGCATAGGTTATATTTGTATTCTTGAACAAATTATCATCTATTTCCATCAGCAAATAATTTTTATTAGACCTTTGGAGGGGCCACAAATTGCACTTTCAGTAACCAAATGGATCGTCATAATTAAAAAAAAAAAGAGAAAGTGAGATGCTTTATTTGAAAGGCCATATCGGGGCTAATATACGTCTCTTAAACCAAATAAAAGTTTGAAACCATAGCTCCTATTCTTTGGTATCATAACTCAGCCCATAATTTTGAATATAAATTCCATAATTATAATTGACTCAAATAGATCTATGAAATATTAGACTGTATTTATATATTGAATTAATTATATTTTCTCCTTTTCTTTTATTGTTGGTCAAGATTATTTTAATATTGACATTACACATGTCAAATTTGTCTTTTCCTAAAATTATTTGTCAAATTAGCTCTTTATTCTTGACCACCCTATATAGTACTATGTTCCTTGGCAAATGACTATCAAACAGTTGTAGGCAATGCGACAAAAATAACCACATGGAAATGATATCTTCACTCTTGTTATCATCTAAATATTTTGGCATATTTAATTATAATTGGCTTATCAATACATTTTTTTATTTATATCCGGGATAATTCTGTTATTTAAAGATATGAAAGTCACAGGCATGGCCCCAACACCGTATGTATTAATAAAATATGGCTAAATACTTGTGAATAGAGTCAATCCGCCGCAACCAAATGTTTTCCAAGTTCGATCTTATGTAATTTTTTCTAGACCTATGCTCCAGTCGGATATTAATATCATAGACCAAATTTCCTTGTCTAAAAAAATCATTCTAACCAGATTTGTACATATACCTAATGTAACTACATGACTGGTCCAGACCAAAGTTGGACAGAATTAGTCAAAACCATAAGAGTCATAGGCCTGTTTTTCGTTTCCAGACTGAAACCCAACACAGCTGAATACGAGTATTGAGACTAAGCATTGTACACCGAGTGGCAATTTTTAATTTACAAGAAAGTAGTGTTGTCATTCAAATGTAGAATTCAATTTGTTCGGTTTGGTCTTAAGCGGTTTTTTCTAGACCGATCTGAACCGATATTACGAGTCCAACTGCAGTCTCAAAGCGTTGACGGGGGAGGGGGGAAATATTCTATTCTATTTTCTAAAATATGTTTTATTTTTGTGGCACCCATAAAGAACGATTTTTTAAACTCTTTAAACTGAATTTGGCTACAAGACAGGTTCAGACCAAAATTGGATCAAATTAGTTGATTCTTACAAAAATTTTAACGGTCTAATAGGTTTTCTAGGAATTCCAGACCTAAATATCATAATAAATCTACGTTTCAAAAACTATGAAACGATTCAAATCCTTGGTAGGTCTTGAGCTGCATTACCAATTTGAGGAATTCATGTGCAATCAATTACTGTTTAATTGAAATGCCTAGTATTTTATAAAAAGTAAAAATACCACCCTAAAAATGGGTGCTTTGAAATATACGCCCCATCGATAGAAAAACAAGTTAGAATGATTTCCCTTAAACTTAAGTTTTGATAACATTTGTATTCTTTGACGAATTATTGTTAATTTCTATCAAACAGATATTCAGATTTATCTTTTGGAGGTGCTGCAAATTGCACTTAATTTAGCATAAATTCCTCGCCACAATTAAAGAATTAGAAATTGATAGATCTTATTTAAAAAGAGCCTTATCGGAGACAAATTAAGTATCATAAATCAAATGAAGATTTTAAGCTATAGTTTTTAGATATTTTAAATCATCCCATAAATTAGAATACAAAATCTACAATGTACCAAAATATGTATTTGAAAAATTGGCGTTTATATTTATGTGATGTAAAAATATATAAATTGGACATTTTTACTTTTCTTAATTTTTGTGAATGAATTTTTTTGTGCGTCCTACATAGGTATATCGTAAATTTAACCAATAATATTTGTACTCTGTTTTTTTTGTCTTGTATTTTATGATTAATTATGATTTTGGATTATTTCTAACGTTGAATAATGTTGTATCTATTTGAGTATTAAAAAATATTACAGTGTGGCCAGTTTTGGAGTTTTTGTGATTACTTTTGCAGTTAATATTGGTTAATTAATCGGGGTTCACATCCCAAATATAATCGATCGGTATTAGTCGTACTACACTCACAGAATGAATGATAAATAATACACATTCAATATATTTATTTTCAAATCCCTTTTATCAATTTAACAAATCCATCAATAAAAAAAGATATAAAAAACGATAATAAAAAGTGGGAAATAAATGTTGAAAAATAAAAAAATAATCATTCAAGAATTATTTACAATTCATTATTGTCAAATTGTTTCGACATACAAAATATTATGAACAAGATTTGAGAGCTAACACTCGTCCCAATATCAACTTTTCTCTCGCTACAATCTTAAGGGATTTCTCCTACCTTTGAATTCAGATTGAAAACAAAAGTAAAGAAAAATGTAGAGTAGATAGGATTAAAGCTTTAAAACAAAGTGACAAAACTCGGTTGATAACTTGAGTAAATTCTGGGTCGTACTCATATCTTTTTTCCACAAGCAAGATGTCGTTTTTATAAACCTACAGATGACGTCACTTTGTCATTCATTTTTTCTCCTTTTGCCGTAAACAATTTTTTCTTCTCCTTGCAGAATTAAACTTATGAGATCCGTTATAGTGGTGAATTCAAGGATTGGCAAAAAAGTATCACTACGACCAATACTTTGTACAAAATAATGATATCGCTGTCTTTCTTTCGCCACTTGATTTTTTTATTTTATATTTAGTGTTCTCAACATTGATTGGTTGAATTTGAATTAGCTGTGAATAATTCTCTACAATTATTGAATAATAATTCTAATGTTGACCCAGATTTGTCTAGCTACTAACTTATTTGGGCCTTTTTTGGTTTCGTTTAATAAAAATGGACAATTTTAGAAAAGGCTGAGTGTAAGTGTTGCGATCTGCACAGGACGAGACAACGTTGAGATTACATGCAAACTTCTTAAGCCTGAGCAGCCAGTGTCTGGAGAGTCAGGAAGGAACTGGAAAGTATGATTATGAATCAACATCATTACGAAAACGCTAACATATTTAACCTGGTTTTCAATTCAACTTACATTTAGCATTTTCTTTTAAACACAATCGGATATTTAGTTTAAAAGAAAATGAATTAAAAGAAAATATCGATATGGTTGTTAAATAGAGGTCGCACCGTCTATATTATGATGTAAATAATTATTTGGTGATGATCATTTTTTTAAATTTTTGTGCAATATTGGTTTTTTTTTTCAACGCCCCACATAACATATTTAACAGTTGTAAGGGGATTTTATCGATCCATAGTTTGGAGACCCAATTGCAATAACATCATAAATATGTATCCTTTATTTCCAACAGGGTAGATGAACCATTTTTCATAAACATGACGTATGCATCTACTCGTATATTGAAATAAAGGAGGGAAAGAGAGGAAAAGAAAGAAAGAGAGGATTAGTCAGTTAACGTGTACATACACTGTACACATTCAAAGATAGTAACTAACTACAACCATTGATAGAGTAAGATATGTGAGATATGTACATTGCTCATTAGGACGGCTTGTATTTTAACTTGTTCCGAATTTGTATAAAGGCAATTGTAAAAAAAAATATATTCTGTTGAACAAATAAGCAATGCACAACTCTATAGTTCTAAAATTTCATCTTTAGATCGCACATCTATATGAAAGTTTTATAAAAAGAGAAACATTGTTTATTTCGTAAAAAAATCATTTTTCTTTATTTTGTATAAAACCATTTTGATAGATATTTTTCTAATTTATAAAAGATAGTTTAAAAATTTATTTAATAAAGTCCAAAAAGAGAGCAAAATAACGTAAGGTAATTTTGATGACCCGCGTATAGCGCGCATCTTTCATCCTTTTAACTTTTTCCGAAAGGAAAGATATAGGTTCCATTTTTTTTTACTTTATTCTCCCATTTTGCTCCATAGCATGACTTCAAAAAAAACAACCTTACTTATACTTTTTATAGCTTATAACAATTTCTATCAGCCTTATTTAACCCAAATTATTTTTGTTATATTATTAATTGACAAACTAAAGAATTTTTTCAAACTTTGATTGAGGTTTGCGACCTACAGATGACCTCAACGGAATTTTTCGATGTTTTTTTTTTTTTACATCAAGACCACTCTTCCAGACTAGCCGTAATCGAAATTCGAAAAGAAAGTAAACAAACACACCACCCTATTGGAACATCTTCTATTATTTTTCTCCTGTCATGGTATTTTGAAAAATAGCTACGTCGCACTTCGTACCATTATCATTTTCATTATTGCTATAACTTGCCAGATGTATATTCCATTAAAAATACACATTATTATGGTTCTTATGTCTCTTTCTCTCTCTCGCTCTTTGTGAACATATATATTTTATAGGTAACCACTGCAGCTCAGGTAAAGTCCCTTCTTAAATATACCTATAGGAAAAAATATGTATAATTATAACCCACATAATTGTTTGACAGTTGATTCGCCATTTCCTTATCTATATACACTGATGAGATAAATTGCATCATAATTGAAGGTGACAACGCCGTCTTGGGGGCTCCTACTTGATGTTTTTACTTCGTAAAAGGTAAAAATTTGCAATAAACCTCGAAAAGACTTCATCAAATGGCTTTAAAGTTAAAACCAGACTTAAAAACTTATAATACCAATAATACCCTGGGATATTTGAATAAAATCAAAGTAATTGATACTGAAAATCTCTATAAAATTGATATATTTTTAAAAGATTTTTTTTTGAACGATTAGGGACAAGAAAAGTAGGATAAAATATCTTATTATTTTCACTGCAATAGTTAATTAATTGTTTATACTGTTAGGGGCGTCCGCAAGGGGTAGGCTGGAGGGGCAGTAGTCCATCCCAAATTAAGGAATTTTTCCTTTTTGTTATAACCTTTTTTTTGTTCAGGATAAAAAAAATTTACACAAAAATTTTGGTAAAATTTTTCCAAAAAATTTAAATATTTGAAATTTAACTTTTGAATTTAAAAAAAAAAAAAAAAATTATTTTTATGAACAGCTGTAGATTTTAAATTTTTTTAAATCCCCCCAAAAAAAAAAAAAAAATATAATATATATATAATCCTGCGGACACGCCTGACTATGGAAATAAGATTGCATAACGATGTAATAACATACTAGAATATACTATATACATTATACAACTACGTATTAAAGTGGTACTTTTTGATAGACAGTCTTTTTATTTGTTGGTGCCATTTAGACATGCAGTAGGTCACTATTTTAATTAATATGAATGAAAAGAGTTTTGATCGTTATAAAACTTAGTTTTTGGAGTCCCGAAAAGAACCGACATCAACACGTCACTTGTAGACAAAAGTTATACAGAGTAATCGTGACAAAATACAATGCAAAATCGTTAAGTATCAGAAAAAAAAATCTTATAAACTATTTGGGGATTGAAGTTGAAAATGCTATGCTACGGCGTAATAATTATATCATCTATATTTGAGGTAATCATATTAATTAATTATGTATGTTATATTATACACTTATAGGACAAAGAGCAAATCTCATGACGTCATATTGTTTTTCTCTACTTTTGCCATCTGTAGCAAATCTTTGAGTACAGCAGTTACTGTAAATGCATAAAAATACGAGTATTATCTGGATGAATGACGTACTTCTAATCAAAAAATGATTTGTGAGACTGCTTTTACGTAATAAAGTAACTTATATTGCCTCTCAATTATTACCTGATCTTCTAAATACCGAACAGTTCTTAAATCATTGTCCTACTTTCAAGTGATGTTAACTAGGTTATTCAATTATAAATTGATTGGGGCAAATTTCCAAATCAAGCCCAATAAAAGATGTACATAGGTTAAAAGTAATTCCAATTACAAATCAAAACTAACACGCATTTAATTACTTTTATCAACGTATATGCCATAAGTCCAAAGTTGGTAATTTGTTACTACGTCGTAAATAAAATAGTCTTCTATCATATGAGTTAGTTTTAAGATTTTATTGTTCTTTAATATAGGACTTATGATCGGTACTGTCCCTGTTATCGATTAAGGACGATAAAGTAGAAAAAATAAAGGAAAATATCTTATTCTTTCTATTCTAATAGTTAATTTAACTATGTAAATAAGATTATATGACGTTGTAATAAGATATTAGGGTCTGTTATATAATAAAACTACACATTAGAGGAATATATTTTTGAGTTAAGGTAAATTCCTTTTATTTGTTGGACCCATTTTGACCTTCAATAGTTCACTATTGGTATAAAACTTGCTTTTTTAGTCCCCCAAGGTTGCCTATATTAACCATGCTGAATGTCATTTGAAAAACCTTTTATATGAAGAAATATGGGTATGTATAATTATGACCCCTAATAATTTGACAGATGATCTGCCATCTCCTCATTGTATGTAGCTTTATAACCAATAAAATCAATTTCATCATGATGTATATTTGGCCTGTCAACACAAAAGTAAGATGGAACGATTTTTCTCAAAATAAGTCTGGATTCCACAATGTCTATTCTTCGCCTAATAAAATATCTTCAATTTCTATCAGCTGCGGGGCTCTTCTTCAGTTTTACTTACAAGCTTAACAACAACTAATTCAAGTTCCACTCATCAACAATATTAAGTAGAGATTCAAATAATATGAAACGCCGGTATGTCAAAAACAAACAAAAACAAAACCCCGAAAATTAACAAATTTTAAGAATGTTTAGGAGAAGAGTAATTTAACTGTCATGATGTTTCATTAAATTAGCTGTTAGTATCTGTAAGATGAAGTAAAAAACATAAATTCTAGTTTATATCTAGCCAGAAATTCCTCCAATGTCGATTGTACATTCTACTTTGATTAAAACACGTCATAATTCCCAAACAAATATTTAGTATCACTCAGGGGATTTTTTCAAAAATTCATTTATTTTCGCAAAAAGTTATTTTTTTTTTAAAAGAAAAAATTCAAAATCCATGGCTATTCAAAAAATAACTATTTAAAAAATCCAAATATTACATTTTTAGCTTTGGGCAACATAATTTGCCCGAATGACGAAAAAAATATCTTGTAAAAAGTAAAATTTTTTTTTTTTTTTTGGGGGGTTAGAGCCCCTGTAGACCCCCCCCTATGGACGTCCCTGTCACTCTTAGTCTCTCATGTGAACACACACTTTATACTCAGATGTTCCCATTTCAGACCTTTTCTTACATCTGTTAGGAGGTAAGAAAAGTAGAAAATCGACAGGCTACAAAAAAAAAAAAAAAATCAAACAAAAGGGTTGTTGATGATTTGAGGATACTATTGTGGAAATATTTTTTATATATATATGGTATATCAATACTAAGGAAAGCTGGAATATTTTTTCAAACTTGTTTCAGCATTAAATTTGTATTTGAATTAGTATCGTCAATTTCTATCAAAAGGATTAATCTGATTAATCCATTAGATGTACCATAATTGTCACTTAACGTAGCAAAAATTGAAATTAAGGTAATAACGGATAGGTAAAAGTCAAGTTAACTCCAATAAATCATAGAAAAACCATCCACTTTTCTTTACATTCTTCAATATATCGACTCATACCAGAAATTTATATCTATACAAGGCCATAATTGAGAAAAATATATGCGTGAAATATTGAGTTGTACATATGGATATATAATGTATTTAACATATTTTCTTATTTTTTGACTTTTGTTTAAGATTGTTTTTGTGTTAACTCCCCACATACAATGTACATTGTACATAGATTGCTTCCAAATTATACTGCCCATTGTTTCTAATTAAAGTAATACATTTTGGACTATAAGAGTTACAAAGTAAATAATATATATTTATGTACAGCACAAAACACATAATGCACTCCAAAATAAATAAATAAAATTGTTGGATAGTGACAACTCCCATAAATCTTGAGAGAAATGGAGGACATAATCAAGGAGAAGAAGAGGCTGCCTTACAGTAAGTACATTAGCATAAATATGTATATAACTATGTAGATTGTGCAAAATATGGTCATTAGGGTGTTTCATAAAAGCATAACATAACAAACATAGGTGCTTTTTGGAATTTCTTATTATAAATCCAAAAAATTATATTTTTTGAAATTTTTGCTGGTCACAAGAAATTAAATATTTTGAAAAAAAAAAAAAAAAATTATAATAAAAAATTAAAAAATCCTCACATTTCTGAACTAGCTTTCAAACAAAAATAATAATAATCCTGGAGTGACATAGCACAGTAGACAAATCACTCGGTAGAAATTATCATCATGAATTCAATGTCGGTAGATTTGATTCCCGGGGCTCTTAGGGAAGGAAATGTATATAATGTATTTAGACTTCAAAGACAATTCTGAGGTCCGATGGAGTAATTCTAATAGAATAATATTTACTTATATTGAGTCAGTGCAACTTTATCTAGTCAATTAAAAGATGTGATTTTTTTAAAACTTGCAGGCACCCTTGAAAATGGATGTGATTTGCTCTTAACATAATTTTTGTTAATATATTTTTAGTCCCAAAAGCCTTGATAAGAACCGATATACTGGAACCTTATTTTTCTACCATAACCTCTACAAAAAGATTAATATCGTGACAACATTAGTATATAAATAACTTCTCAGTAGTCTGAATTATCTTCCATAGAAGCTGAAATTTGTTCAGACTTGTTTTCAGAGCCAATGGAAGAGATTAATTAGTGAGTAGTAAACTTCCTTACTCTTTGATATTTCGGCCCTCCGTGTTTGAAGCATTCTAAAGCAAGCATAAACTTTAATAAACGAAATGAGATTGTGTTTTTTGGATTTCCACTTTAAAAAAAGCTCTAATCCAATAGAAGGATGTTGTATAATATAAGATACACAATAATCCATCACATTTGTACTCGTATGAATGTGAATAGTGTAAAATAGGAAAGCATAAAAAGTACATTGAAGAATAACAACAAAAATCAAAAACTAAAAATAAGTTCCCATTTTCTTTTTCTAATGCCAGGTAAACAATAGGAAATGGGGGATGATGATCCACTCTTCAGGTCTTATAAATATAAAATAATTCACATAATATCGTTTCAAAAGTAATTTATATTGATTGGTAGTGTTATATATAGACCAGAGTTACACTCGATTTGGTCCTGATTAATTTATCAGCCTGACATAGCAGGGGGACTCTAGTGAAACTTAAAGCGGGTTACCACATTTATTATCCGTTTACAAGAAATATATTGCTACAAAATGTATGTATTATAATCCGTAAAGATGAAGAGGTTCTCTGATATAACTGTTTCTTTTTCGAGGGAGGGCAAAGATCACATTACTAATTTATGAGGATATTTTTACTTTTAAAATCACAGAACCTTTTTATTTTGAATGCAAAAATTGTCGAGGCTTGAAGATTATAATATATATAGTCCTTAGAAATAAATTGTCTATTGATCCGTTTCTAAATAATAACCACATATACTATATAGGAAGTCAGTTTAAAGAGTAGACTTGACCAAGACTTGTATAAAAATGATTACAGATTCGACCAAGACCAGGAGTGTTCAGAAGAAACTGTCAACTGCAAATACATACTTCAAAAGTCGTATTGGAGGAGTCTAAAGAGACTACAGTCCTATGGGTCGGGTCAATATAAAATAGGACTGTAGAACTGACGTGTGGTCTCCTTAGGACTGTTGAATGGTTAAAAAAATCTGACTGATAAAAATTAGACTGAAAAAGGGGGGATAAGACTGATAAGAAAATTAGTCTTATGACCAATCCAACACTATTCAGAACCCATCATTGAATCCATAACTATTTGATGTAATACCAATTGATGATTCAATCTCAAAAAAAGAAAAAAAAATTATATAAATATTGTATATAATACCACAATAGGCCTCCGAGGGCAAAAAAGGTTGCTGTTTGTGATGAAAGTATTCAATTTATCACTACATCAGATATTACATGGACTTATTGCTCGATATTTCACAAGAATCAATACAAGAGTATTTATAACTTTTTTATCTCTCTGTTTGTTACTTTCAAGCAATAGTAAACAATACGGTTTAAACTGATTATCATGAAATACATTTGGAAGGTGATTTTTATTTTTATATTTTCAAGGTCTAGTATAGAGGCATTTAAAATTTCATAATAATGTATTTTTTTTTCGTCAGTATACACCCAATACAAGTGTATCTATATTTCAGATATTGGTAAACTGATTTTTATAATGTAAAATCAAGTAGTAGCTTCAACTCAAATTGAATAATTACAAAAAAAAACCATAAAATGCTAATCAAATACAGCTTTATGTTTAGTTATAGAACTAGAGGATTAAATAAAAATATGAATTTTAGTTGATAAAGTACTTGTCTGATTCAGTTTTTATTAATAATACACAACTTTGAATTTTAATCATAGGTCAAAAAATGTAGGAAAAAAAGTACTTTTGCATTTTGCTCCAAAAAACTCCCGTAATAACTTAGAGAATATAATGACACCTAAATTTTATGGGGCTTTAGGTGGAAAAATATGGGTTTTCATTCCAGACTACTATTAAATTTAATTAATATCTTTTACTCTTTAAAATTTAAAACTCAACATCAAACACAATATTTATTTCAATTCGCGTTGCTCCGTAACTTTTTTCAAATAGGATGTAATACAAAAAACATTTAATGAAAAATTTAGTATACTGCAAAAATTGAAATGATACAAGAGGTTTTAAAACTTTGGGTAATTTTGACACCAAAAAAGATTAAAAGTGGTTTAATTTTTCCAAAAATGAATCTAATTTAGAAAAAAAATCCATTTTTTTAGTAATACAAAGCAAATAATGAATTGAAGTAGTCAAAAAAAGATAATTTCAAAAATAGGATAGTCTAATATTTATATGTAGGACCAATGTTATTAGAACAAAGTTACGGATCAAGATAGGTCAAGCATAGTAAATTTATTAAATAACTCTTTTTTCCTTTTTTTAATGATGTCGTTGGGATCTTAAGCTTGGGTAAATGTATTACATAAAAAGTAATAAAAAAAAGTAATTTAAAAGTTATCATAGAAGCGGTTGCTGATTATTCCACGTATTTAACAACATCCAACCTCATAATAATTAATTTATTAAAATTGATTATATCAATTAGTAAATAACTTCCTATTTAATCTTTAATTTATTTTGGTATATAAATACTTATTATTAGTTTTATTATTGATATTTGAGATTATATTACTTTATACAACCATAAATAGAAAAAAATACTATTATGTTTATTTTCTGTATAATTTGATAAAAAGCACTGGATGACACTTTTCTTAATGAAAATAATTTGGCATATTGTTTTAATTTCTATAAAGATGATTGTTACTACAATGCAAAAGTTTTTTTTATACTATTCTTTTATTTTAAAGTTATATAATTATTACTACAATTATATTGCAAAATATATTCACTGTCTGATTCACTAGGATCTTTGAATTACGACGTACATTTGCATTTCTGAATTTAGCCTTTCATTTTTCTTTTATCTTTTTATGAATTATCATAATTTTTATAATTGATTTCAAACTTTGTGGCTCTATTAATTATCATAATTATTTTTATTTGAACCATTTCTTTTAAGATGTCATTTGTATCATTTTTGTATATTCTCATTCTACATGCAAACAAAAATAATTTTGTTACTTTTAGCAGATAACTTGCATATATTGCTTGTGTTGTCTCCATAAAACAAATTATGGCTAATATGCAGTCAAGCTTTACATATTTTAAGGGCATTTAAAAAAAAATAATGTGTTGAATTAATGCAGACTACTTCACCAAAGTATTGACTTGGTATTCACCAATTCATTAGAATGAACTATTTTATATTTGGATAGTCATTGATTAATTATTTGTACTGATTTTATATCTTCTAAATCATTCATTTATATTTCATGTGAAGTCTTAAAGTTATTCACCCATGAACCAGAAAACAGTTTTCCAGTTCCAATTCCAAGAACATGAAGTTGATTGATAATTTTTGGATTTATGAAGCCATTTGCAATAGATTTTTTCAAGTCTCAGCAATATGTTATCGTATAAAATACTATTTAACATTTTTTCTTTAATTACAATTAATTTTTGGGTTATATTTAATATCCTAGGAAGGCAATGATCTAAATTGGGGAAACAAATGACCTCCTTTGCTTCCCGTCTCTTACGCCAAAATATATTTATTAAAGTTTGAATTTGTACAATGAACAATATTCTTAATATATTAATGTTAATACAAAATAAAAATAAACAATGCGTTATAATTTGAATTAAGTGTGTAGTCTAATTAAAAATAAAGTTATCTTTTCGCATCTTAAATATAACACAATGTCTCCTCGTTATCTTTGATTCAGTATTAAATAATATTAATTAAATTTCAAAATTGATTTTTTCTTAAAATTTTATATCCTACTTCTTTATTTTATTAAATATAATAGAAGCTTCCAAAGATAAGTAAAAACTTTGAATAACTTGTAATTTAAATTTGATTGTTCAATGAATTCCTTATTAATTAATGCTATATGTAGGTATTTCAATAATTCTCTATAGTTAAATGACTGTATATAGAGTTTCAGTTACATCATCGGTTATGCTAATAAACTTTGAGTGAGAGCTGAAAATAGTTTCTGAATAAAATTGTATACAAAGCACATATAGATTGATTTCTATGGAAGTTTTTAACCAAGATCTGACATCCCTCCCTTCTTTTCAGAACCCCTAATTTAAAAGCCATAACCATGCTTCACAAACTGTGAAGCGTGCCCCATAAAAAAGTGCGTAACAGAAATTTATTAGGTATTACTAGAAAAATAATTAATATAAAAAAATACAAAGTTGAAATTCTTTGATTAAAAAAAAAAAAAAAATGGTAAATACTCCATTACCGCTACCCATCAAAAACTATCATAGATACTACAGTTTACTAAAAATAAAGTGATTCTAGAATATTTCTATGTCTAGTATAAACAGATCTGTCTATATAATAAGAAACCCTGATTATTGTTAAAGACTAGAGGTCATCTAACTTCCCCATAAATGTATTTTATCCATCAACTATATTTTAAGTTGCCACTGTTATGGTAGCTATTAAAAGGTATTTACCCTATCAAAGAAACATTGAAGTTCGAATACTATCCATAGTGGGTCGGAACTTTTAAAAGTTTGAGAATGACTTCTCGATATTATGACTTTTTTATTAGGAAATAAAGATGACAATTTAGGGCACATTAATAGAACGTTGTGTGAATTATCACAAACCATGATTAAAACTATAATTGAAAGAGGATAAATAAATATACGATCAAATGAAAGGGAAGCATGTAAAAGTTTTCAGAATCCAATATTAACTACTGAAAAATAGTTTTCTTATCATGTGATTACTGGTACACTGGAAGTGTTTATGTAATGATACACTTTGCTACTTTTTCCACAATGAAAAGTAAACAACATCGCACCTGTTATACTAATTTAAAATACTTTGGCCAATATATATTACACTGGCAGGGGAATTATGGATAATTTTTGAAAAGCCGTTTGAAGGGGAGGATTTCTTTGTCTTCATATCAAAAAGTAAACTATACTAACATACAGTGGTCGTAACGCTACAGAGTTGTTTGTATACAATCAAGGCGAAGAAGATATAAATTGATGCATCCTTTTTACACATGACAATAAATTATTTAGAAATTTTAATAAGCTAGTGTTTTGGAAAAGTTTTAAAATATTTAAGTGTTCAGTAATAACTTATCTGATTATACAATGTTATTTATTTTTGATAGTGATGGGACAATTAAAAAAAAATATCAATGCCGATTGCGATTCTTAAATATTTAAAAAAAAAAATTGCAATAAGAGTAAAAAAAAATCTCTAAAAATTGAAAAATTAAATTTCAAATATACAATTCGATATTTAAAATTTATTTTTTTTGAATTTTGTTTCAAAAGCTCGTGGCTATTTTTCTTTATAACCTTGGAAAGTAATAAACTGTTTAATACCAGTAATAAATAAGAATGGAATCGCAAAGTAAACATTATTTTCCCCCATGCCGATTCTGTTCAGTACATACATTGCTATATAATAATAAAAAGTTCGAAAACGGAGTAGCAGATGACATTAAAGCCTTACAAACCTTTTCTTATAATTACTTATATTAAGTATACATTGTGTATAAGTTGCAACTTCTAAAGAAGCTGATTGTTAAAGTTACCATTTATACGTCTTATTACGTTATATTTAATTGCAACATTCGTCATTTTAATTACCAACTATTAATTGATGTTATCATTTCATTTTGATCTATTAAAGTTAAGTATTTATTATGTATTTACGAGTAATAAAACAGTGAGCATTTGAACTTTATAATGAACCACAGAATAAGTGATAATTTATATTTAAAAAGTCAGACATTACATCATGACTACATTGACCAATAGGGAATGATCAACTTAAAAAAAAAAAACATCAATCCACAAGATGACGTAGCTGTATAAAGTATACAAACAACTAGTGTTACGGTTCAGGTCAGAAAATCCTAGAACGGTCTGAATATGTTTTGATTCTTAGTCGGTCCTTGGAAGGAGTTCGGTTCGGACTGTTCTCAAAAAACCGTTCTGAGACAGTCTCATTTAAAATTAATGGATGACGTGATCCATGTTTCGACCATGTAAACTGCGGTAAAGTAATATTATATGAAGTTAAATGTGTTGCATAATCCCTTTTTTTTCTACTCTTACCCCTGGAGCATATGCGACGACAAATCCACCCCAAGGTTACGGAACCTCCAATTTAATGCAGCAACCCGTGTGTATAGCATATACCCCAGAAGTTGAGGTATACGTGTTTTGAACATGTACACTTCGTTAAAGTGATATCACATGAAGTTTTAATGTGTTGCATAATCATATTGTACAACTCATAAATCAAGATGGGGGAAGGGAGGAAATTGGTCCATACATAGATTGAGACCCTAAAAAATCAGTCCAAGATTGGAAAACGATTAAATTTCGGTTTACGGTCTGAGATCGTGGTATGGACCGAAATTTCTTAGTTCTTGCTAAAACAGTATGTCCTCTTGATCTTAATTTCGGATCTTTCATCTGAAATCCTTCTAGAGACTATTTGATTAAGTGCCTGGAAAAAGTTAGGTTTTTGTCGATTTTTTCTTCATTGGGACCGATCGAGAACAAGCCATGCAAAATCAAAAGACTTGGCCTCGTCACTCTGTATCACAGACGTACCATTAAGAGTATTACTACACTCCACATAATTTTAAACAAAAAGATAAACGTATCTTCTCCACCCTGGATACTAAACAAAGGCTACCTCTGCCATGAAACGAGACTCTAACATCTACCTTCCCACCTTCCCAATTCAAATATAAATGTTTCCAAGCATAATTTTTATTATAAATCGGCTAGTTTCTGGATTTCTACACTTCTTTCCCTATTTTTTGGAGGATTGAGGATGACCTCTAGCGATTTTTAATTAAATCATTTTGTATGTTACATATTTATAAATACATTATTTACATTTTAAGACTGTTTTTTTTTTGTTTTGAACTTACGTTATTTTTAATATAAAAAATATTTAAAAAAATCAATCATATAAAACCAATCTGAAAAAAAAGGTCTTGGACCGAGTCTTAACACTCAAAACTATTAATGAACAAAAATTAATTCAAGCTGGTGCCACTTTCCTGGGCTATGAAAACAAAACACTAATAAGTAAACAAAGTTCATCCCAATTTTAGGATTATCCTCACTCTAAGCAGAAACTACATAATTCATTTACATTATTTGGTCAGAGTTCTACAAGGCATAATATATATTATTTGAATTAATTAATTAATTCACTTACTTAGCTATAAATGTATATAATACTAACGCCAATAAAAAACAAGACAAAAAGAAATAAACTTAACAACTGTCATAGTATATACAAATTGTATATACATACAATAGCAAAGTACGGAACAAAAGAATAAATTGTTAAACATGCAATACTATCTAAATAAATGGTTATGTTGGTATATACTCAGATGTATATTGTATGTTAGACTGTTTTCTTTTTGTCATAAAGTTTTATTTCGTTGCACAAATACTTTTTTCACATAGGACAATTTAAAACAGGACTTTGACGAATGTTGAGGCCTCTCAGATCATTAAAATCGTGGTACAGGCTATTTTAATTTGGAAAAAGTGAGACTTTTGGGTAGAAATCACTCATTTGTAATCCTTTTTTACCCTATCAGTAAAAAATTGAAATTTAATATGAGGGCTGTTGAATGAAAAATATTTACCACCTTGTTTTTGATATTCTAAACCTTCACAAACCAAGTTATTAACTTACTTCTATTACAAATGTATCCATGGTTTTATCAAAAATATTGAATCATTATTTTTAAGTTAATTTTCTTTTGTTCTCATTTTTGGTACCCCAGAAATATAAAAGATAACGCTGTTAAAAATAATAATTTCTTTTGATACATTTATCTCAACTCATTCTTATGCTATTGGACGAAAAGTGAATAGTTTACCAAAACCATATCTAGTATCGACAATTGAGCAATTCTTAGGTTGTGGTGAGAGTTAATGACAGTTACAAGGATATATACAGGTTTTCTAATCTAAATTGCAAATGCACTTTATTTAAAGAAAGGATAGCTGTGTGCAGTAGAGATTTTTGTTACCATTAAATGTATTTAAGTTTATGTATCGAATTTGTTACATCCTGCATTAAGGAATAAGGGGTCTAATATATATTTGTTCAATGATTTCCAGTTTTCCTATTTTATCAAATGTTCCTCATTTTATGCTCAACATCTATCACTTCACAAATGTAGAATTACATTTGGATATGTTACTTCCCTTTACAGACTGGGATCCAAAACTTGCAGAAGCATCATTTAATTTTTAATTACGCTACCAAACGACAGGTGAAATAAAAATAAACCAGTTTCGTTTTTATCCTATGCCTCACAGTATAAAAATGTCCGAGCAACAACAAAAAAGGTAACGCGTATGGGACATTGTCAGTGCCCAGACCCTTGGCATCTCCATTTGGAAATACTTAAATACATATATGAGCAAAAAGATTTTTGCAACAATGCACATCCTCATTTACAGAGATCAGAATGGGCACATTTGGCAAGTTGCTTTTTTTTTTTTTGTTAATATTTGGATCAATTTTCTTTTAAAATTTTTAAGGGACAGTATATTTTGTAAATCCATCATTTGAGGATGGTAATATTTATGCATGACACTCCTTTAAAAAAAGCCCATCAGCAGCTGATACCCTTCTCCCAATAGAAAATCCTATTATTAGAGCCCATGTAGTAATTATAGTCAATTTCTATCAAGACACTATTCTGATTAATCCTTTGTAGGCGCTGCTAATTGCAATTTAATTATCAAAAGTTCATAATTACAATAAAATCAAACTTTATATCTCAAGGGGACATATTGGAGCCATATTAAATCTCATAATTGAAATAAAGATTTCCACAAAGTTTGAATACAAAGCCTACAATTGATCAAAATATGTAGATAAAATACTCAAAACTTGCAGTAGCACTTAATTAAAATTTTATCCTCGTTATTTTTAATTTTGAGGTTTCCTTACTGAACTAAACCACAGCTGAAACTAAAATGAAGAAGTTTCTTTTTTAGAACATGTCCACAAGTGTAAAAATATTACAACAACAAAAAAGGCAACGCGTGTCGGATTTCCTCCACGCCGTTGTCAAGAAGAGTTCGAGGAGCCTTGGTAGCTCCATCCAAGTGCTCTCAACACCAAAAAGTCAATTACAGTCCCATGCAACCATGAAGAAACTAAACTTTTGCGGCAAAAATATGAACTGCCTTCATGTGGCCCTCCTCCAGCCTTGACCTCCGCCCCTTGAATTTTGCAGTTGGAGATATCCCGGAGAAGAATGTCTGCCCTACCTCTCATGCTAATTTGGATTCGCTCTGAGCTCCCATCATAACAGCATGGCCACCATGGACATGGCCTTAATCGTCTAGAGCTTTCAATCTGTTTCCCGGCGTTTTGAGGCTATTATTACTTGTGAAGGAGGATATATTGACTAAAAAATATACCTAAACATATCACAAATTGGTTTTGAGTAGTCTTCTCTTGATTCCATTTCAATCACAAGTTTTGGGTCCTTACTAAAAAAAGGAAAAAAAGGGTTAGAAATAGGCAATTTCGAGATGTATTAAAAGTTGTCAAAGTGATTTTTTATTACTGTCATAAGCAGTAAAGACTTTTGTGCCGAGCCTAAAAAATATTAGCCCAAAAACGAGACACACTAAATATAAACAGAATATATTCGTTTGTTGTTGTTACTTCTTTGCTTGTTTATTTTATAAACATTATACTTGGGCTTATATTCTATGTGTGATAACGAATACATTCAAAAGTACCTACAAAAAATAAATTATTCATATGAGTTGGAATCCACAAAAATAACCTACTGTTATTTTTCATCTTTTATATTCTTACTTCTTTTTGTATAATAGGTATTTATTTATATGTGTAACCCATAGAGAAATAAGTGTATAGAGACGACAATTGGAGAAATAAGCTGGTTCTAAATATCAGCTCTTAGCTAAGAGTGATGTCGTAGATAACTATGTAGATATGTTACTTTTTACATCTACATTGGATTCTTTTTTCTTCCTTTTGGAACATTGTATGTTCCAAAATATTTAGTCAATTCAATTAACTCAGCTGATGTAAATAAAAATAATGTCGTAGGTTATCGTTGAATAGTCCAAACTTGCCCATCAAACATAAAGAAATGTATTGCCATACCAACTAATTTTTTTTATTCCAGCTTTTCATTAATCAAAAAACATATCTGCCTCACTTATAAAAATAACTTATCTTCTCTCCGGCGGGTCAACATTAAAGTAAAATGTTTTTTTCTCTTAATTGAGTCGATATTACTGGAATATTGTTTCAAATTTTGTATTCTTGCTTCTTTTTGGGTAAAAATTATTAATATTATATGTGATTCGTCTACACAAAAGACTGCCTTAACTATTTTTGTAAAAATGGAGTTATTACAAAATTGAAGAAAAATTCAAAAATTAATATTTTTTAAATATATCTTTATTTAAGATCTTCATTCATTATTTTTCTGTAATATAATATTTTGAATATTTTCAAATATTCTTCATCAGTATGGATTATGAATAAGTTTTCATAATCACTAAAGAATAGTGTCGTTTTTTATCATTTTTCAGCCTAAAAATGGAAATATATCGAGCTGAGAATAAGATACAGAATCAATGAAAACACTTTTACAAAAGTTATATAAATCTAACTTTAATTTTGGGATTGTTTTAAGGGTAAAAAATGACTCTGAAACGATAATAGCACCAAATTACTATCATCCATCCCAGATATATCAGAATTCGGATAACTGAGATAAAAATGGAGATCAGTTTAGGATTCTGTGCTCATAGATAAATTATATTATTATTCATTTGTTCAAAACCCCCCCACCTCTAATTGTTCCCTTGTGCTATCATCAAATTCTGTACGACTGATAAATTTTATTTGAAAGACCATATCGGGGCAAAATTAAGTCGTAAAAATCAAATAAAAGTATTTAACTATGTAGTGAATATTTTTGGGTATATCAACTCATACCATAAATATAATTAATATTTTTGAAGAATTACTAATTATCGCTATTTTATAATTAAATAATTATAAATATATTTTTTTGAAAAAATTTCAAAAATCCACAATTATTCATAAAAAATTTCAAAAATCGGCAGCTTCTCCAGCCCACCCCGTGCTTACTTAGAACTAGCTATTTAAAGTATTTTCCTCAAAGGGCGACTTATATTTTTTTGGAAGAAAATTTAATATTATAAATTAATATTTTTTGAAAAAAAAAAGAAAAAAATTACAAAAACATAAATTTTTTATAATAACTTTTTTGGAAACATTTTTTAAAAATCCACAGTTATTCATAAAAAAATTCAAAAATCGGCAGCTCCTCCAACCCACCCCTGCAGCACCCCTTGTGGAGTATATATACAAAGAGTTGACTATATTATATAAATGTTCAATGATTAAGGATGATTTATACAATATTGACAATATTTGATCGACATAGATGAAGTTTATTGTAATACACATAAGAAACAAATTTAATATCGAATTGTAAATACTAAGATAAAACTACCAATCTACTTCTAATATCAGAGGCAACAACTGAACTTTGAATTATTTTGTAGCTTTATTAGTGGTTTAATTATATTGGATGAATAATTTTGGGGTCAAAAAACTTTTATAAAATAATATATTTGATACAAATATAAATTACAATACTATTCAAAATTACCTACTTAATATTTTTGATTTGTTCTTCTAATTATGTAACTTGAAGTCTGAAGCCCATTTAAATATTTTTCTTTGTTCCACTATTCTAATATAAGTGTGCTCGTAAAATAATTTGAATAAAAAAAGATTTGTTTAAACATATTTCTCATTTACTTAATTTTTATTAAAGATTGTTTATATGTTAACTCACCACATATATATTATATTTATTTATACGAAACATCCTATAAGTTATGCAAATAGCAAAGCGAAAAAAGTTTTTCATTTTTATGTTTGTTTAAACGAATTTTTGGTTCAATGTTTATTTGTATGTATCATTTGAATTCATCTTTAATAGAATGGATCGAATAGCGATGCTCATTAGGGTGCATCAAACGCCCCATGATTTTTAAGCTTTTGATGATTTCTTTGTCTATTCTCTCAAATCTGACGCTTAATAATAGAAGCATGTAATTAAAAATCAAAAAAATTTGAGGTGGTCCTGGGTAGCCAATGAGTGCTTATATAAACATTTACTCGGCCTATAACAAATTTTTTTTATCTTTTTTTAGAACTTAATCATGATTGATATCAAATTAAAGCTTTAGATGGGAATAACTCAAATATAAACCTACTGTGCAAGAACATGACTAGGTTTATGGAAACAATAAGAAGTGAAGGATTTTTATGTTACGACACACAGAATGGGGACCCAAAAATTATAGTAACATTTAATTAAGATGTTATCCCTTTGTTATTAATTACTATGCACACAACCAAACGGCAGATGAAATAAACATAAACACGTTGTGTTTTTATGCCATGTGCCTAAGTTTAATAATATTGTAGTAACAAATGCAACGCCCGAGTGATCTCCTTCGCATAGGTGTCAGTGACAAGAAGGTTGCAAAGGCCCTTGCTATCTCCATTCAAAGTGCCTACAGCATTAATAAGTCAATTATAGCTTCATACAACTAAGAAGAACCAAAACTTATAGAGCAATAATGTAGCTAACTTCTGGCCTGCCTCCATCTAACCCTTCTCCATCCCTGACTTTAACCCCTGGACTATGAAAGATGCAATGTCTTGGAGAATAATGTACTTTTCACCTCACATCCAAATTTGGATTTGCTTCGAGCTTCCATCATGACAGCGTGGTACGCCATGGACATGGCCTTTATCATCAAGAGCTGACAATCTGTTCGCCGACGTATCGAGGCTGTTATTGCCTGTGAAGGGGGGCATGTTGATTTAAGAATATAGTATTTAAATACGTCCCAAATTGGTTTTAGTTGTCTTTTTTTTTATTTAAAAAAACCATTTTTTTTACAAATTAAGTCATGCTACTGGAAGTTTTGGGTCACCATTCTCTGGATTTATATGCACTCGGTGGTTTTTCATGACCCCCTCATACTTCATTGATTTGTTGCATATATGTTTTTATTACCAAGTGTCACATTTGAGAGAATAAATAAAGAGAATCCAAGCTTATAAGAGCGTTTGATGCACCCTAATGCTCATAAAAACTTTATAACTCTTCAAAATGATTGATTGGGTTTGATATGGCTTTGGATGAGGATCCATATATATGTACATAAACTCAAGTTTGTAACTATTACGACTAACAGCCTCTAGCCTTCCCCCCTCCTCCTTTAATAGACAATCTGAAAAAAAAAGGAGAGAGGAGTTGAAAATCTTTTTTTTTTTCTGCCTTGATATAACTCTTCTTTTTTTGTTTCCCCCTCTTCCAGCAAACATATTACATATGTGAGGATTTTTTTAATAGCCTTTATTTTGTTAAGTATCTGTGTGTGTTTAAGTTGGATGGAAGTTTTTATTTTTTATTTATGGGTTGGGGAGGGGGAACAACACGACGATGATGTCAGGGGTATTCTAATATGCTCGTATATATGCTTAAAAGAGAATGGATATTGATTTAACCTGGAATAAAATCACTTTTGAAAAATTATCATTTTAGTACCTTTATGGTGATTTGACTCATGAATAAATAAATGTGTATTTGTAGATGGTAGATTTGTTTATAAAGATCAAGTTGAAAAGGTGTAGCCAAGGCATCCACATGTTCAAATTTTTTATCATATATACTTATGTTGTGTACAAGTTGCCACTAAAACATGAAATAAATCATTTTAAATGAAGTATTTACAGTACTTGGGATTAGGATCATGCAATAACTAAACATTCCATGGATAACTGATATTTTGATTATGTAATTTTTGTCTATTATAATTCAAATTACTAAACTATAAGTATTCCATGGCACATTATAAAGTTCTATATTACTCATATACCCGTAACCTCCATTTAATTTTAATACATCAAAATAAAATGATGGTATAAGTTAATAGTTGCTAATTAGAAGGACAAATGTTCTAACTAAATAATGAATTTTAAGACAAAGAAATTGCAACTTGTATACAGTATATAGATAATAAACAAATTTACATAATTGATTGCATTGCACTGTTAATAATGCAAATGATGAAGGTTAGCAACGCCCCCGCAACTGCGTATTACAAATGTTTACGTATGTATAAGAACTGTCATTATGATTGATTTAAATATTTAATATATTCATCATAGCTTGATCAATTAGTGTCAATCTATTTAAAATATGCTCTAGTATATCCCATCATCTAACTTCTAAAAACAATTTTACATATATGTATATCTTTGTAATAAAATATACATGTTTTTTGGCATCGTTAACCCATGTTGCAAAAAAACAACAGCCCAACTTTGACAATGAGCATGACAAGAAATATTAATATTGTTATCATTATTATTTATCTTTGCAATTTGTGCTCCCTTTGTTAATGGAAAACATTAGCCCAGTAGTTTATAATAAACATAAGGAATTTTGTAGGTGTGTATGTAACACATGGGCCGAAAAGTCCGGCTTGACAAAGAAAAAATAGTTTTTTTCGTTAAAAATTGTCTGTTTTAAATATATTATTGTTTTTTATTCGCTTTATGCAGTGGAGTGCCCAAGTCACTTTTCAAACCATTGATTAGCTTAAACGGTATTTTTGCCATCAAGAAGTAATCTAAAATTAAAACACGAGATTGTTTTTGATTCATTATTTTGTAAATACCAATAGTAGTGTACAATTACTCACAATCTAAAGCACAAATTGTCAATTAATTTTGACCGATGTCTATTGAAGGTTGGGACTAACTGAAAATGAGGATATTGTAAAAAAATCATGTCATCCATGTGTGAAGCCAGATTCTGTTCAGCTAATGTGTTATATCAATGATATCATTAATATAATTTTATATATCATCATAAAATTTTTATATATGTACATGCAATGTATTTTAAATCATGTTTTTTTTTTGTCATAGAATATTGCACTTGTCTTTGCAAATATGTATGCATAAAATAATATAAAAAATATTATCACTATTTCAAACGTTTTGTCTAGGACTTAAAAAATAAAAATTGACCTTTCAATTACCTCCAGAATTCCAGATCTCTACAAATTGAAGACGGTAGAAAGTTCTTTAATACTTTAAAAGCATTCTTTTTTTTTTGTTACAATACTTTCAGAGTTATTAACATGATTTGACAATGCAAAAAATTAGGGAAATAAGGCCTCACTTTTATTTGTTGTTTCATCGTGATAATCACCCCAAGAAAGCAGAGCTCATCGGTCGTTAAAATTAGACACTAGCCATGGGCTATTTAATTTTTTTTTTTTACGAATCCGAACACCACAAATTTTGGTTCATTTTAAAAATATCATAGAACTAGTATTGAGGTACTTTTATTTTAAATAAATTAAGTTTTGTGAGTTAAAAAAATAAGAATAATATATTTTCTCAGTAACACAATTTATACTTAATAATAAGTATTTAAGGTATGGTATTACGTATCCCATTGCCTAATACAGGCCAATCTGCACTAACACGATTGGTTTTTATTATCTATGGGCTAGCAGGATAGTGTGGTTGTCTAGCCCTGCAACAAAGTCATACAATACATTTGTTATGTTCTGTGCCCAATCCCATGCTTGGTAGTTAGCAAATGTAACTATACCCCTGATGTGATTATGTATCTTATATCTGATTCCCCTTGGGGCTATTCTATGTTATAGAAGTTCGTCCTTCCGTTTTGAACTTTTTTTGATATGATGAATGTCTTAAATTAAAGAATTTTACATTTCTTTTTAGTTAGTTAATTGTTTTTGGTCTTTTTATTATTGTAAGGTTTTGATTAGGTGGTCTAACTTTAAACTACTATGTTTATGTATGTTTTTATTAAATCAATTCTTCCTAACATTTAAAATTATTTTAAATCTATTTGTATATTTATCAACAATATTGACTTTGGAAAAAATTTGATGCCTCTTATTTTATTTTTGGGTAGAAATTGTCCATTTTTATACTTCTTATCTCATAATAAATATGATTCTAAGTGTCAAAAATTGTACTTTTTATATTTATAAGTATTTGTAGAGGTGAAAACTTGTATTTGAGTCCATCATTTTGGCAACTCAATTGCTCAATATGATTACATTATCAAAGACCTCAGACTCGACTTGAATTCTAAAGCTAAGACTCACGACTCGACTTTGATTCCAAAGTCATTTCCATTTTTGTACTGGACAAAAAGTACTCTATAAAATATCTTTAATTTTTTGAGAATTTGAACTGTACTAAATGAAAAAATTCGAGGCCTTGTGAGCAACGATTTGCTACTCGACTTGAAAGCTTGCAGCTAGACTTAATTAAATAATCAAGTACTAGAAAATTGACTTGCCCTCGAAAGCTAAGATTCGGTACTTGCCTTGGACTTGAATGTCCTTCAATTTTTTCTGTGGATGTGAAGTACCAACTATTTCATTAATCTTCTTGTTCTACTTACATGCTCAATACTCAAACTAATCTTTAAAGTACACTGTAATTGGAGACTATGAAAACATTTAAGGACATGGGCTTGACTGGTACTTGTGAGCAAAAAATTGAGACTAGGATTAAAATTGCATTATTTGGACTGTCTCCCACCTCTGAATTTAACAAATTTGAGCTTGGATTAAATTTGAGTAAAGGTGTGAGTTTATTTTTATACATTACTAGGTTTAGCTTGTAAGATAAAAGACTGAAGCTCGTACTGCCTATGTACATAAGTACTTTATTAGATCAGTCATCATTAAAGTCACAGATGTGCTAAACTATGTATTGTATATAGGTACATACATTTATCAAAGCCCATTGTGAGTCATTAAGAACACAAATTGATGAGTCATTAGAAAAAATGTGAGGAAAAGATAGATACATTACACATACGAGTAAAACAACCAATTCCGAATGCAATTGATAAGAATACCACCACCGGATATGAGAAAAGGAGGGGTGTTTCCCCCCCCCATCCTCCTTCTGCTAGCTTATGAATGTGTATAGAGTTGTACATTTTAAGCAATTTTGGTATATAAAATAAGATAACATCAAATAGACATGATAGCCCTAACAATTTGAGTAATGATTTGTAGGAGAGCAACTTCGCTGTCATCTGTGAACTGTTGGTACATTATAGAAAATATATATTAAGAAAGAAACAAAAATGGGTTAAAAAATCTTATCACTTAACATCAAACTTTATGCAAATGGAACACAAAGAAAAATCAGAAGCCTGTATAGCTAGAGAATTAGTAGGAGAGTAACTTAGCTGTAATAAAGTTTCCATAGATTAACTTGTAGCAGCTATAAAGGAAATAAATTAAAACAAGCCCGTATCTATTAAGGACAAGGCGTAATACAGGGCTAGAGGCACTTACTACAGGCCCCATGGTTGACTGGAGGCCCTCAGATGAGTATAATTAAGTGAAAATTTTACCATAAAAAGAAAAAAAAGAGAAAGGGCTCCGGATATTTATCATAGTCCCATTCCCCGGTCACGCTAAAAACAGTCCTAAGCAATAAAATAGCTAGGAATTACTACAATGTCAGGGGCGTCCACAGGACGATATACATATATTTTTGTTTTTGTTTTGTAGAATTTTTTTAAAACAAATCCAAAAATAAAATTCCACATAAAAAATTTTTTTACAAAAAATTCAAATATTAACGTTTTTTTGGAAAAAAATTTCAAAAATAAACAGCCATTCACAAAAAATTAAATTCTATTATTAAAATATTAAATTTTTGGAACAAATTTCAAATATCCGCAACTGTTCACAAAATCTTAAAATTTTGTGAAACAAATTTCAAAAATTGACAGCTGTTTTGAAAAAAAAAATATTAAATTTTCAAGAAAAAAAAAAAAACTTTTGTGTTGGGGGCTAAAGCCTCTCCAACCCACCCCCACAGACGCCGACCTGGATGTCGATCCTTCATTCTACTCTGAGTGCAATAAGCTTACACTTATAACTGTCTAATTTTATAAATTCACATGAGTGTAAATCTCAAAGAAAAGTATAATTTGGGAACATTGACAGACAACATTTCTGCCACTGCTTGCTAATACGCTTTATATGCTCATAAATATATATGAAAATAATATTATCGGCTGGTATGTTAAATAAAAATTGAAAATAACGTGGTCACTCTCACAATATGAAGAATGTTTGGCAGGAGAGCAGCTTAGCTAACACAACGTTTTAGTAGATCAGCTGTAATCAAGTGGAAGGAAATAAAAAAACATCCCATTCTTTATATAGGAAGGACATACAAGGGTACGGTGAAAAGTTCTCGCCCTGACAATGACAGACTGTGTTAGTTAAAAAAATATATTTTTTTACATAATCTCCCTTGACTTCTAAACACCTGATACAGGGCCTCTCTAACAACAGTATTCATTCCCGGAAGTGAGAGTCTGGAAGGTTGTGGAAATATTAATCTACGATATTTAATTTTATCCATTCTAACAAAAAACACAAAAGATGTTAACTGAAACAGTTTGTGTAAACAAACTGCTTGAGTAAACTAGTTGAAACGAGTCATAAAAAGGTATTAACCTAGCACTCAGCAGGAAACAAAAAAAATTGGCGATTGCAGTGCAATCTATGTGTCAGGCTCTTAACTTTTCATCTTATCCTTATATAATCTAGGATTACTTTGATGTTTATTCTCAATTATGCTCCGAGTCCAACAAGGACTTATACTTCCTCAGTGTTACATTCAATATTTCACGAATCTATGATCATAAATCATAATGGGGAGGAATAATTAATAAAATCTAAGCATCTTGCAGGTTAACAACTTACACTTTATGAAAAATGTATTCTCACAAGAATTTCTAGAACTTTTACATCCCTACTTATAACTACCCAAAACATACTCAGTGTTAGTTACTCTTTGTTTTTCATGAGCACACTCCTTTCTAGCTATTCAATATTGTGATATTCTCTCCTCAACAATGAAAGAATAATTATAAGAATTTTTGGAAAATCAAAGACACTGTTCAGATTGCTAACCACAAACAAATTATCATACTAAAAAATGCTTAGGATTTATAACACAAACAATAATTATTTATTATTCTAAAGTATTGAGATTAGCTACCAGACCTTTACATATCTCCTATCCCGGTTAGTTTGCTCTTATAACTCTTAACCCTCAATACAAGGGGAAAAGTCTTTTCTTCATATCATAAAAATAAACAACAATTTATTCATTCCTGTAGAAAAATTTCTCCCAGTTTATGCTCGCCTTTCAAAGATTAAAGAAAGAATGAAAAAGAAGAAAGGAATCCCAAGAGTCACCCGAAGCAAATGTATTTTACATTTTATAATATATTTTACTATATGTATACTGTATAGATAGATATGAGTGACTGAGTAACCCCTTTTCAAGATACAAAATGACTTTTGTAGTATTTATTTTGAAGAGGTTTTTGGCTGTTTCCTTAGGAAGTGTATATGTATTACTTAACCCTATAAATTAATTATCTATTCGTACTCGACTACCATTATGATTATCAATGTATAGACATTTAAATATAGTGCTCAAAAATGATACTCTGAATGCATACACCAAATAAAAGGTTCTCAAATCTACTGAACCCAATAACAAATCATTTATGTATAGTTGACAACTTTCTAAGGAAAAAACTAATTATATAAGTTAGAAAAAGAAAAACAATTGTTACTTGAGCTCTTTCTTCTTTTTTGTTCGTGGTTTAAACGGTCGTCTGGGTGTTAACACCCCCTCTGAAATCCGCCTTCTTACCTATCATTGTGGTTTAAAAATGATAAATCCTAATAAAATGTGTCAAGGGATTGAATTTTCATCAATAACAATAATAACTATACTATATTACATATATTAAATTCCCAAGGATGAAAATATTCTTTCATTATCGTTTATTATTATTGCTGTTTGATTGATATAAGCGATATAGACAGAAGATATTATATACATACGTACCTAAAAAAGATTCTTCTCACTTCATCATTGATTACCCTCTGGGTATTCTTGAATTAACTGATGATACATATATATGTAAGGCTTAAAAATCCCTAGATCTAAACAAACAAAAATTATTGAAAAAGTTATGATACTTAAAAGCCCAAACGTTATGCATATTAGAGACACTGAAATCTAAATGTATACATAAGTACATATTTTATATGCATTTAAGTACAGAGTGGCCTCCCTAAAGCTGTAAATTATAGGTACAGGTCTTCCTGGAAGGAAACTTCTGATGTTAGAAAATATTACCCATCTTCTTCAATAAGACATGTCAAGACTTTGTACAAAAGACACTGTATGAACTATGAAGCTGGGATTTTTTTAAATATTTCGTCTCACTATGAGACCTTTCAACTATCATTTGATAGTTATTTATGTTATATTCCATGTTTTCGTATTTCTGTTGAGGTGTTGTTTTTTTTAAAATTTTATATCTGGAAGATTTTAGAGGTCTGAAATAAAATTTAATTTCAAACTATAATGTTTATTTATGTTTTACCCTAAACAAAATTTTTCTTTTATTCATTTTAATAATGTGTACATATTTTTTAGTGTGTTTAATGTGCATTTGTGAATAAATAAAGACCTAGTTGAAGAAAATAAAATACAGCCGGCATGTGCAAAATAAGAAAAAAAATTAGGAAGGTAACCCTATCAATTTGAAAAATGTTTAGAAGGAGAGTAGTTTAGCTGTCATGAGGTTTTATAATCTTAGCTAAAGGAAGATATGGGAGGAAGGAAAGAAACACATATCCACCTTCATATCTGATAATGGAGATGATAGCCCTGACAATTTGAAGAATGGTTTGAAGAAGAGGAGCTTAGCCGTCTAGTCGTTTTATTTGATTAGCTCCAGCAGCTTTGAGAGGAAAGAAACAAAACCCCATTCCGTATTAATAAAACACATGTTAATTTTACTATGGGACCAGCAAGGACTTTCATTTATTACTTCCTCTACAAATCCTGAGTGTTACTCATCATCTTTCATGATCACATTTATATCCTCATGTTTCTTGTCAATAATTAAATAATTATGATAAAAACTTTGAAAAAATAAAATTAAAAACACTGCTTGTATGCTAACTACAAGAAGTATTTACACGCGAGTAAATGCTTAAAATTTACATATTTAATCAGGTTGAAGTTAAAGGCTCAGTCTTAGTACGTACACTTTATCATTCTCCAATGATTTAAACACATTCATAACATTCTTTAGCAGATATTTATAAATATACCATATATGTAAATATCAATCATGTTTTGAGAAGTCAATTGACCAAATCTGGTTTATTATTATTATGAACATGTTCTTTGAAGTCATTATTATTGTGTCTATACATCTTGGCATAATATATATTATGTACTATGTAAATACAAACAAAGTCATAATAGAATGTCAGATTAATATTACTTTTAACGGGTGGTCCATTGAAATTTGAACACTGACTTATTCAATAATTAATTAAGGTTGAGTGATTGAAATGAATTCATATTTTGATATATAAAATCATAAATAATTAGTGGCAATACAAACCAAACATAAGCTCTCTAGCTTACATACATGCCAAACAAATGACACTTGAACGTGATTGACAAACTTCCATTTACACACACTAAATCAGTTGTGCGTCTCAAGGACCACTTTCTAGGACGTCAACAAGTCCAAACCATGGAAAGGTTTTATAGATCTATCAAAAAGTGGGAGGAAAGAGCTTTTTGATGGTTCAGAGGCCACTTTTGACATCCGCAATGAAACAAACACATATCCTCCATTGCAAGGCGTGTTTTAGTCCTTTTTGACATTTTTGGCCCCCATACATTCCTGATGCCAATACTCTTGACTACACCTTTTGGGCACATGTCGGGATGAAGGCCATTAGTGTCTATATCCAAACACCGAGACCTTCAAAGCCACTGTCAGCTAGCACTGGGATGATATTATAGAGGAGTACAACTGCAGCTGGTACACAGTCTTCTGCCACCGCCGGGAATCCATCATTGCCACTAAGGACGGTTACATTAATGATTAAGAGAGCTCAGATACACACCTAGTAATAGCATTATTTTTGTTGAAATTCCGTGTTTAATTAATAAATTATATCTTGTTGAATTTGAAAATTCAAAGTGTTTAGATTTTAATGGACCACTCAATATACATATTATACATATATTAAAGTATGTATGTCTCATGCATAAGTACATTTTGATGGCAACATAACTAACTCATACTTATTTATTGTATGTACATTTTACAGCTATGAATCCATTCACACCAAATATTGGTATATTTTCTGCTTGGCTTACAATCTCTTTATAGGCTATTCTACTCATATATACAGCATTAGTGTGAGGCTGATTCCCCACAAATTCTTACGCTTTGACAGATAACCTTTTTTCGACACTTTATATTAGTGTTATGGAGGTCTTTATTTAAGACCGCTGTCGAGCTCAGTCCCACATGTTAATCCCGAAGAAGGTAATATAAATCTTTCGTGACATTATTTTTATATTTATCGACATCACTTAAATCACAGCAATTAAATTTTGGAAAAATTGACAAGAAAGATCCAAATTCCCTTTTTGGGTCAATATATATATATATTTTTTTGAAAAATATATAATTTGGATTAAGGTATAATGGTTAGAAAAAAAGAATATCTTTTTTTCCAAAAAAATACCATTTAAAACCAATAACCAAGGAATGAGAGTTTAAAAAAATGTCATCATTTACTTCATTGGCCATATGCAATGTGCTCGTATATTTAATAAAGTTAACTTAGTGCAGGTGACCACTTGAATCAGACTTTTTATTTTCTAACAATTCTATATTTAAAAAAAGGATATGACCGCTTAATGAGGTGACACGCTTAAATTATGTACCCGTTTGACGAATTTTGACTTTATTTCGGTTTTCTTTTTCAATTGATATTTTTGGGTATATTTTTAATATAAATTTTTAATGTATATTAAATAGTATGTCATTATCAATTCAAAAATTTCAAGTTTTCCGTTAATATATGTGAAACTTTTTTAACGGTACGCTTATGAGATTTGTAGGTTAATACTATTTTTGGACAGAGTTGGGATATTAGACTCATCCTAATATATATGTATATGTAGCAATAAGACATTTTATGTATTTTTTTAACCCTTTTATCTACATAAAAGCAAAGGGGGAAAATTTCCGACCCTAGCCTACATTTCTTGTTCCCGTCTATACGGTTACTTTTAAGTAAGATAAATAGCCCCCAAATACAACGGATTCTTATCGATTTATCGTCGATTATATGTAGTTTAGAACTCTCTTATTCCACTTCATATGAGGTATACTTCATTACATAAAGTCCATGGCGTGTAGATGAATCCTTATTACATCATCTGAGTCACGTTTTCCCAAATTCTATACTTTATTAGAAAAAATATATGTACTTAAATTGATTTTAACTTATATCACAGATCACGGAAAATGACCCCATGTTGTTGATTGTTATATTTTGATTTTGGAATCAAGCAATCAACATGATTGATGGCATCATGATGATGACGTCACATGAAATTACTTTCTATATTTTACTCTAGTACTCAATAAAATACGTATTTCACTCACACATATTCTTTAGACTATTTTGTCTACTGCTACTAAGCGTTTCCACTGACATTACAGATTGAATAATGAGTCGAAAGTGACGCATGTTGGAGGTATATTTGATAATGTCTTTATTTATAAAGGTTATTAGACAAATTTACAAAAAATGTCTTCATCAAACTTCATATAATTCTAGCAAACATTTCGTTGACATATCGCCAGTTATGTACAAGTAGAGAAGAATACAATGTTGGCTATGAACTAGCCTGTTTGGACAGCGTTTTTATAGCTATATGCTACAATTAACCATGAGTTGATGCATATTTGTGATACTACTTTTTTTGTGTTAGACATTTAATTGTTTGCACATAGTAAGTAGTGTTTTGCTCAGCGTTTTAAAACTGGCATATAAACTACCTTTCAAAAGTATACTATAGCTAACTATATACTAGTGTTTAGCTTGGAAATGTTTGTAGGGATAGTTACTTTAAAAGGGCTCGATTGTTGCGTTAGGAATAGGAGAAAAGGTTTTTAGTTATACATATAATTTGTTTGTGAATGCTTCTACTAAAAAAATGTCCGCCTTTCAGAATGATGACGTCAAACATTCACTTTGGGAGATTTGTATGTCATTCTCAATCATGACAGTTTGTACTAGGCTATTAGTTATTACTTACTCATGATAGACTATTGAACTAATCAAATTAGATTTATCCCCTCTACTTAATACACATAATAATATTTTTTTTGTTTTTTACGACTTCCTTTCCCCCTCTCCCTGTTTCTTTTTTTCTTTCCTTATTCTTCTTTAGTGGCACACTCTCATACCATAGTACTGGTATAATGTGTAACATAATCTACACACATAGGAGCAAGACCATCCACACCAAATTGGATCCTCTCTTGTGTCTGACTTATAAGTACATCAAATAGTTTTATGGTTGAAGGAAAATACATACATATATATGTATGTAAATGAATGAAGATTGGTGTGAACGGGAACAGTTTTGTTTTTGGATCAATTACTCCTAGATTATATGATATAGACTCACCAAATTTTAAAACAACAACCTTTTATATGCCACCTATTTAAAGGTTATAACCGGCATTACATTTTCCACAAATCCCATTCGAATGTGATCCGTATATTGTTTCAACTTTTCCTGCTCCCAGGGATAGTTGCACTAGTTTAAAATGTCTGTAATTTGAATTATAAATTAATAAAATTCTACCTTATAATATTTTTTGATGAATAAATAACTAGATTTGCCATGTTGTTAAATAATTAATAAAAATATTCATGTTATAAATCACTGGTCTGTAGTGTTGAATCAACTTTTATTTATTCGTTCCAGTCCGGTTCAGGTTCAGTCTTGGGATGGCCCTTAAGACTATAGGTCCTTCGTTAATATTAAAACTGATTTTTAAAAATAAAATACAGTTGAGTGACGTCATCGAGGACCGAAAATTATAGGTTTTAGGACTCATATACAGGACTGAACTGTACTAGACTGAGACTAAACTGGACGGAACTGGAGTCTTCATCCCTAAATAAGAACTGACACAACTCTACTGATTTGTATTAAATTCACTCAACAATAACTCTTATTGACCCTGCTTTGGCTAATTAACATGCTTGATGTGAAGTGCAATTATGTACAATAATAAAGAAGAATAAATGATGCGATCAAAATTGTAGCAGTTGTTGCAACTGTCACCGTTGTACTGAGTCTTTTTAATATCTCAAATTTATACTCATTGAGTAGTTTTGAATTTTGAATAAGTTATATCCACTGATAGCAAGATAATCAATAATTCAAATGATACCAATTAAAGTAAAAACAATGAAAAACTAACTAAAAAATTAGCGGCGTCTGCTCGGGGTACACTGGAGGGGCTGTAGTCCCCCCCTCCCTATAGATAAAATTAATTATGTATTTCAAAATAAATTTAAAAAAAAATTAATAGTTGAAATTTTTTTAATAAAAAAATAAATATTAATAAATTGATTTTTGAAATTTTTTCCAAAAAAGTATAGTTTTTGTAAACAGAGGATTATTTAATGTTTTTGAAAAAAAAAAAAAAAATTGTTCATAACTACGTACTATTGAGATTTTTTTACAAAAATGAAAATTTTTGTGAATAGATGTGGATTTTGGAAGAAAAATTATAAATTGCAATTTCATTTTTGAATTTTTTTGTGTAAATTTATTTTTGAATTTGTTTTGTGTAAAAGTTGAAATTTATTTTTTGGATTTTTTCTTTCAAAAAATTTAATTTTTTGTCAACAACTGTTGATTATTGAATTTTTTTCAAAAGTTTATAGTTTTTGGAATTTTCTTTTCAATAAAAATCCATACACCCCCTCCCAAAAAAAAATATATAAAACAACATACATATGTTCCTGTGGACTCCCCAGATGATGACAAAAATAATGCTCCTGAAAAGTTGTCAAAAGTTATTGATTTTTCTCCAAAATCATCCATAATGTATGATGTAACCTGTTGACACCGTCCCATTTTGCATTTGTCCCTAGTCTTCCCTACTACATACTCACATATATATGTACAAACATAGAAGGGATTTTATGCCTTAGTTCTCATTGTTCTTCATGTGATTGTTTATATATGTTCCTTCACGGAAGAGGCAGTCAACATGACTTGTAATAAGGAAAAAAAAAACACACACATATTATATACATATATAAACCATGTTCTTATATAAGCATTTGAAAAAAAAGAAGGTACCTACAAAGTTAGTAAAAAGGTACAGTTTGTATCTCACCATTAGTTGTACATAATATAACAAAAGGCCAGGCCTATTTTATAGGTATGTAGTATGTGTAGGGGGATGAGGAAGGAATTGGGTACTGAAGTTTGTACTTCATTCATTTTGATGGATTTAAGTAAGTTTTTGTGGTTTTTGGAGTACATTTTGGTTTATGTGCATATTAATTAGTGAAGGATTTGACCAAACATTGTTTTGGTACGTCAATTCTTTTAATAATAATAAAGAACATGAGAATTGATAAAACGAGTATATTTAGGGGCGTTTGCAGGATAATAAATTAGAGGGCTTGGTTTGTAGGATATTGTTGGAAAAAGATGACAACAAATTTTTTTTTGGGAAAATATTTCAAAAATCCACAGCTATTCATGAAAAATTGAAATTTTTGGATAAAAATTCCAACAGTCCGAAAAAAATTTCAAAGACTAAATATTTTGTCAAAATTTTTTAAATATCCAATAGCTATCCTAAAAAAAATTAAAAATGTTTTCAAAAATTTAATTTTTTTGGAAATCAAATTCAAAAATTATATTTCAAATATTCAACTTTTCGGGTAAAATTTATTATTTGTTCTTAGAATTTAAAAAGGGAATACTTGAGTTTCAAAGTATTTATTATTTACTTCCGTAATTTAAAAAATGTGTTTCCCCGGATCTCGCTCAAAGACAATTTCCTGTGAAATGAGAAACCATATTATACCATATAAAATCATTTGTTCATACATTAACGTGACCAAGTGTCCTCTTTTTACATATGGTGCGTAGCATTTGAAGACTTTTTTATATAAATTCATATAATATCCGGTGTGTTGTAGGACAAATATATAAGATTTTCTATAATTCGAAAATGAAAGATCCGAAACTCCCATAAGAAGGAGTTTTTTTTTTTTTTTAAGGTGACTTGTGTAGCAAGGATCACTAAAATTTACAGATGGCCTCCTTCTGAAAATTTTGCCATTCTCCCTCTGGCTTTAAGCAGTATAATTCGAATTTAGTGACTATGAGGGGTTACACCCCTCTTACTAAAATATTGTTGCTACAAATTGAAATTAATAATACTAATTGTTGTCTAATCATTTTTTAAATAGGATGTGTATTAACAAAAAATCAAACTTGAATGAAAATCAAGAAAAAGAGAAAATCCCAACTTATTTTTTTATTTCATATATACATACAGGCCATATATTTCATAGACGCATTTATATCACCTATGGACTGGGTATTCAAATTTGTGGGATGATCAATTAAGGGAAGGCGGAAGTCGTTCTAGGGTTCTAGTTTGCTTAAATATTGACGGGCACAATATTTTTTTTTTTTTAAGTCATTCAAAAATATGTCTTTTTTATTTTGTCAAAATTGTGATTTTTCCTCAAAAATTCCAGATATCGCCGCCTAATTCCTTATTGCTGCTTTTTATGGGATCACAATATTCTTTATATTTTTATAAAAGATAATTAACCTTTACAAATTAGGTGAAGTGACGTTTCAATTGTAGTCTTACGTCATTGATCCTTGAATATTCATTCTTATAAGTAACCCTCGAATTACTAAAGCTCACGTAAAAAAAAAGAATAAATATACAACTTGCCCCCGCTTTTTGACTAATTAAATGCAGAGTACATAAGTATACAAGTATTTTTGTATGAATATAAACGCTCTTTCTCTTCCTCTCTCTCTCTCCCTATATATGTGTATATTAGGGAGGTTTGTTTTTAACTTTTTTCATATTTCAATTACAGTCAATTTGAACAGATGGTAAAAGAATAACCCCTGTAAAATTCCATTGTTCTACGATATCATCTTTAGGTCACACATCTCGCTCAAACTTTCAAATAAGGCAAAAATATTCTTTTTTATATAAAACACTTTTTATAGACATTATTCTAACCTATAAATATATTTTTAAAGTTGTTTTTTTCTAAACTCAACCTATGAAGACTGAAGTAAGAATAACTTAGGGAAAATTTGATGACTTGCGTATAGGGCGCATCTTTTTTCTACATTAATATAAGTAAAATATTATATATATATATATATATTTAAAGAAGTAGTCCAAAAAATTATGTTAGGGAATACTTATATGAAACAATTACTGAATAACTGCCAAAAAATTACCACAGGTCGGGGGTAAATCTACATTCCCTCTAAATTATTACATGTCCATCTCACACCCAATTTTATTTCGATAGTTTTACAATAAATCGAATGTTCGTTATTGTCTGGCGTTTTAATTCACCTAATTCTCCCCTATTTTCAAAATTTCCTTACGTTGTCCTGTCTTTTTTCTCCATTGGGTTACTTGAGCGGGAAAATGGTATTAATATGTTTTATAGGTTAGGAAATTAGGTTTTTAAAATAATTTATTGCAAAATAAAGAATATTGCTTTTTTTTATCAGTATTAACGAATTTTTTTTTTTTTTTTTTTTTGTACTTTTGTAAATTTGATAAATAAATGCCAAGTATAGGTAGGCTACTTTTTATGACAAGGAAATTTTAAATTGGGACATTTTTTTAACACAGCAACTTTCCCACATATACCATAATAAAAGTTCGAGAAAAGTGGAAAAACAAACCGTCCTAGTATATATCTCACAATATTTACATTATATTACACTAATGAATAAATAATGATATTCTCAAAAGAAAAAGGAAAAAAAAAAAAATAGTCATAAAGCAGTGGAGTAGTTAGGAAGCCACAATTATGTGTTCTGATGGAAATAGACATACAAGTATGTATAAAAAACTGCACATGTGGTACTCCTGCTATTCTGTATTATTTTTATCATTATTATAGAATAGATACAAGGGTCTCGTCCTTGTGAAGAAATATAAAATAATGTATTAAATTAATATCTTTTTTTTTTGTTGGCATATTTCTATTTTAGTTATTAGTATATGAATATTTTGTACAAGTTGTAACCAGTATTAGCGGATTGTACTGGTTACAACTCCTACGTCTTCTTGTTGTCACTTTATCTAATTTCATCATGAGTCATTTTAATTACCTAATAAAACAAGAACTTTAAAATTTAAGTAATTCTTTATAAATTTTAGGAAAAAGGAATAAATTTTAACCTAGTCTTATATGCGCCTATATTCTGAATGCTCATGTTCTTCAAATCCATGACCATCACTAGCGTTAGAGGGGTTGGCTTTTTAGAGCACACGGCTCTTACTTTCTTGTATTCTGTAACCCAATCCGACCTCTAACAAAAAAAAATTAAAAAGTAATTGATGAACAAAATATTTTTGGTAGATTATGAAATTGTTGTGAAAATAAATTCATTATTTTTAATGCATTTTTTCCCCCATTAATGTTTACCTCCCTGGCAATCAAAACAGTACTTACATGACGGTCAGATTCGATGATTTCCATTAATTTATCCACATTTTCGACAATTGGCCTTCCAGAGCGTGTTGAATCTTAGAGATCAACATTACCGGTACAGAATCGACGAAACCAAAATACTGCGTGAATTGCTGTTACAATTTCAAGACCATAAACACTATTCACATTTTTTGCCACCTGGCATGCGTGTCCATTTTGAACGCCCCTTCATACAATTATGAGTCAAATATTCATATAACTCATCGCTACTTAACTCGTTTTTGCCACTTCTCAGTTGAGAAAAAATAAGAATTTGGACTTTTTAAATTACGAATAACTTATGAACTACATTCACCATAATGACTAAATTTAGGACACTTATGTGAAATATCCATTGGCTGCTATATATGTTTACTAAACATAATTGAGTTATCACAAGTCAATAAAACTGTATCTGTTCCAAATCGAGTTATTATAAATCGGTAATTGGTTATAACTTTTCTATTATAGCGAATTTATGCGTAATTTTTTCAAAATTTATAGATATCATATACCAATTACATACTAATTCAATCATTAAAAAAATCGTCAAAATTGAGTTTTCACAAGTCTACAAAACAGCGACAAACTATATCAGAAGTTTGTTAGTACTAAATCTTATCTCTCCAATACCATCTAACGTAAGCCAATCTCACTTTCGTAATGCAAGATACACAGTACAAAAGCCATTTATTGGAAAATAAATTGAGGCCTTTTAAAAAACCCTATTATTTAATTATATAATTTCTGAAAGAAAAATGGATAAAAAAAGTATGATTTTCATGGGCTGAATTCTTATTTTATTTCAAAACTGTGAAATTTTTTTTGTGGCTACATCATTTTTTTTCATGTTTTGAGATCAAAAGGGCTGCTGAAACATTCCTTTGTATCTCCTATTGATTTGAAACATTAATTCACCTATTTGACAAAGTATCATAAGTAATAAAAAAAAACCTATAATATGTTGACAAATAAATATATTTAAGTTATTAATATAAATAAAATCTTTATGAACATTTTAAATACATATCTTTGTATTCAACAACAAGGACCTATATAGAGGGCTTTGAGTCAAGCCCCTCTCTTGCTATTATATTTAATTGATATAAATAAACGGAATGGAAGGGCCTAACTATGAATTATTTATTGGCTAAATTGAATTTTATTATCCTTGACTGACATAAAAAAATGAGTCATCCTTATTTAAGAAGTGAATCATGAGATCGATATTCCAGTTGTAGTACGTAAAGAGATGCTTTAAGGTTTGAATGTTTATCAAACTGTACACTACAAAATTTATGTATCTGTTAGGATTATACTATTCCTTTTTATGTGACCAAAAATTAGTCTTGTCTCTATTATGAGTCTCTAAAAAACATTCCTAATTATAGAACACCCTCGAGAAGTCGTTTTTTTCATTAATATTATTGCAAAATAACTCAGTTTACAATTTAAGTTAGTCTAGTATAACTTTAAGTATATTTCAAGGATGATAAGTTTACCATTTCTCTTAAATTAGGTCTAATTATAATATTTATTATCTTATTTGTTTGAAATGGTTGAAAATTGATTTTTGATAGTGTCAAAGGTTGATATATATGATGATAATGTCATTTAGAAATTTTATGTTATTGGGCACCTACTAAATTCAAATCGGACACCCAAATTCTGGGACCGTTATATCACTAATTCATGTCATTTATTAAGTTGACATGTTTGTAAGGAAAAAAGGGGGAAGGAAATGTCGGAAGCAATGCATATTGTACTACTACCTTGATATCCTTGATATGAATTACTACTTTAAGCAATAAAACCATCTAGATTTAAAATAGCATTAGTGCAGTGAAACAGTTGTAATTATAAATAAATTCAAATATATTTATTTTATTATGCATTTTGAAAACAATTTATAGGAAAATTATGCAATAATGCTAACTACAGAGGAAGGAGTTAATATTCGAACGAACTATTAAATAAAAATAAAAAAGAAGAAGAAAGAGCACACACAAAAATATTTTTTTTGAAAATTGGACTATACGAGTGTTTGAGCTGGAATAATCAAAATTCGAAATATTTGAGTAACGATACGTCAAATTTATGTTATCACTCAAATAGACAGTAAAAACAATAGATGATACTTTTTCATTAAAAGAAGAATTGACGTATAAAAAGGAAAAACCACATTAGATATGTATGGGGAAATTCCCAGAAGTTCGAACTCGACTGAACTCAAAAATCGTTATATTATCCGATTATTCTAAAAACCATAGGTTCGATTATCTTCACATCAGTTCCATAATTATGGGCGCATAAGGTGGCAGCATTAACCTTAAAATATGTTTATAACCATCCAACTGAAATTTAAACTAAATTATATTAAATGCATAATTTTGACTACATTATAATTATAATCCTTTGTAGCCATTAATTTTTAAATGTGCCTCTTCCAGAACTGTGACTACTGCTGAGGGGTGTAAAATTACATCAACTTGAAATAAATTTTCTTTAAAAAAAAAAAAAAATGTAACTTTAAACTTGTGTTTTTATACAAATAAGAAACTTAAGTTTTTCAAGAATAAATATATAAAAATGTCATTTAAACCCTGTCAACGTCTCCTATAACTTAGAATGCCCCTCTTGGGATATATGTAAGTGAGGTCAGGGGCTTTACTATATTTTTTTGGGTGTACGGCTTTTTAAAGAAATGTTTTTTGATACTTTTTTTGTAGAAAAACAAAATTTTACAAATTTGCTTTTTTTTACAAGAGACGAATTTTGTTAATTTTAAAGTTGTGACAAAAAAAATATTGAAAGAAAACATTGTTTTTTGGACAAATTTAACAAAAATATCTTAGTCAGGTGAGGAAAGGGGAGTGTAGCATTTCCCCGTAGTGACAAGGCTGCTTACAGGACCGTTTCTTATTAATGCACTACATGATTTAAAAAAAAGCTTATGAAGCACTACTCTAAAGCAATGACTCATCCGCATATTTACAATACTGTACAATAGTTGTCAAAATAATAATCTATGTATTAATGTTAATTTAATTATAAAGCAATTTAAAATTCGTGAATTTCTCTCCAAAACAACAACGGCAAATCAAATGAAATCAAAAGTATATTACTACATTTGATAGTTTATGTCATTTGATGCTAATAATACGACTGATGTATGTATGTATTAGATACAAAGGATGCCAAGGTCATTACTAATTCAATGTAAAGTTTCCTTTCTTTATTTCTCAGAACTGTATACTATTTATATAATTGCAGTTAGTTGCTTCTCTTGTCATTGATTGGAATGCAGGTTTTTCATTCGGGATCCCGGGATTTCCCGGGGTTTTACACCTACAACTACAATCCTGAATTTGCTTATCTTTTAATACAGCGGAACCTGTTTATTTATAGGGACAGCCGGCTTAAGGTGATACAAAAACAAGATCCCAATTTAAAAAAATCATAAATAGACACAGATATAGTGACCAAAAATCGGATTTATTGACATTATTTCATTTGTTCAATATAAAAATTTTGAAATTTTGTGGAATAACTTTTTGAAATTATTTATTTAGACAGGAACATTTGGAACTATAGAGTTTTGATGCAAATTTTCCATTTTAACTTTGTTAACTACATTGTGAAGAGATTACCCAAAGTTATGTCTACCTTGATATTTAAACTCTGCTTCAAAAACAGCTGCAGTAACTTCTTTAATAGTATGCATTTTATATAGCTTTAAACTAGCACTTATTCTTTTGTTTAATCTTTTCTATAACAACAGCTAATTATTGGTGTACAAAGATCGTTGTATAGCAATATATGTACATATATTAATGTCACAGACAACTAAAAATGTGTACATTACTATAAACGCAAACATAGATATAATTTTGCTTTGGCCGGATGATGTCACTCAATGGGAGTTCCACTGTATAAGTTTCATTTAAGTATATATTGTTCACTAAAAATAACTAGTTTGTCACTAACTATTTAATTACTTTTAATTGCACAGGGGAGTGAGTTAATGAATTTTAAAGAAATGGACCTGCGGACTCAAAAACAATCGAAACAGTATTAGTAATACTGATAAAAATGAAAAGCTTAAGAATTGATAATTTATGAGTAGCTTACAAAGTTGGAACCCAAAACTTGACTCAATTACAACAACCCTGATTTTATGAATTTTTTATGAAACTATATTTAGCTATATTTTCTGTTAAATATGCCCTCGTTCACAAGCAAAAGCTTGTAAAACTGGCAAACTGATTGACAGCTTTTGATGATAAAGGCCGTGGGCATGGCGTATTATGTTGTCGTGATGGCAGCTAGGAGCAAAAATAAACTTGAATGAGAGGTGCAGCAGATATTTTTCTCCAACATACCACAAATAGCAAAAATTAAGGTGACGTAATAAAAGGCTACTCCAAGTTTCGAGTCCTGACTCTGTAAAATGTACTATTTAAAATATATATTTTTATTATTTACTAACGGAATCCTGCTTAAAGAAAAATGCACATTTGTATATTAGTGCTGCCACGCTATCTACACGACTTATATATTTGTTATAGGAACGCACGTTTCTTTTTGAAATGTATTTGAGCAATACACAAAGAAAAGACATCGATAATAGCAGACTTTTTTCTGTGGAACGAAATCCTTCTATTTATTCAGAAAGCACATTTTTTAAAAGTTCTCTTGATTATATTATTTAATATGTGGTGAGTTAACACAAAAACAATCTTGAACAAAAATTAAGAAAATAAAACACATAAATCAATATTTCATATTCTTATTTACCTCAATTATAAGTATTTTATTCAAGTTTCTGGGATGAATTGAAATACCCTTAAATGTTAACTATAATTTAAAATCTTAATTTTATTTTATGAAGCATAATTTGACCCAAATATTACTTTTAAACTAAAGAACCAATAAATTAATCACTCTATTGTAGGGATTAATTTTAACTACCATAAGCAAAATTTGAGTCACTATTAAAAAATTAATCAGAATAGGTTGTTAATAAAAATAGTTAATAATTAATCAAAAAACACATTTGTAGTTCAGACTAAATTTTACGAAAATATATTATAGCTTACCATATATAAATTCCCAAAAATGTTATATTTTCCAATTCTATCAACTAATCATCAACAACTATAGTCATAACTCGTATAACGACCCCCTTTTTTAAGCATCTCACCGTACTAATCTGCCATATCTAGTTTTCAAATTTAAGATTGCCTCAAAATAGGAAACCTGGTTTAAAAAGTCACTCACACTAAGTGGTCACTTTTTCAGTTTCCCTTGCCCAGACGCTTTATGCAGGGTTTGATTGTATTTTATCTTTTTATAAGGTGTCGTTTTTTTACTTTTCTTTATTTTTATTAGTGTTGATTGGACGAATTCCAATAAGCTACGTTGAAGAAATCGACTACTATAAGAAAAGGAATAATCTCAAAGCTATTATTGAATTTCAGGTCTCTTTTCTTTCTCTTAATAAAATCTGTTTTTTTATTCAATTCGATTTAAAACTGTTTGAATAGATACACTTCAACTGATTCTAGTATTGTTCCGTACTGAGGCATTTCATACGGTAATATACTAAATTGGTATTTGAAACATACTTGCAGGGCCATTACGTTATACAAATATATAAAGTAACACCATAAATTGTTGACCTTGTCAAAAAATGAAAATTGAGTTTTCATCAAATTTCTTATCGTGTATAAAAAAGTCAGCCAATTAAATTTATGAGGAAGCTCCATTAAAATACTGAGATTCACAAGATGTCTGAACTACATATTTTTAGTCAAAAAAGTATCGAAAATAATGGTACCATGACAACACTTCCTACTTTATATTTACAACGTTATTACAAGCTTTTGGCGACTTATAAAAAGTATTTGGAGGCCCATTTTACCCTTCGGGCCGTAGTTTATAGCTAACCTTTTTCTGTGACCAAAAAATGTTATACATATTTACAAATGTATAAAACTTCTTTTGTTGGTACTCGGTCCGAGATCGATTTTATTCCCGATTCAGTCCTAAGTGATTTTTGATAGACCGATTGAGAACGATATTTCAGTCCACAACGTGATATCAGACAGAGGACCAAAGTTTTAATAGTTTTCAAATCATGGATTGACTTTTTCGTCTCAATTTATAAACTCATTTTTTTGGGTCCCAATTAATGGTCCGATTTTCGTCCCGTTGATGATTTATGAGTTATACAAATATGATTTATACAAGACATTTAACTTCGAAGGACGTAATCGTAAGTCGAGGTTATCCATTTTGAAAAATACATGACGTCATCAATAATTATCTATATAATCGATCCAGACCGAATTTTTAATGAGACCGATCTAAACCGATTTTTCCATAATACGGAACTTTGTTAAAGGACCAAATTAGTTTGTTGTATAAAAAATCGTAACGGTCTTATACCAATTTATGATTTTCATACCCAAATCCAACAATATATAGTACCTATATAATATGAAAAGGAATTTAACATTCTTGGAATTCAAGTCATTGATGCACACGACGCGTATACAAATATCAACATCATCATCCTCATCTTTTATAAAAATGTAATTTCATTCTTATTTGTTGTATGATCATTTGAACCCTGTATCTACCTCAATTCCAATAGGACGTGCTTCACATATTTTCTCATCAGCCTTTTTTTGTTCTTATATATACACTATACATACTTAATCAACCCTTATACAATGTACATATGTACAATATACAAAGGGCTTGAATTTCTCATTTTGTTAAACTGTCCTTCAGCGATACGTATACACTATACATACATACAAGGAAATCAATCTATAAATACTGTGAAATACCAGTAACATTTTTTCTTTTTGAGAAGAAACAAAACATTATAACCTAGCCATATGTAAAAATATTAACCAAGTGGCAAAATGATGATCACGTGATCCATATTTGAACAGAGTAGTGCTTTACACTTAAAAATTGAGCAGATTACCCTCTTCTCAGGTTGTTTTTAATCTTTAGACGTTAATATTCAAGTAAATTTCATTCAAAACCAAAATTACGGGTTACTTTTAAACTTTTACTGATGATTAATTCCGAAACAAATAAGGACCCAATGTTATTACTAGAAGAACATAGTTATTAGTTATTATTAGAAAGATTGTTAAAATGACAATGGACACGTGATTGCCAATACTGTATCTCTCAACCACTCTTCCGTAAAAGAAAACAGGGTATGGATTTACGTAGTTCAATGGATTACGCGCATGCAAAAATAATTCTGCTGAAGCCAATGTACGTAAGTTCGTCTTGCGGGTCTTCCAAGAAAAAGAAACATACTACATGCAATAGGGTATCAAAGACAATTCCTAGGTCAGATGGAGTAATACTATTATAATTTACTTATTACTTAAGTAGAGCAACTCCATTTGACCAATTAAAGGAACTTTTAAACAAAAGCCCAAAATCACTAGGTAGATAGACGATTCTTCCAACTATGAAAATATTAAGCCATAATGGTTGAGAGCTTAATAAAATTTTAAAAAATTACATTTTCTGGAAAAACATTTACAATATCCACAGCTATTTACAAAAAATAAAATTCTTTGGAAAAAAAATTAAAAAATCTACAGATGCTCAAAAGAAGTTCAATTTTTTGGAAAATTTTTTACACATTATATTTTTTTGGAAAGAAATTACAAAAATCGACAATTATTCACAAAAAATTTCAAGAATCCAAAGCAATTCGTAAAAAAAATACACAGCCCCTCCAGCCCGCCCCCTGTGGACGCCCCTGATCGCCAGGTGATGACCAAGTTCAATGTAAATTTGAGTGTCCACATCCAGTCCTCTCTATCTACGGGGACACTTTTTTGTCCCCTAGATATAAAGTAATATTCTTCAATATTACTGTATAACTAACTATATGAAACCTCCATAAAATAGTCCTTCCAAATGAATGTACAAGGTAAAATCTGCCAAGAGAAGAAACAATTGAATATGTCACAAAGGGAATTGATAAAGTAGCGTTGTCGGTGGTACCTCAAAAGGGAGCTCTTGGGGGAGGAGAGATTTCACGTAAATAAGGAATTCCAGGGGCATCTGCAGGATTATATTTTGAGGGGAAGGGGCTTAGTTTTTGTAAAAAAAATCAATAATAAAAATTAATCAAAAAATAAAAACAAATTTGGAAAAAATTTCAAATATTTAATTTTTTGCCAAGAAATTAAACAGCCCTAAGCTGATCACAAAAAATGGCTGATGGAAAAAAAATTCAAAAACCCACAACTTTTCACAAAACAGTTTCAAAAAATTTATTTCTAATAAAAAAATTTTAAATCAAAAATTTCAAATATAAAATTATTGTGATAAAAATTTCTTAATTCTATAGCTATTCAAAAAGAATTCAATTTTTTGGAATAAAATTTGAAAAATTAAATTAAGTTTTAAATATAATCTTTATAAAAAAATCAAATAATTCAATTGTCTAATAAAAAGCAAAAATTTCTTTATTTAGTGGTCGTGGGGGAAAAGGAGCCACAACCCCTCCAACTCATCATCTGCAGACACGCCTGAATTTACAAAAGTTTTCGCCAACAATGTTTTAATGCTTAAGTCTTACGCATACATTTGTTGAACATCTTAAATGAACGCAAGCCTCCTACGTCATTTCCACTGTAGCATAAATCGTTAAAATATTTATGTCAAGTGATCATAAATAAGTTTCCTTAAATTTTATTTTAATTATTATTCTTTTCCTTAAACAAACAGCATAGATGAACTTTGTATTTACATATGAATAATATAATATGAGACTTATCTTAATATACTTTTTTCACGGGAATTTCTCGTAGGTCTCAAACACCGAAACATCCTCGGAAATTAAGATCCTGAGAAATAATGTCAAATAAGAATGTACCGTTCACAAAATTTTGACGCCCCACCTCATCCTAAATCTTTTTAAAACATCTCCGAACCGGATACAAAAGACGTTCCATGAAATAATCTTAGCTAAATGACGTCATCATACATATGACTCATTGACGTCATCATCAATGAAGCTCGGCTATTCTGGAGTAATTATAAATATAGAATACTTATATTACTGATAAATACTTAAATTGAGCATTAAATATATGTTTAAGATCAAAAACGTCCGCAGGGATGGGCTATTTATTTTTTTGCATAAAAATTTAATTTTTCAAATTTTTTGAAACCCATAGATTTTTGAAAATTTTCACCGAAAAAACTTAATATTTAGACATTTTACCAAAAAAATGTATTTTTTTGAGAACAACTATGAATTTTAAAATTTTTTCCAATTTTTTTGAACAACTGTGAATTTCTGTTTTTTTTTACCCAAGATTTTAATTTGTATGAATAATTTTTGAAATGTATTTTGGAAAATTTAAATGATGACATGCACATAGATGGTCTTTTTAGAAATGATACGTTTTTCAAGGATCGATGACAGGGCCGGGCCACCGATTATAAGAAGAATCGATACTACTCTATATATAAATAAATTGATAGCTAATATCTTTATTATCTTTTTTTTTTTGCAAAATAATAAAAAAGAATTGAGAAAATCCTTTGATTAATGCAGGTTTAAATTATGTGGCATTGTTAATAAGTGTGCAAAAATAATAGTTAATAAAACCTTCAAGAAAAATGAGAAAAAACAAAATGTGATTGATTACGATCGTTCGTTATTGGAGAGATAGGTTACCTTCTCTGCGTGACAACAACTATTCACTATATAAGTTCATTTTCGGAATGGATCTCATCAAAGTGCCCCGTCGCATGTATATGCACATATTTCAAACCACACATATAAATATATATAAGGCCAAATATGTACATGACATGGCAGCTTGTAAAATCCTCCTTTTTACCCTTATTTTTTAAATGTTATTTGCAATGTAGATAATATCATTATTTTATGGCTCGAGATTTTACGACCAGTCTTCTTTATGTACATTTATATTCATAATAATATTTCCATCTATTGCATTACCTAGTTATCCCCTGACAATGTCAAAAAAATACTTAACTTTTCTTTTTCGTACCTTATGAACATATCTGTGCAATTATATTGAAATATACAAATATTCACCTTGAGTACAAAGAACTATGGAATTTTTAAAAAAGAGATAAAGAATGTGTAAAAAAAACTTTTTTACCATAATAGACACTAACTTGTATTAACCGGCCAGTTAAAGTGAACAGAAAAAGCCATTGCTTTGTGCAGAGGATCTCTGAAGCCAATTTTCAATTTTGTAACCATTCTAAATTTGAAAACTGAAAATGAACATATATACTATATGTATCAAAACTGTATTAATGGAACGACGTACGTCAATGCACTCTGGAGAAGTTATTCTTTTAAACTCAATTTGCGTCTCGGTCGTTCCTATAGAAGAAAATATTCTAAATGTATATGGACTTTAAAGACAATTCCTAGTTCAAATGGAGTAATTGTAATACTATAATATGTACTCATACTTAATCAGTGCAAATCCATCTGACCTATTAAATAAATATTTTTTTAAACCTGTATTAAACACTTTGTCAAGAGAAACGACCGCTTAATACAAATTTCCTGTTTTACAACAATTATATATTTGAAACATGGATATGTCCGCTTAGCAGGGTAAAACTATTTTTACTATACATTGTATATGTTATTGTGTTTTCAGTATACCGATATTTTTGTACTGATTCCGGTAGCAAAATAAGTATTTGTATTTTTTAACAAAAAAATATCAAACATAATTTTTGTTCAGAGCCATTAATATCCATTAACATTTGCATGTGCGTCCACACAGGGGGGCTCGGAGCCAATCTGTGGACTGAGGTATAAGACCGGAGATCACATTTTGTTAAGTAAAGAACAATGACCCTCTCTTGTATCTTCCATGAATCATTAAAGTATAATTACAGGATATTTAAAATAGCCGTTGGAGAAAAAAATAAATTTTTTTTTATGTTATAAATTTATTTTAATGAAAAAAAAATCTAATGAAAAAAAGTAAAAAAATCAAATATTTATTTCTAAAATCATCAAATCGAAAGAAGGTCAGAAATTGATTTCCTATAAACAAATTTGCAATTTCCCTAACAAATCAGTCTTTCAAAATAAATATTCTCTTAAAAATATGAAGTTAGAATGATTTTTGTCAAAATTAAGTGTGTATAACATTGGTATTTTTCAACAAAATATCGTCAATTTATATGAGAACATTATTCTTATTAACCCTTTCGAGGCACCAGCAATTGTAGTAGCCAAAATTGATAATCACAAGTAAGTAATTAGAAACTAAATGATTGTATTTGAAATGCCATAATGGGACCAATATAAGTTTTCAAATTAAACAAAGTTTCTTAGATTAGTTAAAATTCTAGGATATCTTAAATCATTCCATAAATTTGGTCATTCGTCTATAATGGACTATATGTTTCTATATATAAAGTAAAAAAAAGGGTTTTCGTCTTTTCCCAGACTTTTGCTCAATATTTTTTTGATGTTGACGTACAACACACTGCATCTTTTGTGAAAATCGTGCCACTCTGCAACTAATCATATATTATTGTCGTATGGGATAAAAAAAATATATTTCTCATAAGAAGTTGATCTTATATAGATTAGACTGTATATAAAATATTTCGAGCATACCATTCACAATGGACATTCATTTATCTTACGGATCTGTATACTTACATATAAGATGCGTAGCATTGGCTTTCCTTATAGTTGACGTACAAATTATGCACTTGAGGTTATAAAACAAAAGGAATGTTACCTATGTAGTATGTCCATTGTACGATCATGCAATATAAAGTGTGCAGTCGTGGTAGTATTATTTAATATATAAGCAAATCACCTCACAGCAAAAAAACAACAACATCAACATACTACAAAATGCAAGCAATAATATGCTTATCACTAAAAGATATGAAAATCTCTGTTTCCCTTCTTCATCTCCTTTGAAATATGTGCTAAATAGCACTCCTTGACTTCTGAGGTGCTCAAAAACTATATAAACCCGAGATTTTGTGAATTAATAGAATAAGGTTTTAAACGATTACACTATGTAACAAAATTTTGGCTTGTGGTCTGACATCCACATTTATTCAAGGGCTAAAGGACATGTACCCCCCCCCCCAATTTAAGGAATTTACTAGAAAATTAATTTCAAATACTAGAAAAAAAATATTTGAAATTTTTTTCCCAAAAAATTTAAAATTTAAAATTAAATTAAATTTTTCACATTTTCTTCCAAAAAATTTAATTTTTCAATTTTTTTTTCCAAAAAATTCAATTTTTTGGTTTTTTTTTCCAAAAAAATTAATTTTTCTATTTTAAAAACAATAAATATTATTTTTAATTTTTTCCAAAAAATTTAATTATATAAATATAACTATGGATTTTTGTAATTCTTTTCCGAAAATTATAATATTTGAAATTTTTTCCCAACAAAAGTTAATATTTTGATAATAATTATGGATGTTTGATTTTTTTTTTCCAAAAAATTAAATAATTTGAATTTAATTAGCCCCCCCCATTATTAATAATAATAATATTTCTATAATATTGCGGACGCCCTATTTATTATTCCTATTTAACCCTTAAAACACAAAAATTACCATTATTTCAGGCTGAAACATGAATATAATTCCCAAGTCTTTTTAGTGTGTTAGTTTTGTTATTGTTGACAACCTGAAAAGTTGTGATATTTTCCAAAGTTGTTATTTTTATTATGCTTTCATTCCTAAGGAAATAACATTTAAGTGCTCATCATGAATCACAAAGTGTGTAATACTGAAGCCCTTTGGGGGAGTTATATGCATAACGCTTTTCTGGAATCAGCGTAGAATTGAGGATCTAAAACACATAATTCTTCCCTATATTCTTTCTTGATACGTAGTGGGACTTCTGAGTATTTTTTTCATAGCACATTTCAACCTATTTATGGTTTTGAATCGTAATTATGTTGTAAAGGTTTTTTTTTTTAAATCTTTAAATTTCACACTTATGTGTGTTGGAGGTTTAATGGTTATTTTTGTGCTCTACAGCTAAACTAACAATTATAATAAATATAGTTTATAGCCTAATGTACATTTTCTAATAGATGAATTTAGCTATATATATTTTTTGAACTCCTTCATATTACCTAAAATGATTGTACATAAATAACTATTTGGTATCACCCGTCTCGTTAGCTTATCAAATTTTCCATATAATCCCACAAATATTAATGAAATTGAAGCTAAGTAACCATGGATGACCTACAAGATGTACCCTAAATACAGTAAAAAAGTTAATTTCAAATTAAAGTTACATAACTCCTAGAAACTTGCAGATCATATTGTAAAAAAATTCCGTCATTAATTATCAACAAAGTTTGCTTGAAACATTTATGGTTTATTTTTTAAATTTGTTGAAGTCTAACACGCCTCCTAAAATTATTTAAGTTATGTTGAATTTTTTTTTAATGAGGCTATATTCAACATCGCACTGTGACCTATTGGATACAAAAAAATCAAAATTAGTGATGGTTAAGGTGGCCATCAGCTGTTCTGGTAGGGTTCACCTTAATTTTGTGCCTAAGCGACAAAATTAAGCATATTAAGTATTTGGGTGCCATCTATGTGAAAAGTTTCTAGCCATGTATCTACTCTCACTTTCGTTAAAATATTTATTCCTCACAAAAGGATTGTACTCACTCTCGTACGTCTAATAGGATGCAAAAGTGTTGTGAGACGAATTTCTCTAACTATTGGAGTAACAACTTTTAGCTTCCATCCAGTCCGAATTTGAATCCGATGGATTTTAGAATCTGGTCCATTTTGGAGGATATGGTCGGCAAAAAGCCTTATCATGGTTTGGATGCACTGAAAGCTTGCCTAATTAGGGAATGGGGCAACATTCCCATGAAGATGGCCCTTGCTTACTGTGATGCCTTGCCTGAGAGACTCAAGGCTGTAGTATCTGCAAAAGGAGAATACCTTGATATTTTGTTCAATCATTGATATGATATTTAGTAGATTCATGCAATGTTTTGGGTAACTAATTATAGAAATAAAAAAATATTTATGATTATTTATTTTACAATATTTAGGGTTCACAATGTATATCAAAGGATTACTACTTTTTCCTTCATTGACAGAGTATATCGATATTTTATGAATAATTTTATACACCATCAAATAACTTCTAAAAGATCAAATATATATTGGATTTACAATCCCAGTATGATCTATCTCGATTGTCGTTTATGGCTCGACTCTTTTTTTTTTTCTAAACTATACTTTGCAAACTTTTGGACACCTTTAAGCTCAATTTTCTCAGACGCGATGTCTTGAGTCTGTTTGAAACTTTGAATAAGCAGAAGTATCGTTTATTATAATCAAAAATATGGTGGAAAATGTAATAGGTGCAAAAATATACAACTCAGCTATAACACAATGGAATTAAATGTACTTTTATGGGGAATAAACTCAATTCAAATCAGATTAAGTTGCAAAACTTTTAATCATGAATAATATGTTAGGTAAAAGTTGAGATTTATTTCAGTTCTGGCCAATACTTTTGATTTATTTTGACAAATTTTTATTGGACTACTCAAGATAATGCTTAAGATTTAAAGTAACAGTTATGAAACAATTATGGACTTGCAATGAGCCTGAAAAAAATCTGGTGATTTAAACTGAACACATGAAAATATAAAAGTCTTGGTCTTGAAAGCAGTGACTTGATAAAAAAACTCAACATCAAAGACTATGTACTCTACATCGACTTGCAATATACGAAGGTCGTATGAAAAGTCCGTGCAAAGTCCAAGAGATGGCACTAATGGGACGTATCAAAGTTATTTTTAGTTATTAGCATCTCTTAGAAGAACACATACCAACTTTCAGCTAGATCGGCCCATTTCTTTCTGTTTGGCATTTGTTTGAATCGAGGAAGTGGAGTGATTTTCAAAAAATGGACAAAAAAGAAATTCGTGCTTTGATTAAACATTATTTTATGAGAGGAACAACTACTCTGCAGACTAAAAAGAAGCTTGATAAACATTACTTCGTACCTTCGATTAGTACAGTTTATAAGTGGTTTCAAAATTTTCAGAGTGGCCTTATGGGCACAGGTGGTGCTGAACATTGTAGACCATATTTCCATTACTTTTGCCACCAAATCTGAGGAGGTGTAAGCTAGTGCATTGTTGTGATGGAAAATGACTTTTTGTGGGACAATCGTGGTGGCTACTTTTTCTTGCAGCTCGATTTTCAAACGGTACAATAACTATGAATAATATGGACCTGTAATAGTTTTACCCTTTTCCAGAAGGTCGATGAGGATTATTCCTTGCGAATCCAAAAGACAGTCGCCCTAGTCTTTCCGGGCGATTTCTCGATTCAAATGAATGACAAATAGAAAGAAATAGACCGATCTGGCTGAAAGTTGGTGTGTGTTTTTTCAAGAAATGCTACTAACTAAACATAATCTCGATACGCAACATTAGTGCCATATTTCGGACTTTGCATGGGCATTTCAAGGACTCTCATAGATACCATTGTATTGACGATACGAATATTTCCTACTGGTGTTGGTAAAATTATGGATATTGCTATTTTGGTACTAAAATATAAGCAAAAATACTGTTAAGGGCAATTTCTATTTAGAGTAGCCACTACCACTCTAGACACAAATTTCTGAGAAATTTGATGATTCTTTTTAATAGAATAATATTTGTATTATTAATTTTTTTTTAAACAATTTTGTTTTAGTAGTCACGTAATATTTTTTCATTTGACATAGGAGAGCTACAAGTTCCAATTATGGTATATTATAGTACTGTTTTAACTGTTTCAGTTTCCTAGTAGTACTATTCAACTACCGGAAAGCCAAACGACACAAATAGGAACTTTCTCCTACATATAGTACAGAGTGTGTTTACAAAATGTTGAGTCTGAAAAATCTCAACTTTAAAGGCGTATAGCTTTTTATTTATTGGGCAAACCACAATGGAATTTGAATTTAAATAAGATTGATAAATTGTAAACCAAATGATTATATTTGTGCTCCATTACTCTTGATAAAAGTCTCAACTCAGGTACTAAACCTAAAATACATTTCAATAATAAAGGAAATGCCTTTTTTACCCAAATGTGGTGAAAGAGATTATGATTTTCTTTTCTTGCTGTTCACTCATTTTTCGTACAACTTTAATGAAAATTTCGAAAACGATGCTGAACAGTAAATAATCTGTACATATACTTTTTTTCGGTAGCTCAGACATTTAAAAATTACTTTGATTTTTATTGACATATGATAATAACCAAAGGAAATTATTGAAGCTCTTGAGACAACTAAACATCTCCAAATGCTTCTTTATGTTAATCAAGCAAAGTTAGTTTATCTGTTTGTATTGTGAAAATTCATATTAAAATTAAAAAAGACAAAAAAAAAACTCAACAAAATCACGCCCAGTTATAAGTTGGATGCTTAATAGTTGATGGTAAAAGGTTGGTTATCTTTATTCAAAATGGAAGTAATAGTATCTGTAATTGCAATTTTTAATAATTTTATATTAAAGATAAATAATTTTCTTTAAATTATTATAATTTTAAAACATGCTTAAATTAAAACTCGGGATCATCTATATTTATACAAAAGTTTGTTTGTGGAGGTCTCATTTTTTTAGTGCACGCTTAATATCTTAGAACTACGTCGCTACTTGATTTTTGAAATAACAAACTAGCAACGAGCGTTATTAAACAAGAAGAAAGTAAAGGTTCTCATGCCATAAGAAAAGAAGCAGAAAATAGGCCCCAAATACGTTCCTAGTTAGCCAATTCTTTCCAACTATAGAATTAATATTCAATAATTGCTTGGAAGTGTTCACAAGAGTTGATTCAAACTCAACCAGTCAATGATCCGAACACTAATTATGTGAATAAAAGCAGAACCATCGAAGGAACCATTTATGTTAGGTAACTATATTATTAATGACAAGTTTGTCGGATTTCTACGCCTTAAAACTCCGAGCAATGTCAGTTACTCTCACAATTTACATATATATGAAAGAATAAAGAAGGTATTATTGCTTCAAAAAGTACGGAGAGATATTGAGACATACTGTAGTTGATTTTGAAGTTTGCTCAAGTGTAATAAAGAAAATACATATTTTTGTATTTACCTAGATAGTATATGATTGAATAATAAATAAGCGGTTGCTGAATGCAAAATACATAATGCAACAATCCTACCTTTCGTGTCTCTATCTTTCATTTGCTACAACCTACATATTTTAGTCATCTAGATCTTGAATACACACTCACGTAAATAATACTTATAAGGAGGTTATTGTGGACAGTTTCCTCTTCATATAATTAAGCAAATAACTACTCGAAGGAACACAATAATAAAAGCAGAAATAAGCCGAAGAGGAATCAATAATGATGATGTTTTGATAAAACTCTTCTCAAATCTACAATTATATTATCATTACTATTTCACTTGTGGTTAAGGTTCTTGATGTTTTTGTTCCTGTTTTTTTTTTTTTTTTTTTTCGTAGGGAAGGATCAGATATGTTGTTTTTAAAAATAAAATAAAATATTTGTCCATCTATGTATTTCAAACGGATATATATTTTGTTTCAAAACTACGAGTATCTTAACTACCACTCCCAATATTTTATTTTCCTTTCGTCTTAAATTCACGCATTACTAACAACAGAGAATGAACGAACTATGAAATATAAAATTATCTGCAAGGTGGGTACAGCGTTATGTATTTTGGGGGTGCAACAGAAATGAATTAAAAAATATATTTTTCGTGCTCAAAAATACGCTTTGGAATTACATTTACAAATAAAAGATATATTAAATAATAATATCATTCAAGGAGTTGTATTATTTTAACGCTATGCAGCGCAACTATACATTGTTTTGTAAACAACGCCCATACGCCTGATTGTAAGTAGTGTATTGGTAGATTAGTGACTTTTAAGCACTTTAAGTATAACTTTGTCTATATTATCTATGGATTTCAGTCTAGAAATTCTATAATGGTCTGAGACGGGTATAATCTTAATTTATTCGGTCCAAGATCAGTCTTGAACGGCTGTATTGTAAAATTCAGTCTCCAAAAAGGAAAAAAACAAAACTAATCCGTATAAACTGAATTTCATTTTGAACTGAAATATCGGTCCCGATCGGTCTATAAAAAAATTACATTAAACCGAAAAAAAAAAGAAGAAGAAAAACACATAATAATTTGGATTAAATTAGAAGTAATATTTGTGGCCCGTCAAAAAAAAAAAAAACAAGTAATAATGATTTTTCTAAAAATTGAGCATGGATTACTATTGTATTCTTGAACCACGAACTATTGTTAATTTCTTATATACAAATTATTCATAAATACTCTTTGATGACTCTGTAAATGGCACTTAAAATAGTAAAAATGCATCATCACAAGAAAATAATGAGAAATTGATAGGTTTGAATTCTATGGGAATATCAGAGCAAACATTAGTCTCTTAAATCAAATTAAAGGTCTAAACTATGGTAAAAATTCTTATGTATCGTAACTCACCCCACAAAATTGGAATATAAAGCCTATAGTTGAGTCAAGTATGTCGATGAAATATTGGGGCATATAATTATGAAGTTAAACTGCAAAATATAATTTTTTCCTTCTTTATTTTTGTTAAATGTTCTTTTTATATTGACACACCACATATACAGGTTTGGGCAGCAAAATATAGACTCGGGAGATTTCTTTAGAAATACTTCAATCTTTTTTATTTTCAGTAATAACAAAAATGGGGAGAATTCGATTGTCCTAGTAGCCATAGAGAAGTCGTTGGCAAGGCAAATTCATTGAAAGGTTGTGACCCTCCTTAATCTTCTTCTCCGAGCTGGACGCTAACTCCGGATCCCTCTCTAAATTGAGCCCTCAATTTCCTGGTTTACTGGAGAGGTCTTCTCCATCATTGTTAATCTTGGCCGCCATTAAAACCAGGCTACTAGGGCACTTCACAATATCCATAATCCTCGACACCTCAACTTCAACATCTAGGGATGTGGTTCTTAACCCTTGGTTCAATTGACCCCTAGGGATTCGGGGAGTCATTCTCAGGGATGGCCAAACCAGAATGTCAAAAAACAATCTCTAAACCTTCATATATTAAAAAGAAAATTAACATTTATTAGCATTCTACGTTTTACTGTCCAACCCCCTACATTGAAGACATTTAAGAAAAAAATCAAATCAGATTATATAGAACCAAGGCTCATAGGCAGGCATAAACTCTATACCTTATAATGTCATGAGTAAACTACATATATATATCCTCTCTCTATATATACATATGTATTACATCATCACATAATAGTAGGATAATTATACGCCATTATGTAATATGGAAACTTCAAGTTATAACCGATGACTTTTAAGTTCATTATTTAATGTGTATATTTATTTATTTTTATAAACTAATGTTCGTTTGTTCATTCAAAGGGGAACAATAATGATAAATCTACTTCCGAAATAATAACAATAAATGTTCCTAGGCATTGAATAGGAAATATCATTTGCCAAAAACCAATATTGTTATTTTATTTATTTATTATTATTGATAAGATGACAAATTGATTTAAAGAGAACAGAATGAAATATATTGACTATACATAATTGACTAACTTGGACCCCTTCATCCTATTTACATTGATTTCTTCACTTTTTTAAATAAAACGACGATCTTGTTATCCATTTTTTTCTAAATTTTGTTGTTGCATACGAAAAACCATTCTCACTCGCGAAGTGTTCATTTTGAGATACTACAAATAACGCCACAAAGTTATTATGTAAGCAATATTTTTCATAGAATTAGCTTTGTCGATAATTCATGGAAGTGACGTAATTAGTTCTAGATAGAGTTGACAAAATGCTAAGAAAAAATTAAGTTTATAAATTAGGAAAGGAGGGTGTGCTCTTTATATTTAGTGTTCTTTATTTAATAGGTCGTGGGGATGCTAACTTATTTCTCTGAAGTAAGCATTCACCTTTATCTTCGGTTTCAATTGTTTTAAAAATGTATATTTATGAAACAAATATTGTTTTTCTGTATATATAAATGTCTCTATGAAGAATAAAACGGGTCACTGGGTGCATTGCATATAGTTCTCCAATATTTATATCATAAACATATTTTGATCTAAGAAATAAAAATATAGTCATATTAATGAAATATTGCAGCGTATGAATATAATATTAAACGTGTAATATTAAATGTGATGTAAATCACATAAATATTTTTGATCTAAGAAATAATAATTTATTCGTAATTATGAAATATCACACGCATGTGCATACATAATACGCGCACTGTTTCTGTTTATTTTCGTTAGATGTCTCCTATGCACATCATAATAATTCATGCGCATTTTCATTTTTCAGTATATGTTAAGATTTGAATTAAATATGAACGCTAGTACATTAAAATGAACTATGTTTGTATAAATTTTTGAACGCTCTTAAGACAAAAGTACTCATCAGTCATCCCATTTTACATTTTTTTATCAATCTCTTAGTATTCTTCTCTCATTTCTTGAGGATATAAGACATATGAATTGATATGATTATTGAATAGTTGCGTGTGAGCAGGCTCATGAAAAAATAGAATACCACTGAGGATTTTTTTTTGGGAGTAATATTCTATTTATAATATTAAAGCAAAATTTGTTTTTTAGCCTACGCCTAATTACTCCGGGTAATGCTGTATACTACCGCCAGTAAGTAAATATATATGAATTCAAATAGAATTACAATATTTTCCTTGCATTAAAGCTGATTTAAACGTAGAAAGTTCTCCTCTTAATAGTAATAATTCATTTTTTCTCCAAAGTCATATATGAGGCAGCTGTTATTAACAAGAATCTTGATTCGGTAGTACCATGAGTCCTGCTCCCGCCTTCTCCTTGAGCTTTTTTTTCCCTAGAAAAATTTCAACTCTGATTATTGAGTAAGACATGATACCCTTAGTGCCCCTAGTGGACAAATAAGTTTTTGTGCAATCAACTAAATTTGAACAAAAATGGATAATTTGATTGTCATTTCGAAACTAGATTTTCGCTCTGGACCTAAAGCAAGAAATATTTTTAGATAAAAGCAAAAAGAAGACAAGAACAAATGAGCCAAACCGATGTTCAAAGTTATTTTCCGTTTATAATTTAATTTATTTCGGTTCAGGATCCCTCCCTCCCCCTCCCCCCATGGATTATCAGAGTAGAATGGAATAGATTGTCACGCGGAATTTTTGATTATTTTTGTAGTGAAAGGACCTTTGTATAACTAAAGGATACCTCTTTTAGTTATGAAAGGGCGTGTCTATTTTTTTAGCTCGCCCGTATTTCTTTAAAATTGGTAATCTGAAAAATGAATTTTCTTCTCCTTAGCCGTTGTTATTATTATTTCCCTCTTGAGTAGTGAAATTACATTTTTACTTCATACAAAAACTATTCAAACACTGATTGAACATTTGTATGTGCTCATAAAAGAAAGTTAGCAACCTTGAGATTTGATGCAGAGTTAGAATTGTGAGTACTTGTTGCACTCAGAGTAGAATTGGTGATCGACATAGGAGTCATTCATGCGAATGTCCTTGTAATCCTTCTCCTCCTCCCTTGTCACAACTGATATAATATAATGTTTTGACAATTAAACTACTCTCCTCCTACACATTATACAACTTGTAAGGGTTACCATGTCGATTTTCAGTTTCTTTTCTTTAAAAAACCCAAAGTACACGCGATTTTCCTCATTTGTAATATTACTTACCGGAAAGTACATCGCCAAACTAAACACGGACAAATTTGAAGGACTCCATGGGGTTAAAAAAAATTGGAAAATATTGAAAATGACCCAAAATATTAATCAAAAATCTTGTTTTAAAAATAAGTCATCTCATATCTGAGTTGGTATAAAAATGATGTGTCTGTCGAAAAATTGAAAAGATATATACATAAAGAAAAATCTTTTCACCACCCCCTGATGTACAATATTTATTTTACGCTCAATATCAAAGTCTGTCAATATGATAGAAAAACCTTTGGTCTTTAAAAAAAGAAAAAAAGGATACGCAATAAAGAAATGAGGATCTCAAGATTATTTTTCTTATTTTTTTCTTTCTTCTTCATTCTTTAAGTAGGGGAAGAAGAGGAAAAATACATATTATAGTACAAACAGACAAAGAAAGAAAGAACAATTTTGTGTTTTGCTGCTTTAAGCAGAGGAGTAAAAGAAGAAGGCGAGCGTTTTACAACACACTTTACTTATCTTTCAAAATTTGAGCCTCCCTTAGAGATTATGCGTTTATTTGTATTTAATTTCAGTATGAAAATCCAAGAATCGTCTGAAATCGTTGAGATTTAATAGATAATTATTGATGATCACAAAAAATGGTCAACAATAAAGTGATATGATATAAAATGTATTGCATAAATCAATTATGTACATCTCACAAATCAGGAGCGCTGAGAAAATTGGTTTACATAGCATGAAGACCCAAAGCATGACTAAATTGTTAAAAAAGCAATATTTAAGAAATCATAAAAAGATAACTCCAAACCAATTTGTGACTTTTTGAAAAAATATAAATAAATATATTTCATACTTTTAATGCTAATGAACATTACATAATGCACCATAATTACTGTTATATTGTGAATGGTTTTAACTTATCTAAAATAATAAGAAAAAACATATTTGAGCACTTGAATATTTTTTTACTATAAAATGAGATCAATAATTTAGTTCAACAATTTCATTATATACCCCCCTTCAAAGAGGATCACAAACAAGTAAATCTCTTAATATAGAAATTCTCAGAAATAGAGAAGCAGGTCAAAATGAAACAAACAACACTCCTTTGTTTAACGCTATTCGTCAACAGTGTGATTATAAAAAACAATAAGGTGGCTAGTATTGTGACATCTTTAAATAATACATTTACCTATATTTCTTTATTAAACTTCTTCATAAGCAATAAGTTTCTCAACACACCGGCAGTTCTTGATCATGAAGGTGGGGTATTCATGGCGTACCACGCTGTCATTATGGTAGCTCTGAGCAAATACAAATTTGGATGAGAGGTGTGACATACATTCTAAACTGCAAAATCCAGGGAGGAGGTCAGAGCTAAATGAGGTCCACATAGATGAAAGACAAAAGTCAGGATATTATTGTTGGAAAAGTTTTGGTTTTTCTTGGCTATTTGTGTGGGGAGGATCCTTAATGACTTTGTTGATGCTGTAGGCAGTCTCGGTGGTGATGTTAAGAGAATCTGCAGCCTTTTCGGCACTAATACCGGTCTGGAAGAGATCGCACACGTCTTTACTTTTTGTTGTTTCTCCTGTATTTTTACACTAAGAGATATTGGATGAAAACATTGATGGTTTTTTTCAGCTTTCGTTTGGTTACAAAATGAATCCGAGACTCGTCTGAAATCGTTGTGATTTTTAGCGGCAGAACTAATTCGGTCTTTTAAAGAAGTTCAGTTTGGACCATTAAAAAAGAAAAACTCAATTAAATAGATAATTATTGATGTTTGCCAAAATTTTGAACAATAAAGTGGCGTGAGATTAAATGTGTTGCATAAACCAATTTTGTGCATCTCAAAAATCAGAAACGGTAATAAAATCGGTCCACACAGAGTGAGGACCCAAAAATTGCAGTATCATAATTAAATTGCAAAAAAATGTCGTTTGCTTACGTAATTAAACCTTGTTAGTCAAACTAACTGGGATAATATCATAATTATATTACACGTTTTTGGTCAACAAACTCTGTAGATTGAGATCGAAAAAATTAGTTTACGATTTAGAAACGATTAAATTTCGGTCTTAGGTCAGGACTAAAATATTAGTCCATATCGTATTAGAAAATATCACTTAAGACCTGACCGAAAAAAATTGGTTTTGCATCGAGTCCCAAAAAGGAATATTTTCATACTTAGATATAATAATATGTATGTAGTATACATTCTTGTGAGCAAGGTCACCTTAGTCTTATGATAGGCTGAAAAAGTTTTAGGATTTTCAGCAGTCTACAAATTTTCATATCAATTGTGGGCTCCTAATATTCAAGGGCACTACGCTTCAGCTAAACTTAGACTTTGGAGTAAAACAATGATGTATGTAAGTGATATATTTGATGCATTTTGAACAAAGGTCCGATAAAAAGAGTCCTTAAAGAGTAAATATTCAAGGGTTGTCACGATACCAATACTTTTGTACAGGGTTTGCCACCAAAATTTTTGTCGGTATTTTGATAATTATTTGACTAAAAATATAAAACAAATACCATTAAGATAATTCATTTGTACTGACAGGGGCGTCCGTAGGTTTTCTTTCTGTTTGTATTTATTAAATTTACATAGTTGTAGGGTTCCTGATATAAAAAAATGAAATTATAACCCTTTATTAAAAGAAATTAAAGGCAAATTTTTTATATTCTTCCATCTTTTTGGTTCACAAGTCATTAAATAATCAACTTTATAAGTTACAAAATGTATTTATTCCCCTAATATTATATTATATTCTCTAATTGGCTTACAAATGAATGTAAAAACATTTAGCAAAGAATGTCAAAAAGTTTACCTAGAATATTAAAATCTCTGTATGATTGAAGAAAAGATTGTATATATATCTGCCGAGGCCTCATTTTGAGTATGTCTTAATATTTTAGAACTGTGTTAGTACATATTCTAAGAAGTAACAATGTATCAACAAGTGTGGGTGGATAAAGCTTAGTGTGTAAAGTTTAAATAGAAAAAAAAGGTAAGTAAATATCTAGAGTTGTATAAAATATGACCTGTGGTTATGTAAAAATCAAAGAAATCGAAAAATGTCATGGTATTCCTTACAATTTTAAGAATGTTTTGTAGGAGAGCAGCTTGGATGATGTCATGACGTTCCATTAGGCTGAAAGCGATCAGCTATGAAAGGGAGGAAAGAAACACATATCTCACTTTGTATCTTGCAAGGGCATATACAGGAATTATTACGTTTTTAATCCGTAATTCATGTCAAAGTGAACCAGGGACTCACACTTATAATTAACCAATGACTTCTAGGCGTTACTTGTACTTATTCATGTTCACACGCACTATTAATTACTCTCTACACAGATGTTCTTTCTCCAAAAATTAAAGAATAATTATAAAAAATCATATACAGTTTTGTAAAATAAAAAAACAAACAAATATCGCACCGGTTAATCTCACATATTGAACAACTCTCTCTATACATATCTATGCTATTAAAATAAAGTTTGTCTGTTTGTTGACCCCTTATAACTCCAAGCCATGCTGGGAACCCTGGTAAGTATTTTATAAACATAAGTTTACTCGTTGAATTACTCGTATCACAAGAAGGTACTCCCTTAAATTCCTGATTTAAGAGGTTTAATCACATATTTTTATTCCTTACTAATACAATCTCCTTGTAGAAGCTAGAACTTGTATTTTTCATAAATAATTGTATTCCCTTTAGAATATGATAGAAGGCTTTTAATTTCTTTTCCAAACTAAAAAAACGATATAATGCTCCTTTGACGAGGGATACATTACAGTGTGATTAAAAACCGACACTTTGAGGAGAAATGGACAATTGGATAAATAAGGACACAACTTTTAACTGGAAAATTATAGATAATTTAGGTACCCGTTATAGAGTGGGTAAACAACTTTTTTTCTCAGTCCTCAGATTAAACTGGCATCCGATCCTGATTTTAAATTACACCATTGAGCTCAATTATGGATTAAAATGAACATATATAACCTATGTTGTAACCCTCTGAGTCAAATACATAGATACAAACTTTACTATAAACTAGGGGTTTGTATCGATCGCTGGATTCTGTTTTACCGGTACATCCCGGGGTTTTCTAATTTTTTTATAATCTTATAAGCTCCATTTTAATTATAAATTATGTCCAACAAAGTATTCAAACGGAAAATATTATAGGTTTATAGTTCTTTTTTATATTTTTATCCTCTATATACCCTACAAGTGTACAGTTAGATACATATATTAACCTTTGAAATTTGAAGATTGTACTCTATTTGTAATTTTTTTCAAGAAAATTATTTTGATCTACCAATGTTGTCATTATTGTTCTTTTATTTTTGAAGGAAATCAATAAGTATAAAACAATCATAAGTCCATAAAGTGTGGGTCTTTGTTGTACTCGGAGTGGAATTAAGGATCAACAACAGAGTATTTTCTCCCATGCCATAAGTAGATACATAGTAGGGGTTTGTGTTTAATTCCTTCCTCTTTTAACTACTCGCAGCTAATTTAATTAAACATCATGAGAGCAAAACTGCACTGCTTCCAAACATTTTTCAAATGGTAAGTGGGAACGCATAAATTTTTAGTTTTTTTTAACATAACCAAAGATCATGTTATTTGAAACTATGTGTAGAAGTACATCATTAGACTTGACATGTTTGTAATGAAAAAATAAAGCGCACGAGGAGAAAACGGAGCGAGAAATATGGTACAAATGAATTAAGACTCCTGTTAATATCAGTAACATATTTTATGATTTTGGGGAAATAACACAAATTACTAAAGTATAAACAGGAGAACTTTTTACATTAAAAAAAAAACAAAAAAAACATTAGTGCAGGTAAAATAATATAATTATATTTAAATTCATTTATATTTATTTCGTTCTTCATATTTAAAACAATTTAGACTAAATATAGGAGGAAATGCTTAATTCAGAGGGAAAAGTTAATCCCACGACGACTGATTAAAAAACAAACAAGCAAGAAGAAGCACAGAATAATCCTTAATCTTTGTTTTTAATTTTTAAAGGATGTTTATGTCAACCCTAAACATCATAAAATGGACGTTGGATATTTAGAATTACGATATAATGTCTCATAATCTTACAAAAAGAATCACATTAATTTTAAGTATGTATGAGTTGACTTATAGCGAGTCAGGTTGTGCATATCACTATCATATAAACCCCATCTCCACCGAAAATTAACTTTGTCTTCACATACTAATTACTTTTACTGTTGTGAGTCAGATCGGCCTGAGTAATTCAAAAAAGCTGGACACACTGGCTTTAATTGATAATTATTAATATAAAAACATGAGATTTGAGAATTTTGTATGGGAAATCTTTGCGAAGAATGTATTCCTTCTTCGTAAAATTTTAAAGTAGTTATTTTTTACTTACTGGATCCCATTATATCCCGGGATCCTGCTCCGACATAATTGCACGGGAAAATGAAATATCCAAATGCATACATTTAACATAAAAATATTTATACTGTATTTACATTAATAAATTGGATTTCAGAAGTAGAAATATAAAATGTTTATTGGAAAAAAGTATATATATTTTATCTTTTTTTTTCTTTGAAAATTCATTTATGACCATAAATTGAATGTGTACAATATACATACATATATATATATATGTATTGAAGGGAAGAAAGGCAAAGATCATTATACTCAATTTTGAGAAGGAGTTGCATTTGATTTAAAGGTTGTATAATCAATTACATATATACATAGAGGCTTAACGATAAATAACGAAAAGAAATAGGGAAAGGAAAATATTTAGAAAGAGAGAGAGAAAAAAAAGGAGAAGAAGAAGTAAAAATCGGATGAAAGAAAGAAAATTCTGACTAAGGCTTTATTTATACAAAAACGAACTTGTCAGTTACATATTGGTAAACATGCATGTATACATAAAGCTAAGTAATTTAATTATAACTAAGCCGTATATACATACGAAATAACAAATAGAAAAATAAAAACAAGGTTCTGAACATATCAAAGCATCTGTAGGATTTTTTTTTTTTTATATTTTGAAAAAAAAAATCCAAAATTTGGAAAAAAATTGAAAAATTAAATTGTTCGGGATTTTTTTTTTAAAACTCTAATTCTATTCACAAAAATACTAAATCTTTTGAATACAAAATTCAAAAATCTATATTTATTCTCAAAAAAAAAAATTTTTTTTTTAAAAAAATTTCAACAATTCAGAGCTGTTCAAAATAAATGTTTTTTTTGGAAAATAATTCAAAAACCCAGATCTCTATAGAAAAACTGAAATTAAATTTCAAGTATAACTTTTTTGGAACAAAATTTCAAAAATGAAATTTTTGGGAGAAAAATTTCAAAAATCCATAGCATTTCACAAAAAATTAAATATTTTGACAAAAATTTCAAAAATGCAGAGCAGTTTAGAAAAAACTGAAATTTTTTGAAGTAAAGTTTCAAATATTACATTTTCTAGTAAGAATAAAAAATTCTTTATTTTTTTTTAGGAGGCTACAGCCCTTCTTTTCCTCCCTTACGGACGCCCCTACTTATAATGGAGTATCTTCACATTGTACCAATTAAAGGAATTCGTTTTTGGATATTTATTTTTAAGGGGTAATTAGATTAATTGAGAGTCTATATAATATACAAAGTCTGGCAGGAAAAATTGCCTGTAATTTGTATCATAATATTTCCTAATTAGCAAATAGTAGTAAAAATCTGGTTAATATTTATACTCTTAAAAACAGGTGTCTTACTAGGATTTATCTTTAGAGAGGAGGGCTTTTTGACAATAATTGACATAATTTATGTTTTAAGGCCATATATTATTATACATTCATTTGTCAGGCGGGTTGGGGAGGGTGTATCCCCCCCACTCTCAGCATTAGTGTCCTATTGGACTTAACCCCCATTTTCCTACAGTTCACTCTCGGCCCACTCCAGTTCAGTCCTGCGTATCAATTCTAAAACTGATTAAGTTCGGTCCTTAATGACTTTACTCAACTTTTTTTACATTAAAAAAAAGTTACATTACTGACGGTCCCAAGGACTGGCTGTCTTTGGACGGGTCCCCAAGACTGATACAAAACTACAGAACAGGTGCATCTCAAATCTCACGGAAAAAGGCATAAGCAAATTAAAAAATATATGTTAATTGCAAGGTGGTGAGACTGCTTGTTGTTTTAGACTACACTTAAAAAACTAAAAAAACTAGCTGATGCTGAGTAGATTTTACAGCATCTTCTGTATGAGTAACATACTTATATTTTATATTAAACAATATTATCATTCAGGGATTCTTCTATTTTGTTGCAAGAAGGCCTCACTCTTTGCAACTTTGTTTAATAGCTAATGACACTTATGTTTTTGATGTTTAACTCCTACACTTTGACTCAATCCTATGCTCTCATGTAACACTTTGTATTTTTCGCACCTTTTTTCATAAAAGAAAATGGTAGATATAGGATTCAAAATGTTTTTAAAGGAAATCCACACATTTGCGTTACAGAGGCCTCAAATCAAGCCATCATTTCTGTTAAATGTTGTGCATTCGGTCAATATATATTTTTGTTTCCATGCATTGTTCTTTATTTATCAGTTTACCTAGTTGAATGACGGTATAACACTTATGACGTTACCTAGTAAGATTAAAAGTATTTCGCTGAATTGACGTTCAAACTTGACATCTCAGCGTAATATCTTTTCTATAGTAGATATTAAAAATTCCGAGTTAATTTGCTGTTTAAAAGCGTAGGCTCTTATCTTTATGGGGATATTTAGTTACTCACAATGACATGGGTTTATGAAGAGCTAAGAAATTTAACTCAATGATCAATAAGAACGCAGATTTGCAGTGGTTATGTGAGCTCACATCCGTACCCTTGAGAACTGTACAAAGACTAATAAATGTTTTGGGAGACACAAAGTATCCTCGATGAGGCATCCAGAGGAAGCCAAAGGCAGAATTGAGGAGGCGATATTACCGCATACATATTAGTTCAGATTTTAATCCTATCTTATTTCCTATAGTAATAGACGTTCCAATACCTCTTAACCTTTTTGGTAATTTCTATCACAGAGGAAACGACCCAAATTTATTGGTGCTTTGTGTAGATGCCCTACATTTCCTTCGGAATTATTAGTAATATGTCTATTAAGGCTTAAAGGAATTGTTTTGATTGAGTGGATATATTACATGATTAGGCAATGGGATTTTTGTACAAAAAAACACAGTTTTGTGAATTAAAATGGAAAAACAATTGGTGCGTGTGATCCTTTTTGTTCGATATTAATTCATTTATCTATAATAAGAATTAAATTTCTCCTATTTACCCTTGTTGTAATATATGTAATTTTTTTTACATACATTGTAAAATTATAATATATATAGAGTTATAATATTAACTCTGCAATAATATTTTATTATATGTCGCAGATCATCAATTTTATAGCAGTAATTCATTTTCTCTCTACCTAAATCATATAAAATACAATGGATGTTAAGAAGGGTCTTAATTCAGTAATATCATCAGTATAATCACTTCACTTTCTGCTCGTGCTCTACAAAAGTCCCATTCCTAAACGTAATTAGCTGTCTATTGTGTTACTAGTGTTTTTTTTTTATAACGACCTTATTACATTTTTTGTGAGAAGGTTTTATAACGTCATAGGAACCCTGTACATCAATGTACACATTGAAACTACATAAATTAACTAGGTCATATTTTTCAAGTCATCCTATATATCCTGCTGAATTGAACATATATATTTTTTTTGCAAAGCACACAAATTTACATATTGACATACCTTTTTATTCGTCCGTCTTATAGTGACACAGCATTTTTTATACTTATGTACGTGTATTCGTAATGAATGTTGAGACTCTTATCAAACTATGTATAAGAGAAGGCACTTACGTAATTAGCCCATTGAGATGGTTGTAATTAGTGTTGAGATTCGGTCCGTGACCTTATTTTATTTCGTTCCGGATTTTACCAGAGTGACATAGAGCTTGGTGTTACTACACCTACATCCAATTTTAAATTGTATTTTGTTGTCAGCTGTAGATTTTTCTACTTCGTTTTACTTTATCTTTGTCTGAACCTTTATTAGCTAAATTTGTGTAATGTTAAGTTGTAAACAGTTTTCTACAATTATTGAATACAAAACCAGTTTTGGGAAAAATTGGCCAGTTACCATTTTATTTTGGAGCCTTGTTTTCTGTTTCTTTTTAGAAAAAAAGTTCCGTTAAACAATAAAAATATTGACATGGGAGCGATATTTCGTTCCAGTGCGTGGTCTCAATTCATTATTATCACATAGTGGACCTCCCCTTTTGGTCTTAGTTGTTAAATTCAAAAGGGTTAGAAGAAGCAAATGTACATTTCTAGGTCCTACTTGAAAAAAAAAAATATATATATATATCTAGGGACCACTTTTTTTTAAAGAAAAAGGTTGTAAGTTACTCATGTAAATATATATTTTACCCATCTTTTAAATATGATCCTCAAATTTATACATATATATCTTCAAGCTACTAAAAAGCTACCAAATAATGTTAATATTTCAACTACTGCTTTGTTAAAAGAAAACCTATTTTTATATATTAGTCAAAATTGTGTCAGTGATAATTTAGTAAACAAAGACCTGAAGTAAATTACCACATGTTAGTAATCCCAATAGATAAGAAATATTTGTCTTTGAACCCCTGATGAATAAGAAAATATTCATGACAATTATTCATCAAAGTTAACAAATAACCTTTCCAGAGTCCAAGTCAAGTACGAGTCCACCTGATTCCAAGTCAAGTCCTTGTCCAGACTAAAATGACTACTGATAAAAAATAAATATCTATGGTTACGTCATTATTAGCCAATATCTTTGGGTAGATTGATAAGTTTTCATGAACTTTATACTTTCACTTTTTATCACAAAAAAAAAGTAATTTTTCGCAACCTTTTAATAATGAGGAAATAACTTCGCAAAGAGAAGAATAAATCATTGGAATGAAGGAGAGGGATCTTGACTTTTTCGAGATATTCGGGCAATTAGCACTACGTATGATCATGAAAGTAAATGGAAGGTCACATTATGTGGAGGAGGTTGTAAGTTTTACTCTTATGAAGTATTTTGGGACAAGTGTGGTAGGGAGTTGGTTCGTGGACGGAGGGATGAGGCTGGAGGAGATCATATGTTATTAAATAAAGCACTAGACTTTTCCTTTTATCTACTTTGAACCTTTCATGGAGAGGAACTTCTTCTTCATCAAATCCGTTAACTCCTGAAACAAAAAATTACTCTAAACATACATAAATAGAAATATACCTTACAAACTTTAATGATTGTCTAATCCTGGGTGGAAAATTGTTCGAGCAATTGTGAACGATTGAGTCGAAATTCCTCTAGTGCTTATGTTGGTATCTCCAGTTTCATAATAAAATATTAAGTATGACGTACGGGTAAACTTATATTGTTTTGACGTAATTGAGCATCAAGATACGTTCCAATACCAATTTCGTATAGTACTGGTATAAATGTAACAGCACCCAGGTACCCCTATAGTAGCGGTATAATCAATACACTACCCTAAGGAGTGTACCTTTGAACTCTTACTGAAGCCATTAAAATTGTATATTGGGAATAGGATCAAAACTTAGGGCCGTTAATACGGGGCGGAGTGGTTTGAAAAATATTTAACAACAATGACTTAACATTATTTTTTGTAGAAAAATGACAAATAATCCTTTTTTTAAAAACAACAAATTTGACTGTAAGATCACATTAGTCTCTAGGCTTATAAATCCTTTCATAACGTTTTGTTAGATTCGTTTATTTGTAAGGGCAGGAAATAAATACAAGCCCCTCATTGTATCAATAAGATGGAAAATAAACACTTTGTTTTCGATCCTCAAATCTACTCTCTGAGTCCAACTGAGATACTTATGACACTCGAACCAATCTTCAGCGTAACTCTCTGTCATTCATGAGCACATAACTCATTATTCCACTTTATTCTTAAATGTTCTCTCCTCAAGAAAATTAATAATAATAGTTTTAGAAAATAAAATAAAACATTGTTTAAATTGTCAACAACAGCAAAAAAGCACGTTAACAATTGCTAAGGATTTACAATTCCAAGCGCACACCTCTGAAGTCATGGGACTGCCAAAACCTTTTAGTATATATAAAAACACATAATATTTATAGAATATGTAATTGCCTAATTAATAATCATTTAAAGAGTCATTTCAATGCCAAAGTGTTTCCATTCCAATAAAAAAATAAACTGGCTCAAGGTGAAGTAAGTAAAAGGGTTTTGCAATAATCATTACTTATTATTTATCAATGACAATGTATGTAGAGATATGTGGTGAATATAATACTTTTATGTATAAAACATGATAAACAATCATAAAGATCAAATTAAAAAAACAACAATCATTATAATAATAAAAATAGTTAATCATAATTTTATAGATTAATAATAAATAATATAGTCTTATCTGATTGATAAGCATAGAAAAATAAAAAGGAAAGACAGAGAGAGAGAGAAAAAAAATATTATCTTCTTATCACACTTTGCTGTCTTTGTGTGTTTTATTCAATGTTTGTTTAAAGAGTATAACTAGAGTTGTAAAAAAATAGAACTGTAAGGCGTGTGATTTTTTTGTAATGTGCAATCTCAATACTGTGCTGAATTTATGATTTTAGGTTAAATTATGATTTTTGTTTATTACGTTCGATATAAAAAAATGATTTTAATTTAGTTTTTTTATCTATGATATTTTTTTTTATTACTTAACCCATAAAAATACAAACATTTAATGAATGTATAAAAATTACCTCGGACCTCTGGACATTGAGTAAATATTGATGATTTGTGGATATTATAAGTGTAAGTGTAGATCCAGAGTAGAACTGAGGATCGATATTAGAGTAAATTTATTTTATATTCTTTGTCAATATGGAGTGGAGCTTATGCTTGTTTCCATCCTTTCACAGCTGCTTTCAGCTGATTTAATAATAATAATTAATAATTTATAATTGTGTGTAAGATATTATTCAAAGTAGGCTCAACGCATGGTGTGTAATATATTTTTGAATCACATGTTGCATGTAACACATTTCAATTTGAATACAGCAAATATGTTAAATAGTATTTGTGTCTGTTTCCTTCCTCTCATTATCTGCTGGTCGATAATCCAGTAGAACGCAATGAAAACTCAGCTGATTTCCTTATAAACATTCTCCAAATTATCAGGGTTAACATGTAATTTTAGGTTTCTTTTTTATCAAACGGGCAGGTCATATTTTTTACAACTCTATCAAGGAGTATGATATTATTTTACTTGGCAATCTGAATATTTTTTTTTCAAATTTTTTATATAATAATCATTATCATTTAATAGATCCTTGAGGAGAGAACATCTAAGTTTAAAGTGTATGTGCTCATGAAACACTGATGATTTTGTGTGTGTGGGGGGGAAGTTGTAGTGTAAGTCCTTGTTGGGCTCGTATTTGAATTGAGGATCGATTATAGAATAAGTAATGTCTATCTTCATGATAGATAATGAGTAGGATTTGTTTGTTTTTATTTTCCGTACGCACCCTCTCATAGCTGATTCCAGTTAATCTCTCCTTTTAAACATTACTCTTTTTTTTTACGGTTACACTGTTAATTTTTGGCTTCTTTTTATATAACATACCGGCAGGTATTATAATTATACAACTCTAGGTACATGTCTAGAGTCAGTCACAGGAGAGATAAAAATAAACACAATGTAAACATTAAGACTGGAATTATTATTATCCAATAAAAGAGTTTTTGATAAATCTATTAACTAACTCTATTCATTTGGGACTGTGTTGTGAGATCCAAGATTAATCTTCTTTTTAAAGTATAGTTATCTGCCTTTGTCTGTCTTAATCTTTGACTTATTATTATTGCATTATGTATTACTTTGAATTAAAGGAATTATGTAAGTACTTTAAAGGAATTTATAAAAATCAAATAGACTGAAAAACTACATCACGTGGTGTTAGTGCAAAAGGGATGTGGCTCTATTGTTGGGTCAGTCCTAATTTATTCTGTCTAGTTCAATTAAGTCTTCGGACTTTATTAACGGAGTCAGAACTGGACGGGATTACAGTTTTTAGTCCTAAATAAAGATTAACACAACACTATGTAAACACTTACGCTTCATAACATATTCGGAGATATTAGAATAGAAAACTTTGAAAATTCGTCGTGGATTCAGTCCAATCGGCTTATCCTAAACATTTATATTGGGGTTATGACTCAGTACAAGACCTATTTTTTTTTTTTTTAAATGAGTGAATTTTTTCATGATCAATTTATACCGAAATTTAATCTTTTTTTGAATACTGAATCGATTTTTGATCGAATTCTATGAACAAATTTTCTCCCCTATCCAGTTTTCCGAGTGACGCACAGACTTTAAATACATATGGTCTCATTTTCCCTATGTTCCCAATTTGGAAACATAGCCTATGGGTCGAAAAGTCCTGGATTTCACACATAAATGGCGCAATTTTTATTAAATTTACTTTTTTTTAGTTAGTACCAATCTTGAAAAGATGGCTGTCAAAATTTCATAACAATCTGTTTTTGAGTTAGAGAGTTATTCTGTTAAGTGTGACGCTATTTTTGTTATTTCAAAACGATGGATCAAAAACGATTCCAGGTTTTAATTTTACATTTTTTATTGATGGGAAAAAATATCGTTCAAGATAAACAATGGGATAAAAAGTATAATGGGGACTCTCCTCTGTCGGAAACAATGTTAAACGTTGGCTGGCTTACTTCAAATGTGGTAGTAGAGACACCGACGATGCAGAACGCAGTCGACGTCCTATTGAGGTGATACCAATAGAAAACATCATTATGTCATTAATAATTCATCGATAAAATTTGGCCTATACTAAAATGTGAAATGATACCAATCTTGATCGATAAGACTGACATTCACCGAATTTTTTCTATGAGGTTGTTCCGCACTGAAGTTTTTTTAAGGACCGAATGAGTTCAGTTTTTACAAAATTTGTAACGGTGTAAGACTGAGTAGTATTTTGAATTATACAAAAAGCTTAATAAACAAACTTTATTGATTAAAATATGTATTTTGTACTTTTGTGTTACTTTATTTTACGTATGGGCACAGTTTAGATATGAGTCATTTATATAATTATTTATCTAAAATGAGGACAACTATTAGTCAAATAAATATGATTAATTAATGCATGTCCTATGTATATATATATATATATATAAATACAGTATTGTTCCAAATGGAGGAAAATTAATTTATTTATAAAAATTTAGTAAAATTTAATAATGATGTTTCACTACAAAAATACCATACCTAACAATGACATGAAATAAATGATGTGCATAGTTCATATTTTTTTTTGTACTTTTCAAAATTCAAGGCAATATTTATGGGGCCCCATGATATTTTGGTTGCCCTTTTCCTTAAAATCTATTTAAATAATATATTTAGACATGCAAAAAACAAAGTTATATACTATTAATTTATTTAACATAATATATATTGATAAATTTCAATAAATTCTAATCTAATTAATATGATGTATCTATTTATAACTTAGATTCTCTAGATCGCTTTTGATGTGTCCATCTCTCAAATGATTTATTTTTTCTTGAGGTTGACGTTTTCCAAGTATAATTCTCAATGTCAAGGTCAAGGAAAATATTTTGACAGTTTATTTTTCCAAATATATAGGTTCTCTAAGTTTTGACTCGGTCATGATCGCTTAAAGTTTAGTTTCATGTAAGCTAGTCTTGTCCACATCACTAGGAATAGCCAAGAGTTTTTCTGTAATTATGGATTGAAGTTCAAGCATACTGTCAACATACATAAGGACCCCTTAAACAAGGTCTCCCAAAATTACAAGCCCTACTTACGTACGAAGCTATGTACTGTTTCACTCAGGCTACTAAAATTATACACTCCATGTCTGACAGGCTACTAGAACTATACACTCCATGTCTGACAGGCTACCTATAAACATTATGATATCTTGGCTGAAACTGACATTCATTCCTGGAGGTTGAATAAAAAGGCCAACGGAGATGTTGTTCACAAAATACAAAAAAGTGAGCAGAGAAGTGATTCAAGATAATGAGACTTTTCCTCAACAAAAGCCGACAATTTCTAATTTACCATAGCTTTTTATTTTCTTGTTCTTGTTCTGTGTTAATACTTGTATTGATACATTATAACAAAAATTGAGATAGTTCCATTTCATTTCCGGTTTTCAAAATCTAAAAAGTTCTGACTCGAAGGGCTACATAGGATTTCGAAATTTTTTCAAGCACTGCACACAAAAGATACGCTTAAATTGACTACCTATAAATATATCATTTTTTTAAGTAGGGAGGAAATGATTAGATATTTATTTTTGGAAAAGTTATAAGAAAATATCAAAAGGTTAAACTCATTAAAACTTCTTTATGACACTTGAGAATTAAATTTGTTGATTGGCTAAATATTGAGATGAATATTCTGTAAGCGTTTTAATTGGATTCTAACAACTCATCAAAATATAAATTCTCATAAAACACAAATATAGTATATATATACTAGGGTAATGTCATTTTGACTTTTGTTCTTCAAAATTGACGTCCTGTAATGAAAAATGCAGCTTTTGTACCAATTAATGATATTAGTTACCTTTATTTGATTAAAGTTGAAAAACAAAATACGCATATACTATTCTAAAGGTCATATATATGAATGTATTACTATAACGTTGGTGTAGTATTGTAACCCGTTGTTCTTTACATTTTTAGGGGCCTCACAAAAAAATATTTCTTTAATTTGATAGTTTTATATAAAAATCGTGGACTGCTCGAATATAAGGCAAGCCCTACTCCCGTTCACCTTTTATTCCGTTGGACATTAATATTTTTATATCTAAATATTTTATAGATATGCAATCTTATTACTTCGTGTCCGATAAATGTTTATCAATAGGTTAGTTCGCGATTCAAAAGAGGATAACAGTTCCCTTAGCTATAAATAGGCTGTAGAGAGTTGGTCAAATATTTAAACATAATTTCTTATTATCCTCCTATGTTGAGCATTTTAAGGTTTTAAATCCATACAAGATTCGTACGGATCCTGTCATAAAAGAGATAGCTCATCTCTGAGATTCATTCTATTCGATGACTGCATTACAATTCATGTAGATCTAAATAAATACATGTTATTGAGTATTTATGGGATTCTAAATGTTGTTTTAAATCATAAAATATTTTCTTATATGTATATCCAAAACTATGTCAACAAACTAATAACATAAGTTAAAAGCCTTTGTATGCGTGACGTTTCTTGCTTATTTTACTTTTTAAACACATTTTATTCAAATTCTATATAAAGTGTATCAAGGAATTTGTTAAGGATATGATATTGTATAAAAGGCATTACCCTAACAAACATAAACACAAAGTTATGTACTTTTCCTTTCATAAAATCTCTCTTTTTGTTTAAACACATGCATGTATGCATATTACAATGCATGAAGTACCTCTTTTTTACTTATTAGCAAGAGATACATAGGCATACAAATTTAAGTCGTATGCATAAATACATAAAAGATAGACTAAAACAAATTGACGTTACTTTAAGTACTATATTTTCAGTCTGTATCACGTACAAAAACAATCAAAGATATTAGGTATGAGTAGTATTCTCTCAGTCTTCGTTCCTGTTTAGTCTCGGTCTGATACAGTTCAGTTCTATAAACTTCGGTCTATGATGACGTCACTCAACTTTGTTTTTTTTTATTATTATTAGCTTTAGCTCTGACAGTCCGAAGGACTGGTCTTAGGACTAAAATTGATCAAATAAATTAGGACAAACACAACATTTGTATTGAGTAGTCCTTTCAAAAAGGCTTAGAATACTTTTTTGTGTGTACAATTGGTAATTTGTTTGTACAAGTTGTTAATTGTACCCGTAGGAGATTGTACATGTTGCAAACAATAAAATGTATTACGCATTTTAAATGAATTATTTACATTTTGTACGTGTGATGATTGATTTATCATTGAATGATCAATGTGTTAATGGGATTTTTATTATCTTTATTTAATTAGTCGGATGGAATTGCTCTGATTCATTCTATATAAGGACTGCATACAGCATTACAATTACTACTTCTGACCTAGGAATTGTCTTTAAAGTCTATATGTTGGTCCAGCTGTTATTATTTACTCATCTCTATTATGTAGATTTTGAGAGGATAAGATTGAGACAATTTAAATTGTCTCAATCCTCTTCTCGTACTATGTACTCACGATGACGACTTGAACAATGGTTTTCTTAGCAATCGACAGCTACTTATGTTTTCTACAACATTACTCATAGGAAAATTGTACAGAAATGACACTTAACCTCTCAAAATTTGCATAATAGAGATGTACAATAATAATAATCCGGCCCCTTTTTGGTCATGCTAAAAAAAAAGAAACCCAAAATGAACATGTGAACTCTAACAATTTAAATAATGGTTTGGAGTAGAGCAGCTTCGCTGTCATAACATTTCACAAGATAAGCTACAAGCTGCACAACAGACGTCATCAACAACTCCTAGTAAAATATTGATCCAGACAAATATTTTTTGTAAGAGCAAAAATGATTATTAAAATCTATTTTTATAGACCAAGAGGCTCTTGGAAGAGGTGGGGTCGCATCCTCAATAGTTGAAAAATGATGAAATATATTAATTTTACCCGCCTAACAGATTGTTTGAAAGCATTCAGCGGCCCTTGGAGAGATGGCGCACTTATACTATTGTAACATATATATATAATTACCGCAAAGTAATTGATTTCAATGGTAATGGATGGGTTAACACCAGCCAGTCCGAATCAATCCAAGGAAAGTACATTCCAATGATATAAAATCTATAAAAACTAATTTAATTGCATATTGAATTTACGTATATTAATGTTTGAAACCCCTGCCTGCCCTTGTTTGTAAGTACATTGATTATTAAAAAGAGGGACAATTGAGGTGAATGCTTTGTATTTTCCTTTGAAAAATAAAGGGGGTAGGAGCTATGGAGGAAGGGAAGAAGTAAAATGTAATAATAAAATTGGAACAACCATTTTTTCCCTCTTTTTTTCGTTTCCTCTTCTTCTTAATAATACTTTACTTATTTTCTTCTTCTTCTTGTGCTAAAGATATATTTATACATATACCCATACTAATGGTTCTCTCTCTATATCCCGGGATTTCCCGGGATTGTACACTTACAGACAATCTCACATTTAACTATGAAGAACATGAAAACTGAGTATATATGCGTAGTACCACCCATAGAATTCTTGACACATGAAATAATCATGCATGAAGTTACGCTAGTTTATCGTTAGTTCCCCTCTTGAAGGAATTGAGTACTAAGTGCAGTTCACTCTTCTTTTTTTTTTAATCAATTTTATATTCCTCTCATGTAGGAATCAAAACTCTGGGTGATTATTCCAGGTCTTTAGAATTCTAAGGAATAGCTTTAAATATATTATTTCTTCTTAAAGTACAAAAAAGAAGGCTAAATTTCACAGCATTTATTATTTTAGATTAACAGGATCCCCTAATTTAAAAAAACATATTTACCGGGATACCACACAAAGACATTTTCCCGGGAAATAAGAAACTCTAGTACATACATATCTCTCGTTCTTTCTTATGGCATCTTCCAATCTTTCTTCTTTCTTTTTATTTTATATTTTGAAAAAAAATAAATAAAAAAATAACTGTGAGGTGTATGGAGGGGGGAAATCTAAAGGAGGAGGAAGAATAAGAAGCAAGGGGGAAAATTCAAATATATTTAGGTATAAATATCAAACTCATAGTCTAGGGTGAATAATATATTATTCTTTAATTCAAGAGCAACTCATCACGCTCCTTCTATGTATATTTGTAAAAGAGGTCAGAGGTCAACTCATACATATATGAAGTTGTTTTAGTGTTTGCTCCTCTAGGAATCAGGGTTTCATCTACTTTAATAATAATATTTTATGACCATGCATCATAACAATGAGCTTTAAATGTATGAAAATCACGCTATATTTATTTTGTCAGCTGTCGATTTTTATAGACACTCTGGGTTCTAAATAATATTGATTGGTTCAAATTTTTTTCATGTGAACAGTTCTTTATAGTTAAATAGTTTAACAGTTGGGGATAATTGACAAACCTACAAATCGATTTGGGGCTATTTTTTTTTGGGGGGGGGGAAGGTTGCGAGGTCCAATAAAGATTACATTGTGACAACTTATATGTCATATTTGTTTGGATATGTTATAGAAATTGCAACGGGTAGAACCAGGTTGGAAAATGTACACGTTGCAATTTTTTACGTCTAATAATGTCCTATTAAATTATTATAACATCAGTCAAGATGGCTTAGTTATGGGGAAATACTTAGGGTGTCTGCTAAATTGGGTGGGTGGGGGATATATTGTTCCTCATAATTAGGAGAGAAAAATGATATTTTTTTTAACATAAAGGCAATCAAAATAAAGGACTCACAACCTAAAATAAAATCTTACCTGACTAGGCTTCAATTTTGACAAGGGACAATCCCTCCCGTGAAAGTCGAGCAAGGCTGCAACAATTCATTACAATTACATTGGAGTATCCAACTGCCCTCCCCCCTCCCGAACATGCTCTATTTGTGCATCCTGTTCGGATACTTTTTATAAATTTTTAAAATGTCCCAATTTTATGGAGGTAAAATATAAAACTAAGAAATTGAAAATATATTTTCTTAAAAAATGAAAACAAGAATCAAGAATGCTGTATTCATAATGTAATTAATTTTGTCCCTCAATACAAAGTATCCTAAATCAAAATATGGTCACCCTAAATTACAATAAACTTTATAATTAAAATGTTATAATTGATTTTTTTATTGCAACTTGTTCAATGTATATGTTACAACTTATGCAGAACATATTAAAAAAAATATTAGTGATCATGCTTACTTCAAAACCGATTTTTTTACGTGTTGTCGTAGGTGATACTTTATAAACCGATTTGTACCGATATTTTGGTCCAAATTGCAATCTCAGATTTACACTGAAATTTAATCCCATTTTAATTGTGGACCATTTTTTCTGCCTCAATATATATCAATTTTTTAGTTTACATCGATGGACCTATTTTTCTCACTTATCCTAATGTATGACTTATGCAAAAGAAATTAATTTCTGTAATAAAAAAAAAAAATGAGGGCGAGGAGAATGCAGGAGCAAGACTTTTAGTATTAGTGAATTAAGACCCTTTTTACTATCAGATATGTGTGAAATGATTTTGGTAGGACAAAATGAATTACTGCTATAAATAGCATTAGTGTATATAAAATATTATTTCTTATATTGTTGTGGATTTTTAAAACAATTTACTCCAAAAATAGACGAGAATACTTACCTCAGAGCGAGAAGTTAAGCCCACGACTACCTATTAAATAATGGGCAAAAAAGAAAAAAAAGAGCACGCGCAACTATAGTTTTTCCCTTTTTAATTTCTAAACTTTGTTTTTTTCATAAAAAAAAAGACATCCTTTTATGCAAACTTATAGAGTACCAATCTTCACAATTTTGCAATTCAGATGACGTCATGGAATATTTATAAATAAAAATCGGAAATGAAACAACTTCATATATTAGGCCAATCACGACCAAATTTTTCTATGAGACCGGTCCAAATCAAACTTCTTAACAGGATCAAATTAGTTCCGTCCTTTAAAAATCCGTAACGGTCTCAGACCGGATTAGAATTTATTTTCAGACCGATCCCAACACTAATAGATACATACATATGTATGAAATAACTGAGAGAAGAAGAGAAAAATGAAAGTAGAGCAAAATATTATTATTGTAATTAAAGAGCTTAATATATGTATTGTATGTAAGTATATCTCATATTTACCACATCTAATAACAATCCTTTCTTTCAAGTCGTTTTTTTCTTTCTCCCCCCCGTCTATTTTTCCTTTTTTTATATGTAACAATTAGGATAATATAAACTAATTAGACTTGATAAAGTTAATAAGTTATAAAAAGATTAACTTGATTCAATATTGGATAATTTATTTCAAATCAAATACAAATTAATTAATTTATTTATTCTTGATTCTTTTATATAGATATATATTTCTTCTTCTTTTTTGATGTTATTTCTTTCTTCGACACGGCGTTACCTCAGTAAGAAAAAAAATAGAGACTAATTTTTGTTGTCGTTGTCAGACGTCAATCTTTCTGCTTTTTTCTCATAATTATCATTCTGAACATTGTTGATTGGTTGAAATAGAATATGCTAGGTTTACTTCAAATACACTGCTCAACAGCAAAAGTGTCAGAAAATTGATCCCCTAATTCCTAATATGGCCTTAATTTTTCTCTATTAGCTTAAGGCCATTAGGAAAACCATTTTTTTTTTTAATGAAAGATTTTTTAAATTTTTGGTGTTGACGATAAATGAGATTAATGCTTTGAGGATATTTCAAAAGCTTATGTTCTAAGACCTCAAAATCATTTTTTTAAATTTAAACGTTATTAAGCAATTAGAAGAAGAATTGGCTAATTATCAAATGATTTTTGAACTTGATTCTGTTTCTTTTTTAAGGAAACTAGATTCAAGATAACGATGTGTTTAGATAATTATATGTTAAAAGGATATGTATGACGTTAAAGAGACGATCGATAATTAATATATAGTGATGAAAATCGGGTGCAATTTTTTAACTATCCTGTTTTTTTGGAGTTGCAAGAAGACTAAAGAGTAAATTTTCTTTACCTAAGCTGTTGACAAAATTATTTAAGTTCCAAAGGGTAAATTTCTATATACAAAAATTATTGATATATTTGAAATTGGATTGAACATTTGTGTGTGCTCAAAAAAGAGCATAAATTATAATTAAAAGTCCTTGTAATTGGTGAATTGAAGATCGATATGAGAGTAGTTCTTACCTATATCCTCATTTATTTCCCTTTCCCTTCTCGTCACAGCTACTTGTAGCTGATTTAATGGAGCATCATAACGGCTAAGCTTCTCACCGCTAAAACATTCTTTGAGTTGTCTGGATTACCCTTGATTTCGGATTTTTTTATCATGCCTAAAAGGCTACCGATTTGAATCATTGATAATATATTAAATTTACATGAAAACAAACCCCTTTTGTGAATGTGATTTTGGGATGTGAAGAACGGCGTCTAATATTATTGGTTTCAGGTGAATGGATATAATAACAACTGAGTTATTACAGGCGTTTTAGTTATGGAAGTATTTACCTTAATCAGTTTTGATAATAATAATAATTGTAAATTAAACTATTCAATTTAAGGAAGAGCTCTAATTCAATTTTGAATATTAATAATCGATCAACAAGCAAAACAAATATTTGGTTCTCACCTGTTCAGATTTTTACATCTTTTCTCCTTATCAGTGTTATGAACAATGTTTGATTAAATTTGAATTATCTCTTTTTAAGCTGTGAACTATTCCAAACAATTGTATATATTCATTAAGCAAAACTTATATATTTTTTTGCCGTAAAGTAATTACGCTTAATATTTAAAAAATATGTCACTACTTGATCTAAGAAATAACAATGTAGCAACGAGCGTGTTTATCTATAGCTCAGCGTCATATAAAGAAAAAAAGAAAAATAATAATACATATATATTTTTTTTTAAATCTTAAGCAATTTTAAGCGTGTAAGTTTTTGTTGTTGGCACAGGAACGATGTGTTTATTATTTTCTCAAGTGGTTATCATAATTATTTCATCCTTGAAGAGAGAACATCTGAGTAGTAAGTAACTACTAATGAGTGGTCTTATGAAAAACAGAGAGTAACACGGAGGTTTTCATGGGGAGCTATCATTTCTATTATTAAAGCAAAGTTTACTTGGTCTTTGACGCCTAATAACTCCAAACAATGCCGAATATTACCACTAGACGATAAAAAACTCTATAGATTGAAAGAATTGGCTGACTCCTGCCCCGTGAATTACTGCTTTTTTTCTATTTCTGTGGAAAGGTTACAAAGTACAATAAAGGTAAGGACATGGTAATTTTTTCCAAAATTCAAGAAATGCCATTTATTCCTTCGAGCTTTAATCTCTTTGTGATACCTCTATATTTTCCTCATTACTAAACTTTAATACATATACCTTTTTTAATGTATGATGCAAGTTTCTAAGCTACAGTCACAGTTCAGTTTCATACCCTTTCAAACTAACTAAATGAACATCTGTAATTATCATAAATTTGAAAGGTAGTTTCGAGAATAAATACTGAACACATGATCTGTTGTTATTTATTACATATTATTCAAATGGGTCATTAAAGATGGCGCCTCGTGTTTTTTTCCAGATTTTATTATCTTTTTATTGTCTTTTTGTACCCTCGTGTAGTCCTACTCCATGTATTACTATAGGTAATGTAGAGATTCTGGGAAAGAGAAGTAGGAGCAGCGTAGGGAAGACCAAGGACATTAGCTACACTTTTTTTTCTCCAATCAATAGTATAGATCGGAGAAATTCACATTCAAAAAAACTCTTCCAGGCCTTGCTCTGTCTTTAAAAAATGCTTGATGTTTAAATATATAAAATAACATTTGGAAAAATAAACAACGCAAAAATATCTGAAATTTTTACTCACTGCGTGAGTTTTAAATTTTGATAAAATTAGATCAACTGATAGCCAAATAAACAATAACTCAAATGATATAAGTTTTTCAATAAAACTACTATTATCCCACAAAAAGCCATCCCATTTCACATAATAATTTAAGTATTATTGTGATGTGAATTTGTATGGGTGTAGATTTTTAATATGCGAGCAAAAAAGGAATTGTTGCAACTGTTCCCATCTCCCCTATAATGTAATGACGTCAGAAATGAAAACAAAACAATTATTCTCATTTTCTTTTGGTGGTGGTTCTTTGTCCGTTGAAGCGTTCCACTATGTTTTTTATATATGTACAATGTACATTTATTGTGAGATCCTATATGTATCGTTCGCACGCTCTCAAAATTTGATTGTAAAACCAGAAGTTGGTAGATTTACAACCATGGAATGTCGAAACAATAAAGGAAGAGCAAAAATATATATACTATAAAAAAAGAGGAAACAATGGCTCCACCCCCCAAAAAAAAAAAAAAAACTTCAACGAATTTTCATAGTGTCCTTTTTATATTATTTAACTCTTCTCTTGTTCTGTGAGTTATATCATCTACTATACAGTCAATATTTATGCCATACAAGTTTTCAATGATCATATGTATATGTAAAAATTTCTATATGCATAATATCCAAGAAGGCAGGTCTGGTCTTAGCTTTTACAGTACCCTATGTGAAACAAAAACTGTCGTCCTTTTCTTCGATTTATTCTTATAACGAAATACTAGAGCCAACACATAATTATCCCATAAGCCGCTCTAATTAATAAATTCTTTATAATCGGTGTTCTTCTAGAAAAGATGGATATTTTGCATGCAATTTCATCTCTTGACTAACATTCCTTACATTTAATTTCTACGACGATCATTCCTCTATTTGATTATTTCCTCTACAATTAAATGCCCTTATACATTTTGTCCACCATTTCACAGTGGTGTTTATCTCTTTTGATCGACCCGTTAAGAGCTTTTTTTGCAGTTCTATCATAATTATCATCCTTGTTATAGTCAGATCCTCCTGTTTACTTTCGTTGATTGACGGCATATTACCTTCAAACATCTTTACTTTTTCTATCAAAATTTTGTTTCCTTCTTCCAATGAATCCTTTTTAGGCATTTTTGAATCTTTAAAATCCTACCTACTTTGTTGTCATGTTATATTTAGAAGAATTCTATAGTAATGAAAACTGATGATTATCTGTGAAAACACAATCATCCATTATTATTGTAGCATCAGTTATTATTACCTCTGGCCGGTCCTTCAGAATATAATTTATTTGGTTCAGTACAGTCTTACGACTGTTCCTACTGGTCCTCTGGCCGGTCCTTCAAATATAAGTAATAAAACTGATTTAAAAAAGAAAAAATAAAGATGAGTAAAGTCATCTAAGAATGAACTTTATAAGTTATAGGACTGATGTACATGACTGAACTGGACTGAAATTAAACTGGACGGACTGTAGTTTTCAGTCCTACTTATGACCGACACAATACTATCTATTGTATTATATGACTAATTAATAGTTAATATATTATATACAAAATATGATGTATATATGAATGACTCTCCTAGAAGAGCTCTTCTCGATCCAGTTAATTAAAATACTTGAGCCCCAACAAGGCTCAAATCTTAATTTCGATAGGTATAAGGATAATAACTAATTACTGTGGTCGGGCAGGATTAAGTGTGAGTGGGGCCTGGTGATTTGAAAAAAAAAAAAATATCATTCATTCTCAAATGATAAAATTTAGAAAATAGTTTAATTTTTTTAATAAAGCACTGGACCTATTTTAACCCCAATGAACTTAGTACAGCCGTGAAAAATGGTAGAGTATATTTAATTTGCTGAATAAGATGGCACTATTTCAGACTCTGAACTTCTCAAACGATAAAGTGATACCTAATAATTACTCGTTATATTTCAAGGGTTACTCTTTATTTTGAAAAAAAGTAAAATCTATCAATATATAAAAAGAATAATATATTCTTATAAAGTAAAAAGACACAAATTAGAGTTCTGAAAAGTGAAAGGAAATATTGACTAAAAAATAATTAATTCAGTGTTTAAGATTATTTTAGAAATGTGTTGATTCTTTCAAAATTGTGTTCCTTTTAGTATACTTGATAATTTCTGACGTCATTTAAAACACTCTATACAAAAATCTATCTGGTTAAGTAAAAAGTATTGAGCATTTTTCGCGCCAGATGCCTTTAATGCCCTATATCTCATGATTAATACATTGCATTATACAAAAACTTAAAGTATCCTTAAAGGTTAATCGTACATACACTTAAAAGAAGTTAATTTACAGTTTTCTGTCTGGTGAAGCCCGTTTTGTGTTACAGTGTTCCAAAATGTAAGTAATTTTTTTTTTTCAGTTTCACAACAACCAAGGTGAAAAGGAGTAGCAGCCTACCATTTTTTATGTCCTGTTTATGAACCCAATACAATGCCAAATGCAAGAGCAAAACAGTGGTCCCAACGAATCCTTTCCGGTAGTATGGATGTCAAAAATGTCAATGAAATAATGGAATTTGTATAGTTGTAACGACATGGGAGCTCTTATTCTATTGCCTTGGAGCTATAGATTAGCCAGAAATCTGTTTGGAACAATCTAAATCAGATAATCTTAACAATGTTATTTTTTTCGCCAAATAAAGGGAGGAAAAGCTCAGAACATATTAATTCACCTATTATTACAATGTGTTAATTGGATAATTATTCACAATATATTTGAAAAATATTTTTTTTAACTAAATAAACTAATAAAAAGCACCTGGTTTTATATTATTTCTACCCCTTTACATATACATGTTTACAAATTTAATTAATTTGAAGCTCTGATTAAAAATAAAAGGGTCCTAATTGCATTAAATAGAGCCAAAGCTATAATAAGAGATATGAAAATGATTGAAATCCGCTTGATCGTAAAAAGAACCCAAAAGTGGGCTGGTAAATTTGAAAGTTGACATATCTGCTGACAGTGATCACTATAATATATTAGAATTCTCCTTTCAAAATAGAAATGAATAATGAATCAGTACACATAAGTCATGCTGGTTACCAACATATACTTTCGACAATTTTCACACATCCTGCTATAAAGAAAAGTGACGAAACGCCTTTGATAGCTTGAAGGTATTTCCTAGGCTAACATACACATCCCCCTCCCTAGATGTATATTTTGGGATATCACAGAAGACATTATTTTCCACATCATGAAATTTTTTCTTGACTATGCAGAATTCCCCTTGTGATTTCAATTAAATGTTTGAATTATTGGAGCTTGCGTAGTTAATTATAAAGCAATTTATGACTCCCTCAGCGAACAAAAGAGTATTCTTCTATCCAACTAAATTAGGTGGAAAATTAATCACATGGTCATCGTTTTGCGCTTTGATTTATAGCTTTAGATTGTGCCTATGTTAAGACTACACCGCTAGGAGAAATAACGTATTATAATGTATACAACGTCATCCAATATCAATGTCCTGTTTTGATCGTGTATTAAATAAATGTATAACGTATTCGGATACTCTGGACAAGGTGTAAAAAATGAATATCTCAAGACAAAAGGGTTACTCTGTTTTAGACAATATTACTTTGCTGTTGAAGGAGCCTCTGCTGTTCACTTTGAGGTGATCCATGAATAAGAATTGTGGCTACACAAACACAGACAACCTACACACACATCTTCTTCTTTCAATAATAATAAGTAATACAATGGTTGTTGAGGAAAAAGAGGAGGGGAGGGAAGATCCACGGATGATAAAAATCTTTTTTTTTCTTTATTCTGTATTTTTTACTCATCGAACGACAAAAAAAACAAAAAAAATCTACGACAGTGTTATATTCTTATCATTGAACGATGTATTACTTTTTAAGAGACGAAAAAGAGAAAAGGTTTTGTGATCAATCAATTGAGAACATGGTCCAATTGTACTCCAATTTAATTGATACTTAAATTGAACAAAAATAGGAATGGTATCTTTGATGAAACAGGGGAACCCCAAATCATTGATCAAATATTGGTAGACCCCTGTAGTTATTAGAAACAAGACCGTGTACAATATTTTTAGCACATGAAACAAATACTAACAATTGTTAAATGTTGTACAAGAGGCTTACAAAAAATCCCAATTTTGACCCCAAAGTCCCATTTTTAAAGATTTAACGGCCTGATCCACGTCCAAAATGGCCTATGGGGCTTGTAACTTTTTCAATGTCATGTCAGTTTTTATTGTCCCTAGAAGAAAGGGTCTACGTGCAAGGGGGGGGTGTATTAACACAAAAAATGAAACAGCTATTGTCACAGTATCAATGTTTTCGTACAGGTTCTAATTCCTCAATAGGTATACGTATTTTGATACTTTTTAATCATGTTTTGATTGAACATATATAGCAAAAATGTTGTAAAATAAACACTTACAGGAGCATACGTAGGATTATTGTTTCGGTCAAAGTTTTAAGTACTGCTTTTTTTAATAAAAGACAATTGGTTCTAAGTGGGGGTGGGGGGTAGAAATTTGGAAGTCAACGTCATCGGTGGGCCAGTTTTGTATGACTTAGTGGAAATGTATCGACCGGTTGGAATACCAGTTTAGTCAAGTACCGTTTTAAATGTGTCAGTACACCGGTACTAATATATTATTACTGGTGTACCAAATATCACAAGTCTGACTCTTACTTATATATTACTTTTGAAGATTAAAAAAGGAAGAGGTTGTGTGATGAATCATTTGAAGTCTCTGTACTCTCTCTCTTGGTAAACATCGATAAATAGACACAATGCGTCCTACAAATAATAATAAAAACCGATAAAATAGAGAAAAGTGAAGCAGGGGGGGGGGGAATCAATTTAACAAAAAAAAGATAATAGAATTTCCTATTATTATAACAGCAGCCACTACATAATATATGAAATGACGAAATCTCAATATTAATACATAAAACGTATATGTATCCATCACAGTTTTTTTCTGAGGAAGTGAACGAGCAAACAAGGGAACTAATCAGGCTGAAATTTGTTAAGTGAATATTTAACTTTGTTATGGTACATTAAAACTTGACCTTTTTTTTGCACTAACCCTTCATAATATAATCAAATGTTGATTTTGTGACTTCAAATGTGGTCGTAAATACACCAACGATGCAAAACGTAGTGGATGTCTAAATGAGGGATTAACATCAGATAAAATAAATCAACAAAATCGTTTTGAATGATCGGAAAGGGAGGTTGCGTGCGCTTCTGTTAATACTTGTTTAATGGTTTTAAATTCTTCAAAATGGACATTACAGTTTAAATAATTACTTAAACATTAAAAAACCGCACAGGTTTAAGTAAACTTTATATCAAAATAGCGACACACGTTTCTTAGTATGAGTAGATTCATGGGCATACTGATATATGATACCATAGATGACGTCACTTTATCTTTTCTTGTCATTTCCCCACATGATGCATGAGCCATGTTCTTCCAGTTGCAGAAATCACTTAGTCAATTAAGTTAAAAGTGTGGAAGCTGCGTAGTTAGTTATAGAGTAAAATTGAAATATGTATACTCAACGCCTCCTTCTGTAGAAAAAAAGTGTCAATTGATAGTACAAATATTGATGACGGGGTCTTTGTTTCGTCACTTGTTTTAGAGTTTTGAGTTAAAGTACCTCTGTTAGTACATAATGAAATTCATATTATTAGTTAAGCAATTTGCATTCAATATTGTGGCCACTAGAGCATATTTTTGTACGAGTAGAAGGGAAGAAGGGGAAAAAACAGCAAAAATTCTCAAGAGTCAATGACATGGGAATGTCTTTGCTCAAAAGAATAATGATGAAGAAATATAATCTTTGCTGCTGCTTATCAATGCAATGATGGTTCAAAAATATGTTTGTTTTTTAAGGGAAGGAAAAAAAAAAAAAAGGTATTTTCCCTTCAAAATTCATTGAATTAAATAAACTTGTTATGAAATAATAATCAACTATGTTCATTAGACTGGTCCCTTTTCGGATAATTAGGTTTCTTCCATGCACAAAAACCTTTTCTGTTTTAGACAATACAAATACTGGCTTCGACAAAGTTACATACCTCTTGGGTCATTTTCGAGCTGGGTTAAGCAATTTTGATTTGAAAATGTCGAGCTCTTCAACCGTCCCAAATCGGATGTTACCAATGAAAAATTGTACTTTACATACTTTTTAAAATATCGTACATCCGTAAATAATATTATGTACCTTCTTTTAAATAATTTAAAGGGTCTACTAATACAGTTTCCCTCATTGATAACAGAATACGTTCCTTCCTTTTGTTCAACAACTATCACATCAACTAGTACTCTATGACTCATTATCTATCATCAGTGATGCATAAAATATGCCATAGAAAGTGGGATCAGCTTTTTCTAGTTGATAATCTGAGCATGATTTTTTATTTTCCAAAGCTGTTGACATTATTATTTAATGTTTGAAATCATAAAATCTTAGTATAAAGTAACAACGAGTACGTCTTCTCATCAACGATGAAAGAATAAAAATGAAGGTCTTGCTTGGGAATTGTTAGTGTAAGTCTATGTTGGACTCGGAGTAGAATTAAGGATCAACATTGCAATAATTTGAGCCTATACCTAAGTCCGTGCTATATACGGAGAGTGTTTATTTCTTTCCTTTTAGGGCTGCATGCAGCTGATATAATAAAAGGTCATGACAACTAAGTTCCGCTACTCCCAAACATTCTTAATGTGTAAGGACTACCACGTTCATATATTCATAATTAGGGATGTCATGAGTGTTAATGAACGAGAAAAGTATATATATTGGGTACTTTGAGTGACGACATATCTAATGAAAAAGATCACGAAATAAAGTATACTGCTCCTTACTTGCTAATAGGTTTGAATTTTCTTAATAGGTATAAATAATTAATAAGAATACTAATATTTTGCAGATTACCAACATATACTTTTTATATACATATATATAAATGAAGATTTGTACATTTTTCATATACTTAATCCCAATACCGCCAACTAAAAATATAGCGTTTATAGTTCCTGGGTAAAAGAAACGTATGTCAATTAATGTACAAGTGAGATACGCTCAAGTTTTTATTCAATGATCAGGGATTTTTATGATGTCGACATATCTGTTTAGTCTAAATGAAGGAACATTTTGCAAGCAATATCTTTTAGTTTATGGTATAATGGTAGTTAACGGTAATAGAGAAGTAGATGCCCTAGTATTAATTGTTGCAATGGTATATTAAAATAGAAGTAAATATTAATGCAGAAAATGGGCCAGTCTAATGTGCACCATATTATATAGTCTACTCGTTGTTATAAAAATTTAATAAATTTTTGGGGGTTTAGCTTTCTGAAATAAATAATAAATAAAAAATGGAGTAAAAGTCATTAAATAAATGATTCGCTTCGTTGCAAAAGAATGTATACAAATGTACATACATTTATTTATAATATTATGCCTATGAAAAAGAACTACATAATATAATATATTATACAAACGACAGATATGGTGAAGAGTATTGAAACACACAGAGAGTGAGAGAGAGAAAGATAACAAGAGAACAACATTAAACACAGAAGAAAATAACGTTTAATTCTTCTGCTCCTGCTACCTACCTACCAGGTGACCACCTGCCATTTATTTGTAGAGCTTATCAGAAAAGAAAATCTTCATGACTAGAAAATAGAGTCGGATAGAGGGAGGAGAGAAATGGAGAGATAAGAAAATTCCTTTCAATTGTGATTTATAGGCCTTTTGAAGCACTTTAACGAAATGATAATTATTCATTAAGTATACGAGTATATGCAAGGGAGTCCACTAGTATATATATATATATATTTATTTGAAGGGCTTGTTTTTGAAACTTATTTGAAAAAGTTTCAAAAATCTGCATCTCTTTACTCAAAAATATAGACGACAACATCTATAGTTATTCCCGGAAAATTATTTTTTTTTGAAAAAAAATTCAGAAATTAAATTTCAATTATTAAATCCTGTACAATTAGAAACTTATGCATTCAGATTGTAGAATCTACTTGTACTAGTTATAACTTATACCTCTGGAGCTCAGATTTGGTCAAAGGGGATGAAAATAAACAAGGAAATAGGGAAGAATGACTTCGATGTCAACCCACAATTTTACTTTTAGTTCAACAGAGATATTTATACCTCTGCAACAAATCCTTTCAGTTACTCTTGTCCTTTATAATCACACATAAATGTTCAATTCGGTTCTGTATGATATTTTATGCAGTAGGAAAGGAAGTTCGTTCCTTGAAAATTAAATAATAATCACAATAGCTTAAGGAATGAAAGTTCATTATTCAGTTTGCCAACTAAAAAAACAAACAAACAAAAAACGGGTGATTTAAAAATACACCCAATTTTTATAAAAAATCATGCTCCCTTCTACACCCCAGTTACACATTAAAATTTCATATTCGTAGTTTAACCACATGCACGAGATATATGTGACATCCCTTATATCTACCATGGGGGTCATTTTTGACCCCTACAGGAAAATGTATTATTTTAACTAGTGAATGAACTTAGCTGATTATGTAGACTATAAAATAATCTTCCCCTCTATTTTCCTTCATTCAGTTCTCTATTGTATGGCTTCTTTCAGTCTTTTATAGCTTACAAACCAATGACTAACAACGTTGTTCATTTGTGTCACTTACTTGCTCTGTTTTTCCTATTTGCAATTACTCACTCTTGCATAGAAACTAAAGAAAAAGTTGTGAAAATTAAGTGCAAAAACTGTTTTTAAAGTAAATATGTATGTATGAATGTCATAGACCAATTTAATAAAAAAATGTATATCAAAATATAATATTTTTTGAATATAGGCGTGAAAAAATACTTCTTGAGGGGTATGTAAAAAGTATAAATTAGTTCAAATTGATATAATAACTTTGATATTGATAAATATAACCACCAATCCAACCTCATTAGTGAGATTTGACAATGAAAGGATTAAACTAAAGCATTCGTATTAATTTTTAGACTGGGAATCTTTAAGCACCGGCCCCCCTGTCACACCACTGACAAATAAACAAAGATATATTTATAAAAAGAATAGGGTTGGTTCATTAATGCTTAGTAAATAAATGCAATGGATAGTGAGAGAATGATGGGACAGAAGGGTAATTATTTGCCTTTCCAATCATACTAACATGCCCTTTTTTAAAGTCCAACAATATATTTTATGCTGTATTTGGTTTTTCATTATAATAGCAAATTAAATCATTTGCTAAGATCTTAATATTTTTCTCATACTAACTTGTAAATCATGTTAGTATTTTATTTTATAGGTGGTCAGAAAAAAGAGGATTGTTTTACAGTGAAATTGTTAATTTTATCACTTATTGATTAATGTCAAACCACCTAAAATTCACTAATTTAATCGACTTATCAAATTATCGGCCTGCTTTGCTTCAAACACTCATAAAACATAGTAGATACGACATATTTTCCAGTTATCAGTTATTACATTATTTTATACAGTTTTGCCAGGATTTGGGAAATCCCGTAGTCATTTTTTTTATTGTATGTAAAAACACAGAGTTTGATTTCTTATCGATTTTCCTCTTTAATTAAACAAAATTTAAATACCTACATAGGTTGAAATACAGAGAATAGGAGAGGGGAGGGCGTGCTGATAAGCTTATGCAATAGCCTTGAAATATGTTACTTTATTTCCACATACAAGTATATCGACATAGATAGATAGATTTAAAATAATAGTCAATATTGATTCTCTATAAGTTTTGTAATTAGAAACAAAACAAAGCGCTTTTTATCATGGATTTCAGACAAACACACACACAGAGAGAGAGAGAGAGAGAGTATGTGTTTGTGTGTGTATTTTTTTTAACCAAAAAAGTTATTGAATGATAAAAGTCACTATGACAATAAAAAAAGAGAAGACCTTTAGTGTCTAATGAAATGATTGTTCAAACATGAAGATTAGATTTTGTTCGCTAAAAACATATTAATTAGCCTTGGGTTTTGGTCTTGAAATCCTAAATCGGTCTGAGACTTTTTTTTTATCTGGCTGGATCGAATAAAAGCTTTAAACAAACCACATGAAATACTCCATGTAAAGAATACTTTTTTTTCTCTCAGGAAGATGTCGCTTTTATGATAAAACGAATATAACCTTTAAACTAAAGTTCAGAATATAATGTAATTGTGAAACTTACCTGAAATTAGGTAGGTCTATCAACAATGTTGCCATATGTGGGTCAGACCGAGAAACTATTGGGTGATGTGTTAAGAAAGTGACTTAAAGTAAAGTATAGATTCTTATTTACGTATAATACCCCTTGAGTTTTTTTTTTTTTTGAGTTCGTTCTTATAGACTATTGAAACCTTGTATTTGAAATTTTATATTAAAAAAAATATCTCAATTAGTATTTTCTTTCTTTTAATTTATTTTGATTATTCAATAATATGGCATTTGAATTGAAACAACACAACTACTTTTGTACCGGTCCCGGTACTAAAATTGGTATCGGTATCTTGAAACTTTTTTCCCTAATAGCTCGTTAGTATAGTTATAGCTAAATGGTTATTTACATGCACTTCCAGAGTACTCAACTGTTCTTTTGCTTAGGTTAGGAGGAGGAGGAATGCTAAGAAAATTGAATTTTTTCAAAAAAAAAAAGACAATTTTTATTTAGGGATAATTTTCACATATAAATGTGGGAAGAGTCTTTTTAAGAAATTTGGGAGTTACATAATCGACATTTGAACATTATTATCACGTAATGAAGCTACAAGTACTGATTCAAATATGTGAGGGGCTGTAACCCTTCCAGATGAAGGATTTTTTGCTTGTTGATATAATTTTTTTGGTGAGAATGAAAAATTTTTACATTCAAATAGGGGTATAATTTTTTTGTTATGAAATATTTATTTTCTTAAAAAAAGTTCATTCGAGCAAATTACACAGTAGAGGAAATTTTTTATTTATTTTGAAAATAACTATGAATTTTGGAATCTTATGTCAACAACTGAAATTTTTATAGTATATCTGTAAATTATTGAAATTTCTATGGAAAAATTTTAATATTTGAAATTTTTTTCAATTTTTTGTTTTTGTTACTAGCTATGTATTTTTGAAATTTATTAACTTCCAGACCGAATTTTTCTATAAGATTCGCCCTAATCGAAACCCAATGCTACTATGTACCAATGTAAATCAAAGATGATATAATCTTGACCTGTGCCACTCATAATTCCACATACCATGCAAGGTATATAAAAAAATGTTTCCAATCACTATCATAAATTTTTCTTTTCTTTGTTTGGTAAAACTTTTATTTCCCTTCAGGTTACATACGTCGCCTTTTTGTTATTGTAGTATGGAAAAATGTATAAAGCAGACGATATGAATATATCCTCAATGCTTAATATGTTGTTCTTCTTCATTTTCTATTCAATTTGAGTTTTTTCCCCGTCTCCTTTTCTTCATACAAAAACCAATTTTAAAATACATTCATATGGAAAAAAATAAGAAGATAATTCTTACAGCAATTTCCTCTTAACCAAGTCATATTATTGCATAAACGATAATAAAAAGTGTTAAAGTATAAATATATTTACGTATGTTACCATAAGTAACAATATATTTGGATTATGTGAAGAAAAAAACAGCCAATGATGGAAGGCTTCTTTTTTTTCTTTGCAACCCTACTCCTTTTGCAAAATGTTTATTCAATTACAATATTGAGGACTTGGATATTTTTTTTGCTCAAAAGAACTGTTGGATTATGAAATAGCACAAATATATTTGTAAAATCCTTCGTATATATTTTGTAATAAAGTTTATTGATATAAAAATATATCATGAAAAATAATGCCTCAAATAGGAAAGGCTTTTGGTAAAACAAAGGAAATGTGGGCGGAAAAACAAGACAATGAGCTTTGATTTAATAAATAATCTATACGTTTACATATTAATGTACATTAGAGGGTCCTGATTTTGTGGGGAAAGGGTTTTTTGGCTGCACCTTAGTCTTTTCCGCTAGATAAAACAAAAGTATACAAAAAATTATATAACGCAAAATGCTAACTGAAAGAGTTTAAATACATAATTTAACTTTTAATATAGTACTGCCAGTTTGAATATATTGGTTTCTTTATGTCCAAATTAGCCCAGTTAAAAGCTCAGGTTTCAATACTATAAGATTATTGCTTCATAGATCTTAATTTACCAAAAAAAGAGATAGTCTCCTCTAATTTCACAAATCTAAACCGTCTGAGAAGCGTTCAAAATATTGTTGTAATGGAAAATTGGGGTACAAAGATAACTTGTGTTCTTATTAAAAAGTGAAGAATAACTTTAATAGTCTATTTCATATTTTTAATATTATGCATATAAATACTGGTACCTGTAAAGGTTGTCCTCCACTGATCAAAATTACCCTACGAGATACTACAACATTCAGTAATGAAGACTTAGAGGAAAAAACGGATATTGTTTTTCTTAAGAGAAGAAAATGAATAACACTGTCCAACAGCAAAAATGGTACAAAAAAATGGTATATGCCAAAATTAGTACAGTTTGATCACTTAATTCCACATATGACCATATTTTGTCTCTCATAGCCTCGTGGCCTTCAGAAAAAGGCCATACATTTTATTTTTTTACTATTTTTAAGGTTCAAAGCTGCTTTACGCCCTCGGTGTTGAAGATGGGGATAAATTATAGTAATATATTTTAAAGCCAAATAATAACAAATTCTACAACTATTTTTAAAATGTCTGCATAATACTTTTGACTGGAGTTATCTCTGTTTAAAGTGGAAAAAAGGTGATTTTTATTCAGACGCTCATAGCTTCAAGACGAATAGATTCAAAATGTTTTAAAATATTTAGAAAATAAAGAAGAAAAGAGATATAAATAAAGAGAGAAATAGAAAAAGTATTTGCTCTGAAAACTCCATTGAATGTCCGTTTTTTGGAATCCCTCACTCACTACGGGTATGCTACGAGTCATCTTGTGTCTATGAAGCTTGAAATAATTTATTTATACATTTTGAGACATGAGGCTTAATGTTATGACAAATTGTATAATATATATTTCCTTTTTTTTTCTTTTCCTTTTCTCTCTCTTTGTTTCTATATATTTTCTTTTTCTCTGTCTTTGTTTTTATCTCTTCTAGTTGGGGATACGAATACTATGCACTTTTATTATGAGATCCATTCAAAATGAGTTTTTTCCTTGAAATATTGTCGTAGCCCGAGCCCCGCCGCTATGGGAGAAAAAATAAGGCCATATTCAGAATCAGGGGATCAAACTGTACTAGGATGGGCATATGCTGTTCTTGTGCATAAAAAAAAGTATGATTTTGTTGGATAGTGTAATCTAGTTGCACTGGGTTTGATTTAAATACGAGAAAAATACTTCTTGTAAGATAAAAAACGATATCCATAGTCCCTTAGATTTTTGAAGACAAGGTGGACTTTAGTTTTTTTTTTTTTTGCATATTAATACCTAATGTAGGCATATGAATTTGAAGATCTAGGTCTAATATCTCGACCCTCGAAATATTATAATTGTATTGAACCCTTCAAAGTAACACCAAAACTACCTAAAATACTTATAATAATCGGTAAATTTGACTCAAGAGTTTTTTTTATTTTATTTATGTGCTAGTATCATTTCAAAAATGTTCTGAAACATTGGATATTTTGTAATCAACGTATTTTGATTAATGATACGTCAGTCCAAATTTCTTTGGTCCACTCCAACCTTAGGAATGGACATTAGAACAATCAGTCCTTGAGAAAGTTCTTTAGAATCGTCAGTCCTGTAGAACAATCTTTTCAACTATTGGCACAGAATGTTTCAAAAAAAAAAGCAGAAAGGGTAGTAAGCAAAAAAAGAGATATGTCATATGTAAAAATAACCACAGTGAAATCTTCTTTTTTGTCACATTTGGTCTCCTTTCGGGACTATTTAGTTTCGTTTTTACTTATAGTAAGTCATTTTTGAGTGTAGATACTTTATCCAAGAAATAACAATACCATCAAGCTTGCACATCATATTAAATAAGAAACAAAAATAATATATGTATAGAGTTGTACAAAAATGGTGTGTAAAAATGAATGAAATCTTGTAGGCATTTAGGTCAACTCATTTTAAAAAAGATTAAAAAAAAGGCATGTACTTTATATGTATAAAAAAATATGACTTCAGGTGAGCTTTAGCGAAGAACAAAGGTACACAATGGCAGATAACTCATATTAGTTATTTTATTCTGAAGCTATTATTATTATTCATTTATTCTTGAAGAGGGAACATCAAAGTATTGAGTAACTACGCGTGAGTTTTCTCAAGTAAAACGAAGAAATTTGTTCGAGAGTTATCTTTTATATTGCTAAAGCAAATTTTGTCTGTTTGTCGACGCCTAACAACTCTAGTAATTGTCGCATACTGCCGCTTTTTTACATTGTAATAGGAAAATATGTAACTTTGATTTCACTTTATAATTTATTTTAAAAATACCTATAACTGAATAACTGCAAAAGGAAAAACAAACCATTATGATATTATGAAGGAAAGAGTTTACCTCATTTCAGGGCAACATGTGGGACTGATTTGCGGTCCTTGTTCCTAAATAAGGAATGATACAACACTAATGTTGATGCTTCCCAGTTGAATAAACTAAAATCTTTACCCTCTCTTTATAGAAAACAAAAATCAAACCGGGGGGCTCTAATGTTGTGTGTACAATATAGTTCAAAAATACAAAAGTTTATGAACTGATATCGTGATTTTAATATGTATTTTACAAAACACATTCAAGCAAATTATAATCATAATTATTACTCTTGTAATTTCAACTTTCCATTTGTTCTTCTTTTTCTCTCTCTCTCTTATTTTCCCTTCTTATTTAACCTATCCAATTTCATGTGCTAATACTCTTAGAAATTAGTAGTACATAATATAATAATCATTTTATCAGAGGATTTACTTACTTACACATATGTATTGTGTATGTATTGTACGTTACATGTGAATAACTTGGTTTAGAAATCATTTTTCACTTAGGTAAATATGTATGTATATATACACACGTTGTTAAGAGTGTGTTAAAGGAAGAAGAAGAATAATAAAAAAATATTTAGTTTCTTGAAAAAAAGAAAAAGAAAAATATTTATAATAGAGAGATAGTGATCAACTAACATACTACAACTATGTATGTATATGACAGAAAAGAACAGACTAAGAAGAAGACAAGACGAAAGGAGAAAAAAAAACTCCTACAACTTTATTTTGAAAAAGTATGATGAAATATACTCCTACCTCTGACAATTTGCTGTCAAGACGTTCTGTTAGACTAGCTAAAAGGAACTATTACAGATAGAAAATTATGCACAAATGACACTTCGTATTCAGGTGCGTCCGCAACGGGAGAGCTGGAGGGGCTGAAGCCCTACCCTCCTAAAAAAAGTCCAGGAATTTTTCCTTTTTACTTGCAATTTTTTGGGTCAGGATGAAAAAATTTAATATTTCATCCTTAATAACTATGGACTTTTGAAATTTTTTAGTGAATAGTTCTTGATTTTTAAAAAATATTCGTAAAACTTTGATATTTGAATTTTTTTTGCAATAACATAATATTTGTATTTAAATTTTTTGATTTTTTTTCAAAAAAATTCCAAAACACCTAGATCCCCCCCTCAATATAATCCTGCAGACTCCCCCTGGTATTCTTTAACTTCAATGTTTTTTGCATTGCAATTATAAATTGAAGAAGAAACGGTTTTTTTTTAAATGCTTCGAGTTACTTAAACAAATAAATTCCAGTAAAAAAAAAGAGATACTAAATGTGCGGAAGATGGGATTAAATGTGACGAAACAAGACGAAATGAACCTTGGCTCTTAATATACGTATATCTGATATCTCTTCATTTGCTTAATACACTTTTGATATTTTTTGAAAACATTCCAGGACCAATAGTTGAAAAGATCAGTCCCAGGGACTGACGGTTCCAAGGACATTGACAGAAATTACCCCATTCCGATCCTCAATTCTACTCTAAGGCCAACTAGAAATTACAATTATAGCTCTGGAAACAATCTTCAGTGTTACTTTTCGTCTTTTATGAGCACACGCACATATTCAATCCGGTTTCGTATATATATATATATATATGATATGCTATATGTAGTAGAAAATGAATTTCACTCCTCCGGAGTTGAATAATAATGACAAAACTTAGGAAGTAATATTCACTCATCAGTTTATTAACTCCAAATAAAACAAAAAAATAACGACCGAGCTAAAAATACACCCACTGACATTTTAAATATATGATAATCAGAATTAAGAGGGCTGATTCTTTAATGATTAAATCGAAAAAAATATTTGGTTTATAAAGCGTTCAGACTTTGTCCGAGTAGATGGAAATAAACACATTACGTAGACAAAAATTACTCCAATGTCGATCCTCAATTATATTCCGAGGACTTATAATAATAATTCCACAATAAATCCGCTAGGTTACTTTTCTGTCTTTTATAAGCACTCACAAATATTCAATCCAGTATTCTATGTAATTGTTTGTAGTATAAAAGGATATTTTCTCTTTGGGAATTAAATAATAATGATAACAGCTTAGGAAAATGAAATACATTCTTCAATTTGCCAACTCAAAAAAAAAAAACCAACAAAAAATTAAACACCGAGTAAACTCAAAAATGCTATATATTTACAGTAAAACTCTTTAACACATCCTTTGTTTTACTTTCTGTCATTCATGAGCACATGACTTGATACATAGATGATCTCCCTTCTAAAATTATCAATGATAAGAGTCGCAGAAAATACTTGCTTCAGGTATACTAGAAACAAGAAACGAAAATAAAACGTGTTAACCTTGACAATTTGAAGAATGTTTCGGAGAAGTTCAGCTTAGCTCCCATGATGTTTTATTGGATTAGCTACAACTAAAGGACTTGGGGGAAAGAGTGAACAATCAGTACAAGAAAAGCATTTTTTTTCTTCTCTTTACTGATTGGCTTACAATTGTCAGCTGACATCAGGTCAATTTTAAAGGTCTTGAAGGCAATTTATGTATTACTTTATGAGCTTAATTTAATTATTTATTATACTTAGGCAATACTTAATAATTGCAATATATTTTTATAATGATGACGTGTAGAACAGTGTATTGAAATAATAGATCGAATAAAATTATCCTGGCTTATGGCAAAAGAAAATGTTTAATTTTCTAAAAGACATCAATTGAAGGAAGTTGTGGATCAATGCCATCAAACGTGCAAATTGGAATCCCACTAAAGAGTGTGCTAAGTAATATAATCAACTTTGTGAGTTATATGAAAATTAAATAAATAGGTTGTTTTATAAAGATGTCACTTGAGGCTTGAGGCTCAATGAAGAATATATGTTTCTTCAGAAGTGTCCAAAAGGAGGGTGGAGTTTGGTACATAATGCAATTCCTACTTTATTTGAACCTTCTAAGATCATAAGAAAAGCTTCCACTAACTGTGACAAAAAAAAGTTGCAAATATGCATAAAATTGTGCAACCCATGTTTTGATTATTGAACAGATTTAATTATAATTAATTGTTTAAATATTTTATTTAGTAATAATATTAGTAAAGTTTAGGTTGAAAAATTTGCTTAAGTATTTAATATTTCAAAAGAAAATTCTGTTCTTTTTTAACTTTATATTTATTGAAAAAAAATAATTTTGAATTGAATTACTGCCCAAAGTCCCTAGAGGAACCTAAATATAAGTTAAGTTTATATGGTTATGATGGTGCATCCTTTGCATCTAGAATGTTCTGAATTATCTTATCCAGTGAATAAATGCTAGTCCTTTGATTTGAAATCGCAATTAGACTAAACTATTTAGTACTTGCTTCACAACACGCGTATGAAATCAAAAAAGTTTAGAAATTTCAAATATCAGGAACCGTGGAGTATCCGTTCGTAAATTTGGGAATATTATTTATTATTTACTTTTTTATTATTGCTGCAAACATTATTTAATTAGACTGAAGGCTACAATTTATTTTTCATAACCTTTTCCATACAATGAATCATTTAACATAAATAATGCTCAAACATTTCTTCACGTTCCGCAGAGTACGTCGAGCATGTCTCATAGCAAAACATAATTTTATCAAATATTTGCATAAATGGAAAATAGATAACCATAAGTATCGCACAATCTATGATAAATTGAAGTCTTTCTTTGCTCAAAAGGAATAATTTTACGATAAATGAACTTTTATCTGTCAAATTTAGGAAAAAATTTACTCAGAAGTAAGTCATAGATTTACTTGAAGAAAAGGACATCGATAAACCTTTGGATTTAGTGACATTTGATCCAGATAGAGGCAATGAGGCAACTGATATTGATGATTAGAATGAGCAAAGAGGTATAGGGAGAAAGATTCTCAATCTGTATTGTGAGGTCTTATCTCATACTTGGAAATTGGTCAATGATGAAAATAATTACGACAACTACTACAAGATTGATGAAACTAATTGTGGAATAGGAAAAGCTACTACACGATTTAAACTGGATCACCCTTCTAATGATCACAAATGTGAGAGCTCACAATTTAGCAGAATCAAGAACACTAATAGAAACTTTTCCAAAATTGGGAATCACATTAGCAGTAAGGTTCAACCATTTGATTTATCTAGAAAATTTTTACTCTCAATCTTGAAGATCCTAAGGAGCAACATGATTTCCTCAAGCTCTTTCTCTATGATGAAATATGCTTAAAAGTTGTTGAAAAGACAAGAAAAAAAGTGTTTGCCAAATGTGGAAGGAGACCCAACTCGGACAAAGGCGATTAAATATATCAAAAATATTTAATATGTATTTCCATTTATTAATTTTAAATAGGAAGGGGTTTTGCTTGGTGTAATTAAAAAATGAACATTGCATACGGGTTGTGCCCATACGTTCCTCAATGGACGTGGCTTTATATCCCATCGGGTGGGGTGAGGTTCAATTTAAGACGTAATTAACCTCATTTTGGTTCATAATAATATCATATTAAAAAATATCGCTAAAAAGAATTAGATTAGTATAGTTGGTCAGTAATGTGTTCAATACAAATAGCGTTATGGATTGGAATTTGTTCGATAAATTAAGCAGAAGTTAGTCCTAAATACAATATTTTCTATAAACTTGTATTTTATTTCAAATGAGTAATAACTGTTTGAGATGCATTTTTAACTAATATAATTACGTAAAGTAACACATATTTTTATTTTCGTTAAAAAACTAACTAATTTTGTATTGGATGTTTTTTGCACGAGAATGATCATATTCAATAATGTTGAAGTTTTGAGGGTCCCTTCATAAAAAAAAACATCACTTATTGCTTGAGATTTTACTTGAATTCTAAGGATAATACCCTTGACTTGACTAAAATTTATATCAAATGTATTATACTTCACTTGAAAATCACCTCCATTATATTTCTGAAGAGTAAGACTCAGAATTGGACTCGTATAATTGGATTTGGGAGCACTTGTTTTACTTATTCGAGTTAACTAATCAAATTAATACTCTAATCTACGTCGTAAGTAAATAATAAAATTAAATTATATGACTAGTCATCGGTTATCATAAAATAGAAAATAATAATAAATTTTAATTGTAATAGCTTTGATAGTTATAAAGAAAATACTCTTAAACTCAACCAATCCTAAATATTGATAGAAAGATAAATAAATATCTCATTATTATTGATATTTACTTAGATAGATTCAAATCATTCTCTTCACATTATGTGATGAGCAAGTAAACAGTGATTTGGCAGTATAGGGAAAGTTTTATTTACATTTGTTTAATTAGTAAACAAACGTAATAGATCGAATATATATCCACTTGTATACAGCTTTATTACACGTATTTGACAAAGTTACACAATCGATTGGAAAACCATATACGTGATCCGTCAACACAAAAACAAGATCAAGTTTTTTTGTACTCAAAAGGGAGTCTAGATTATATTTTGATTTTTAATCATATCATCTTGCAAGTCAATTAGCCACCTTCTTTTTTTTTTTTTTTTGATAAATAAATCAGAGGCACTATAATTTACACTTAATGATTGCAAAAATTATCTATCAATTATAGAAAAAAGATAACAAGATAAGTTGTATTTGAAAGCCACATCAGAATTGAACTAGGTCTCATATATCAAATGAAGGCTCAAAAATATAGTTAATATTTTTAAGTATCATAATCTATCTCAGAGATTATAATATAAAATCCATAGTGAACCAAAGTAAGCAAAATAATTATGGGACTTTAATATTTATTAAGTAAAACAATAATTTAGGAATGATTAATTCCTTTGAGATTGTTTTTCAGTGGACAGATGGCATATATATATACAGAGTATAAATTTAAAATCCAGAACTAGTTTCGACTTTAATATCTTGGCACACCTAAGATCTGTGGGAATAAAAGTGTTCTCATCAGATTCAACTAACTAAATTCTATAAGACAAAATATATAATCCTTGATATTTACTCCCAATAAGCACCTCGTGCAGCAGTTAGTGGTGGGTGCACGCCCATGGATAAATAAAACTCCATGGATAAATATGTTAGAGATCTTAAATTGATGTTAACTGATGCAGTATTATGCTTGAATTTCAAATTGTTACGGTTTGTCCAAGTTGGGAAGTTGGAGGCGGATTTATTCCAGAAAACCAACATTTTTAAGACCTTTATGTTTTAGGCAACGGAATATGGCCCCTCTTTCACCGGATCTTAACCCCTTGTACTCCTATGAGAGGGGAGTCTTAGAGAGGGAGTACAATTAAAGTGCACAAACCACTGTTGACTTCATGCAGGTTTACATTATAGAGGCAGTGCCCAACACGGCCAAGGAGATCCTCATCAAGGAATGTACAAGAGAAGGCCCAGATTGAAGGCTGTGGCTGAAGATGGAAGTGGTTGGTGTGAGTGATTGACTTCACTATGTACCCAACATGTACGAGAAAACGATTTGTGAATAGCTGAGTTAATTTTGGGAAAATAATTATAATACACGTTATACTTTAATGTTCTGGAATTAAAATCACCACCCGGTATATATATATATACAATTGCATTAAGCGTTTTCCAATCCTAATTACCCATCTTGTACCGTCTATAATAGCCATGCAGAAACATGGACTCCATTATAAAACAAAATTAGTGAGATTAAAAGAAAAATCTTTCATTAATCAGCATAAATAAAGCCTAATTACTTGTGATTTTACCGACTAAATTTTCCTATTATTTAATTATGTACTTTGTAATTAAATTTTAAATTATCTACATACGTATTTAAATATTTCCTAATAGCTAAATATGTCATGTTTAAGATAAATTTGTCTTAATAAGTATTACAGGGCGAGGCACCTTAACGTCCTTTTTTTACTAAGCAAGTTTTATTCGTAAGGAAAGTTTTATTTTTGTTTCATAATGGTAAGACACATTTAAAATTTTGTTTTGCACAGTTTTGAAAATCATATCAGATTGATGACGTCCCCCTCCCCCCTCATTGTTGAACAAAAACTTCGGTATTTTAACAACCAGGGATTCTTTCATTTTTTTTTTTTTTGTTTATCTTAAAATCACTTTTCATTAGACTTTTTTGAATTACTGTTTTTTGATAAGGAGAAAATCAAACCTTTTTTATATATATCATCAGCACAAACAGTCAGTCAACTAAATGAAATAAATATAAACTTATCCATCTCAAACCAACAACAATTGAGTTTGGGTAGATTTATTATTATATCAATCTCTTGCTGATATTTTTTTCAATACACTCCAATATTGCAGCTGAACTAGTCTTTCTTTGAAGCATTTTTTTTGTCGTAAATGACATATTATTTATTCACACTTCAAATGAATATTTTTAACGTAAAAAATAATTGAATACTCAAGGCGCTCTTTATATATAACACACTTAAATATGATGGTTATATAACCTTTACATTGCATTTTTCAGAATTGGAAAATTCATTACAAAATAAGCGAATATGCATTTGAAATGAACATAACATTTTGTAAAAAAAAGTAATTTACATGTCAATTTTTTTTTTGCTTAAACGTTGGATAAACCTTTAGTTGTACAGCACAATAGCTGACTAATAATGAGGAATTCCTTATAGGACAGATTTATTAATCAATTTTTTGTCCCTTCAGCCTCTTCAGTTTTTTTATCGGTGCAATCTTTTTAACTATTTAAACGTCTGAAGGACAGATTGGTTGGTCCTTTAATCCTACCATCCTAGCTAAATAATGAATCATAGCTAGAAAGTATAATACTAGAGTATAGTACGTTCTATCCACACATTTCCCACTTTAAAATTTAGGTATCTTGTCTTTTAAAAGAGGTTGTGTTGAACAGCGGAAAGGACATAGTTTTGTAACTAGGTCATGTCAGATGTTGCAATTACCATAAAAGACCAATAACGACCGGTTTTAGGACTGTCCAATGTCTATTATGACCGGACTAATAGGACTACCGTCTTTTTAGTGCTGTTTTTGGCCGGATCCAACACTACTGACAAATGTTGTACTATCATATATCTGTATCCTTCAGTTAAGTGGTTTAAGAACTAAAATTCAAAACGCAATGGTCTTCAAATTGAACTGAAATTACCGTTATGAGTTACCTCATAATATTGACTTATTAAATTCTATTCAAATTTGATTAAAAAATTGAATGTAAATTTTCAATCAAGGTAAATCTATAACACAGTATTTTTCGGAAAAGAAATAACAAACCTTTTAATATTTCCTCTATAAAATTACAATAGATGTGTTTAAAAACTTTGATGTACACAAGTGTCAAAGTGAGTTATATTACCTTTTCCTAATAATAATAAGCTCTCAGTGCCCAATACTCTGGTCAAGGACGCTCAATCTCTTTCTTTGTATTTGTAATGTACATATTTTACAATCTGTAGATACGTGGAGAAAAAAAGTTCCCTTTTCTTTATGATAATAACAATTAATATCTCAGACTCATTTTAATAATTATTTACATACTTCCTTCAAAATGTTTCACATTATAACGAAATAAACAAATGAATAACCCTGAAGCTCTTTTGCATAACCAATTTTTAACTAACCAATTTATATTTTATATGTACGTTAGGGTAAGGTGTGTGCACAACAAATTTTGAAATTTTGATGGATAATAATTTCAAATTTTTTGGTACTGTTAATGCCTCTAATAAACATATTTGTAAAATTTCATTGAAATATATTGCTATTTATCTTGACAAATAAGCCTATGAAATTTTGGAGGAATGATAAAAAACTATAATTTTCCCTTTTTATGGTTTTTTTTTTTTGTCAGTTACAAATTTTAAAAGCAGATGCAATCATTTGAAAATATTTATGCTGTTTTTTTTTTAAATGTACTATATATTACTAAATAAGTAAATAATTAATTACTCTGGGATCGGTCTAAAAAAGAGTACAGTCCTATCAGGCCAGTTTCAACAAAAAAATTCGGTCTTAGTCCCTGTCCTTATCGGTCTTTTATAGTAACTACAACAACCAAATGACGTAGTTACTAACTATGTCCCTTCAGATACCTTATGTTTTAAGTAGGAAGTATGTGGCTAGAACATATTGTTATTCTACACTCTAGCTATCCTTCATTATCTTCTTTCTTTTTATATTATTCAATCCTAGCTAGGAGTGAAGAAAATGAACAGATAGATAGAACCGTAGGTCTAAAACGCCATCGTTGAATGATAAAAAAGACTGAAAGGTGGAGGAAGTCTCATTAGGATATCACTCCTAGGACCAATCCAACACATTTAGCGCTAGGAGGGATTAAATTAAGAAGAAATAAAGCTGATTAATGTCATCAAGTACCGAACTTTATATTTTTAGGACTAAAATGCAGAACTGATCTGGATCGGACTGAGAATGAATTGAAATGTAGTCTTCAGTCCTAAATAAGGAACAACACAACACTATCTACCTTTTTACAAAGGTAGATAAACATTTAAGAACCTTTTTCAATGTACTTATGTACTATTTCGTATGGAATGAATTTGTAATAGGTTGAAATATCATGTTTGTCCATATCCCATCAACTTTGTGCATTTCCTTAAAGACTTATACGTTTGCAACGCCCATATTGACACTTTACTGGTAAATACATACCTAATATACTTATTCGCTGGTTAAGTGCATTTAAAAAAGTTGCATATATTTAGGGAAGACCGGGGACATTTCCAAATGTCCCTTGAACATCAAATAAACAAGGGCCATGTAATTTACAGTACAATTTTATCATACAATTTGCATTCTATTATAAAAACATCAATAATTTTCGCCAACTTTTTGGAGATAAAAACTGCTTTTGAGGGGTCAAAGTTGTTTGTATAACAATAATTACAATTATGTAATAATTTTTTTTCTTTTCCTTCCTTGAAAAATGATTATTTGCCTACCGAAATTCAAAACTCACTCAGTGAGGATAAATTTGAAATGCTGTAACACTCAGTATAGAGGGGACAGTATCAACAAGTGCTGGAATTTCGTCCTTATCATTTATTTTTCTATATTGACACTTAAAATTGAATGTTTTTTTTATCCCTAAAGATTTTTTTGAGAGTGAATTTCAACAATCTACAATACTGACTTGTGGTCTTTAATATAAATATTATTATATCTTCATCTACTATAGTATGTTACATTGAAATTTAATCATGCGACATCACGAAAAGCCTGGCTTGTTGTTAATTATAATATATATTTACTCTAATGTCATACTCATATATAATATTTTTCAACCGTTCCTGACTACGGGCATATATATAATATACTACAAGTTGCATTCAAATGCACTTTTTTTAAAACTCCATTGACCGGTATAACCTTCATATGAATTCAAACAATAGCATCTAGGTATATTGTATATAAATTTTGCGAGTCTAAGTGATGCCATCTCGGAGTAATGGAGCCAATTACATTAAAAGTTTGACAACTGTGCCTGGTCTCCCCTACATATTATCTGTCCATATCATTTCAAAGGGAAATGTATGTACATTGTACACCTTTTCATTCAAAACCAATAAAATAGTCTGATTAATTAAAATATAGAGTGGATAATTGTACGGAAGGGGGACGTTTACATTCCTCTTTGCATGTAAGTACTTAGGCACTAGGAAAATAATAATAAAAAAACCTTTTGAAACTAGCCTTGTTAAATATATGCAATATGTGATAAGATAAGACATATTTAAAATGGTTTTGCAGAGAGAGATAAAGAGTATTAATTATATTTATTTGCAGGTTCTTATCTATGTAGTGTAGAAGTTGCAATTAATATAAGCAGATTGTACAAGTTACAATTTCTTCTTCTCATTACACTTTATTTAATTACAACATTGGTCATTTTAATGACCATATGTTTATTGACACGTTCAAGGATATTTTGATCAAGTAAAACTACAGCAAACTTAGAATAAAAGTCACTGGTTTTAAGAGTTGTACCACACTAAGGGGGCATATCCAGTTCCTACGCAAGAATTTCATTACTAGTGATGAAAATTGTGTGGGTTTTGAGCATGTAAAAAAAATTGAAAAATCAACCCTGTCTATTTTATATATGTTTTGTAGGAGAGCAGCTATCTGCCATGACGTTTCATTAGATCAGCTGTGAGAAGGGAAGAGGGGGAGAAGGAAATGGGCAAGGAAATTGGCAAGACTTACTCCCTTGTCGATCCCCAGTTCACCTCTGAGTCCAACAATGACTTACAACTATAACTCTCCAACAAATCCTCAAGGTTACTCTCCGTCTTTTATGGGCACACACGAATTTTCAATCAGGTTTCGAATATAACTGAATGATGTATGTAGGAAGAGGAAGTTCACTACTCAGGAGTTAAATAATAATGACAACTGCTAAGGAAAAGAAAACTTATTCTTTAGATTTCTGTCTTTCCCTTCATCTCTAAAACTTATAAATCGTAAATATGTAAATTAATCCTTTATTGTATATTTATACCCAATATTTTCAACGTTTTTTATTGCTCAATCATATCAAACCTGGCTTATGAGATCACTTGCATTATGCAATCATTTTTACAATTTCTCTTATCTAACTGATTTACGTGCAATATAGCCGTTAGTTTTCGAACTTTAGAATGTGACAAAGAATTATTTTATCAATTAGGAGTTTTCATCATAATATAAATATCGACCATTCATAGAATATTAAAATATTGTATTATCCTTACAAAACTACAACATATTATGTACGCCCTGAGGTCAAAGAAAGAGAAAGACACAGGAGGGGTATTAAACATTGTAAAGCTATACGCAAGTGTTTTAAAATATTTATAACACCTAGTATTTTTTCATATGGCTGTCATTATTAACTGGTAGACAAGGAAAATTGGTTATTCCATTTCCATGTTTCATATTGTTCCTGTCCCCGTCTTTTTTATTTATATATTAATGCCAAGTAAAGCCCAAGAGATAAAATTATTGTATTATTCTCATGCCACCATGTATGACTCTAAATTCTTCATTTATTATACTTCATATGTATATGTGTACATACCTTACTAATATATAAAAAGTATATCTGTATAAATGTATGAAAACAGTCATTGGGTACACTGTATATAGTGATCCCTGATGTATATCATATACAACATATATTTGATATAAGAAATAACAATTTAGTTGTATAAATGAAATATTACAGGGGAACTGTTTTTGTTACTGCTCTACGATGTATATCATAATTCCATTTACACTTATAGTATATGTTCGGATTTGAACAAAATATAAACGCTGGTATATAAAAATGAATTAACTCTCGCAGGTGTTTTGTTTGTAGAATCTTATCTTTATTAGTGAGCAATCTAGGTACTAAATAAATTATCAGTCAGCTCATCATATTATTCTTTTATTCCATAAACTTTTACTATTTCAATTAAGAGAAGGGAACATATATAAATTAATATACGTATAAGTACTCATGAAACTCGAAGAGTAACACATAGGATTTCTCCGGGAGTTATCTTTTAAATTATTCAAGCCAAGTTAGTCTTTTTGGTGACGCTTAATTACTCTGGGTAATGCCGGGTACTACTACCACTAGTGTATATGATAAACCAAGGAATACTCTAATCATGTAACATTCACTCTTTTTATTTTTTACCACCTAAGGGCGATTTTCATTTGTAGAATAGTTTTGAAGGATATTGAAATAAAAACATTTTTAATGAATGTCGTAACCCTAACAGAATAATTGGACATTACATGTTCCATTTCTAACTAATGTGGATACAAATGTATATAACTTGTTGAACGAAAGTTTTAAAACTGGAGTAGTGGCATACTATTCCATATATTATCACCCACTAAATCATTTAAAACCCCTGTCTATATAGCGTGATGAATGATTGTTTTCATTGCAAGTAATGGCGGTAAAGCTCAGGTGCATCTTAGTCCGATTATTTGTGTATTTACTCCACTTTTAGGTAAGCTATGGAAAAGAACAAGTATAATACATCTATGTAACATCATTTAATTTTGTTAGCCTGAGCTACTAATTGGTAGGTATATATACCATTTGAAGGGATTATTTTTATCATCTATTCACAAATTGGTACACATATGTTCCATTTCAATAAAAAATGAATAAATTTTTTTTTTTTTTAGATTTTCTTCAAGTGAAATAATAAATAAAGCATATGAGTGCTTAAAATATTTGATTCTCTTTTAAATTAGCCAAAAAATAATTTTATCGTTATTAGGTTAAGGAATATACTTATTTTTTGTAATGATCTAATTATTTTATGTCATCAGAATAATAATGAATAAAAGAAAAATAACTTAAGGCATGCTTTACTCGTTAAAAATTTCAAAAAGATGACCTTTTATATGACCTTAAAACTGTATTTAGTCGAAAATAAAAATTATTTTTCTAGAGTGCTTTAGAGATGCTTTTGCATCCCAAAAGTGGACCTAAAATTATATTTGTTTTAAACAAAAGATAATGGTAAATTCAATTTTCTTTTTTATTTTATAACTAAATTACTAATAGAAAAAAACTTTATTTGGTCAAAAAAAAAAAAAAAAGAAGGAAAAAAAGGTGCACGTTTTATGAGCATTCCTTGGATAAGATAAGGCATATTTAAAATGATTTTGCAAAGAAAGAGTATTATCAAAATTGTATTTGTATGCAGGTTCTTATCCTATAATTTTTTTGGTATAATGGTAACTCACGCATTATTCACTTATTTTCTTAGATAAGAGCCTTTAACTAACTATCACGCCATTATTTTAAATATTATGTTGATAACTATAGCAATCAATCTAACCAGTAAAAAAACGTTAATAATAAAGTCTTCCAACGATGTTCCTACAAAAAAAAGTATTGAAGGTCATTGCAGTAGTGTCAACGTGTTTCGTAGTTAGTCTGTTTATGTATATACTCTATAACTATTTGTATAAATACATATTTATGTATACAGGTGTGCGCGTCTAAAACTGAACACTCCTTTAAATTTTAGGCGTTTTTCCTTGTCTACAGGCTTGAGGGCTTGACGAGGGGTTCTCTTGTAAACCAATAGACCAAGATCTTTCTTAACTAGCCGGTCCATGGTCGTTCTGCTGACCTTGAACTCCCTGGAGAGGCCGCTGACGGTGACCTTGCCTCTCTTGTCCTCGACATACTTTTTCACGTCAGCAACCATTATTTCGTCCGACCTTTGAGGCCTTGACTTAGATATTGTAGTCGCCTCAGGAGTTCCTTTGCCTATCACGCTGTAAACGGTGGTGCGGCTGCAGTTCAGAACCTTGGCAATTTCAGTGGGAGTTTTTCCCCACGCGAAAAGTTCCAAAATTGCGACTCGACGTCTCTCCATATTATCGGCTGTTGTTTCACTGTTGTTATATAGATTTTGCTGGAGTTTTGTTTATAACTTGTCAAGACCCTGGCCTCGAAGTACAAACCAGTTTCAACTCAATGAAATCACGAAATTTAAAGGAATGTTCTGTTTTAGACGCGCACACCTTTAATAGGGTGTTTCAATACACGTGGAAAAAATATCAAAGTGTAAAATAGATTACTCATCATTGAATAAGGATGTTTCAATTGCAAAGAATATAAGTTTGAACAAAATTCAGCTTCAATGGAACATATTTACCCATAAATATTTCTCAAGAAACTATTGATAGGATGATTAATCGTGAATCGGAACGGGAATCGTATAATCGTTTGCTAATAATGGAATAGGGATCAGGAAAATAATGTCGAAATGCAATTCCAATTATTATTTATTACCCTTCTAAGTCATGAAAAAAATAGCTGCCCCCTCCCTCAATTGAAGGAATTTTGCTTTTTAGTAGAGAATTTAATATTGGAAATTTTTAAAATTGGATTTAATTTTTTTCCAAAAAATTAAATTTTCTGCGAATAAATTTTTTTTTAAAAAGAGATGATGTTTTTTTTTTTTAACTGTTCGTATTATTTTTCCAAAAAAATTATTCTTTTGAGAACAACTGGGGATAATCAAATTTTTTTTTCAAAAATTTTAATTTTTTGTGAACAGGTGTCGGGAATCAGGAACTTTTCAAAGAATAACATCGAAATTTTTGTTTGATTCCTCCCATCACTACAAGAAACTATATTGTATTAGCCAATGCCTTCCACTTTACCATGAACGGCATCACAAACACTAATAAGTAGAGTTCTAAATCTTAAGCATATTGTATCTTATATAACCTTTTGTAATTGACGCCATGAACAGTGGTTTTATTAAATAAAGCCGTTATCTTTATTCTTTCACTTTATAAGCAAGATAATCTAAGTATAAAGTGTGTTGGAGAGTGTCTCTGTGGATTTGTTGTGGAGTTTTAAGGGTAAGTCATTGTTGGACTGGGAGTAGAGTTGAGCATTGATAACCAGGGGCGTCCGCAGGGGGAGGGCTGAAGGGGCTGTAGACCCCCCACCTCCAAATATATGAATTTCTGCTTTTTACCAGGAAATTTAATTTTGATTTTTTTTATAAAGCTTAATATTGGAAATTTTATTTAGTTTTTATTTACTTTTTCCAAAAGAAATAATTTTTAGAATTTTTTCCAAAAAAATTAGTATTTGAATTTCTTTTCAAAAAACTTAATTTGTTTATTTGTATTTTTAAATTTTTTTCTATTAAATTAAATTTTCTTAGAATATCTATGGATTTTTAAATTTTTTTCCAAAAAATTTAATATTTGAAATTTAAATTTGAAATTTTTTTTTACAAAAAATTTAATTATCTGTAAATAGCCAGGGATTTTATAAACTTTTTCCCAAAATAATTAATTTTCTATGAATAATTAAAATTATTAATTCTTTTTTGGAAAAAAAAATTCAAAAAATCAAGCATGTTCAAAAAAAAAAAAAAAAAAAAAATGTCTTGTGGCTGCTTCCGATAACGGACACATTCCGTAATTATGGTGTGTGCTTCCTCTAATAATCACCTGCAGTTGATCTAATTAAAGATGCTCTCCTCCAAACATTTTAAATTGTTGGGATAACCGTGTTCATTAGAAATATTTTTCTCTTTCTTCACACCTAAAATGTAAATTTATAGCTCTACTATTAAGTAAGAATAAATTTACCAATTGCTGCGTGGAAACTTGAACCATCACACTTGTACCATTTTAATTTGAGAAGTTCTGTATGAGGATTTTAGGTCTCTCTGTATTTTTATAGGTAGCCATGTATCTTGAGAACCTGCTGCTTTTAGATTTTTTTAAATTGGAAGAGAAATGTCAGCGCAACGAGAATCAAGGCTTAGGGTTTCATCACTTCTTCGTGGGGGTCACACTCCAACAGAGGAGACCAGGCTGAAGAAAATGGCTTGTAAGACCATCTAATATGTTAAGAAGGGGCTAGACGACAACGAGACCATTGAAAGAAAGGAGGGCTTGGGAAAAAGTACATCATAAATGGGCATGCCTTCGCAAAATCCATCAAAAGGGATTCAATCAAGTCTCTGCACGCCCACGCCAAAAATCTCAGCGTAAATCCCACGGCCATCTTCAAAAATGTTAAAGAGTTGTGTGAAAAGTATTTGGTGAGATTGGAGAAGCCACTCCTCAGAGCCACTCGGAAATGTATGAAGAACAAACATCTGTTATGATATGGCTTTATAAAACACGATAATAAATGTCCTTGGAGCTCTTATTTCACAATATGCATTCTTTGCAAATATATAGTTTGCAATGACAAACTTAGGCTAATATGTATAAAAAGAAGGAAAAAAGGTATAAGAGAAAACAACAAAATATACTTAACCTTATCTGTACAATATACTTACTTATTATATTAGTATTACACCTGCAAGTACTGATTTTGAATGAAATTTTACAAAAATATTATATGGGAAATGATGTTTACAATATTATCAGAAATGTGGTCAATCAACAAAAAAGCAAGCTGTAATCATTTTTCCCAAAAGTGAATCTCATTATTTTTTTTTTTGGTTGGTTTTAAATTCCATTTTTTGGGGATCAGTTGAGATACTCTCATTTATTTTATCAAACTTAATACAACCCCAAGGCCCTTTCATTTTGATACTTAATGCAATGCAATTTCCAGTGCCTCCAAAGGATTAACCAGACTGATTTGTTGATATAAATTGACGATAATTATTCGTACCAATCAAAACTCAATTTTGAAAAAAATCCTTCTTGCTTGTTTTTGTAATGACGAATCACATAAATCTTACAGCCCATAATTTACCCAAATATGCCTAGGAGACATTTATATTTATTAAATATATATATCTTAATAAAGCAAAGTTTGTATGGATATTTGTATTTTTTTGTGCAGTCATATTTGAGTGTATAATAATTTAGAAACGAGTGTGTTTAGCTCCCTATATCTCAGCGCGTCATATTAAAAAAGAAAAGAGGAATACATATATTTCGGGTTGTAAATTCTTAGTATTTTGTTGCATGCGAGCTTTGTTTTTCTTGGCAATCTCAAATATGAAGGGATTTTTTCTCAAGCTGTTATGATTATTCTTTCATTCTTGAAGAGATAATATATACGTATAGAGTAAAAATGTGTGAGTGTGCTTATGAAAAACAGGGAGTAACACTCATGATTTCTTATAGAGTTATCTCTATATTATTAAAGTAAGGTTTGTCTGTTCATCAACGCATGACAACTCCGAGTAATTACCGCATGTAAATAATATATGATAAATTTATTTTTGCTCTAGATATTTTTTATGATAACGTACATAATTTTTATTTGATCTTATTAAGTGTGTAGTGTGTTTAGACTCGTCAAAATTTCATTTTTATATACTAATGTAGAGTCTTTAAATCTCCTCTCTTACTTTCTAAATTATTGTTTTTATTTAGCTCATATCCATCTCATTTTCTTTAATTTATTTAACTTTACATGCAACTTCTTCTACATACATAGAAAATGACTCAGCAAATTTTTTTTGAATTCTAATTTGCAGTAAAATGCCTATTGACATCATGGAACTATTATTATATATTTAATATATAGTTTTCCCTTTTCGTAATAAGTCGATTCATTATGAAATTACACTTAATTGAAAATACATTCTACTAGAAATGTACTGAGGTTTTAACGAGAGTAAATTATTTATAGTGGATTAGTTCTGCATTTATTGTTGTTGCAAAATGTAGAGTCATGTTAATTTTAATATATGTTGCCTGTCACAATTATCTATCTTCAATTTCTATAAACAAATTATTTTCATTAACCCTTTATAACTTGCTCTTATAGTAGCAAAAATAGATTCGTACAATAAAAGAATGAGAAATGGATACATTTTATTTGAATGGAGCCATATCGGAGATAATATAAGTCTCTTAAATCAAACAAAAGTTATGATTTATAGCTTAACTTCTTAAGTATCTTAACTCGCTCCATAAATTTGGATATATATTTATAATTGCTTAAAATATGTCTATGAAATATTGGGTAATACGTACGAATTTTTTAAAAATTAGGATTTTGTCCTTTTTGTTTAAGGTTGGTTTTATGATAAAACATATATCTATTATTAAGAAGCGAAAAACTGGGCTGCAGGGGCTATACCCCCCCATACCCCCTCCCCCAATATTGCCCTAATTAAGCATTTTATGCTTTTTACTGGAATTTTTTTTGGTCAGGATGAAAAAAAATTTTTGCAAAAATTTCTTTTCTTGAAAATAAGGTAATTTGGGCAAATTATGAAGCAATATTAAAAAATTTAATATTTGAATTTTTTTGTGAGCAAATGTGTTGTATTGATTTTTTTTGTGAATAGCGATAAATTATTGAAACTTTTTGGACATTCAAAAACCAATTACAATTTCTTTGTGAATAGCTGTCGATACTTGATTTTTTTTTTTGCCAAAAAATTTAAACTTTCAATTTTTTTTTGGAATAGCTTTTGATTTTGAAATTTTTTTCCAAAAAATTAAATTTTTTCTGCATAGAAGTGGATTTTATAAATTTTTTTGTGAATAACTATGGATTTTTGAAATCTCTTTCAAAAATTTTTAACTTTTGTACTTTTTTCAAAAAAAAAAAATCCAAAAACCAAGCTCAACCTAAAATCTAATCTTACCTCTATTCAATGTAACACTCTCATCATATTATGTTGGATTGAATGCTTTAAAGAGGAGACACATACATTAAATTAAAGGACAAGCATGTAATAGTTTTGGGAATTAATTACTTTCTCCTCCTGGAAAACTGTTTCCTTAGGTTGTGATTTCTGATACACTGGAAGTGTCAGTATTTTTAAGTAACGATATACTTCGCTAGTTTTGGGAGAAAAAACAAACAACATTTTACAAATAAATGTAAATTACAACGGCCAATATATGACACACTGCCTGGAGAAGGATGAAATTTTTTTTGAAACACATAAATGGAGAATTTTCTTCTCTTCCCATAAAAAATTAATCTAAAGGAGTATACATTCGTCATAAAACTTCAGTATTATTTCTATACAACCAAGGCAGGAAAATTGAAATTTGTCCTTCTATTTTAAACATGGCAATAAATTATTTATAAATTCTATTGAACAAGGGGTTTGGTTTGTTTTGCTTTATTTTCTATAATTTAATTGTTCGTGAATAATTTTTCTGATTTACTTTTTATATATTGTTTGATTAACAGAAAAAATTAATGCAAGTTAAATATATTATTTTTTATCCCTTTTTTGGTATTCTGAGCAATAGTGGACTTATATTTTATAGTAATTAATAGATATTCATTTTTATATAAAACCCCGGTATACTGGTATACCGGGGTTAGTGATGAGTCCTCTCATCACTAATTAGAAGAATTACCTCATTAGAAATTTTGATTGATTAAAATATCATTTAGGGAGGACAACGCCATGAAACTCAAAACATTTGATGAGGTTTGGAATAAAAATTAGCCCAAAAAACAAAAATATTATGTCAAAAAAAAAAAAGATCAAATAAAAATGTCAAGTTATATAACTGTAATATACCTGTTACCAAAAAAACAAGCTATGTATGGATTACATTTGTATTCTTTGACAAATTATCGTCAATTTATGTATATCAACAAATTGCTCTAATGAACCCTTTAAGTGAGCCAAAAATTGTACTAAATGAAGCAAAAATTGATTGTCACAATAAAGAAAGGAGAAATTGATAGATTTTTTATGATTATATGACCTTATTGAGGTCATTGTAAGTCAATTAAATCAAATTAAGGTTCTTAACTATAACTAAAATTCTTAGGTATCTTAACTCATCCCACAAATTAGAATACAAAGTTTATATTTGACTCAAATATGTTTATTAAATATTAGACAGTATTTATATATGAGCAAATGAGTACTTTAATTTCTAGGGCGTTCGGTAGCTGTGCTTTACTTACACACGCCTGTTGCTAAACCTAATTACATTTCAGATTCAGTATTTTTTATTTGTTATTAGTATTTTACTCTTCTTTTCTTTTTCTAATATTACCTCGTTGTTAAATTGGTTTTTTTTCCTGACAAACAAGTAAGCAAGTAAGCAAATATACATATATGCATTGAGACAAAATTTGCTTTTTAAAAAATAAAAATATCAGATTCAGTCAACAAAGTGTAATATTTGCTCTTCCAACTATTATTTTAGATTAGGGATTGACAGGTGTGTCTTAAATATTAAGGTAAAAAGTATTCAATTTTTACAAAAATCAGATTTGAAAGAAATTAATTGAAGGTTATTTAATGCAGTTAAATCATTTGAATTGTAATAAAACGAAGGAAATCCACAAATACCAATCCATGGGAAAAAACGTTATTTACATAAAAAAATAAATGCCCATCAAAAAATTAGTTAATTTAATATTTTTGCCAAGTTAATTGACGTTACTTTTATGAAGATTACCTAGGGCTTGATTATAGTCTGTATGATGCAATTGCAGCCTTGGTCAAATAAAAAGTATGATAATAGATTAAAACTTGCATCGAGCACATTTTTGTTCTACAAATATGAAAATTTATACTGTATCTACTTTGTATCATCTTTTGAATTGCTTACTTTTATTAAAAACGTGTATTAGTTGAATTAAGTCGTATAAACCTTTAATTGTAAGTGTTAATATCTTAGGGCTAAGGAATTGTTATGGAGTCTAATTAAACTACAACTTGAGACTCAGGTCGGACTTGAAGGGATTAAACTTGTAACTCAAATTGGAATTGAAATAAAAAACTTCAAACTAAAATAAAACTCAAGGTTTGAGACTAATAGAAGTTAGACTTCAAATTTAACTTATTATCATTTATACGACAAAGTATATATATTATCAAGGTTGTACCCGGTTCAGGTTAAGTGGTTCTATTGTTCCCAGTCTCTGTTTTTTTCGTTTCAACGGTTTCGGTCTCGGTTCAGTTTTATCAGTTTCAATTCCAGCCTTCGGTCCCGGTTCTTTTTAATACATGCTCAGTTTGTTAAAAGGCACTTAAAACAAGGGGCACCACTAGAAAATTTGTGCCGAGAAAATGATATTCCGTACAAACAGGGCAAAGCTACCTTATACGCAGAGTGCGTTTTACTCCAAGTTCCAACAGAGGCCCTGAAAACTTGTATCAAGGGGGCCTCAGTTTAAAATGTATTAGTGTAGGGGGAGCTTGTCCTAGTGAGTTTTGGGAAATCCGGGCTTAAGAAATATTATAGTTATCATAGCAAAGGGCCCTGACAAGCTTAGTAGTAGACTTGGATCCATAATTTCCCCTACCCCTTCCCTCTTGTATTTACACTGTCTGGTGCCTAAAACCCCTTTTCCAGATCCAAAAGAAGCCCTTAGAAATTTGGAACTCAGATACAACTGTATCACACTGGTAACTTAAAAAAATAACTAGAAAACAGCTTTGTACAATTGTAGAAAAAAAAAATCAAAAAAATCAGAAAATGGACTAATTGATTGAAGTTAACTTATTTTTTATTAAATATATTTAATTTTCTTTATATATTCTATATAGGAACAAAAGCATACAAACTGAGACCCATTAGCAATATATTGCAGCGTCGCTTCGACTTTGTCGGTTCCGGTTCTAGTGGGTCAAGAAATGGAACAACTAGAGCTGCAAGACCGCTATGGGTACAACCTTGTGTATTATACTTGTAAAACTTTGTGCGCCTTGTAGTAAATTCCAAAATCATATTTAAAAAAATATGATATTCACTTTACCTGCCCAATTTTACATACAATAATTGTTAACTGGTATCCAATGGTAAGCTCTATGTGCTTGAGGTAGAAAAATAAGTAAGTTATTGGCATGATACTGTATATTCGACAATGTTTAGTTGTTGATGAAACCCTCGATTTTGTTTCGTATTTTCTTTAAATAACTAAATAGATTATAGTCTAATACTATATAGTCAAGGGTTTTGTGTCCAATAAATTTTCTAGAATATGGCAAAAATTTGAATAAAGACTGAATTTACAAGTTTTGGGACAAAAAAATGTTTATGTTTAGTGCAGTGTACTTAAGAGGTTAAGGATTAGTTCAATCCATCCGATAGTTGTGGAGTCTTTGCAAGGCAGACATATATCAGTTTAAAAATGTATGTAAAGGCAAGTAAATCTTAATCATTTTGGTACCTAAAGAACCCCAAAAATTCATATCTTTAACGAATGTTTGAGAGGGGAGTGGCTGGGCTATTATATCATTTCATTAAATTAGCAGTAAGGCAATCGTATACTTCGTATCAAACAATGACATAGGTAGGAATTACTCCGTTTTTCATCCTCAATTTTACTCCAAGCCCAAAGAACGACTTTACATTTAAAACTCCTCAGCGTTACTCTACGACATTCATGAACATGGGCAATCGTGGTTACACTTTATACTTAAATATTATCTCCTTCTCCTCTCGTACACATACTTGACGTTGATAATTAAGTATTTAGTAGTTGGACAACTATCAGTTAATTTTTGGTCCATTTTATTCTTTTTTTTTTGAAAGAGGAAAGGTTAAGAAATGTAATAAAGATGTCATAATGTTATCCAATTTTTTTTTAAATAGAAAATAAGTCACCTTTAATTTAGTGTACATATAAAAAAATTTATATAAATAAGAAAAATAGTTTTAATTACTTAGAGGACGAGGAAATGCATAAAATTCGAAATAATTTATACTTCCGACGAAAAAGTAATAACAACATTTACAAAAATGCATCAGCTTCCCCTCATTGAGTTGAATACATTTATTAAGTATTAAAACAGGAGGGGGAGTAGTGATCCTATTATTTGAACAGGAATAAGATATACAAAATATATATATATATATTTTTTTTATGATGTCTACGTCATGTATATTCTTTTCCATTCAATTTACTAATAATACATAATATTATACATATTTGTAATTTAAATTTACGAATAATAAAAAATAGATTAATAATATTATAAACGTATAAAAAAGTTTTAGTCTTTTGAAATTGTTCGATTTCGTAATTGAAAAAAAAAAAAACTTTAAGAAAACAAAACTTTTTTACTTTTCTTTCTTACAAATTCATTATATAAAATGTAATATTTTTTTTCTATTTTCCGTCTGCAAAAACCTATTTTTTTCTTCATCAAAGTAAAAGTGGGGATATGTCATGGACCAAGTCAAGAAATTAGTATAACTATTGGAGCAACTTACTCATTGTTTATTTAGGTACTCAATTCTTCTTTCATTCCTTCGTTTGTTCATCGTTAAGTTTTAATTGAGTTTTTTCTTTGTTTTTCAAATACCTATTTAATTTATGTGTGCGTGGGGCTCTCCATATAAATTTTTTTGTGTACAGGGTGATCCTTAATTAGAGTACCGTCAACAACATTATATTATTCACAGAATATGGGTTGTTTTAATACTTTTTTACAGCCTTAATCTTGTCCACCAATTGACCAACATTTCATTTTATGTGTTTGCCAAATTGTTCTGCAAAGTTGCTTGAGATGTCTTCTAACTGACATACTGTTAGTACACACAAGGTCTTATGGAATTTTTCCCCATACGTCTCTGCAGTTGCCATCAAGGAGTCCTTGATAAGCCTAGAAACTGCATTGACCAACCCCTCGACCTTATCCTACATTGCTAAGTCATGTAAAGAAGTTGGCCAAAAGAACTGAAAATTGGACGAATTCTTCTGACACAACATACCACAATATGCAAAGTTAGACAGAAAAACGTGGACTATAAATCCTATTTGACTTCATGACCTCTGTTATAAAGTGGTATGAGGTTTTGTGTATGAGAACAATCCCAAGTGGCCCTTAGCAGAAAAGTTATTGTTGAGGCGATTCATTGATTTGGTAGAGCCCTCCTTGATCTTCTTCTGCAAGCTGGACAGGAACTCCGGATCTCTCTTTAAAGTCTACTTCCTCCTTTTCTGTAGAGGTCTTCTCCAACAATCTTCATCATCGCTGACCAGGCTCCTAGACCACTTCATAATGTCCATAATCCTCGCCACCTCAACTTCAGTATCTAGGAGATCTGAGATGCACTACCTTTTGGATTTTTTCTCACTCATGATGACCAGATAAGAAAATATTTATTATTGTTTGTTGATGCGCAAAAGATGGTTGAACCAGAATGTCAAAAAATAATCACTGAACCCTGTATATTAATGAAAAATTAACATTGATTAATTAACAGTCCACGTGTTGCTGACCAACCCTGTATTTGATGAAAATCTCTACTGGCAATACTCTGAATTAAATGACGGAGATTCTGAACCACCCTGTACATAAGGCTACTCAGACTTTGCAACAAACAAAATAATATACTATATTTTATCTATCAATTTATTTTAAGTGGCTTAACTCAAAATTGAATACATCATATTTCATAATAATAAGCTTCATTCTTCAAATCTCAAATATGTTCCGTAACTCAGTGCATTTTCCCAGTTCATTGGTTCAAATCACCAACTAGGCACATTAGTTCATATGTCTAGACAAGGAATGTTCAATTTGTGGCTATTATATTGTATATAAAAGAGTTTCCGTCGTACTACAAAGGATCATCACTAGAGAAGCAATTATGAGTATTTAAATCAATGGGTTCTCAATTATACATTTATATAACCATTCACCATGTGGTAGAAGGAGCCTACTTAGAAATAAATTGAAATTATTTCTCCCATATACAAATATCTAAATGATTTTTAGACTGACAAATTGTCTTCGACCCTTTTCTCAACTCTTTTCTAGCCTTAAATATTTTGTTCTCAAACTATGATACACGAGATCCCTCTAGGGGTACGTGAAAGAACTTCCCTGAATAATTTAAACATAATATATGACCATTATTAGATCCTAACTATGTTGAGACCAGGAAAAACAATTGTTCAGTTGTTGTTTAATACGATTAAAACTGTATTTAAGTCGGAGCCTAAACTCGAGTACTACAACCATGTTATTACAAGAATTGTTAATTTAGATTGCATCCAAGTTACTTTCAATACTAAACTCAATTGTTAATTTAAGTGACACAAGTTGCTAATTATATTCTTCAGCATTGATACCTGTGTAATAAAATTAGCAAATCCTTAGAAATATATTTTTTGCCATAATGAGTAAATTATTATTGTCAAAATGAGAAAAATCCGTATTACTAATCATTAAAAATATTTTAAGTATAGTTAAGAACAATAGACCTGCTACGATTATGTATACAAATAACTGTGTACAAGACGACTCTGAACCTAAATAACTGTATTTCCAAGTCGAGAAAAAGAAGATCTCAAGTTAAGAATCAAGTACAATTCCTTTAACAACAAGAAAACAACAAAATCAATACTTTAAGGAACGAATTCAAGAAAAGACTGGGATTATATCAATTCTTTGAGAAGTTGCCATCAAAAACTTCAAAAATTGCCACGAGAAAAAGATTTATCTCAAAAACAACATCACTCATCATCTATGATGCTAATAAATTTTGCAGATCCTGGAATAAAATAACTCTTTTAGCTATGAGCCTTAGGTTTGAAATCGTTTGAAATTAATGCCTCCGACATTTTTCATTAGTCATATTCGAAAAACCGAATGAATTTTTAAAGGAAACACCCAGTTTAGACAAATCTTTCAATTCCCCAAATTTTTTATTCTATTTGACTTATTGTACTGAAATCTATGAAGAATTCCATTAGACATGTCACAAATATAATTGATAGAACTGATTAATAAGAACCATGGCCATTCTCGTTGTTACCTTCTCCATTGACGACTATGAAGCGTTTTTAAAGGAATGGGCTCAAATGGAATAAGGCCTTGAAAGACATGTCGTATAACAAAAATACTATTTATTAAGTATAAAAATACCAGAGCTGGGCAGCATACCATTTGTTTTATTCTGTATCCGTATCTCCGTATAATTTTTTAAAATAGTAGTTCCGTGTCACGTAAATCTGCACCTCCACATCATGAGGATTAATAATGAGCATGTTATAAACTATAGTCATTTATATTTACCCTCCTTTGAATCAATGATGTGACGCAAGTCAATTCGACTCGTCGTGGAGCTACTCAATTAGTTTTACAAAATAAAAATCATACTTCTTAAAAATCTTATAGTCCATTACTACTTTTATTATTAGAGGTTTTGAGAGATTAAACAATACAGATATAAAGAAGCATAGGTTGATAGATAAAATGCCATATTTGTTGAGTTGATACTGATTTAATTTCTTTTTTGCCCGTATCGTATCATATTTTTGGCTCCGTACCGATACAGAGCTGCACTTTTGATACGGAAGTCCCTGCCTCTAAAAAAGACATACAATCATCCATGGAAATAAAATATCTTCGTCCAAAAATTAAGTTAATTCCTTTCCAGCATTTTTTCACTGAAAATATTTAATGCATTTCCATATAGCAGTTTGAAAACTGTTGAAATCTATTCAAGAAAGAAATTATCTAATAAGGTGTATTTCATATTATATCTAAAAATTGTGTATCATGGCTAAGAGTCCTATAGCGAACGCTTAAGCTCATTACTCATCACCGAGTTCAATTAGAAACTCCAACATTTTTTATCGTCCAACTTCCATACATTTAAAAAAAGTTGCACTTCTTCATATTCATTTCAAATTCAAAATGCATATTCTTTGTACACTCATATTACAAAATAAATTAGAAGTCAGTTTATTCCTGCTCACGTACGTATGAAAAATGTACATGATATATACAACTGTACTTATCACAGGGGTTTCTCAGAATATATCAACAACTTCTATATATTATTTTGTCATATATTAATTTTCTACTCCTCTTTCCTTTATTATTATTTTTCTGAACGTTGAGAGGTTGAAATGGAATGAGTTGTTGTTAAGCAATGAAAATTTCCCAATTATTAAATGAATATAAAAGTCTCACAGTTGGGAATAATTGATGGACTACTAAATGATTTTAGAAAGTTTGCAAGATGCAACATACTTGACTACAAAAAAAAAAAATGATACAAATAGTACTTCCTTATACAATTGAAAAGAAATCTCTCGTTTAATCTTACATAATCTAGTACTAAGATTTCTTTGTCAAATTGTGTCATTTAATAGCCTAAAAATAAATGCTCTATTATAATGAATCTCGGAAGTTTTGTGTGCGATCATCTGTTTATTTTATTTTTCAATTCTTCAATACCTTAAACTTGGTTTAGATCCCTCAAGGTCTTGTTTTCGAGCAATGATGGAGTGATAGGACTTTAACAGAAAAGTGCATGAGTAAATTTTAACGAGCATTACGTTACATATTTTCTATTTTTTTTAAATTATGTCTTTGTTATGGAATTTCGGATTTGGTATTTCCTTATAAAATACAAGATTTAAAATTTTAAATATATTTTGACATCTTTAGGCGACTGTTTTAATTTTTAGAAAGTATAATTTTTTTTTTTTTTTTTTTTATCTGTGTTTTAAAAGAATATTGGTTTTTTTAAATATATATTTCGATCCTTTGGTGCTATATCAAATATTCATATCAAGAGGGACCATAGATACTGTGCTTCTTTTCTCACTCCGCCACTGCACTCTGGGTTAGGTGATCTACTGCAAGAAGTGTAATTACTACTCCAGATTGAGTGCAAATAATATTGCAAATAATCTGAATATGTTTGGAGCTGATAGTTTTTTTATTATGTTGATTGTTCAATTTCATCTGTACACAAGTATTCTCGTTTATATGTATGTACAAAACCTATATAAAACAAGACAGTCTGATGTACAGTATATATCTTTAAAAAAATGTGCTTTATAACGTATTTTAACAAAAAAATATTTCTCCTTTTTGTTTATCAATTATTATCAATTTAATTTATGTTAAATTTTGCAATATTACATCTATTTATCTTTGATTAGACAGAGAAACTGCAAATCATTTAGCACATCTTAGACTATTAACTATAAAAAGTAAAAATTTTGACACGTAGCAACATATTTGGAACGTTAGAACGCTTGATTTTTTTTTTTCAAAAAAAAATCATCCGCTGCATAATTCGATCGAATGACCTTAATAATTTCAGAAAAAAAACCTTTTTTCCAGCAATTTTTTGTCCCTTTTTTTTTATATTAAAAAATATAACATTTTGATGATATTGTGACTATTTTGCTACAAAAATCTACTTGACGTGAGAATGAGTCGTGGGCCGCACTTAAACATTATGTGGGTGGCAATGGGAGGCACGGGTTCTACGTCCCTGTCTTAGATTTTTAAACAATGTACATTTTTTTGACCAAATAAATACTACATAATTAAATTTGTTGGACTTAAAGCATCACATTTGGAACTGTGGAAGTTGCTTAAAATTGACAATTTTGAGCCAAAAATCGATTAAAAAAATTGAAATGACTCTTATTATTCCAAAAATGGTCTGAGAGGCCTCACCTTTACCAAAGTAAGATTATTGGATGTTTTATCGTAAAATGTGTTTTTGCAAGGGAAACAAAAAATTCACACAAAATAAGGCCTGCCTAATTTACAATAAATATTTCCATACCCATATCATCTAATCCATGATCAAAAACAATGAATAATTTATTAAGGCTTCAATGCTTAACTCTTTATATTCCGTCAGTCAAAATTGTATTTGCACATGCAAAAAAACAACACATAAATACAAAGTCAGGAAATAACAATAAAAAAAGTATACATTTTTTTTCGCAGAACTTTATCATCACAAATTGACTTCTTTTTATGTTTTTTTTGTTTCTTTTTTTTAACGTTCTATTTGTTTACAAACATACTTACTTATATATATTGTATATTTTTTTATGGTAGAAAGAGAAAAAAAACGAAGAAGATATTCTCTAATATCTTATTATTTCATGTTGCATGAACATAACAAAACATAATTATTAAGTAACTAGAAAAAAAAAAACTATCATCGTTTTAAACACGAGGAGAGTATTTTTTTCTTCCCCCCTCTTCCTTGCCTCAGGGAACTCAAAATAACTTTAGTTGGAAGAAGAACAACAAAATGAATTAGATGAGAAAAATATTTCATTATTTATCATATCATATATTCATGCTCGAAGGATAAGATGTTTACTACACCATCTCTTACACACGTTGGAACTTTTGTTATATGTGCGGGAGACTGGAAGCAGTTGCAACACTTTTCCGTTTTGCAAGCTGATTTAACACAATACACCTACCCTGCACTTGCAGTAGGATGATTTAATTACGATATGACAAATGAACACCGATGTGTCATATGTTAAAACTATTTCTTACTCAACACGACGGCAAAAGGATCGGTAGCTCTGGACAATGAAGGCCATGTCCATGGTGTACCACGCTGTTTTGATCACAGCTCGGAGCGAATCCAAATTGGGATCAGAGGTGCGACAGAAATTCTTCTCTAAGACGCCTCAAACTGTAAATTCAAGATGGTTGAAGTCAAGATGCACATTAAGGCAGGCTGGAGGTCAACCCGTACTGTTTGTTCCATTAGTTTTGGTTCTTCCAGTCTGTATGGACTGTAATAGACTTATTGGTGCTGTAAGCAGCGCGGATGGAGATGCCAATGGTTTCTGCAGTTTTTTTGGCAATTACATTGGCCATTTTCATTTTTGCTCCAACATTTCTACACTTAGAGACATGTTATACACAACAAAACTTGTTTCTTTTTATTTCAGCTGTCATTTGGTTACGTAATGCAACATCGTAATTCAAAATAAAGGGATAAAATCGTAATTAATTCTTACTGCGAGTGTTGGGTTCCCACTCAGAAAATAAATTTTTTATTTCCCCCCTAACTCATTTTTAAATTAAGGGATCCTGGATTATCCATATATTGGAATACCGTAAGAAAATCATTAATAATATCTAGTTCGGTTTATATTTAAGAGGAACTAATAAATTTGTAACCAGTTTTACCCATGAGATATTACAATTATAATGTTCTTCACTGTAATTGTTATCACACATGATGCGGATGCTGTTTTTAGTAACTGTGTAGCAGTCCTTGTTTTTTCGAATTCCGTAACCAGAACGTACCTGCAATGAAAAATTAAAATAATAAATGATGAACTTGGACTATTGAATCATTAAATGTTGTATATACTAGACCATCACGTCGCTTACAAGCTTCCAGTAGCTCCCCAAACGCCTTGGGCAGATAATACTTTATTTTAATAATTTTTTTCCTAATAATAATAATATTTTTGTGATATTTCAATACAGAATGTGAGATGTAAATAGTAACATATTCTAAATTTTCAGGAAAAAAATCTTATTCGTGTGTTTGTTCGAAATCAGTAATGAGGATAAATGTTACAGAACATGAGTCCCTAACGCCCATTTCTATTTTGTAAAAGTAAATCTCAGAGGAAAAAAGGTTGGAAACCAACATATGATTGCCATTTATCCACAAGAGTCAATGGGTTTCCGGAAATTGCTTTTGAATGCCACTCAACAAAATATGTTTCAACTGTCCAGGGTGAGGGATGTTGCAACAGTTTAAAAAAAATTAGGTTTGAGTTGGAAATTTAAAAAGATGTACTAAAGAATAACTTTTTAATGAATAAATAACCAGACTTTTATTGTTGATGAGTTGACTTAGCAATTATACCAATAATAAAAAAGAATAAACTATGTGAGAAAAGTTAAAGCGCTTGTTGCAACTGTCCCTTTTCTACTGAGAGTTTTCAATTTCTTAAATCTATCCTCACTGTGTGAGTTTTAAATTTTGATATAATTAAATCGATTGATAGTAAAAGAATGATAAAATTTATAGCAAACACAGTGAGAAACTTACTTCATTTTTATAAAGATAAATATATGTACTGTCCTGTGTAGCAACTGTGATCTTCTCTACTACTTAAATTAAAATATGCTTACAATGTATAAAAGTTCTGTTATATGTAATTAATGGGTTTGTCGTTTATTTTTGGAATTTGCAATGCAATTCCATTATATTATGAAGGTGATTAATTTAACAAAAAAGGTAATGGAAGGAGTGTTAATTATAGCCAAATATAACCATAATTATAAATGAATTACCCTTCCCTCTAATCCCTGTTTAAAAACAAAGCTATATGAGTGTATAATTTAGTGAAGTACATACATAGTTTGATGGTCCTCAAAAGGATTCAGTTTGAATAAAAAAGATGTTGCCTTTTTATACATATTTCCATCCGTTCATTTGCCAAAAAAGAACCATATTTTTCTCAAAAATGAGTATGGATTTACTTTTATATTCTGTAACTCATTGATTTTTTCCATTTTGATAAAGAGATAATTTTGATTAATTTTTTGTAAGCACCACACATTAACCATAAATGTCACCTTTGTATAAAGTATATATTTGGGCCTCTACGATTTTAAAAAGTGAGAACGAAGGCAAATAAAGTCATTTGAATAAATGAAGCCTTAAAATATAGTTAATACTCTTTGGTAACTAACACAATCTCAAAATTTGAATATAAAGCACTTAACTGAGGAACTGAGTGAAATATATCTATTTAATATCATGAATAAATATAATGTTTAAGATTGCTTGGGCACTCTTGAAGGGGGAAAATGTATCCGTTAAAAGACCATACTAAAGCCAAATAAAGTTTTTGTATAAAACAAATATAGCCCCAGATTATAGTGATCATTTCTGGATACTTCAATTCATCTCATAAATATCATAGTTTTTTAATAATAATAATATTATTATTTATTTAATTAACATAACCCTCATTACATTATTATTCAACTATTATTACCAATAACAAATCAAATAATTAACATTAATCCTCTATTCATCAAAGAATAAGATAATAATAATAATAAAAAATGATGGGAAAGAAAAAGAAGAACCTGTAGATCCAGAGTGGATCCTGAGCCAGTACTATATAAACATGCTGATAAACATTATAATATATAAATATTATTCCTTTTAAAATTCCAAACTCACCATCGTTCCTCTCTCGTCAATTACACCAGAAATTCTCAAGTGTATCCACATAGCTGTTCCAAAACCTCTAGGCATAGCTGACCCGGAATACGTTGTGCCATAGGTTGTAAAGACACCTTTAAGAGGATTGATTTGATCTTAAATCCATTCTTAGCCCTTGGATTGGTAGCTACCAGGCAATTTTTTTTTTTTTTTGGCTCAATCCTGTAATCATCCAAAAACAATACATTATCTGCCTGAGCAGAAAAATGGAAAGATTGTCAGCGCATAAGAGAGCCTTCAGTACCTTGTCCCCATCGATTGTAGTGCCTCTAACATTTTTATCTTCCTGGATCCCATCCCATAAGGCATTTATCGCCAAGATAAATAAGGATGGTGAAATCATGTCTAACTGCTATTTTTTTAATAAACCCCTTAGAGTTTCTGCTCAATTGGTATGTTGACTTCAAACGTTTTCTCCAGTTGTTTGTTCAGGATATCCGTGACAATTTTGTAAGTCTTGATGAGCAACGTAATGGACCCATAGTTTCATATATTAAGATTGTCTTTTCCTTTTTTTAAATTAAAGTTAAGGTTTAATAACCCCCCATTAATCAAATCGGGTAATTCTATGTTTTTGAAGATTTCTTTGTACACAACTTGTAGAAGCGGGGCGAAGCTTCCTGACCAATTCCTTAAAAATTCAAACGTCAAACCCGATATTCACAGGGATTTCTATTTTCTAAAATAGTATTTTATATAAAATCCAATTACTTCCACAGAAAAAAAGATGTTCATTACGGTACAAATGATTCATATTTTTTGTTTCCTTTCTTTGACAAATGATCATTTTCTTTCACTCTAACATTTTGGACATTTATACATAATTATGGTCCTAAATTATAGTGAGCATATCTGGATACGTCAATTCAGACCATAAATTTGAGTATATATATCATGGTTGATCATAATATGCCTAAGATATTATGCCATTTAAGAAGTAAAAAGTAATTTATATATTTAAGTTAAATATTGCTTTTGTGTTGACACACCATTAATAAGCTTGCGTAGGCTTAAAAATTTTCATACAACCATTCAAACAAACATGTCGCTAAAATAACATGTTTTCTTATAAAAAATGCAAAATGGGCTCTCAATCAGTCAAAAACAATGAGCAATTACTCAAAAAACAACAAAAAAAAACCCTGCAATTCTTAGTAATTATTTATTTATAGAATACATCAAAATTAATACTATCAATTATATTTATTATTTCTTAGTTTAATTCCAAATAATTTTTTTATAACACATTACAATAGTTGTTACATCAGTGTTTTTCGGTGATCCGATACTATAGTGGTACCAGCGTACGGACAAATTTAAAACGGTACTATACTTAACTGGTATCAATACCAGTCTTACTGCACCATTACGTTGTAAAAAATGTTGCCCAACAATGACATAAACATTCCATAGATACTTAATTTGAATTTTTGTTCCTTTTACAAAAACCAAATTCAATTATTAATTTAAAAAAAATCAAATTTCTAGGGGACCTCCCAAACAACTATTAAACAGTTGTGGTAGCCCCATTTTATCATAAAAAATTGTTTCGTCGATGTTTTAAGAGTGTCGTAATGAAAGTTTTTTTAGTGGAGGAGTATAGCTGAAGTGACTACCACCGATAAATACTAGTGAAAAATTACAATTACAGCCCTTTGAAACATTCAAATTTGAGAGATATAAACTTTTCCTATGTGAAACATAACAAAAAAAAAAAAATTCCATCAAATTTCTGAGCTAACTCCCTTCCATATTTATCGAATATACCCCTCGAGCTTCGGATTAAAGTAAACTTTGTATACATATATCATTGTTATATAAGGTTTTTATATGATGAAACAATTAAATACAGTATTTCTCGTAGCTGTGAACCCCTGAAAAACCCGGAAATAGAAATCTTAGTAAGTAGAAGAATCGGTCCGAGACCAAACTTTTTTTCGAACTATGTTGATTTATTCTCATAAAAATTGTGGATCAAAATTTCCTTTTCTGAAAAAATGGTCATCCTTTTTGTATTTTTAAATTATTTGTTTTATGTGATCTATCAAGACTACCATTTTTGTGTGTAGATTAAACATTGACTGAATTAGTTTTCTTTTTAAAAATTATAATAATTTCAGACCGGTTTAGGATATTCAAACCCAAACTCAACACTAGTAGATAGGTAAATAATAGAACAAATTATTTATGGTGATTTGGTTAACAAATACTTATATATACATTTTTTTACAATTATTAAGACTTCATTTGATCCCTTTGAAATGTTCATCACTTCACGAAATATTATGTATTATTTGAGTAAATTCTAAGTCAGACATATACGTTGAAATATTTGCAAATATACTCAATTTTTTGACAGGTTAATGTGCACCTTCAAGGTTTAACTTGACAAAATATATGTATTCTTACATACAGTAAATAAAATAGTCGATTCAAAAAGTCTATAATCCTTTGTATCATTAATTTAGGCATATTTATAGGTCGGTGCGTATATATTTGCTCATACTGACTCAAAGGTATTTTATTGTTAAAGACAATTACCAATAGATTACAGATTAAAACCTTGATGACTTGGATCATTGAGTAGGAAAAACATAGAAGGTCAAACAGTGTTCATTTTGTCTTCCTTTTGTGATATTTTGTCCAGTATTTGTGCAATTTTGTATCTTCATTTTCTTAAAAAAACATTCCTTGACAAATACTGTTTTCATAGCTCACAAAATTAACACACAGACCAAAAATGCTTCCATCGGCATTTTGGTATCTGGACAATAGTAGATCTAAAATCAACTAATCCATAAATACAGATGGGAAATGAGCAATCCCAGTAGTTCACATGTTATTTTTGCGAGTTCCAGTTAAGTCTTTATTATTTGAACAAGATTCAAAATCGAGTTGCGAGCCTTTTCACTTCTAGTCCGAGTTGAACTTGAAGTAACAGACCAATAAGTCCATCTCTCAGAGCAATACAAATATTTAATTGTAATTCTCTTTTTAGTCCGGACTAGGTCTCCCGGAATTTGCTATACTAGGATTTTTCATTTTCAACCTTTTTTCTTAATTTAATTCACTATTTACATACATTGACCAGAGTCTTGTACATCCATGGTCTGAAATATAGGAATAAAACGGTAATACATTTTGATTCTTTTTGAAAAGATATTTTGGATCTTGTTTATTAATTAATTAAATTTTTTATCTTTCTTTTCTCATTTTTATTAATTTTTTAAAAGTTGATATTCAATTATTTGGGAGGATATTAATTGATATAAGTGTCCTAAAACGCTCCAGAGAGGATATAAAAAGAGGACATATTGAGGGACAAGAGTAAGATTGATCACTTTTTTTCAAGGTGTTGATGTATTCAAATGGAAATGTCTAAATATTACGTATGATAAAAAAAAAAAACCGCGAGATTTTATACATTAAACTGCATAATATTTATGAGTGTGAAAATTGTAGAAATTCCGGTGAGCCTACAATAATATCATACAAAATATGATAATATTAAAAGAGACAACTTACAGGGTGCACAAGCTATCTATGTCGCTACTTTAGTACCTTTCAGTGGCAAACACTAAGGCAGCTGATTTAGATAGTTTGTTCAAACTTGTACTAGTTGGAAAAAATTGAATCAATTAACGAATTTATTGTCCGGAATATTTGAAAAAGCATCGTAGCCCTCCTTGGAATCTTTTACGGGAGCGACAACATCACTTAGAATTTTTGAAGCCTGAGATCGACATGGTTGACAATGGGAGGCCTTACATGTGGCAGAAAGACTTGGCTCCTTGCCTACCTCGAAAAATAATCTTAAATGGCTATATCACAACATTAACGACTTTATCTTGCAGGACTCCAAACTCGCAGGACCTGAATCTGAATGATTTTTTTTGTGGGGTGCAATGGAAAAACCAACAGAACACCCTGCAACACCAAGACGAACTCATCAGACGGATCAACATACAACACATACAGTGTGGTTATTAGAAATGAGTAGTGGTCAGTATAAGATATTTATAAAAAAAACATTCCAGTATTTCAGTAATTGCCCAGGAGCCAAGTGGCAATGGCCTGTTTGCGCTTTCGGCCTCGTATAGAGACTGTAGTTGAGGCTGGAGATGATTTTATTAAACAAATAAATTAAAATCCATTAAGTTTTCATAATATGGTTTTTTTTTAATCTGATGATTGGTTTGAGACAAAATTGCATTTGAAAAAAAAAAAATCTTGTACACTCTGTATCTACTGAAAGAGATTTATGTATAGATCACTATTATCTAGCGGGTTGGCAGCATATACTTTTTTTAACTGTATGTTCACGAGAATTTTGAACATTTTCACATCCCTAATAAAATAGTCCTATTGTCAGGTAAAGATCACAGCTCAGTCCAGCAGTCCAACATTTCACCTTGTCTATTTTATGGGGTGATTATTTATTCTCCTTTTTCCTCTTGCCAATGATTAACATATTATATACAATATTCCAAATAAGGAAGGCAGGGGCTTAAAACTTGCAGAACCACGGCTCTCTGTTCTGTTGGGAATGGGATACCCCTTGCTTGTTTGGGAGGGTTTCGGTTTTGGAATTATTTGTCCTTTTCGGGACGGAGACTTATATTGGACTTTTAATCATTTTATTGGTTCCCTAAACAGGGATCCCTTGTGGACCATGTTCCTCATAGTTATTTGCTCTCTGCCTCCCTTTGTATATTTTGTGCTAGTACAAATATTTACATCTTTATATGAATTTTTTTAAAGTTGAGTCATATATATGTAAAATAAAATATAAAAAAATCAATGTACATTAAAGTAAAATATATCAAAGGGATAATCAGAAAGAATTTTTAGGATAGTTTAATATTAAAAATAATTTAAAACGGCATTGGCTCCAACTTGTCCACTATTTTATTAAGCGTCAGATGGCCATCTGATTAAAATCCTTGGATAATGTTTGAAAACGTATTCAAATATTACCTACAATACATACAGTGTGGTTATTAGAAATGAGTAGTTGTCAGTACAAGACATTTATATAAAACAAGAAGCTCCTTCTCCCCCCTTATAACAAACAGTAGTTGCATAAAAGTAATATAAATATATTATTTCATTGTAAGTAAAGTCTTTGTACTGCAGTAACTTAATTGTGGTTAGGGAGGAGGGGGAATAATACTATTTATTATATAATATTATGCTGTACATATAATTTTACATAATATATAGCATTAATTTATTTATATTTGCATAAAATATGTAAACCATTAAAACTTTTGTGGGAGTGTAAAAGTATTTATTCCTATAAATCAGAGCCTTACAGATTGATCATCAAGGAACAATTAATAAATATACCTATCTAGAGCTGTAGAAAATATGATCTGACGGTATTCTAAGAAAAAGAAACCAAAAAATGAGACGGTAACTCTTACAATTTGTGGAATATTTGGGGGGAAAAAAATAGCTTTCATGACTTTATATTAGACTAGCTGCAAGCAGCTATTACAAAAGGAAAATAAATACATATCCTACTCTGTATCAAACATTTTAATTAGTTATGATTCTCACAATCTGAAGGAATAGCCATCTTAAGGTTCGGTCCTAAGACTGGACTAGATTCAATAAATAGGGACTTATACAACAGTAGCTGCTGCGGTGTACCCAAAATCACAAAAAAATATATATCTAATTTATCAGGATAAAATATCTTCAATTCAAACTGAAATTTGCTTAGACTTGCTTTTTGAGCACATGGAAGCAGAGTAATTATTGAAGATACAATTTGCTTACTCATTAAAGTTCCGACCTCTGTATTGAAACACCCTAATACATACCTAGACTATGCATTTAATATGATTATTAGAATATTAAAAAAAAAAGATATTATATATGAAGTTGGTTGTATTATTATATTTATTTTTACAGGTATGCTCGGAGACCTCCATTACCAAAAATAGAAATAATATCATTTTGACGACAGAACGTAGCATATGTTACATACTAGTATATAAAATGTTCTTTTGTCTCACGTAAGTCAATCCAGGTTGTCAAGATGTTTCGATAGTATCAAAATGTACATAATATACAATATTTATAATACTGTATTATAAGAATAAATTTGTCAAATAGTTGTTAACTTTAATCATAATATTAATGATGATATCACACTCCCACCTATAGAGAATATATATATTTATAAATAAGTAAGATATACGTCATGTTGGAAACATATTTGTCTGGAGTTTCGGATGGTGACCGAGTTTTAACTTTAGTTTGGTTTGAATATATTATGACTAGACAAATTGGGACATTTATTTCGATGTATAGCGTGGTTTTTATACATTGGACCGAAATTTAATCGTCTTCAAATCGTGGAACAATTAATTTTTTGTCTCACTCTATGGACCGAATTTATCCCAGTCCCACCACTTTTACGAGTAGTACAGAGTGGGGAAACAAAACTTCCAGTATCATTTAATCACGATTTTATCCTGTTGCTTTTATTTACGAGGTTTCATTACGTAACCAAACGGAATTCTTTACTGAAAGTAAAAAAAAGTATTATTTTATCACATGTCACTAAGTGTAAAATTTTTAGAGTAACAACTAAAAAAGGCCATGTGTTTTCGAACACCTAAGCGTCCGTATCAGTGACGAGAAGCTGGCAAAGACCGTTTGTAACTCTACGAGCAGAACTGCTTACAAAATCAAGAAGAACCATAACTTATAAATCAAAAATATGGTTGACTTCTTGCATGCTTCAATGTAGCCCACCTTAAGCCCTGACCTTAACCCCCTGGACTCAACAATTTGATTTGTCTGAAAAAAATATGTATGACGCACCTTTCATCAAAATATGGATTAGCTCTGAACTGCCATCATGAGCGCATTGTAGCCCATGGACACAGCCTTCATCCTCAAAAGCTTTCAATCTATTAACCGGCCTGTTGATGCTGTTATTGCTTGTAAAGGAGGACATCAGGGATAAAAAAACATTGCTAAGTATAGCATTTAAACATTTTAAAAAAAAAAAAATAATGGAGTTTTCTTATGGTGATTCCATAAAAATCACGTTTTCGTAATTACGCCATACAACTGCAAGTTTTGGGTCCCCACTATGTACATAAATAAAAGCCTTGAAACTTCATATGACGTCATTATACTGATGATTATAATTACAATAACCACATGATGGCATCAACAATTTGCCCATAAAATCGGTCTAGAACGAATTTTAAATGAAACCAATCAAGACCGTTTTTTTGTGGGGCCGATTAAGACTGAAGTTTTCTATGAGACCGGCGGTATAGACTAAACTTTTTTAGAGGAACGAATTAATGCACTCCTCCGATGATCAACAATCGGTCTAATAGCAAGGATCATTATTTAGTCAGTCTTAAATAATGAATGGCTATTTTTTCAACATCACAGCGGGACAAGTATATTCGTATGATATCATCGACTAAAGTTTATTGATGTATCATTAATCCTGATCATTGTCTATCATATGACCGATAAAATAATGACCGAATTGTTTTATGGGACGGATCCACACTAAAATATAACGGTCATGTACCGGTATAAAGTTTCCGATTAATTATTATATTTATAATGTAAATCCTCATAATATATGGAAGCCTCTTTGATTCAATTGTTCATTTGCATATAAAACGTGGAGAATAAAACGTTATAAATATTATGATAATTTATATGTAATTTAGTTACTAAAAACATTCAAATGAATTGCAAATACATACATTTGACTGTATGAATATCATTATTATTATTATAGCTATTATTCGTTTTGTTAAATTACCAAAAAATAAGTATGCATAAAAATCTGATTATAAATGAATGGTATTGCAAAAATTGGCATGGATATTCTTGAGCACTAATGCTGCTCTTTTTTCTTTCCCTCTCTTTTTCTCATTTTCTAAATATTTGGAGATATTTTTTTATAGAAGAAAAATGTGGATTTTTGGCATCTACTTAACGTTTATACTAAAAACTCAGCATAACATTCTATGTATAATAATGACTAAAAAAAACAACGATTTTTGTTTTGTTTTTGTGTAGTATTTTCTTTTTAGGTAGAAAGGATCACTTAAAAAAACTAAATAGTAGTTAAATCCTGCGGCTTAGATGGTTTTTCATTTACTCAAGACTTCATAGAAAAAAACCGAAAGTTTGCTGACCTTGGATATTTTATCTACTACGTATGTACGTAGTAGATAATTATATCAAGTCTTGGAAGCTCTTGTTTGACATTACAGAGTATCTCATAATTCTCGGTTTGTTAAAAAAAAAATATATTATCGTTTTAGAGGAGAGCAGTTTAGTTTTTATTACGTAACACACGTCCAATATGGTTCGAACCCATCTGAATGAAAATTTAGTATCTGACCAATTTTGGTTTAAAGAAATTGTGGGCCCTAAAATCCCTCTTGGATTACTATATGTTGAGAGCCATTGAGAGCAATGCCTATCCTACAAGTCACTCAAACGTTTAGTCATTAAAAGTCACAATTAAGGAGAAATTGTATGATATATCCGCCGATACCCTATAGTTTGGCAGCTCTAAGGGTTCGGTCTTGTGAGGAGGAGTGCATTGCAGAAGAGGACAGAACTTCGTAGAAATAGTTAATATCATAAAACATTATTCTAAAACTAGAAAATATGTGAATGCTTATATTGTACTAAAAGTAAGTTAATTGTAATTATTTATTGTCCGAAAATGTGTATAAGGTGTCATGAGACACCCTGTATATAATATGTAACCACTGGGTCGCGCTTTTTTTCAAACAAAATAAATGACGATGTCGAAAAGATGCCATGTGGTTTTCTATTTTCTATTTTGTCTATTTTCCCTCATATGTATATATATGAGTTCTTAAAGTGATAAAGAAGCTTGGTTCTCCTACCTATGGTTGTCTCTATGTTACTACATATTTACGTACGTCCGTACACGTAAAATGAACCTCTGCAACAAAAGTGAAATTTATCATCAAACAGAAAAAATAATTTTATATTCTGTGTAAGTAGTGCCTATATATTTATTCACATTTGATAAATAAAAACATGTCCAATAGTAGACAAAAAATAACATCAAAACAATGGAAAATAACTTTATGATTATGAGAGTTTATGTGTGTTTATATAATCATTGACCCTATTTTTTATATGTAATATATGTTGTAGGGACATACCAATAAACTAATTGATCGATTACTGATTAATTGGCGGATGATGTATCAATTTTCAAGTATATGGAAAATATATTAATATAGTCTTACAAAAAAATAAAAAAATACTGCAATCTTTATTTAAGAAGATACTTGATAGTTATTTAGCAAACATATCAGTTTTAGTAGGTTATTAACTAGCAATAGCCCAATCACAAACAAAACTTGACGATCAGCATTTGCCTATTACCAATTCATTGGCAAAAGTGCAGGTTAGTTGCCAATCAATTGGTACATCCTTAATATGTTGTGTAAAAGCTGTAATTTCGGTATACAGGGTGCAAAAGCTATTTGTTCCACGAAAAATATTTTTTTTAAGCTCAATTTTCTCTCCAACCAGTTATGAAATTAAAAAATAAAACCAAATTATGAAAGCTTGATGAATTGTGATATATTTTATTTAATAAAATCACATCCAGCATCAATTATAGAGTCTGTTCGAGACCAAAAACGCGTGCAAACCTTCGTCACTTGGTCGCTTGGCAAATCCAGGAATTACTTCTGGATCCTACTGATAAGGTCGTCTTAGGTGTGGTAGGATTGCGGTTGGGTTGTCGTTCAGCGGATATCCTGCACAAAAAAACAACAACAACAACATCGGATTGAGATTTTGCGAGTTTGAACCAAAAAATCCGGCAAGATGAAGTTGTCAAAATTGTCGTTGAGCCATTAGAGACTTTTTTCAAGGTTTGCCAGGGAGATGAGTCCTTTCAATGCCTCAAATTCCCTCCTGAGTCCTAGAGTTCGAGTAATTGTTATATTGTCGCTGCCAGGGCAGATTCCGCTGAGGGCTCTGCACCTTTTCCAAGCAAAGAATTCGTCGATTGATTCTATTTTTTCAATTAGTGCAGGTTTGAATAAGCTACCTAACAAAAAAAATCAACTTCCTAAGTGGCTGCGGTTGCCCAACGCTACATGGCAAAGTGGCAGTATAGATAGCTTGCACACTTGTAACTTTTATCAGAGGATGGTACTAATTGCATTTTTCTAAATATATAACAACTTAATTAACTACATCATCACTCATTTGAATTATTTTACTACTAATTGATGCTACCATTAACATTTTAGTCTTTTAAAATTCTGTATTTACGAATTATGTAACTGTGGGGCTTTATACATTATAATGTGAGCAGAATATGTCTAATCAGATAATAATTTTCATTAAAATAGTCAAAAATTACACCATGCATATATCAACCATCTATGGAACATTTAATTATTGCCTTAGCCTCATGAAAAGAGCAGTAAATTAATTACTTCATTTTTTGGTTGCAACATGTACAGTTTGATTTTATGTACAACTTGTAGACAAAAGAAAAATTTATGTAATATTTCACATCCACGCCATATCAAATATCCTTAGACTGAAATGTCAAATCCCCTCAGGACCGTCGTTCCTATTGATGGAACAATACAACATATGTACGTCATGACAATTATGGTCTAACATAAATCATAGTTACATAGAATATCTAATACACGAACTACAATTTAAAATAATTATTTATGTATGCATGTTACTTATATGAACAGTAGCTTTTAATGCTCATGTACATACAAACTGTTATGCATAGTGCACATATCTCAATTAGTAGTATTTTTAATCAGAGTTTCATTGAGAGTGATCAAATCATGGCACTTCGACTCTTACATACATTATTAAAATCCTTTGCAAACAAATTTAATGAGACATTTTTATTGTCAATGATTTATTTATGTACTAACTTTATGGTCTAACTAATGGGTATTACGTAAACCATTCCATAGCTGGAAAGTAATAATGTCTAATATTTCCATCAAATATTGAGTTTTTAAACTTATGGATGTTTTATCCCTTATATCTTGAGCGAGTCCAAATGGTTTAACTATAAAACAAAGAGAGAGACATAGCGGGCTGAGCTGCCAAGATGATACCTCTCAACTCATTCTTCCGAATGCGCTAATAGTTAGTTAGTCGGTTGGCAATGAGGGCTTTACAATTAAGAATTGCAAATTCCAGAGCCCTTGTTACCTCAGAAGTTCCACCCTTCTTCTTTGAAATTCCAAAAAGAACAAGACCTTTAATATATTCTTTTCCCCCAAAAAAAATTAATTTAAGTCAACAGATATGATTTTGAAATTTTGTTTAGAAAAGTTTATTTTTTTTGAGAAAAGCATTTAATTTTTTTGTAAAGAGCTGTGGATTTTTGAAATTTTTGTTCCAAAAATTTTAAAGTTTTTAATCCTTTTTGTGAATAGCTTTGTTTTTTGGAATTTAAAAGAAAATAGATATCATAAATTTAATATTCTAGTAAATAGGAAAATTTTCTTAATTTTTGGTTGGACTACAGCTCCTCCAGCCACTCCATTGTAAGCCTGATGATATTTCCTTGGCTATATGAAAACTTTTTCCCTGCAAGATGTCCATGTGAGATACCAGAGGTTATAGATTATTTAGTTAATTTTTTACATGACGTATGCAATTTTTTTCCCCTATTCCGAATTCACCATATAAATGAAATAAAAAAGATGTATTCGTGACGGCTGTGAAGTAATAAATACATTGAAATATTTTTTGGTTTTTTTTTCATTTCCCACAAATTATATTCTTTTAAGTATATTATTTGGTCAATTTTTAATCGATTGACGTTGATATAGCAAATAATGTTGGTGTTCATTTCTTCAATTACACTTTTTTTTAAACGACAAGCTTTTTTTTGGTTGCTTTCCATAAATTGCGCTGATATTTGTTTTAATGGTTTTTTTTTGCACAAGGAGATCGTTTATGCTGATATTTAACAACAATATTATCATTCGTTTATTTTGGCTATCATGGAGGTACATTCAATGTTTATAGGAATAATAAATGAAATTTCAACTCAGCTTTAAGCTAAAATATAATTACAAGCTACATTACCATGCATTTGTTCTTTCCAATACGTATAACAATGGAAGATAATTAATAAGATTTTTACTAAACGAATTCAATAGGTAAATTAAAGTAACAGGGGTTTTTGCAAGGGGTGGGCTGGAGGGGGCGTAGCTCCAAACAAATTAAGGAATTCTTGGTGTTTACTAGAAAATTTAATATTTGAAATTTTGAAATATATTCTTAAAATTTTTTTCAAAAAATTTACTTGTCTGTTAAAAGATATGAATTTTTGAAAAAAAAATTTCAAAAAATTTAATATTTCAATTTTTTTTCCAAAAATGTATATTTGAAACTAAATTTTTGAATAATAACAAAAGATACCGGTCCTTTTGAGTCGATCCGAACCTCCTCAATAAAAACTTCGTAGTTCCATACATTCTCTATATCCCCACTCCAAACAATATTCCGGTGGACGTCCACATGAGCATGTGAATGACCCTAAACGACATTTAGGACTGCGCTGGGCTGGACTGGAGAAGCTGTTAACCCCCCCTCAATGAAGGTTTTTTTTTCATAAACTAGAAAATTTGATATTTGATTTTTAACATAAAATTGAATACGTGAAATTCAATTTAATAATTCAATTTTTTATAAATTTAATTTTCTATAAACAGCAATTTATGTTTGAAGTTTTTCTCAAAAAATACAGGTTTTTTGTGAACAGGTGTAGATTTTCGAAGTATTTTTTCAAAAAAATTAATTTTTTTAGAATAGGTATGAATTTTTGATTTTTTTTTCAAACAATTCAATATTTAAATTTTTTTCCAAATCCAAATCCCAAAATTTTTTTTTTTTTGTATAAAAAAAAAATACAAAAACCAAGATTCCCTCCGAAACCAAAAATATATGTATATAGTCCTGCAGACACCCCTGGGAACGGGTCCAAAATATTGATAAACTAGAGTTTTTAACTTCCCAAGAAATTATCTTTCAGGATTAATTTGATTCTGAAAAAAAAAAAAAATATGCAGGAACTTGGAAAATATTGGAATCCTGTTGACAATAATATATGAAATCAAAATTATGTATTTTGTGTTGATACTTTAAGAAAAAAGAACAATTAAAGTTGGTTTTACTAACGTATTATCATTATACCTGTTTTTCATTTTCGTAATAAAAAAAGAAATAGCAAGTGATGAAATAACTAATTTTTAATGGCTTGTATAATAGTGAAATAGTACGAAACTGTAGGCTAAAAGTCAACGTAGTATGCATTTATAATTACAATAATTAAATTAGGGATTTCCAAGGAAATAAACCCTTATGACAACACTTTTAAATTTGTGTATATAATATATATTGAATATTTATAATCTTATCAACATTAATCCGTCCTTTTTTATGTTGTTCAATACTTTATATGTATAGATATAGAAAAAAAGTAGGGAAAAAAATCTTTTTTAATCAATTTGTTAAAAGAAAGACAATATAAAAGGATCCTGTCATCGTCAGATCCCATTTCTTTTTTAAAAATCTTTTCTTTAAAAAAATATGCTTTACATTGACCTTCGATGCGTCTTAACTTCACATTTATACATATATACATTAGACCAGTGTTCCTTAACCTTGTTAAAGCTATTGAATCTCACCAGTGTCTAATGAACATTCACAAGCCCTTCTTAGTTGGTCAAACGGTGAATCAAAGGCCGTACAATAAATTTTCAAAACATTACATTTAACTTTAAAGTAATACAATTGTTCCATGTGTATTTGGAATCTTCTTTGAAGTCCATATACAAAAAGTACTGGGGAGAACAAGTTTAGACCTCAATATCTTGGCAGTTGTGAGATCGATGTTAATAAAAGTGTGTTCATCAAATTCAGCTGACAAAACTGTATAATAAAAATACAAATATTTTAAGATGTCCTTCGAATTCGAACGCCATGCAGTCACTTTTGTGTGCCTCAATCCCAAGAGCACGCCCAAGGAGATTACTGAGTTTACGACGTTGCCAAGACTTTCAAGAAGTCTGATGGATTGACAACACATTCAAGAAAGACTCATGATCGTTCTGAGATAAAAAAAACACACTTCAGACTTCTTCAACCAAAACAAGAAAATAAATGTGGCCACCTAGCTCACCGACTATGAGCATAATACTTTTGACTCCTTGCGGATTCCATTCTCGAAACAGTGGACAATATAGTCAAGGAGTTCCGAATCAATGCCTGTACCAGATTCAGGTTCAAGTTGGAGGCTGTGGTTGACCTGGAAGTGGTTGGCTTGAAATAAATTTCTATACATATTATCCTTAAATATTCCGGAATTAAAATCCCCTTTCTGTATATTTTCTTCTCAAAGAGAGACCGACCGTATATCAAACCCACGAATATTTAACTCAATATAATCATTTTTCTTACGTGTTACGTCCTTTGAGCTACCTTGGGTTATTTTTATTTTTCAATTTTCCGAATGATAGGAAGTTTTCGAGTCATTTCATAAAATTTCCGTCAGACAACCCATTTTTATTACTCGAATACTCCATGGGGCCCCGTGTCATCACAAATCATATGAGTTGTATGCGTGTCTTGACCTCCGCCAAACCCCTGACACGGACTCACCGAACCTACGTTGAGAATCACTACATTAGATTTGTATCAAATATGTGTAAAAATTGAACCAAATAAATATTTATTTACACAAATACAATAATTATTTCTTTTCAAGGAAAATGAGCAAATATTTCTATATAAAGAATTCTGTGGTATTTTATAGGTTGTTATACTTTGCAAAAAATCAAAACAAAAAAAAGAACTTAAATAAATTATATATACTTAAAGCAAAAAAAAAATAAGTTTTCGCCTTTGAAGAATTATAAAGATATTTAATAAGAAGTAGTTAACTTGTATAAATTCATACAATTTTGCAACAACGTGCAATTTTTTTCTTCTATACATATGAAAAAAGAAAGAATGTTCACAATTTTTAACCAGGTATAATGATGTACATATTCCTCTCCAATCAAAAAGAAAACATTTTTTTCTCATTTCAAATTCAATTCTCATTCAATTCTCAAATTTATCTTTGTTATGTTGGTACGCATGTCCATAAGGTATTTAGACAATAACAGACACTTTAATTTGTAAGTTTATTTTGACATATGAAAAAATTAGACACCTATTGGTGTGCTCTACGATTTTGTACCATTGAAAAAATGGCGTTAAAATCAATTTGGAAGCATATTCTTCAAAAACTTTAAAAGATTTTGAACTCTTTTAAAATAGTTATTTTTTTTGGAAATACTAAATTTTAACGAATAAACAATCTTTCAAAAGATTATAAAATATTTTCTTCTATATTGTTTTTTCCTTTCAATTTTTTAAAATAGCAGAAAATCACAGAGCCTACCAAAAGACGTCTAATTTTTTTATCTCTCAAAACCACAATGGAAATGTTGGAGACATGTGTTCCAACATAATAATAAATAAATTTAAGAATCGAATTTGGAATTACATAGCACAGGTTTTCTTTTCGATAAAACCTCATATATATAGTTTTTGAGATTAGAATTGGTATAGTGACGAATAATGAATGGTCATACTTGTACCTCTAAATGGCTTGGTTTAATTTTCAATACTAACAAGGAGAGACTACAACCTTGACAATTGATATCTTGATAAATTTTTTATAAATAATTGTATATCTTAAGAGGTATTTCCTATGAATGTCTTAACTGGGCACTATCCAGAGGATTATGGGAAAGGAGTAAGTTTTGTAATATACGCATGAATCTTTTTTATTATAAGCTATATGTCTGAAATATCATTGTCTATTGGAAGACTTGAACTAAGGACCTGTAACATTATGAGCTATTTCGGATTAATAGGTGGTAATAATAAAAAAATATATATTAAATTCTATAAGACTTTGTAGGTAATTTCTACCAACATTGCATATATAATTGGTCAACCGATAACGGAAACCTATTTTGGTGCAGAAGTAGAAACTGGACGGGGTATTAATGTGAATTAAGATTGAGCAATATATCGTTTGAGCTTCGTCATCACGATCTACATGTGTGTTAATAGTTTTTATCGCTAATTGTGAGATATTAGAGGCATGTTAATTCTTTTGATTTCGACTTCTGTGATTGGTGACCATTAACATAAAGGCCCCCACACACATTCCAGTGCTCTAAAATATTTTTAAGAAATAAAAAATCTATTATTTATAATAAAAGGTACAATAACAATGCGGAACAATTAGACGGGGGGGAAGAGAAATTTTGTACAAATGAATTGAACACCATAATATACAAATATATATTATTCAAGAGTCCAAAACTGATCTCAGTTTTTCTTTCAATTATCTGAATTATAATAATTCCGGAGTATTATCATGTAGAGTAATTTCTTACCCTTAAATCAATCCCCAAATTAAAATTAGGAATAATAAAACTGATATAAAAGTGTTATTTTGATTATGAAGAAATTTTTATTGATTCTGTATTTTGTTTAGAACTCGATACATTTCTATTTTTAAGTTGAAAAATGATGAAAAACGTTAAGCATGTCGATAAACTTATCCATTATAAAGTTTAGTTTCCCAAATTATAATGTGGCATTTTTATAATATTCTCGTCTCTTCAAATGTCATTTTGGAGATCATCACAATCCTTTTCCTTTCCAAATCTTCGTCTATAGGAAGACGGCCTTAGACACATTGTAACATATGGCTACAGACTCATTAGTTGTTAAATTATAACCATATTAACGATTTATAACGCAAATTATATTAAAATGTTTAATATAATCAAAATAACACCTGGACTATTTAAAGAGAGAAAGAAAAGAAAAATTAGTTGGAATCAAAATACGTATTAAGATTCTGTCAGCGTCTTTTTAATGGGTTGAAAATTATAGGATTACTCTCCCGGGATTCCGCTTTCCTGGAATTTCTTGGGTTTGTGCACTCACGGTAAATTACCGGGATTTTTTTTCCTTTGTTAATTTATGTTAAGTCAGTGTAAACAAATTTTACTTCAGCAGGGAGTACTTTCGTCTTTAGTATGGAAAAAATTTGACAACGTCCTTGTATATAATAATGTATAAATAAACTTACTTCAAGGGTTTCTGCTGGATTATATTTTTTTAGGGGAGGGGTCGGCGGTTGGTTTTTGGATTTTTTTGAAAAATTGCAAATATCCATAGCTATTCACAAAAATATATAATTTAAAAATATAATTTTTTTAAAATGTCAAAATAAAAGTCATATATATAGTTAAAAAAAATTACTATTAACTTTTTTGGAAAAGAAATTCAAAATTAACTTTTCTAGAAAAAAAAATTAAAAATCAACAGCAATTAACAAAAAATTACATTTTTCGAAAAAATTTAATATATTCATTTTTATTGAAAAAAAATTCAAAAATCCATTCAAAGAAAAGAAAAATTTTAAGAAAAAAGATAATTTTTTTGGAAATTTGAATATTGGGGGGCTCACCGCTTGCGTATGCCCTGATTTTTGTATTGAATTTTTTTTAGAAAATATGATATTTTGGAATTACAGTCTAATCCATATAAAAAAGATTCATATTTTTCGGACGAAAAGTTTACCATATCCTGATTTTTCTTAAATACGTTGGAAATCATAAACCACAATTTGTGGATACTTAAAAAATAAGTGACTTTGAAAGTCCTCATTTTGAGGAATCCAGTGTTTTGATTAGAACCTATTTATGACAGATCATCCATTTTTTTATCTTATCTTTCAACGAATGCGTGTCAGTATTAATTGAAAAAAAAAACCATGTGAATTGAATTTAATAAGAAACAAAATGTAGGTGCCAGATTACAATTTGTACTAACATATAAGAAAGGAAAAAATCTTCATTTTAATGAATTCCCTTGAAGTTGGTACCAAAGTATTTTATCTATAAGAAAATTGGTATCCAAGAGAACATTTACTATAATAGTATTTTTATTATCTCCGAATTACTTCTATTCAGATTTGACAACACTTAATTACTTTATCAACACCCTTTATTTAATAACATATAACAAACCCTAATTATTAATCATAATCAAATCACGATAGAATACAAAGAAGGCACTCAAACAACACCGATTTTTAAATAAATAACAACAACCAAAAAAAAATCTCATTGCCTACCATGTAATTGCTAAACAACCCTGAAGACGAAATTAAAGGTCATAACCAGAGGTCAGTTTCGTCTTTACATAATATGAAAAATAATTATGTAACCTCCATTTTTTTTAACTCATCTATGAGTGTTTCTTTTTTTTCACTCTAAAGTGAAGTATCAACAAAAAAAAATGATGAAATTATATATGATAACTTAACTATGCCGATGCATTTCTCACTTGGTATTATATATATGTATATAAATACTTAAATAGAAATAGACGTGAGCTTATCCCCTCTTCACATATTACATATATATGTGGCTTGTCAACATTAAAACAAGCATGAACGATTTTACTCATCTCTTCTTGAAGATGAGTAAAATCGTTAATCATTAATTAATTCTCTGCCATTTCTATTAGTTAATAATTATGAACAAGTATTTAAAGGTGACGTAAATTCGGGTGTCTGCAGGGGCTTTAGCCCCAACCCAAATTAAGGAATTTTTCCTTTTTACTAGAATTGGTTTTTGGGTGAAGATGAAAAATTTTGTTTTTACTAAAATTCTAATATTTGAATTTTTTCTTTCAAACAGCTGTGTATTTTTGAATTTTCTTTTCAGAAAGTTCAATTTTTGGTGAATAGCTATGAATGTTTGAAATTTTTTGCAACAGTTATGGATTTTTGATTTTTTTTTGTAAACAAGTGTGAATTTTTGAAATTTGTTTCTATTAAATTTAATTTTGGGGAAAAACTATGGATTTTTGATTTTTTTCAAAAAGATCCTACAAATTTTAAAATTTATATTTATATATGAAATTTAATCTGTTAAATATTGTTTTAAAAAATGTAATATTTAAATTATTTTATGAATAGTTATGGATTTTTGAAATTTGTTCCAAAAAATTTAATATTTGGATTTTTTAAATTCCAAAAACCAAGCCCCTGTGGACCCCCTTGTAATTGCACTTGCAAGGGTCATTTTGGCACGATTAAAGCAAATCATATTATGAATGCTTCTAATCAAACAAAGGTTCTAAACTACAATTGACAGAAGTATGTATCAAATCTTTCCATATATTTGAAAATAAAGAACATAATTGACTCTAATATGTTCATGAAATAATGGGCTGTATAAATTTGAGATACAACATTTCTTGATTGACACCTATATATTAGGGCGAGGCTAATGCCCATACTTTTTTTTAACTATTTTTGGCACTGTGAATGGAACTAATGAAGAATTATGTGGAATTTCATTGAAATATATTAATATTTTCCTTTAACACAAAGCCGATGAAATTTTGGAACAAGTGACTAGGCTATATGTATCCTTTTTTTGGCAGCTTGGTTAAGCAAGATATTTTTTTTGGAATACATATTTTAAACTAAAGTATAATGGTTCGATTGAATACTACTTTTTGGAAAATTATTATTTTTTACTAAAATATGGAAGATAGTTTCAAAAAATGTGAACATTTACTTGATTATCTGTGTGAAATATTTCCTTGCTTATTGTTAATGTAACTTAAAAATAAATTTAGTCAAAATTATTAGTTTTTATTTAAGTTGTATCAAATAGGCCACATTGTGATCTCAGCCACATTAATTCAATTTGAAGCAAACACATTATTCTACCTGCGTATTTGATTATAACACAAGAGCTTCCTAAAATCACATTCATAATTGCATACGTGTAGTAAATACATATTATTGATGGATCGAGTCTCTAAAAAATCTGTTTTGGTGATTATAACATTAGAAAATTTGTAAGTTTTCTAAAAAGTGAAATACCTACATATGCAAATTCAAATATTCGATAAATAAATGTTCAGGGTGTTCCAAGTACCAGAGAGGCTAAGGTAAAAGGTTTAAGTTTGGGGCTATTCTACCTCCATCTTCATTTTTCACATCTTTGAATTACATCTTAGTTTGACATTAGTAAGATAGTGCGTGGTCAGAGCTTTTTTAATTTTTTGAAATAAAAAGCCTTTTAGATTGATAAGATAAAAAATATTTTTTTTATATCGGTTACAATCGAAAATGTATGATTTTAATTGGTTGTAAATTGATAACTTTTTAATTCTAAGTAACTGACCGACTGTTCTTGAATATATTTATACATATATAAGGATGAATGAGTTTGTCTATATAACAACAACTCTAAAATTAGATTTGTAATTTTCCCCAAAATGTGGTTTTTTGCACTTTTTTGATGACACAATGTATTTGCAACAATGGAAGGTCATAATAAAATAAATTCAATTTTTCTTATGTGTGATCCATTGATTTTATATTTGTAATTTAGTTTTTAAGTTAAAAAATGTCAAATTTCCGGAATAAAGGATTTCAAAACACAATTATCAAATATAAAAATGTACATAGGCATAAATATTTAATCTAACAAGGAAAGAAGAAAAACATATAAAGGTTCCCAAGTTATGACGTACTAAATTGTGAGGACTTATTCTAGGGATAAACTTTGATTAATGACATCATTATCTAACTTTGCTATTTTGGAGATATCATACTTTTGTATGAATAATAAATACTATATTTAAGTCTGAATTAAAGATAATATTCTCGTACATGTTGTGTTTCCAAATATTTATAAAATTGAAATACAATTATTTTATTACTACTAAAATAATTCAAATCCTCAGTTACTATACTTTAAGATGTGTTAGAGAGGGTTTTAAATTTTGGATTTTTTTTTTAGACAGAATTTAAGTCCCTGAGAAACGACCAATCTAATCTTAACATTCAAATTTTCAAAATTCGTAAACAATGCCTTTGCAAAGTTGGTCTCTCTATATAACTACCTTCAGTATAAATCACCGCCATTACACGTCACTGGAAGGCCTTGCAGGAGTTAATGACAAACTCCTTATACAAGATGTCTCCCACAATCACTTCAGTGGCCTTCAATCAGTTCAAATTTGGGTGTTGAGTTTTGTTGGTTTCCCTCTCCAAAGTTCCACACACTGCAAAGTCTAGCGCTTCAAATTTGGGAAGTAAGGGGTCTATATCTCTTTTAACTAGAATTCAGACATATTATCGGCATCTTTAAATTTTCCCCTCTCCTTCTGCTTTCCTCGATAGGTCTTTTTCATCATTCTTTAACTTGTCCACTTTGAAAACAAGGCTCCCGAAGCACTTCACAATATCCATAATCCTCACTACCTCAACTTAAGCATCTAAGAAATATGAAATGCACTGCCTTTTGGCTTTTTGCTCACTCATAATGACGAGATGACTAAATGTGTAGTATAGTTTGTTTTTGTACAAAGAATGACTGATCCAGAATGTCAAAAATGATCACTAAACCTTCCTAAAGTATTGAAAAAATAACCATTAATAAAAAGTTCACGTTTTGCAGCCCGATCACTAGAGTCACACACTATCTAACGTATCAATTGTCTTTCATCTGTTATTAGTGTAAGTACATACAAAGGGTATTATATACTGTAAACCTATTTACTTACTTAAAAATATTAATGGCTTGAAGGAGGAAAAAGAATAAAATAAGTATGTAAAAAAAAGTTTAAAGTAAGGTATTTAAAAACCAAGTAAAAAACTAAATAAAAGTTTTAAAAGTAGACAAGTAACATTAATGTATGTTTAAATAATTACTAAATATTATGTAGGTACATAGAACCATTCAAAAATTATTTTTTACACTTGAATGTGCGAATTATTGCATATGATATGCTACATAATATCATGCTTGATTATTTAAGTATGTGAATGAACATTAGTGTGTCAATTCATTTGTAGTGTCTTGTATAAAGTTGCCAAGAAAGTCTTTTATAACAGATTAAAAGATGAATAATGAATGATCTGTTGAATTAATCTTGAAATTAGTTGATTAAATGAAAAAATAATGAGAAAATAATGTGCGGTATACTCGGTACGTTATATATGTTTATTTTTTCATTGAACTTTCCTTCATTGTCTTGGCAAAATTATGTATATTTTATAGTAAACTTGTCGTAATATTCTTTTTAATTCTGTTAATTTTACTAAAAAAGTTTTAAAATATCTTTTTTTCCCAAAAAATATTGTTTGAAATTGCAGGATTCCGTTTGTAAATATTAAAAACAGTGAAATTTTAATATTATATAATAGTATATATTTTAAGAAAAACAATAATTTTAAGCTAGTATTACTCAAATACTCTCACTTATTTTTTAAATCATTATCACAATAGAGTGTATGATGTTTTTTTAGTGACTGAAGGTTTTGCTTTTCTTAAATAATCTATATTATTAAAGGAAGAGGTTTCTATAATTATGTATGAAAAAGTATTCATATCATATAACAGTACAGTATAAAGAAAAAAAGGGAGTACAATTAGTTAGAAAATAGTGTTAGGTATAAAAAACAAAACAAGGTAAACTTGACAATATGAAAGACAAATTGGTCCTTATTTTTTTCAATGATAACTTTTATAATGCATTTAAGTTTCACTTTATCAGGCTATAAGTAGTCATTAGTAATAATAATTATTATCGACTTTTTCCCCAATTTGTTTGTTAAGTAAAAAAATGTTTCTTATAAAAAATGGGAAAAAAACGATTTTCAATTCTACTCTGAGTCTAAAAATCCTTCTTCGGATTACTAATTCCAAAAAAATGCACACGATGTACATCACAATGTATAATATACAAAGAGTACTTTATAAAATGAATTAAATCTTGCAGGCGTTAATTGCACTTATGATGTTCAAAAAGAAAAACATGGAAGTACTTTATATAAAAGCTCTTCAAATCTTCTTTTTTTTCCCAAGCTGTTTGTATCATTTTTTTAATTCTTAGGCAGAAAACGTCTAAACATTGAGTTAGTAGCTACGTGTGAGTTCACTCATGAAAAAAGGGACAGTTACACGAGTGATTTGAAAAAAAGTTATCTTCTATAATGGCCCAAGAAACCTTTTTCTTTTGATATTGCTATAAAAAAAAAGACAGACGGATATTTTTCAATAATTTTTTATTTATTTGAGAGCCTCAACATTCTGGTTAATGATGAAACACCACTTCATTCATATGGACGCCGTAGCTGGCCTTACAAATATTTTCGATTGAGCGCACTGGACGAACACGGGAACGCGTTGTTTTATCTATTAACGAACCAGTTTCACGCACATGCTTCACAAATTTATCCACAAACTGCCTGGAAGGCGCTTTATTTCGACCGAATTTTGTGCGTAATTTTCTTGCAGTTTCGTTTGAAGACTCTCCATTTTGGAAGTAAGTCTTCAGTAGGTCACAATTTTGTTCCAGCGTAAACTTGACCATTTCGTAAACCGGAGACCTTTTACAAAATATTAAACACAATGATAATGTTACTACAGCTGTCAAACGTCAAAAAAGTGGTAGTTCAAAATGCAATCACTAGATGGGCCACCCTGTTATTATTCAAGGAACATTTTTTATGTTTGTCGACGACTAATACCTCCGGGTACTACCGTCAGTACCTGATAAAGGAAGGAATTTTTGGTAAAGCTGGGGGTTGTATAATTGCGAAATACTCAACCCGACCCGTGAGCTAAAAGTCTACTAACACATCACTACAACATACATATAACTCTTTTTTCATTTAATTAGTTTGTATTGAACGTTTCATTTAATTCATTATATCTATAATTAAATAAAGCTTAAATTATGAAATCATTAGATGTGGATTTCCGGGAATTTCCCAAGGCTAAAAAACCTGAGAAATCCCTGGAGAAAAATCCTAATATATACGTTATATTTTATAAATTGGTAGTAATACTTTTTTTAATTTATTTGTTTATAAAAAAAGATATTAAAGAGAAAATTATATCTCATTTTTACGTGGATGAGAATGGAAGATAAATAACTTTTATATTTTTCCATTGGTACACTTATTTTCACAACAAATTTATCGAATTTTTTGTGTAAACTGTATTTTAAAGCTTAATGGTCACAATAGTTTAACACTCTACTGAACATATCTCTAGCTTTGCACAGTTACATTCTAAAATGTGTTGTTTCAGTCCTAATTTAGGACCAAGGACTGCAGTCCAGTTAAATTTAGTCCACTTTATTACCTATTAAATATCCAGTATTCATATGAAGTGCAAAGCAAATACATTCAGATATGTTGTATAAAATATGAGAAGTCCCAATTCAGCTAAAAACCCTGTCAATCAACTCTCAAATTATTATCGTTAATAAAACATACAATAAACTCGATACTAATCATGATAGTTACCTATAATAAAGATTTACATGTAATCAAATCATTTTATTAAGTTGATTATGACTACCAAATGGGTATATTAATATAGCCACAACAACACTCAGATATGTAGGTGTAAAGTGTAAACCTGTCTTCACATACCTAAAAGTCTTCAAAAGGGTAAAAATATATATGTATCCATGAAAATTTTTGTATGTACACAATTAAGTTTAGTCAGTCCCGTTTTCAAGAATATATTCTTTTCAAACTGAAGAAAAACTCTTTGTATGGGCACATTAAAAAGTATGAGTTTGGTCGTGTTTAAGGACTTTCAAATATACTTTTCGGCTAAATAAAATCCATTTTACCGTTAGGTTTTGCTAAATAATTACTTTGTATAACTAAAAAGGCTTAAAAATAGTCATTTTGCACCTAAAAATTCGATATTGAACATGCTAAATGGTATGTAATATAACTAAAATAGCTTGAGAGGCCTTAAACTTTGCCAAAGTTCCTTTTTTATTGTCACTAGCAGAAAATGTATTTGTACAAGGAGTAAATATATATTATCCTAAAAAAGGGACAGTCTAGTATACATGGAGAATTGAATTAAGTTTGCTCTTATCGAAAAATAAGAAGGAATATAAAATGAAGAACAAAAGAGAACTTGTTTAATACCAAATAAAGTATCATGATGCCTATTTAGTCGTCAATTTTATACAATATAAATTGATATTTATTATCGTCACTGATGTGAGTAATAAAAGTGAAGCAATAAATTAAGTAATGCTCATATACGATATAAGTAATTTAGAAATATATTAAATCAAATCCAATTTCTTTTACCTGGTAAATCTTTGAGCCTCCAAAGAATATCGTATGTATACTGATCATTAAGGAGGGTATATGAGTAATTGAAAAAATAAGTATAGCAATTAGAAAAGGAAAAACGGTTGATGCGTGTGCTCTCCATTCTTTTTTGTTCATTATTTAATATGGCGTTGTGTGTTAACATCTCCACCATAAAGAAGAATCCTCGCCTTTCTTTGTTGTAAATTGATTTAAAAATACACAATAAAATAAATATATAAATTTATATATAATTATAATATTTTCCCTACATTAATACTATTTTAAATGTAGAAGGTTCCCCTCTTTATAATTAGTAGTAATTCATTTTATCCTTACAAAATCATAAAACAGGCAGCTAATATGAACAAAGGGTCGTAATTCAGATCTGCCATATGTCTCGCTACCGCCTTTTCCTCGCGCTCGTAAAAAACAACAACATTTCTACCTATAAATAAATACTAGGAAGTGACACATTGCTGGAATGTGTAAGCAAGGCTATCAGCTGACAAAAGGAGTTTATTAGGATATTTTTTTGTTTTTCCAACATTAATAATTTGGAATTCCAACTTGCTGATTGATATTCAACACTGATTGACTCCCATGGTGTGATAAAAAGTTAACAGATCAACTTATTTCCTTAAGATGATAATTAACTTATAGTAACTATGAGATAAAATAATATACAGTAATACCTTGATATACAATTTTAATTCCATCCTGAACAAAGCTCGTAAGTCAAAGCAATTTTTTCAAAAAGAATAACTAAAAAAGTAGAGGTTGGTGTGGCTCTCATGTTCCGTCGTCAACTCTCGACATGCTTGTATCTAAATAAAAAAAGTTGTACGTTGTGGCACTCGGATATTGAGATATTACCGTATATTTACTTTTACGTTTTGCCAAAGCTGATGTTCATTACTGGAGACTAAATTTTTTAATTCAACTTCTTCCTTACATTATTTAGATTGCCAAATTGCCAGTCTAAATCCCTTTGTCGTTTCTACGAACAATATAGTACCTTGAGATACAAACATTATTCTGGGACACTATTTGCAATTATATTCGTATGTTAAGGTATTACTGTATTATAATGTATGTGGTAGTAGTAGAGAGAGAGAGAGATTGGAACAAACCTGTTTCCTCTTTCACTAAATACATTTTTTTTTTTTCACGTTCCAAGTGGAATTGTTTTCAATGGACCGATATAGTAGACATTCAATGTATGTGCTTTATCAAAAAATTCACTTTTTTTGGGTGTTGTATTATGTCAAGTGGGAGGAGATTGAGTAGGAGGAAGGTAAATGAGCTGCCATGAGGGGTAGGGGGAGAGCAAAACAATGTGTTAAAATTGCAATTCATATATATTGTACAATGTATAATATCCTTTTAATTTTTCAACTATCAAATTTGATTTATGATTGTTTATTTTATCAGGGCTATCAACTGTCACACAATTGGGGCGAGACTCACGTATTTCCAATGAATATCTTAAGCTGTAGCATAGAAATTCTCTCATCACCGATTAAAACAGTTTATAATATCTGATTTTGAACATCAATATTTTAAATGGAAGCCACCCACCCCCATCATAAAAGCCTCAAACTAACTACAAATGATGTTCAACGTTTAATCAGATGTCAAATGATTATTTTGTTTGCATGCACTATTCTTCACTTATCGAAAAACTTTCAGTGGAATGACGTCATAAAACGGACGACGTCACTATATAGTGTTAAAAATCCCACGCTAAGCTGATTTCAAAACTTTTTTTAATGTTCCTTTGATTGGTTAGAAGGAGTTGTTGCACTAATTAAGTACATGTAAATTTTAATTTATTCCATGGCTGGAGAGCCTTACTTGTATCATTTACATGGATTATTATTGGTGGTGAGAATCGAGTTGAGATCAATTTTTTCCAGTTCGGCTTAGTATGATTTTTTCGAAACTTTTTTGAACATATAATTTGGTGTATTCTGAATTTCAGGTAGTGGACCCCAAATTTTTTTAATCGTACTCTACGAACCAATTTTATCCCATCTCAGTTAACACATTGTACAGATATAAGACACTTTAACCTTATATGACGCCGACGGCGTACATATGCTTACATTTGGAAGAACACATGACATTATCAACAATTTATCTTTAAAATTGGTCTGGACCGAGTTTTGATTGAGAATGATCATTTTCTTACTAGGGCTGATCTAGACAGACTAAGAAAGAAAAAATATGACCTATTATAAAAAGAGTCCTCAAATTCTGAGTTAGCCCCCATTCTAAAGCAAAAAAAATTGTGGATGTGCCTTTAAGTGCAGGTGAATTGTACTTTTTTACGATATATTTTTACTCCATAAAATATAGAAAAGTACCGAAATACCGAAGCCTATCGTGATATTGGAACCGCTACAAATTTATTGCTATAGTGAAAGGACTTGTCTATAATAGTTTAATCGATTAACTTCTAATTTTGACCAAAACATTGGCATTATTTCGAGTTTCTTCATTTGCTTGTACCGGTAGTTGCATAAATACTTGGACTAATTTTTAAACGCTTATATATCGAGGTTCCGTGACCGGAAATAAAAAATTCCAGCACGAGTAACTCGGCAAATTTTTTGCCTTTGTTTTTGTTTTTCTTACTCGCATCAAACAAAGTCGTTTACGATGAATGACGAGGCCAAACATCATATGGCTGCCACTCTCCTCCGCGCCAGTAGGTCTGTCAAGGGGATAATCAAGGACACTGGACTATCCAGGCCTACTCTGTTCAAGGTCCAGAAGTTTGTCAAGGAGGGAAAAGATCTGAAAGACCTGCCCATACCTCTGGAATGACTCAGGATTGGCTCGCTGCCAACATACCATTTCGGAACAAAAACATTTGGCCACCTCAATCACCTGATTTAAATCCCCTTGACTACAGTGTGTGGTAGCAAATTGAGAAAAAGGCCTGTGCTACCAGCCACCCAAATTTGGACTCATTGAAGGCCAGCGTCAATGAGCAATGGGCAGCCATGGAAGACCATAACATCATCAATGTGTGCAAGGCCTTCCGCAGGCGCTTGGAGGGTGTCATAGCAGCTGATGGCGGTTATATTCAGTAATTATATTAAATTTTATACCAGAATAAATTATCTACTATATAATTCTCAAAAAAAATACGTCATACGAATTTTATTACACATTTAATTATTTGCTACAAATAGTCCACGTATATGTATATAGCCTAATGATTTTACAATCTATAATAAGTCCTCTAGTTCAGGATAAACAAAATGGAGTCGTTTTTTATAGTACTGCACTCATAAAAGAGTAGAATCTAAATATGCTATTATTTGTAACGAATAATAACATAGAATTAACAAAAAAATAAGGCATCAATATACTTAGTTATTAACTACCTATGTAAAATGAATATATAGGAAGGTAGCTATTGACGACTTATACTCAACAGATATGTAGTACCTGTGCACAAAATAACTTTTGACTCTATATATATATATTATTATCAATTTAAAATCCGACAATATTTATGTACCTACCTATAGAAATAAAGGCCTTTGTCCAATAAGGTTACCTGATTCACATTACAATATACATAGTAAAAAGATATAAAAACATACATACATTTATTATTGATACAAAGTATGTGACCACAATTTAAATACAGTTTCCTATAGCAAACACTCGTTAATGGTTTGCCATACGCCCCTTAATGTACATATATAATTGAATTAGCTCATTATCTAAGGTCATGACATTGAGGGATCGAAACAAAAAGGGATTTTTTTTAATAGAATAGCTCTTTTATTTTATTCCTGTTCATTACTATCAAGACAAAAACAAAGGTGTCAGGAAGCCTTCAAAAATTAGTTTCGAGAACTACTTCCAAAGGTTTCTGCTTAGTTTTTGGAATTTTTTGAAAAAAAAAAAATATGGAAAAATTAATTATATTGGAAAAAATGTCCAATATACCATACAGACATTTAAATGCTCAGCATAAACATATAGCTAGTTAAAGTATGTAAGGAATATGAAACTCACTTTATGGAGATATACTTGATAGTATTAAAACTCCAAGCAAAACATACAAAATATGTTGTTGCGATTAAATAATGAGAATGGAACTTCGAGCATAGAAAAAATAATAGTACAAATAAGAGTCAACTAATGCCTAAATAATACTGGCTGTTATCTGTGAAGACGCTTTGCAAATATGTTCCTACATTGCTTGTTACTATCGGGAAAATTTTCGGGTAATCCCAATATACGTGAAATGAAATATTTTCATGTAATTATACTAAAAAATCCCTGTATTTTACATTACACTAATATAAAAAGCTTTTTTGGCTTTTGGTTTATTTGTATCGAGGTTGATAATCCTTTAAAGCTATCAAATCTACATCCTTTAAGCTTTCTACAGGCGTTTTCAAGTCTAAATAGAATGTGCTTTAATACCTAATATTATCTAAGTACATATTTGATTTTGTAAAAATTGCATTTTATTCACAACTAGGAAGCTTTTAAATATTTATATTTATAAGCATTACATATACCAATATAAAAATGAATACTTATCTCAGTAGCTGTTAACGTCGCGCATTATTCAACTTCCTTTTATAAAAACAATCTTTTGAATGATAGTTTATTGATATCTACGGTATTATACTGACTGATTAGTCCTGAGCAGTCCAATATTATTATTCTTTATTTTTCATAAAAACACACTAGTAATTACTTTATATCGAGTTGTTCTCTCTCTCTCTTTTCAAATGGGAAAAAAATCTTGCATGCTTCAAGTTAATTTATTATACAACTCTAATCATATACCACTTTTCTCTATATAAGATTACAAGTATTTAAAAAATTTTAAATCTCAACAATGTATATGGGTTATGAAAAAAGTGTGTATTTTGGGGATGTTGAAAAAAAAGAAACCAAAAATAAACATTGTAGCCTAGATAATTTGAAGTTTGTTTTTGTAGGTGAACAGCTTAGCCTTCATAACATTTCATTTGCATAAAGCTCACTATATGGCAACAAATATTTGTAAGTTACCTTTTTTTCATATTGTTCTCAATCTCTCTACAAAGATTTACGAAGACCTCTTTTTTCAAAGTCTTGATATTACTATGATTTTTTAAGATAAAGTGGTCTTCTTGAAAAAAGGAGTATTTTCCTTCTTTTCCCCTCTATAAAGATCTAATAGATGTAATCCACAATAATTATGATTTTGTCAATGAAAATATATTCATTACTATATATTGGTAATCAACAAAACTGATTAATTATTCGTAAATTTTTAAAACATTGAATGACTTTGGTAATTATTAGACAGTTACATTATCCCCCACCCCTCTTGAAGGCCTCTTTATTGGAGGCATAAATGCCTATGTAGATGTTTCTGGGTGGAATACATACATTCATAGTAATAAACATTATAACATTGAAGCAACATAATCAAAAAATTAAAAACACAATATTACTTTATGTAATATCATAAATAAGCTACATAGTAACCTTGAAGTAAAACGTATATGACGAGGCTTTAGATTTGATTATTACATGTACAATGTACATATTCTTGCATTTACTTAATATTCATATGAAGCAGTGATTCGAAGCATTGAACAATATCGAAACCCTCTTTGACTTCTCTGAAAATCCTAAGACGGGTACTTCCATGGGGTGTGTAGGCACACATTTAATATTGATATTCTATCAATAAAAAAACCCCTCAGTATTGTTACATAAAAGAACCCTCGGTGAACAAATCATATGCATGTATATCATCATATTACATATCTGTGAATTCATAATCAGAAATAAGAAAATTAAATTTTGTATTTTTAAATGAAATATCGGTAGTACTCGACATTGCACGAAGTAATTAGGCTCTCTGTTCTTTGCTTAAGCTTGAAAGAATAATTATCAGATTTGAAGGGAAAAAAATAAAAGATGGGATTACTGAAGAGTAATTTAGTATACCTAGAGCTCACTTACAAATCAGTTCTATCCGTATGCTAAATACAAAACAAACAGGTGCGAGAGCGAATTCATTTTTACATACCAGCGTTTATATTTTATTCAAATCTTTAAATATATTATAAAATACAAATATTTTATGATATATTTCAATAATACGACTATATTGTTATTTCTTAGATCAAAAATATATATTTGATATTCATAAAGAAAGACCATATACACTATACAATGCACCTTGTGACTGTTTTTAAGATATACAGATCAACGTTACTTTATTAATAAGACTAGCCTGGAGTATGTATGTATCAATCAACATACAAATTTTGCAATAAATAATATGGATGATAATATCGCAACAAATCCTAGGGGGTTCTCTCTGATTTTCATGAGAATACTCACACCTTCCTACTTACTCAATACTTTGATGTTGTCTCCTAAAGAATAAAGAAAAAAGATATGAGCTAGGGATTACTTTAGCTCGTTTCTTAAACCTTATATAAAGTACCTTTTTTCCCTTTATAATTTAAGGTGAACTAAAAGTCTGCGATACTTAATACACTTTATAGAGTGTTCCCTGTATATTATACTGTTTTTTTCTTCTTTATGCTGTATTAATATAATAAAACCACTGGGGAAGACTATACACAGTGCACCCTGTGACTTTTTTTTCATAAACACATTCAATAAACTTTGTTTATTAATATAGTTAAATTATTATCTAAAAAAATCTGTTGTATTCAGAATTTAAGATCTGTTATTCCATGCCCCTGTTCCTTTCATCGTCTGGAGGAGAGATAATAAGAACACATCAAAAACATTCTGCAAAACTTCGATGATATATTCCACAATTTGTTAATCCATCAGAAACTTTTGAAGTTCCATCACAATAAATATAATTCAAGAAGCATACAATTATATCTCCATAGAAGGCGGAGCAAAAATACAGAGGATATTTCAGTCTTCGGGTTGTATAAATACCCCATGGAAGTGGCAGTGGATTACTTGATTGGGGTTAAGAATATATATTTGGTTAAATTTTAAAATAAGTAAGATTTGCTATTCAACAATGTAAAATTTGCCTTTATTTATCTCTTGATGTTATCAAAGTTTTTATATTTTATTTCCTGTACGACCTGCCCTCAGGAAATGAATAAAGTTATACATATTTATAAAATATAAATGTATGTACTTTAAAATACATTTTACACAAATATTAGGTACCAACATAGGAGAAACAATGAAAAATATACAGTTGTTCAATATCTACCAAAAGCTTCAACACAAAAGCAATTCGGAGCATTTTTTTTAGATATTTGATATTATGATCCTTTATGTACATACACAGCCAATCCTTATTATTCACTCGTCTCTATTATGCATTTTTTGAGAAATTAAGAGTAAATCATGCATGGAGACATAATAAATCGTTTTTCTAGAAGCCCCAATCTGCTCCCATATGGCCTTTTGGGACAATTCCGCGCGGATGAGCGCAGCTATCTCATTTTGTAGTCTGTGGTCATGCTGGCTACTAGGACAATGTTTTTCTTAGCTACAGAAGGAGCAATGACAACCTCTTTGTTATAAAATCAAGCCATTTTGGTGAGAAATCTAGGAGAAATCTAGATATAAAGCCTTCGGCATAGGTAATCAAAGTCAAAAGAAGTCATTTATTTAACTTTTGTATATTTTCAATTTTGCATAAATTTCAAAATTAATTTAATCAATTTATGCATTTCTTATTCGACTCATTTCAAATCTTTTATGCGATTTTTAAAAAGCCACCTTCTACATTTAAAAAAATGTCAATTCTGAACATTTGAAAATTGTTTAGGAAGACAAAAGCGTTTTCCCTAAATATGATCTTATGGTTAATAAGTTAAAGATTTGCGAAATAGCTGAACATGAACACTGTAGTGATAACTCAATTTTTGAATTATAACCATAAGGCGCCTACATTTTTAAATAAAAACAGCAAATCACTTGTATCTATGCATTTATGTACGTGATATGCTTTGGAAGTACAAGAAACTCTTTTTGATAATTTAGCAAATTTGATCTTTTGATCTTTGTCTTCAGATGAGTAATTGAATTAATTTAATTTTTTCTTCATAAAAGCATATGGCCTAATATTTTATTAACATATTTAGATCAAATTGAAGAGATGGGTTTAAATAATCTATAATTTAACCATTCGTTTGGTATATAAAGCTGTATATGGGGCCAATGGGGCCTTTAAGATATAATTTGTTCTATGATTTTTCATTAATTACATAACAAGGAATTTATACGACCTATAAGTCTCATTTGATATGACCCCAACGGATTAACCACAATATCTTTTCTTTAGTAACAGAAATATGTACCTATAAGATAATTTGAGGAATGAAAATGTGATACAAACTCAATTTTGGAATTGTTATATTTTCCTTTTGTGTTGATAGACAACATATATCTTCAAAAATACAATCCGCAAGTAAAGATGTATAGAAAGTTACATATATAGAGGACACAAAAGCAATCTTGAATAAATATTTTTTAATTGAGAAATTCCCTATTAATTTATTTGATTTATAAATTCAAACGGCATTATATTTAATATATTTATATTTTTTTAAATTATGGGCTTTACATTCAAATTTCTTGGGCAAATGAGTAAGTATTTCTCGTTCCCCTCAAGTTTTATCCTAAAAAGATATGAGGAAACCAATTTTTAAAATTAAATAATTTAAAAAAAAAAATGAAGTAATTTATCTTGTGTTTTAAGAAAATAACATAAAGTTTAAACTACTTTTACCCATAATTTTATAAAAGATACAAAATCGATCCATGTTTTTTAACATAAAACTTTTAAATTTATAATTAATCCTTTATTTATAGGTTTTTTATAGGGTTTTTGTACCTGGGTGTCATTTGCATTATTGCATATATCGTTAAAAAACTAAATCTCAAATGAATCAGCAATCTTTTTTATTCTAGTTTTCATGTAATTAATTATAGATAAAAAGCTTTTACATCTTTAATTTTTAACTTGTATAACCAAATTTTACAAGTTAAGATGATAGGTTCATTTTTTTTCTTCTCTAATTGGGACATGGTTAATTAAGTGCACGATTTCCATGGAAAACCTTTTGTTTACGCAAACTTTTTGTAAATGTAAAACCCCTATAAAATTGAAAAATGGGATCTTGAAATCCTGAGAGAAAAACCTTAGTGTGTATGTACATGTAGAACATGTAAACCTTCGATTTAAGAGGTCCATATTAGCTAGGTCTATATTAAATAATGTCTTGTAAAGAGATCAATCAGAATAATACAACTTCTTCAACTCTTGCAAGTTTGATTTATGAGACATTATTTGGCTCTTGTATAGCCTTTCAAACATATTAAATCTATCATATATGTATGTTCTTCCTTTAATTGTGATAAGGAATTTTTGTGACCTTTATGCGCAATTTGTAACGTTTATTTGATAAAAAAAGGAAAAAGAATGTAAATATTACTATTTTTGGACGAATACAAAAAATGTTATCCATGCATACACTTGAGAAAAATACATGCTCTACTGTTGACAGACCGCAAATGTATTAAGACAATATTAAGTAGAATGAGCAAAAAATAAGAATTGCCACATTCCTACGGTCATAACATACCCACAAATAAGCATACTAAGCCCCCTTTGTATTACAAATGATATAATCAATCAAAAAGACATGAACCAAAAAGATGGCAGTGTTTGAGAAAACATATTAGTATATAGTTGAACCACTATTTATTAGATATCAAGTACTACTTGGTGAAGTACTTTATTATAAGTACATTACTATTATAGCCCTTTGTAAGGTTTCTTTAAAAAAAAAAAAAAAAAAAAAAAAAACACACACAGCAAGAGTCAAGAGGATTGCAAAGTAAAGTACCAGTGGATAGTGATGTTTTGTTTCATATTTATTCGTTCCAATTCAGTTCTTAATATAGTCGGTCCTTCAGACTGTCAGTAATATAAATGAATAATAATGAAATTCCATTGACTGACTTAATCAAGAACAGCACTTTATAAGTTTTATAACTGAACTGAAAATGACATTATCATAAATCATTGCCAAACATATAATTATCAATCAATTTTCACCAATGCTTATAAGAATGGTAAATACTTTAATAAGGGTTAGATTAAGAACAATGACAAACTAAAGTAATATTTGTTACCAAAATATGTTGGTTACATATGAATTTTTAATCACCCTTTGAAAAAAAAAAATAGTATCTAAAAATTTATTTTTAAAACAAAAACTTGTCAAATAGTAATCCAATCTCCTCAATATATAATATCCTAGTAACGGCCTTGATAGTAGGAACGGTACAGGACTAATTTTAAGCCACGAATAAAGGACCAATATAACCCTAGTGTTCATAAATTGACACAGAAAAGGAGGAAGGAATAGATGTGGAACAAAGAGAGAGAGAGATATTTAGCTCTTGCAATCACTTTTTTTATCTGTGTCCTTGTAGGACTATTAACGATGAAAAAAATAATTTAATATTTTTCTTTCAAAAATAAAGAGATATCATTGAAAGAAAAGGTTAAAAAACTATAACTTATTAAACTAAGTGAATGTAAGTTGTTTTTTTTTCGACCTTCATATTTAAATACATTCATTGTACATAATATGTACGTACATTGTACAATCAAAAAAATAATTTTCCTGTGTATTTTATGCCAAATCCAGTTATAATCGGATTTTCCCGTACAAATTAGTATGCACCTAGTTAAAATCACAAGGTGCGTATATCTACATTAAGTATTTGTTAATAACCGTATCCGTGAACAAGTATATAACATACACATACAAAAACAAGTACACGGGGAGTAATTACCCCTCGACATGTAAAATGAGTAGCTCGAGGCATTTTTTTGAAAATGACGTCATAGGTTGATGCTATATTAGCCTTCGACTTTTGATTATTATGGTTTTTTAAATAGGGGTTTGGCCAATTGCCCTCCCCCCTGCTTTGGAATCTATCTTGTGTTGTGTCGATAGTAATTTTGGACCGCCGTCCTGTCCAGTTTGTTCCCATCCAATCCTGTCCCACTAATTGGTCCTCAACCCTATCAGAACCAAAATTATTTTCTGGAAAATTTCAATTTTTTAAATATATTTTTCCATTTAAATATGGGTTTTTTACTATGTAACTAGAAGAAAATTTAAAAAAAAACAAAATAAATTCATTTACTTTTATGGAAATGAAATAATTGTGCAGCAATTTGTAAATAGATGATAAAACATTCCTTCCTAATGGCATATGGTATCAATTAGTAGTTCAGGCTAAGAAAGTTAAATACTATTACATATTATTACAACTTTTCTTGTCCATAGTTTACCGAGAAGTGGAGTAAATAGATACAATAGTGGAGTAAGATGCACTTGACTTATACCGACATTCCTTGCAATGTATGTAGACAAATATGTACGACGCTATGTAGGCAGGTTTTTTTAAATGATTGTGTGATTGATAACATTTGGAAAAGTACACTTTTACTCCTGTTGTAAAACTTTCATTGGATAAGTTATTTCTGCTTATATTCACATTAGTTTGAATTAGTAAATATATGTTTTTATATGGTCCTTGTTGGATTTAAGAAGTTAAATTGATCCCTTGTGATGTCATTGAGAGTGTTTTTCCTATTTGAAATAATTCCGTAATATAAATAAAATAAAATATAGAACTAGGTTAAAATAATCAATTTTCGTGTTATATATAAATAATTCTAACGATATATAAAATTTCAGCTCGAAATACATTTATTACTAATTAAGAATGCTACCAAGAATTTTATCTCATAAAACTCAATTTTTATTATTATTCTGCTAATAAATAATTTACTTACAATTTCTGAAACATAAATTTATAAAGGTTATTGGAAATAAAAGGATTGAAACAATCGTAAAATAAGTAAACTCCGGTATTTCAGATCCTAAAATGCATAAATATTAAACCCTAAACACATATTAATTCTTGCAGGTCATCCTTTTTTTTTATATTTTTTAGAGACTATATTCTAAGTGTTGATCCTGGGCAATGTTATGAGAGAAAGGGTGAACATCGTACTATATATACTAAATTAATACTAATACCAGTATTCACAGTACCAGTACGCCATCATAAATATTCTACCTATGACTTAACCCTCAAAATTTATGAGCAACCCATACATAACCCTAAAAATCAACTAGTGGGCTTCTCATAATGGTTTGTGCAAAATTTCAATTCAGAATATTTTGAAGAGAATAATTCCGTAGAATTATATATTATAATTAAGAATTACAAAATTAATCAAAGAGTAAATATTTAGATACAGCAATAAAAGTTAAGTTCATTTTCTTTAATTGCAGATATCAAAAGTTGAATTTTAGCAACAAGCTTTGTATTAATATTTCAAATATTTCGAGTAATAAAATTTATTTATTGAGAATTGCTCAATAATACAGCGTTTGTAAAAACCAAGCATCTTCTCTATACATCATATGAATTGCCCTTAATTACATTTTTGTTAAGATATGGCAGGTCCAAAAAGTATCGAATATACCCTTTATTAATTTGAGTAATGGAACCAATGTGGAAATATGGGTATCGTGACAACACTAGTACATTTTGTTAGAAATATGAAATAAAAACTTTTAATATTTTAATTGTTTTTTATTGGTTTGTATTTCCGAGTACTTTTAATAATAATAATTGTATAAATTGGAGATTTATGAGTCCATAAAAAATGAAGAATGCTGACTTGCATTAAGCAGCATTATTTCTTTTATTTTCAATGAATACTTTTTTTCATTTGTAGGCAATACTAGTCTTCCTTTGTTTTCGGTTTCAATTCAAGATAACGATTAATAACTATGTCCATGGAGGTGTTCATAGTTTCAATATAAGTTTGTGAATACGAAATGTTTTTATAAACTGAGGAGTCTACTCATATTAGGTTGTAGGATTGTATTGATCCTTAAAAAGAACATGGAGCATAACAACGGACTAAAAAATACTGTAATATTCACAAGAAGGTGCAGATATAGTAATACACAAATAAGTAAACAAACTACTAATACACAGTAATAAACGTAAGATCGCACCCTATGCATTAGTTTGGTAAAAGTTTGAATCTACATAATGCACGAAAATTGATTTCCATTCATCTAAATTTAGGTGTAAATAAAGTATCTAATATTCTGCTAAAAGCTGGCTAATTATACCTCAAAATATATCCATGATGACATCACTGGTGATATCTACGTACCTATGATAATACTATTGTACAAGATTTGCGTTGACTTGTGACATGTGCATTAAAGATGTAAAACTTCTAGAAATTGATCTATTTCTTACGATTTGGTGAATAAAACACGAAAAAATTTGAGCATGCTCTATGACAAATTAAATAATATTACCTTGGTTGTGATTGGATTAAATATAAGGGACAACATGATATTAAGTCAACTGTAGGAAACAATAAATTTATTGAAGATATTTTAATACATTAGTATATAAGTGATATATATAAGGAGGGATCGAGTTTTTGTTAATATTGAGACTCGGTACCAAATCGATTTTGTTTTGGAAGTTATTATTTTCAGATCGTGGACCTATCTTTTCACCTTCACTCTGTAGGATTATATTTGGGGGTGGGAGTGCTTAGTTTTTTTAAATATCTAAAATATAAAAAAATGTTAAAAATCCATAGCTAATGACAATAAATTAATTTTTTGAAAAAAAAAAATTCAAATATTATTTGTTTTAGGTGGGGAAGTAGAAAAATGGTCAACTGACAAAAATTTAATTGTAAATTTTTCTTTAATGATGTAACGCCGTGAAATATGTTATGCACCACTTAAAAATTTACATGATATCATTTACCCTATAACGATTGACGATTTAAGGACACACAAGACTACATTAATTCATAGTTCATTGATTAAATCGCTTTAGGATTTTAAAACTAAAGCCAAACCATAGTTATTTGCCTAGAAATATAGTTGTTATTAAATTTCTTTTTCTTTGGGGTTGGGGGGCACAAATCTTTTAATCCATAAACTATTTGGCATAAATTCTAGTATGACCCTAGAAAGTTCAGGATGAATGCAAATTTATAAGAAATTTTTACATAGAAATAGCTTATAAGTTCACAGTATGAGGTATACAAATATTTTTTGAATTCTCCCATGCCTCTTTTTTCTTATCTTATTTGTCTATTATATCATAATGTTGTGAGAAGATTAATTTAATACAAAGGACTCGACAATCCTACCTTTGAGGAAATTGGAAATACTAATAAGGATCTTACTTAGAAAAGAAAATGGACTAAAATATTAGATATGTCTGCTCTGTATAGGTTAAATTTCTAATTTCCTCGGCAATATTTTTCTTTAAATTGTGGAATCCCGTTAATAAATAATAAATACTGTCAAATTTAAGTATTATTTTTAATATTTTAAGAAGAAATACTAAATTTTATGCTAGTCTTAATTGTATAATATATTCGCAGTTCTTATTTTCATCATTTGATCATAATCACTAATATCTCCAGGTTGTTGTTGTAAACGTCAAGTTGGTATGCACTTATATTTATATTAATAATATGAAGCTTATATTAAAAAATAATAAAATGCAGTAGTTGATTTTTGTGCAAATCATCTAGAAACCCTGAAGAGGACCAGATCCCTGGAGGGTAATCTTAGTACTGATCACCAATGTACAGTGATGAAATTTGGATTTATTTTTTAGCTCACCCCTTTGTTTGGAATTGGTAATCTGTAGAGTGAATGTTCATATCCTCAACTGCTGTCATTTTTATTTAACTCCTGTGTAGTTGACTTCCAATTCTGTTACATTCAATTATATTTAAAAATGATTGAACATTCATGTATGTTCATAAAAAGATGGAGTAGAACCTTAAGGATATGTTGCAAAGTTAGGATTGCAACTCCTGGTTGGAATTATAGTAAAATTGAGGACCGACATCGGAGAAATTATTGCAAATATCTTTGTTTATTTCCTTCTCCCCTCTTCCTTCATCCCAGGTGTTTGTGGCCAATCTAATGAACGTAATAACAGCTAAGCTGCTATACTCAAAAACATTCTTCTAGTTGTCAGGGTATCCAATTTGGTTTTTTTAACAACCCCAATATACACTAACAAACGTACATCAGCAAGGGATCCAAGACGTTTGGAGCTCCTCTTGACTAAGTCTGCTGGAGTTTTATTTATAAAAGCTTTCATCGATAGAATTAAAAACTCGCTTTAACTGCACGGTCTCCAAAACAATATGAAAGGGAGTTGGAGGACAAAGTAAGTAAATATTTAATCTTTAATCATCTTAGTAATTCTGTTTATTTGTAGAAATGTCTTGCATCACCTTTTTACTGACCCATTACGTAGTTTCAACTGTAGTAAGCTGAAGGTTGGCAAATAGGACCTCCTTTCTACTAAACTTGGGATTATAGTTCAGTGGTTCAGCCGAAGCCAAGCGAGGAAGGACTAACACAATAGAAGAATTCAATGAGCGAGTCATGCCCCGTCAAAAGCTCTCAGACACAACTGTGGTCTTACAAGGTTCTTGTGGTGCCATAAACAGTCTTTTGTTAAATTTGTGTCCAGTGAACGTTGCAAAACTATTTTTTAATTATAATAATTAGTAATGGTTGCTTAGCCTCAGCCTTTATAGCCAACTCAAATTTAACGTTTTCCAGAGCAACCTTTTTTTGCTCAAAATTAATTATGCGGATTTGACTGAATTAGTCATTCCATTTCCTCAGTTATCCTAATTATCCAAACTCCCTAAAATTACATCACACACTGTAATAAGTACTCATACTTCCAAAAATAGTATGGAGAATCAATCAACACCTACATCTTTTTACCTTTTTTTCATTTTTTAAATACAAAAAATCATGATAGAGAAGGGAGGGAATAGGTATACTATATACTCCTAGTTAGGCTCCTCCGACCTTGTGAGCTGTTGTGTAATCCATTCCTTCTTCTTTTACTTTTTGTTATTTTAAAAGACCTCTAACGTACTTATTATTATCTTTATTATTCTAATTAATAATAACCTTTAAGTGGTTATTACACCTAATTAGAGCGTATGATAATCACTATATACAATATACATACCCGTATAATAATATATATTTTATACGAAAAGGAAAAAAAATAAAGTACTTCAAATTCGCAGAATTTCATTCTTATTTATGTTGAGTAAGCAGTAAGGAACGTTTTCCTCTTTGTTTGAGACCCATTAGGGGGAGTTTTGTAAGTTTACCTATGTATATATTGTGTACAATTCACAAATTTTATACACAAATTGTAAAAGTTACACATTCTACGTCTAATAACACCTAATTTCTTTACAGCATACTAACAATTTACATTGATGTTATCATTTCATGTTGATCTATTGAAATTGCTTATTTATCATATTGAAGTTTAAACTGAAGATTTTTTTTTAAAACTTTATTAAAAACTTGTTCCTAATGACTGTGAGAACTAAATTATGTTTATTTCAAGTTAATTATATTTGAAATCGACATTTTTTATACAATATGGCCTCCCTCACCCTCAGTGACGACCTCCACCTACATTCTGCAGGTCATACAAACCCTTACGAATGTAGTCTTCTGACAAGTCAGACCCGCGAGGCTTATTTTAGGTATCTCCCTCGACCTTAATCTTGATGAAGTAATCCAGGAATAAAGATCAGGGAAGCTTGGAGGATACATGCTCTTGGAAACATTGAAAAGCATATTTGCTCTTGACAACCTCTTCTCCTTTGTTGCCGTAGTAATGGTATGTTTTTAACTCCTTCCTTATGTAAAATTGCATTCTACTAGTTACAAGATGTAAAATATATATGTATATAGGTACAGAATTTAGTAGATTCGATACTCGGTCAAAGTATGAAAAATCATATTTGACGGTATCAACAGCTCATGCTTAAATATTTTTTTAAAGAACAATCAATAATCAAGGCCTAATTTTACTAAAGAGTTGATTCAAATGGTTAAGAGACCAAGTTAAATCTGTCATAAATTTATGAAAATGTTATCAGACCGGTCTACAATTTCCAAATCGAATTGTTAAATTAATACATATTTGTAATAAATATGGTCTATTGCTTGAAATTACAATAATAAGATGTTATCATTGCATCAATGACCTTGCAACTAAGGATACACTTTATCTTATTTTTTTAACAAAGGAAAAGAAAGGTCGCAACTAGTGATGGAACGATTCCAAAAAAAGTCCCGATTCCGAATCCTTTTATTTTAAGTAATAGTTAAAAATTACCATTTTGCTATCAGAGCTTTCACAGCATTATTCATATATATTTATATATATTTTTTTTTTTTGGGGGGCATGCTTTTTTTTTTTTTTTAGATACGAAAATTACATTTTTTATTAAAAAATTTGAAAAATTATATTTGAAATGTACAATGTGATATTTGAAATATTTATAAAAAATCCAGAACTATTGATCGAAAAAAAAAAATTTTTGAAAAAATTTGAAAAATAACTAGTTATTCACATAAAATTTATTTCAAAAAAAAAAAAATGAAATTAGTTAGGAAAAATTTGAAAAATTAAACATCAAATGTAAAATGTCATATTCTAAAATTTATGTCAAAAATGCAGAAATTTTAAGTCAAAAATTTTTTTTTTTTTAAATAAATATTTTTTCACATAGAATTAAATTTGTTCAAATTTTGTTCTATAAAAATTCGAAAAATAAAAAGTTATTTACTGAAAAATAATTTTTTTGAAAAAAAAATAATTTAAATTTTGCACATAAAAAATGTCAATTATTAAATTTTCTAGTAAATGCAAAAATTCCTTATTAAAATGTTAATAGACCTTTTATTAGATATATCTTACTTATTCTTACCCATATTTTACAAAATGTTTAACTGGTATTAGTGTCGTCACGATTATAATTTTTCGTTACCGTAAAAGATATTAAAATATGTATCCGTACTTCTTGATTCTTTCAGACTAAAGAAAATAAAACATTATTATTGTTACTGGCAGTTCAAATTAGGATTGCCAACCGTCCCTTGCATAACTGAATCGTCTCATATTTAGAAAAATAGAAATCGTCCGATATGGAGCTGACGCGTAAGGTACATACTTTGTACCGTAATACTGTGAATTTTAAAAAATGGTCAATAAAATGACACTGGAATATTAATTTTATGCAAAAATATGTATATTCTTTTTTTACAGATGCTCTATAGATGCACTATTTCAGGATGGATATTCTACTTTATATCTATTGCTTTATATAAATGTATATAAGTTTTATGTAAGGAAGACATGTTTATCTTTAAGAAAGATTCTTATTTTATGTAGTTTTATTTATTTATTAATAAAGTAAATTACTGGATAATAATTTGTTTCCATGTGTTCATGTCACTCAAAAAACTGCATCCAATTCAACTCAGAGTCAAATAGTTAAAAAATCGAAGAATGGGAAAATATTGATTGCCAACCCTGCCTTGAAAAATGGAATGGTATTTAGAAAAAAAAGGATTCATCCTGATGCTAACAATGAAGTGTCCCTTATTTATTTCTTAGAGAGTTGGGGGCCTTGTTGCACATGCTTTTACACCTTTTGGGTTAGTGGAGGACGGTTGTTTTCAGAAATTCCGGGGTTACGTCATCGGTAGGCCTTTTTATGACGTAGTTGAGATGAAGTACTGGTTGTAATATTGGTTTCATTTAATACTATATCAAATACATCAATAATCCCGTACCACTATAGGATTGGTATAACGAACAATAGTATATAGTTGTGTATCCGATGACGTCATACTACTATAACCAATAACACTTGGGCAGGAATTAAAAAAGAAGATAAGTTAAATACATATTCCACAAATTGAATGATGTTTAAATTATGTTTAAAAAATGTCTTAAAATATATAACGGTAAAAAAGAGGGGATCTTCTGCTATCTGCCCTCTTCATCTATTTCTCTTCTTCTTCTTTTTTCTCTCTCTTTATAGGTACTTAGATACTTATAACATCAATGGTGAAAGAATAGAAGAGGCAGTTAAGAGCACGCAATATGATCCAATCATATTCTATTTTCTTCTTTTTTTTCCGAAAAAAACCACAAAAACTTAATTAAACGAATGTGACAAAAGTTTACTGAGCTGATGTAGTATGTATAATTGTTTTAATATATCTATTAGCAGACCGGTGACTACAGGAAAAGTATAAAGTGGTGTTACACCCCTCCCGGAATATTTTTTTTGTGTCTAATAACGAATGTATTTTGTCAAATTTGTCGAAAAGTCTTTTTTCAAAGTATGAATGTATGTTGTCGAAAAACATTCTGCCAAAATTGTTGAAGCTTAGTTGAAAAGGTCCCTCGCAAAAGAAAAATCCTTGTTACGGTCTTGTCCATTAGGAATGTGTCGTTCATAATTACTCTTTTAAAGGAGTAAGACTAATGAGTAGTGATACAAATTGGATGAATTTTTTATCTCATCTTTTTTATTGATTTGTCAAACTGAAGAATGAATTTTAATTTACTTAGCTGGTTTTCTTTGTTTTTGAATTACTGAGAAGATAATTTCCTTTTCTACCACATATAGCATATGCATAAGCGTCTGCAACAGTGGGCTGGAAGGTTTTTTTAGTATTTTTTTTTGGTCACTCTGGCAAATAATGCGGTAGAAAAACATTTAACATTTTAAAAGATTTCCAAATCTTATTTTTTTTTGTATGTTTTTAATTTTTGAAATTTTGTTATGAAATAATTTCATATTGGAAATTTCATTTTTGAAATTATTTACCAAAATTGTTTTTTTTTTTTTTTGTAAATAACAATGAACTTTAAATTGTTTTCCATAAAAATTTAATTTGTGTATTGTTTTTCGAAAAAATGTAATATTTGAAACTTTATTTGTTAGTTTTTTTCGAATAAGTTCATATTTCTGGGAATAACTAAGTAATCTTGAATTTTGTTTTCCAAAAAGTTTCTTACAAGAAATTTTTGTCAATAGCTATAGATTTTAGAAATTTTTATTTTTTTGTTCAAAGAAATTCCACAAACCAAGCCTTCCAAAAAAAAAAATCCTAGAAATTAAATATTTTAAATTTTTATTGAAAAAAAAAGTTCAATTTTCTCTAAGTACCTAGATTTTTGTATTTTTTTCCAAAAATTTTAATATTTGGAATTTTTTATTCAAAAAGTTTAATTTTTCTGTGAATATCTTAGATATTTGAATTAATTTTCATAAAAATTAAATATTTATAATTTCATTTTAAATGATTTTTTTTCAAAAGATTTTCTTTTCTGTTAATAACTATGGATTTTGGATTTTTTTCCCTAAAAATCTAATTTGTCAATATTTTTTTGAAAAAAAGTGTAGTATTCGGAACTTCTTTTTTGAAATTTTTTTCCAACAATTTTATTTTTCTGGGAATAACTATGGATTTTTTAATGATTTTTTTAATTAATTTATTAAAAGAAATTTGTGCAAATAGCCATAGATTTTTTAAATTTTTTTCAGAAAATTTTAATTTTTGGATTTTACGGAGAGTTACCCTGAGGATTTGTTTCGGAGTGATATTTAAAACTCCTTGTACTCAGATAATAATTAAGGATCAAAATTCTAATAATTATTGCCTATGCCCATGTTTATTTCCATCTCATCCTCCCCCTTTGTCACAACTGCTTGTAGTTGATCTAATCAAACATTAAGTTCGAAAAGCTGCTCGCCTCCAAAATGTTTTTCTAATTCTCAGGCTTATTAATTTTTGGTTTATTTTTTATCATTCCCAAAATGATTTCAAGTTAAAAGCCAAGTTTGTAAAAAGAGTTGATTTTCCTTTGCTTATATTGATCAATGTATGTAATTAGTTTATAGATGTTTGTATTTATATCTATGGATAAATCGCTTTGTCTCACAGTGCAAAAGTAGGGCACAAGTGTATGTAATATCACCTGTAAATAAAAAAAGGGGGATTAGGCCTTCTACAAACATTGATAGCAGGCGCACTCACATAATCATTTATTTTTCTCTTTGTGTTAGGCTATATAATAATATGACTTAAAAAAATTAATTTTATTTTTCTTTCTTTCTCGACTTTTCATTAGATTTAGTTATTTTCCTTGTTTTTTTTATTTTTTTAGTTCTTACATATTATATGTATACTGGGTGGTCCAGGATTAAAGTCCCTTAAAAAATTGATAACAAATGATGGTTCGTATTGTAATATGTATTAATATTTTCTTACATGTTTAATGATATCCTACCATGGAGAAATATCTCATTCAACATGCTTGGCTTTGTTCAGAAACACATAAGGATACAGGGTGGTTCAGAGTTAGAATTTCCCTTTCAAAAATTTAAATACTAACGGACTATGTTTGGTATTTGAATATTTAATAATACTTTTTACTAGTTTATATTGTCTTACCATTAATAAACGTCTCATTCAATTGTGCTGACCTTTGTTCGAACAACTTCGCTGCGGAAACGCCTTCTTTTGACTTACAGCTAGTATGCACAATGTCTTCCAGAGTATTTTTCCAGCACGTCCTCTACGGCTGCCATAAGGGAATACTTGCCGAGCATGAAAACTGTATCAGTCTTACCTCAACCGTATCAGGCATTGCAAAGTCAAAAATGTTAAGATTGGGTGAAGAGAGATACCTAAAGTGCTCAAAATTGTCTTTGCAATCTTGTAGCACTTGAATTGCAGTTTGGGCAAGGGTCCCATCCTACTGGATATTGCAATATTTCTGACTTGGGTAATCAAAATATCTACACACAATACCCTTAATTCACTACAACACAGGTAATTGGTAGCTAACTCTTGATCAACCTGTATTTATGTAACAAGAGGGGAATAATAAAAAGTTGTATCGACTTTGATAGATAATACGGATATAAATTAGTGTTGGATTTTGGTCTAAAACACTAAACACCAATCTGAGCCATTTGTAATTATTGTATAATCAAGTTAGTTCAATCTTTGTTTGATGTAAATCGGTTTTGTAGTAAAAACTTGTATATAAAAAAGAAAAGAAACTCTATGTCATTTGATAAAAAAAAGTTTGTTTTGTACTATCTATGACCCTTCTACAGAACGTCTATTATTTTTCGATTTTACAGTTTGTGACTGCGGTTTGAACCAAAATATCCATCAAAATCGCTCTAAAAAATCACTTAGAACTAAACCACAAAAAAATTGAGCCCGAACTGAGTCTCAACACTATTATAAATGTAGTAAGTATGTTTAAAGTTTATGGTGTTTAGATATTTTTTTGTTTTAATAGTAAAAGGTAACATGGAAGGCTAAACTCATAACATAAGAGTGGCCCTTGATTCTCCCCCATCCCCCCTCCACCGCTGAAAATTGATGGGAACATTGTCAAAAATAATATTTTTGAAAAAAATAAAAGTCCTATTGATCAATTTTTGAGGTGTTGCATTGCTCATGAATTTTTTAACTTTTGTGATTTTTTGAAATTTTTTTAATATTACCTGAAAATATTCAATCTATTTAAGTTTAAAATATACAATTTTATAAAAATATATTTCAAAGTTTTATTATAGCTATCCCCTAAAGTTGTCATTTTGTTTGAAAAATAAAAAATAAAGTGTTGTTGTACCCCGTCCAGTAAGAATTGATAGTAAGAATGAATATAATGAAAATGTTTTGTACTCTATAAAGTTCAAAATTGTTTAATCTAAACAACTCTCTCAGCAGAGGAGTTGCATTATCTCACCAAATTGATTTCCAATCTATATTAAAATTATATGAGTTGTCTATGTTATCTAAAGTCAGTATTCCAAGACCAAAACAATCACAAAGTTGTTTTTTTTAACCCAAATTCTATCTATTTTGAATGATTTAGATTCATAATTTTCTTTCTATACAATAATATTTTGATGACTCATAAATGTATTGTATAAAATTAATAAATTATTTTGAAACTATACAGTTAATTTTTATTTTGACTATGTTCCGCAAGAATGTTTATTTTAACTAGCTATACAAAACAATGATATTTTACTTTTTAACTAGTCATTCTGAAATTGGAAATACAGGTATGAAGAAAATAGTTTCTAATTACTAAATTTTTCGATATTTTAACATATACATACAAGCTGTAACGAAATTATGTGATGAAGCCTATTAAATAAAGAATTTAAAGTTTTACATTTGATAAAGTTAATGTAATACTGATATAATCCATTAGATGGGCAATTATTGTAATTTTGCACTTTTCCTATGAAAATGACCAACTGGTAGGTAATCTATAGCGCATTAAATACTCTAAGGATAATTCAAAACCTAAATGTCAAGTCAATTTTCCATATGTTTTCCGTATTTCAGTTAATGAGCTTCTGAAAAGAAATCATGAAATAGTTAAATTTAAGAGTTACTATTTTTGTATCTGGAATTTCTCATAAGTGTAAAAGTTGGAGATACCCCATGATGCGTGAAAAACAATTATAATGGTGCTTGTGTATCCATAAATTAATGCTTTAAATGTGTTCATTAAAATGCAGCAATATATTCAAAAATCCTGATAATTTGTCCCGTAGGTATACCAGAAAACTTGAAGCACAATGCACATGTCAGTGAAAGGAATACTTAGTACATGTAACATGTACCCCTTGTTTTTTCTTTTCTTATTTTAGACCAACTATTAGCAAATTTTTCTATTTTTCTAGAATAGTTATTAAATAAAAGAAAAGAATTGAACTAAGACGATTGTCATGAATATCTCAAGGAATTAAAATAACTTTTTGTAGTAATTATTATTCTAATGGCATAAAATAAATAGATCGAGGATTGTTTTAATTCTATTTCCTCTTTTATTTTATAACTATTCTACTTTTTAGAAAATAGGCCTTATTTCGACAAAATACGGGTGAAAAAAAAAGAGGAGAGGGAGTTCATGTTTAGAGTATGCCCTAGTGAGTTCTTGAAACATATTTTTATCCTTTTCACATCTTTGGATTTGATAGCTAAAAACGTCTTTAAATTGAAACCTTATAACTACCTATAACAACAAAACCCAGGCTGATCGAAACTGGACTACATGGGAAATTAATAGTATATAGGTATATCTATATATATTGTCCTTAAGGCGCACGATCTGATATCAAGTTGCACTTAAAAACGGATTACTGCATCTATCGTGTGTATAAACGTCTATGTATATATAGGTATATATACACTTAGACATGTACGCGTACGATAGATGTGGTAACCCGCATTAAGTTTGATTAATTTGAGACTTTCAATTCGACTGGCAATTAAAGCAAAAAGACTCGAATTTGAAAATTCAAAACTTGACTCAACTCGTGAACTAAAATGATTGCTCTTTTTCTCAACTTGGTTTTTAGATCTGTAGATTTTAGATTCACTGTTTCTTAGCTATATCATACTGCCAAGCGAAAATTCTTTGAAAACCAGATTTAATTTCGTCAATATGACTAGATGCAATTAATTCTTCAAATATTTTTTTTATATTACAATTACGAGACCAAAACAATATTTTATAGGTTTTATCTACTTTATATAAATCTTTTCTTATATTTACGAATAAAGAGAGACTAAATATTACAAAGACTAGACGAAAAGTGATGAAACAAGACGAAATAAATACTGTTTGACAGTTATTTTTTGGTAATGGGACATGAGCAAACAAGAAAAATATATATTAACCGCAAAGTGGCATGACTATTTGTAGTTATGGCTGCAAAATATATAAATTGAAAACGGTGTTTACTTTTAATATATTTTTCTTTCAGCCCAAATACTTTTTTGATTTTAAATTATCGAATTTTAAATGATGAAGATATAAAATAATATTATCATTCAGGGAGTTACTTTGGCTGGAAGATGGTGTCAATCTATATTGTTTTCTCAACTAAGGAATATAAACAACGCTCATGGCCAATTCTCTCTGTAGTTCAAATATTATGCAGTATTACATTACTTTAGGGTAAATCTAGAACGGTTGCAGTTCAGTCATTTATAGAATAAGAGGAAAATTGATCGTTGATTCAAAGTAACATTAAAAAAACTTGCTTATAACTACACTTTTGTTATTTGTCTTTGTATTCTGATTATGTTAGAAATATTCAGTGTGGTTCAAAAATCGTATGGTTTTTTTTTTCCACTTATTGCATTTTATTCATTTGACTAACATTAGAACTTTGAAGTAATGGAATGCAGATCTCTAGTATTAATTAGAGTGCATTAAATTACTTTTTCGTAAACTTTATAATATGGTTTTTAAATTACAAATAAACTATACTAATCAAAAGTTTATAAAAAAATCTAAATCGATTCAAATTTGAATTTTTTTTTCAAAAGTAAAGTGTCAGTTCTTAGGAACATATCTTATGGGACGGCAAAAAGTTAGGGGTTTCAAATTTTGATTTAGAAAAGTGGGACAAGAATCTCTTTTTCTCTAAAAAACAAGATTTAAAAAATGAATAAGTTATCTTATCACATTAAGCCTGCTACGTCAATTTTTTGAATAGTAACAAAATTTGTAAATTTAGAAGAGAAAAAAAATAATCATTCAGGAAACATTAGAAAGAGATTGAAGACAGTTTTCCCCTCAATGTTTAAAACATTGAAGTGCTCTGGTTAGCTCAGCATTTAATTAAAGCTGGATAATGGGGGACCAAAAAAACGGTGATATGTTTCAATGCGTTTCAAGATATTAAATTATTAATTTTTGTCATTGTATCTAGGACCGGTAAAATATATTCTAAAGAATATCTGCAACATTTTTTCTAAAAAGGATACAATATTCGAAATTTCACTATAAAAATAAACTTTTTAAATCTGTAGATGAGGCACAGAATATGTGCATAATGGGCTGCACGGTGAAATTCGTGCTTATCCGCCATTGATTGGACCTATCAAATAAATTACAAACTTAAAAACCATGTAATCATTTATTCAACCATAAGCCAAAGAGTCAATTATTATCTTTATTTTTTTCACGGAACTGAACTAGAGAAGTTTATTAATTATGACTAAAAAGTTAAATAAACAGTCTAAATAGATTTAGCTTTGGGGGTACATTGTAAAACTTTGCCACACGTCATACTTTCTCTTTGTATCTCAAAATTGGAAACAGCAACAGTAGATAGTGGAAATTCAATTATTAATGCTATTAATTGTTTAGTGATTCCTTTTTGATATTGGGAATCAGCCATCCTGTGTGAATAAGCAAACTATAGCAACCATTTTGTCATCATGAGTGAGCAAAAAGCCAAAAGGAAGACTACATCAGACCTCTTATATGCTGAAGTTGAAGTGGTTGGATTAAAGACATTTTAAAGTGCTCCAGGAGCCTGGTTTTCAAGGTGGTAAAGATGAACAATGATGGAGAAGACCTCTCCCGAAAAGCAGAAAAGTGAGGGCATAATTTAAAGAGGGATCTGGAGCTCCTATCCAGCATGGAGAAGAAGATCAAGGAGGACCCCACTAAATCTATGAATAGTCTTACCAATGACTTATCCGTGGCTTTCAGGACTATCAAGAGGGCCGTGAAGGGAAACTTGAGATCCTATTTATATACGGGGAATTATCTCACCTTCTGAAAGAAGTCATGAAGACCAGAAGGCTCGAAACTTCACGCCTTGATCTACACCTCTATACGTACAAAAAAAGTAGGATGTTTTTATGAAATTTATTGAGTAAAATTCAACATGTAATTGAATCTGTTTATTTTTCTTCTCTCCTCCTTATCACTCTTTGTTCCAGAACCATTAATGCCCATTTGTTTCTTCTCTCTCTTCATTTGCTAGATATATAACAAACCATTAGTTTCATTAGTATTTGAAGTGACCTCTCATAAAATAAAAAAGAAGATGAAAAAGCAGGATTATGGGCTGTTGTTATTGTTCTATAGACAATAATTAAGTATTGAGGTGATTCCACCCAGTGGTAAATTGTATGTACCTAACAATCACTCTTTGTTGTACATAGATATCTACAGTTTATGTATATAGGCAATAGATACAACTACGTATATTGTACATTTTTGCTTATTAGCCTCCAAATAATGATAAAAAGGCACAAACAAACACTACAACTGCTACAAGTACAAATACCACTCAATGTCTCATTTTATAACTAATTGCTTTATTTTGTTTTTAGTACTTCGTAATAATAGGTCAGATATATACGAAAAATGTACATATAGGGTGGCCTATATTTATCGTCCGTTTTCTTTTAAGTTTAAAATAAACACATACTTGGATTTTTTTTATAACCTTTGTTATCGCTGAATATATCACCAGGGGTGTCCGCAGAATGATATATATATATATTTTTTTTTTTTTTTTTGGGGGGGGGTTGTTTTTGTTTTTCTTTTTCCAAAATCTTTTTGACAAAAAATGAAAAAAAGAAATTGAAAAATTTTTTTTTTTGCTTAGCTGCATAATTTGCCCGTATGACGAAAAAAAATTATAGTAAGTGGTCAATATTCCTTTCTTTGGTGGGGGGGGGCTACACTCCCTCCAGTCCCCCCTGTGGACGCCCCTGATCACATTTTACAATCATAGTTAAAAGTTGAATCTAAACTTATCAAAGATAACATATATTTGATTTGATCCTAGCGTAAGAATTAAATAGTAAGATTTCCAACATCGTAGAAAAGTAAGTATCCTGCTCAAAAACGCATAAAGGGTGAGGAGTACCATCCCTTCAATGGGTTACCAACCTTAGGAACCTTAAAACCTCTTATGGATATCCAAGAGCCATCTAAGAGAATATAACGATGCCCATAAGAAGAATGGGAAGAACATCAAAGTGTAACACAGTCATATGTACGGGTTACCGGTCACAATATTGAATAAAACTCTAATGGAGAAACGGTCCACACGATGCAAGCCAATCAATTAATATAATGATATGGGAATCAATATCTTTACAGTTAAGTTATTTAGTGACAACCATCTGAAATCTTCCACATGGGATGTAGCTGGTCTGTATTAGATAAAACATTAAAGTCAGGCTTAGGATTTTTGGGATGATTGCTTCGGGCAGAAAGAGAATGCCTCCTATTGGACCGTTGCTCTACCATCAAATCCATTATTCTTTGTATTTTAATTTTTAATTTATATTTTTACTCAAAATAGAAAATGGAGTTTGTCATTTGAACCCTGATGGCCTAAGAAACTCTGGGGTACCAACTGCTTATAGAAATTTTAATAAATACAACCTGAATTTGCACTTTGAAAAGCAAAAAAAAAATATGTGCCACTCTGTATACCCATTTTGAAGTTACCATAAATCATAATTATTTCTTTATTAACATTTCATATATTAATGATTTTTTAGATCAATTTTTTAGATGTTTGGTTTATCTTTGATATTTAATATATGTGCATGAGTACTTTGGATTATAGATGATTGTGTATTCGACCTATTTTAACAAAATATACTTTTATATATTGTTCTTGTTGGATGTATGATGTATATATTTTAATTTGTAGGAAGGAAGAGAGGGCAGAATAAAGACTTTGTTGCTCAATTAGACGATATATTTATAATATGTATTTTGAATGGAAGAGGCTCAAATGACTAATAAAAATATAATAAAACAAAATTTGGTTAATTCATTATTTTATTTTATATTAAAAAGTATTTTAAAATAACTAATACTTTGTTATAAGAGAATCATTCGTTCCCGGACGGATCTCATAAGTAATTAGATGCTAGCAAATCAGTAGTGCTATGTTAGTCCTTATATATTCGGTCCAGTTTGGTCTTAGAACCAATCCTATCTTTGTTCAGAATGTCACAACTAGAAATGATTTAAAAAAGAAATAAAGTGGAGTTTCGTCATTAATAACTGAACTTTATAAGTTTTAGGACTGATATGCAGGACTGAACTAGAGGGAACCGAGACTGAACAGGACAGAACTGCAGTCTTGTCTCCTAAATGAAGACTGACACAGCACCATAAATAAATTATAAAATATATATAAGCTAGAAGTGACCCTCCCACCCTATGACCAATTCTGGACCAGCACGTATGTTCATATCATTTCTTGCTTTTTGCTTTTGTATCTCATAAAACTCATATCTGGGGTGAATTGTATCTCAAGGTATGACTGTAATGCTTCAATATGAGGAATAAAGATGATTTTGCCTATACATACATAAATAGACATAAGATAATTTGTGTTATATTGCTGTAATTGGGATACTGTATAATTCCCCTCATCACCATATGCCAAGATTTAGATTGTTCTGTAGAGCACAAATGCATTTTGTGTTAAATAGCGGATGTGGCCATGTCAGCAGTTTTTTTGTTATTTTCTTGGCAATAAATGATCAAATATCTTTCAAAACTTAATAAAAGTTATAACTATTAAATTTCAAACCCCTTAATTCAGATGTATTTCCATAATAATAAGAAACAAACAATGTGTTAAAAGAAAAATGATTATAAAAAAATGGCCGTTCTGATATAGTTTTAAAAACTAAAAAATTATCAGGTGAATGAATCCCTACGGTAATATATCTAGCAATTCTAGATTTTGAAAAAAGTGGATTAAAAGTTTTTTTTAATTGTTGATAAATAAATTGATTCTACATATTATTTTAAAGTTTAAATAGTTGATATATATTTTCAAAGATAATACGTAGTGGATAAAATTAACAAAGTTATTGTTAGTATGAATTAAAAGAGGCATAGATATATATAAATGTATACACACGTGTTAATATCTTATGCCGTCGAGGAGGTGAACTATGTATTGGTACATATAAGTGAACAGATGTTTTGTCTATCTATATGTCGTGTCTCCCTCGTTGTCTAATTACTGAAAAAAGTGTGTGCAAATGAAAGTTACTCAAACAATATTCAGTAAGAAAAATAAATATGGGAACCTCTACATGGAGAGATCAAGACAGTCACAACATATTTACCAGGGGTGTGAACTTACTGAAATTTCAGGTTGAGTCCAAGTCCGGCTTGAACTTCAAAATCAAGTCTCGAGTATAACTTAAATTTCAAATAGGAGTCCCGAATCTGTCAAGTCACACACTTGGATATATATTTATACGTTTATTGCAATCTGTCTATTATTTTTCATGGGCACTATGACAAAAGATGAAAAAAACTACTCTCATACTTTGCAAAGTGGTTCACATAAAAAACTATATAAGTTATACAAATTGAAACTTGAGTAAAATATCTTTGATTTTCATAAATACAGAAAAGTAATAATTATTTTCAATAATAATCATGTGTGTTTCGATTATGTATATTTACAAATACTATATAAGAAAAAATAAGTATTAACATATCCCAGTTTAGTCTTAAGAAAAGGATTGCGCTCAGAAGTTGCTCATTTATTGATGGATTCTGGTCACTTAATATGAATTTCATATGTAATAGTGAATATTCGTTCGACACTCACTTCTGACGATGGCATTGCCACTAATGTGCTGCAAGGGTATGAAAATCTTATGAATACAGTGACTCGTCAAATGTTACAACTGTCCTTACATTCACGAATAATGAAAAAATGACTTCATTATTCTATAATGGCTTCTTCAAAAAATACTTTTACCCCTAATTATAGTTTCTATTCAATATTTCGAATAAAAGTTGGCAATAATTTTTGATTTTGTTTTATAAGAATCTACATTATATTAATTAATTGTGATGTTAATTTCATGGTTGTAATTTTCTTGATGGTTGAGAAAAAGGTACTGTTGAAGTTGTCCATGGCCTAATCTATATTTTTGATACAAATATAGGGGCTTTTCAAAAAAAAAAAAATCCATGAACATTGAAGGAAACTTTATTGCACTATTAGAAGTAATAAAATTAATTCATATAAATATATTATTATTGGTATTTTTAATAAAACAGGAAAATGGAAAAATAACTATTCTGAAAATACGTGACCTTATATCCTTATTAATTTTGTTTCAAACCACTTTTCACGAATGGATACCTACTTTTTTGACAAATCCATTCTACTCATTATTTATCGGATAAAATATATAGATTTTTGATTGTTCGGAATCCAAAGATTTTTGTATAACATGACATTATTGCTACTACAACAACTTTTCCATATTTTAATGGAATTATACAAATTTACAATGTATTTTGTTGTGTGCTGTTTATTTTTCTACTTTTTATCCCATTATCAGTGTTGCAAACTTTGTTTAAATGAAGTCGAATTAGCTCTTGTAAACTTGTAAGCAATTCTTAACGACTATTATTGAATAATAATTACTAACTAATTTTGAGTCTTTTCTCTGCTAATTTTTGGAGGAAAGGTTGTGTGATATAAAAAAGTAAGTACGTGTCTTTTTAATTTAAAACACTAAAAAAGTGTTTATTTTAATTAAAATAATTATTTCTATAATTGTAAATCGGATTTGGTTTTATTTTCAGGCAGTTCTGTTTTAAAATACATATGTAGTTATTCATAAAAAACGCGCTATTTCTTCATAGAAACACGTGGACTTTATTATCTATTTGTATAAATATATTGTTTACAAATTGTTACTTGTATAAGCAGATAGTACAATTTCGAATTGGTACGTTACACTACACCTTATTCAATTACAACATGAGTCAGTTTATTACCAACTATAAATTTATATATTATTTTTTTTTATTTTGATCTATCAAAATTATTATCAATTATGTATTTACGAGTAATACAACAGTGGGAATTTGAACTTTATAATGTGCCACAGAATACGTCTCATCAATTAGTAATTTTTATTTCCAAAAAATTACAATATTAATTTATTGACCATCTAAAAAGTATTCAATCATTAGATTATAATTGTATCACAAGTATTCTAAACCCTTCATTTAAAATAATGCATCTGTTTGCAAGTTGTATAATTTGCTTATACAAGTTACGGCATATATCCACAAATAAATTTGTTTTCTAAAAAAATGTACAAATATATGTTTAAATATAAATAAAAGCTGGGAACAACTTGTTATTATTGCTCATACTACACATAACTATAATTTTATAAGTAGTTTATGGTAGTAGTAGAGAAAGGTGGAGGGGGGAGTACTGCTTAGACAGGACTGACGGAGTGAGTGAATAAAAACCTTCTCATAAAAAGGTAGTTTTTCTTTTATGACTTTTGGACTATTACGTTTTGTTGGTTTTCTTAGTTACTACACCTACCAACCCACTCCAGAAGCAAGTATGCAGCTTGCTCTGCTCTGTTGTAATTTTTTTATGAGGTGGTTGTATGGAGCTTTGAGTTATATTTGTAGGCTTATGTCATTTAATAGAAAGTGATGTGACGATGCTACTTTAAATATTTTTTATCATTTCATAATCACATTATTTTTTATTATTGGTATATATGTACATTGATTACAAAACATTTATGTATATGAACTTTGCTTGAGGCTCATGTCTGCATTTCAACATGTATTATGTATAAATGCTATTTGAATAAACAATCATTTGTAATTATTGTCCTCCACGGATATACAAATTCTACCTAGTATATTCTGAAAAAAGATCATTTTTCTAATATAAATACATACCATCGTTGTCTTTCTTGTAACATGCAACCTTTCCTATGAAAATAAACTAGAATGGGATCCCAGTAGATAAAACACCTTCGCCTATGCCCATTTTTAAAAAAATTAGATTTTTTTAATGTGAAGAATCTTTATTTAACATACATACGAAGACATTTATTGAAGCTCTGTACTTCTTTATGTTCCTAGATATGCTCTATTATACATTTTTAATTAATCTTTTGTGTTACCTTGACTTTGACATCTCAACATTTAATGATCTCTTACTATTACTATATATAATCTTAATACCAAGTTTGATCAAAATCGATAAGTAACTTTTTCCGTAATCCCAGTAACTAATAAAAAAACAAACCAAAGGCAAAAAGTCATATTTTCCAACTATGATTTGATTTTTGGACTGATTTTTTTACATTGTAGATAACAGTTAAAGTTGTATGTATATTGTGAGCACTTTGGGTATACTAAATAAAGTAGAAATTGAAAAGTAATTGTAAAACTCACAATTAAAGAATTTTTGAGAGCAGTTTAGCTAGAAGTAGCTATGAGAAGAAATAAATAAAGAAAAATGCCACTCAGTATTTAGTAAAGACATGAACAGGAATAACTCCAATGTCGATCCTCAATTCTACTCTGATGATTTGTTGAGAAGATATATAAGCCCTTTTTTGACCAAGGGTTACTCTCCGTCCTTCATGAACACATGCAATAATGATACGTATCATCAGATGTCCCTTCCTCAATAATTAAAAAATAATTATTATAGCTTTGAAAAAAAAATGTTTAAGTTGCAACTGCAAAAAATAGTGTACTGGGGTTATGTCATATTTTTTACTACTCATTATATGGGATCATCAGAGATGATTAAATCTGTGCATTTTTAAGCGTGCAAGCTTACAATTGTATAATTTGGTTGTAACAACTATAACTGGGATATAACTAGAGATGTAAATCTTGTATATTTTTTTAGCTGCTCCGATTTTTTAAAATGTGTGTTCTGAAGAATGAATTTTCTTTTCTTCAACTGTTGACATGAATGTTTCATTCTTGAGTAGTGAATTTTATTTTCCGCTACATTCAGCTATATTCCAAACCTGATTGAAAATTTCTATGTGCTCATAAAAGACGAAGAGTAACCTTTAGGATTTCTTGCAGAGTGATTTTTTGTAGGTGATCTAATGAAACACCATGATAGCTAAGCTGTTTTCCTTCTAACATTCATTAAATTCTAAGGGCAACCATGTTAATTTTCGGTTTTCTTTTCTTAATATGCCCAAAATACGCCAAATTTCCATCACGAGATATAACAGCTTGTACAATTTTATCCTTGCGCACTAAAAGTGCGCACATTTTCACATCTCTATATATAAAACATGTATTAAACCATACAATATGTTTATATTACATCAATGATCTACAAATATACCTAGTTAGAAATACATACATAATATATACAATTATAAAAACGATTTCAGCACATAAACTCACCAAAATTGGCTGGTTACTTTTATTGAATAAAAACTCCGCCTTATTTTTTTCATTACATAGGAAGATAAATTGTAGAGTTTGCTTCAATAACTTTTTTATTCTTCTTTTTCCACGTTCGTTATTCATGTATATATGTATGAGCTAAAGTTTATTATTTACCGGGAAATTGTCTTAGAGCGAAATCCCGGGAAATATCAGGATTTTATTTATAAATTATAAATAATGTGAAATTACAGTGTTTCTTTTTATATTTAAGAAGAAATAGTCAATTTGAAGGTTAGTCTTAACTGGATAATTATTGTTGTGTCGGTCTTACTTATTGGGTCTAGTCCAGTCCAGCCACTGGACCAGTTCTTCAGAGAGTCGGTCTTTAGGACTGTCAGTACTAGAACTTATTTAAAAAAGAATAAATAAGTTGAATGACGTTGTCAAGGAGTGAACTTAGCCAGATAGCTGAAAGGGGGTGTAAAGACTGATTAAGAAATCAGTCCTAGGACCGATCTAACACTATGTTAAAAAATATAAGCCACATCCTTACCGGACTACAATTCAACTACGGATGTCCCGGAAATTTCCCATAGGAGTAAAACCCGAGAAATCCCTGGATTCCGAGACAGAAAAACTACTATTTAATATGTATGTATTTAGAAGAAAGTTATATATAGTATATATTTTTTTAATGTCAGACAAATCTTAGATAATAGATTCTTGTCATGAATTTACAATGTGTACATAGGAATATATGTGTGTAATATAGACAAAGAGAAGGCGGGAGTAAAAAATAACATTGACTATATATGTAGAACTACATAACATAAACCTGTGAATAGAAGTGAAGCGGTCCTTGAAATGCACGGTCCGAACCTTTCACCTCTCTCCTCTTCTTGTTTTTATTAAAGTATCTCTCAATTTGTTTTGTAACCTATCTATTACATGAATAATGAATGGAGTGTGCAAGTTGGGATTTTGTGATAGTGACTTAGGGGGGAATGTTCTTCAACAAAAGACACTCTTAATGCACACCTCAAATTCCGCCTATGATATACAACTGATAATTCCATTACTTACATCACGATGTCCTTTAATACAATATTGAAACATTAATTTATTGTCAACTGTTGATTTTTCTTACCCTTAAATATCCCTTATTAATGACTAAAGCTCAAAATATCTACTACTATGCTGAAAATAATTCCTTTCAATCAATAAAAAAAGTTGTATAGTAGAGAATAATAATACATTAATTATATATATATATATATGTCATGTACAAGTTAGAGCATTTTCTTCATCAAAAAACACATTCAATGCCATGAGGCTAACATGTTGTGTACAAGTTAGGATTCAGGGCTTTACTTACAGTAATCATATACAAGGCCGTGCCTAGGTTTTTTCTTTTGAGAAGGAGAGGTATTTAAAAAAAACTTATGTCACAATAAATATTCTGACCTTTATATATATATATATAAATTGTTTTAGTATGAACTTTTTTAATAAAAGACATTTCATTTTCCCATATTATTATTTTATATTTTAAAATTATTATAATTGCCGCTGTTTTTTTGCAGAAAATACTACAAGTTTTACATGTATGCACCCAATGTTTTTACTATTCATACGTTTTATGAATGACTTGAACTCAAATTAGTTTTTTCTAAGCTGAAAACAGTTGTTTGCAATTAAAGGAAGAAGAGTCTCACAGTAGGTAAGAACGGACTAGCAACTAACTATGTTATTTTTTTTAATATTTTTTTTTGAGGAAAAGTTGGGAGATAAAAAAATGAATAATTGTGACATATGCATATGTAACTGTTAAACCATATTCTTACAATACAGAGTGCAATTTGAACATCACAATATTGTATGGGTTTGAAATAGGTAGCTGCTAGTTTAATTACTTAATGATTATTTCCCCTTGATTATTAAAAATGGGGCCGATTGCAAAAATCCAGATGCCGATTCCAATGTGATTCAAGTAAAACTTACCTATGCCGATTCCGATACTTTAATTTTTTCAAATAATAGTTAAAAATACAATTTTCCTGTCAGGGGCGTCCACATTTAATAAATTTTTGAAAAAAGAAAAAAATTAAGCTAAAATTTTTTTTCAAAAAAAAAAAAAATTTAATTTCAAATATTAATTTCTTAGAAAAAGTATAAAATATACCATTTAATATTAATTTTGTTGTTCGAAAATCCACAATTCCTAAAAAAACTTTTATCTATTCTCAAAAAATTAAAATTTTGGAAAAAAAAAATCAAAAATCATTGTAGGTTCACAAAAGAATAAAACAATTTGTAAAAAAAAAATTAATTCAAAAATCCCTTGCTGTTCTCAAAAAATTTAAAAAATTAAATCTCTAATATATAATTTTTTGAAAAAAAATAAAAAAAATACAAACTTGTAAATATCCCAACTTGTTCCCAATGTACAGTATGCACCATAATACTTCGTATAATATATATGCACATTAATCAAATTAATCAATCCACGTTTGAACATGCCCTGTTTTAACATATCATTTCCAAATAAATTCATACCTTACTTGTACTCACATTTCGCTATATAATGAAATTACAAGTTTTCACAATGAGAGACGTCATTATTGTATGCTACGTATTCGTTCTATAAATCAGAAAATTCAATTAAGTTAAGTAATATATATATATGTATTTTTTGTAGAGCTATCTATGTCAATATTAGAAGCAGAGTACTTACATTCTATCATATCGTGTGTATGCAGTATCTTTTATTACATCGTTTTGTTTCACTTTATCACCTGTTTGAGGTTTAAACATACTTACATATCTATTAGTGATGGATTTTAGTATTACTCAAACTCCAAAAAACAAACAAATTTACTACTAAAGGTGATTTTTTTTTTTTTTTTAAATCTTGTCGTAGGATCAAAACTCGAAATATTCGAGTATAGTAGATTAATATCATCTTCAGATGTTTCTATAACTACTCCACATTCAGAACCTTTACAAGGATATCTCTATGGTGGTTGGAGTTACTTTTTTTTTTACAATTTCGACAAAATGTTTTTAATTATTTTTATTTTTAGAAAAGCTTAATTTGATAAATAACATTTTTATATAGAAAATAATAATTTGATAATAAATAATAAGAAAACAACTTGAATTTTCGACAAATTTGACAACCAAATTTTAGTAAGGGCTTTTAACATACCCCTCCCCCATCGAAACATATATACCCTCACCCCTATGGCTATAAACTTGTCTGCATTCAACGATCAAAAGGGTACCATAAAGTGGTGGAACAGTTAAGAAAAAAAAAAAAAAATCTAACTTACTTGCGTAGGCCCTGAAAAAATATTCGATACCTGTAACTTCCGTGCCAAGCCGGGATAGTTCTTTCTGTTTATGGGGAAATTATATCAAAAAGATGAGACATAATTGTTAGTGGTTATTTGTCTAAGATGTTAATCAAAGCTATAAGGCAACCTAAATTTATGTTGTGTTTTGATAATATAGGTACAACTTTTTTAAATAATTTTTTATCATGCAAATATATATTTTTTAAATAATTACCTAAATTATTTGATAAATAGTTTATTTCCTTAATATTGAGACAGTTAACTATACTTAATTAGTGAACAACTTAGATTTTATCAATGCAATAAAATTTAATTTTTATTGGATGATGATGCCTTTACTGGAACTCGATTGGACTCTATATTCAATTACTCGAACTCGATAGCTATAACTAGAAACCAACACTAAAATATATACATATATCTACGTTTGTAGGTATATTAAGTAGAATGACTTTGTGGTGTGCACATATAGATACAGATCCATTAAAAAGAAAAATCATAGATATGTTAATTTAACAGCAGGAAAACCAACCTTATTTCACCCTCGAACAATGTTTATTTCACTATTTTCTGTTAGTCAGTATGAAAGAAAAATTTATCCTGTAGAAAGACCCTTGTTGTTTTTCTATCAGAGATGTCTTTGCTAATTCCGATAAGAACAGCGTAGCTTACTGACAAAAAGTGTCCCAACTATTTGTATGTCTATAGCAAGTGATGTATCGGGAGGAAAACTTTGGGATATTTTAGTAAAATATTTGATTTATTTATGACAATACAAATAATACCCCAAATAAACTCGACTCTTGGATTGATTGTGAGAGTATACTCAGCTTGGAATTTGTATCCATCTTTTCTCAAATCAAATCAAGACAAAATTGATTGAGAATTTACTCTTGATTCTAGTTTACAAGATATTGTAACTTTGAATTACAAAAAGTGCATATTTTTCAGATTATCATCATATGTCTACATTGAGTATAAAGAGTAGAGTTAAGACTGCCGCCAGTCCTAACTATGTGGAGTCTCCATTCCATATATATACATATGGTATCCCTGAAGCTAAATCAACCTATTTAGGAAATTATTTGAAAAACTAATACTGCAATACTCCGTATAGTGCGGATTTCATCATTCTGGGTTCGCTATTGTACGGTTTTTCCTTTGAAGACCCCTTAGTGTGCAATAAGAAATATCAATTTGCATTAAAAAATAATGAAATTTTAGTTTGTAGTACTAAGTGGGTGTTGTACAATCCAGATTCAAACTGCTTGATACATAATCTGAATCCCATACTCGGACTGGGGTATCCCATGTTACAGAGCTAATGAAAAATTGTTAAGTTTTTACAATAGTATTGAGTTACACATTGATCAATTAGCAATAATATACACCATTTAGACTAGTAATGAGTTAAAAAAGGTTTTTCAAGGAAGACACACTATGAAATAGATGAAAAACCCTTGCCTCAGGGCGCGAGTAGAAAAAAAAGACATATATAAGACTTAATTTAGATACATGCCGTTTTTTACAACTTTTTTTTTTTTGCTGGTACCGATTAAAAAAATGTTTAATTTATAAACTTAACTTATTGAAACTTGGAAATACTACTCAAGAAGCAATATTTTGATAATAGTGTATAACTTATACTAAGTATTTTATCATCTTATTTTGACATTCAAATTCAACATATATAAATATTATGTTGTAGTGATGCACGGGTTGGATTTTTTAAGACCACATGTCTTGCATATTTTGAAGTTTGCAACCTGACCCGACCTGCCACATATTATCTCATTTGACTACTATAGAAAATTTAACACCAACATACAACATTTCATTATATCTTGCCCTGGATGCTATTCGAACTCTTATGTACCTCCGCAACGAAGTTGAACTGAGGTTATGTTTTTGTCTCTGTTTATTGTTTGTTTGTCACCAGGATTAAGGTAAAAGATAGAGATCGAATTTAATCAAACTTAGTAAGATAACTATAAATGGTCGCAGTAAGAAACCATTAACTTTTGAGAGGTCAAGGTAAAACGTTAAAAATACATAATCGACAATAACTTTGTAAGAAAATTGAGATTCATAACTCAATTTGATTTTAAGTGAAGGGGTTTCGCTCAACTGAGAGTCCATTCCAATATTTAAATGTGTTTAATTGAAATATAAAAGTTTTTTCAACAAAACTGTCCATAAGCATTTTCACTCATCATAAAATTACCTTCTAAGTTATTTTTTAGTGCGTCGTAACGTTCTTAAATAGAGTCTTCTAAACCTCGTCCTTACTTTAACAATTTGTCAAATATATAGCAGAACCCGACACTCTTTACCGAAGCTTGATTCATTGTTATTTTCCTGGAAAAAGGTTCTCTCATCAAATTCAGAGTTACTTTTCTATGTTTGAAAAAATGTCTGTGAAGTTAATGTATGTCATAAATAGTGATGAAAATGGTTTGTATTTTGGGCATATTAAAAAAAAACCGAAAATCAATAGTCTAGCAAATTTGTTATGAAGGAGAGCAGCTGAGCTCGTATGACGTTTAATTTTGATCGGCTACAAGCAGTTGTGACCAGGGGGGAGAAGGAAATAAACATTGGCAACAAATACTCCGTTGTCAATCTTAAATTCTACTCCTAAGTCTAAGAAGGACTTATAATTACAACTCCGCAACAAATCCTCAAGTTTACTCTCCGCCTTTTATGAGTATTTCAGGTTTTAAGAATAATTGAATGCATTAAAAAAAAAAGGAAGTTCACTACTCAGGAGTTCAATAATAATGACAACAGCTGAGGAAAATAAATTTCACTATTCCGATTACCAATGCCGAAAAACGGGTTATCTAAGAAAGTGTGAGGAAGGGGGAGATTTGGTCGAGTTTTTAGTCTATTATGTCTGACACAGGAAAGCCCCGGAGTGGGAACTCTTGATTACTAAGGAATATAACATTAACTTCAGAGTGACAAACAAGTTGTTTTTGTTGGTAAATATACACAACCAAACCCAGCCCAAGTATGTAGCTATATAAAGACACACGCAACCTTGAGTTGTTGAATGAAGCAACTTTTCTTAAATGAATCATTCAACTCCCCTTCATTATAATGATTATTATTATATTATTGTTCACTTCTCTAGCTCCAACATGGGCTGTGTTATGTGTATGAATGTAATAATATTCTCATAGAGTATAAGAACTATATAATATATTTTGCTTCCACTAAACGAGGGTCGTGTTGTGTGTATGTATGTACATTAGGGTGGGTCGTTGCGATGAGTTTTCATCTACTTTTTCAAATTTTGAAAATGAGGTATCGTGGACAGTTGTCTATGAATCATTTCCACTGAAGTCATAAATCACAAGGCTCAAAATTTATATTTTTTAAACATAAAATGTACAAATCTTGATTAAACTCCATAATATAGCTTTAAGTACTAAAAAAAGACTTATGTACTCTATTGTAAGAACTTAACTACTGTATTAAGTACTACATAATACTAATGATACACACTGATATTTGAATTAAATCTACTTTAGGCTCTCTAAATGGCTGACATCAACCACGATGCCGTTATATAAAAATACTCTAGTGGTATAAAAATGATTTGTCTTATATTTGAGTTCCAGACAGTGGGTTCCAGAAGTTCCCTAATACACACAACATTTTGTCATATAATTGATTTATTTTATGAGGATGATTATAACCCCATCTACTAAAGCTCATCTTACTCATTTTTATGAGGGGTAAATGAAAGTTAATAATTATTACGTTAGAAAAAATTGAACTTTTTTTTGTTTCGCTTCTGATGGATGAAACTAAAACAACACAATATTTAACAAATAATATAATGCGGGATTTGTGAATCTATAATTTATTTTCAATAAGAGGGAAAATTATTTGTATTATTTGATTATTATGGGTTACTAATACGAATCCTGTTCCTCCAATACTGTAACTTGAACCATAGTTGGTAATAGTGAAAAAAATAGTTTAATAATATACAAAATATGTATATAACTAAAGTGGAAACCACCAAAAGACGTCGAATAGTCCTTAAACTGATCAAAGAATAGCATTTCCAGGGGCGTACACAGGGACTGTAGCCCTCAAAATATAGGAACTTTTGCTTTATACTAACAAATTTGATATTAAAATCTAATCTATCATTACTACAATTATCAATTTCCAAAATACTGTTCTTCAACCCACTCTAATATACATTCTACATACTGTAAAAAGTGTATTAAAAGAAGAAAAAGAAGACGAAAATAATAATAACAATAAATTATTTTCATGAGTGCAGATGGAAAAAACTAAAAAAAACTTAATATATGATTTCTTTTACTTCTTCCTTTTGGATACCTCCAATTCACAGGCTGAAGCAAAGAAGAGGAGGAGGGGAGAGTTAGTTGTTCCTTCACTTTTCAGCATGTGGTCTCGTTACAATACTTAGCTCACACTCAAAAGTTGTCTCATAGGAACGAAGTATATGTATATTATGTATGTAGGGTATACATGGATTGTGGAAGGATGATGATGACCTTACTTACTGAAGAAGAAAAAAGAAGCAAAATAAACAAGCGTGTGACAGGATATGGAGAGGTTCAGTGATAACACTATTGACTGATGATGTACGACAGGTCTACTGTATTATAATTAGTAGGGTTGTCAACTCTCAGGAAAATAAATAAGGAACACCTCATTAGCGGGATCGGGAGGGGTATTTTTTTCCAAATATAGGAGATTCTGTTCTTCAAGGGACGATTGGCCACCCTTTTTCCCACGATTGTTCAACTATTTAACCCTTAATTGAATTAGATGCGTAGTTTTGAGGAGCATGAACACAGTGAAAACAAATTAATTCACTTTAATTATAAACAAAATCTACTGAATAAAAAAAAATCTATCATTAGCAAGAGAAACCTGTCTTGCTTATATACAACTCTATATTCATTAATATAAAACAATAGATAGAAAGTAAAACATCCATCCTGAAGTAGTGCATCGATAGAACATCTGTTGAAAAATTATTAATTTATTTGTACCTCAAATTCATTTTCCAGTGGCATTTTACTGGTTTAAGGGTTTTAGTCCCTCCAGCCCACCCTCTGCAGACGCCCTTGATTAAGGACTGCCTAACAGACTAACTTGGCTTCAATATTATATAAGATAAATATCCCACACATCTTCAGTTTTTTATGAGTAACCTCACACGTGCTCACTCAATATTTAGTTGTTATCTCCTCAAAAAGGAAAAAATTATTATAACAGCTTGAAAAAATAAAATAAAAACAATTTTTCAAGTTGACAACCACAATAAAACACCCACACTAAATAAGCTTAAGGTTTACTAACCAAAAATATGTAATCCTAGTTTCTTTTTTAATATGAGGGGCTGAGCTTTAGCTACACATGCTCTTTGCGACATTTTAATTTCTTAAATAAAGTTGTAACACATGAAAACTATTTTTTTCAAATATGGAAACCTACAAATTTTGCTTCATTAATAATAATAAGTGTGTAATTTTAATTGATGAATATATAACATCAAATAATAGCTAATTCATAATACAAATGACAAAAAATGTAGTTAAATATAGGTTAATGAGACGTGTAAATTTTAAATTGTACAATCTGCTTATTTTTTGAAAAACATGTATAAAACATAAATATACATTTTTTGGCACATCTACCCGTTATGTGAAGTGCACTATTGTGCCATGCGTACAGTTTAAAGAACAATATAAAAACATTATTAATTTGTTTTAACAGTTATGAATCCGTTTTAAATATTAAAATTATTGTTTCCAAACGATGTATAGAAGCTAACAAATATAAAGTGATCCTACTTATGTATACAATATATGTATTTATGAATTGCATTGAATGAAGTTTGAGTAAATAGGGCGAAGCTCCATAAAATATGTTCATAATACATATGTAAATATGCAATGATGTGATAGAAAAATATAAAGAGATTGACAAAGATGTATTTCTAAATAAAATCATTTAAAACCTTTACTTTTCTTCAAAGACCATTAATTAACTATTTAGCGATAAATAAGCAATAGTGTTGGTCTCGGCTATTAATGAAACTTGAAAAAAAAATCAAAAACTCAACTCTATTATACATATTCAACAATTTTCTGAAAATTACTCAAACTCCCCGTAATATTTTTTTTTAAATCACTACTTTATTTAAAATGTAATGAAAAGTAAAATATCTAGAATAACTCATAAGGATATTCAAAACTTAAAGAGTCATTCCTAGATAAAGAAATAAATTTTATATATACAGGGTTGGCCAAACGTCTGAAACTTCTTAGACATGGCGGGTAAAATTTTGGAGGTAAAGTATACTACTTACAATTTGATTGTTTATTATGCAATTTGATTTCAATCAATACCTCTCTTCTGATATAGAAAGAGGACCATTAAGATATTTTTATTAGTCAAGATGCATCAAAACAACCAAATCTTGGCCTCATCATTAAAATATGTATCATTAGACCAAAGAACAATTCCAAAATGGGTGAATAGTCGATCACTTTTGGTTTGGGCTGGGATTTTAAGTAAAAGAGATAAGCTTCCTTTGGTTTTTATTCTGGAGGGCCTCCGTATGATAACGGGTGACTACATTTCATATGTTTTGGAGCCTGTGGTCCTTGTGTGGTTTAAAGAGAATTAATTTAAAACGATTAAGATGACCTTTCAGCAAGATAGAGCTCCAATAAATACCAGCCTTCAATGCCAAGAGTGGCTTAAAGTAAATATTCCTTATGGGACAAATCTATGCTGGCCCTTTCGAGTCCATATCTTAACTCCCTCAACTACTTTGTGCAGGGTTATTTTGAGTCGAAGGTAAAAACACGTCAATATTTAAATTTGCAAGATCTCCGTGCCTCAATTCAGATAGAATGGGTGAAACTTCCCAAATCTATGATATGTGCAGCATGCAAAGCATTTCAATCACGTCCAAGGGAAGTAATCAATAAAGGAGGCAGTTATATTAAACAATTAATCAAATATATGGAATAAAAATTAATTAGTATTCAAAAAAATTTAGTTAGAGTGCTTTTCCCTATGATCAATTTATCACTCAATATATAAAATTTAAAAAGGTTTAAAACTTATGGCGACCCATGCATAAAGACTTCAAAGAAGATTTCTAGGTCAGATGGAGTAAATGTAATGCTAAAATTTTTACTTATACTTTATTGGTGCAACTCCGTCTGACCAATTAAAGGAACATTAAAAAAATAATCACCAGTGTATGAAAGAGAAAGTATATCACTGATGATTTTTTTGTTGTTGGACTCACAGTACAATTGAGGATAGACATTGTATTACTTCCTACGTATGTCCTTGTAATATACGGAATGGGATTAGTGTATATTTCATTTATCTTCTAACTGCTCACAGCTAATCTAATGAAGTGTCATGCCACCTAGGCTCCTCTTCTCCAAAATATTCTTATAATTGTTAGGAGTATTATGTTAATTTTCGTTTTTTTAATATACGTAAGTTATATTTTTTACAATACTAACTATTGTATCACTATACTGAACTACACTACTATACAATATAAACGTACTTCATTCATTGAACAATATATTATTGAACCAATTATTGGATTATATTCATTCAAAATCATTCTTCTTCTAAGTTAAGATAATTTCTTTAAATCGAGTAAGAAATTGATTATTATCAATTACTCATCTATTAAATACAAATAAATCATTCATACCTCACTCAAATTACATATAGATACAAACAAGTAAATGTATATCCTAAATGGAGTACGCACCAACATAGGATATATTGTAAACTGTATGTCTATTCTAGAGATGTAAGGAATACTTCAAATGTGGAATTTTTTTTTTGTTTCTATTTCTTCAATTAGTCAAATGGAGTTCCAACAATTAGGTATAAGTATACATTTCAAAACTACAATTAATCCATCTAAGACCTACGAAAGTGGAGTCAATACAAATTTTATTTGTACATATATTTGTCTAGGAGCAATCAGATATTGAACACACGCACATTGATTTCAGGAAAATAATGTCTTTTGATTGCGTTGTCCAGTGAGCTGCGCCACTCTATGTTTGAATCTTTACTCTAACGTAGTGATTTCTAACCGGGGCTCTGCAGTGTATCGTCAAGGATCCCACGATCTTGCTAAGGTCATCTCGTAATGTCTTTTCACAAGAAATTAAATTTTTCTTTAAAAAATTTGAAATATTAAATTTTTAGAAAAACAAATTCAAATATTAAATTTTTTGAAAAAATTCAAAAATCCAGAGCTATTGCCAAAAAAATAAATTGTGTTACAATAATGAGGTAGCATATGATCGACAAAATTATCCCGCTTTTATTCAATGTATTTGTTTTTCAGATAGTAAAGAGGAAAATGGCTCCTTGGCACGTCCGTTTTGGGCACCCATGGGTATGATAAAAGAAATACTTGTTTGTATGAAATCACAGTTGACGTTATAACCTGGAGATAATTAAAGTATTATTGGTTCAGACACGAGATTTTAGATCATGGGGTTGATAATAAAAAACGATTTTTTAGAAGATTGATGTTTTTCTGAGAACCATTTCAGATATTGAATTAGATTCAGCCTAATAAATTATGACCTTAATTTCCAAAGCGAAACGTAGAAATAGTGTAAATATAAACAAGTGATTATTCAAATAATCAAATGTGTATAGTATATACAAATATTTCTAGTAATAAGATGAAAATTCAAGAATTCGTTTATTTGTGACGTCACAAATATTTGTATTTGCAACTCAGGATTATCCACATTTGCTAATATGTGACACATTAATATGTATTACCATCTGCGTTTTTAGATATTCAATTAGTGATGTAATTTTTGAGATCCGTCATCAGACTAATTTTGTAATTTTCTGCTCTTCACCTCTGAAAGTCTTGGTCTCGACCTCTTCAAAACCTTGGTCTCACAGTCAAGGCCAACATCACAGTAACTAGATAAAAACTTTCCCTATCTAAAAAACAAGAAAAAATAAATATTTCGAGTAAGGAAAAAAAATTAAGAGAAAATAATAATTTTTACTGTTTTATGTACATGATCATAAACAATATATTTTATAAATTATGATACAGAGTGTTAACTCACTTAAAAAATTATACTGTATTGCCTTGTCAGCTGTTCTTTCTTTCTGCTTCTCTCCAAATTATTGTTCTGAACGCTGATTGATTGAATTTGGGTATTTTATTATTAAGTTCTAAATAATATTACAAATAATTGAGTAATAGTTACATAGTCGGGAAGAATAACTAACAACCAACTAAATCTCAATGTCTTCTTTTTCTTATTTGGAGAATAGGTTGCATTATGCAATAGAAATAACAATGTTGGGAAATAAATCAAGAATCACAAAATTTATACTTAAAAAAAAAAATTTATAATATGACCATCCCATGGTACAAGTAAATGATACACATTAATTTATAAAGTTTGAGAAGGGTCGACCCATCCCTACTCATGGATATAGTAAACGATATAATGAAACGGTGTTCTACATATGTACATAATATATTCTCTCTCTCTCTCTCTCTTTATGTTAGAGCTTTATACACAAGGTGTAAAAGCAAAAAGGTTCCTTTTTGATAACCCCACTATATCAAAAAGAAATTTGAAGAACAATAATAATTGATAAATGATTTAATAAAAAATATTACAGATGTCATCAACTGGTCTAGATCAGTAAAGAAATAAATTATCTTAGACTAACCCAAATACTTACAAAATAATGTCCTCCATTCATAATTATCTGGGTTTAAACCCAGTATTAGCGTCAATGACATATTTTTCAGGATGTTTAATAAACTCCTTTTGAGGGGTAATGACAGTCTTTCCTTGGAAACTCTCAGTTTCTAATCCGACACATTTGTCATATTATAATTGTAAAACTAAGCCGACTATTGCTAAAGCCACCGATATTGACAATAATATGCGCGATCAGATTCTAATAGATTTCTTTACTTAGCTGTTCAAACATTATTTCTCGTCAGATTTTGATCAAACTCTATAAAACAATGTTTTTTTTGTTTGTAAATAAAGAATAATAAACAAGTTAGCCAGTTATTTTACAATGTGTAGATTTGGATTCGAGTATTACTCGAGCTCTTAAAAAACTTTTTCTTAAAAACAATTTTCTGACAATTACTTAAACGTGACTTGCAAGTATTTTTCTGGAAAAATCGACTTTATTTGATCTCAAATAATAATCAAAACTTAAAACATAGGATTAGTGAAATTTATAGAATCCAACATAAGGCAGTAAACATTTCTACAGCCACACTTTTCTTCATATTAAAATAGCAGTTAACGTATTAAAAAGTATACAAAATTCATTACATAATATGTGAAAATTCCGAAAAACTCGAACTTGACTCAACTTGAAAATGAGTACATTGTCCAATCACAAAACTTTACTCACCCCAGAACTAAAAAAATTGATTTCTACCGCAATTAGTCCAACTTTCCTGTTTTGACTGGGAAAATATAAATAACAATGGGATGGGGCATTTTTGCAAACGCACTCTGTAGGGGCAAACATACATATAATACATAATAGATCTATATGTATGTATGTTTCGTGAGAAGAGTTGAATGTAGTAAATTGTAATGAAAAAGCGGCGCTCGCCGAAGGAGAGTATTTTTTTTTTTTGTAATTTGAGGTAATCAATATTATAGGATTTATAATACTACGTTGTTGTATTGCTATATGTGTAGTAGACTGTCTCGTTTTTACTTAATATTTTTTCCATCTGCACAAAGACCTTTTCCACTAAAAACAATCACAAGACGGACTTTGAAAAGGTTTGAAACCTTTCAGACCATTTTTGGCATGGTACAGACCAACTTGATTTGACAAACTTTTTGCGTCGAAATGAAGCATTTTTAAGCCTTTTGTACCGCCCAAAATATTATGATAATTGTCAAAAATGGTACATTCTATATTTTTTAGTACTTGATATATTAGTAAAAAATTATAGTTCACCTTATTTTTAATAATGAAAGGGGTATAAGATTTGTTCAATTGCTGGCTATGTCTCTGTTTTATCAGTGATTAAAATGTTATTTTTGATCAACAACTCTATCACTTCCATTTTGCATGTTTGATAAAACAGTGAAACCGCAAAAGAATGGCAAGGTTTGACTGAAAAGTCCCATTTTTTTCAAATTAAAATGGATTGAACCACACCAAAAATGACCTGAGAGATATTTCATCCTGGAAAAAGTAAGGTTTTTATTATTCTTATTAGAAAAGTGCAATTGCAAAGTTATTCGTACTTTGATATATAACTTTACCCCAATTAATAACTGGTAAATACTTTGTAATTATGTTATCAGGAATATTAAGCAGAAAACAAAACAGTCTAGATTAGAGATTCTCAACTTTTTTTCAGTGATGTACCACATATAAAATATATTTCAGGGGAGTATTCCCCAATCATCGCGAAGCACATTTAGTTTCAGTGATGTATCACTTGTAAAATATTTTTTTCAAACCTGAACCACCCCATGGAGGGCCTCCAAGTATCCTAAGGGGTATTCATGCCCCAATTAGAGAACAATTTGTCTAAATTGAAGATCTAATTTTCTTAGCGGCTCACTCATTTTCACTCGTCAGATTTTGATCAAACTTTCACAAACCCAGCTTTATTGATTGTAAATTAGGAATAATGAACAGATTAGACAGTTATTTTGTAGCGGTGGATTTGAGTATTACTCGAACTCGTAAAAAACTCGATTTTATAAAAAAATACAATTTTGAACAACTACCGCATAATTAAAGCTATACAATTGTCCTAAAAATGTACAGTTTTGGTAGAAAAATTAAGTTTGAATGATCTCACCCAAAAAGGGCTGAGCAACATCCAACGTACGAAGGTTAGGTTTTTTATTGTCAACAGCAGAAAATCTTCTCTTGCTGGGAAAAACTACTGTTCACCCAAAAACGGGACAGCCTAATGTAGAAGCATAGTTTTGTTTAGAACCCCCTCCTCTTTCCTCATCGTTTTCACTTCTACATATACTGTATATGTATGATTGTAACTTTTGCTACACGCTGTTATTTTTATTATTCTTATAGACTTGTTATATTGTATTTAAAGAGTCGATAAAATGAGATAAGATTTTTTACTTCATTCTGTATTCTCACTATAAAAAAACAAAAAGAAAGAAAATTGTTAAATCCATGAAACCGCAATTTAAAATAAATTTATTTTTTATTTTTTAAATGATGGATTAAATACATACATTATATATATGTATGTACGCTGTACAGACATACATAGGGCAATTGAGACTTAATTTGCCTTAAAAACGCAATCAAATCATCCCTGCAATTATTACTTTATTAAATAATGTAGAGAATAATGTCAGAAATTGACACCTCGAAGTCTATTTTAGGAAGAGAGGGAGGTAATAAAAACATTATATCATATTATTATATATAATTTTGTGTTGGTCATACATATAAATGAGGTTTTTTTTCATTTGATCGGGATCTCGGGAAACACATTTTAGTAAATAATTATTAAAGTAAATGTTTTTATATTACATGCAGAGATAAATTTTATTTTCACTCATTTATTCTCAATTTCCTGCGCCCCCCCCCCTTTGCCTCCTCTCATGACCTCACTTTGAAAAAAATTGTCTTAAGCACCCTTTGTTTCCGGGAGCCCTGCAGGAAACTTGGGGCACTAGGCAATCTGCGTATAAAGTAGTTGGACTGGTTTGTATGCCATATGATTTCCTAGGCCCAAATTTTCTATCTACACCCTTTGTTTTAAGTACCTGTTATCAATCTGAGCCTGCATAAAAAATAACCATAAACGAAGACCGGAACCGAAACCGTTGAAATGAAAGAACCGAGACCGAAACAGTTGAAATGAAAGAAGCAAAAATATTACCGATAGAATCTTAACCGGGCACTATATTGCTTATATTATGGAAACTTTATACAGGATTCCCCGGATTCCTTTGTATAAACGATCCTAACTTAATTTTTTATAATGTGTGGCAATCAGGTTGTAGAAGTTTTAGCGATGTAACCGGGGTTTCATTCTAGATTTTTTTTTGAAAAAGAGTCAGTCACTATCATGCGTTGAAATAGCGAGGAACGTTGCCCAAAAATTGTTTGACAGAATATTTTATGAAATTAAACGAATCACAAATTCGCCACGAAGTTTGCACGCAAATAACTCCACAAAAAAGGATACTAGAGAAATTAAATTGATGCCATCAGATTTGGTGTCAGTAATGATTTTAAACTAGTGCGGTTTATTCAAATCAAGTAATTGAAACCTGATTTATTTTGAAAAAATAACAATTTAAAAAAAATTTACAGTATACAATCTTTTTATACAAGCTGAAACTTTTACAATATTCCAACTTGTAAACTTGTATATAACATAAAAAACATATACTTTGTGTACAAGTTAAAAAAATTACGTCTCATTACGTTTAATTGAATTACAACATTATTATCAACTAATAATTAATGCTATCATTTCATTGTGATCTGTTAAAATTACTTATTGATATACGAGTAATATAAGTATGGCTTTGTGAATTTTATAAAGTGCCAGAGAACCGTCTTATGAATTAGTAACTTACATCAGTCATAAATTACACCATCAATATATGGACAATTTAAAGAATATTCAATTATTGCATTATCTTCATCAAAGGTACTCAAAATTAATAATCTCATTTATGATATCACCTTTACAATTGCAATTTATACAGAGTGGTGGGACGCAAAACTTACCTCTGAAGACATGTTGAATAAAAAGTACCTATATACCTCAATATCTTAAAATATCTCAAATTAGTCTTGAGTTGTCTTCTTTTGATACTATAAAAATCAAGTTTAACATATTTAGTCATGCTACCGAAATGTTTTGAGTCCCCAATCTTTATACGTCATATGAGTATATATAGTTTCTGGAATTACTTACATAGCTGATGAAAATAATTGGAAACTCTTTACATTATACTTATTTATCATTAAATAGAATCAATTGTCATGGGCATTCGTAGGATATACTTTGGGAAGGAGGGTGCTGGGATTTGACAATTTTTGATAAAGTATTCAAAAATTAAAACTTGTTTGAAAAAGTATGCAACAAAAAATATTTAGAAAAAAAAATTTAAAAATATTAATATTTTTTCGAAAAAAAATTCAAAATCCACAGCTATTCAGAAAAAAGTAAATTTTTTAGAAAAAAAATTCAAAAACCACAACCCTATATATAAAAGATTAATGTACAAAAAAAAAAAACATCAAAAATTAAATTTCAAATATTAAATTTTTTGCAAAATAATTCAAAATTGTAAATTTTTTGGAAAAAATTTCAAACAACCATTGCTATTTAGAGAAAAGTAATTTTTTTGATTTTTTTTTTTTTTAAATTCAATTAGATATCAAATCATTAATCTTTCAAAAAAAATATATAAAATTAAATTTTCTAATAAAAAAGAAAATATCCTTGATTGTTTTCTTTTTTTTTTTGGGGGGGGGTGCTACAGGCCCTCCAGCCCACCTCTTCGGACACCTCTGATCATTGATAGAATGAATGTTTTCAAAACTTTTCTTACTAGGTAAGGAACTCTCACGTATTTATACTTTGTAATGTAAGGGTTACTTACAACGATGTATACACACTTAACCTACTTGACAATAAACGCAATCAATAAAAAAAATATATTTCATCTGTCAATACAATTATTTATAGAGGATACATGTGTGTAAGTTTATTATAACATAGGAATAACCTTCATGTTTATCAATACAGACGTTCATAATTATTAATTGGACATTAAATATGTGGACACGTCATATCTAATTTACATCGCTAGCTTAGATGTATAAACGGTATGTATCTATATTTAAACAATAAATAATTTATAATCTCTGATAAAAAAAAACCTAAACATTTTAAATATCAGATTTTCTCATTGCAAAAGAAAATTTGCTAAGTAGTTCTATTAAAAGTGCAAATAATGGCAAAATTACATATTAATAGATAGAGTTGCATATAATATTATAATCTTAACGCTTGACAATTTTCTTTTTGTAGCCAATGTAAATAGTGTTTTTTATTTACAAAGCTTTTATAATTATTTCATGATTCTTTGAAGAGAACACAGAAGTTTAAAGTAGGGATGGGAGGACTAATAATCGGAATCGCCAATTGGAGAATCGGCTTTATTTTCTTGAATTGCAATCGGTATCCGGAAAATAATGTTTAATTTGCAATTTTGATTCTTATTTAATAACTTTTTTAAGCCATAAAAAAATAGCCCCCTTCAAATTAAGTAATTTTTCCATTTACAAAATAATTTATTATTTTAAATTTAATTACATCTTTCCAATTTCTATTAACAAATAATTTAATTTTTCAATTTTTTTCAAAAATTTTAATAACTATTGATTTTTCAAATTTGTTTACAAATATTTGAAATTTAAATTTTTTTTAAAATTTCAAATAACAAAATTTAATTTTTGAAAGTTTTTTTGAGATTGATGGAAATTTCGAAATTTCTGACCTAAAATTTTAAAATTAAATTTTTTAGAACAATTGTAAATTTTGGAAAAAAATTTCTCCACAAAATTAAATTTTTTGTGAATAGCTGTTTGTATTTAGTATATCAGGGATTGAATTTGGAGGTTGTAGCTGATTTAATCAGCCGTAATATCAGCTACGCTGATTTTTATGTTATTCAAACTGTCGAGGTTATCACGTCCTTTTTCGTTTGCTTTTATTTTCATACAACACCAGGTCATATTTTATACCACCATTGAGTATCAAAATATTTATAGGTCTTACATTCTATTTGCCTTAGTTAAATGTTTCCTCTGCAGTCGCTTGATTGAAAAAATTAGTAACACATTTAAAAAAAAAATTATCATTTAAAAAAAGTTATTTTGAAGTAAAATGATATATTTTTTAAATAGGTCATTTTAAAACTTTTAAAGAATATTATTCTTTAAAAAAAACCATCATTAACTGAGATATTGCCATAACTATTTTAAAAATGCACAATAAGAAATTTTGGCATTTCTTATTAAGTGTCATTCTAAATGTAATAAAATAAGCTTAAAATTTATATACAAAAAAAGGCCCTATATTATATTTTATAATAAGTCGAAATACGCTGAAGTCGGCACTGCACTCAGTTATTATTTATTATAATTATCACAACCCAGATTGGAATTTAGTCCATGTGCAATCTGTTTTGAATAGGGTTGCTGCACTAGCTCAGTTCTCTGAACCCAGTTCTCCAATGACGTAAAATAAAGAGTTGTTTTTTTTTGTAAATCTCTATCTAAATAGAGAAGGGAGTTAAACTCAGATTCCATTTTAGTTCTAATTTTCTATTGCAATAATATATTTTATGTACCCTGAACAAAAAATTGAATTTGCAGCATTACCCCCGAATATTACTTTTTCTTATAAATGCTCCTTTAATTTTAATATTACTGTAATTTTCCTTCTTTTTTTGATATATTTATCGAGGGTTCATACGATCAATTATAAATTTTAGTCTATTCTATGAATAAAAGAGTAATTTTTAATTCATGGTCCTCTTCACTTGTAGGGAGATAGGGGGCATCATGGCCCATCACTTCTTTTCAATTAATAAAGTATTGATAATCTTTATAGAAATAGGTTATAATTATATATTTTCTATTTTGGTTCAGAAATAGGCTTTAAATAAATACTGTTTAGTATTTGTCCAATGTCTCTATGTGAAAAATGTCGGAGTTACAACTAGTGCGTTTTTTTACGCATCGTTGTCAGTGCCAGAAAGTTGCAGTTACTGATGGCATCTACATTCGGACTGCCTAAAACGTCAAAATGTATAATCCAATATAGCTAGAAGATCCACTATGAAGAATCTCATAGCTTATATTATTAAAAAATTCAATGTATAATTTAAAAAAAGATATATATGTAAAAAAAATATGAATCTCTCAGGATTTTGTTAAATTTTCTAGTGGTCCCATTTTTTATGTGGGTGTACTAGCAAATAGTCAATATTACCATGCTATGTTTTCCAATTTTAATGCCAATTTCATTATGTCATACCTAATAAAAGGATGATCGAGGCCATTGAAGCAAAATACTTCTTACTTGATCATCCATCTCTAGTAATGTTTGAAATTGGATTCCGAATTCCACGAATTGAAGGATAGTTCATCTTATAGTCAGAGAGTTTGCCACGGAAGATTTCAACACAGAAGGTTTATCCCCTGACATTATTTATATGACCTAGAACATATTGAATTATTTTTTTGTTTGCCTGATCGCTCCAGTTGGGTCTGTCCTCCAGACCCCCCTGAAAATAGCCTCTGGACCGTTCTTTTAACCATTAGGTATATGAACAAAACTTGCACCAATGTATAGTACTATGTCAGGACATCATAAAAAACAAAGACTGACAAAAAATTCCATAGTAAAAGTGGGGTCAGACCCCCCCCCCAAGTCGCCCCAAAAAACGTTGATTTTATGGTTCATTTCAACCCATAAAGTACATAAACAAAACTTGCACCAATGTATAGTACTATTTCTGGGCATTATACAAAAAAAAAGACTGTTTACCAACTTCTGTCCAGTAAAATTAAGTCAACCCCCAAAAAGTACACCCCCCCCCTTAAATTCAAACAATATCTTGATAATGCTTTACATTATAACAATCTCAATTTCACCATATTTCTAGTTACACATATTATTATAAATACACTTTATAGATACATATTTAAATAAAAATTACAAATAAATTTGCCATGGATAGTGTGGATTTAAAATCTCCTCTGCACTTTCCTCACTAGTATTGTCATATTAGTCAACATGTACTTAAAGAAAAAACACAAAACAAATAGAATTTAATCAAGATCATTTTCTAAACAATTTTATCAATTTACCAGTTTTAAAATTTAGATAAAATGTAATTTTGAATTATGTAGCATTATAAAGGAATTTATTTGGACAAATTTCTGGCATGAGAATTTTGAGTTTTTAAACTGAATTCACCCTTTTTATCCAAAGTATGCACAATTTTGTTTATTTTAGCCAATAATTGGGGAATTTTGCATGCTTTTTCAGTTGCTAACACTTTCAGTTTTTCTAGAAAAATTTTGTACCCACAAAATTTTGTTACGAAAATGTGCGATTCTTAACTCACCTTATGCAACATCTTCCTAGAAGAGATCTGTCACGGTGCAAACAACATCTAATGATTTTGTAGAAGAATCGCCTAAAAACCACACAAACTAATGGCAACCATTTATATTCTTCCATCCAAACTCTTGGGGAGATAATTCGGCTTGGGTTGATCTAGTTATCCACCGTCTTGCAACTAAATGAGTGTGACATATCTTTTGAAGAAGTGATCTTGAACATGGTGGTAAAGAACAGCCATCCAACTTTTGTACACATGTGATTTTTTGCTCAGCTTTCTTTGGTTTCTACTTGTCCAAAAACAACTGGAACCCCACTTCATTTATATATGTTATTTTCTTTTTGGTGTACATCTGGCACACAAACTTTTCAACAGCGGCAATAGTGGATATGATTTATGTATGTATGATGTTTCAGATGTAAGTTCAAGATAGCTATAAGTTGACTGTGCTTGTTTTATTTTCTGGAGGAGCTTTAGTGGTATTATTTTCCCCTTTCCATTAAATGACGATGTATAGTCACAGCCCGTGGATGATAGACAGGTCGTGATTTGCAGAATGTATCACCAAAAGCTGCATGCATCTGAGTAATACTGATATATCGCAGAGTGTTGTTATTTCGTAATCCAGATTCTATCCATTTCTTCAATGAAGGGCCGTAAGAGGAGCAGCAGCCTAGGCCAATTATTATACAATCGGTATCCGATGTGCGGATAACAAAAATGTTTGAAGACAGTATATTTGCGAGATGGTAAAACATAGAAATATCAGCTTTTTCATGATCGCTACACAGCCCAGCTTCTAACTTCTAACGACTCTTCCATCGACAAACATTGTAACCGAAGTATGTATTTCTTAAATTAGCAGACAGTGTTTTCTGTTGCAAAACACAAACGAAGCTATCATCCTCCCAACTGTCTACTAAGATCTTGATCAATGACTCTTTAAAACTGGTATTTCTGAGATTGAATCCAGTTACTTGCACGTTTCTGTGATGGTCCAGTAATATTGTGTGCAACAAAAGATGAAGCCTTTGAATCTCTCTCGCAGTCTTTGACTCATGGAAACAGCCATTTGTCAGACACAAGTTGAATAATATCTCCATCTGATGAAAGCATCTTCTTGAGAATAAAGTCAGAGATTGCACCAAATCTGGATGGAATAGAAGAGTTCATCTAAAGATTTTCTGGAGGGTCTGGAGGCCATACCCAGCAGGGGCAGTCAGGCTGACAAAAAAAAATCAATGTTCTAGGTGACATAAGTAATGCCAGGGTGTCAAACCTTATGTACCTTATGGGTTATAAACTTCGGTGGCAGGCTCCCAGACTATGAGGAAAACAACCAGATCTTCTAAGGTAATAGAGTGGACTCCTTCTGTGTGAGTGAGATACCAGGATCAAACAATAAAGGGATCCATTCATGATATGTAGATAATTTTAATATTTCAAAATGGGATCACTTAAAAACAGAAAGAAAATTCTTGGAATTGCATATTTTTTTAAACTTATACATTGAATATTTTTCTATTTTATATCCTATGATATTCATCATCACTATGCATCATGAATAAGTTATAAAAGTCCAAAGATGAATGTCGTTTTTCATCCTTTTTCAGCCTAAAAATGGAAATCTATCAAGTTTAAAAGAAGAGACAAAATCAATTAAAATATTTTTTATGATAAAAACACAGAAGTATTGTATAAATTTGTCATAATTGATTGTATAATACTTTAGAAGGGGCGTTTCTCTCTATTTATCAATGGAAATATTAAACTTTTACTCATAGTTAATATGGATGTCATTTGGGAAAATAACTGTTACATAGCTATGTCAATCTAAAAATAATCATAACGAGTATTAAAAATACTCGTTAGGGTATTTCAATGAAAGTTCGATATCATTCATCAATATCGAATCCTTTTTGCAAAAAAATAACATTGTTGCATCGAGCATGTACGCTAAATTAAAAAAAAAAAAAAAGGAGAGTACATAATATAAATTAATGAATATGACATTATATGAGAGGTTTAACGAAGAAACGTCTGAAGCTAAAGCCAAGCACATCATATTAATAAAGAAAATGAGTTTAAATATATTTTGCCTTGTAGATCCTAAGCATTTTGTAGCGTGAAGTTTTATGTTGTTATCAACTTCTCAAGCTGTATCAAAATACTTTCATTCATGACTAGAGAACATCTCAATATTGAGTAACTACGTGTGAGCGTACTCATGAAAAACAGTGAGTAATACTCATGATTTGTTAGGGAGATATTTTCTATATTTTTAAAACACAAATCTTTTAATAAATATTTTATTTTATATAAATTATTATGTCTTTTCGTCGAACCCTAATAACTCCGGGCAATTCTGGATTTACATGTACTACCGATAGTAAGTTATAAAGTCATTAAAACTCTTATAAATAATATTTAGTATTTACTTTTGAATTGAAACATTTCAAGGATAGTGAATGACTAGTCAAAATTATATGACTTATTTATGAGGTAAATATTATTGATCAAACACGCTCCAATAACTTTTTTTCGTTTCGAATTAGCCTCAAGTTATTTTTATAGACTTATTTTATAACTTCGGAACCAATCCTCATTGTTACTCTCCGTCTTTCATGAGCAAAGTATTATGTATTCAATTTATACTTAGCATGTTGTGACCTATATTGTATCACACAACCTTGCCTAATAGTAGAAATTTTAAGAGGCCCAATATCAGTAAGTAGTTTGCCAATTCCTTCCAACTGAGGAAGAATTATTGAAAAATTGTTCACCGCTTAACAAGAACTTGTTCAAATTAAACCCCTGAGCTATCAGAATATCTTGTTATAAATCTGAAAGACGCATCAGTATTGGTTGTAACCTTTACTTCATTATACTTAAGTGTGCATATTATATAGGTAGTTTTTGAAACACAAATCATATTCATACCCTGCAGGTAAATATTTAATATGCAAAATGGGTAAAGTTGAATTATTTATTGCTCTTTTAATAATTAATAAAGTATTTGATCATAATTTAATTAAAATCTCATCGTTACATACATACTTGTTCAGGTTTTTATTAATAAATAAGAGGAACACTAAATTAATTAAGTGGTTTAAGAAATATATATATATTGCAATTCCTTATCAACTGTAAAATTCATTCTTTTTTATTTCCCCTGAAGTTGTTTTTTTTTTTCAAGAAAAAAAATTATATAAGAAAATTAACTTTTGCAAACTTAGTTAGTTTATCTCCACATATATTTATGGTTTTATATTTTTTAATCTATATAATCATTAAATAGTTTAATATGTTTATATACCTATATTTTAAGTGTACATAAAACTAAAAAAATATGAGACTTACACCTGTGGCTTGTTAAAAACACAATTTCAAAAAATATGCAGATATATACTAGGTTGAACTTTTGATTCAATTAGAACCAGGTATTTACTAGACATGAATTAATCTCGAAATGCTTTCTAATCTGATACAAAAAAAAAGAATATTTTTTGATCCAATATTACGATCTGATCTGATATTTTACAAGTGGTTAGATGTAAGCAGTGTTTTTTTTTTGTCACAGTTGGTTTGGTTTCCTAAGGATACAATATTTTAATAAATTTAATAATGTATAAGTAGCTTTTTAGTAACAATACTTTTATAAGGTTCTAAAATGTAACGGGTTATTTTGTAGTTGTAATAACTTTGAAACATGTTTCTAAGTTATCTTGTTTTAGCCCTGGTTGGCTAATGCTTTACTTCATCGAAGAAGCTGACTATTAAGAGACAAATTTATTGAAATCAATATATTTTAGTTATACAGTCCGGATACATCAATTTTTCCCTCGGTATGCTAATGATTGCAAGATGACCGTTTAAAGAACTTAAATCAATTTTAATGGAAAATAATTTGACAAGCCGTGGTAATGAATAAATCTTATCTTGGATTTTTTAACTAATCTAATGACCAGAGGGGAAAACTCTGTGTTGTACTCTTTTTAAATGTACATAAGTCATAATAAGTGCATTCTTTAATTTATCAAAGTGTGATTACTCAGTGTATTAAACATTCCCTTGCCCCAAAAATTAAACAACAATTTATTTTCAGTTCTCTGCTTTCTTTTAATTGAATGATAGATGATCTCTGAGCAAACATCGAAATTTATAATAATTTTCTGCAATACGGATACGATGCAGATATTAAATAAAAAAAAGAGGGAGGTGTGGCACTTTGGGGGGGGGAGAGAGGGTGAAAGTTCTTTAACATGGGTCAATACCAGAAAATTTAATTGTAAATCAACAAACCTTGCAGTAATATAACTGCATTGGCCTTTTCACTTTCTGAAAAACAATTGCAATGGAAAGTTGCCTGATTATGTTGCTATCTATAAATGAACACGTTATTTTTATAAAACTACCCCCTGTTCTCATTTGAAATAGGCTCCGGCGATGATGGCTGCCATTTGTCAATAAATAAGGAAACAAATATTTCCTTAAAATTTTACCAACCGATGAGTAATTATCCGCAGGATACCCTTTTTTGAGGGTAGTATGATGATTTTTTAAAATGATGTTCCAGGTACGAGCCCACGGATACAGGTAATACCAAGATCCTTCCCTTCTTAGCACAGCTAACGACTTTCGACTTGAATTGGTCTCGAAAGCTAAGACTTGAGATTTAGCTTGGACTCGAAAGTCATTTCAATTTTTTCATTAGATATTAATTTCTCTTTAGAGTATATTTATTTTTTGAGGTATTGAACAGGACTTGATGAAAATATTCTAGCACTCTAACTGGACTTGATGAAAGTTTGAAGGACTATTGAGGAAAGACTTGAGACTCTACTTGAACTTGTAATATAATGGCTTTTCCTCCACCTCTGCTACTTAATCTTAGGTATGTAATTAAGGATGGGTACATTTTACAGTCTACATTTACCTGGTATTTGGTTACCCTAATTATAAACGTTAAATATTCTTAAATAAAACGTGACTTTAAATTAAAAAAAAGTTGTTGTCGTTTTGTGTGTTGATAGAAAATATATTCACGATATTAGACTATTATTGATCATTCAAATAGGGCGTGTTATGTTTGTATATACATATATAGGTAAACTATACCTACAAAAGATCATTTGAATGTATTGTACACACACAAATAGGTAGGTACTCATCGTCTTTTACCTGTTCAAGCCTATCATACAACACGCAATTAATGTTTCATGTCATACTATATAAAAATAAAAGAAGTTTTCTCCTCTCCATTGACCTTGTGACGCTGCATTAAAATCTGTCAATCAAATCATATATCTACATATAAAAATGTATCTAATAACATCTAAGGACGACCTACCTGAAGTCAATTATTTAATCAACGTATTAAAAGGTCTGTAAGAGGAGTTAATAAGTGGTTTGACTCCAACCTATAATGATTACGTTACCTTGTATATATATTGGAATGAGACAAGTTCGTTTAATTCCCGTCTTCTATATTTTGAAGAATGTAGATTATGAATTTTAAATTGCTCTATAATGTCTTGGGTGGTACTGGCCTTAAATTACATTACTGTGAGGAACTAAAATCAATGAAAAAGAAAAACAATAGATTTTAATAATATTTATGTCTATTTTTACTTCATCAAAAACATCGACAAAAATATTGGAAAACAAAATTTCAATACTCTAATAGATAGATCGAATTTCAAAAAGAAAAAAACTGGGTATATAATAAATATTATTCTTTAATTTATTTAAAATCCATTATTTATTCTTTTAACGCAATGCCATGTGTAGAATTTGCCTTTCAATAACCCAAGAAATTATACACTTGCGACTTGTCAACACAAAAGCAATTTACGATGTATTTTCTGAAATACAATTGTATTCTAAATCCAATCATATTAAATTTCTATTAACTAATTAATAATATAAATCATTTGGAAGTGCTGAATATTGCAGGACAAGATTGCAAAAATATAATTCAGTAGTGGAAAAAAGTTAAAATATATTATATTTGAAATGTGATATCGGAACTAATCAAAGCGTCATTTATCAAATCAAGGATCTGAATTGCTTAACCCGTAGCCCAAGAGCTGTATTTAGGTCCGCCTAATCTTTAAATGCAACTCATTACTTATTCTCGCTTTATAGTAGTATTTTTAGCAAAACTATCAGAATATTATCAAAACACATAGAGGGTGCATAATCCGTACAAAAATTTAAAAAAAATATATTTGACATCATCTTGTATTTTCTGCGACTCTAACAGCAGGGGCGTCCTCAAGGATGACGTGGTCTGGAGGGTTGTAGTGTTCTACAAATATATAAACTTTTGAAAAATTATGGCACTAAGGAAAAAAAATTAATTAGAAAACAGAGGAAATTTTTAAAGATTTATTGTCTTAAAAAAAGTTATCGATCAATTTATTAAAAGTGGAGTAAAAATTTTAATGCCCCTGTACAAGGTTGGCAGATTGATTCTTTTAAAGCAATTTGGCCTTTTTTAAAGCAGTTTGGCCTAAAAAATTAGATTTGGCCTTATTTTATATTTGACCTAATTTGAAATAGATTTGTATTTAATATTTTGGTTTTAAAGCCATTTTTCATGAAATTTAAAATAATAGGTATTGTGGCCCATTAAAATATTTCAAGTGGAAATGCGGCTCATTGTATTAAAAGATTGGACGTTCTTGATCTAAACTACAGCTAATATTTATTAATGTTCTGAATCCATTCAAAATGTTAGAATATGAATTGCATAGTTATATTTATGAAGGAAAACAATTAATTTGAAATTACTCATTTTTTTATTTTAATTCAAGATTGTTTTTATGTTTTAACAAAACATTTCTTAATTCTTATTAATTATTCTGATACTTTCATGATAATCATTGGAGTGTTTAATAGGTTTGTCAATCAAAAAATAAATCTAATAAAAAAATTTTTAAAATAGTTTAGAAGTAAAGATATACTCAAATTTTATAGAAAATAATATTATAACTTATTTTTCCCATATGTTTGTTTCACACAAATGTTCACCTCAAAGATTTTTACATTCCCGAACGTTGAAAGAAAAAAACCTTTTAAACATTCTTCTACATTGTTCCTTCGAGTGTATACACGTTTATATATATATAGGTAAATTAGATCTGCTCAAACACTATAAAAAAACTTCCAAAAATGCATTTTTCATACATTTAAAGGCCATGTGGTAGGGCTTCAAAAAAGTTTTAACAAAAAAAAAAATCAATAACTCCACTCTTCATAATCAAATAACTAAAAAATGTACTAAAAATAACAATATTAAATTCTTTTTTACAGTTTTAAGGTGCTTACACAGATAACCCCACATGTATGTGATTCATAAGGAATTTTTATATAATATACGACTATATTATATGTGCTTCAAATAAAAATAAATAGATTAATGAACTTAGAGTTACCTTTTCATTTATTTTCATCGCTTATTGAAGTGATAAAAAGATTTAAATTCCGAAAGTTAATCGCTCTTTGTCTTAATTCTTTTGAATTTATGTATTTTAATTAGTGTTAGATTAAATACAAAAATTTCGAATTCGCTCGAGTTTGAATTTCAGATATATTATGTTTATTTTATTTTCTAAGAATTACCAACTATATAATTTATCATTATCTTCGAGTTCATGTTTGTATACTTTGTTACTCCGTTACCGGGGTACTACTGTATTTAAAACGGTACTATACAAATTGATATTGGAACCAGTTCTTGCAACTTCAATACATTATAAAACAATGAGCCTGCAGATTACTTAATACCTCAAATTTCCCACCTCCCAACCCCTGACAATGTTGTTTTTATAAAAAAAGCAAGAATAAAAATTTTATTCTATTATAAAAATCCTCTAATTTATCCTCTCCCAATTGCCGTTTACGACATTCTTTTTCAAAAAAGTATCGAAAAATACAGAAATACCGCTATATATGTGGGTTATGGAACCGATACCAAGATATGAGTATCATGAGAAAACTTGTTCAAGTCAAGTCATTTTTTTCAAAAAAATATTTTTGGGAGTTTGAGTAATTTTCAGAAATATGGCAGCTTATGTTCGTGTTTGAATATACTCGTACCTAACACTAATTTTAATGCATTTCGTGTAACATATAAACATTTACAATTTATTAGTTTATAGAAAAGTTATCATTGGGTGAATTTAAACGTAAATATCCAAGTGGAATTAGTTCCTCTCCAATATTCATTGATTTTATTTTATTTTTCAAAACTTATACAACTAACTACAAATTAGTGGTCATGCAAAGATATGTATGTACATATAAAGGCAAAAATGATGGTGTACTCTACTTCATTAGTAATGAAGCATTTCTTCCCATAAAGGAAATATTTCATTTTCAATTAGCTGATATATTTACATAAGATACCTTCTAATCACTTTATGTCTACACCTACAAAAGTTCGTGTCTAAGAGTGTTTATTTATTAAAACAAGTTTTTTTATTCTTCTCCCTGTATAACTTATACTTTTGAATTACTTAGAGGGATACATATTAGACTGTCCTTTTTTCCGGAAAATATTTTTTTCCCCTGCACATTGGCATTTTCTGTTGGGAACGATCAAATAAGTAACTTTTACAAATTTTGACATCTCTCAGCCCATTTTTGGCAAGGTACATATATTTTATAATTTTCTCAACAACTACATCTTCTAATAGGGTTTAATTTTGCAAAATGACTTCTGTTCTATATCTTTAATATAAAAACATCCCTTTTGTTTAGTTTTGAGGTTATTTGTATAAAATACTGAATTGTTATGAGATGTTTCAATGATTTGCAATTCCCTTGTTTTATCAAACATCACACGGAAAAATTTGACCCTAGTTGAAGCCACTGTTGTTGACAAAACGGAGGAACGTTATCTATAAAAATAAAAACAAATATCGACACCTCACTTTTGATTGTGTACTTAATATCTGAGAATAGCGTGATTACTGGCTCTAAGAAATAATAATGCAGCAGCAAGCGTGTGTAGCTAATTCTCGCCGTGTCATTTTATAAAAGAAAAGAAAAAGGAAGTACACATTGTATATGTATTGGTGAAATAAAGCTTGTCTTTTCTATTTGTCTGAATATAGATAACTAATATCTTCAAGCAATGCCAGATAATCCCACTAATCTTTTATAAAACAGGGAAAATTCAAAACAATCAGTCCTAAAAATGACCAATTTCGACCCAAAAAACCAATTATCTCCAAATTAAATTGATTTGAACTACGGCAAAAGTAGCATGAACTTTGCTAAAGTCATCTTTTTGACAGTCCCTAGCAAAAAGTTCTTTCTGCGTGGCAAAAAAAATTTAAACTCGAAAAGGGGACGGTCTAACTAATACATACTACATAGGTAGGCAATAGATATTAATATACCTTTCTATTCATTGTTGATAACAAGTTTCCTACGTCTTTGTTGTCTTCTTTGAAAGTCTCTTTCTCTCTCTCCCTCAAAATAAAAGAGAGTTTACTTGGCATTAAATGGCTTAACATGTGATATTTTATTATATTGTAGTGTACATAGTATTGTATCGGTCCTTAACAGTGGCGTAGAGCAGATAAGATTGAAGAATTTGTAGGAGAAGAGGACGGATTATTATTTATTTAAATCCTATAAGTAACAAGATGTTTTGTTAACTATCTATATGAAAACACTATGCTCCAACTTGGCGTTGTATTTGTAGTATTATGCAATCTGTAACGTCAGTTTTATATAAAAGTTTTTGACAAAAGATATATATCATAATGTGACTTTTTTGTTTATTACAACCTTTCCTACAAAGATAGGGGGAGAAAGGATTGACATAGACTTGTTAGTGAGTCAATTCTTCCCACGTTCAGAAGTCTAACAAGGTACAAGAGTAGTAAATAATCAATACAGTATTTTTATATTTGTATTAAAATCAAAAACTGAAATAAAGTATTTATTCTCATTTTAACATGTTGGAAAGAGATGTAGGATATGAAAAAACAACCATATCTTGTATAATTCTGGTTGTTTTAAAATTGTTTGGAGCGCCATAGACATACTAACATACACTGATCAAGGTTGTGTATATTGATGATTTTAATTTAGATATATATATTTTTTTTTTTTTTGTTATCGTTTCAACTATTTTGGCAGCTCTTTCCTCTATACTTATGTCCCTTCGAAAACTCTAGTTCAAAAACAAATGAAAAAATTTGAGCAATTGAAGGTGTATTAATGCCATTTTCAATTCATAAACACTAACGGTCAGCCGACAAAAAAAAATTGTTCATCGAAAAAGGGTGTTGCGCTAACATCTTGCTGGTTAAGACAAACGGATAATTGCACCATTTTCGATAAATAATGACGTAATGGAGTAGTCGTGTCAATTTTAAACCAGTCTCTAAGACCAATATGTCTTTAACGAAAGGTTGTATTGGTCCTTAATATGGGACTTAAAATCGGCCTAGTCCCACGGTCAGTCTCGTCCTATCCCGTATCTGGACAAAAGGCGTCACAGGATTATATTTTTTTGGGAAAAGTTCCAAAATGAATTTATTTTAAATTTGATAAATTCATTTTTTGGAAATAAAATTTCAAAATCCATTGTAATCCTCAAAAAAAAAAAAATTTAAAATTTTTTTTTCAAAAATCCACACTTGCTTACAAAAATTGAAAAATGAAACTTTTTAGAAATTCTTTTATAAAATCTATAGCAATTCTTGTAAAAATAATTTTTTTTAGAAAAAACTTCAAAAATCCAGAGATATTCACAAAAATAGAATATTTTGGAAAAAATGTAATTAAATTTTAAATATATAAAAAATTAAATTAAAAAAAAAATTTTTTAAATATTATATTTCCTACTAAAAAGAAAAAAATCTTTGGGGGACTACAACTCCAACCCTTGTGGACGCTTCTACAGGTATAGGTCTTTGAAAAACGTCCAGATTTTGGCACAACCCCTATCTTGTATACTTTGAAATAGTTTCCCATTACCCTTAATTTAGCCCAAATCAAAGTGTTCATTTTTCTTAGCAACATTGGTAGATATTGTTATTGATAATGGCGTCACTAATTGATTTATATTAAGACATCATTTAGTAAAAATTGTGGTAGTGTTGACTTTTACGTCCGCTTCGGACGTGTCCTTAATAAGTAACGTCAAACATTTGGGACCACGTTAAATCTCTCATTCAATGTATAAATATAAATATGTTAAATGTTCGAACGTTTTATTTTATTTGATCTATCAAGTTATAATTTGGTTTTATTCCTGACCCAACACTATATTAAATCCTGTTTATTATTCTGGGGGACCTTTTTATTACTTTATTATGAAGTATATTTATTTATTTCCAAATATGAACTGTTTTTCTAAGAGCGAATGATTTATATTGCGAGTAAATGACCATTAAATAAAACATAGTTACTATGTAAAAGAGGTAAAGGGGGGGGGGTAAAAAAAAAGAATAAAGATAATAAGTTGTTAATTTTGATCATTTAAATTGGTTGACAAATTTGTTTTGATAAAAGAACTAATTTTTCAAATAATCGATGAAGTAAAGGGAAATCCACTAATTTTTCAATAGACGGCTTTATTATGTATATCTTGTGTTGTAAATCATCCAACCAGTTTTGGTTTCTTCGATTTGGATCCAGTAATTTTGATGTCAAAGGCGCGCCAGACTATGGAAGACCAATTGTCAAAAAGATGGATAAAATAATGGAAATCGTAGAATACAACAGTCATGTTAGCACTATTTTGATTGCCACGGAAGTAAACATTACCGGGAAAAAAATCAAAAATCAATTAAATATAATGGAATTCCTATTATTATATCTATTATTCAGAACTATATCCACAAATACTTATTACATACAGACAACTCAAAAACAACAAAAAATGATTATTCGTTGTATAAAACTTTTATTTATGTAAAATTTTAACCTTGTAAAATAAGTCACTCATAAGATATGGACACTTTATTAAAGCTGTAATTCAGCTCAAGTTTCACATCCTCCAAAGTTGATTTATAATAAATATTGAACTGTATTCTTACAAAAAAAAAAAAATTATACTAATTAATATAACTTATTTGTATTGATAAAATATCTATATTTTGAGTTGTAATTCAAAAATGGGCCATCTTGACAAATCAAAAATGTTTGGAATGAGAACAGCTCAGCTCTCGTGACGTTAAGTTAAATTAACCAAAATTAGCATGTGAGAGGAAGGAAATAAAGACGAATCTGTAACTTCAATTGACATAAATTACTCCTATGTCGATCCTCAATTCACTCCGAGTATAACAAGTAATTACAGTTATAACTTCCCAACGAATCTTCAAAGTTACTCTCTGTCATTCCTGAGGAAAGGCAATTTATACTTTGATGTTATCTCCTCAAGAATGAAAGAAAAATGATAACAGCATTGAAAAATAAATAAAAACACTTTTTACATTGTATCTACAAAAAGTTTCCGGCTCGTCTCAGGTAATATTTATCTACATCTCTTTATTTAACTTCCCAAAAGATCTACAGAGATACTCTAACAGTAGGTACACTCACTTGTGGTTACACATTATACTTGGATTCTCTCTCCTCAATACTGACAGCAGCTTTGTAAGATAAAAAAAAACTATTCAGGTTACAACTACAAAAATATGATGGCACTCGTATAAGATCATATTTTATACAACTTTTCATATAACTCCTCAAAACATCTTCATTAATACTGTCCCTCTTTCATAAGCAAAATCCCTTGTGTTTACACTTTATACTTAGATGTACATGGTTGGGCAGCAAAACGTGGACGATTAGCTAATGTTAATTTTCTTATTAATATAGAAGGTTTATTTATTATCTTTTTACATTCTGGTTCAGACATTCTATATATATTAACAAATCATAATAAGCATTTCGTCATAAAGTGGTCATAAGTGAGGAAAAAGATAAAAGGCATAGCATCTCAAATTTCCTAAATACTGAAGTTGTGGTGGCGAGGATTATGGATATTGTGAAGTGCTCTAGGAGTCTGGTTTTCTAGGTGGCCAAGATGAATATTGGTTGGAGAAGACCTTTCCAGGAAAGCAGGAAGTGGGGCCACAATTAAAAGAGGGATCCGATGTTCCTGTCTTGCTTGGAGAAAAAGATCAAGGAGGACCCACCAAATAGATGAATTGCCTCACCAACAATTTCTCCGTATTTTCTAGGACCATCAGGAGAACCGTAAAGAGTGCACGAGGTCATCAAGGCCAGGAAACTTGAGTGGTAAAGAGATATGACCCTTCCTTGGCAGATTTGAGCCCGCTTGGTTTTGTTGCGTGACTCACTTTGGAGAGGGAACCCAATAAAACTCCAAAACGTAATGTGGACTTAATGATGGTCGCCATAATGTCTGCGAGGCACAACTTGTCTGAGGAGTTTGTCATCAAATCTTACAAGGCCTTCCTGTAAAGGCTGTGATTGAAGCAGGAGGTGGTCATATTGAGTGATGAAGTTTATAAATGCCTTTTGTATAAGTTTTGATAAAATTGTTTTTTTTTATTAAAGAAAATAAAAAAACATTTAAGTATTTCTAAAGTTACCTGTGAAAATTGGTTGTACAAGTTTTTTTCCAATACGGACAAGGGCTTCTAGGAAAAAGGCATTTATAAAGTTGAATTCTCATTGGCAATAAGTTATCAAACAGAATAGGGCATAATTGACTTATATTGGATGATTGTAAAACTTTTTATAAATCATTGAAATAAAGGGGAAAATACGAAATTACTTTTTCCTAAACTATATTGTGTACAAATTGTGAGTAATGAAACGTAATTGAGAAAGGAAGTAACATAAGTAGGTTTTGAAATCAAAAAATGAAAAATGTATACATTTTCATTTTGTGTGTAAATATCTCATAAATTAGTATTTATTAAGACATTAAAATAAGTGCAAACGTTTCCAAGTCATAATGCAGATGTTTCTACAATTCATTTAAAAATTGTTATACATGTTTGTATAATATATTGTATACATATATATATATCATGATAATAATTTATTATGTTTAAACATATTTAATTTTTTTTAAATGTATTAGAAGATTAATACATATGAAGTTTTTTTAGACATTAATAATTAAAGAATTTGTAACAATGATATCTCTTGGATGATGATATTAAATATCTCTTTGTCATATACATCGATTAAACATACTCTAATATAGTAATGCTTGGTACATGGATACTTTATATAGTGGTACCAACACATTTGAAACGGTGATATTCTAGACTGGTGTTTATAGCATTCTTTTAGCTCGAGTACGCCATTGCCAAAGAAGGGATCCGTTTAAAAAACAAATAAGTATAGTGTTTAGAAAAGGAAAAACGATTGATTCGTCGTGTGCTCTTTTTTTTTTTTTCTTCATTATTTCATAAGTCACAGGGTGTTTACATCTCCGTCTGAAACAATAATTCTTGTATAGTATTTGGTGTAAATCAATTTAAAAACACAAATAAATTATACATATATAAGTTTAAATATAACTATAATATTTTCATGCACAAATGCGACTTTAAATGTAAAAGGTTTTCCTCTTTAAAGTTCTAATTCATTTTCTCGCCCAAAATGATATAACAGGTAGCTGATATTATCAATGATATTAATTCAGTAATACCATATGTCTTGCTCCCGGCCTTTTCCTCTCCCTTTTAGACAAATATAATCTATAGCAATAACTTAAATGAGTAGAGCGACATAGTTCAGTGCACAACGCGCCCAGGAGAGGTTATTCTCTTTAAATTAAGGGGCGTGAGTTTTAAATCTTGATTGCTCCTATATTTGTTATTGACTTCAAGATAATTCCTATATAAGAATGATATATTGTAGCATTACATTTTCCACTTATAACTAAGGATGCCATTTTTGTAGAGAAAAAAACTAAGTTTTATGAATATCAAGGAGATAAGTATATGAACTGAAATATAGTTATGAAGTTTTCCTTGCACTTGTGCTATTGAAAATGTAAAACGTTCTTCTTATTTTTAGCGGTAGTTCATTTTGTATGCCCAAAATCATATACGAGACCTTGTAAAAGGCAGATGATATTAACAAGAGTCTCAATTTATTAACTATAATATTAACTCCTGCCTTCTCCTCGTGCACAAAAATGAATCCTTACTTTTACCTAGAGCCTGCATTTTTATATGAAAAATAAAAGTGGGCGAAGAAGGCGTGAGTGAGACATTTGGTAGAACTGAGTTAAGACCCAAAGAAATAACTGTTCTAAAAGGAGAACCTTTTAGATTTAGAGTAGCATTAGTACATGGGAAATTTGTAATTATATTTAAATTCATATATATCGAGTTTATCATACACCTTTAAAGCAATTAACAACAAAGATATACAATAATGCTTAATTCAGAGGGAAATGCTCCAAAGATTTTATGTAACTCCCAAAGTGCCCACGCACTTTAAAAATACTAACTGCTGTTTTGCTGAAATCTAAGTGAAATGATGCATCTAAGAGTGTTTTTCAAAATTTGGGATATTTTTTTAGGATCGGTAACGAGGACGGTCTCAGATACAGGACTGATACAGCTATTAAAAAAGCATTGTAATAAGAAAGATTAATTCCTTTATATATATATATATAAATACAATAGCATCATCTAAGTAAATAATAGTCCCCCCCAATTTTGTTTTTGGTTCTTTAATACCTTAAGTTATTTTAATCCTTTTTCTCTTCAACAAGAATCTTTCTACTTTAAATAATATGAACTGTCTACTTCTGTTTCTCGTTTACTCTTTATTCCTTTTTGTGCAAATCAATAAATCAATTCTATATAGTTTATTAATGATCGTTCTAATGATGGAAAGCACTCAATTACATGTAAGTGCAAAAGATATTTAGTATTTTAAAAAAACAAATTCAAAGTATCTTGTCAAATAATTACGTACATGATTGATGACTGCAAGTATGAGGGTGCAAGTACATACACACATAGTTATATACAATATTCATGCTGATTTAAAAAAAAAAGTGAATTCTTGAAGTAAGCTGTTTTTTGTACATAGTACAAAGATTTGTTGAGAAATTGATTGAAATTGATTTCCCATTCCAAAGAACACTATGGAGAAAATGTCATTTCTTGTTTTTTGACATTTGAATAACAAGGATTGTATTGTACTCATAAAAAATATTAAATTAATTTGTTTTATTGTAAATTTATTCATACATAAATTTATCATATGCAATGAATTAGTTAACAATGAAATAATTTGGGACGAAAATCATGAAAAGTGATCAATTTATATTAATTTTTAGTTTTTATATATAAACGGTCCAATTTTTCATTGAATTTCTCACACATTTTTTAAAACATATAAAAGTAACGTTAAATTTGAAGTAAATATCTTATTGGTTAACTTACATTAAACTTAAAATGTTTACCTTAAAAAATGAAAAGAAAAAAAGGCAAAAAATCGAAGTGGAATTAAGGATCTTATTTTTTGTTTAAACTATGAATTTGTTTTTTATGGTAAATTGATCAATAAAATTATCAACAACCCAAGTTAGACCACAGTTAGAGTTTGTAAATTGTGGATGGGTGCGGGAGACTTTTGTGAGTTACATTAAAGTTGTGGGAGCTTGCCCCACGTCCTTAATCAAACGGCGCTTATAGGTTACAATAAAGTACTTTAGCTTACCAATTGAATTAGAGGTATGTTTCAAAGGCCCATGCCGAACTAATTTCAAAACTTATGGTGTCTACCATTTCTTAGTTGTACCTATTTACGGGTTGAAGTAACATTAGGGATCAACTTTTATTCATTTTTTATAAAACATTTCTATGAAATTCGGTCACAAAGTATTTATCAGTTAAAGGTGGTAGGTTCTTCTATTTATGTGACATGTTGTTAAAAGAAGGTATTTTTATTGTTACGCCACGCATAAAAAATAATTTTAAAGGTAATTTCATCATAAAACATATGTTAATGTCAAGAAAATGTATAGTTGACGAGTCACATATTTATGTTTATATAAACTTCGTAACGAGTTAGAAACAAAACAGCTTCGTTTTCTTATCACTATTTAATACTTTTATCTATATTATAAGCTTATATACTTATCTATTATTTTATATTATATAAATATTTAAATTAGGATATTAGGAAACTTTTTGCCGAAGGATAATTTGCCGAATGATATTTCGCCAATGTACCATTTTTGACATTTGGTCGAAAAATAATATTTGTTTTGTTGATATATTCATATTTTAACTCAATTTAAAAGGATACTATGAAAAATTGGTATTTTTCATATGCTATATAATTAAATTAATTAATTTTATTAAATAAACATATTAAATATTATAATATAGGACTCCATATGAAAGTTGAGGAACTAAAAAAGTTTTAATCTGTGTTTAGTAATGTTTGAGAAACTCTGATTTTAGGTAAATATCTTCTCCAAAAACGATATAAAGGGTGGTTCATTTAAACGTTTGAAAGCCAAGGAAAAAAAGTTAAACGCTGCTTTGACTTTATTTCTTAACCAATTTTATTAAAATTTTCATAAAAATCAACATTATAATATATATTTGACATTTAATTAATAAAATCGTCGTCATCTCGCACCACATGTTCACAACGTCTCACTGCCTTCTTGACCGTCCCACTGGGTACAGTCTGGATTGCCCTCCTTATCCAACATTCAGAGATCTTGTGGTACTATTGGTACCTTCATTGGAAACCTGTCCAACTTTTCTCCAGGTAAAACATTATTAAGGGTTCAATTCTAGCGAATTAGGAGGCCATGCACTCTGCAGGACGTACATCAAATCATCAGAATCAAGAGAATCAAGCGTTATTTAGGATGGTGGGATAGGGAGCTCCGTTTTGCTGCCAGATCCAAGGTTATTTTTTCATGATGCGTCGGATCCAGGGTGAGACTTTGGTACGCAATACACTGATGAAGACATTGGTGTTGACCTTCAGACACATCTTGAAGATGAAGGAAGGCATAACGTTATCCTCACTGCTAACAACTCTAAGAACTTAACCTTCATGATCCTACGGACGTTATAAGGACTTTTTGTCAGCCATCTATTGTTACTCGAGTTATTTTTATGGATTTGAAAGAAAATTTTAGCATCTGAGAAGAACCATACAAAGATCTTTTCTCGGACGACACTTTGGCTTGATCAAAGCCTCAGATCGGGTCAGCATTTTCTCCTTGTATAGGTTAGAATTGGTTCCCTTTGACGTGCATTGATGTGGTGCCGTACGTAGGCATTGATGAAAAGATGGAAAATTTAACGAGACTCTACGTCGAAGCTGTCAGCGATTAGCAGGGATTTTTCTTTTTTTTCCCTCTACAATGCAGTACTTTGGACAATTTTGGCCACTCCTGGATCACTAAGCTTCCTAGAAATAATCGTCAGTGGGTCTTCATTATCCTGTTCTATACATTTTCTGAATTATTGAACGAATTGTGTAGAGCATTCGACTGCTATAGCCAAAAAGTCGTTGTCTATTTTAGCATTTAAATTGCACAAACTACAAAAAAACGCCCAATATTTTTGTTCCTAATTAAAAGAAGACGGTGATATATTGTCTTAAGGAAGTGAATGAGCAATTGTCGTGTTAAAGCGACATTTTTACTGGAGTTCCTCTCCATTGGTGTGTGTAGTATAAAAACCAATTTGGAGGTGGGATGGGATGAGCCCAGAGAATATTGCGAATTTTTAAAAGAAGTACCCTTTACATCGTTGTCAATTTGAAGTTTCTTGGATAATTGAGCGAAAACATTTTTGCCGAAGGATAATTAGCCGAATGATATTTCGCCAAAGTAACATTTTAGACATTTGGTCGAAAAATAATATTTGTTTTATTGATATATTCATATTTTAACTCAATTTAAAAAGATATTATGAAAAATTGATATTGTTCATTCGCTATATAGTTAAATTAATGAGTTTTATTTGGCAGAACATTTTTGTTGCTCGAATCTTTACTGTTGTAGTAGTTAAAGTAGATTGAATAATAAGCAACACGACAGCAACTCGAATGAAGAAGTAATTATGCTTCGTCAACCCATGTGTATGAATAATCCATCATGTCGAATGATAACTAAATGATAACGAAGAAGTGATTAGCACTTCTTCCATTTGAGTTACTATCGTGCCTTTTTATTATATAATCAAACATAATATACTACAATAATAAAGATTCGAACTACGTTCCAACCATATATTACTATGTTGTGTCTATATAATGATCATTAAAGAATATAAAATATCAGTTAAAATTGAATCAAAATATGCCATCGTATATATTTATAAATCAAATATCATTTTTTTTGACAAATTTCCGAAATAGCCTTTTGGAGAAATGTCCGTTTGGGAAATGTCCTTTAGCAAAATATCATTTTCCAGATATGTTTTCAGCCAAAAGGGATCTCACGCAATTTGAAATAGGCCCATATAAATATTGTATATTATTACATATATTTTAGAATAATCTTTTATATATAGAAAATCACTTACATTGTTAATTTTTACTCTTATATATGTAGACATTTTTCTATGTCAATGACATACAAAAACAATTTTAAATATAATTTTAAGTTACTAGTGATAGTAATCGGTATTGCTCAGAGTTATTAGGTGTCGATGAACTATTTTTTTAATTATATAAAAATGTCATCCTTTTTTCTTTTGATATGACGAGCTGAGCTATATCTATACACGTTCGTTGTTAAAAATGAATCCCCTTCAGACACTCAAACAAAAAGATAAACATTGCTTTATTAATATTAATAAAAAAGAAAATTAAATATATGAGATTACACAATTAATAGTTTTTTTGAAATTCTGAAATTGAGATAATAGAAGTAAAAAGGTAAGAAAGAACCATGCTGGTCATTCCACGTCAAGTATACAGATCCTTACGACATGACCATCAACAATTTTGATGATTTTTAGTATCAAATAAGAAAGTGTGTGAAATATTAGGGTTCTTTTACTCACAATTCAGAATACCAAAAATCCGCTTGTAGTGACTTGATTGTAACACAAATTACGTCATAAGATGCACAAAAAACAAACTTTAACTTAAAATCAATTATAATCTTATTTTAATGAAAAATAAAAGTTTGGGGCTCTGGTACGGACTTCAAAATGGTGCTCCTGCCAAGCAGCCAAACTGATTTTTTTAAACTTTTGTAAAGCATGTTTCAGTATATGTTTTCCAACAAATCCAAAATTCAGAGTGGGATCTTAATTTGATGATTTCCAAGGAAAGCATTAATTAGAGTATGTAGAACCATTTTTAAAGCATATTGGTAAATTATTGTACTAGTATTTTATATATTATACATATTTTCTGATGTCTAAAAAAATAAAATAGGTTTCCTATTTAAGTATAATATAATTGTAAATTCATATATTTTATAAAATAACACTATAATATTGATAGAGTCAATAAGTTAGTTTTCATAATAGAGAATTTATATACTCAAAATACTTCAAATCCCCACATACTTTTATTGCGCATTAAATAATTGAAACATCGAAATGCAGTACTGTACTTTAATTAATGCGTGCATTTGGAAAAAAAGTCAGACACATTCTAAAATTCATATAAAATCCTGATAAAATGGCATCTGCAAATAAAAATAATATTCGAATTACGGAACAGATCTTTGGAATGTTTCAAAGTCCGTTTTAGTGCAGTTTTCTTCGAAATTAAAGGCAGGTGAAAGACTTTGCACTGAATTCAGGAAAACACTCAATAAAACAGATTCTCTGATATCACCAACACAAACAAAAATCAGTCTTTCTCCAATAGCAACAAAAATTGATGACGTAATTACTGATGATGAAATTTTGGAAAAAAATATTGAAACAGATACTTTAAGTCAGTCACTGACTCTTTTAGGGGAAAGCCCATTTGAGAAAAGAAAGGCTGATAAATCAAAAACCTATGCATTATCAAAGCGAAAACAAGAACAGGTATCCATAAAAAGAAAACTTGATTTAGTCATTGGTTTTTGCCGAAGAAAATATATCGAATGTTTCATTATGTGAGGAATACTGCATATTTGAAGTGATTAAAGGCCTAAAAGAAAACCTAAAAAGTTATAAATAATGAACAGAAAATTAAGATTTTATCAATTTTCGTCGAGCATCAGAGTAAAGATGCAAAATTTAAATTGTTCAAAACGAATTGTAGTTCAGGCAAAGAAATTAATCGATGAAAGAGGCACGTTGTCATCACCTAATCCAAAGGAGGGCCAGCCAATGGCATCTCAATTAATAAACAACGTGGTTGAATTTTATCGTTCTGATGATTCAAATAGTCTTATCAGACAAAAAAGATTATTCTGTAATACGAGAGCCTACTGGCAAGAAATACATACAAAAGCGATTAATTCTGAACAATTTAAGAGAACTTTATCGGAGATTGAAGGATTCAAGCCCAAATTTCAGCATTTGATTTTCAGAATTCGCTTTTCATAAATTCATGTTATTGCATCTAGTTTATGCAACCCTGCCTTACTTAGTGCTACTTTCGTACTTGTGATGCCTTTAAACTTACTGATTATCATGAAAATATATTGCTCCACAAATTTGAAACAACAACATCGACGAGGTATAATTTCAACAGTGGCTATCCACTGATGGATGTAAATTAACTTCTACAGTACTACTAATAATATATTTTGTTGAGCGTTTCTGTCAAAAAGAAGTCGAGCTAGCCAAACACGACTTGAACAGAAAGGCCCAAAGCAATTTATTCAAAAAGAAGAAATTACAGAGGAATAAGTTGTGGTAATTGGTGACTTTTCAGAGAATTACAGTTTTATTGTCCAGGATGTGGCTCATGTATTTCATTGGAATAAAGCACAGGCAACAATTACAGCTTTGGATTTACTATTATAAAAATAATGGTAGGCTATATCACCACTATTACACTATTATATCTGATTAGCTGCTGTAGCCGTACATTTTTAACAGAAACGACTTGTAAATCATTTAGACAATATAAACTTTAGAGTCTTCTTGACCCATACGTTTTACCAAGAAACGCTTTAAATTCTCTGCTGAGTGTCATTGAATCTGTTATATAATTTAAGTTTAAAATTATAATGATTGAGTCTATCATATTGTTATTTTATAAAATATATAAATTTTCAATTGTATTATACTTAAATAAGAATCCTATTTTATTTAATTCATCAACAGAAAATATGTATACTATATAGAATACGAGTTTAAATATAGAACAATAATACCAATATTTTATAAAATCAGTTCTACATACTCTAATTAATACTCATGTTCGAAGTTATCCCATTCAGATCCCTCACTAAATTTTGGATATTATTGATAACATATACTGATACATATTCTACGGGAATTAAAACAAAATCAGTTTTGCTGCTTGGTAGGGAGCCATTTTGAAAGCCACATCAGAGCCCCAAACTTTTGTTTTTGATTAAATAAGATTATAATATAAGTTAAAGTTTGTGTTAATGTGCATCTCTTGACCTACTTATTTTTTAATCGAGCAACTACAATCAGAATTATGACCTTCTCAATAACACTTGTACAACGCATTAGGCCTAACTTTGAGCGGGATTCAAATGGCCCTGGTGAATAACATAATTTTGGGCACAAGAAAAATAAATAACTTTATTTTATTTTCCACCTCCAAACAACATACTGTTACATCATTTTGCGGTTAATATATATTTTCTAGTTTGATGAAGTCACATTGCTAAAAAATCTAAAGAAGTAAAACTTTGGAAAGTCATTCTTAAAATTTCACAGATATAAAATACAATTTTGGATAAAACTAGTTAACACCTCCACCCTTAAGTAGGAGTTACGGCTATGCATCAAGTTGATTATTGAGTATATTTGTACACAAAACAAAAGTTCCCTATTCGCCAAACTTCTTCAAAAGATAAAATTATTTTCCTACCAACTACCTGTAGGAATCATGGACTTATTTAGACGTACGAATTAAAGAACAAGTAGGACTTCTCAAATGATTAGTTCGGTTTGGTTTAAGTGTTTGTAGGAAGGAAATGACATCACCAACCAATCATTCTATGGTGCGAAGTTCGAAACAAAGCCTCCAGGAGTCCCACAGGTTTTTTTGTTGTTCACTGCATATATAATCAACATCTTGGCTTTGACTCTGATTCGATATTACAATAAATAGTTATCTCCAAAAAATATCATATTATATAGTCGGTGGTACGCGTGAGCGTTAGTTATAAAGAAATGAGTCAATATGGATTTGCCGTGTAGACATTTTTTGTAACCCATTTCCTGACCACCAACCTCATATCATCAACCAAAAACTTTCATCTATTATTTTCATTTGTTATGGTTATTATTAGTGAGTTCATTAAATAAACAAACTATTTTGTTTTTGTTTTCTTTTTTCATGGACCTCACGAATTTGCAGATTTTCACGAATTTTCAATTATTTTGAAAACATTTATCATATTTAATCTGTTTGTATGTACAATATATATATGTTATATACGTTTGTATGTAAGGACTATAAATATTAACTCTACAAAATATATACTAAGACTGAAAGTCCCGTAAGGTATTTATGTAGGCATACTATACATACATAAATATATGAACATAATATGATATTTACAGAGTGCATAAGCAAAAATGTTCGAGTAAATAGTTGAATAATTCAAAATAGTTTTGATGGTGTCGAGTACAAATTAAACAGTTGGGCACAGTTTTCTTTTTGGAGTTCTTTGTTGAGTTGAGCATCCGTTTAGACAAAAAAGTAATTTTCAAGTTCGGTTGAGCTCGAGTTCCCACATACTATGTAATGTGACTGTTTCTCATCTTTAATAATCTCTTCTTTTATTAACAAGAAAGGAGCGTCTACAGATGTTTTTTACTGTCCTTTTATGTAATGGTACTAGAAATTTGACATATCATAACTCTAATATTTAAGTTTAAGGGAAATAAAATTCTACAATAAATAGTAAAATATGTAAAATATTTTATATATTTAAGCAATAATGCTTTGTTTTTGAAAGTTTGATCAATATCTGACGGTCTAAAATGAGTGATCAGTTTGGTAAAAGATCTCATTAACTCTGTACACAATATACATGTTCATAGATAGTAAGTAGACCCTTCCTTTACATGGATTACCAGTGCAAATCGGTATTATTTGAATATAATTATAAGATTAATTTATGAGTACATGAATACATCGGGTTATACCTTTATTCATTTTATTATGCACTTAGTTACCATTAAATAGTTGTTAGGTAAGATTAACCCCGTAAATATTGTACATTTGAGTAGTTTTATTTACATATCAGTGATATCATTTATTTTGGATCATATATTCTTTTAAAAAACAAAGAGCATATAGAATAGTGCTTTAGGATTATCGGTACTACAGAGTGGGAACTCAAAACTTGTAGTAGCTTCTAATTACGATACTTGCTATTTTAAATATGAGGTTGTATTACGCTACTAAACCACAGCTGAAACAAAAAAAAAAAAGTTTTATATTATCACGGGCATGTTTCTAAGGTTTAAAAAAGTTGGAGCAACAAAAAAAATAAGAAAACATATTTACGATCTCCTCTGCTCCGGTGTTAGTCTCCATCAGGTCTTCCTACCATATTAAGAATTCCATTACAGCTCCATGCAACCAAGAACAACTTTTGCAGCAACAATATGGGCTACCTTCATGTGGCCCTCTTCCCCCCATGACCTCATTCCTAGGGCTTTGCAGTTTAGAGTAATTTGGTGACGAATGTCTGCCACAACTCTCATCCAAATTTGTATTTGCTCCGAACTGCTATCATGACAACGTGGTATCTCTTGGATCCGCCTCTCTTCGTCAAGACCTGCCAATCTGGTTACAGGCGTGTCGAAGCTGTATTTGCTTGTGATGAAGAGCATATTGAATAAAAAATATAGCTAAATATAGTATTTTAAGTATCCCAAATGGGTCTTGAGTTGTCTGTTCATTTAATAAAAATCATGTCATTCTTAAGTTAGACATACTACTGGAAGCTTAGAGTCCACACTATCTACAATGTTAGCAGGATACCGATACATATACTAACTTTGTATTGGAGCTTGTACTTCAAGTTCCATTACCTTATAAAAATATTGGTCCACTGATGACGTCATTCCTTGGCACATATATCATATCATATATCACTAGTACAAAAAAAGTACACGATATTTTGTTATACCCTCTGGATTTTTCTGCTTCTTTTTCCAGCAATTATGAACAATTATTGAACAATAACTCGATAGCTAAGAAAAACTGGCTAAATAGCAAATAAATATGGAGAATTTTTACTATTTCATTTTGGAGGAAAGATTGTCGAATGCAATAAAGATAACAATTATGTTTTCGATATTTTTGTAAAGGTATTGAGAACTCAAACATCCCTTCCTTAATTTTCAATGTCTTTAATGTCCATATATGTATAAACAAATACTTAATGAGTTACGACAGAGTTTAAGGCTATTACTTATAAGGTATTGTTTTTAAATTTATACATACACAATATAGATTTCTATCAAAAATATAAATATTGAACTCTTCATCAGACATTTTGTCACTCTTTAGACATATATTATTGTTTAGTTTTTTTGTTTTTTTAAATAGTTTGACTCCCATGACAGGTTTGCTCAAAAAAATGATTAATTATGAATAAAAAATGTATCACTTTAAGTTATGTAATTAATAATATTATGTGAAGATTTAAAAAAGAACCTTACATTTAGCATGATTGATATTGTATTTTTATGGGTAGAGTTGTCAGCCCTAAGCATTTACTCGTGCATGAAATTTGTGAATTGTCTTTAAATTATATTTTCCAAAGATGTTATAATTATTCTTTGTACAAGTGGAGGCTTAATGATATATTTTAGAATTAGTCATGCTTATGTCCTTGGCTGCTCAGGTACTTTTGCTTTACACTATTTCACCTTATGATATTTTGCCTCAAGGATATTTCGCCTTAATATATAAGTAAATGAGATTTATCCGTAGTTTTTGTTTATTTTTAATAAACATTGATGTTCCCTTTGAATTTTTAAATCAAAATATGTAAATGCAGTACTATAAATGTATTAAACGGCTGTTGTCTGTTGAATAATGATGGAATTATTATTTTGCATCCTATTATGCTCTTATGTCAATTCATGAGTCGTTTCCAAAATGAATATTCCATCATGTCTAATAATAATGAATAACAGTGAAGTGATTAGCTCTTCTTCTATTCGATGCTATTTAGTTTTTGGTTCGAATTCATTACATAGTAAGATTTTGTTAGTGTATGCATTGAAATTTTGGGTCATAATTCCACTATTTTTCAAAAACAGAAAACAACCATTTAATGCATTTTATGTCAATACAATTATTTTTTGCTTCTTTATGATAACTGTACATTCATTCAATACTTAGACGATGAGTTTGATTAGCAAGGGAGAACTTAACTCGTTGCTAAACCTTATCAAAAGTCATATTCATTTTTATGAATATAACTACTAAGTACTTCCCTTTTTTTTCTTCATTCAGTAGGAGTTTAACTATACGCTTGCGAGATTTAATTCGGTTTATTCATTGCTCCATGAATATTAAATTCCCTTTTTTCCTTTATACTGTATTGGTATATGATATATATGAGGGAGCACTATATACAGTGCACCCTCTGACTGTTTTTCATATATACAGATAAACTTTGTTTAAGTAACAAGATGTATACAATACTTCCAGTTAAAATCATAATTTGTTAAATACGCTTTTGTTAAAATTGAATCGTTTACTACACATGTATGCCTATATTTTTTTTACAATCCCAGTTATTTGTTTCTTTTCCACAGTTGATTATCTCTTCCATTGGGTACATTATACTTGAGTAACCATCTTTTTCTATTCCACTAATCCTTGTACAAATACTTTCTTTTTGTGTACTATGTACTTACATGAAAGGATGGTCCTTGTCAAATAGTACACTAAGTACCATTGTACATCGGTACACAAGCAACACTTCTTTGCAGATTCATCATTTATCCATTTAAATTGGTGATACAATAGAGATAATTGAAGGGCGACTCGTTTCAAAGATTCTTCAGCTCCTTATACTGCGGCTCAAGTTACCTACACACATATCTTAAGAATTTTATCGTAATTCTCTTTCCCATTGTGTGTCGATGTACTTACTCGTATGTATATGACTATATTTCTTTATTTTTGTTGCTGATAGAGTCACTCCATTGTATTACAGTTACTTTGTAATGACAAAGCAGTTTATTTATACCTATGTATACATACATTCAAATACTTTTCTTTCATTCTTTCTAAGCCATAAGTATGTATGTAAGTAAAGGCACTATAGAAAGTAACATCATTTAATTTTAATTAGGGAAATAATTGTTTTAAACCCGACTGATATATCAACAAGTAGAATAAATTGATCCATTTTAGATTAATCTGCTAAGAGATATGAAGATTGTCAAATTCCTTGTGATCATAATTTTGGTAGATAAAGGCCCCGACTACTCGAAAACATTATTTGAGGAAACCCCCAAATATATTTCCGGCTGGGCTTGCATCTATACGAAACTGATGTTCCGATGAACCTAAAAGATTTTTTTTTGCAAAACGGCTTAAGAATCGGATAGTACCTTTTACTTCTAAAATAACTTGTACAATTAAATATGAAGAATTAACTTGAACACATCGAATGTGAACATCTCCCCTTCTCAAATAATAAGTTTCCCGTAACTCATTAGTAAGGATGAGATAAATACGAAACACAAGGAAATAGCAGGTGCAAGACTGATGGTATTATTCAATTAAGATCCATGTTGATATCACCTACCTGTTATATGATTTTCGAGAGTTAAAATAAGTTACAGCTATAATGAGAATTATCTTTTGTATTTAAAATTTTATTAGTGCAGGAAAATAATTAATAATTTATAATTCAAAAGAATACAATTGTATTTATATTTCCTGCAATTTTAAAACAATTGATACCGAAGATGAGCGATAATTCGTCCTTCAGAGGGAAACGTCAACACCACGACAACTTATTAAATAATAATCAAAATAACAAATAAAAGCCCACACAAAAACCGTTCTTTCTTTTATTACGACTTTTGTACGACATTTTTGAAAAAAGAGGGATCTATCGCTATTGTAAATTAATTATTCCACCCTATTTTAAAAATTCAAATATATTAACAAGCAAGTAGCCCTATTGTATATAGTTTTCCCCGTTAGCAGGTATGTCGTCTCTTTAAAGTTGACCAAAAATACTTTCTGTTATTTACACTCGCAAGAACTTAGACAATTTTACTTATCAATGACCCTCTAATACAGTGGCTCTTACAGTTTTTATGACCATAATTTATCCAATTTTTAAAAAATCGTAATCAAGCAAATACTCCCCTAGGCAAAACAAAAAAAAATTTGCTCATAAATTTAATGACCTTTTTATTGTATATAAACTTATTTAAATAACGTATGTGTTATAAGTATGTAATCGTCATAAAAATACGCCTAGTTGTTTTTTTATTTTTACATATGCCTTATGTTTAATCGACAACGATTTACTGTAATGCCGAGTTTTTCAAACAATTCGATACGGATTGAATTTTCTCCATTCATTCTTGAATCCAATATTCTAACAATATATATATTTATGAAATAAAAATCACTTGATTAAAATCAGTTGTTTTTACAGACCTCGAAAAGGTCAGTTAAGGAATCTTTGAGTTTTGTGGAGCCCCATTGACGAACTATTGGATTAACACTAAAACAGCCGAGGATGTCATTTTTACATCCTCGGCGAGTTCAATACTACTTTATTTTACAAGTAATCATCCATTTGACCTGTACTTGTTTACTTATTTTTTAATGATTACTCTAATTTTTTTACAAACTATCAAGTGTGTTGAGTGATGAAATACTGCCAAAAACACGTTACCAACTAATAAGGCCGGAGATGTCATTTTGACATCACTTTTATTATTAAAGAATGTCACTGCACCTGTATTTGTACAGTATCAACACGTAGCAGAGTCAAAGTGGTAAACTCTCAACACTTCTTCACATGTTTTGAAATACTTGTGGCACCCACTACCATATATATCTGATTAAATTACGCGGTGCTTTGCAGTCATTTTATACTAGAGAAATAGACAATCAATATGTTTGGAAAGTAACATATATCCAAATGGGAAATACTAAAGATTCTGCATTCTACATCATAATATGAATCTGAAGGAGAAGATATAGGAATAAGCAGTGATGACATATATATCCAACCACCTTGCAGTTCATCAGAAGAGGAGTTGCCCCTGAAGAAATGGTTTTTACTGATAGTTACAAAAGTGCTCCTCCACCAGCTTTATATACTTCATCAGAAAGAAATCTTCCTAAAAAAACGCATGTTAGATATCATGACACCTATATTAGGAACTGTTTTCATAGGCAAAGATGGAACAAAATGGGAAGTCAGTTCTTCAAATATTGTAATTGGACGTGCTGCTTTTCATAATGTAATGAAAGATGATCCTTGCCCTACATCTTACACCAAGAGGCGTGTCGTACAATGAGATGCAATTCGTGAATTTTCTTTCTTTATTTACAAATTCATTGTTGATACAACAATTGAATGCAATTAAGTTAAGGCCCATTCTAAAACATGGACCACAGACTGGAGTTTTTCTACCGAAAAAAATATATGGAATTTGGCTATAATGTATGCTCGTGGACTTCTAGTAAAAGGGGAACATGTGGATTATATTTAGTTGAAGATGTGGGGACCACCAATTTTCGGCCAAATCATGTCTCAAAATAGGTATAAAGAATTAATAAAGTACATACGTTCTGAACACACAAGAACAACCAGAAGTCAAAGATTAAAGAATGACAAGTTGACTCCTTTTTCTATTGTGTGGAGCAGATTTATTGAAAATTGTAAAGCATGTTATATTCCCAATCAAAACATAACTGTTGATGAGCAACTTTTTCCTATTAAAACAAGATTTCCATTCACGCAGTATATTGCAAGCAAGCCAAACAAATTTGAAATCAAATTCTAGTTGGTCGTAGATAGCGAAACAACATATTTGTAGGAAAATACGATCATTGCCCAGCCAATCAATCAATGCCAAGTCATGTTGTTCTCACACTTATCGAACCATTTGCTTGAAATGGTAGAAATATTACCACAGACAACTTTTTAACTTCTTTGAAATTATCAGAGCAATCGAAAGCTAAGAAGACAAGCATTGTCGGAAACATAAACAGGATCAGGAGAGAGATACCAAATGAAGTAAATACAATGAAAACTCCGCATTACTACAGTATTACAATGAACAATAGAACAACTATTCCAATAATATAAAATTTAAAATATATTTAGGCAACATGCAATTGGAATTTCCATCTATTAAATTTCGAAATCTTGATTGGTTAAAACAACATTAGTCCTTGTTCAGTTATATACAATTATTTAATATGAAACGAAAAATATTCAAATAGTTCGGAAGAATTGGCTAAAAAGTAACAAATACCAATTAATTTTGAGCCTTTTTCCTTTTTTTTTCCGATAAAAAGTTGTGAGATACAATAAAGATAGTACCATACTTATTTTTGTAAATCCTAAGCATTTTTTATGTTCAAATTTATTTATAGTTAGTTTTTTTAAAGAGATGTTATCATTATTATTTAATTCTTGAAGATGAGAAGCATAAAGCAATTTAGAAATGCTTGTGCTCATGAATAATAGAGAGTAACACTAATGAAATGGTGAAAAGTTATTAGTAGGGATGTGAAAGTTGTTGAAGTCCTCGTGAGAAGAGCCGATGATAGCTTTCATTGTTTGCGTGGCTTGGCCTCAAAAGTTACCAGCAACATAATATAATTAATAATGTTAGGTTTATTTTTTTAATATTTATATAAAAAGGGCGCTAGTGACGCCATTGCTCGTCATCATATATTTAAAAAAAAAAGTATATATAGTTCACTATTACCTCTTGTATTCCTTATTATCTCTCTTTATTTACCAAACTCAAACGATTAACGATCAAAAGTTACGATATTTTTTATCGTGTATTCTGTCAGCAGATATCACGTCTATAAAAGATGCTAGCATAAACTTAACTTTTTTATTTTCACTAACGAGGATTTAGATCATTATAGCATCTCTCGTTATAACTGTATGGTGTTGTTGGACTTAAGGTAGAATTGAGGATTGATATAAGAGTAGATCCTACACATATCCTTGCTACTTACATAGTGAGATTTGGGTGTATTTCCCTTCCTCCCATAGCAGTGTAGCTAATATAATTACACATTATGAAAGCTCAGCTGCTTTTCTCTCAAATATTCTCAAAACCTATTGGGATTTCAGCCAAACCTTCTGTTTTTTAACATACCGAAAATGCTTACGTTCTACAACCAATGTAATGTTCTTCTTTCTATTCTTCTTATGATTATAAACTGACGATGTTTTCCATTCCCCTTTTTTTGTTCATAAAAACTTATCCTGCTTAATTTAAAGAAAAACAATAATTAAATGTCTTACTTAATAATGACTCCTTACCGTACCTTCCATTAATTAAAATAAGACGAAGAATAAAGAGAAGGAGGAGAAGAATAAGAAGAGGGGAGGGGAGGGAAAGAAGGCCACACGCATTTTACGTAGATGGTACAATAAATACAGTGTGGCATATATTTATTGTTGCTTTTTAAAATTAAAATTGTACTCTTATATATGAAAATTTATAAAAGCCGTTGGTGCCCTGAATTTTGTAGATTTTGAAATGATATATCAATTGCTGCTGTTGAAATAAAGATGTCGATTCAAGCATATTAAAGTACACAAATAGTTAATTTGATGAAAGTGAAACAGCCAAATGAGAGCTTCCTCTTTGTATCCGTACCAATAGTCTACTCAACCATTATTTAAGCTGGATTTTTTATCTATTACATATCAGCAAACATTCCCTGTAGATAGTATCAGATATATGGCATAGTTCTTGTTATAACCTGTGTCGAATGTAATGACCTCTTTGTTCATAGCTTTAAAAAATTCCTCAATAACGTTTTGATAACCTTTTCTTCGAGTCCCGTATATAAGACTGGCAAACAAAGCTCCAAGATCCTCCCAAGAAATTGTTATTGTGAAAAAACTATCATTTCCATTCTTCTCATGGACATCGTTAAATCCTCTTTGATGGATCTTGTACATCCGTACGATATTTACCAGCTACTCTTCAATGCCTAATAAAATATTCATGATCCTCCCATCTTTCGTCCTTTTTTTGATCCATTGAACTACCGAATATTTACTTTTTTGATACTGACAATATTTTTATTTGACATTGCGCTACGATCAAATTAATTATACATTGTCTTTGTTGTGCGTGCATAGACATCCTCTTTTCAATAACAACATATAATTAGAAAGCTAATAGCCAAAGACATTCAGCAGTGCCAATGGTTTTTTGTGAGAACTTTACATTTATATGCATTTTATTTCAAGATTCCTCAAGTCCATGATAGACCCTGGACTTTAGATTAGGGTCTTATTAAATACTACCCATCTCCTTCGATAAGATATACAAAGTTTTTTGGAACCATCATTAGCAAGTATAAATAACATTTTAAAGATATCACAGGTTGAGAAGTAGGGGTTTTATATTTTGTCTTACTATCAGGCCTTTCAAATATCATTTTGTAGTTGGTTATGTTGCTTACTACTTTTTTTATCTTATTTACAACGAAGTGTTTTTGATTTTATATCTCTAAGATTTTGGAAGTGCTCAAGAGAAAAAGTAATTTTTATATAAAATGTTTAATTCTAAACACAAGTTTACTATTGTGTAAATATTTTTTTCGTGTGTGTGCATGTTTGAATATATAAAGACTTGGTAGAGAAAAAAAAATAGCACTGTAAATGTTAATGAATCTGTGAAATTTAACTCTGTTGTAATCATAACTATATATTTAACTAGGTAAAAGCTAAAGTATTCAGGTCTGGAATCAAAATCTGATATGTACGATCTCGAACTTGATTTGGAGTTGGATATATGGACTCAAATACAGTTTGTTTAATGGGTTCAACTTCAAATTAACTCTTTTTAGGTAGTGAGCAATTCCATATAGCATATCATATCTTTCCTTCTCTTTTTAAAGGAAAGATTAAGGCATCAAATAAAGATATTAGGATATAGATCTATTGTTAAAAGTTTTTCTAACAAACTTTTTACTATGTCACAAATTCCATATACACTGTAGTTATTGATATAATTAGTAAAAAAATTGAGAAAAAGAAAAGATAAAACAGATATATCTTCATAGGATCCCCCTGATCTATTGATGGAACAAGAGTATTTATTCCTATAGAAAATTAAGTTGTATATAACTTAATATAGAGCGAGGAAGTTTTTATGGAGAAGGTTGTTATCGACTTGAGATGACGTCAGACGTTATCGGGGTATTTATGCTATAAAAATCCAGGATTTTTTTATCTTTTTTTTTCTTGATTATAAAGGAATGTATAAGTTTAAGGTACCGAGTGATCCATCAAAAACTGAACATTTTGAATTTTAAACTTCAACAAGATATTAATAAACATTAAATTTTCAAAAAAATTAAAAAGATAAATCGATGTGTGTCTTGGCTCTTTTAATCATTAATGTAGGATCCCATAGCGGAAGGGCAGCGGAGATGTACCCGCTGCAGATGTATTCCTTTGTCATGGCGTATCAGTGCTGGTTGGCAGAGGATTTAAGGGCCTCGGTGTTTCGATGGCAGACACTGCATACCTTCTTCTCTACAATTACCCAATAGATGTAGTAGTGTTGGACTGCAGGGAGTGGGAGGGGGTCAAAATTGTCAAAAAATAGTTCAAAAGAGCTCAATAAACTCATTTAATATAGTCTTGCAACGGAGGAGATGGGTTTCTTTCATTGCTGGTGTCAAATGTGGCCTCTTCACTCCCATAAGGTTCTTTCCTCCCACCTTTTTTTAGCTCTCTGAACAGTCTGGTATGAATTACCGAGATCTGGCCCTCATGGACTTGATGCCATTAGTATGGGCTGTTTTATTTAAAACCTCCGAGTACAGTTTGGCCTTTTCGACAGAGCCCTTTTCCTCTCCAACGTTTCGGACTTGCTGACGCCGTAGACAATGGTGCTTCAGCCTTCATTAACTATTGAGTTAGTAGGTATTTAGATTTCAATTAAACCCCAGTATATCATACCAGGGCGATGGCATACAACAGTTGACATGATCGTACGTGACACTAATGCACTCAAGCAATTTACACCTATCTATGAAGTCGAAAAAAACAGCCGACTTCCATTATAATGACCATCTATCAAAACTCTCTATTCTACGACTTAAAATATACTCTGTATTTGTTGTCAGCTGTCGATTTTCCTGCTTATTTTCCCCTTACCGGTGTTTCAAATAACGTTGATTGGTTGAATTCTAATTTGAAGAATTAACAACAATGATTGAGTATCAGTTCCATAGTTTGAAGTATTGTCCTACTTACAACTAATTTTTGGTATTTTTTCTGTTTTGCTTTCGATGACAAGTTATGATCCACAATAATGATAATGACGTAATGTAACCTACACTTGTTTAATATGTTTTTCATATGACAATTTATTTGTTAATAAAACTAAACATGATCTTTGAATCCTTTTTATATAGTTACAAAATAAAGGAAGGGGGAAACGATTAAAAATGCTCTTAGTCAGCAAATGATTCTTTAAAAAAAACTATTTTGTATAGTAATATAATTCCTTTATTGTTATAACATGATCAAGTTGACTTGACTTTCACCAAGCTCTTTAGTACATGAAATAAATGACATAATTTTGTGAACTTCTGCTTCTAACAAACGTCAATAGTGGGAGTGTGATAATGGGATGATAGTAGACATCATATTTAAATACTTATAGAAATATGTTTTTGAGTATTTATTAAAATTATTTCAAGAGTAATCTCATTTATTTACTTTATTTTTTGTGTTCAAACAAGATGATAAAATAATAAAAATTCTATTGTCTTTTTTATTCCGTCATGTCACATTTCAAACGATTCAAGTCATTCTCTATATTGTACATGGTTGTTAATTAAAATTGAGAAAATTTAAAGACAATGTATGCTACAATTTATTCCACATAATTAGTTTACTAATCTTTTGCTCTTACATGTTGTTTCTAACGTATCCCTGAACGTGGCAGCAGACTTGTTCTTGTTGGTCACTGCCTCGAGAATGAAAGGTCACATGAAGTCAAGAGTAATATGTGCATGTTTATTGGACTCTTTCTCCAGGACGCCCCACACATAGTAGGCCAAGGGTGTCAGATCCAGCGAGGTAGAAGGCCACATTTCCATTCGTTTTAATCGTATATTCCATTAATTTATTATCAATTATTACCCTAAAACGATCGTAAGTATTTCATTAAGTATTCCCGACCCATTAAACTCCTTATAAACCATTGCAATATCGTAAACAGTTGATTTGGAGAGCTTCATAATCTCAATAATCTCCTTAGGCGTACGCTTGGGACGGAAAACAAGGAATTATGATCATATGGCGTTCTTATTCGGAGAATAAGTACAAGGATTTTGTATTTTTCAATTCTATCAGCTGAATTGGATAATCACACTTTGATAAACATAGATATCAGGGTTGTCGTAGGTTAGATGGAGTAATTCTAATACTTTAGTGTTTACTTATACTTAATCAGTGCAATTCCATATAACCAACTAAAGGAACATTAAAAAGAAAAAAATAATAATATGATATTTTGAGACTAAAAGCAATAGTTTGATACCTTCAAGCCCTAAAATTTTGAAGATAGGCTCCACCTTAATCTACATACAAATATTTTATATCCGCATAAAAGGGATTGTATATTCTTTTCACTGTTGAAATATTACATTACTGCTACATAACTCCTTAATTAAATCCAAATCATTAACAAATTAAGATTTTATTTTTATAGACATTAAAAAATAATCATGGAAATTTTTACAATTTGTTGCTTTGCTTATTAGTTTTATATTATATTGACGTATAAGGTCATAACAATATGTCTTCGTAAATTTAATCTATTTTAAAAAAAATGGACTTACATACGTCGTAATTTTGAATATATTTGAAAGAAACATTTACCTAGGTTGTTTACTTGAAATTCCGAATATTTTAATTCGTAAACAACTTTTCTGCCTATAAACCAGAGAAATATTAGCCCTTACACAATTGTTCTTAAGCAGAATGGACCAAACTATTTGGTGGTATATTGATCAATACTGGAAATTAAATACAATTAAGTATTTATCCTAAGCGTTATTTGCTGTAAAAACGATTGTTGTAGTGACCATTTAGCAATGAAGTTGAATTTAAAACCACAACTGTTCAAAAATGTTGGTACATATAAAATAATATTTTCAACATATGGTCTTTGAATTTTGCTTGTAATACCACTGCAAAATGTTAATATAGGTATGATTATATTAAATGAGACAATTATTATTAATGCACATTTCATACAATCCACATTGCATCTCTCCTCAATGTATTTTTTACAAAAAAAGAGAGAGAAAAATTGACCCAAATTTAAATTTTTTGTAGCTATCCAATTACGTAATTTTCTCCATCTGTTCATTCAATAGTAGGCTATAAGCCAGAGTTTCTCAAACTTTTTTAGCCATTAGACCTCCTATAGAATTTTCTTAAACTTATTAATCTTAGATAATTTTGATTATCTTTACATTGATTTGTTTGAGAGGGTTCTTTATAAATTGGACAATTATAATAAAACAAGGAAAGATAGAAACACCCCAACTCCTTTCCACTCATAATCTTATTATAGTCATATGGTGTTCTTATTTGGAGAACATCTCAAGGATCTCATAGTCTCTAATTTCATCCTAAGTTAGTTGGCTACGAGACTACTTTTTTGTCCGCTAGGTATGCTGAGGGTATCATTAATTACTTTATAACTAACTAAGTAATCTCCATGAATTCATCAATTTAAGTGAATAAACAATGTGACTTATTTGACCAAAAGAAACAGTTAGTAAAATTTGTAACTAATTTATAGTAACATAATAGTTATGTCACGCAGAATAGTGATATAGTAATGTAACTTGTGATATTTCAAAATCAACATCCTGTAGGGGTTAAAGTTTTTCTATGACAAAGGAAATCTACTCAAGATTTTCGTCATTTTGCTTTATATGTTTGAGATATTCACTGCTTAACAAGAAATAATTTGAATTCTTTACATTAACATTAAAAATACTAAGAAGAGAAATGAGTAGATTTTTGCTAATGTCTATTGTCTAAACGCACTTGCTAGCTTCCATAGATTCCTTACCTATCGGATTTTTTTTTCTTCATGTAATATGTCGCTTTTTATGATACTATAGATAATGACATATTTTCCTGACACTTTTCATCATGACGTACATGTAACATTTTCTCCCCTTCACACATTGTTGATTCAATTAAAAGGGTAAATTCAAGGAGATTGCATGGTTATTTATTTATAGAGTAATACACACTCAACGCCCTAAGTTGATAAAAAAGTTGTCACGTAGCTAAATATATTTGGACAGATATGAATAACGTGGACTTCGTTTCAATATTCGGAAATGGCTTTGGAGTAGCCAAATCAATAACAGTAAAAAAATACGTAGGAGTTGTTGATCCTGTAGGGATTTTTTTCAAGAACCTTGACGATTTTTTTAATAATAAATCAATCAACCTGTAAACATATAAATAAATAAATAGAAAATTAATATAATTTAATTCCATATACATGTAAATCCTAACATCGAAGAATTTGTTTAGCTTCCACTTTTGTCGACTTTGAAGTTACAACCAATATTTAAAAATAAAAACAACTGCAAATATGAACTTAAATATGACACATGGTATATGTACAAGACGCTCATTAAATTTGCATTCCATATTCATAAATAATTATATTGCCGATTTTTCACTACTCAAAAACTTTTTGTTATTCATATAACAAATAATTAACGTAGTTTTTATTATGATATAATTTTAAATTTTTACAAGTACTCATAAGTATGAATTAAATTTATTTTACGGGAAAAAAAAATAATGAGTGCAAAGAATTATGGACATACATATACAAATATGTATTGTTTACAAGACCTTATTTAGATTCTTTAGAGGATAATGATGATCAAATACAATGTGCATAAGAAAATCCTTCCACCGTGCTTGGCAATCTTTAGTGTCATTACTTTTAATACAATTTGAGAAAGAAGAATATTATATTTTGCGTAATTAAATCACCTTCTAACGTCATATTTAAAATAAAAATTTGTCGACAAAGAACAGAGATCGAGGCCAAATGGCAGCGTATTGCCGATATGTTTACACATAACACGATGCTGTGTACTCTGCTACGCTCTTCCACAAGATTAGGATTAGGGGTCAGAGTCTATCCAAAAAGCCAAGTTGCGAAGGACACCATAAATGCATCACCAATGACTTCTTGATTGATATTTATGTCCCTCGTCATCGTCGCCCTGGGATTTCGACATCTGAGACTTCTTGGTGAGTAAGTCTTGCTAGACCAACGCTCTCAAGGTCTCGATAAGTAGAACAAGTGGGTGCCTATGTCGGAGAAATTTGTATACAAGGTCTTCAGGCCCAGACTGGAGACTGAAAAGGAGAGTGAAAAAATAAATGAAGACGTACATCAGAATAAAATACTTCTTTATACTATTTATTAATGATGTATTAGGACTAAGGTACTATTAATATATATATGCATATTTCTCAAAAATTATTTGAGCAGTAATGGAAAGAATCCTTGAGTAAAAAATGTTCATCTGTAGCTTTAAAACACTTAACTCGAGTATGGAAAGTAATTGATGGAAGGGATGAGCAGAGTAAACAAAAACTAAAGCAGAGAAACCCATCAAAGACTGTCGAAGAGACAGAAAAGGATGCAGGAACGACGACGTCTCTTTTTCTTAAGAATTGATAATTAAAAATAATAGATTATGACGTAGTAAATCTAGGGGGGTGGAAGGGAAGAAAATGTTGTGTTTGTTATTAATATATTAGGATTAAGATCCAGTTGATATATGTAGATCCATGTGCAAGTGTGAATGTACATTCTCCTTGTATGTTACTTTGATTTTATACGTAGTTGAATATCCATATTTTTGGTTTACACCATATGTACATACCTATCTGATATCCCGTCTTGTTCTTGATAATACTCATTTTGTGCATGATACTTAAAAAACGCTACAATTTTCTTATGCAGCCTATACTTATTTAGAGTCATACTGAAATGTGTCTCTTGCGACAGCATTCCTTTCATTCTTAAATCAAATATGTATACTCCATATTTGCGCGTGAGCAATCTTACTACATATTTCTCACTCTCAAAAATGTCAAACTTGTCCCATGAATGACGTATTTTTTATCTTGAGCAATAAATAATAATAGGACATTGAGTACAATTTTTAATCTCCTCTTTTCAAAGTAATTACTATTATATATGTACTTTGTACATAGACGTAGACTTGAATTAATAAGTATTTGTACAACCTCCAGTTCAAAGGTAGTGTACAAAGTTCTTTCTCTCTTTAGTAAATGACTTTTTGTAAGAGGATTTTTTTTTTTCAAACGCAATTTTCTCTCCAAGCAGTTATCAGAAGGTATTCTTCCTAGAAAGATCTTGGCCGCCATGGGCTCTAAGAGCACTTCATAATGTCCATAATCCCCACCACCTCAATTACATCAACTTGGAGATCTGAGTTGCACTATAATTTGACTTTTTGCTAACTCATGATGATAACATGACGAAATGTTTATTATAGTTTGCCTATGTACAAAGAATGGCTAAATAGGAAGTCAAAAAATAATCATAAATGTTATGAAAAATTGATGAGGATATTAACATTAATTAACAGTCCACGGCTTGCTGCCCGATCCTGTACTAAATATTCAAACCCAAAATTGTCTCTGTATGTGTGGTATTTAAGGAGTTTTATAACAAAGCCAAACAGGCTAGAAACCAGCCACCAACTGGTTTTTTACTTCCCAGTCACTAGTTTGACTGTCAAGCCCTGATTGAAATGTGTAATTGTGTACAAATATAAGATTATTAGGGAAAATCTACACATGAATTGTCTATTTATAAAACATAGTTATATCGTTGATTCTAACATCAATCTTTGATTTTTATAATAAAACGTTGTAAACGACGATGAAGAGTATATTTACAACCAAAAGAGATAACGTCGATTAATCTTGTATAAAATGTACAATATGGACCTTAAAATGTCTTAATATTATTTCATCATTTATCAGTCTTAATATCTATGCAATTGATTGAAAACGGAGAGAGAAAAGAAGAATCTAAATGATGGAGGGCTAATGATAATTTCAGTGAATAAATGACCATTGCTAATATCAAAAATGATCCAAAAGTAGTAAGTTAAAAAAGTACATCATTGTGGAAGTAACTTCATCTACAAGTTAAGCAAGCTATCTATGCCGCCACTTTGGCGTGTAATATTGGGAAAACACAGGCACTTAGGCAGCTGATTTTTTCTTGTCTTCGATAGCTTGTTCAAACATGCACCAGTTTAATCAACTGACGAATTCGTTGTCACTAATATTTGGAAAAGGCACGGAGCACTCCTTAGAATCCACGCTGGGACCGAAAACATACCAATTAATCGTACATTAGCAAAGAGTGAGACTTTTGTTCACAAGGTAAGGAGGGAATTTGAGGCCTCTAAAGGTGAATTTGAGGCAACAGCAATGCGGGCAGAGGTCAAATGGTTCCAAAACTATTTTGAAAACTATACCTCGCCCGAATTATGGCCTCCAAACTCGATGGATCTGAATCTGATAGTTTTTTTATGTTAGCGATGCGATCGAACGACAAACCAACCGAACCCCCTGCATTCAACACAAAAGACAAATTTATCTGGGGCATCAAGAAGGAATTTCAGGATTTGCCTAGCAATCAAGTGGTGAAGGCGTTCCCACCCTTTTGACTTCGTATAAAAAACTTTAATTGAGGCTAGAGGTGATTCTATTAAATTAAATAAATCAGAATCCATCAAGCATTCAGAATCTTTCTTTTCATCTGATAACTGGTTGGAGAGTAATTTGCGTTTGGCAAAAAAAAAAAAATCCTTTTAGCAGGGCCGATAGATTGTGTACCCTTTATGTTTTTAAAATAGATGAAAGTGAAAAGATGAAATAAAGCAACATGTAAAACAAACTTTACAAAATAAAACTTAACTTTTAAAGGTTTCAATGTATATAATTTTTTAATTATTTTATGCTAAAATATAAAATTGACTATAAAAATAGCGAAAAAGGACCATATATTTTTACTCCGACTTAGTTTTTTTGTTAACGTCACTAACTGCATCATAATTAAAGGTAACACCATCTTGGGAGCTCACAGTTGAAACATTTAATAATAAAAAAATGACCAAAACTAATAGAAACTTCAATAAATGGATTTTCAAAATATTAAAATTTTTAGAGCTGTATTAAAAACTTCTTTACTCCAAAGGAAAAAGTTATATTTTAATTAAATCAAATTAATAAGTACTGAATAGTACAGAAACGGATATATTTAGAAAATTAATTTTGTTTTGGATTAATTATGTACGAGAATAGTATATTAATTGAAGAAAAATATAAATAATCCTAATAGTTAATTTATTATCTCATCCAGTGGTTCTCAAACTGTGATACCCCTACCATTGGGGTATGAGGATGTGTAAGGATCTAATAAAATACTTTTAACATATATTAAAGTTCAATTAGGGACAAGAAAAGGAGGATCATTTGAAAAAAATGTTATTTACATTATTTACGTATTATGTAAACAAAAAGGTGTAACCAGGGATGACATATTGTCTGTTTTGCATAAAAACCACGCCTGAGATGATTTCATACAATGTATGGCTACTTTGAAATACGAAATGACTGCTGACATAAATCAAAATATAGTTAGGTATGTGAATATTGTCTAAATCAAATATAAAGAAAAAGTATAGGTTGATAAGCATTCAATTAGTAATTATTCTCCCTATTTTGTAAATGATGGGGTATTTTTTTCATTAGTTAAAATTTTTCAATTTTGAAAATATATGTACATTATACGATGGATAAAAAGCGTTATAGCGGTTAGAAAAGGAAAACCAGTTGATACCTGTGCTGTTTATTCTTTTTTTTTCCCCTTCATTATTTAATAATTGTATGTGTGTGCTAACATCTCCTTACAAAAGACAAATTCTCGCTTATTTTAGGTGTAAAATGGTTTAAAAATCTTTAATGAAATATATATATATGAATTAAAATATAATTATAATAATCTCCCATCAGTTATTATATTTCAAATGTAGAAGGTTCTCCTCCTTATAGAAGTAATTCAATTTCCTATTCCAAAATTACGAAATAGGTAACTGACATTTATAAAGGTCTTAATTTGAGTGTCTCGCACACGCTTTCTTTTCGCGCTCTAACAAAACAAACCATGGAATTATAAACACATGTAATTCAGCTTTACATGTTTCTCTATATTTCTATCTTGAAGGAATTAAGTAAAAAATGACATTCAGTCTTTTTTCCCTTTTTTTTTAAATCAATTACTCCTTTAATATTCCACTCATGTGGGAATAAAAATTATGCGTGATTATTCCAGGGTCCTAGAATAACTTGATCATACCTATATCAGCTTTATTTTGTGATCTACCTCATAGTTTAATTTGAAGTAACATGAACAATAATATAAAATACAGGATGATTCAGAATGATTTCCTTAACTTTTTAAGATTTCTTTACTCTAGGTGTAAACTTTGCAATGTAGGAAATGGTTGATCTGGAGGACAATGCAGTTTCTAGGCTGAGACAGGACCGTCTGGAAAACATTTCCAGAGACATTGTGCGTACCAACTGCAAGTCAATAAGTAAGCATCTCTGTCAAGATATTCAGAACAAGGGCAATCACATTGAATGAGGTATTGATCAAATGTATGTATGACAATATTAAAGGCCATACATAAGTATTTCTACATATTCAAATACAAAATTTAATTTTTGAGTAATTAAATTTTTTGATGGTACTCTAATTCAGGACCACCCAGTATTAATAACCTTTTGATAAAAAAAAGGTTTCTGTTTGAAACGATAATAATAAATTAAAACATATTTATAAAAAAGCTCCCCTTTGCATTACAAAAATTGCAATCAAATCCTCATTAAGCTCTCAAAACGATGAAAATAGCCTGGAACATTATTTTTTAATTCACTCAATCAAGCTTATTTGTTAAATCATGCACGCATGATTTCATAATAATGTGTTTAGGTAAGTATTTGATAAAGGAGTCAATGCCGAAGATATTACTTATAGAAATAAATAAATATTTAAAGATAACATACATTGTTTCAAAGAAACAAAGAAAGTATAAAAATACTTTCATGCATTAAGTATGTAGATAGTACTCATGCATAATTCATATATGTATAATTTATGTATATAACTGATAAACATTATTGGGCCCGCTTAAACTTTTCTCAGTTATCCGTTCAAACGCTCCTTTGTTAATTTATCATGGTTTTTTTTTGTCCATTTTTTAACAAGATCACACCTGCATGATTAAATTTTGGTCAAATTTAGTTGGCTACGACAAAACATTTAGTCTCCAGAGATGGTCATTTTAAGGTACACCATATGACGTCACATATACATTTTTCTTTGTGACATATGGAACTTTCTACCCAACTGAATGTACATTGTGGACTTACGTAGGTTTCGTAGTAAATTACATATAAAGGGATTTGTGTTGCCCTCACTGCACCTAGCAGACTAAAAGTATAGGTTCATCCAATTAACTATGGGCGAAAATTGAGCATGTGTTCGTCGATTCACCACTTGGGGTTACCCTTGGTCTCACGGTAAAAGATATATTTGGAGAATAATAAAAAAGAAACAAAGAAATTTAATGGCTAACAAAACGTTGTTTATAGATTTCTTCCAATGATTGTTGAATATTTCCTGCGCAGGAGCTCAAATATGAACGAAAAGCATGAACGAAAAGCATGAACGGTGCTCATTTTTATCACCATATCCAAGGCTGTTTATTAGAAAGATTGTAATTTAAGTAAATGAATACGTAAACAACGAGGCTGATGAGGGTAGCTATATAATGAGATACAAGTAAAAGGGGTAATTGAAAACAGAAAAACAGAGATTCAAGCGTGTATTGTATAATTGTAAATTGTATGTAATATAGTCAGTGTGTGTAGTGTAAATAAATTACTTTCTGGTTAGATCGTCAATATATTGATTGATTGGATGGATCTCCTGGTACATGGGCCTGCATCTACCCATTGCTTTCTTGAATTCGTATATTTTAATTTGGATATCCTAGCCACACTCTTTCAGCCTTGAACCGGATGCTTAGGGATATCATCTTTTTATGAAGAGGCTCATATTTCTTAATCCATAGATCTCACCTCCAATTATAGGAAGTAAATTAATTGTAGAGATGCATTTTAGCATCAAAGTCTATGCCAATGACTTTCAACTTCATGAAACATCACTCAGTTCTCAATAACACAAGATCAATATAGTCAGTCGGAGTCCATCCTCCGTCTACAGTTCCTAAGTCAAAAGTCAGAGGGATTCCTCCTACAGTCAATTCCACTTTGTCTCCAACTATAATAAATATATTAGTGATTCGAGGTAAAGTGTGGGCCCTAATGGAAGTGTCCCTTTATTTCCCCTAAAATTGTGCACACAACCAAAATCATTTTAAAATGGCAACACCCTATTCTGTGATAAAAATTCCTGGGCACCACTTTAATATCTGTCGTATATGTAAATGTATTGTTTTCCATAAATAGATAATTTCAGCACTATATCTCAATTTGTTCAAAAGTGATGGTCGCTTATGAGTTTTTGACCTTCTGTGTTACTTTGACCTTCAATCTTGACACTGGATTTTTGCTTTATGAACAATTTTTATCAAATATTCATAAAAATACCAATTCGAGCTCTGTATCTTGATATGTTCCAAAGTTATTTTCGATTATGTATTTTCAACATTATGTAATACTTTAATCTTTGACCTCTCAAAATTTAATGACGTCTAACAAATATAACCTTCGTACTAATTTCGATCAAAATCGATTTGTAACTTTTCCTGTAATTTTGGTGACTTTCATGACAAACAAACAAACAAATGCCAATCCATAACCTCCGCTTAACTTGGTAGGTGGAGTTAAATATGTTTACTTTGTTAATAAAAACTATTCTGATTTATTATTACCTAATATGCTAAATAACCCTTATCATTTTAGTATTAATTTTAACTTTTAAAGTTAAAAATAACATCCTTAATATATGGGCCATAGAATGTATTTACAATAGTTACATTATTCTTATCAAAAAAAAAAAAAGATTAAACTCTTCCTTCAGAATGTTTTTTCTTGTTTTTTTATTGTTGCAGCTTGAATAACCTTCTTCTACAAACTTTTAACTTGTACACAACATATACAGCGTTGTAAAATTTGAAAGATTTCTAGCCTTTGTGACCTCTATCAGAAGGTGGGGAAGGTCCTGGTATATGAGAACAATCTCAAATTAACCTTCATGGACCTCTTGATTGTCTTAGCAGCCACGAAAAGTCATTGACGAGGCGATTAATCAATTTGGTGGCCCTTCTTGATCTTCTTCTTCAAGGTGGACAAGAACTGCAGATCCCTATCTAAATTGTGCCCTCCGCTTCCTGTTCTCCTGGAGGGGTCTTCTCTATCATTCTTCATCTAGTCCACCTTAAAAACAAGGCTCTTGGAGCACTTAACAATGCCCATAACTCTCGTACATCTCAACTTCAGCATCTAGGATATATGATGATTTTTAGGTTTTTGCTCACTCATGATGACGAAATGACGAAGTATTTATTAGTGTTTGTTTATCCACAAGGGATAGCTGAGCCAGAATGTTAAAAAAAAAATCACTAAACCTTCCTAGGATAATGATTAAAATAATATTTATTGACACTCCATGTGTTTCTGCACAACCCTGTATATTGAAGCCCTCATTTTTCTGAACCCTTCATTATTTTTTAATACAAATCAAGGAAGTCTATAGCTAAGAGGAAGAGATATGTTCATTATTCTTTTTCCCTTTCAATCCCAATGGAGGTGAAAAATTGGTGTGCTTTAACGCGCGTAGTGTGCTTTATACATAAAGAAGGGAGTCAATGTATTAGTAGAACTATGATTGTTTTTTGGTTTATTTCATACATCAGATCACTGAATGGAATCAATATGAAAAAAAAAATGAAAAGCTCACAAAGATGACTGGAACAGTATTGGTTCACACTGTTAAGGGCTGATTAACCTTTGCCATTTTTTATTCGATGTGAGTGACCTAGATTATATTACTTCAGTAAGATAAACTCTGATCCTGAGGAAAGAAGGTTTGGATTCTACAGACAGGTGCCAACTTCTAGGTTTCCTTTCGTCAATTTTTCGAGTCAGAAAAAATATGGTTAAAACGTCTCATAATATTTAACAATATGGTAGTAAAAGAAATAAAATTAATGCAAGACAAAGTGAAGAGTATAAATCAAATCATTGGAAAAGAAATGTTACTTCTAATGATTTTTTATGATTTAGAAGAAATGAAGAACATTATTTTTTACTGTGCAGGGAATATTTCTCGTGCACTTTTATTGAGGAAGAAATGCTTCAATTGCAAAAATCTTTTAAAACAGGATATGGTTGTTGAGCTCCCTAAAGAAATACATAATTTAGATTTAATACAGATTTAAAAGATAGGGGAGGACTGATTTGTCCATTATATCTTGTATTTTTGACTATACGTACTCTTGCTTTTGTAAAATTTAAAAAATATACATATTTCGGGAAGTAGCCACAAAAGTATTATTTTTTTCTTTTCCAAATCCATGCGATATATTCATGTTTTTCTGATAAGATTGAAGAATCTGAAGGTTTACATTGTTAGTTTTTTAAATTTATTGAAGAAATCGCCAAGAAATTTTTTAATTCCATTGCCAAAAACTTTGTGTCTTCTGTGAATGACAATGCAAATGAGAAAAATAAATACGAAGCAGAAAACAATCCAGCTGCCAAAAGGTGAAGAACAAAAGTATCTGAATAAATAGCTGGTGTCTTATATTTTAAAATATTTAATCTTTATTTTAAAATATATGGTTAATAAATTTCAGTATATATTTTTATTTGATTGATAGTTTCAGTTCCATTATAGTTTTTTTCGTGAAATTCTACAAAAGTCTAATGGTCTCACCTTCCTAACTCATGTTTGTTTTATTCATTAGCATAACTACTTAAGTCTCTTTTAAATACACAGAGTAGAGGCATTAATTATGTTTTTCTTTACTTAATACACAGAAATCCTTAGAAGACCAAAACACATTTATCAAAACATTCCTTTATGCAAATATGATATCATGTGTTATAGTGGAGTCCCCTTTTTCCGAACTTAAGTTCGTTTAACTATTCGGCTATTACTCTAAAGTCATTATGCTACCTTGTCCGAGTTGAGTGTGATTCATGAGAATCCAAGTGGATGTCTATAATAAAATGAGACGAATAGAACAGCCTGGGTGGTATCCAACTTGATAATAATACATGGAGACAATATCTATCACTTTAAACACAAAAAATATCCCTTCACTATTATTACACCACTCTAAGATGGAAATTATTTCCTTATTCACTTAATATACATACGTATACAAAGATCTATTCAACCACGAATCGACCTTATACACACAATACATCATCTATGTCATGGGACATATATTTTGAGACGGGTATAGCACATACTATTTTAGAGTCCAATTCCCAATGCTTCGAGTCCAATATGATTCCAAGGCATGATACCTCTGAGGCCTGATAAAAGTGATTTTTAGAAGTAAAACAATACAAGAACTAACAGCTGAATTTCTCCTTTTCACCTCCTTTGGTCTTGAGTTAAAAAATATGTCCCTTCTTCTAACCATAGATTTCCTTGTACACAGTACAAATATATTCATTCTTGGACCATTATGTATAAGGTATTATTGTTGGCAAACAATTTTTATTTTTGAGATATTCACAAAGTGACAGCCCTTTTATATCAATATTACAAATAGAAAAGAAAGACAAATGCAGGATGATTGATTGCCATATAATTTAATTATGGTTTTATTTAAAAAAATATAAATAATAAAGTATTAATATTATACAAGATAAATTGAAAATGACGTCTTTAATGTTAGATAATTATTATAAATAATAATATGTAAAATTGAAATAGTAAATTATAAAAGTGGATACCTTTATGTATATAATTTGTTATGGAATGATAACGATTTTATAATCTTTACCTAATTAAGTCTATACAACTATTTGAACTACCGGTGATTGCATTATTATGTATTACACATAAAAATTGTAATATAATTAATTAATTAGAATATATTAATGTTGTTTAATCTTGAATATAATATACTTAAGATTTATATACTCCAGTTGAAGATTGGAGGCAGTATACAACCTTTTTAACAAGCTAGTAGACATATCCTTCCACCCTTGGTCAACTACAGACTTACAAACTTCAACATTGAGATGACACTCTCTAAAGGCTTTTTCCCATAAAAATGCAACAGATATTAAATTGAATATGTTCAACATTGCACTTTTTTGACTTTAACAAAGAAAATAAATTATATTTTACTTCGGGAAGTATGAACATAGGCAGAGGTTTGCGTTATAACGACAAGGTAGTCTGCAGGGGGTGGCTGTAAACACCCCCCCCCAAAAATTAAAATTTTTAAATTTAATTAATTGTTTCAATTTTTTTTAACAAAAAAATAATTTTCCGTTTAAAACTATAGATGCTTGAAATTTTTCTGCAAAAAGTCTATTATTTGAAATTTTTTCAAAAATTTTAAATTTTTTTTTTAGTGTGAACACCTGTGGGTCTTTTAAATTGTTAAAAGAAAAAATGATTTTTGGATTTTTTCCAAAACCTTTGCAAATACCAAGCCCCCACTAAAAATAAAATCCTATGGACACCCTTATGTACTTGTGTCAGGACTTGATGTGAAAAAACGAAGGGTTAACAATGAAAGATACAGTTTTTGATAAAAATGGTTATGTTGTTCAGGGGATCAATTATGGGAGGAAGACGAATTTTATGTGACATATAAATAACCAATCTAATCCCTACAATCTACATACCAGTTTGGTAGTGTGTGATGTTTTTTTTGCTTAATCGCTGTATGGATAAGATAAATGGGCGTAATCCCATGAACTTAAATAAAAAGTTGGCATACAATTATGTAAGGAGTGGTCGTCAAAGAAAAATATCTAGCATGAAGTAATGTAAATATCAAAAATATATATTACAATTTAAAAAAATATTTTTATAGGTAGTCCCTAATTAGACATGCATCTACTCATAACTTAGCGTATGTAAACATTTCATGGTATATAAATTAGGATACATTTTTTTCTTTGTGTTTAAGTATAATTAAAAAAAGTCTAATATATTTTTGTACAAGTATATTTGACTGTCTCATTTTTTGGTTGGGGACCCCTTTCCACTTGAGTATTAATCTTTTCTGCTGCAAATAACCAACAAAATATTTTTGGCAATGTTACAGACCTCTCAAACAATTTTTACCGTACTACAACTTTTTTTAATGATTTGTTTGGTTTGAAATTGGCTATTTTTAGGCCTCTTGTACTGTCAAAATATCATATGCTGAATCAAAAATTGTATATTATATATTTGTGAGAATTTGGTTTATAGTTCAAATAATTCTTAAAACTTGAGGGGATATTAGAGTGGCAGTTTTCTTATTTTATTTAAGGTGCTGTATAAAATTATAGAAAATATCAACTTTCTTAAGAAGGCCACTTTTGAAAACAGCAATGAAAGAAACCCATATCCTACGTTGCAAAAATCTTTTGAGTTCACATATTTTAATTAACAAAAAGTAAATGTCAAATCATAAAGTATAATATTTAATCATATACATTATGAGACAAATAAGAGCTTCTTCTTTTGACATAAATTCCTGTTAAAAAGAGTGCATTTTGTATATGACATCGTCAAATGTGTCACAAAATACACTTTTTTATTAAATAATATTTGAAAACAAGGTCATTAACTACCGACATACTTCAGTTCAGTCTTGTGTCTTTGCATAGAAATATACAGATATACGGCCTTGGCTTAACTTTTTCTTAATTTTTTAATAAGAAAATGTGCATTAAATAATGTCAATTGTAGAATCCATCGTCATGTAAGCACTGTTTTGATTGGCTAGGAGATAAATATTAATGGAAAAAAAGATATATTGTAAATAATGGATTTCTCATACGAAATACATTTTATATTTAAAAATTAGTAAAACAAAATAATTTTTTGTGCTTTAAATCTCTATAGTAGCAATTTTTAATATATATATTAGTATCAAGGGACATAATGCACTTGCCCACCCTGCCAAGTCGCAACTTAGAAACTAGTACATAGGAAAAGTAGTATAAATTATACTATTATTGTGGGATGGGTCGGGTCGTACCTCTATCTGAAACATCAGTGTAAAAAATACCCCCATATTACCCACAAGATGGTTACCCTGGAGTTAATTACTCGTCAGCGGCTAAAATTAAAATACACGTATTAAGATCCTTATTCCTTGGCAAATATTTATTTCTTACAGGGTAATTTTTATACAGTTACGAGTATGGACGGGCTATTTCGAGTCATTCCATTTTTGTGTGAGAACTTACAGGTACTGAAAGTATGATCAGTTTAAAAAATATGTGCAGGCAGTTGAATAACAATGACGTTGTTGGACAACAGTATTATTGTTCTTTTAAAAATAAAGCATGTCTAATGTCATCTTTTTTTTTCGGTTTCAAGGGGTATGTTCACAAGTTATCATTAACTAAAGTGCATTATTCTATACTCTAGAAGGTTATTTATATTTAATGCCGTAAGGCTACAAATTAGTCACGGTAATTAAATACCCGGTTCTCTTGTGTTCAAAGTTAAATTATCTGTCTCAACCAAGTTTGAAAAAACACAAAAAATAACCCAGAACGTATACTTACTATCAGTGGGGATGTCATGTGTAAATTTTAGCGTCCCTTCGCCACAGATTTAGAAAAGATTATTAAAAAATCTTGTTGTATTTAGTAGAATTTTAGATGTTTATTTTTTTATTTTTTTCATATAATAAATTCCTCATTATTTTCTAATTAAGCATTATCAGAAAATAAATTTCAAATCTTGTTAATTTATGTTATAAAAGATTTTAATTCTTGTTTTTATTACCTAATTTGATGTCCTATAAATATTATGTTTACTCACTACTTTAAACTAAAGTTAAAGGCATCTCATCGAACAAATACAAAATTAACTAATAATTATGCACGTTGTTGAAAGGCTACTATGGAAATGTAGTTGTTGACAATTGTAAAATAATATTAATTGAATTTTTATTTCCTTCATTATTTTTTTATCCTAAAAATCAATATTTATATATTTCCATTTTATATAGAGCTCATTTGACACTTTACCTTAATTATAGATATTGAACAAAAAATATCGATTCTTTTTACATTTCAGATGGGTTGACATAACCTATATATGTGTTTATATAGTAAAATAATAACTTAATAGGATTAGGAGCATAATAGCGTTTTCACAGTACTAAAATAGGTATCGGTATTTCGATACTTTTCTCTAAAAATACTTAACAAAAATTCCGTTAAGAGCAATTCAATGCTTATAAAAAATAATAAAATTACATATTATGAAAATCTACAGAGTATTTTATTCGATACTGTAGTACAATATTGCCCAGTAATATTTTATTGAGTAGTTATACATTTGTATTTGTGTATGATAGTCGAAATTTCTTCATATACATATGTAACAAAATGGCAAATATATATATTTTATAAAGGAAGAAAGATCAATAACCAATTGTAGTCCTGTCCTTTTGGAAACGGAGCGTGAGTATATAATAACTTATTAATATGTTTATTTACCAAAAATAATAAATTATGAAATAGTCATGATATTTCAAAGGAGACGACAGAATTGACAGCTTACAAGAAAATAAATAGGATATTTTTGTGTTACTAGGTAACACCACGCGGAACAACACAATTACAATAATAAATAATAGTTTAATATTTATTATCTAATTCTAAAGATTTATTCTCATAATTTAATAGCATTAATTTTTTGTAGTATTTGAAATGTTTACTTTTAAAAAAGACAATTATGAACTTAGGGAAATAAACAAATAAAAATATGTTTTACATATGTATTGATTCATTGGTTGGTGGATATAAGTCACTTCGCAATTTTTATTGGATATATCATCCTTCTTCTTTCCTTCTAAAGCAGATATAAAAAAAGACCGGAAATTAACTGGTTTTTAGCCGATTACACCCTACATAATCTCCATAATGGATGACTATTCTTTATTTAACAGTTGTAAATATATGTTCAACGTTCGTAAAATTTAATTGAAGATGTTCATATGAGTGATCATAATGCTATCTCTATTGTATGTCTGAATCTTTCCTCATGTTACAACAAAAAGAAACTAAAAGACTCCAAATCATTTCTTTCCTTATTGGGCAAATGTAATTGCACTGATTAGGTAAAATTATTGTAAGAATGTGTATTGTTCCAATCCTGTTTCATCCAAGAGAAGGAAATATATAGGTGTTTTATATGTAAACTGACTTTTATTATAACAAATTAGTGCTATTCTAATGGACCAATCAGGGGGGGGAGGTATCTATTGATAATCGTTGGTTAACTCTTTTCAATTGTTGGAACTTTTTCATTTTTAAGTAGAAGGTAATTGTTCAGTGCTATTTATACGAATCAACGTTCAGAACACTAATAGAGGGAATCACTAAAATTAAAATCGAAAACAGACAAATAAGTACAGTGTTAATTTGCATGTCAGTGCACACAGAATTACCTCATTTTGGTACCATATGTTGTTTTTTCTACTTTCCTCCCTCTTGTTTTTGTTCTGTATCTGATAATTTATTAGTTCCATTCGAATCAAGGAGTTCCACTACATCTATTGTATGTGCACAGTATACACGTGTATGTGTATATACAGAGTAGAGATTTTAAATCCGGAATTTTTTTCGGATAGTGTATATTACAGTTTATTTCCCCAATTTAATTATGCAATTCACAAATCTTTTTTCCTTAGTTGTATGGATCCATAGTGAAGCTAATCAATATAACTAGCCATCTCCGGCTTCAACTACAGCATCTAACCTGGCCCTGAACCTGACACAGGGATTGATGAGCAACTCCTTGTCCATTAACTCGAGAATAAAAGCCTGCAAGGAACCGACTATTGCACGTTTATTGGACTCCATACACATAGTAGTGCACATAGTTTAGATCCATCAAGCTAAGAGCCCATATGTCCGTTCATTTTAATTGTGTATTCAATTAATTTATGAACAGTAAATATCCCAATACGATCATGAGTCTTCCTTGCAAGTACCCATCAAAAGCCTTGTCAACATCAAAAATGTTTGATTTTGGCAGCTTCGTACACTCAATAATAACTCCTTGGGGGTGCACCCAGTACAATAATGGCCACACTGTGTTCGAATTTGAAGGACATCTTATGAATTTTTTGATTTTTCTTATACTGTTTTGTCAGTTGAATCTGATGAGCAGACTTTTATCAGCATTAATGTGGGGAATACTAAGATATTGTGGACTAAACTGATTCCGGATTTTAAATCCCCAGCCTTATATAAGTTAACTATTGTTTGTTGATTTAAGGAAGTTTCCTTGAGAGGAACTCTTCGCCCGAAATCATATATTTACATATTTACGTCTACAAGCACGATAAATATGGTAGCTCGACTTTAACTCATGTTAAACGGTGAACAATTCACGACAATAATCGAATAATAGTTGTATAGTTGGGTAGATTAATTGGCTATTTAACAACTGATTTTTGGCTATGTCTTCCCTTATCTTTTTTTTTTTTTTTGTAGGATAAAAGTATAATAAAATGTAATAAAGTAACACCATATAATAACAGGGCTGTGAAGTAGTATACAAATCGATAGGTGTAGTCCCGTAAACAGAACTTCATCATAAAAGATGGCAGGGCCGAGAAAAAGATTTTTCTCTTCGGGTGGTCTATTTTGGTATGTCATTTATGTTACCATCATTTAGATGGAGCTTAAAATTTTAAATAAATCTGTTTTTAAAACATACAATTCATCTATAATTTAGTTTATTATTAAGAGTATATCTCTCTCTAGACACAGATATTGGTATGCACATTTGAAAATAAACGAATTTCTAGCAGAGAAGTTGTGAATCTGATGAAAATTCTGCAGTTTTTCAAATAAATGTAATGTAAATTTCAATTTTATTTTGGTTATGAAACACGAGCCCTTAGTGCCCCCTGTATTTACAATAATGGATAGTTGACAACCAAAATATATCATAGATGCTGATTGTGGGGGAAATACCATTCCAAGAAGAGAGACCTGTGAATAGTACATCACGTGAAATATGATATATACTAAAGATCTTGGGATTTAATGGTATTTAATTGAATTAATAAGAGTTGATTACTCCTTGTATATATATATATATACACTTAACAAATATCTTTTAGAAAGCATTTATTTTTTATTTAAAAATAAAAATAGCAACAACAACAAGAAGAGATTTAACTCTACACCAAAAGTAGTTAATTATTTTTTCCCAATGGCCCTTGTTATTCTGATTTTTTTTTGTTATTATTACATATGAATGTAGAAGAAACACATTTTACAATTTCATGTTGTTCAACTTTTTTCTTTCTTTCGTTTGTTCCTTCTTGTCTTCTCTCTTTCCCTCTCATTTTTTCTTATTATTTAATGAAAATGCTTGCTTTCCTAATATATACGATTGCTTTCTGAGGTTGTTCCTTCTTCTTCTCCCTCTTCTCCCCCCCCCCTTTTTTTTTCTTTTTCTTCGTTTTTAGAGGTTTACAGCAGCTTTCTAGCTGGATTGGTTATTTGTATACATATTTACTGACTAGTGTTGGGTTTCGGTCTGAGATCAGTTATTATTTCCTTTTTCTTTTATTGGTTAGATGGAGTTTCACCAATTAGATATAGCATTAGTAGATAGTATAGTACTATAATTAGACTATCTCAGGTAGAAAAAATCATTAAGTCAATTTACCTAAATAACAAATATATATTTCCTTTTGTAGGTGCAGCTGGTCTTCGAGCTCATGTACAATGATTTCAGAAAAATACTTTGTCCGAGTGTGTTGTTCTCATGTAAGACATAATTATATCGGCCCAGATAATGCAAGAAGTAAAATTTAGACCACACAAAATAAACGGTATTGAACGTCTATGAGTTACGATTTAAACTTTAGTTCAGAGTTTCAAAGTGATCAAGAAGAAATATTTTGAGGTCGAACTGGGAAAAAATCGATCTGGGAAGTACTTATAGCATTTTGAACAAAAGGGTAGGTAAAACTTATTCTCCTTTAATTAGTACGAGTGAGTTAAATTCCAAATTTTTTCTTGAGAAGAAAAAATACTTATAAGTCGAGTTGCAACTTTCGTTGAGGTGAGTGAGCACGCCTACAACTGCTATCGGATTCCTTTGTTTCAGTCTATGAGCTACTTATTATTGACAATAAACCATGAACACTACAGATGTAATTGACACTCGTAACAACTGCCATTTTTCTTTCTTTCCTCAAACTCAACTTTTTCTGAATAAATGTTGAAAACTCTACAAATAATACAGAGTATTTGAATGGACATGTAAAAAAATTGACCGTACCAAAATAAATTTGGTTTCGGACCATGTCTCAACACTAATACTTTACTATATGTGTATATAACATTACAAATGTATTTAACGACACACACATACAAAATGATTTCTCCGGATCTGAGTTACTTATAATATGTACACCATTTCTTTAATTTTTTGCACATAAACAAAACAAATACATAGAAAACGATGATCTTTTTTATTTATGGAGGATTACCCCCATCAACATTCGATAACGGCCCCATAAAATGGGTTATTACTACAAGTAATAATTACATATATTTTCCATTGTATAATTGGGAAAAAATCGATTAAAAATCTGGGGATAGGCCTTTGCACAAAATAGTATAAAGTAATTATTTGCTAGATACAAAAATAAATGTTGTCCATTTACTGTGTAAAGAAATTATGAGCTTGTATAGCTTTAATAATTATGTACAATCATAGGGGTGCGACTAATGTTGATAAAAAATAGATTTTTATGATCAGAAACGGAAACTTGTTCATAATATTGTTCTATTTCTAAATTAAGTGAATTTTATCTAAATTGTTGTGCAGAGAACATATCCATCTAAAAGAAGAATTGAACAACCCTCCCTGGAAAGCTAAACTTGGGTTATCACATTCCTCATACGCGTGAATGTATACAAATTGTATAATTTTAAAACGGACGAATGTACAACTAATTTCTGCTAATTTTCCATAGTATAAACCCTCAAACCTCGACAATTCTCATTTTCGAAATAAAGAAGTTCAGTGATTTAAAATGTGCCTTGTTTGTACGAGTGAAAATGCCTTGATAAATTAAATTTGGCAGCACAAAAATTACTTTTATTTTTTCTCTCCCAAAGAAGAAAACAATATAAATCACTAAACCTCTTTTTCTGAAAATGAGAAATGTTTGAAGATTAGGTATAAATATACAAAAGTTCATAGCAATAAATTATGTGCAACCACATGATACTTGTGGTAATCTATTCTAGTACAGTTTTTTGATTATATAAAAGGCGGCTGATGTGAAGAAAAAGGTCTTCAAATAAATAGTACAACATGTTTTTCTCCCACCTTCTGCTCCTGCTCTGCTGGGACGCCTGGAAAACACGGAAGGAGATAGTAAATAATAAATATAATCAAATGAAAGGTATTTATCTTACATTTTGATACTAATTAATAAATTTTAAGCTAGTCATACAACTATACAGTATACATTCGTAAAATAGTCCGAAAATAATTCATGATTCCTACATACATTAGAAGGTGAATTGATTCGTACTTGTGCAACAATTAAAAAATTTATCTTAGATAAAAATCTTCAATATAATTGAAACTTGAGTATACAATGTCTTTATAATTTACAGTTTATCAAAAAATAAAGAAATGAGTATAAAGTGTGACTACGTGAACTCATGAACGACGGATTATAACGCTGAGGATTTATAAGTTTACGACCTTAATGGACTAAGAGTAGAGTTGAAGATCCAAAATGAAGATATTCCTTCCCATATCTAAGTTGATACAAAGTGGGTCTGTGTTTATTTCCTTAATCCCACAGCTAATTAATGAAACGTTGCAACAGCTAAGCTGCTGTCGCTTTAAATATTTATTAAATGTAATGGTTAATATGTTAATTTTTGGGTTTTTAGATACCAAAAATACTTATAATTTACAGCCCTATCCATAACTATTTATAACATATTTGTAGACTGTAAAATGATGATTAAACACTTTATCACTTCTTAACAGACACATTATGAATAAGAAAAAATATTTTGGGCTTGTTTATTCTTGATATACATATCATAAACCACTAAATGTTTATTTTTTAGAGATGACCTTATGGTCCTATTGGACGTTACAAAGCTCAAAATGAAACCAAAGATCTATTTAAAAACATGAAGAGATAATTTGACATTATTTTGTCCTTCAGAGTGTCTTTATTGATTGATTTGAAAACACGTTTACTGATGTATATACATTTTCTATTCATATGTACTTTGTACTATGTAAATATTTACATAAATTATTTACGTAGTAAAGATAAAGTTCTTACTTGATTTAAAAGTAGTAGAACAATTGATAAAACTTCAATATCAAGCTTTTTTTGCCATACAAATTAATATGTTAATTTTTGCACACTTTACTTGACACCTTACTTTTTTTGTCAGCACTAGGATACGCTTATTTATTTAGTCCATGTATATGTTTTGTACATGATGTGTAAGAAAATTCTACAAGTCTACTTTATTATACATTACTAACATTTCAATTGATGAATTATTTATGATGTACATTGCTCGGAGTTATTAGGCGTCAACCAAATATTCAAAAACAATAATAAACTATAATTTAATTATGCGGTGGGGATTTTAAATCCAGAAAATTTAAGGATGGGGTATACTGAAATTTATATCCCAAAATAAATTCATCAATTCACCAATCCTTTGTTCCAAGATATAGGGGTCATAATGAAGTCAACCACTCAACTATAATATCTCCAGCTTCAACCACATCCTCCAAATTGGCACAGTCCTGGATGACGAACTCCTTGTCCTTGTTGGAAACTGCTTTGAAAATGGAAGCCACAAGAGAAGTCGACAGTGTTATGTGTATGTTCTCCCTCCAAGACGCTTCACTCATAATAGTCTAAGAGTTCAGATCCGAAAATCAAGGACGCCACATTCAGGAATGCAACTGCCTTCTGGAAGTCTGGAATATGTTTTTTGCTTTCAGAGTGATAATGAATCGTCCATGCAATTGATCACGACCCATCAGACTCCTTTAAAGCCATGGGAACATTGTAAATAATGCATTTGGCAGCTTCGTAGAGACTATGTATACTAAAGTGGTAGCATAGATAGCTTGCACCAATTGTATATCGGGGATCACTTTATATAGTCTACTCTGTATACACATTCGATGCTTCAAGCAAAACGCCTGCAATAGTTCATTAATACGACTACATTGATATTTATAAGAACAACATATGTTATGATATTCATCAAAGGCACTGTATATAGTGCACCTCATGTCACTATTTTTCATTTACTCCGATAAACTTCGCTTCATCGATTATATATATGACAAGTCAACATAAAAACAGGATGGGATAAGAAAAAGAAGAAATTAAGAAAAAAGGATTTTTTTTTTGCTTAATGAAAAATAATTTTATAAGTCCCTTTTTTTTCTCTCGATGTTTATGATTGTATAGGAATTAGATTTTAATCACACGTAATCAAAAATTTAATCTGGAGATGAGTAACTATTTTATTATTTCCAGAACCATTTTGTTTTTCGTTGTATAAATTATCTCTAATTTTTATAGATAAATAACAATCCGTTTTTGTTTTCAGAATTGACTCAAAAGTGACCAACAACGTCATTACGGCTAATGGCTAATAAAAATCCATTAAATGAGAAAGACAAAGAAAATAACTGTAAAAAAATAATACAAATATGTTATATTCCAATGAACAAAAACAAAAATACTCAGTCTACAGTAAATGCTTACAATCAATAATACCACGCATTAGTGATGGGTTGAAGACATCCGAGACCAAACAAAAATAAACTTTGATTTATCAAATTATAAAACAAAAATCTTTATAAACTTACATGCGATGTCATATCAAGAAATCAATTCCATTATCAATTTCTGAAAGCACATCACTACAACACATATTTAGGGGAGCCGGGAAAAGTTGGAAACATTTTTGGTTTTGAGTTAATAATCTCAAAGGTGGTTTAACTTTGACATAACAAAAAATTAAGACCACATCTTCAAAACATTTTTCACAAATTGCATTTGAATGCAACCCCTCTTATTTACAAATGTCTTTGTAACCAGGAAAAGTTGTAACTAAAATTATATCGAAAATGAATTTGTAATATTTAACATTAAACAAAAGAATATTTTTGATGAATACAATAATACACCTTAATGATGTTAATTTATTAATTTTAAATGTAGTCCTGCAGATTAAAATTTAATCAATTTACTATTGTAGATCGCTGATAAGTATTATAGATTTTGATTAAAACTGTTTGTGCTTTAGGGATGTTAAAAAATATGTTAAGAATTACTCTAATGTCGATCCTCAACTCTATTCTGAGTCCCCCAAGGAGTAACTATTATAACTTCACAACAAATTCTGAAGGTTACTTTCCGTCAGTCATGAGCGCACACGAATGTTTCAATCAGTTTTTAATTGTAATAGAAAAGGAAGTTCACAACTCAGGAGTTAAATAATTTTAATTTGGCAATTTTTTTACAAAAATAAATAATGGATTTCTCATCTAGGCAAATTTTTATTTATGCATATGTATAACAGAGGGTCCATTGAAATCTGAACACTTATTAATTCAATAATTAAGTAAGGCTGAGTCATTAAAATTAATTCATATTTCGATATGTTAAAGCATAACCAATTAGTTACAAAACAAAACAAACTTGAACCGTTTAGCTTACGTACAAGTCGAGAAAATGACACTTAAATGTGATCGACGAATTCCCACTAGTCCATTTCCAAGCAGTTGGGCGTCATCAGGACCACCATCTACGCTGTCAGCAAGTTAAAAACGTTGGAGAGAAAGAGGAGCTCCGTCAAAAGGCCAAACTGAATAAATTAAAAAAGACAGCCCATGCAATCTCCTTCAGGGCTCATGGACAATATCCTTGAATTTCAAACCAGACTGTTCACAGAGCTATTAATAAATAAGTGGAAAATTGTTTTATGAGTGGGAAGAGGCCACAGTTTTTTTGAACTCTTTTGGACACTTTTGGTCCCATTGCAGACCTAAGCAAACACCCTCAACTACACCTTTTGGGTGTATGCCTGGAGTTTCTGTCATCCCAAACACCGAGCCAATCAAAGCCACAGAGGATTACATTTGCAACGAGTGAAGGGCCTTTCGCTACGGTCTTGATTAAAAGAGCTCAGACACTTATGGGTTTCTAGTTTTACCTTTGTTGCAATTATATTGTTAATTAATCAATTATATCTTGTTGAAAGCTTAAAGTTCTAAGTTATCAGATTTTATTGGAGCACTCGTTATGTTGGAAAGTTATTTCAAGTATATAACACCTTTGTAAAAAAATGTGTAAATAGTAAGTTTCATATAATATACAGGCACTATATTATAATGCCTGTAAGAATACCCTAACGCTAGCCCGAGCAATCTGGGTAACCCTTTGCTAGTTAGAATTTATATTCACATGTTTTGTGAATGTAGCTTTTCTAATACTTCAAGAAAAACACTCTGTTGTAACTCCAGTCTCCCCTATGCATTCAAAAAAAGAACAACGTAATTTGTTTGAGATTTATGCATATAAAATAAGTTGTACTTACCTTGTTCTCCATCTTTGCATTTATGGGTATTAGGTATATATTTAGTATCTACATAGATTGGCATATTTTGAAATTCTTAATAAGAAGATAGATTGATTTGATGATGATGACAGAGTAGCTAAGAAAACTGTGATTAAATGCATTTTATTTTTCTTCTCCTATTCTTGGCGACTTCCGCCAAAATATTTATATATTTTATTTATGGTATTCATGTTTGATTAATTGTTGAGAACAGATTGTAAATAAAAATAATAATGCTTAGTATTTGTACTGTTTATTTTATATTGATCATCATAAGTCATAACTAAGAAATACAAATTTTGTAGCTCGTCAACATAAACACAAGCTAAAATGATTTTCTACAAAATTGAGTATGCACTATTTTTGTATTCTACACAAAATATTATTGTCCATTTCAGTAAACAAATTATGCTGATTAATTGATAGGATGGAAGAAATACATATGTAGCTCACCAACATAAAAGTAAACTATAATATTTTTTTCTCAAAATGTAGCCTGGATTGTATTTATATTCTTAGACAAATTACTATTGTCAATTTCTATTAACAATATATATTCGAATTAATCTTTTGGAAGCGTTGCAAATGACTCTTGAAAAAGAAACATTCATAATCACAATAAAATCTAAATAGAAAGGGCCATATCGCAGGCAAATCAAGCCGCATAAATCAAATGAAGGCTGTAAATTTCTGTCATCATTCCTGTGTGTTTAAATTTGTCCTAGAAGTTTGAACACAAGACCTATAATTGACTGTAAAATGACTATGAATTGTATTTAATTGTGATATAAAAAGTGAACTAGACAAATACTTTATTTCTGTACATTTATTTCCAAAAACACAGAGCAACTTCATCACAAAATAAAAAAAAATTAATTAAATTAATAACAGTCACAATCATTTGTTATACAAGGTTCAAATAAAAAAAATAATCATGCGTAAATGAAAAAAGATAATCACATCTTTACCAAAATCCACTTAATAATTAAATTAAAAACAAAACTATAAGACAATTCCATTTCCATTCATATCGAACCTCTCCAGTACTTCGTGGGATCTAAAGAGGAGTTTGTCCAGACAAGGGGGTAACCGACAGTTTTTACTTCTTGCTTCCTAAAAAATAAATAGTACTTTAGCGATAAAGTACTCCATTTTTAAGTGAAATTTATGTGTAGGCGGTGACATTACAAGGTAATTCCTAATCTTTAATTCTGATTTTGTAGTATTCATTTAAGAACTCAGTAGTCATGTGTAAAATATAAACCACTTATGGGCAATCCCGTCGAAAGAAAAAAATGTCTTCTTTTCTTGATTTTAGTTGAAGATTGCTTAAGTTTTAACTCACAACGTACATACATATGGTTAGAATAAAACAAACATGAAGAATTTATAACTTTTTCTCCTCGAAATTAAGTGTTCTACGGATCATTACTCTTCAACTAATACTTCTTAATTATTATTAGAGACATTAATCGAGAAACTTTTTTGGAGCTCCGACGATTAGGGGTTTATTAATAATCATGAAAATATCATCCCTTTTTATAGGCACTCGATTTTTAAATTTTTTTGTTAAATCCAAAAATTAACTTCTGTTTTTTTTTTAAATATTAAATTTTTTGGAAAAAAATGACAAAAAACAAGAACAATTTACAAAAAAATACATCTTTTGGATAAAAATTTGAAAAATTAAACTTTTGCAAAAAAATTACTCAAACTAAATTTTAAAATGTCAAAAAAAACCTAAAGCTGTTAAAAAAATATATTAAAAAAAATTCAAAAATACACAACTGTTCGCAATAAATATAAATTATATTTTTGATATATAATTATTGAAAAAAATAGAAAAATTAAATGATTTGCTGATAAATTTAAAAATCCAAATTAAATTTTGGGGAAAAAATTTGTAAAATTTTAATTAAATTTTGTAGGAAAAGCAAAAATAAGGGGGGGAGGGATACAGCCCCTCCAGCCACCTCCTGTGAACGCTCTTTCCTTATTAATTCGGAAATTGATAATTAGTCCCTTTTTTAAGGCTTCTTTTGGCTGTATTTCAAAAGAGTAAATAAGTGATTGTTATAATTGAATCAATCTTGTGACTAAGTGACCATTTAGGATGTTCGTATGATATTGCATTATAATAAAACGTAAATATTTTTAGGAGGATATATTAAATGCTCTTAATACATATCACATATATCATTTTCGGCTGAACAAACTATCAATATTTCTTGGAAAAAATCCAAAAACCGATAGGACCTGTCCACAGACTAGACTAGACCTAACAAATAAAAACCGACACAACACTAGTGAGGAAGCAGCCCCACCAAATTTTCATGAGCAAGGACAAGGACATTGAATGAAATATTGGCCAATTTACAATATTAAACATGTAAAAATGAATTAAGACAATCAATAATAATTTATGAGTAGTTTAATTTTTTGATTGGGCTCTAATAATGTCTACCCTTTATTGTATAAGCTGAAAATAAATAAGTAAATGATGAATATTGACTTTGTACTAAAATGGCTTTGTTATTTTCGTTAAAACAAAAGCAATAAATGAAACATTAATTAAAGGTATAAATCTACGAATAACGGTTCTTGAAATGCATCAATATGTTATACAATATATTGTGTATAATTATTATATCTTGCTTCTGAAAACCAATCTGAGAAAAAAACAAAGAAAACTTGTGTCTCAGGGGTTTCTTTTAGCTTAAAGCAAAATAAAAAACCTGATCCCTCCTCACACTGTGGTTTGATTTGTTGTTATTCCTATTTGATTGATAGTGTTAGTTAATGAAACATCTGTCGTTGGAACAATATCAAAAGTAAAATACTTTCTTCAATTTTGCAATTTATCAAAAAATTCAGTGTTTTATTGTATGCCGTGTATTTAAATGTGACGTTATGCAGCATGTTTTTTTATCTATATCGCAAAAAAATGATTAGACATAGAGCAGGGGAGATAAGCAATATCACTATGGATCATTTTTCTAAAAAAAAAGATGCCCACAAGAACTGGACATAATTTACTGTGAATTGATAACTCTGCCAACTTTCTGCAAGCCCTCACCTACCTACTCTTGGGTCGCTAGGGTAGATACTAGTAAAGCTAAAAAGAGGACAGGCAACGACAATTAAATTTTTATATATACATGAAATTTGCATTTAGGGTATAAGGTATAATTTACAATTAAATATTACACTGGGAGTGCCTTGAGATTATGTACTTTTGAAAGGTGCCTTGGCTGAAAAAAGTTTGAGAAATGTAGGTATAGACAATATATTAGTTAGAATCAATTAATCTTTTAGTTCATACAAAGCATACATCACTTGCAGCACGCAAGATGGGGGATTATAGGCATTGGACATGAGTAATATAACACGCAAGCACACAAGATTTACAACATCTGCATTTAAAATTTTCTTTTTTTTATGAAATATCTCAGAAATTTAGTGCCCAAAAATTTCAGTAACATAACTTAATTACAAAAAATTGGATTTTTATGAACGAAAGAAAAGACAACTCAATCCCAATTTGTGATATGTTGAAATACTATATTTAGCTATATTTGTTATTCGATACTCCTCCTTTACATGCAATAAAAACGTCAGAGTACAGATTGGCAGCTCTTGAAGGCCATGCCCATAGTGTAACACGTTGATGACATACTGGCAACTCGGAGTGAATCCAAATTTGGATGAAAACAACTACTGGTTACAATAAAAATTTAGTATAATACCATTTTAAATGAATCAATACTTGAGTATCACTATAATACCGATATACTGAGCCACACTAATATATCAACACAATTTGAAAATATAATTAGGCATATAATTTTGATGAACATATATATTTATATCATTAAAAAAATTTAGTTTCATTATTGTGATTCAAGTTTTGACCACTCAAAAGTGCATTTAAATAATTGAAAAGTTTTGGATCCATTTATGGTCATATTAAATTCTTATAACTCGTGTTTTATTTAAAAAGTTGATATTAAAGTCTGTAGAATTACCAAATTTTACAACCTACTCTTTTTGTTGCAAATATCCAAATATACATAGTACTCAATCAAAACATTCAACAACAGGTAAAACATTATAGAATTTCTCATTTTTCTTTTATCACATAAATGTCCAAAAAGCGTTTACTTATTATTTAATTAGGCGTTATTTAATGAAAACTCTTCCGTTCATTTAAGTTTTTCTTTTTTTTTTGTATATACTACTAAAATAATGTACTTTGTAACTTTTATATTTCTAAAATTAAATACCTTATCTCTTGAAATTAAATATGTGGTGTGTCGACATATGACACACATGATCTTGAACAAAAATCCCTAATAGGAAAAAATACATCCCAATATTTCATTAATATTGAGTAAAATTATAGGCTGTGTATTCCAATTTGTAATATAAATCAAAAACACATTTGTTATAGTTTGAAACATTTATTTAATTTAAAATACTTAAATAAGCTCAAATATGTCCTTTTAAATAAACCAAGACAATTTCTCATTCCTTTAATTGTGAAAACCAATTTTGGCTACTTAATATGCAAACACCCAAAGGATCAATAAGAATAATTTTTTTAATAGAAATTGACACTAATTTGTTATAAAATACAAATATAATTTACAAATCATTTGGAGAAAAATATTCCAACTTTATTTTGTGTTGACAGACTACATATATCAATTGAGGATACAAAATATTCTAAAATATATCTGCTTTTTGCAAAAATTTCAGCTTTAAGTATGTTAAACTAAGCATCGTAGGGCTAAAATGGAATGATTTATATAAATCAAAAATTTAGAAGAAGCTCCTTGCAGTCCAGGGATGCCCTTTTGGGATGTAGCCTCTCCCCCCAAATTAAGGAATTTCTACTTTTTACTAGATTGCTTTTTGATTAGAATGAAAATATTTTATCTGAAATTAGAGGTACTAACCTTTTTTATAGATTTATTTTCTATATAGGGAAGATAATTGGGGCAAATTATGCAGAAGATTTTCAAAAATTTAATATTCGAAATTAAATCTTTTTTTTTTGGAAAAGCTGTGGATTTCTGAAATCTTATTTGAAAAAATATAATATTTCAAATATTTATAATTAAATTTTATATTTGAAGTTTTTATTTTTTGTGAATAGCCGTGGATTTTAGAAATGTTTAAAATAAATAAAAATATTTGAAATTTTTTACCAAAAAATTGAATTTTGCAAAAAAGTTTGATTTTTGAAATTTTGTTAACTTTTTTGTTTATTTTTTTTTTGTAAACAACTTTAAATTTTGGTTTTTAAAGTATGGATTTTTAATTTTTTTTTCTAAAAAACCATTCCTTTCCCCCAAAAAAAAAAAAAAATAATAATAATGTATAGATATAATCCGGTGGACAATCCTGCAGTCCCTGTTTTACAAAACTAATCAGGTTTCAAAATCCATTAGATTCTAACTCGTACTGATTGAAGCTAAAAGTAGCTATGAAATGAGTCTTGCACTAAATTTGCGTCATATTGGACGTGTGAGAGTGAGCACGACATAGTTGAAAGGTATCCCAAACATGGAAGATGGCAAATTACTGGATAACTTTCTACAAGATTATCCTCATGTACTCAATGCTGTTAGTTTTGACCACCGGATGTAATAAAATAAGAGACGTCTTTGGATCTGTTGATGGGACCAAGGTCATTAATGTGTCTGTTTTTTGTTTACAGTAAATCTTTTTTTGTCTAAAGCCAAATCACTCTTTGATTAGAATTTAGCTTATAAGAAAAAACTTTATCATCACTAAAAGCAATGTTTGGAGGCGTGCCAGACTTTAAAACCTGAGTAATTTCATTTCTGTTGATGATTCTCTCTTTTCTCGTAAATGAAGGATCACCAAAAATGTATGACAAAAACAACGATATCATTAAATCTGTATGCATAATATCAGTATTTATTTTGGTACATTATTCAGGGTTCACCCTGTATATGTTACTCAACGTTTTTACTAATGTATGTTGACTTAATGAATGGATACTTCTAAGATATTGAGTGATTTTTTTAACAGTAAGTAATATATATATATATGTAAACGAGCTTTTATTGCCCAAGGACGCATAAAATAATAATAGTTATCTTTACGATTAATCATTTTTTTTATTTATTTTTTGATGTTGAAATAATTGATGATGATATTTTAGTATAACTCAAACATATTATATGAATCTGTATACATACTAGATAATATAAAAACAAAATTCTTTGATAAGCCTGCTGAATGGATAATGTTAATTGGCTGCTAATTTACGAACTGTAATGTAGGGGAAAGTTGGGCTTGTTGGCTCACTTTTCCCTTTTTGGTATGAATCTCAGCATGTAGAAGTTTGCCATACAAATGGCACAAAATAAAAATATATAGAAGGGAAAAAGGCTTTTAAAAATTTCATCACAAGTAATATAATATGACAAAAGTTCTTTTTTCTGTATCTTTTATTTAAAAAAATAGTCATATTTCAGGGTGGTTTATTATTAAGTTTCAGCTATTTTGTTGGGCATATACAGGGTGTCCACGATAAATTGGAACTACTTTAAACTTCATCCAGATCCATAATGTGGATATTCGGGGTTAAATCATACTAATATAAAAGGTTGCGTGAACAATACACTATACCTTCCACCACAATTGTTTTGACAACAAACAATAGTCATTATGGAACAAGCAAGGAGAGACACCATCCTCGAATTGGCTCGCGCGGAACACAAGCTCTCTGTTATCTACAAGCTTCTTAACTACCCCAAGACCACGGTGTACCGACTCTTCCATGCCTGGGAGGTTGAGGGGAAGGTCTGCCGCAAGGCCCACAACATAAGAAGTGACCTAATCTGCACTCCCCGCTTCCTCAAAGGCCTCTGGAAGTCCATCAAGGCTTCACCTGGGACTTCCTTGTCCAGGTTGGCCAAGCACCGTGGAGTGAGCAAGAAGCTGGTCTTCAAGGCTGTGAATGAGGACCTCGGGTACAGGTCATACCGAATGGCCAAACAACGCATCCTCACGGCATCCATGAAGGCCACCAGGCTCACCAACGGGAAGTGTCTCCTCAATGACCTGAAGAGCCATGAAGGAAGAATCATCTTCTTCTCCGACGAGAAGAACTGGACTGTCGATAAAAGCTACAACGTCCAGAATGACAGGTGGCTTGCCGAGGAGAGAGAAGAGGTCCCTGCAGTCTTCACCACAAAGTTCACGGCCTGTGTGATGACCCTGCGCGTCATCTGCAGCACCGGTGAGGTGATGCCTCCTTTCTTCTTCAATCCCAAGGAAAGGGTTAACGCGATAAGGCACTGCAAAGTCATGGAGGAGTTCGTCATCCCCTGGATGAAGGATATGGCCGCTGGGAGGGAGTTCATATTCCAGCAAGACTCAGCGCCCACCCACATCGCCATGAGGACCACTAACCTCCTCAACTCCCACGAAATCACTTTCTGGTATCGCAACACCTGGCCCTTCAACTCACCCGACCTCAATCGGTGTGATTACTACTGGTAGGGGAAGTTGGAGAGAGAGGTGTGCAAGGTCAGCCACAAGAGCATCGCGGCCTTGAAGGACTCCATTACGAGGGAGTGGAATGCTGTCGATTCCGCGGAAGTCATCAGGGAATGCAAATCCTTTAGGGGCAGGATGGAGAAGATGGTGGCTGCTGAGGGAGGACATGTTGAATAAATTTATTGTTTAATATCATGTCTAACTTTTTCATATTAACAAATACACTCCAATTCCATTTTTATCCAGCAGGTTGAATTTTAAGATAGTTCCAATTTATCGTGGACACCCTGTATAGTTTAATTCACCTGTATGATCATTCATTCCTTCCATCCAGAAATATTTCAATAATTTCAATATGGGTACTATTTTCTTTAGTATTCCTTTAAAAGTTACCCTGCTATTATTGCATCATTTTTGTAATTTCGTTCACTTTACTATTTGTTTTCAAAATTACTTGAATGTTTGTATCTGAGGTTTTATGTGAATTAGAATCAGTAGTTGTTGATTAGACTCTCTTCATCAAAAATAAATTATTTATTTAAATCCTTTAAAAAAGTAACAATATCTTATGTGCCTCCAATATCACTTTCAATTAGAAAATTAAAAATTAAGTACATAAAAGTAAATGTTTATCAATTAATAGTTTTCTCTAACGTATATTTAATTCAAATGAATTTGCTTGAAAATCATTACCATAACGCCTAAGAAAACTATAATATGCCAGTTTATACGTTGAGAATAAAAACTCCTATGGCACTCGGAGGAGTATTAGTGCCCCAAAAATTTGTATCATTAATAAATTATAATAAATAAATTAGAGCTAGACAATATTTTAAAGATAAATGTCTTAATTTATATAGACACAAATATTTCATTAATCAATCATATTATTATCATGAAACATTAAAGCTTTTTTTATATGTGAAAAAATCATAATATTCAGTTTATACAGTTGGACGTTTGGTGTTTGTCTTCTTCTCCCTAAACTTTTTCGGCAACGTAGCCAAAATTGACAAAATAAACGGCAATATCCGTGCAAGCTTTCTAAAGGAGTGTTTTTTAAATTAAATTTGATGTATTTGTTCTTTACCCGCGACGGAAATAATCATAAAGCTTCTATTACATGGTAGCTAGAATGTTGTATGAAAATTTCAATTAGACTTATTAACTAAAAAATTTATTGCTTCAGAAATGTTTAGAAAGATTAATGGTTTTTTGAAAGGACTGAAATATTACAATAATGTGAAAAATATAATTCATCAGCAATTTTTCGGGCCTGACTAAAAAGGCTCACGATTACATGCTCGACTATCGAAACTTCAATTTTGTATTCTTTTATATAAGTCAAATATAAATATACAAATACTACTTATAATTATAAATATAAGTTTGTCTGTATGTGGATGCCTCAATTTTGAGTATGTGTACAATATATTAAAACTGTGTCAGATTCTAAAAAATAAAGAGGTAGCAGCGAGCGTCTGGGACACTCAGCGCGTCATATTGAAAAAATATTTGCTTTAAATATTTTTTTATAAATGACAGTCTGTTTTGAGCTCAACTTTTTTTAATGAGTACATCCATTGGTGGGAAAAAAAGTAAAATCGACTACCAAAACCTACCCTACCTTGAAATTTAATTTATAATAACCATCAAATTCATAGCCCAAAATCCATTTTTTATGATGCTTTAAATATAGTCTTGCATCCAAAAGTTAGGGCTAAATTTGATTACCCCACCCCTCTCTCTTTATTTTAGAAACTAATTTAAAAGTAAGGGAACATATTTTCTTAACTCAAGACGAAAGTAAAAAATTACTCAACTATCTCTGTTTGTACATAGTTTAAAATATTTTCTTAGAGTTTTATACTATTTAATTTTATCTATAATAAATTTTTAAAGTTGAACATGACCATCAATATCCATAGATATAAATAAAGTTTAATTTTTTAAAAAATAGATTATTCAATAAACCTTACTAACATAGGCGTTGAAAAACTAACTATGTATTATACTTAAACAAATAACTCTGAGTTATGCAGGATTCACACTCTAGTAATATATATATATAAATAAGTGACCTCGAATAACTTACTAAATAAATAGTATTTAGAAAATATTTTTATACTGTGATGATTACTTGTTCTTTGAATATTAGAACACACACAATTAGTAGGAAAATATTGTTACCTCGAATGTAGAAAATAAATTAAATAATAACTCAATCTTTATTCCTTCCAAAATGGCTATGTAATCTGTATGTTAAGACTAATTTGAAGGGTTGCATTATTTATAAATACAGATAAGTTATTGACTATATTATTCTTCAATGTACATTCTACATGTAATTACACCAGAAAAAGAGAGAAACTGCAAAATAACGACTTCATTGTTTATATTAATCATCGTTACCATCCTCATTAACTATAACGAATCTTCAGGGAGTAGAGGTGCTTAATATAAAATATTATTGTTTTTTTTTGGACAAATATTCATTAAGTTAAATTTTTTCCAAAAAATTAATTTAAAATTTTTTATAATAAACTTTCGATTTTTGTAATAGATGGCTTTAATAGTATGTATCTCATGCTGTATAATTGCCATAAGAGTACCCTAGATGGTGTTAGAGAGATAGTATTACCAACAACTAATATTGGTTTTGTCGCATCTATTCAGGTATTTTTATTTTAAAATATTTGAGACGTCTGCAGGATTATGTATGTATAATTTTTTGGTTTTAGGAATTTATTACAAAATTTTTTATAAATTTATATGTATTCTGAGCAAAATTTTATAAAACAATTTCTAATATAACTTTAAAAAAAAAATTAAATATTAGATTTTTTGAAGAAAAACTTCAAAAGTCCATAGCCACTCTCAGAAAATAAAGTGTTTTCGACAAAAATTTCAAATTTGTAAAATTATTGGATTAAAAATATAAGAATTTAAATTTTTCAGAAAATAATGTCAAATATTTAATTTTGTAGTAAAACGCAAAATTTTTCGGGAGGAGGTCTACAGCCCCTTCATGCCACTCCATGCGGACAACTCTGTATATGCATTACAGACTGGAGGGTTATTGTCGAAAATGTTGATAAAATAATTTAAATCTCCAAGTCCGATCGTCACTGTTTTGGTTGCCAAGGAGATTATTTCTTACAATACGATTAGTGCATATGATAAAGTTGTATATTGTAAAAAAAAAGGTTAGAGTTGTTATGGATGTTGAAAACTATTATCAGTTGCATTCACGAACTTCAAGAAAAAAAATGTATTGAAAGTTTTGATTAAACGACTTACAAAAAAGAAAAGTTAGTTAATTTGACTGTGGGGTAACCTACTTAAATAAGTATAAGCGGATTTATTTTATAGCTATTTTTTTGCATACTACCCGGATATATTATATTAAGTATATATTTATTTAGTCTAGATATACATATACAACAGAGATGAAAAATATTGTCAATATTTCAAAACAATATACCTATTTACAACTATCAAATATATAAGATTAGTATTCATACGATAGTAAATACATTCATTCGTTAATAGATAATTTAAGAGACAATTGAGAGCTGATTGATTTTTTATATATGTGCAATGTACATACCTATGTATGTATATTAGCATTTCTACTTTCCAAGACAATTGCCTTTGTATGGGATCCCAGGAAACACTTTTTTAAATTAAAGCCTGTTATTACATAATAAACATTGTTTAATTAAAGTATTTCCTATTTTATATCTAAAAAGAAATAATGTGTTATAATATTCTCTTTCCTATGTATTTCATTTTCGGTATTTATATCCTTAAGAATAATATTGTACGAGTTTTTTCTCAGATCTAACAGGCTAATTTTTTTGTCAATTTTGTAACCAATCCGACCCACAACATAAAAAACTCAAATAATATGTCAAATGCGGGCTAAGAACGTATGAGACGGTTGTTGTTATAGTGTTGGATTGGTTTAAAACACACTTAAAAGACTGCAGTCATATTAGTCCGGTCCTAATAAAAAAATTCGGTCGCACCACCAGTCCTTAACGGTCTTTTATAATAAATTCAACAGCTGAAAATACATAGTTATTAGTCCTTTTATGGTGTTCAAAAAACACTATTTCAAAAAACCTGATACCGAAGTTTAATGTAGGAAGTCTGACTAGAACTTATTAGTCTAAGTTCCAAATAACAGCCATTATTTTCTAGTTTTTCAATCCTAGGTAGAACCGTTGGACCGTTGAATGAAAAAAAAAATGATTTGACTCATATATAAAAAACTCATAAGGAAATCAGTCCTAGGATCGATCCAACAATATATTCTGGTAAAGTTTTATTATTCAAAAATTCTGGTACATTGTGGGGCATCAGTTATTAAATCAATACATACCCCGCATCATTTAGAGAGTCACAAATGTAAAAAATAATAGAGTGAGTTTTCAATATGTGTTAACGGTAAGATAAATTAATTATAAATATCGAAGTGAAGCTTATATTATAAAATAATTAAATGCAAGATTCCCGTAAATTTCCCGTAGATGTAAAACCCCTATAAATAGCGAAAAAACGGGATCCCAATAGAAAATCATAGTAGATATCTTAATAAATAAATGTTTAAACATTGTCTCAGCGGCGTAAATTATATATTGTGTGATTAATTATTGTTAACTTTAGTTGAATAGGCTTCTTTTTTTTGTGAATATTCTTACCAAGTGGTGTATTAAAATATGAAACTTTGAATTTTAAACTTGAACAACTTATAATTTATTAATTAACAATAGAATGTCAACAAAATTAATAATATAAATAGATGTGTGTCTGAGCTCTCCTAATCGTTAATTTGCTCTCTCTCTTACGTCAATGATGGTTTTCAGGCGGTGGCGGAGGCAGAAGTACTGGCACCCACTGCGGATGTAATCATGTTTAGTGGCGTCCCAACTCTGGCTAACAATGGCTTTTGAAGACACTGCAGGCATTTCCTTCAATATGCAACTAAAAGGTGCAGTCGAAAGCGTTGGCATCAGGGATGTAGGGGGGCCGAGATTTTCCAAAAAGACTTTCAAAGAAATAAAAAGACTTATTGAAAAGTGTCTTCCAACAGAGAAGATGAAATTCTTTTATTGCTGATGTCAAAAGTTGCCTCTCTACCCTCACAAAGCTGTTTCCGTTCACTTTATTGATAGCTCAGTCTGGTGTTTAATCCCCAGATCTCTTGCATGGACCTTCATGGACTTAAGGGGATTGTCCTTGGTTTTTTTTCTTTAACTCCCCCAGATCTAGTTTGGCCTTTTTGACAGATCAATTCTTCCTTTCCAACGTTTCAAACTTGATGACGCGAGGCCAGCTGAGACAAGGGCTGAGACAGAGAATGAAATGAACAAAAGCATTTATAAGAACTACTCCAATGTCGGTACTCAATTCTACTCTGAGTCCAAGAAGTACTTAAATCAAAACTCTGCAAAATCTTCAAAGTTACTCTCTGTCTATTATGAGCCCACACGAATATTCAATCAGGTTTTGAATATAATGGAATGAAGTATGTAGAAAGAGGAAGCTCACTACTCAATAGTTAAATAATAATAACAATACCTGAGGATTTCTTAATTTCTTTCTTCAGATTACCAATTAAAAAAAACAACCGGTGAGAATAAAAAATACACCAGAGTTTAATGACAAATATTATATGAAAGTATCTGCATCAGGTTACCAATTGTTGAACTCGTTCAGTAAAACCTCACTATCTTTTATGCTTGATAATCGTTTGTCAATACTCTTAATGAGATATTGGCAAATTTAAAATACATTTCAGTCGCAGTGTGCCACCACTTTACTAACTGTAATAATAAACAAATAGCTACAAATACATCAAACAAATTACACTATCTTTTTGCAGCAAGACTAGTGTTGCCAAATATTCATGGCTATGTAAACAAGGTACTATCAAGTAGACCATACTCATACCCCAATGAAGACTTGTTTAAAGTATTCATAATTCTTAAACATTGGATGTCCATTACTTCCAAATAGTTTAGACGTTGAAGTCACTGCCTCATACCACTGAGTCTTCTTTTGCATTTGTTACCAACTCATTCCTAACAATGGATAAATATGCAACATTAATGGTTAAAAATGATATGGTTTGCATCGTTTTATAATTGGCAATTAAAATGGCAGCTATTATTATCATTAAATAAGGCATTATGAGAGGCACAATTTACAACTTACTCAAGCTGAGTGGTCAAGTTACAATTTGAACAAAATCCCTTGTTATACATTCATACAAAAATAATTATACATAATTGAGGGTTGCTTTCCCTGGGAATCTTTATAGCTATGACATTACAACAGACTCTGTTCAGCAGAGGCATAGCCAATAAATGTAATGTACTTTTTTCTTTTTGTGAACAAAAATAAGTTGATATTATTTTTGTTCGGAGGAGAAAGGAGAAAGTAAAAGGGTATATATTCTATTCCATAAATCTTAAGCTATATATATATATATATAGTACACATACATATTCGTTTTATAAAATAAGTAAAATGAAAATCTAGAAGAAGAAAGCCTATGACAATTTATACATTTACATAAATATATATTTATTTCTAAATAGAGCCTTGAAATTTACTTTTCCTCATTTTTTAATACTATGTGCTAGTGTTGTAAAGATAGCAATTTTGTTTTTGTAGCGGTTCTGTATAGGCATTTAGATACTCTAATATTGCAATTTGTTTGTGTTTTTTTTTACTTGTTATTAGTCTGTTATATTATTTTTGAACTAATATTTATTATTTTCAATATGTAAATGTGAATTTGGAATAAAGGATTAAAATGATATATTTGTTTCCTTTTTATAGGTTTGAGTCTACTCTTAATTTAAAAAAAATTAGTCATCGTCATTAGAATAAGTTAATCTATTTCCATATTTTTATTTGAATATCCAACATGGTATTATTATATTATTTATATATAAGATCATTTGATCATAAAAAAATGAAAACTTAAGATGAAATAACCATCTTATTTCAAGGGTTTTGTTTAAAAAGAAATAACATCTCAATTTTTTAATAGTTTTTTATAACAAATGAGTTCAATTAGAGTGTAAATAAATAGAAATAATTAAATATGTTATTATTCAACAAAGTAAAATATTCTTAATGGGTGTAAATGATAAATTTGCCAATTTATATATATACAAATTAACTATTAAATTTTTTCTAAAAATAACCATTTAAAAGTCCAAATATGGTCACTCAGACCACTTTAAATAAGTTTGTTTGCCAAGATTTAAAAAAAGTATATTTTTAAATTGTATATTTATTGTCGTTCAAAACACAAGAGTCTCTTATTTTCGATGATCGATGTCGCTAATCCTGGGATTTCTTGCAAATTTATATTTTTTGACAATAAATGAACACATAGTTAACTAGTTAATTTTAAAAAGTTAGAAAATTTTAAGATTTAAAAGTGATTTATGATCATGTCTTAATTCGCATAAAATTCCACAGGATCATATTATGCTTCGTTTTTGTTTTTTTTTGAAAAAAACAAATCCAATTTTTTTTTTTTTTTTTAAATCCTCAGCTTTTCACAAATAATTTCAAAAATCCATAGATATTCGCAAAAAAATATATTTTTGCGAAAAAAATTGTAAAATTAAATCTATTGGCTGACTAATTTGACCGTACCAAGTTCTCTTTAAAAATCAAATGAATCTTAAAAAGAGGTTAATTATTATCATAACATTTTCTTTATCTAGAAATGTACTTGTATAATATAAAATTTTAATAAATTAATCAATATATTTACTAATTAAGCTATTATCGAATGAACTATAGCATTTATTTTTATATGTTTCCCCCTGAGGATACCATTAAAATAGTTGTTTAAAGTCTTTTTTATAAATGGAACGTTATATTTATAGAAATATGTATCCCAAGAAACTGCAAGTCTATTTTCTTAGAAGAGTACTAAAATTAATGTCAACCATAGATCGTTAAAGATATAATTACTCTTTCCTGCAAGTAGGTATGTGCATATCTTCATATATGCATCCTTGTATTTGACTTCCATAATATGAAAAAGTTGGATATTAATAATAGGTAAAAAACACAGAAATAATACTATAAATTTTTAGTTTAAACATCCAACAATCAATATGATAAGTTCTTACATGTTTATTTTAAGGATAATTCGGATTACGAAGGAAATGTTTTCATCGATTCCCTTCAGTAATTGGACAAAACTAAGGGAAGTCTTGTTTTGAGAATACGTGTCCTTATTTTTTTAACTTGCATCGATCTCCAGACCTACGTAAGATGAAGCATTAATTTCTTCTGAAGTGTCACATTTTGTTTTATTAAATTTCCTCCAGTCTTACTCACATTTAGTTTCGTCTTTATTTTGTCAAAAAAAATATATATTAGTTTTAGTGAGACGAAACATTCAAAATATTTTTTTCGTTCTGTCTTTGTCTCATACTCAACATGGAAAAAAAAGTCATTGAAGAAATACATTTTTTCTATTCAAAGCTGACAACATGAACACTGGTCAGATGGCGTTTGGGTATCTGTAAACCCCACCGATCATTCTTATAAAAGGGAATTTTTTAGTTCTTAAATTAAAAATCCTTGTATTAAATCTTTTGCAGTAAATAATAAAAGATTCGTGTGCAAGATTCTTAGAACCTATAAATAAACAATAATAATTCAAGTTATAAAGAACATGGTTTAAAGCTACTTTTGTCTGCGAGTGTCTGTTTCATAATTTGGATAAGGAATGATGACTGGTAATATATTATTACGTTTCTTTACTTTTGGTCAGTGTTTCTCAAATAATTCAAAATGCTTACTTTCCCCTTAGATGCTCAAACGGCATTTAATCAATTGAATGTTCAATTTAAAAATTCACTCATTCAAAATCCTTAAACCTCTCTTTAGAGTTGCTCTGCGTCCTAAAATTTGTAATCATGCTTTATAACCTGTAAAATGTAACTCTAAACTTATATACTCCTGAACAAATGCTCTAATGACAAATATTATTCTATTATTAATATTTAATGAGTAAACTAGCGGGCACTTCCCTAAGCTCATTTATGTTCTTAATCTAAGTTATAACAGACTATATATTCACGTAAATTTTATTTTATAAAATATGTTCCTATGAAATTTAACTCTTTACTTGCAAACATCAAAAGGTTGTGTAAGGATTAAGATGTCAGCAAAAATATATTAGATGAAATGACATTTATAATAAATATAAATAAATAGTTTACTTCAACATTGAAAAAAGTATAGTTCAAACTACTGTAAAATAAAATAAATGTACGTTAGAGGGTTCCGTTTTTTGGGGTTATTTATTTAATACCTTATAATATTTTTTTACCCTTATCTTCCTAGTCATTTTTTTCACTTCAAATAGATTCAAATTGAAATGTAAATCACTATTCCACATGTTTCATCGGGTGTAGTGATCGTTAGTGTTGTGTTTGTCCCAACTTCTTTGGTACAGTACACTATCAAGATTGGTCCTATAGGTCTTTCGAACTGTCGGTCCTTTAAATTTTCCTAAAAATGTGAATAGTGTATTAAGCCAAATAAAAGATATCAAATATTTATTTTGAGCATTGCACGTATTTTGCATTGAACATTGTTGTTATAATTATATAGTAATATAATACAAAAAAAATTTATATTAGTTATATTATATTAAAATGAATAATATAAAAAAATCAAAGCACCCCTAATGCCGTCATGAGGGATTGATTTTACATTCATAAGGAAAGACATATACAACTAAATGGGATAGTGGTCCTAGAGAAGAACTGAAACTACACTAGTTGTTATTAGTTTTTGTTTTTTTTACACTGGAGGGTGTAAAAAACGCCCTCTTGCCAAATTTTGAGTCACTCTTTTCAACGAATTAGACTTTATATCAACATCGTACCATGTGTACTCGGGTTTAACTTGGATTCAAAACTGAATGAACTTGAGTTTGTCTTGGATTAAAATTATACATTACTTATGATTGTAGCTCTTGATACAAATAATACAATATAATCCATTTTTTTCATGCTTCATCGACGATTTATATAAAAATTGTAAAATACATTTTTGAAAAAAATAATAGTTATTACAAAATCAAATATATTGAAAAATATGAGCTCAATATACAAATAAAAACTCATTTAAGAAAAATTTATTAAAAGATTTTTATATCAAAGGCATCTTCAACAAATATTGTACATAAAAAAATCGATTTACGTTTGTAGAATAAAGTTACAAATTAGATTTCATGAGGCATAAGTCAAGGTAACACAAAACATGTAAAATGCATAATCGACAATAACTTTGGAACAAATTGAGAAATAAAACTCATTTTTTTAAATATTCCTTTAATTGGTCAAATAGAGTTACATTCATTTAGCTTAAGTAAACATTATAGTATTGAAATTACTCCATCTCACAAAGGAATCTTCTTTGAAGGCCATATACTCATACATAATGTTTATATGCTTATCTAGGAACGACAAAGACACAAACCTACGCATATTGAGTTCAAGTGGAAGATTTTTTGCTAGCGGGTAGCCAACTGAGCTAAGTTGTTCCACATAACTCACTTTGATTTTAGGCGGATTGATTTTTGCACTCTACAGAGTGCCCATTCTAGGTTGATCTGTTATTATGGCGAATGGTTTAACTATATGCCGTTTGCTAATGCATTGAATTATACTATTATAAATAAGTATAAATAAAAAGTTGGCGTAACCTTGTTATAGATTTTAAAAGTCGTTAATTGCTTTAGTATTAAATGTATACTAAATTTTTTTGTTGTGTACTAATAAATCGTAAAATACTAAAGCTTTCAAATAAAGCGGCCAGTTACCTTGAGCAGATTACCGGTGTTTTTTTTCCCCACGTAAGATGTCACTTTTTATGATAGTACAACTCTCTCCTGTTTAGTTTCAAAAATAATATAAGTAAAGAACAGTCATGCTCCATTATGATAAGTGTAAAAAAAATTATGTGGTAAGTTCATTTTTTATATCAAATCATTTTTATACACGGGATTTTTGTTGATAAAAGTTAAGCCTTTAATCTCCTCGCGCTCTAAAAAAGTATCATCCTTAGTCATTGTTATTCTATTATGATTGAACTGGCATAAATGGGTTTATATAATTCAATTATAATCAACGCCCATAGTGGACGAATAAAATGTCTTTGAGACATTTAGGTACAACTTTTATTTAATTATTATTGCAACTGTCTACTCACCTCTTTCCTAAAAGTATTTTTACGTTAGACTATGTAATACTCTAATTTTATAATATTAACCCTTGTATTATGTTGAAAAAAAAGTTGCATTATTTATTGTTCTGTTCATTTTGACCTGTACTGTATTAATTCACTCAAGACAATTAAACAGACTAATTAATAAAAATCTCAGTCATCAATAAAATTGTTCTTCGACTCTGAAATATTTTGTATCCTTCAAACCTATTTCTGTGCATCATTATCACTATTGTAACCTTATGCCATAGTTTATTTAACAGAAAACGTTTTTAAGCTCGTTTTTGGTGCGTATGACAAAGATATCAAATGAAAAGTGATAAATAAAAAATTAAAATAACCTACTTATCAACACATACTTTGATATTTTGGGCTCGATTGGCAGTCAGATAATAAAACAAAAAATAGTAGACAAAAAATGAACATCAAGCAAACTAGTTCATTTGTCATCTGAATCCCATTTAAACACTATTATTTGACCCTAGAGGAAGAAAAGTCAGAAAAATTATTAAAGAAAAAAAAAGGACATCCAGTACTTTGGTCAAAAAAGAAAAAAAACTGAAACGGACATTATTGGTTGCATACATACCAATACAATAGGAGTAGGGTTGGGATGTCGACCCAAATGTCCCATATAATGCAACCTTTTTCTTTTCTTTTATGTACATATACATAATTAATTATCTAAATTCTGTGAATTTTTTAGCTGGCTTGTTTTGTTTTTTTGGAATTGGTAATGGGAAGAATGAATTTTCTTTCCTTAGCAGTTGTCATCATTATTTAATTCCTGAGTAGTGAACTTACTTTCCTAAATGATTCCAGTACATTCAAAACCTGATTGAACATTCGTGTGTTTTCATGAAAGATGGAGAGTAATCTTCAGAATTTGTTGCATAGTTATAATTTGTCAGTCCTTGTTGAACTCAGAGTAGAATTGGGGATTTAGTAGTTCTTTCTAATATCTTTGTTTATTTCTTTCTCACCATTCTACCTTTTCACAGCTGATTGTAGCTGATCTTTTACAAAACATTATTCAAATTGTCAGGGTTTCCAAGTTGATTTTGGATTTTGTTTTATTATGCCTATTCTACATATATTTTCATCACGGTATATAATATATCAATGCCTAGAAAAGAAATACAAACTTTGACATACAAACATTTATTTAATGATATAGATATTATTTTATGACCAATGCACAACCTTCATCGTTATGATGATGCCTTCAATTTTATTGCTTATTAAACAGTCCAAAAATATTTTTGCACTATATGTAGGACTATTATTTCTTGTATGTTAAGTATAAACTAATAAATTAATCCAATGGTTCAACTCTTTTGTCGTGTACATATTATATGTACTTGATTGAGAAATGAACTTGATTGTTTATTCACAGGGAAATATTGGGCGACATTCTCCTTCCCTCAAGCCAGGGCAATGAAAATGGCTTTTGTTGTAATTCAGCACAACAATGAACCAAACATACGACCATAGCAACCAAAAAGTGGCATAAGACTAAGCACATTAAGGGCAAGGAGTTGCCTAGCCGGACCTCAATCCCATAGAAGGTTGTATAAACATAAAAAGTCGTCAAGGAATCCCATACTCATTTTTTTCATTGCACATAATATATGTGTTGCGTGAACACACACAAAAAAAAGCTCGAATAAATTTTTCTAAAATTGAATGTGGCTAACCATTGTATTCTTGAAGTAATTCTCTTAAATTTATATACACAAATAATTCAGATTAGTCTTTTCTGACACCACAAATTTCACATACAAAATTGAAAGTTTATAGTGACAATTAAAGAATGACAAATTAACAGATATGATCTAATAGGCATGTTGGGGTCTAATTTAATCACATAAAGATTTTTTACATTCCTGTGCACCTTAATTTATCCCAGAAATTTAATACAAAAAAGCTACCATTGACCAAAATATGTTTATGAAATATTAGACTGCATATTAATATGGATTTTTCATTTTCTTGATTTTTATTTCTTATTACATTTTTGCAAAAAAACACATAATTAAGGAATATACTTGGAACATTGATATACCAAATTCAGATGTATCAGATAAAATTAAATAAAAAAACAAATTTATTTGATAAATAAGAGTCTATACTATATATTTAATCAGCCATTCACTAATTTGATGCAATGTCCATTGGGTAATGGAGCATTAAATATGAACTTAAAACGTATTATTCAACATGTTTATTTTAGACACATAGCATGTAACTAAAGATGAATTGTCTTCCAAGACTGTTGGGGTTTTAGTAGTTTGATAAACAGGTTCTTGACAGAAGATTCACTATTAAAATGAAATTGACAATGACATTGCGTATATAATGCATTGCTTATTAGTTAATGCTATAATATAATAGAGCACATAAAATAATAATCCGTCTTCATAATTATTGGATCATTATAAACATACGTGGTGCAGTAAGTAGGCTATGGAAGATAGGATTTCAAACTCTTGCACCATCTAGTAGGAAATGTGTAATAAACAGATTTGAAATATTAGTAATGATAAACTACCTTTCAAAATTAAAAAAGGAAAACGGTGGTTTCGTGTGCTCTTTCTTATTTTTTGTTCAATATTGAATTGGTCATTCTGGTGTTATCTTCTCCTTTTGAAGTAAGCATTCTCAAATATCTTTAGTAAAAGTTGCTTTTAAAATTTATAAGGAAAACATGCATATGAATTTAAATATTATTACTATATTTTCCATGCACTAATACTATTTTTAAATGTAGAGGGAGGGTTCTTTTCTTTATTGCAGTAATTCCCCTTCCCCCCTCAAGGTTTGATATAATTTAAATCACTATAAAAAGCGTTTAAAAGCCTTACAAACTAAAATGGTGAAAGAAAATGGTATTCTAACGGAAATAGGCGGCTGATATTAACAAGGGTCTTAATTCAATTGTTCAATATATCTTACTCCCACCTTCTCCAAACAATTTTTTTTTTTTCATAAAAATATATCAATTTTACTTAAAAGGTACTGCTTCATTGGAGTCATTGTGTTTTTTTAATTAAATGATTTTTATTTCCAAATTAATTTGGTCAATTTAATATATTATAAAAAAATAATATTGCTGAGATATTGATATTGACAGATTAGTGCATTGGGGCTATAGATTATGGCATTGTAAGAATCTTTAAAGAATAACATAACAGAATGCATGAAAAATTTCATGCTTTAAGCTATATGATAGTTCTTTGCATGGGTGTATTTATAAAAACAAAATACAATTATTGTCTGACGGGAAATTGTTTACCAACTATTTAAACTTAAAATTGTGTAAAAACTGTTATTCTATCTGAATTATAGTTGGGTTATACAAAAAGAAATGGGGAAAAAATTAGTACTAAAATTCCCATCAAATGCTTTGGTCTTAACCTCAATGTTCTAGTCAATATCAACATTTCAAAGATATTGTTCCTCTTCCTACTTACTTTAAATTTAGCCAAAATAATGAAATAAGGTTTTACTCTACTTCAAATTCCATTTTGATTTCAATTATAATACAAAATGGTGTATATAGGGAATATTAGTCAAAAATAATACATTAAGTAAGTAAAATTTGTAAATTTTTGTGCAAAAAACAGCAATTTTTGTCGAAATTTAGAATACTGTAGAAGAGAAACAAAATAAAAAGCTTATGAAAATGGTTATTTAAAACATATTATGTTTTAAAAGAAAAATACTTTCAAAATTATGTTTCTTATAACTGAAGATCATTTCAATTTTAATGCATAACATCATTTTTAAAATTTTGTCAAATATAACTCCATCTCCCCCTCTTCCAACAAAAATCATATCTACACCTTGACCCTAACAGAGCATCTTCACGATACGCCAAAAGGAATAGGCGGACACCTGTTTTTTGTTTCTAAATTTATTAAGAACCCCTCTACCTATGTGGTAATGTCTTCTGATTTGTGACGTCATTGAAAAGGCTCTTAATGCTATTAATTAAAGAATAAGGATCTGTAAGACACTCAATTTTGAAGAGGGAATTTATAAACTTTTTTATGATTATTCCTCACAGAAATATAAACATGAGTCATTCCACGAAGAGATTTGAATTAAGAGACTTAAATTTTGTAGGAGGACTATTGAAATATCATTTTAATGCTAATTTTATCATCTTTAAGATATTAGAACTCTGATTTGGATTGAGTCACGGATCCAATATATAATTTCAAAGTAGGACTACTACCAATGTTACATCATACTAAATTTGAGTCAAATCCGTACTTTTATGAAAATTTCCCATGGAATATCCCATATATATATTTAATATCGAACAGTAACATTACTACTGTAAAATATTGTTTTATTTACTTAGCTGTCCTTGAGTCGGCCATGAGACATATGTTATTAATTTCTTGTTCTATATTTTTTATCCTTCTTTGAAAATTACAACTATTACAATATATAAAAAAAATAATCATTAACTTATTTGTTATATATCTTTTCATACTAAGAGAAACGATGTGGTCCAAGTACTTTCTCTATACACATGAGGTAATTGCACTTTTAATAAAAGTATGACATAGTTATTATTAACTTTTTGTATAATGTTTATTAATAATTTCATTCGTCCATAAAAATATTTTACCTAAAAAAATTTCATCAAATTGTGACTTCAATTGACTGGAAGACGCATTATTAGTGCCCTTTAAAATATATTAGGGATCGTTTCTAGATGTTTTTTATATAAACAGGGGACAATCGGATGATATAATTTTGGACTCGGATATAACCAGGCCTTTTTATACCCACGAGTAATTTTTAGCCTTAATTACAAAAACTTTCACAAGATGAGCATAGATGTAACAAAAAACAAAGTCATAACCCCTCAATTTTTAGGGGAAAATAGTTATGAAAAGTTGCATGAATATGTTGCCATCAATATTATGATGTCTTTTTTGTAAAACTGCTCCCCTCACTTTAGGATTGATTACAGAGACCTTGGTGTTCTGTTAGTCCTTATTTATTCAGTCCAATCGATTCTTAAGACCGCTTCTATTAAGTCATTGTGACCGTTCCTTAAGACCATCGGTCCTTCAGACGGTCAGTATTAGAACTTACAGAAGAAGAAATAAAGTTGAGTAACGTCGTCAAGAATTGAAAATTATAAGTTTTATGATTGATAAGCAGGACTGAACCGGACTAGACTTATCCTGGACGGAACTGCAGTTTTCAGTCTAAAGTAAGGACTGGCACAATACTTCTGAAGATAATTGAGAGTGCAGGAAGAAAAAAATTTATATGCGTTCTTTATCTTAAGTATTCCTTGCTGAGTTTTCAAGAGAGATGATCATGTAACAAAAAACTATTAACTACTTTCTTTGCTTAGTCATCGACCTATACATAAGTACTTATACAAAAAGAAAAAAATTCAAAATTACCTGTAAATTGTATATATAAGAAATACTCGGGTAAAAACAAGTACAATGTTAAGATGAAAAGTCCTTGGCGTGACAATGAAAACTATGACTTTTAGTTAAAATTTGATTTTAATTTTTTCCATAATCTCCCTCGACTTCCAGTCACTTGATTCAGCAAAAAAAAAAACACAATTTTTTAACACCCATGTCTCATTATGGTGACAAGTCTCGGCACAAAATAAGTGGGTACTAGGAATTAAACCAAGTTTTGGCATTAGAGGGGTTCTTTGGATGTATTTGGTGCTTTGGTAGGGGTTTTTAACGATCCAGGGGTACCCTCAAATACCCTGCGCAACACATGGTCTTGAAACAATGGTTTGGTATTAGAGGGGTTCTTTGGATGTATGTGAGGCTTTGGCGGTGGTTTTTAAGAATCCAGGGGTACCCTCAATTACTCCGTGAAATCCAAGAGCTTGGAACTATTTTTAGATATTAGAGTGGTTCCTTGGATGTATATGATGTTTTGGCAGTATTCAACCATATTTTAAATAAAGCTATTTATCCTCTTGATCCATTTATTAGAAGATTGGATGAATTTCAAAAAATGCCATGAAATTGTATTGCAATGATATTACTCACACTTGAATATACTCCCTCCGGGGATGGAACAAACCAATATGTTTAGATATTTGTCATAAATAATATTAAGCAATTTAGTATGTCTTATTTTCATTATGAATTTTCCTAACTGGAAATTTTCCTCAATGGCAATCTTCCACTGGAAATTTTCCCCATGCCAGTTTTACGAGCACGGCACTTTTTCTATGGTTTCCGGTGTGGTCCCAGTTTTTTGCCGTCTTTAACGAGGGTCATCTTCGAGGAATGTGCAACAACATTTAAATTAGGGTGCCAACTTTTCAAAAGTTGACAAGGAAGGAACAGAGTGCCCATAAACTTATATCAATTTCGGATGAATTTCCATCCAAAAAGATATTCGATTTTAGCCGTTTTAACAAAAAAAAAAAAAAAAAATGAACAACGAAAGATGTTTGTTAGTTTACAGTTCGTGTAAAAAAAAATATTTAGACAAACCAGATTAAGCTAGTTGTAAAGAGCACTCAGAAGAAAACATAATTTTTGCTGATTGCAGCACCATTTCTGTGTCAGGACGCGAAATTTTTACCTTGGCCTAGTAATTTTTAATATACAAAGCTCCCAATACTTTTAAAAAAAATTGCCAACCACGAGTAACTATAGAGTAGGTATCCGTTTTTCGTGTAATATACAGGTATTTTTTCATTGAAGTTCCGGCTTCAAATCCATGGGCACAGTTTTTACCAGGTTTAATCCCTAGATTACATAATCAAAATAATTAGATATTGCATTTTTTTAAATTTTTGCCACAGAATATCTTCTATCATGCTAATGTTATCCAAATACATTTTAAATGATTCAAATCATATCATAGAATACTTTGATTTTTTTTTACGTCAAACTTTATTAGTTAAAACATGTTGAAATATAATTAAATAACTTTTTGTCCATATGTTATTAATATTATGTCTTAAACTATTTTGGGAAACAACGATTAGGAAAATAAAAAATCTTAAATGTTGAGCGTCATCAATGAGTTTGGAGGAAATTTGTATTTTTAACTAATTATCTATTAAATTTTTTATTATTTTGATTAATACTTTGAAGGTGCTTCAAGTATCACTTAAAGTTCGCTTGGTCCTAATAGAAGAAAAATATAATTATTTATAATAATTGAAAACCATATCCGAGTCAAAATAAAGATTCATTTTAAACTTTGGCACTGGACTATAGAATTTTTTATAGGAGTGTAATTTGATTTTTAAGATCGTTTTTTGTCTTGGGAATAATACTTTTGATTGTCAAAATATCCTCTTGTTTTATATGTCGCAAATTCTTAATCTCTTTGTCACGACTAAAACCAAAGTAAATTGATCAAATAAATACTTTTTTTTTGCAAAATTAAATTATCAATCACTTACACTTGATGCCCAAATTTTAGGTATTCATTATATTATGAGTAAAAACAGTATTAACCTTATCACCTGGATTAGAGTTACTAATCCTCTAATGACCTTGTAAAATATAATTTTAGGTCTTGCGGTCATTATGAAATATCAATAATTCCGATTATATTTAAAAGACCACATTAAAGAAAAACAATTTTTCATAAACATATTGAATGCTCAAATCAATAGTTAATATTTTCTGGATGTCTTTGTCCATTTCAGAAATTTGAATATAAGCCCATTTTGAATCACAATACGTCAATGAAAAACTTTACATTATTGGGTTGTTATAATTTTCTGTTTTGAAAAAAAAAAAAAATAGAATCCTTTTACAATTTCAAAAGCAACTTTTTTTTAAAACTTCTATAAAATCAGTCAAACACAACTTTAAATTTTTTTCAATCTAAATTATTGAGTTTTTGGTTAGACATTAACTATTTTTTTTATTCAAATTAACTGACCGACTATTCTTGCTCATTAAAAAAAAAAATATTTAACACTTTTTCGATTACCTTTACAACAGGCACAGGTCATAAGTAAGAATATATAACTTTTTTTTTCTGTTTAATGATTCATTTATTGTTTATATACAATTGCATCCAGTTTGCAGCCAAAAAATGTATCAAAAAAGATACTAATGTTGTGTTAAAGAGAATATATTTATTTATAGTGCAGTGAATCGAATACATACAGTCAAACTTGGTCTAACACCCATCTTTTTTTTACCGTATGACCGCACTAAGCGGACATATACAGTTTTCACATTTAGAATTGTTAGAAAACAGGATACTTGAGTTAGGAAGTCACTTTCACTAAGAAGTTGTTTTTCAGTTTATCATGTCTGACCGTTTAATACAGGTTTGAATATCTCCGAAAATATGCCACATTTTGCAAGAAACAACTAAATTAGTTGTCAAAAGTTGTATAATTTTTGTATATATAAAAAGAGTTGTTAAGAATGTATATTTCATTACAAAACGTCGGTTTTTAGAATGTTTAATGTTTGTTTCGCATCAATTATCATTTTTAGTGTTATTTTTGGGTATGCAATTTTGCCAAATAATGATTTTTGTACTCAAAACTATAAAAAGGAAATTATAAATATTGCAGAAAGGGAGGGGAATTTCTCAAATTACAACTAAGAGCCAAGTATCTGTCCTTTTTGAAAGAGGGATAACATTTTAATTAATATATAAAAGATATTTGGTCAATTTTAATGTATGGATAAATTAGATCATTAGACAAATGCACCTTATTCTACTCGGTGTATTTGGGTTGACATTCAAGGCCTCTTTGATGTCTTCAAGCTTCTTTTTAGTGGGTCTTCCACTACTGGGTTTGTATTTAATATTGTCCTCATCAGCCATACGATTTCTGACTCGACAGACTGTGGCCTCGCTGACATTTAAGGCCTTCATGATGTCTGAGGTAGTCCTTCCAGTGTACATTAAATTGCCAATGATGGCTCTTCTTGCTTCCACAATTTTTGTATAAAACATGTACATCAATCAAAGGCGTAGAATCTAAACTATTCAAAAAAAATCGAAACTTTAAGATTTAATCAACATCATCTATTCTAAACAGATTTTTTCGAAGGTGTCATTACTTTTTCTACATCCGGTAGATAGATGTGTACCTAAGCTCACTTAACCATTAATGTAGCCACTCTTAGCAGCAATGGTGGCTTCCAAGTAGTGGAAGGCATGCCACACTTACAGGATGTAGCATTCCGTCATAGAATACCTGCTGGCTGTCAGAGTCTATGAGGCCATCAGTGTATGGATGACGGGAAAAAGTTATAGTAGAAGGGGTTGGACTGTAGGTGGTCTAGAAGTGTCAAAAAATAGTTCAAAAGACTCATTGAAAACTCATTTAAAAGAGTTTTGCAATGGTGGAGATCGCCTTCTTTCATTGATTGTGTCAATGATTGTCATTGGTTGTGTCAAAAGTAGGCTCTCCACCCTCACAAGGCTCTTTCCACATACTTTTTTGATAGTTCTCTGGACAGTCTGGTTAGAAGCTCCGAGATCTCTGGCATAGGCCCTCATATACTTGAGATATCTGGCCTGGGCTGTTTTATTTAACTCCTCTGGATCCAATTTGACCTTCTTGATAGATCCCTTCTTCCTCTTCAACGTTTCGGACTTGCTGACGGCATACATGGTAGTCCTTCAGACGCCCAAGGGCTTGCAGTGAATGAATGTAAATTGGTCAATCACTTCCAAGTGTCGTTTTCTCAACTTGTATGTTAGGTAAAAAGCTCAGGTTTGTTTCGTTTTGTAACAAATTGATTATGCTTTAAAATACTGAAATATGGATTAATTTCAAACTCTTAACCTTAATTTATCATTGATTTAGTTTGTATACAGATTTTAATGCTCACCCAGTATAGTAATTTATTTAATCCTGCTATCATGTTGAAAAAAATATACGTTTATTATGATTCGGGTCATTTTGAACCGTACTATTTCAATTCACTCAAAGCAGTAAAAACTAAAAGATAAAATAAGAGTGTTCAATGAAATTGTTCTCAAGCTCTGAAAGATCTACTATCCTGAGATATTTCCCTCTGTTTCACTATTGCTGTTCCAAGTTTATGTTACATTTTCGATAAACTCTAAGAGCTCAATTATGTAACGTATGACAGATATATGAATCGAAAAGTGACAAGAAAAATTGTATATAAGCTCCTTATTAGTATCTCTTGGCTTTATTAACAGTTAAATAATAAAATAATTGATTTCCATGCAAAAAGTTAACATGAAAAAAAACAAGTTTATACTTAATCTGGACTCTATCTCTGGTTTTAAAATTAAATTACCCGTATCAAAATCTTTGTTTATAAACCAAACACTGTAGATTAAGACCAAAACACCAAAAACACATAAATTAATACACAGTTAACATAGAAAAATTAGTCATCATTTAGATTGATTAATTTTATTAGTTAGCTTAAAACATTTAGAGTTTTTAGGTGATGATTTTAAAACTGGAATTGAAATGTTTTCAAAAAATTGTATTAAATGTATTCGAGCAAAGTTTTCGAGTTTGGTTATTATTTTTAGTGACGGGTTAATTATTTTCTCTATAAGTTCATTCAAAACGCTTAAAGACCTTTCAATGTTTACAAATATTCATATTTAACACCTTGAATGAAGAAAAGTCAACTATTTTATAAAGAAAATAAGAGTATAACCAGTAGTTTAGTCAACGCAAAAACGAACACAGGTCAAATAAACACTTCAGATAACACAAGGGTTCTAGGCTCATTGCGTATCAATTCACCTACTTTATTCATATAGTCATATATTTAGAAAATGCAACTAACAAAGAAAGAAAAATATAAAACAAACAAACATTATCAGCTAGGCATACTTGGGAAACAGTATGTCTTGTATCTTTGGTGGGATCCAGGCTATAAACTTTAGTGGCGAAACAATACCACGTGATTTGCATTAAGGAAGGGTTGTAACGATATTGTTTTTGTACGTTAGGGACTTCGAGTATATTTGAATATTACTGCATAACTAACTAGGTACATCACCAAAATAAATTAACTATTTTAACAGGACTAACAAGTTGAATTCTGCGAATACTTACAAATCTAGTAGCTATTTTAATGTCAACACAAGAACATATTTTCGGAGACATGTTAATATCTGATATATAATAAAGCTGGAGGTTAGAGAAATAGGTATTGAAAGTAGGTTGAAGTTCTTTACTTTTTTTTATCATTGTGAAATCAATGTATACCTTAATCAGAATAAAAAAATGGTTTATATTCATATACAATTTGATTGTTTCGACTACCAAAATGCCAACATTAAGAATTCTGTATGGTCATTATGAGTAGTACATGAGATATTTTTATCACATAAATATGTTCTAAAGGTTATAAGTTTTTAGCATATATTGGTTTATTTCACAAATTTTCTATGTAGATATTTTTGTAATTTAGAAGATGTTATTATTAGTTTTATTAATGCAACTTTAATGCAAAGTTGTTTATAGAGAAAAAAGTTTGTTTCTGAGAAAAGTTGAATCTTATCCAAATTCGAGTCTAAGTATTTATTCAGTGCGTGGAACAACCTTATGCTACCCATAAATAGATTGGGAACTGTTGTAGCAAGGGAAGGTTGTAACAGTTCCTTTTTCTGTAACTTCAAAAAGCAACAGACTTTTCACAGAAGTGCTCCTAACGTATAATTGCAAAAAATTGTGGGAAAAAATCAATAATTTTTGTCTAACTTTACTTCGAGGAAAAGAATAAAACAGTTTTTAGGGATTTAAGGTATTTTTTAGCAGTAATATTTTTTAAATATGCATTATGTTTTTTGTTGTTTTTTCAGTAACTGATATCATTCGAATATTAAATATTTTTTTATCTATGAATTTAATTTGATCAAAACTTACCCAGTCAGGAAAACAAACAAAGAAGATCTTCAAATGGGTCAAACAACAACAAGAATGCGTATTGTGTAGGTATATTGTAATTAAATTTGGCAATTCCTTATCAAACTAGCTACGAACATTTGTGCCAAAAATACAAAGTGTTGGAACTACATATGTGACTTTAAAAAAAATGATTGACGATGAAATAAATGGAGTCAATCCATTATTTATGCAAGGGAATATTATGTATTAGATTATATAATAATCGTGTAATTTAATTAGGGTGGAAAAAAACCTAACAAAAGAAGTCTATATTCATACTACAAGGCTAGCAATTTTTAGGCCTAATAGGTAAATGAAAGGAACGGATAAATAATATGTATGTTGTATTATGTTCTGTTGCCTTGTTTTTTGTACTTAAAATAAGACCTTGAAACATATTTATATATACACACACAACATAAAACTGGTAAAACGAGAAAAAGACTATTATTTTTATTAAAAAAATATTGTTGCACCTTGGCTGGTAATTTCTATGTAATTGTTTTAATGCAGTTAGGATATTAATTTAATGCTTATATATTTGTGTGTGTTCATTAAATGAGGCATAGTAACATGCCAACACATCGCATACGTATATATATATCTCTGTGTATAGAATTATTGTTATCAAGTATGTAGGTAAATAGTAAATTATTCAAATAATGTTATTTGATAATGTCATAATGACGTTGATAAGGAAAGAAAGAAAGAAAAAGAGAGGAAGTACATTATCACCATATGTCTCAAAATGGCTCATACACTTTTTAATGAACTATAACTACCTTTAATCTTTAATTTTTAACACATATTTCACCAACCTACTATATTTTGTAGTATATGTTTTTGACGTTGTGGACAAATATATACGCAAAAAATCCTTTTTTTCTACTGATACATATCAACACTGTATTAACCAGATTGGACTTTAAAAAATTTACAACTACGTATTAATCATATAATTTTTCGACATTCTTTAGTCGTGCTAGGAATTTGTTATAATGACCTCTAATAAAAAGTAAGGATAAATAACATTATTTTATATATTATTAATTTTTTTAATTTTTAATCATGTTAATTAGATCATATTTAGTGATCTTAAGAAACAATTCGTTATTCAAAACCTTTTTTTCAATTTTATAGCTAATCATTTTTAACTACTAAATATAGTATGTTGTTGAGAAAAAGAGTACAAACCTTTGAGTGTAATTTTTTTTCCTTTTCGATAATTTTGTCAAAATTGGACATCTTATTTAAAAAACATAAGTTGGTCATAAATTGAGTAGACAAATAAATATGTTTTATATATGCTGAAGGTATTAAGAAAAATTGATTTTTTTTTGGTTGACAGTATAAGAAATATTAGATATTCTAAAAAAAAGAACAAAATAATGAAATTGAATTTTTATAACTCCTCCTGATAATAATCCTGAATCGGATTGTAATTGGTCAACGTAAACTACTAAAGTTTTCCAAAATCAAAACAAAATTTGACATTATAGATCATTTGGGTGAGTCACTTGGGAAACAAGGATGGAAATATAGACGACAAGACTACAAATCTAGGCTTTTACAAAAGTATTACAAGTACATGTCCCATTATGTATCAAATGTTGCAAAAAATACCATACCAACAATTTATTTAAATATTCAATATGTTTACAACAAAAAAAAACTCAAAAGTAATTAGAAATAATATCCTAGTATTTAAATATCTATATACATCGTATTTGCCCAACATAGTTAATATAGTAGGTGTTTTATCTCAAGTATTAGCACGACCTTTACAAAAATAAAACTATTTTTGAATACTTAAACCATATACATATGATATAATTGATGTACAAAACTTGGTTTAAAAAAAGGGCATAAAAGGGTTAATAATAAAACATGCACAGGTTTGATAGACTATAGAGCTTTAATAATTTACATCAATCAATATTATATCATAAAAAACAACAAAACTTTATGAAATTGTCTCAGGTTTGAAAAGAAGTACACGTGCAAATTTAAACTAGAAATTAGATGAGAAAATATATAAAGTGGGATGTATATACTTTACGGGAAATCCAAAGGATGCAGTTTCAAGTGTTTAATATGAAAATGTCAAGACACCCTTTATATTAGGATTAATTGCTAACTATAAGTATCGGAGAACAGTCTAGGTCAATAGCAAAATGGATAACGTCCAAGTCAAAAGTCACATTTGTCCCACAACGTTTCACCTGTTTTCAACAGCATCTATGTGGTAAGGGATTGGACTGGACATGGACTGAAGACCGGGCTCCAAATCACACATATAGGCCACTCAATCCTACTTAAAAAATTAAAATTAGGGTCAGAGGATTTTTGATTTAAGGAATGTTGGCCTCTTTCATCATCAAACCTGAATCCCATTGACTACAATAAGTAGAGCACTATTGAGAAAAAGACCACTGCCACCTATATTTGAAGAGTATTACCTCTATATATTGAGTTTTATCTTATTTTAAATAAAAATTTATGTAAAATCATTATTATAAAAGATATTAACTTTTTTGTAGGCATAATAAAAGTGTCTGAGGAATATTGAGACACACTATATAGGGTACAGTTTGACAATTCAGATTTTTTTAAACCAGTTTTTCTTGGGAACCCTCAGTACTACAACAGCTTTAAAAACCAGTTTCTCAGACTCAGCAGACAATTTGTATAAGCTATGTTTAAAGTATTGAAAATGTACTCCGAGTACGACCGTCATGCAATCATGCGGCCAAAGAGATCATCGAGTTTCTCAAACTGTCCTCTGCCACCGTGTACAAAGTCACAAAGGAGTTCAAGGAGTCTGGAGGCATGAGAACACCAGCAGGCAAGAAGGCAGATCCATCTACGTACAAAATTGACTTGCAGACAATTTTGACGTCCACTCGATCAATAGGTGGTCAGAATTTTTCTGATTTTTGAAATTATAAATAACACCTGTTCATTTCTTATAAAAAAATGTTATTGTAATTTGTAAAATCAGGCATAATCATAGATTTTAATTTTTTATAATAGAGATTTTTGAAGTGACAAAAACTCATGTATCAAATATGATATTAATGGGATAATCCATATCTTATATGGATTAATTAATCCAACAAAGACCAACTTATCTCACCTCAGATTACCCATTTGTGATATGTTGCCTACTCATTGAGAGAATATATTTATTTATTCTCATGAGTTATTATTCATTAATGCTAAGATATAGAGAGATGCACTTTCAATTATCTATGACGTTACCAAATCTCGACAATATCGTTTTGGTAGTAACTTTTTGTTGGTCACGGATAATTTGCCATTCGTGTTAATTTTTTATCCAGAAAAGAAGATTACCTGTACATTAAGGTCCCGTTAATGTATTTTTTGAGCTATGCAAGCACAAGAGGTATCGAAATTTGAAAAATTGTCTAAAATAATACAAAAATGAATTATGAGGGTTATTTTATCATCAAAACAATAATGGGCACTCGGTTTAGTGCAAACCCTCTGGTTAGTGTCATTTTTCAGTGTGACCTTGAACGTTGACTTTGAACTCTCAAAATTATCTCTTACTGTGACAATATATAATCTTAGTACCAAGTTTGATCAAAATCAATTCGTAACTTTTATTATCATATTTTATTTTATTATTAAAATCAATTATTCTAAAATTTTGCATCATTTAAAGGGCTTTACCGGTCTCTAAATTTTTGTAAAAATGTATGTTTTTCTATAATTAAACTGATTGTCTAAAATAATACCAAAATGAATATTGAATTTAATGCTATTATTAAAATCAATGATTCAAAATATCGAAAAATAATATAAGCAAATTAGAAATTATAATCCACGACAAAACTCAGAATTTAAACTTATTTTTGTGTTCAAAATTTGTTTTTTCTGCTCGAGATTGCAATTTATTTTTTATAAAACCATCTCTAGAACTAATGTTAGTTACACTTTGTGAAGCATCTATTACCAGTTTAACACATCTTACCACTGATTTCGTGTGGCAAGGAAAATCAACAATTTTTTATTTTTGGCCGTGTTTGAAAGTCCGAATTTGAAATATTTCGAAGAACTGGTGGTGTTGTAACTTGACATTTGTGCAACAAAATAATTTCAGTGTAGTCTCTTGCATAAAAGTTCACTTTTGGTGATTTAAATAATTTTTTTTTAGTTCTAATTTTAGTTCCGCTACCTTTTATTATTCTTGGCAATGCTAACACTCGAATGTGGTCCCGCTCATCAAAAAACATACTGACAAGTAGGTTTTCTGGTTGTGCAAAAAATCATCAGTTTCAATAACAGGGTCTAACCTAAAATTTTCTGGTAAAAATCTAGAACAAACAATTAGTTCAAAAAAATGCTTAGGTCTATCCTTAAAAGACGTTTTTTGCTTGATTAGGAACCCCACTGGAGCGTAGGTTTTAAGCTCGTAGTTGATATGGATTATGAGTACTTTCACAAAGTCTTATTAAACAATTAGCAGTAATAATTCATTTTGAGTCTGTCAATTTTCCAGGTTTATAGTTTGCCAGCTTAGGAGTACGGGAACCAGTTGAAAGGGCTTGACATATTTTTTGCGATGGTAACGCTCCCCTATTTCCTTATTTATCTGAGTTTTATCTAAATTATATTTTATACTAAAACATAACAATTTGTCATCTTGTGACTTGACACGTCGGTTGGCAAATATTTACATCTTATGGTAGAACATTTATTTATAGTAAGTAGTATGGTACCAATCAGTTTTAATTAACAAACTTTATGAATGAACTTTGCGTTCTTCTGAAAAAGGATTATGGTCGTAATTAAAGATATTAGATTACATTCATTATTAAAACATTGATTTTGAAAATAATTTCTAATTACAGAATTATTAAATTAATAGCATTCATTTCATGATGATTATGAACGCATTAACTATCTTAAAAGTCAAAATATAATTCTTAATATGAGTAATAAAGTAATTTGATTAAAAATATGTTTATATATAAATTAATTTGTTCAATAGATACTTTGATCTGATTGGAAAATTTAAAGTATGTAAGTATACAAGTTCAAATTTTGCAATTTTATATTTTTGAAAGTATTATATAGTAAAATATTTATTAATAGTAGTTTATTCACATTGAAACAAATTAGTGTTTGTCATAAAAATATATATTTTTATAACAAAATATTAAGAAAACACAAAGTTATTTATGTGGAAGAAAAAATACCTTTATTGATAATTGTAATCAAATAGGCAATATTGTGAATGAATTTAAGTACTTTATCTTTAAGCGTAAAATCTTAAACGGAATTATGTATTTATCTTATATGTTTAATTTCTAATAAATCTATGTTAATAATAATTCAGAGCTAAAATTTATTCCAGACTCATTTTTCAGTTCAAAAGCAATCATTAAATTTAAAGTGCGAATAATAAAACTGATTTTTAAGTTTTTTTTTCTTTTTTGTTCTGAAAAAGAAAAAAAAAAGACGTTCTCATTTAGAATTGTATAATATACTCAATACTCATAGAAAAAGAGGAAAATTTGAATTTATAGTTTATAAAAGATATCCCATCCTGAATTTAAAAAAAAACTTATTTTGATTTTTGTTCGACTTTTTATTTTTTGGATAATTATATTTTCCCCCAAAAATATGTATAACACCAGAGGCATCCAAAAAATAGACATATGAGGAAAAAATGAAATCATAATTTGATTTTACCATACAAGATAAAATCAATGCAGGCCTGACAGTCCATTTAATATATCGTGTTTCCCAAAAGTAATCTGAGTAATTCAATATATATATATATTAATTTTAGCGTATAAGACCCATAATCAAGGCATATTTTGGAAGGATTAGGGTCTGAGGCACGGATAAAGGTGCAAGGTCCTTTTCTTGCTGTCCTTTTTTAAATTTTGTATTTATATATTTTTTTGAAAAAGAAAGTCAATTTAAAGACTACGAAACAATTTCACTAAAACTACAAGGACTTTTTTATATTACTTTTTTCAGGAAATATATTACTATTTTTTTTTGTTTTTTTTTTAAACGGTCAAATACCCCACTTCCCCTTTATAAAACACGCTCTATCTGTAATGAGCTTTTGACAACTAACATATACAATTATTTAATATTCATAATTACAGATATATATAAGATTTTTTCGGTAAGACAATAATAAAGTGATACCCGGGTACTTTTGCATTCAAACAGTACTTTACAAAATAAGTAGATACTGTTGAATTAGAACCTAACGATTATGTAACTCCAAAATGTCTGAGAAAATCTTTCCCCACAAAATTTTATTCAATCAAAAGTAGCAAGATTAATTAATTAATTAAATTAATGTTAATATAAAAGTCCCAATATTTATGAACTACCTCCTTGCCTCTTCTAACCCAACACCCTGCCGGTACCTATGTAAGTAATTGCCTTTACTGTCAGACTTGTTTAATTTTTTTTTTAATAAAGTATTGTTACGTAGCAAAATCAAACCAAAACATTGGTAATATTACAACACTTATGTGAATATAAATTACTTCGTATAACGAAATAAAAAATAAAACAAATATATAATAAAATTATAAGTTCTTAGAGCAACAATGGTTTATTTCTTGTAGTCAAGAGAGTTTTTATTGGAAAAGAAATGAACTAATGGTCAGTCTAAACACATTTATTATAAAGATTTTTTTATAGTGTTTAGATGTTGTTGTTTTTTTTTACCAAATATATTTGTTACAACTAATGGTTAAGAGTTTTTATGATATATACAGATAGTACTCCAATTTCATACGACTATTGTCATTAGCAAAAACTGGAATTAATCTTCTTCTCTTTAAGACAGTAGTTCTTATAATATTATACAACATAAATAATAACTAATATCGTGACTCCTTGAAGAAATAAATTAAAAAAATAAGTCTTTTGAGATATTTTTGAGTTGTTGACTCTAAAAACATTTTTCATTCTATCATGCTTTTCCAATAAGAAGGAAGTATAGCTTTTTAAGCCAATTAAATATTGTAAAATTCTATAAATATTAAAATTATTTGAACCTATGTTTTTGCTAACGATGCTCATGATAATTTAAATAATACTTTATAATTTTACTTCCAAAATAAATTTTTCTAGCTTTATTCATAAGCTGTAGTTCGTTTTTTTTTTATAGCCCCCCCCCCTCTACACATTTTTTAAATTCAATAAGAGTTGGGGTAAAAATAATTGTATATCTTTCGCTTTATTTCGATGCTCTATAAGAAGTATTACAATCATCCAAAGTATGCCCTGTTCTGTTCAATAACTTGTTACCAACGAGAATCCAACTTCATAATCCCCTTCTTGTTGAAGCCCATGTCCTTATTGTCAAAAAACTCAGACAACTCATTTTTTCAGGTTTCTATTGATGTAAACTTGTACTCCAAAGGGCGTTGGCGATAGATAGGAACATGTGATAGTCACTTGGTGTATAACAGCTTCTCATCTGAGCTCCTGGAGCTTCTGTATATGTGTGGGGTCTGGTGTTGTCTTGATGAACACGATTTCTCTCCTATATAAGTTTCTTTTTGTATTTAGTCTTCTACAAATGGTTCAAATTGGTTTGATGATAGATTTTCAGCACCTAAGCGAATGTATGACTGCTAACATGACGGTATATCACATTATTTTCCACGATTTTATTGACCTTTTTGAAAACAGGTCTACAAGTGTGTGGGGCATCATTCAACTCCATTACACTAGAACGAAAGTGTTTAAACTACTGTTGTGCAACACAAACCAAAAGAATATTGTCTCTGTATACATCATAAATTTTCTAGGTCGCTTTCGACGCATTTTTTCCTTTGAAGTAATAAAAATGTGAAATATTGCAAATGTCTTCCTTTGTCTTTTTATCTAATATAAAAAATAACTATCCCATTTGATACTTTTGCAAACAAATAAGCAACAAGAAAAACATTTTAAAGGTTCTTTAAACTTAGTTTGTGACTGCAAAAAAAAGAAGGAAAAAGACGTAATACAATCATCTTTTGTTGGTCTCCCCTACGAGAGGTGAATAATAAAACCAATTTAGATACCTAAAATATTGATTAATTACAGTGCTAAGAAATTAAGTATTAAAATAATTTGCCAAAAACAAGCACACACTGATTGAAAGTAAGCATTAAAATGAGCGAGTCTTGATATATGTAATATGTAAGTATACACATAGAGGCGACAATGACTGTGCAACGATAACAACTGACAATTCCTAGTAGGAAAATGATATTATTGATACTCAACACCGATACTATAATAAAAAGTAAAAAAATCAATTTATTCCTTTAAGCTGACGTTGAAATTATAATTCAACTTTATATGTAGCTGGAGATAAAATAATATGTATACAGTTTTATCTTGACATATGAGTTTAATTAGTTCCTAAACGGAGCTCGTAAGACAAAGCAATTTACTCTATAAGAATTAACTGTAAATCAATAAACTTTTAGCGATTCTTGCAAACCGTCTCCAACTCTTGGCTAGTTTGTGTCACAACCAAACGGGCATTTTTGGGCACTCATGCCATCAAACTATTACTGTATTTCTGTTTACACTAGGCTAGAGTATTAAGCAATCAATGAGCGTCAATCCTGCTTTCTTTTCATTTTTGAACGCCGGAGTGATTGAATAGAAAAAAATTTGTACGATTAATATAAAAAAATCTTCGAACGGCTTTCATTTATTTTTTTCCTTTTTGTTGTTATCCAAGGCTAACTAAATGTAGACACAAATCGATCATTTGGTCTATGTTTCATTCACAAAAAATGAAGGAATGAAAGCTTTCAATGCTGTTAATTTGGCTGTTCAATTATGTATTCCTTTTTATTGTAATGTAAAACCCAATAAATTTAGGAAAAAACTGAGCACAAAAAATAAAAGGAAATAAATCACCAGAATTTCTTTTGAAATGAACGGATGACCGAATTAACAGAAATTTTCTTGAAATGAACTGCAAAACAGATGACCTGAAATTATTCCATAATGAAGATAAATTTTTCTTAATTGTACATAACTTTTTGAAATGAACTGCTAAACAAATGGATGCAAATTTTTCTAAAATAAACGCCTGGATGAATGAACGAAAAAAGTCGAATCGAATTCCATCCTGTTTTATAATCTTTGAATTAGCTCGTGTTCATTCCTGCAGGCGGCAAATTTTAATATTCTACAGTCTTACTATCCCGAACGGCCAATCGAAATCCCTATTTCGTCTCAATGTATGTATTTCTTTCTGCATGTTAAGTATGTCTACATAACCACTATATTGTTGCATTATATATAGTATTTAAATGTTTTCTCACATCATATCAGGTAGAAAATAGTAGTACTATATATCATCTACATACTATATTTATACATACTTAGTACATATAGGATATAGGTATGATTTACTAGCTTCACATATGTATGGGATGGACCAATTATAAATGTAGGTATGCATATAAACAAAATATTTATATAGCTTTGCAAGATCATCATTTGAAATGTGTTCATACTAGATAAATATTTAACAAAAAAATGTTGTCTAGTTATAATCATTATTATGTATAAGTAAGTACAACTTAGAACAAAACATACATACAGTGAACACATTTAAAAATATTTTTAATTAATTTTTTTGTATAATTTGTTTAATATTTGATATTTAGAGCAAAAACAATTAGCAAAAATTGACTGATTGATTACTTAATTTTATTTAATGGACTTTTTTCAATAAAAATAGAAAAACTGTTATCAACAATTCAAACATAATTATGTATGTATTGTGGTTCATAAACATAAAAACAATCTTGAACAAAAATAAAAAAAAGGAAACAAAACCCATATAAATTTTTACTTTATATATATGTACATAGGTATATGTAAAGGATTAATAAAATTTATTTGTACTCAAAAAATAAGTATAATTCGTCGAAGAATACATGTATTCCACACTTAATTTACACAAAAAAATTCTAGCTTTATTTTATGTTGACAGCCATATATATTCTCCACTATAGTGTCGAACAACTAAACCTGGATTAAACTTATATTTAAGTTTACATAGTTATAACTTTTTTTTAACAATTTGGTCAGTTTGTAAATCAAAATTTATTTTTCTCTATTTGACTTCTATCAAAAGTATTCACTTAATTAAGCATCATTGGGCACACTGGTGGAGGCATAATTTAGCTGACTGGGTATAGCAAGAGCAGAAGATACTATCACGTTATATAGATGTGAAACATAACTGTAAATTCTCCAAGGTCACAATATCATCCTCCATCAAATACTAAAAGGACCCCAAGGTTATTTATGGTCCTGCAGAAATTTATCAATGCCAACACTACTGTCCTAATAATTGTTGCATCTGAAGGCTATATTGTTTATAGATTGACCTTCATATTTTATTAAATCATATGACATCATGAACAATTAGTTTATATTTTTGACTTATTTAAGCAAAAGCTTGTTTTGTCCGATTTTATCTTTGAGACCCTATAGACTTGATAATAACCTCAACTCATAGTCGGAACCTTGTATTACAAACCTTAATAAGAGTATCTTCATGACTCTTGATTTAACTCTTTGGTAGAAATGACTGTCTTTCCTTGGATCCTCTCAGTTCCTAACCCAGTAGTTTTGCCATATTCTAATTGAAGAAGATTGTTTACCTACACTCCAACAATTGCTCTTTTTGACTCAAATGAATATCAAGGAGATCATGATGGATTATTTTTTTCTCAATTTTGGATACTAACTAATTCTTATTCCTCAGATTTTGATCAAACTTTCGAAATCAATGCATTATTGCTTGTTAACAAAGAATATAGAACAGATTTACAATAAATTATACTATTTTCGTTGCCAAATATCAAACAGTTTAATTGGAATTTTTTTGCTACACACTCTCTATGTCTATATATATATATTTTTTTGAGTAATGAAAATTCTATTCTCTATTCATTACAGTCATAACATAAAATGATCTTCCACATTCATGCATTCATTTTTACGCTACTCAATGCATAATCTACTAAATACACAAATAGATTTCTACAAAGAAGTAGAGCAAATGTGTAATGTAATGCTATTTTTCGTATCAACTTTTTACACAATGTGTTTTTGTAACTCATGATATCAATGAATTATTTGTTGTTAAAACTTTGGGTTGTCTTATCACCAACGACACTTAGTCAATACATGAAACAAAGTAGCATATCAGTATAAAAAATCCATCAACAGCGTTCGTTTATTAAACATCAGAGGTAAACAAATCTCAATTTCAAATCTTTTAATATTTGGATTGAGTCCAACTCAAGCCCTTAGATTTTTTCTAAGTATATTTCAAGTCCAAAGTTAAATAGGGCTCATAGTGTAAATGCTTTTCTGGAATTCAGTATATAATAGCTTTCGAGTACAAGTCAAGTCACGAGTCTTTGATAGTTAGATTAAGTCGAAATACAAGTCTCAATTCCAATTCTCCACCTTTGCCAAATATTTTTCCAACACATCACGTCTCTGGTTTGCTTAATCGAAATACAAGAATCAAATTTATGGACTGATAAAACAACAAGTTTATAAATTTAATCAATTAAACTTCCATTCTCATTTAAGTTATATTTAAATAATAAATTAATAATATTTTTGATAAGTTATTATATATGAGGATAGTAACAAAAACAATTATAGGTTGATCAGGAAAATTCTTTATGTGAATCTCAATCTAGCTACAGTTAGGAGCATCGCATTGACTGTAAATGAAACATTTATCTTGTTACTATTGATTATTATATAAGCTTCAATCATTGTATGACGTCATTGACAAATTAATAATGACGTACATACTTGAAGGAGTAAGGACTTTTATCTAGTAAAAGAAGTCAAAAATATTTTGACATATCTCAATGTCCTACTTACTTGTATCTTTAAACCTTTCCTCTTTCAAAAAGAACAAAAAATAATCAAATCCAGTTGGTGACTTTTGCCAAGTTTTAAATTATTCTTTATTTAATGGTAGACTAATTATTGACAATCAAATATGCTTTGATCACTCTTTACACGTTACGTCATTGACAGATAAAAGTGTCATTCTTAAAAGGAAAAGGGGAGTTTCATAAAAAAATCCTGAATGTATATGCTCAATTTAAGACCCAAAACTAGTTGGTAACTTTGATTATTTCTTTTCAACTATGACAGTATTCGTCAATTAATAGTAGGAATGATTAAAGCTTAACAAAAGTTAATTCGAGTTCCGTCAATCAATTTTCAGAACACTAATAAGGGACAGTTTGCCAGCTGACAAATACATCCACTGAAAATTATCATATTAGAAGGATGTTAGTGCTGTTTTAATTCACGTTTTAGCAAAGCTTTGTCTGGCCTTTATTTAGCCTTAGTATCTACAAATATTATATGCATCAGTAGACGAATTGATTACTTTTTTACTATTATATTATAAGGATATACCTGTATACTTTAGTATGAAATTTCAGAAAATTATATTAAATTTCTTAGATTTTAGAAGATAATTGCTTCTAAATTAATACATTATTATAACACAAAAAATGTTTTATACATTATAAAATATCTCCTAATCCCTTTTTATATTTTTATTTAGTATTCATTGTTTAAGTATATAAATAATAAAAATCATTCGTGGAAACATCCATCATTAATTTCAAAACTTGTGAATAACTCAGAAGAAATTAAAGTACAATCCCACAAACAAATGAATATAGAAATGATAAGTTGAAATTTACATACAAGACAGGGCACAAATAAGATATATAAAATATATTGGTAATATTTCAGTCTCTAGGGTGGACCCCCAAAAAGGATCAAAGGGGAAATATATTTTCTTCATTTTACGAACATAGTCAATAATATCAATTTCACAGTTGTACGTAATGAATATTTAAGCCCAAAAAGGTGTATATATTTACGTACAACTAACCATTCTTGTATGGTAATTGTCTTTTTAATCTTTTCTTTGCTCAGGGGAAATGCAGTAATATCGTGTGCGTACATTTTCATGCAATTTGCATACATTTATATAACTATATGGCTTTGTAAACATCTGCTTTATTAATTTTCCACAGATAAATAATTAATATCTCTAATTATGGATTTTCAATTTGTGACATTCAACAAAAATTTTATTATTAGTTTCTCGAATCAGCACCTGGAGTAGACGGGAAATATAAAAAAACAATTACTGCACTTGCTTTTTTAATGTAATGAAATATATATTTTCTAAATGTCGTGATTCGGTAATTAAGCAGGAAAAGTATTTTTTTAAATCGTCTTTGAGAGTGAAGAAATATATGTGTTTAATTTGTGATGCTAATTTGATTTGTGTTGTACAAGAATAATTAGGCCTGTCATACAGAAGAGAAAGTTTGGGCAGCAGTGTGTTTGCCTGTATATAAGTGTCTTATACGTCCTTACTCATACATAGTTAGGGAGGTAGTTACTGCTTTAATTTTCGAAAACATGATGAAATAGTCATAGATAACAATGGAAAAAGATTATTTCTTATCTAATACAAACATTTTTACACTGTACTAAATCAATTGAAATACTTTTAAACGGATTAATATACTCTTATATACCGTTTAAGTAATATTTTTTGCATTTTATTATATAACAAAATGTCTTAGATAGTGTTTTCTGATTGGTTTGCAAATCTTTGTAAACTCATAAATAGTAACTTGCATGTATCAACAAATTTATAGGATCAATAGCGTTTATGTATTAATGCCTTCCTTATCCTTTGAAATACGTCATCGTTTCTTCGTAATTGACGTCGGGTGTAAAAAGTTTTATGAAATAAATCATTATTAAATTAAGAATAGTCCAACAGTTGCAAGTAATTTGTCAAATTTACGAGTTGGTTTAAACTTTTTTTTCAATCTTGTTTGAGAAGAATATAGATTGAGAGATAGAATATAAAAACATAATATAGCTATAATTGAAAATATTTTCCATATATCGACTTTGTTTACTTGACAATAATTCATATTCTTCCAAATATGTACGTCGTTGTTAGTTTGCCAATATAGAATAATATAAAAAACTTGGAATATAAGCTTTAAATCTGATTTTTTTTTTTGCATCTGATGATTCAAATAAACAATTTAATGAATTTTTCATTGAAAACAAATCGGCTCCAAAGGAATAATTAATGTTTTGTTTAGCCTTGGTAAAGTGACATCAGCAATTAAATATAATGGCTTTTTACTTTCAATACCTATATATAGTCTTCCAACAGAGTTTTACAAAAAGTAGGTCATACACTTTTCTGTCATTCTGTTAACAAACAAAAAAAATGAAGCAAAAACATTTTTTGAAGAGTAAAAAAAAAACCAATACAAAAGAAGTAATAATCAGAAAAATATAAAGTAATCATGTTGGGTGGATTAAGCACCCCAGCAAATTACTCACGTTATGATTTGAAGGGAAGTAACAGAGGCTTAAGGATCAATACATAAATGTTTTATTCCTCCCACCTCTACCTTGGAACAATTATGATGAATTTAGAGTTGTAAAAAATATGACCTGTTGGTATGTAACAACAAATACACCGAAAGTGAACGTGGTAATCCTTATAGTTTGAGGAATGCCTGAGAGGAGAGCAACTTCGCTGCCATGATATTTGATTATAATATCTGCAAGCAACTATGTGACGGTGAAGAAAAAGCACAAATCCCACTTTTTGATTTTAAATACATAAATAAGAATTACTCCGATGTCTATCATTAATTCTACTCTGAGTCAAACAGGGACCTACACTTTCAACTCCCCTCAACTAATCATCAATCTTACTCTTTGTCATTTATGAGTAGAAGTACTTAATCCTTAGATGTTTCCTCCTCAATAATGAAAAAACAATAAAAGAAGTTTAAAAAACCAACAAATTTTGAGGTTTCAACCAAACTACTCGAAAAGGGAAAAGCTTGGACACCCCAATTTTTTGACATACTGAATATAAATCTTACAAATATACGAACCCCATATATCGAGTGCGCTGAGTGAATGATGACAATAATCAGTGTTGCATTTGTAGCATATGAATTTTTATGTTGTTGACAAAATGAACAGCTTTTTTTCTTAAACTGTTATCCTCATTCCTTCATTCTTTTAATAGAACATGTTAGTTTAAAGTCTAACCATGAGTGGGTGTACTTATGAGTCACCTGGAGACTTATAAATGTAAGTCCTTATTGTGCCCGAATATCTTTTTGGATCGGAAACGGAGTAAGTTCTCCCTAGAAGCAAAGTTGGAATTATGTTTATTTCCCTCTGCTCAAAGCATCTTGTTAATATTCTAAAAAAATATCATGACGTAAATCTAACTGCTCTAGTTGCAAAAATTATTTGAATTGCCTTTTTTTATTAAATGCCTAAAATAATAATGATTTACAGCCCTTACCATTAGAGTTGAGTAGTAATAAATGAAAAAACTAATTTAGAAATTAGAATAGGAAAAACGGTTGTCACTTATGCTCCATCTTCTTTTTTATTCATTAATTTATAGGTCGTCGTGGTGTTAACTTCTTCCTTTGAATTAACCATTATTGCCTATCTTTGGTTTAAATTGTTTTAAAAATGAATATATATGATTTTTAATTTAACTATAATATTTTCCTTGCACTAATGCTAATTTAAATGTTACAGGTAGCAGTAATTCATTTTATATATCCTTCATATAAATAAGAATACGTCCGAAGTGGTTTGAAGAAGAAGAATTCATTACCAGAAATGTTGATATATTAGTAATAAAGTTCAAGGGAAATTGTGAGTACGTACGTATGTTCATTATATGTATGCTGTAAAATGGAAAAAAAAGTTTCTACAAGACTTTTTACTCAACCTTAAAAGGAATTTAATTTAAATTCTATTTACATATGCTTATGTGCTTTTTACATATTTTTATAGAAAAAATATAAATTGCAAAAGAATGGTGAGAGTTAACAAAAAACAACAGCTCAATACTCTATGTATTCAATAAACACGACTTGTCGTCATTTTGAATGAAAAACGCATTCATGTAGTGTTTTTGTCATAGTCGCCTTAGTCGTTGCAGGGCCATAAACAATACTGATTGTGCGGTGTACAAATCCAAATCCGGATAGGATCAAGATACAAAAAGAGATCAGATGTTTTCATCAAAAAAAGTCGTAAAACTTGCCCAATTCCGTTAAGTAAGAAATTTTCATTTTACAAATGTTATGCGTCAACATAAAAACGATACCGAACAAAAATCAAGACTATAAAAAAATTCCCAATTTAATTCATATATACATTAAACCTATTCAAAAATATATTTTTTAGAATTTTGATGTTTGCGCATTTTTGCCTATGCTTTAGATAGGACAGACTCAAAAATTATTTTTTAGAGATCTAAGTATGTCCTAGTCCCTGCCTCATTGGTCCTAATTTTTTTCAGAAATGCCTTTTGTTGTTTACTTTGCGTAGTTTTTGGACGAAAAGTATAAATAAAACATGACATTTTTTGAATAATACTTTTTATATATTTTATTATCTAAGTATTAAGATTACCAAGTACAATGAAGGTAAAGAGAAACATGCAGGTGTGCACAGCACAGTCCCCATCGGGCAATGTTATTTTTTCCAATATATTTAGCCATTTTTTGAGAAAAACTTATTGATATTTTCGAAAGATTTTACACTTACCTCAATTTCTTATTAAAGAATATTTTTTCTAATAACAATTTGAAAATTAGAATGATATACTTTTTATATTATTTTACATATTTTCTTAGACATTTCTAAATAAAAACATAAAAAAACACAAAATAACTATTTTATTACTGCGGTCTGGGCACCTAAATGTTTCTCTTTACCGTTATTGAACTGGGCAATCTTGATACATAGGTAATAAAATAAATACAAATATGATTCAAAAATGGTTATATTTGAGTTTGATATTTTTTTTGCCATTCAAAAGTGTGTTTAATATACACTTTTCATCCAAAAACTACGCAAAATTAACAAAAAAGGTTTTTTGGAAAAACTTTAAGACCAATGATGCAGGGCATAAGACATACTAAGATTCTTAAAAAATGATTTTGATCTATTCAAATCTTAAACTGCGGAAACATATCAAAATTCGAAAAAGTTTATTTTTTGAATAGGTCTAATACAGCCCAATATTTTATAAAAATGTTCGAGTCAAATAAGGCTCTGTATTCAAATTTATGGGATAAGTTATAAAGACAAAGAATAATTAAATAATATAAATATATATTTCATAGTAAATAATGAATAATTTGATGATGTTAATTTATACAAATATACTGTAGTAACAATATTTTTTGAAAAAATTATAGTTCATTACTTTACTGTTGACAGTCCTAAACACACGAGAAGAAGTAATTTATATCGTCTTTGGTCCGAGTTTCTGATTCGTGATAGGCTATCTGAACCTCAACACACTCAACTTGTTTATCTTCTTTTGTCTGATATGCCTGGCGTGGTTGATAAAATAACTGTTATAACTTGTCCCTAAGGATCTAAATAAAGAATAATTATAATACAAAATAACTGAGGCCAGGACTGGTTTTAGTATGAAAAGAGCCTGGACAAATATAATAAAAAGCAGGCCTATATTTTCTCTTTTCTTTTTGAAAATTTTGAATATAATTATGTTCTTAGAAAATGGATTTCAAATTATTTTTTCAAATCAAGTTCAGTGTAATATGGAAGTCTGAGGCCCACTGCACTGCAATGTTTGTCTTGGCTTCAAGTTGATCCTTCACACCAGTACCAAAATTGGTAATGGTTGCTTATACTATTTTTATTGTTTTTTTCTTTTTTGTTTTTCATATAACTAAAAATGGTGAGAGCCGGAGTAAAGTTTATCGTTAAATGTTTTTGTAGTTAATTCAGCAGTTCAACATTACTATCACGTAATGAAGTTGCAAGAAACAGTTCAAATGTATGTTTAGTATAATACTCATGTACATGGGATTGTTTCACAGGATCCTTTTGTTTTTTTAGTACCGTAAAAATTCCAAAGAAAAATTATTAAAATATTTTATATTAAAAAATGATTTATTTTTATCTATTTATTAAATAATGAACGTACGCTTAACATTAAACAAATTGAAACAGTAGAAGTTAATGCAAATGAAATCCATTTAACTCAAATCATCTGTGGAACAAAAAAAATATTGTTAGGTAAATTGATTATTTGGTTTAAGACTAAATGCTCGGTTAAGCAATTAAAGTGACGATTGTTTAATGTTTTTACGGGCCTCTAAGTAAAAAAAGTTTGTAATATAATTAATTTTATCAAAAAACAAAAATTGCAACACTTACTAACTGATTTTTTATTTTAATAGATATATCTTATAATGTAGGTGACATGCTATTAACCAATTAACAAATATTCTGATTATATGAATACTTTAATTTTTTTTTACACTTAAATCAATGCCAGATTAAATTTTATCCTCATAATTTTGAAAATATAAAGTACTTTCATATTTTCTATTCTTCAAAAGTAATTTATGATAAATTTTTATAGTTAAATTTACTATCTTCCGTAGTTACTATCAATTTTTGCTGACTTAATCTTTTTTTCTCGGCATTAATACTGTAAAGTGTCATCTGCAGGATTACATGTATTTATATTTTTGTAGGAAGAAGGTCTTGATTTTTGGAAAATCTTTGAAAAAAAATTCACAAAATAAACTTTTCATAAAAAAAAATATATTTTGAGGAAAAAAGTTCAATTATTAAATTTTTTGAAAAAAAAATCCAAATCCAAAAATTACAAACAGCCTTGGCAATTCTTTCAAATTAAATTTTTTGGAAAAAAATTTCATAAATTCATAACTATTCATAGACAATTAAATTTTTAGGAAAAAACTTTCAAAGATACATAGATATTCTACAATTATTAATTTTTTTTTGGAAAAATATATTTTAAAAAACAAGATCTGTTCACAAAAAAATGGAATTTTAAATATAAAATTTTTTGGAAAAAAATTAAATTATTAATTTTTTTGGAGAAATATTTTAGAAATTCATAGATAGCTATTTACAGACGATTAAATTTTTTGGAAAAAAATTTGAAAAATTAAATTAAACTTTAAATATTAAATTGTTTAGTAAGAATCAAAATTTCCTTAATTTGGGTTGGCCCCTCCCCCAGCTAACAGCCCTGCTGTATTATTCAACTTCTTCATATAAAAAAAACAAAAAAACTTTTGTTAAGATACTAATTATAACACTCAAGTTGTTGCAAAACTCTGAGACAAAAAACCCGTCAAACAACCTTATAAATAATTTGAAGAAAAATATAGAAACACAAAGTTTTTTTTTAAAGGAGATCTGATCTTTCTCATCAGATCAAGGAACAGGTTTCATTTTGTATACATATTATGTACACATAATTACTCACAAAAATTAATGTCTTTGATTTTTCCCGATTTCTTTTTTCTTTCTATTTTCCAAAATTAATATTTTTAGCATGTATTTAATTAAATTACAAATTACTACGTCATACATCATATTTTATTTTTAATTTGTGCAAAATACATATATTTTAAATGAAGATGCTGTAACAACACCAACATTCCTCAAAATAAACAAATATTCATTTTCACTTTTCCTTCCTAAAAAGAAGTAGACATATTTTTCTAGGTCAGTATTTCATTAGAAAAGTTAGGAATGTGGATTGAAATATTCCCAAAATTAATGTATTGTAGCAGAGACTGAACAATCTTAAGTAGGAAAAAGAGAGTATATTATGTCTTTAAAATGCATGATTCAAATGTAAGTAGAGAGGTAATACAAAATCTTTCATTCTCACTAAAAAACTTTTGACAGTTCACAAACTGTTATATTATATAAATATACATATATTGAATTTTTGAGCCTCAACTGTTGTCTTTTTTTCTTAATTATCATAGACACAGCGTTATCACGATAACACATGGGCGGAGAAGTCCCAGGCTATACTTTTTATTATCTCATTTTCAGTTAGTACAAGCCTTCAAAAGACGGCTGTCAATATTTCATTACAATTTGTCCTTTAGTTTGTGAGTCATTGAGCCAAGGTTGACGCCACTTTTGTTCATTCCAGAACAATGCATCAAAAACAAATTTGTATTTTAATTTATCATTGATTCTTGATGGGAAAAAGTATTTTATAGCTCAGCAATGACTTGAAAAGTTATATAAGGATTTTTTCTTTTTTGTCAGTTGTCGATTTGTCTACTTTTGTTCCTAAATAGTCGTATGCACGCTTATTTTTTTTTGTACTCTAATTCAATCTTGTTTAACTGTGAATATCCCTACTTTATAATAGATAATACTTACTTTTAATGATGTAATTGCCTTATAACTTCGAGTATTTTATTTTTATTTTTAATAAAATAGGTTTAAAAATACCATTGAGACTACTATTGTCCTTTTCTTAGAAATAAAAACCTTTGATCCGATGGTTAAAATAGTTAATTTATATATTTTTGTTTTTGTTTTTAAAGCAATTAAACGAAACACGGTGTTATTTCCATTTTATTTTGCAAATTGCGACTTAAGTAAAATCACTCTACTGAACACAAAAGAAATCTTTTCAAGCAATGAGCATATTCCTGCTATAAAATCAATAGTAAGATATTGTAATGTAGGTAACTGACTAGCAACCAATTATTTCAAGGACGTTTTTCTTTTTGGAAGAAAAATGTTTGATATATGCTATGAAAATTGAATATTAATGATTCAATTAAATATGTACTGATAATTCCTATTTTGGCTATATTTTTAAAATTAGTTGTGTTTTGGATCAATGAGGTACAACAAAAATAAGATATTTACAAAAAATGTATGTATCTTGTAATCGTAATAGATGATTTATTGTCTAATTTACGTAAATAAGAGTCTATAATGTTATATGTAATGTAATAGTTTACCATTTTTCTTAACATAAAATGAAGAAAGAGTTTGATTGTTTATCTAACTTGGTTGTTTAGACCCCCAATAACATCAACAGCGCGTACACTATATGAAAAGGCTCAACACTTTGTTGACATTATCTAAGGCTTGATTTTTGTTTTAGGAGAGCGGGCGACCTCGAGCGAATGGACTCAAAAGTTAATTGTAAATTACAATTTTTATTACATATCTAGAGCACATCATAACAATGTTTATTCTTCGAAAAGTTTTGCTCCTGCTGATCTAAACGTGTTTGTGGTACAAAGTTAATAGAGGGAAGAAAAAAATAGATGAGAGGAAGGTAATTAAATAAACTATATTTACCGGTTAGAAGACTAGAGTTCTACGATTAATAATTAATTTAACAAGCTTCTGATTAAAAAACTGTTGCATCTTATATACTCTTTTTCCTTCATATCTCTTGTGAGAACAAAGTAATTGAGACAAAATTTTGTATAAAAACTAAATTTTAATAGTTCATATCATTCATATTTTTACTTTCAAGTATTCATTCATAATTTTTTATTAAATTTTTAGTATTTTAAAATGACAACGATTATTAATTATTTTTTCGCTGTTCACTAAGACAGTAAATGTATGTATTGTATATTTTGAGAGTGAATGTTAGGACGGTGGGCTGAAACGTTTCCGTCCTTACAAAGGTATTAAACTTTTTTTTTTTTGATTTTTTATTATAGTCTCCTTATAACTCACTTGTAGATACTTCTCCCAGCAATTACATATCTTTGTAATCTCTCCAATTAGTACTCGGCGTTTTTCTTCTGCAAAATAATTGTTCAGGAAGGTGATTGCCCCTTCATTTGACAAAAGTCTTTCGAGACCACTGTTTGGACTGATTTTTTGTGTACAGAAATTTATTCTACTGTAATTAATCAGCACCAAAACTCGAAATTATTACCCCTAAACTGAACCAACAAAGCAATACTCGATTTTGTGTGTTTTCTCAAAAACACATACATCTACTCAATCAAACGAATTTTACGTAACTACTGTGCGTCCAAAATTGGCGAAACTTGAGTTAGTAACTGTTGACACATGGGACTAGCTTATATTTACGAGTTTTGTCATCTTCATGTTCAGGTCGGAAACTTTTCAGACCACCCTCGTAATTAAAAAAAAAATCTGCATTTTCTAAATTTTGTATGTATAAGTATAACTCTCTAGAAACACGAGAAGAGACTAAAATAAGCGTCAAGAGATAGTAAACAATATTTTATAGTTAGTTTAACGTCTACATGAAAAATGTGTTTTACAAAAAAATACATTAAACAATTTATCTCTTTTTTCACTTGAGTTCCATGTACATTTATGTGTGTAACGCTCTTCCAATGCAGTAGTAATTTATATTAAGTAACTTTATAATAATGAGGATTTCAAAAGATTTTTACCTACGAACTCTCGTCGGAAGGTCATACATGGGGGTGAAGACGTGACTAACTCGCATTAAGCACCTCAAATTATGTCGTTAAAAACTAATTATGCTTATAAAGGGATTTTTTTTATAAATACATACATACATAGGTAATATTTTATAAGAAAAACCCCAACTTTTTTTCATATAAAAAAGTTATTTCTGTGAAGGAGAAAACGCTCATAAGAAATTGAAAGTTTTCATATTGCATTTATGTATGTACATAATAGTTACATCAAATGTTAGGGATGTGGTTCAGCAGATAAGTCTTGGTTTGAAGGTTGAGTTCGCCGTTCGTTCTCGATTCAACAAAGATTTTTTTGCTATGACATTTCATTAGATCAGCTACAATCAGCTGTGACAAGGGAGAAGGAAATAAACAAGGACATGGGTAAAAATTACTCCGATGTCGATCATCAATTCTACTCTGGGTCCGACAAGGAATTACAAATATAACTCTGCAAATAATCCTTAAATTTTCTCTCTGTATTTTATGTGCAGACACGAATATTGGATCAGCTTTGAATATAATTGAATGTAGTAAGAAAGGAAGTTCACTGTTCAGGTGTTAAATAATAAATATAATAGCTAAGGAAAAAAATTACTAATAAAAAAAATCGGGCCTATCTAAGCAACGCACAAGACTTACATCACTATATACTGTTATGCTATGATACTACTCACTATTAAGTATCAGAACTTGAGCTATAACAAAAAGCATAACACCTATTGATTAAACTCATATTTGCTCCAGCTTTATCGAAATAAAATATAAATTAATCCACGTAGATGTTAAGCACAATTTACAAAAACATGATCAAAGAACAAATTTTAAATCATATAGAAATCACTATTTTGAACTCATTCTTCCCTTAAGCAATTTAATACAAATAAAAGTTTGATTTCTTATAGCTTTTGGTGGAGGGCTTGCTCTACCAAGTCCCGTCTGGCTATCGATATCACATAGGTACATAGAGTCTAAAAGTTATGAAATATCTAAGAATAAATCATGTAGATTGTACATATCAACTAACGCTTAATATGTCTGTTCAACTTAAATATATATAGAGAATCCATTATCTCGGTTTATTAAGATTATCATCAATAAAATCAAATTAGTTATTTATGAAGATACATAGTACATACATACACACATATATACTATGTATCTTCATAATATATATGTGTGTATTTTGTGCAAAAATAATTGCCAAAAAAAAAAAGGAGGATTGTTAATCAGTGTAAAATACAGAATGATTAATCCTCCGTTAAATGTATGTATGTTTTGAACAGAGTGAATACCTAATAACAAAAAAAAATTTATGCATTGCTATCTATCTCATTAATGACTCTTTCGTCTTCATGCCATACAAGACACTTTTGATATTATTATTAATTTAAATGTCAAGTTGGGACGTTTCACCTTATCTTTTTCGGACAAACATTTAAAGGGGTTTATATCATATCAGAGACACTACCTTTGAATCAAATGTATCATTAGTACTTGTATATTAAAATCATTTGACAAATTATTAGTTTTATTAATAAAATTTGGTAGATAAAACAATTAGAATATAACTTTTCATAGATTTAGCACTGTATAAAATGAAAAAACTGACGCTATATTGTGCAGAATGAAGTTGAGACAAGATCAGTTTTATTCTTAACTCAAAATATTAAATTAGCTGTAGCTCACAAATAGATGAAAGTTGTAGATCGAAATATAATTTTGAACGATAATTGAATCATTTTTAGGCATATAAATAATATTTTTATATTTTAGTAAGGTTTTTAAACATCTTAATAATAAATAAATCTTTTGGCATGAGCTCCTTGGTTATTGAATTGTATAAAAAAAAGTTATTTAATGTCTAGTTTTTGTAATACCTAGAGTAGACTGGTCCAATTTGTATTCTTGTCGATTCTGTCATTACTTTTGTATTCTTTGTTTAAATTGAACTGCTATTAATATTTTAAGTCGTAAACTGACATATAAAAAATGAAATAGATTTGTGATTAACAGGATATTTTAATTGTACTATGCAAACTTTAATGAAGGTTCAAAGTCCCTCTGATAATATTGTTCATTTTAACTGTAAAGATTCGACAATATTGGCCTTCAATTAAAAAGATAAAGTGAGTAATAGGTTGAAAGAAGTCCTTCACTACTATTCCCTTTAAAATCCAAAATACTAGTTTAAAAACTATATACAAGTAATATTTTATAAAGCTTATTTTGTTATGTAAAATAAATTATAAAAATGATTTAATCATATCTAGTAATGGTTGGACGATAATAAAAGAGAAAGACAAAATTTTCAAAAAAAAAAAAAACCCCGTCAATTTTCAAAACTTTAAGTTTGTTGTGGAACCTCCAACACTTTATTTAAATTGCTCAAAATTTGTTATTTATTTATTTTTATCCAAATGCAACTTTTAAAACTATGAAGTCTCAATATTTCCAAAAAAAGTACAAATTGGACCAGTCTAACATAGGGGCTACTTGATCGTGAATGTATGGTTTTTTATATCATCTTATTTTTTGAAGCGATACTCAAGATTTCCTTGTACGTTTGCCTTAAATACATATCAAGACTTCCTATGCGCCCTTGCTTCCAGTAAATTACATAGGTTCTGTCACAACTTTTTTCTATCCACTGTCCCATCTTTACAATGGTGTAGTTTTCCCTGTCTTGTTGATTGTAACGAATATAATGGGCTGTCAATAAGCCATTAAATATTTTGGATTCTATATTATAGTGTTATTATACTCCTCATATCTACAACAGCAGTTTCATATGAGCACTCATTATAAAACGAAGAAATAATACATAATTCTCGTTTTATAAAGAATATTAATTATACTTAACATATTATATAGTACTCCTTATTATCTTTCAACCTTTCCTTCTCTAAAAAAAGAAATCAGAAATCCTAAAGACCATATGATAGCTATACATTTATGCCTTATCATACAATGTCCGTAGGTGTTGGGGTGCTTTTATTATGAAGTTTATAAGAACACAGACTGTTTTGTTGTCACTTGTCTATTTTTTTTGCTTCTTTTTCCATTATTATGGTTCTGGAAGTTGATTGGTAGAATTCGAATTATCTCAAATAAAAACAACTTTCAACAATGAATGAATAATAATTGACCCAATTGTTGGGAAGAATTAACTCACTATCGACTGATTTTAGCCCTTTTTTATATTTCTTTTTAAGGAAAGATTGTGCGATACAATAAAGGTAAAGTCCTGACAGGGGTGTTTAGAGCATAAAAAGATTAAATTCGAGTTTTAAAAAATCTGTTCTAACAAATAACAAGAGTTGAAAATAACTGACTAAAAATATAATGTAATTATTCATGTTTTAGACATAAAATAGAGATTGTCATATCCTGTTCATTTTCATTTTGAAATATGAAGTTTTGTTAATGTAAACGACAGCATTTTTAAGTACAATGTTCACTTTGAACAGCTATAAAAGACAACTCATTGTTTAAAACTTTATTTCCTTTAAGAACCAATTTGAAACTCTTATTAAAATTACAAAAAAATGGACGTACTTGATATTACAATAGATTTGTACAAGAGTATAGTATTTAATATATTCACATAAAGCGATGGTTTCAATGTAATTCGGTAGACGATGTACATCTTAAGGTTGTACCAGCTAAGGGTAATATGTGTATACAGTCAACTCTGTATAAAGCTGTAAGGCTAGGGAAACTGAAAAAGTGACCGCTAAGAGCAGATTATCTCTTAAACCAGGTTTGGTATTTTGGTATATTGCAAAAGTGAAAATAATTGAGGTAAAAAATAACATGAAGGTCTGAGCAGTAATAAAGTAACATTCAATCTCAGATAGAAAAGGAGGGAAAGACAGAAATGTGGAGAAAACATTTATTTGAGTGAATGCATACATATTTTATATATTAACTTGTCAACAGAGGGTCTGTAAAAAATGTATACATTTACATAATGCGGTCAAGTCTTTTTTGTTTTATAGTTAAAATTTTATGTAAGTTTTAAGAACTTTTTCGTTAAAAGCAGGTTTGTCTAATAACTACGTTGTAAATATTAAATAATCTGTACTATGGCATGCTGGGGATTCCAGAGACGCGCTCGATACATTTTTTATGTATAAAATTTGTCTTCATTGTATAAGTTTGCCCGCACGTCCTACTTTATTTGGATCATGGAAGTAGATGTAAGGTCTCATTATGTAAAGGAGGTTGTGTGTTTACTTGTTTTTTTTTTTTAAGGGGGGGGGATTTGGAGTCAATCCGCGAATAATTAAGGTATGAGATTCTAGAAGATCATTATGTTAGACACATCGAATTTTTCTTATATCTACGATATGATTAATTTATAATTGAACATCGATGAATGAGTAACTCTGAATCTTGTAACATTATTTTTACGTATAGTATGAAACTCTAAAGTGCTCATTATCTAGAAAAAGTCGAGATTCCTCAGGCGTACTCCAATGTTATATTTTTCGGGTCACGTAACATATCGAAGTTATTTCCTTTTTATGAAAAGGTTGCGATACTCGAATTTTAGCTTTCTGCCGTCGCTGTCTGCAATTTCAAAAAAGAAAGAGAAAATATGACGCGAAGAAAAACTTATACAATATACCCTGATGAACTGGACATGGCTGCTTAGTACAGTGACTGGCTTTCATCCTGTGAACAGGTTTGACTGTATTTATAAGTGTCTCTTTCCCCTGTGGAATTATTATCATAAAAAAGTAAATTTAATCTTTAAAAAAAAAACGGCCACTCTACTTATTCTAATAGGTATAACAAACTTTTATTAACTGTATAAATATCTTAATTTATTCTAAATTTTACAATTTTATTAAATTTATCTCTTCATTCAAATCTTTTGATTGAAACAATCAACTATAGTTCTCTCAAAATCTTCTTAATTTTTTCATAAATAAATTAGGGGTTACTATTAGTGTAAAGGATTACTACATGAATAATTAATATTATGAAAACTTTTAACTGGGCAAATTTCATTATTGAGAAGGATATAAGGGGCTTTAACAAAAGATTTTAAAGTTAATATATGTATATATGTAAGCTAAGGGTAAAAAATTATCACAAAAATTCTGTGTTCATTCATTTCAGTATACGTTTATATACCTACATACTTAATTAATAATTTTATTTATAAAACAACACAAAAGAATGGTATATGACCAACTCTGCTTTCAAACGGAAATATACTAATCAAAACATTAATTATTTACCAATTGATAGGTAGAAATCCCCAATTAATGGAGTAGCAATATTTAGTTAGAGTAGAACTATGGCTTAGTTTAATATTCGAACCTATAAATATAAGTAACATATTGACAATATTTTTTGTAGCTATAACCTTAAGAAATTACATTTTCTCATTACTTTTTTAATGCAGTCTGATAAATAAAAAAAATCTTGAATACACGGCAGAAAGTTATTTGCTGCAGACTAAATATCAACTTAAAAACGGGGTACTCCAACTCTAGTTGAAGAAAAAGTAATTTCGTATTATCGCTTTATTTCAATGCATTATAAGATGTGTGAGAATCAATCCATTTAAGACAAGTATGCCCCGTTCTGTTCGATAATTTGTTGCCAACGAGAATCAAACTTCATAATGCCCTCCTCTTAGAAGCCCATGTCGCTACTGACAAAAAAAATGGACAAAAACATTTTTCACAGGCCTCTGTATAGGCCAAATTTTTACACAACCAAGCGAGTTGGCCATAGACAAGAACAGGTAGTAGTCACTTGGTGCCAGGTCTAAAATGTAGGATGGATGCATAATAACTTCCCATCCGAGCTCTCGGAGATTCTGGCACGTTATCAAAGATATGTGCGGCCTAGTGTTGTCTTAATGAACCACGATTCTTCTCCTATTCGACAATGCTGGCCACTTCTGTTCAGTCGTCAACTTCAAACGATAAAGTCGTTCTCATTAGAGCACAGAATTGAGCTTTTGGCTATAGGAGAGCAGATAATGGAAGATCATTCCCTGCCAATCCCACCAAACACAAAACAACAACTTCATGGCAGTCAATTTTTTCTTGGCCACAGTCTGAGCAACTTCGTTGTCATTCAATCACGATTTATCTTGCTTGACAATATTTCATTGACATTCCCTTCAGAAATGGATCGATTTTGTTCCGATTCAGCATCGATTCACTGACGGAAATTCGTTTCATGATTTTTTTTTTGCGTCTGCTGGTTTGGCGCAAGCAAATTCAGTTTCTTTTTATATCCAGCCTTCTGAAAATGGTTCCAACCGGTTTAAGGATCAATGTTTAGCTCCTGGGCGATGCTACGACTGCTAATATAACGGTTGTCTCGATCTTTTCCCTTATATTATCGAAATTTTCAAAAACAGGCCTGCCTGTGCAAGGCGAATCATTTACCTCTAATAAACCAAAACAAAATCGCTTAAGCCACTCTTGTTCGACACAAACTAAAAGATTATTGGCCCTGTATACATTGCAAATTTTCTTTGTTGTTTTCGACGGGTTTTTCTATTTCACGTAGTAAAAATGTAAAATATGGCATATTTCTTCCTTTGAGACCTTATAGTATGACTGGATGTGACCAAGAATGAACAAGAGCTTAACTTAGTTAAACAAACGGTGGGAATAACGAAATTACTTTTCCCTAACCTATTATATATTGCAGTAGATTCACCAGGCGTTTTCTTTTTACATCCATATTTTTTTTTTATAATATTCAGTTTTTAGTCAGATGTATGGCTAAATTTTGATGTTTTGGAAAAATATAAATAAAGAAAGGCTTTTTAATAAAATAAAAAAAAACGATGAAAAATAATCAAACTTTACTAATATTTTATTCCAACTTTTTCCAAATATATTAATGCACTCCTAAAACTAATTGGACATCGTGTCCTCATTTAAAAAAATCAAAATGTGCCTTGTTCAAGTTAAAATTTTTACCTTTTCTTTTTAAAATGAGTTTGCTTGTGAAATGATCAAAAGTGGTGCCGACTTAAGGCAAAATAATAGAACTCCCTTAATGATAATATTATTTGTAAATTAAAATATAATGGACCTCAAGAAAACTAATTTAAAAAAGAATAAGTTATATAGTTCATTTAAATTGTGTCCCTAAACTACATTCTGTCACACCATTTTTCGGCAAAATATTTGTTTTTTATTTGCTCATGCACCATTAACAATACTTGAGGGTTGATAGAAAAAAAAATAGAATTATCTTTGGCAGATGATTAATATATTAATTGAATAACTTATTAATCCCATTAATAAAAACTTATCATATTAGATAAACATTGTGTTGCACAACATAAAGCTCAAATGCCCATGTTATTATTACTCATAAATACATAATGAAGAAGTAGTTTAAAAGAACAAAATGAAATTATAGAATTTGGTAATTGCTGTTAATTTAGTTATAAATAAATCAAGTTGAATCTTGTACAATTTGGTTGTAAAAAATCACAAAATCTACACAACATCATATGTTCAAACTTCTACATTAATAAAGCAAGGCACACATGTATGTTTGTCTGTGAAGGACTCAACTTTAATAACGAAAGTGTGTAGCTATAGCTTAGAAAAATAAAATAAAAGGGGTGTAGATATATAAAAAAATATATTGAATATGACTCTAGATAAACTTTGGCAACGAGCGAGTGTAGTTCTGACGTAGAGTATGATATTAAAAAAGAAAATAGTAAATATATTAAGGTTTGTAAATCTTACTCATTTGTAGCGCGCAAATTTTGTTGAATGTTGGCTACCTGAACAACGTTTTATTTTTATTTTCTCAGACTGTTATTATTTTTATTTCATTCTTGAGGAAATTTTTTTTTTAATTGAGCAACTACGTGTAAGTATGCTTATAAAAAATTGAGAGTAGTGCAGAATATTTATTCAGAAGTTTTCTTTCGTTATGCTAATCCAGTGAATTTTGGGGTTTTTGAAATAAAGAAAGGGAAATTCAATATGGTAACCCTGATAGTTTGAAGAATGTTTTGGAGGAGAGTAGCTTAGCTGTCCTGACGTTTCATTAAATGAGCTATAATCAACTGTGGCGAGGGAGGAGTAGGAGAAGGACATTGGCAAGAATTCCTCTGATGTCGATTCTCAATTGTACTCTGAGCTCAACGAGGACCTAAACTTATAACTCTCGAGGAGCAAAACCTCAGTGTGTCTGTCCGTCTTTCACAATCACACAATAATATTCAATTAGGTTTTAAATATAATTGAACGTAGTTAAATAATAATGATAAAATGACAACATCTTAGAGAATGAAAATTAACTTGTCAGTTTGTTAACTCAAAGCAAGAAAAATTTCATCTCTAGTTATCTTCCATTTTAATAAAAAAATCTATACTATTATAGAAAAGTTTGTCTGTTTGTCGGCATCTAATAACTCCGAGTAATATATGTATATAAATAAAGGCACGTTATACAAATGCTTACAAAGTACCCCCTCCCTTCTTTCTGAATAAGTAAAAGTTATGAGTTCTTTTTTTCTCTCTACAGTTTAGAGAAATAAAGAATAGAAAGAGACATAAAAGACCATTTATGGTAAATATACTTTTATACAGACAACGATATATACACTGTGCATAGTAATTTAAAAATTACTTTGACAAACCAGAACAGAGTCGTCCTGCTTGCATATATATGAGTATGTCAAAACGTTAAAAAACCAGAAAATTGTCCTTGTTTTTATGCCTACTTTAATCAACATTTTTCCTATTTTATATGATACTTGAGTTAAAATGTAAGTATCTACGGGATATATTTTGTATATATTTACATAATACATATAGGTTTTTTTTCTTCCACTTTCCAAATCAGAGGAATGAATTACAATTGTTTTATATCTTAGTCGAAGTTTGATAAGAGGTCGAAATTATATATTTTGTTGGTAAATATTACAGATAACATCATATGTTATTAATTATTATCAATTATATGTACGTTAAGATCAAATCGGTGCTTGAGTGAGGAAGCCACTTTTTCATAATGAAGCTACTGATGACGTTTATTTTTCTGCCAAAGGAAAGATTAACTGTTCTTTCTTCTAGGCACGGATCCAGCCAACTATAAGTGCTGGGGATAGAAAAATAAAATGATCTCTTTTTCAACAGTTATACCTACATTTTGCAAAAAATTTCAAAGAAATCTGCCCAAATATATGGATCGGTGATGATTTAAAGTATTTGAAAAGTGTGCCAATTTGAAAGTAACAACTTATAACTATAAATCTTTAATTTTGAATTAAACAACTTTGAAAGGTACATTTTTTTAATTTATATAAAAAAAGAATCTTTTCGACCCAAAATATAGAGTAATGTCAAAAAAGTTTGGGAATATATTTTGTTATCTCCTTTCCTAAATCACAGGGTATAGCAAAAATAATTACGTTTTTAAAAATATATTATTTTGTTTGATGATGATACAGGGGCGACGGCAGGAGGTGAGCTGAAGCGGCTGTAGCCCTCCCCAAATTAAGAAATATTTTCTTTTTACTAGAAAATTTAATATTTAGAATTTTTTTCCAAAAAATTTTATTTCCTAAAAATCTATTTTTAACTACTGTGATTTTTTGAATTTATATTGAAAAAATCAATTTTTCGATAAAGCTGGTTTTTGAACTTTTCTTCCAAAATATTTGATAATGTTAATTTTTAATTTATTAAACATGGGTCTAAATTTTAGATTTTTTTTTCTTTCAGATAATATAATATTTGAATCTTTTTAGTAAAAAATTTAACTTTTGATATATAATTTATATGATTAAATATGGGCGATTTTGTAATTGTACATTCTCGACAGCAAAATCACGTTTTTGCAACTTTAACGCATAATAAAGACTAACTATTTTTAAAAACAAACAAACTTTAGAATATTGCCACTTTAATTAAACTAAGCCAACTGAGCTATTACATCTACATACTGATTGTCATGCATTATAAAAAGGAGAACTATGTTGTCGCACCTTGTATAAAAAAATAGATATACGTAAGACCATCAATATTTTATCAACATAAATATTTGCCATTTTTGCTCGATGGAATGACTTTACAAAAAGAAAAACAAGCTATATAAGGGTGGGCAGTAAAACGTGGAATATTAATTAATATTAATTTTGTTATTAATATAGGGAGGTTTAGTGTTCATTTTTATAATATTTTGGTTTAGCCATTCTTTTTGCATAAACAAACTATAATGAACATTTCGTCAACTTGTCATCATAAGTGAGCCAGTAGACAAAATGGAGCGCATCCCAGATATCTTAGATTCTGAAGTTGAGATGGAGTAGAGTATGGGCATTGTGAAGTGCTGTAAAAGAATATTTTTAAAGGTGATCAAGATGAAGATTATATTACGGAAGACCTCACATGGAAAGCAAGAAGAGGAGGGGATAATTTAAAAAGTGATCCGGAGTTCTTCTCCAGCTTAGAGAAGATGATAAAGGAGGATTCCACCAAAGCAAGAATTGCCTCGTCATCAACATTTTTGGGGCTGCTAGGACCATTAAGAATGTCGTGATGAGTAAATTGGGATTGTTCTTATACTCAAGAATCCCATTCTACCTTTTGAGAGAGATGATGAACGCCAGGAGGCTCGAGAGTTCACACTTTTGTTGCTCAATCCTATATAAAAGTTTTTGATAAGTTAAAAAATATCTATCTGAATAATTTTACGAAAAATATACAATAATACTTTATTTTAAACTTAATTTACCATTTTTTAAACTTTAATTTAGATATGTACCGTAGTGTAACAATAACAATTCTTAAAAGATAATTTATGTATCAAATGACAGGTGCTATTACACATTAGCCGGAAACGAAATTCGAAAATAATTGAGCAAAAAACCTTTCTAATGTATAAAGATATTTATGAAGATTTAGTCGTTCTTATACGTACGAATACTTGATGCTTAACTTTAGTCAATGCATGAAAGAACAGGAGGAAGAATAAAAAAATAAAATAAAATAAAGAAATGTAGAATAAGGAGGGGAAAGGGGGGCGGGCTGATAGAAGAATGAAAATAAAGTTTTCACTTTTTCTTCATTTAACTACATATATGTTTAATACTATTATATGTAGTTTACAGTATGTTTTTTTGAACCGTCTCTTACTTAATATCATTATTGGTATTATTTTTTTCTTTCCTTTCAATAAGGCCCAATCTCCTTTATGTGGGTAAGTAGTAGTAGGGAGCTGACTCTTTTATTGTCCATGCTTTAAATGTATGTTCTACTAAAGTCAGTAATTCTCAATATTTTTATATTGTGATAATACAATGAGAAATATTGAGATATCCATGTACCATCATTATGATTTTTCTTAAACACCGAGTGAACTTTTTGGATTTTAAAATAATTATTCATCTTTCTTTTAATTATAAACATAGTTTTTTTAAAATAACTTTTCTTATTCATTAATATTTTTTTAATACCAAATACATCTTTTTGAAATACCTTTTCATAATAGTCGACATAGTTTTAAGATTATTTTTTTCTTAAACAAGTCAAAGTTTCAACCTCTATTTTCCACCTGCTACTCAAAAATGTTTTTGTAATAAGTTTGAGAACCACTGACTTAAAAAAATAAGAAGAATATTATCCTTCTTTCTTCATCTTATAGCAAAATATAAATCATTTCTCAAAAACTGAAAGGTTGTTGATATATTTTGAAGGTTCATTGCTAAATTATTACTCCTATGTTAATGATTAATGAGAGAAGGAAGGCGCAGTAAGATAATGTAATCATAAAAACAATAACTCAATCAAGTTTTCAAAGAATTGGCATCATGTACCGTGTATGAAAAAGGTTAAAATGTATTTTACATATTACGGAGAGAGTTTATTCCGCTAAATTTGAAGTGAGTTACAGAAAAAACAGTCTCTCCCATTCTAATGTGTGGATTATTGAGTAGACAAGATCATGCTCCAGAACAAAACAAAAATAGTCTTTTGCTTGTTTTTGGCTAATTTTTCTTCATTTTATAGTTGCTCTTTCAATTTACATAAATTTTTTATTACATTGTTTAGGCTTCTTTTTAAACACGTGTATTAGAGTGGATTGTAGTATTTTCTTTTTTCCGAGAAAGTAATTTTAAGTTAAAATGATTTATTTATATTTGTATGATACAATTTTTCTGGATGAATAAAGAAAAAAAAGTGGCAAATCATTTGCCTATATTGTTCTGGTGTCACCAATATACAATATCAAAGGGCCTTGACTGTTCTTACAAATGTAGAAAGTAGTAATTGGAAAATAACTAGGTTTTCTGTGGAGATATAGTAATGTTTTTACGATGTATTTCAAGTACTAAAGCGGTAAAATATTCCAACTACATTTACACCACCTGCTTCTGTGTTGTGATTATATAATGATCATTAATTAATAAAATAAATGCATTTCTGCAAAAGAACATTCTATTAATTTATTAATAGGACATGAATCAATCTAATTGTTCTATAGCAATTTAGTAAATTTATGATATAAAAAATAATACCTTTTAAACATAATAATATTTTAAATTGAATTAAAATATTTAATCATACTCGTATATAGGTATTTAATAAATTGTACATTGTTTTTCGGGAAAAAATGTCCTTCATTGTCATTCGGCAAATAGTTCTTGAACCCACAATAATTGACATAAAACCAGTCTTAGTCCTTCTTTAATTCCCTGAAATTCATTCCAAACTTTAAATCACTCTCTATAAGATAGTACATAGTAAAATAACTTAATTTACCATGTGAATTAATTCAGTACGCCTAAAAGTAATTTTGGTGTGAAAAAATAGTTGGGCATTATTATTTAGAACCTTTTCTTCATTAAAGTATTTATTACTCTTATAGACATGCTTATAGATCTAATCTACCCAAGATTTATTGATGATGACAACATTGGCCAATATTTACAGTTACGTTATTGAGCAATGATTTTTCTACAGAATGGAATATGATAAAGACGTTCAAATTTTGGTACAAATACATCTCTATTTTATTGTATCAATGCTATTTTTAAGGAACAGATGTATTGCAAAAATAAAAACCTACTTAAACATAAAAATGGGAGAATTAAGTTTTATGTTTTAATTACAAGGTCATTGTAATAATTTAAATAATATATTTATCTTTTATCATGAGCCACGACTTGTGAATTGAAGTAAGAACAATAAATAGCTCTTAAAATTAATCTATATCTTACAAAATATCTATTGCTCATGGTCTATTCGGTTTTCTTGTTTGCAGAGGCCCTGTTTTTGTAATTATATTAAATTGATCCACATTAATGCTATTGTATAGTTAGGGGCCTAAAGTGATATAAACTCTCAAATATTTAAAATGTTAATACATTTTTAGAGTATTCTATTATTTCCTCTGCTAGAACAAGCTTTTTAAATAATGCTCCCACTTACAGTACTTGAGCACTATCATAGTAAATATGTTTATTTATTATGTTACGTGTGTGTTTTTTTTTATTGGGAACATTTTTTGGTTGTGAAAAAAATATTATTTTATTATAAATTTATTTACTATAAGATGCTTCCCTCCTTTCTTCTTTTAGTTTGAGAATCACTATGATATACTTAAAATAGGGTCCCTCAACTTTTTTTCTACCACAGACCAGTTTCAACATTAATCAAATTGCGTGACTACTTCATCTAAAAATAATATTGCAACAACGAGCGTGTGAAAATATATTATTCATGCAAAACAATTAACTTCTTAATATGTAATTCCATCTAATCCAGTGCTTACTTCTTTGAAGGACCAAATTAGTATGTTAAATTGAATATCAAAACGGTATTAAGCCCCTCTCGTATTCTCTATAGAGATGCCAACACTAATAAAAATGTATTTATGACAACTTTAATTTATTGGGCATGTAAGAATTATACGAAAATAAAAAAATCTTTTAAAAAGTTTGGGAAAGGTATTGCCGTCGTGAAGTCAATGGATGTTTATATATAAATACATATTATATAGATAAAATCATAAAAAGACAAATAACTCCATGCTTTAGGGACATGTTAATAAGTTAGTAATAACATATATTTATACATTACACAAGCTATCTGCACCGCCAAAATGATTTTTTTTTCAAACGCAATTTTCTCTTCGCCAGTTATGAGATTAAAAAGTAAAACCAGATTATGAAAATTTGATGGATTCTAATTTGTTTTATTCAATAAAATCCCCTATAGCTTCAATTAAATTGTTTATACGAGGCTGTAAGTGCGAGAAGGCCTTTGCCATTTGGTCCCTTGGAAAATCCTGGGAATGGGATTCGGTTGGTTTGTCGTTCAATTCCGCATTAAAAAAAGACCAATCAGATTAAACTCTGTCGAGTTTAAAGGCCACAGGTCTGGCAAGAGTAAGTCGTAAAAATTATTTTGCAGCCATTGGATGATTTTTTTTTAAGGTATGGCAGAGAAAATCACCTTTAGAGGTATTTTAGAGGACCTTCAACTTCCTCCTACCCTTGCAAACGAACGTCTCACTGAATCCCAGTGTTTGGACAACTGTTTTGTTGTCACTCCTGGCAAGGATTCCAAGAAGGGCTCTATACCTTTTCCAAATATTTAGGACAACAAATTCGTCAATTGGTTTAAAAAAACAGGTCCCTAAGTTCCACTTGTTTACCCATGAGAGTACGCTAAAGTGGTGGTATAGATAACTTGCGCACCTTGTACATATGTTGGTAAGTAGGGGTTGAAACCATACGAAAAATATAATTAAAGAAGCAGACATGAGGTGCAGAAGAAAACAAATACTTTGTTGTATATCATATGTATTAAGATATACACAACTAAAAATAAGAAGTCAAGAAGAAGAAAATAGGTATAACATATATAAAACGTTGTTGACGGAATCTTTTCATGTCAAGAAAATACATACGTATACATAAAGGAAATATGTCATATATAGAAGAAGTGAAATAGAATTAAAAAAGAAATACTCATGTATGTATGTGTTATTTGAACAATTTAAATATACTTATATTTACAGTGCGTTCGATAATATAGTGGACCTTTTGTACCAGAACAAACAAGGGCCACATATTAAAAATTATTTAATGTGGATCATTGCAAATAAAATTACCATATTATTTATGCTGGTAGTTAAGCATTTTTTTTTTTTTTGGTTCGGTATTAAGGGACTTTTTCTTGAGAGACCTGGAACTATATTTCGATCCAGCCTAAAATTCAGACTGTGCTCATATATTTTCTTTTCTGAAAAAAGTTACATCATTTAAAAAAAAATTGTTATAAATATAATTTCTTACAATAAATGACGTTCTCCATGTGTATATCTAGATAAATCAAGTTAAGTTGGTCTCTGTTGAATGAATGAATATATTATAAAAAGACACCGGGGGCACTGTACATAGTGCTCAATGATGTACAGGGTAGGCAGCAAAACGTGGACTGTTAATTAATATTTATTTTCTCATTATTCAGAAAATGTTTAGTGATTATTTTTTAATATTCTGTTTCCTCCGTACTATTTACATAAATAAACTTTACAAATCATTTTGTAATTTCATCGTTATAAGCGAGCTACAAGAAAAAAGGCAAAGCATCTTAGATCTCCTAGATGTTACAATGTTCTTGTAAAGTTTGGAGAAGAATATAAAGCAAAAGCCCACTAAATCGATGAATCGCCTCGACAACTACTTTTCTGTGGCTTTTAGGACCATAGGGATGAATATAAAGTACAACTTGGGATTAGTTTATTTCACAATGCCACATTGTCATCAAGGGTATGAAGGCCACGAGGCTCGAGAGGTGCAAGAAAATTCTTAAATAGATCAAAGCAAATGGGTTAATTGTGAAAATTTTCTCGGACAAGAAGATTTTCCCATTTGATCAATTCTGCAACCACCGGAACGACCACTGGCTTGCAGAAATAAAATAAGAAGTCCAAGTGGTTTACCCCACCAAATATCGGGCCCAAACAATTGTCCTCGGCGTTGTGGCCTCTGATTGGAAAAAGATGCCTATGCTCTTTTTCAAGGCTGGATAGAAAATCGGCCAGGAAGCATACTATAAGGTACACATACTTGTTTTTGGTATATTTGGCCACAAACATGGTGGGCTTGGCTTCAAACGCCTTCTTGGCAACTTCTATAGTCAGTTTGGCCAGCCTTCTACTACTTGGATCGATTTGAAGGCTTTTATCCTCTTTCATGAGCTTTCTGACCCTTTAGATGGTGTGCCCAACAATCATGAAAATTTCAGTTGTTCTGTGAGAGGCGCAAATCAATATTTATCTTTGCTTCCATTTTTTTACAGAAATGATAGAAGCGATTGCAATAGGTGATTCTAAAGCCTAGAAATTCTGCTGTCACGTGAAACATCGGATATTTACGAACTACAATCATAACACCTTGAAAAATGTAATCTGTGGTACATCCATTTTGCACGACCCCGTAGGTAAATAGACTTAGGGAAAACATCTCTGAAGATAGACAACCTAAGCCACTAGTATCTTATTTTACTGCACATTTGTACTATCTAATATAAAAACTACAATTAAAACCTAACCCTGTTTAAAAATATTGTTCTAAATTTACTCCCCCACATAATATCTGACTTTTCATCGACTATCACGCTTTTACAGCACAAATAGTATTTCTCAAAATTTGTTGTCCATCACCAATCTTGACGAAGTAAAGGGCTGATTTAGAATGATATAGTCTCAAATGTGACCCAACAACTTCCGTCATAAAGGTCTCAAATAAAGATACAAGTGCTGTTTGATGTTATGTCTAAAGTCAATAAACATTTTTATTAATATGTATAAAAAGAAATATTTAATTTTTTGTAAGCAATACCTATTTAAATGCATGAAAATTCAATTCAATGACATCATAATAATGATTTCGTTACGTAGTAAGATTAGAAATATGACACCAAATTCATTTATAAATGTAAGAACCCTGTGAATAGTATATCAGAATTCTTTGGAAAATGAGAATTACATTTATGGATAACCAGCGTTTTATATATTGATTACTATATTTGTTTAATCCCTCCGGTTCGTGTATATAAATATATATTTCTTGTTTGTTCAAGCACAAAATGTCCACATTTTGTTGTAACACACTGTGTACATATTTAAAAGTGGTGTCTAAGCATATGTGAAATAATTGAAGCTCTCTTCAATGATATTACTTCTTACATAATATTGAGTAAATATGAAAGATCAAAATTCAATAATGAGATGCATATATACATTTGCATTAATGTAAGGCTGTTAATATGCTTTTATACTCAAACTCTGTAGTAGTTTTTTTCTTTTCAGGCAAGGGGCGGCGGCATGTATTGGTAGGTACCCAACACTTTTGCTCGGTATACCGGTATTAAAGTGGTATTGTGATAGGCATACATTTTGAAATGATACTATAGTATACAGCGCCACTACGCCATAGAAAGACACCTCAAATTTCTGACCCTCCCCCAAACCTACCAAAATTAATTATATTCCTTTCACAATCAGAGTTGGAAATACGGATATGAACTTTGTTGTTTTTGTTTCTTTTTATTAAAATGAAGAAGCGGAGGTTGCTCTTTTTAATTTATATTATGCACCGTTTGCCTCCCTTTTTATGTGACTCTTCAACCTAAAGAGTGCCGACATTTTTGTTTTAAATTTTTATTTGAAAAAGTATGGAAAAGTACCAAAATACTAATACATCGGAACCGGTACAAAATATGGGTATCGAGGCAATGCAAATATTTATTTAAATATAGCCCAATTAATCGTGGTATTGAGGGCTCAGGAAGTTTATTGCAGCCTTGGAATGTGATGTGTTCATTAGACGCCAGATTCCATTTTTCTTACTATTAAGCTGTCAGTAAAATTAGAAAAGCTTTATACGGTAGTCAACAGAGAATTAAGTCAAAAGTGCTGGTGAGGAAGAGTAATGATATATTGGATTGGAAAGGAAACAGCTCTGGTGGGAATCCGCCCATAATTCATCTTTAAAAATAGCTTAGAAATAGATTGGCGACTTCGTCCATCTATTCCTACAAGAGTCAAGGTATCTCTGATGAGTAGATTTCTGTGTGATTAACATGAATAATTCTTTCCGCCTAGGAGGTATTTAGCGTGTTGACGAACACAATTGTCACATACAATATTTGATTACTCAAGCTCATATAGCTATTTACAGTCTAAACTATGGCTTCAATGTGGTAGCAGAAGACATTGCAAATATTGACAATGTTGTCCCATGATTTTTTATATGTTGTGTAAACAAGTTCATATTTCGTATAAGTTTCATTTTGTATTAGTAAATTGTACAAGTTGCAAACAAAATATGAGATGGATAACTTTAAATAAAGGATTTAAAGTACTTGATGTAATGATTGAATATTTCATGTATGACTTTTATATTAATGGTGTATTTTTTGACTGTTTTAATAAAAATGACGAGAATATGAGTATTTTGTAGCACATTATAAAAATTCAAATGCCTACAGTTAAATTACTCATATATACATAATAATTATTTCATTTTATTTACAACATAATAAATTGAAAGTATCAAAAAAATTGTAGGTAATTAGAATGATCAATGTTGTAAACAAATAATAAATTTTTAGACAAAGAAATTGCTAATGGTACAATTTGCTTATACAAGTTGCAACATGTACATACATTGCAATTTGTACACAACATATTCATTCAAAAAATAAACATCTTTTTTTGAGTATATGTCAGTGCTTATATTTTTTTTGACTAATTCTGCAACATCTTGACAGTTAATAAATATGGTTATCACGCTTGTAAAAACATAACTTTTTTGTCAAAATTGTTATCAAAACTTTTGAAAGCTATTAAATATTCCTCGATATCTTTATTTATCGATTTTGAGAGTTTCAAGCAAATAATATGACTGTTTTTGAGCAAATAGATTTATTCAATGTTTATCTTTTTATTGAAAAATAAGTCGATGACAGCTCAAAGTTTGCAAAAGGGTTATAGAATTAAAATTGTTATCTACATGTTTTAACATAAAATATTCAGAAATCTTGATTTTATTAAGGTTCCTGTTTGTACTATCTTGGAAAATTAGTTATTTTTGTTGAAAGGTAATTTTTTGAATACATGGAAGTCAAATGGACTTCTCGAAAAAAAAAGTCTTGTAGAACTACACTTAATCTATCATAAATAATTATTTATTCCCTGATTAGAAAAATGATGGTTACCATGCAGACACGGTACTGTCCTTCCACAACAAGAGGATTCAAGCGACATTTTGATAGTTCTGAGTTATTGAACGAAATTTAATTTTTGTAGAAGGCTTTAAAAAAGTTTAAATATATTTTTATTTTGTTAGGTGCTTTAAGTAAGTATATTGCACTATTACCACTTGACATGTGTGAAGTTGATCAATAAAAGGGTGAATTAGGTCCTTTTGCCATTGAAAATGGATTTAGTTCCTTTTGAAGTCCAAAATCACCCACTATTATGGGTTAGTTGCTTTGCTATATCAACCTTAAAATGATATAATCTCTGGCTTTGGTCTTTTCTTGAGCATTAACTTTTCTAATCAATAACCCATACTGTATATTGGGAGAAATTGCTTATTTTTTAACCCGCTATAAATTGATCTGAAAAAATTTCTTTGAATTTTCAGAACCCGACTATTACTAAAAACATCTATTAGAAGCTTAACAAGGAGAATCGAAATAAATAAAATTGCAAGGATATTTAAAATTATACTTGATTTTCTACTACATATCTGCTATACTAGTAAGATATTTTAAAATTGGAATTTGTCAAGATTTTGAAAGCACTAGGGTATTTAAAAGCCTCTCGTATAGTTTCTTCATCTCATCAATACCAGCCACAGAATGTTCAATTTTCAAGTATTATAGATTTCTGATGAAGCTATGAATTTATGAAAAGATCCTCTGACAGTTTTCATATTAAATTTTCAAAAAACAAAAAAATTCCAAATTTTAAAGAAGTAGAAATTTTTTTTAAAATATTTAAACTTCTATGATTTTTTTTAAAACTTTAAGATCATTTAGTAATTGCTTTGTACTACACTTTTTATATAATACACATTTTGAAAACTTTGAGTTGCCGTCGACTTTGGCAGGTCAATTTTGTTTGAGACAATACAAAAAATGGAAAATTGGACATAAAATATGAATGTCCTTAAAAACATTGAATAAATTTTCTTGAAACTCGCAAAATCAATAAATATGGAGTTATGGAACAGCTTAAAAAGTTTAAGTAAAGATTACGACAAAAAGATCCTTTTTTGATAATGCATGTTATATTTAACAAATAAACATTCAAATGATTTCTTTTTAACTTTGAGAATGATGGGTAAGATTTTCTGTATCATAGTCCATCCATTTATTTTCTTTGTATTTTCCCTCTCTCTTTGTTGACGTAGCAAGAGCATTCCTTCCTAATAGCAAAACCCATTCCTTTCATTTTATTTTTTAGGACAAGTAGTTTTCCTCAACTATCCAAAAAAAAAAAAATTTTAGAGTTTTATGTGAATTCTAAATAAATATGTAGGAAGGTAAAACAGCTTAATTCAATCTATTGATAAAAATCTTTTTACAAAAACTAATATTTTTGTATATATTCGTAAGCATTCATAAGCATTTTTGTGTCTTCATATATTTATCAAAATAATATCAATTAAGTTTGCAAATAATTTATGTAATAATATATGTATATGAAAGACAAAACATGTACAATCTAAAAATTTATGTAATTTTTCTTTCAACCAAAAATAAAGGGATGAAACTGAGGAGCAAGGATATTGAAAGGATTATTTAAATTTTATGCTTTTTCTTTTCAAGAAAGAATTTTCTATGTATATATAAATATTAGAGTGGTTCAAAATATTATTATTTTCCAAATTTTGTAATTTGCTACCTCAAAAGTTGTTCGTTATTGTAAAAATGTACTCTGCAAAAATTCAGTCCTATAAAAAAATATTGGGATGTTTTCTATTTCTATTAACATAAAAGAAACTTAACATTTCACCTCCTAATAAGCCTTTTAAGCAGTATAGTTCAAACACTACCACTGGCTTATCAAACAACACATAGTATATTAGGGTCATTTAGTCATATTACTTTAAACTATATGAGACTAACAAGAGTACACGGCATTGCAACAAACAGACAAACAAATTATACTTTACCCTTTTTCTTTTCTTTTTTAATATGACGTACTGAGCTTTAGTTACACATGCTCGTTGATACATTTTTATTTCTTATATAAACTAGTATTTGAATTCTTAGTTATTAAGAACACAATCATAAATGAAGTGTCAAGAGTCAGACATACTTTGCTCTATTAATTGAGATAAAGCTGTGATACATTTTTACGAGTTATGTTTTATGTAATTATAACTTATTTTAGTGCGCAAACTATAAATAATACCTAATTAATTATAATGAACTAAAAAAAATACAAATGGCAAATAATTTAACTCATTAAAACATGTACCTCATATAAAGGATTAACAAATAATAATGTTTTAATCAAATAATTATTTAAATAGTACTTTTTAACATTTTGTTCAATTGCAGAACCTCGAACCTTTGACTGATTGACCTGAAATTGGATGTCTCATTATATTTTATCACGAAACAAATTTTCTGACCTAGCCAATATCCATTTTCAAATTAAAAAAAAAAAACCTTAGGAACCCTTCTATTATATATTACATAAATATAATAAAGATGTAAATCTTCTTTCGGATTTTAAAACTAATCCAATTGTGCTTTTGTTTATTTTGCACTTTTATTTGTTTTGATCTTAATGCAAAAAGTTTTAATTTAAAAAATATATAAAAGACACATCAAATAGGATTTACGATTCATTTGTATTTTTGGGATCGTTACAACTTTATGTATTTCCTCCCCCAACACGATAATTGATTAAACACAATTTATTTTCATAAAATACTTCCAAAAGTTGATTGAACATATGCATTTGTGACAATACAAAATCAAGCTAGAATGATATTTCTCAAAGTTGAGAATAGATTGTATTTTTATTCTTTTACCAATTATCGTCAATTCTTATCAACAAGTTATAGAGTAATACACACAAACACCTTAACAACATTGTCACAGAAGTGGTTTCTGTACAGGCAAGCAACATCCTTGAAATACAACAGCAAGTCTAATAAAACGGAACGTGGATGTTTTTCTGTAAAAAAGCGGTAGAATCTTCGTTCCACCTATTTTATTTTCTGTGATCATGTGAGACCTCTATTGTTGATGATAGGGAATATAATTACTGATAGGTTTAACATAACTCTAAAGGCGTTTGCCTGGTCATTCCTCTTAAATTAAGAGGATAGAATGATTTTAAAATCGAAGAAATAGTTGCAGAGACACTCACGATTATATTCGATTATAGAACAAAAATGAATCCTTTTACTCCAGGTCTATGCAAAACAATCGCAAGATATATTGAAACGTTTGATTTTTAAACAGGACAAATTTTATACTTAAGTTTTTAAAGGGGATTGTTCCCCATCCTTTTAATAACTTGGGGTTCTTTGATGCTTTTTTAAATAACTTGATACAACTTTGAGTTTACTGATTTGTTTTTATCATTTAAATTATTGATCTTTAGTGGTAATTTTGTACAAATGAAAGGAAATAATAATATTTAAAAAAACAAATTATATGGATAAACCCTATGAAAGTGGCAAAAAGTGAAATGAAAGTACCAATATTCATATATATTTAATTAATCTTGACAATAAAAAAAATGAGAAAAGTATAGTATATATTAGAAAGACGAATAATAAAATAAGTGTCGTAAATCAAATAAAAGTTCTCAACTATAATGAAAACTCTTATTTCATACAAAAAATAAGAATAAAAAACCTATAATTGATTTAAATTATCTCCTTTTCTTCAAAATTGTTTTTATGTTAACTTTTTACCTTAAGTACCATCAACAAACTTAGGTTAATTTAATTTAATCAAAATGGATTTAAGAATGAATTACAATAGTTCATTTGAAATTTCACTCAAATTTTGTTTAACTTATATTCTGGTAAACTCATAAGATCAATTCCTCATATTTCCTTCATTATCTATTTTCACCTTTTAAATAACATTGTACATAAATATAATGTTATGCTGCTATCTGGATCATTATAATACATCAATTTTTTACAAGTAAAGTCTGAAAGTGAGCAATTTGCAACTATTACAAATCTAAGAGAGATTGGTAATTGTTTACTAATTAGTTTATTGTCTGATTTTTGATTATAACATTTTGTTATAAAAGTAAGAATTAAAAATATATCTGTTTAAACAAATTAACATTCCATTAGAGAAAATCCTTTTTATAACGCAGTTAGTGAAGTTCGTAAAAAACCCAACAAATAAAATGTACTTTTTAAATATATGATCGACAGTTGAACGATTATAATAATTATGTCAATTAAGTTTTTTCTCATTTTTTTTAACTACTCCATCCATTTTGCACTCGTAAGTATCAATTGAACTTTTAAAAATACTCTTATGAATATAATATATCCATAAAAATTAAATTATAATTTAAAATAATCTTGACATAAGCCAGGGATTTCAACTAGATATAACATTATATTTATATGAAATATTATTTATTATATTCAAATTTTTGGAATTCACTTTGAACCCGATCAGTTTTTATAAAATTGCGTGCATTATATGAGATAATAGCTACAATATTATAATTTTTTAGCTAACATTGTTTCCCTTATTTTTCACATTAAAAAAAGAAGAATTTGAAGGAAAAATAAAAACTCAACGGACAATATTTAACCAAACAATTAATAAATTCATTCAATTTCGATTAAAAATTGTTAAATATCGGAAATAAATCCTAAACAAGGCATAACCAAGATAAATACCGAATTTAGTGTTTCAAGAGTATAATGAGAAGTTTTGAGATAAAGATATTGGTGTATAAAATATCCCAATTCACTAAGGGAGGGTTAAAAATGGTATATATATATATTATAGGACTGGTACGGTATGCTAAACCCACTGTATACTGCTTGGTACGGTATAATAGTGTAAGATAATAATACAGAAAGATTATAACCTGTATGTAAATAATATTAGAACGTACCTTGTATAAAATGTAAATAGATCAATATCAATAGAATCGTTTAGAAATAGAGTTGTTCATAAATTGGTAACTCAGTTAATAGTAAAAGGTTTCTTTGAATAAAATTAGTGTACTTGTTTAGTTTGTTCTATATTTTATTCTTTTGTAATTTTTTTCTGTACAAATAAATTATTATGTAGTATACTAAATTTTTATAAAAAACATATATACACGGGATTATATAATATTATTATGAATTAATTTATAATTTTTTTTTGTAAAAAAAACTTGCAAGCTACAATTTCCGCTAATAGATAAGACCAATTAGCAGTCACAATATTGCCAGGTGTTGCAAAAACAATTTTCTTGATACAAATGTACCTGGTGTTGCAAGGTATCATGAAGCTAACTGGGTAAAATTAGAAAATTTATTTAAACTACCCCTCCACCATTCCATTCATTTTATTTTTACTCAGATCCTTTGATTTTACCAAATATTTCTGCAATGAAAGTTTTTTTTAGTAGGAAACGGTCTATCATCCATATCACTGAGAGAATGGAGTGGCGTCGAATGGACTTGTTCAGGTTTTGATTGATGTATTTATTTAATAAAAAATATACAAATACAGACGTTATTTCTAATGTCTTTCAAAATGGACTAAAATCTTCCTCACTATCTAAATATATTAATTTGTTTGTAAATATTTTTAAATAACAAAATGTGATTATATAAAAACATACAGCACCAAGAATAAAAACGTACCAAACCAAAAGGCGGCGCAACCTTGTACCGCACCAGCCATAGTATCTGTATATTATATATAAGGGAGATTAGGGAAGGCTTCAATGCGTCTTTTTTCTCCAACCTCAAAATTGTTAATGTTGAATGGTATGATTTAATACATATTAGTTCGATAAAAAATCAATCATTATTATTTTTGAGATATTGAGTAAAAACTGATTCTACGAGGTAAATATAAGGTGTTTTAGATAAACTATATATTTGTAATAATGTAGCTTTTCATTTATTACAGTAGTTTATGTCATTTCCAAAATTTTTTTTTTAATAAGTTAACATAATTTAATAAAGTTCATGACTCACTCAATGAGGAGAAATTAACGTTCGTTTCAAACGGGTGAATTGTAACTAGTTTTACAATTATCCCTATATATAGTATACTATTCCTCATTGTTACTTTGTAAAGTTATGTCGGTTTATAAACATAGCTTAAAAATTGGTCACATCTGCCCTAGCTAGTATATGTTATCGATTCTTCAAAAGTCCTCAATTTTAAAACGCCCTACTCAAGACATCAGTACCACTAATAATATTTTCTTATTGAGTTACATCATTTTACTAATTGAGCTCGATTTATAATACTTTAAATATGTTTCAAGTAAAAAATAGTCTGCCTTTATACTTAATTATTTAATGTATTTATTATTCTTATAAACGTTTGGGTACTTTTTCTTTCAAGATAGTTGAGATTAATAAGTTAGGTTGCCACTTGATTATAACGGGTATAAGATTAAGTACTTGACAAAACGTTAAACCAAAAATAACAAAGTTTGATATTTCTGAACCTTTTTCATTTTCTCAAAACTTTGCGCAATTCACAATTCGAACCAATATTTATATTAGAAATAACCAATGTATTTCATAATGTATAAATATTTTTTACCTAACTTAGTCAATTAATCATTGAAAAGGTACTCTTTAATCATTTTTTTCTTTCAAAAAATACAAAATGGGACAAAACCTCTTGGAGATGCATATTTTTTTAAATTATACATTAAATTTTTTTTCTGTAGTATAAAGTTATGATATTTTTTATCTCTATGTATTATGAATAAGTTATAAGGGTTTAAAGAAGAATTGCGTTTTTCATCATTTTTCGGATTACAAATGTCAATATATCGCGTTCAGAACAGAGAAAAGAATCAATTAAAACACTTTGACCTAAGTTTTATTATTCCTTCATTTGATTTGGGGATTGTTTTAAGGGTAAAAAATACTTTGAATGATAATTGTCCCAAATTATTATAAATCAAGATATTTCAAAATTAAAATCACTAAGAGAAAAATTGAGATATTTTTGGATTCTGCGCTCATCGATAAATTCCTTTTTTGGATGAACTCAACTGTACAAAATGAGTGTTTCCCTGTGTTATTCATAATATTATTTATTTGATAATGTTTTGAAAAGTAATGTTGCTTCTGATTTATGCGGTCCAGTCTAGTCTTAGGACCATTCCTATCAGTCATCTGTACCGGTCTTTAAGACTATTTATATGTAGGTCATTAAACAAAAAATAACTACTAATAATGATCAGTACCTGAATCGACCAAGTCAACATTTTATTTGGTATCTGGTGTCTAAACAACAAATGCTTACAAAACACTATTTTTGTAGTATAATATTTCATGTTTTAATCTAAAATAAGTAATGGAAATAACATAGATCAATGGACTTTTTCGAAAGATTTATTTAATATTATATCATGTATTTATTCTCTAAAAAAAATTTGTGGGTTATAACAAAACTGGCAAAACGTATTTTAAGATACAATATTGCCATTAATTCGTAAAAAGATGGATTTGCAACTAAATTTTGCAGGAAAAACATTTAAAACACTCTATATATATCCGTTTTGGAAGTCATATTTGTCCAGTTAATAGAATCCAGCTTTTTGAAGAGTGTCTTTGTATGTCTTTGTTGCACCGCTTGGTATAAAATTATTGGGTATTATCTTATGTTAACTTATCGACCAGTATAAGTCAAACGAGTATTGAGCAATTGAACCATAATTTGAAAATATATTGTAAATTTTCCCCGTCTTTTCTAGTAGTAGATAATTATTTTTATTGCAATTTTTTCCAATCAAAACTAACAATATTTAAATTTAAGGAAGTTCAATAAGTGTGTTAGCTTGTTTCCATCTATGTACATATTTATATATACATGTATGTACAATGTATATATATATATATATATATATGTATGTATATTTGCAAATATTTGAGTAATGAATGTAAATATATATACGAGTAAATGTACATGCAAAATATAAAGAAGGAGACGAAGCTTTCTCAATTTTCGTAAAATATTTATACATATTATAAATAGTATACTTACCTTTAGGTATATATGTATATCCATAAAAGTTTTTTTTACCTCTACAAACTACATAAATTTTAAAATATGCATTAGTATGAGTAAGCTTAAAAATAATGAATTATCTTTTTAATTAATGAAAAAGGATAGATTCATAAAATATACTAGAAATGGTTCGATTATTCGTATTTATTATATAAACTATGACGTCATTATATTGCTGTTTCTCTCTTTTTCTGATGTCACTGCGTTTAAAGTGTAGAAGAATACTACCGTCAATAACTTATATATAACATATTTATAAATAACACAACCTTTAAACTTGATGTGAAAAAAATATTGATTACAAAATTTTTTTTGGAATAAAGAAAGGTTGTTCCACATTCGTAATAATAATATTTTGATTTTCTTACTACTCATACTGGTAAATTCTTAAAATTGACAAAGTACCTGTAACCGATTTATTTAAATTAGTATGTATATCCGGACTGGATATTTGTACTTTTTTTGTATCCAATACATATATAATATATGTACACGTTAGTGTTATTATTTAATCTGATAACTTTTTTCTGACCTTGTGTTAGGTTAATATTGAAAGATTGATCTAGGCTATGGTGTTTTATAATTTAATTATCAGGGTTACTATTCGTATGTCTGGTTTAATAATGAAAAAAAAGGAGAAATTACTACGAAAAAATTTACTTTATTCTTTTTCAAAACATTAACCATCAAGATCAATAAAGACGTTTGAACCAATTTTACAAAAGACCCTTTCTCTCCGTTTGAGGTAACTTTAAAACATGCAATTTTAATGCATCTTTGCCAGGAAGGAAATAATTGATGAAGTTTGGATGTCAAAGGATATGTATAACATCTACACAGGTGATGAAACATATATATATACGACCCCTAAGCAAATTATCAGGCAATTATATTTGTCTTTCAAGATGAGCTAAAACGGAAACCATTAGACAGAGCCTACATAAAAAGTGAAGTTTCTTTAAGGCTAGAAATATGAATATTAATCCTCGTAAAAGTTTACACTATATTATTTCGTCAACTTAAGATTTTTTACTTTACCTACATCCTAATAGTATCTTGATTGGTTTAGCTGAGACCAATTTCTTACTAAATATAAATGAAAAATATTTTCACTGTTCGCAAGAATTGGATAGTTATCAATTGATTTTGATACTTTTTCTTTCTCTTTTTGGAGGAGAAAAGGTAAGGAGATACAATATAAACGGCATAAATTTGCATTGTATTGCAAGCTTTTAATTTTTCTTTTACAGTTATAGGTTAAACTCAAACTTTATTTTATTGATTTTTGATTTATTTATTTCAAATTTTCTCATAATAAGTTTATAAAAATACACGAGTGTGAAGATCTTCCTACTATTGTGACAAATAACCAAAAATTAGGGGCAATATTGACAAAGTAGAAATAGTGCTTTTTTGTCTTTTCTTCCTTTCTTTTCAGACAAAAAGTTAAAATATCCAATACAAATTACATGGTCAGATTTATATTTTGTCAATAATCGCTCTCAGATCGAAAGACCAAAATGTAATCCTTTTCATCCTTCAATTGTTATTATTCTATGGAATGAAAACTTTTTGGTATCACATGGAAATTAAAAATCTTCTTATAACGTTATCCAAACGTTTGAATTCACAATTGATCCCATCAACTACAATTTATTGAAAGATCAGAGCCTATCTAGACCAAATAAGATAATCCAATCTTGATTAAACCAACAGTTATAGAAGAAAAAATATAGTCCTGAATCGGTTCTGAATCTCCAGAATGATTTACATAACTAATACATAGTTACTAGGGTTTCTCTCCTGGGATATGTTTTCCTTTGAATTTTTGTGTGTTTTACAAATTCATTACATTCCTCAGAAATACCTCAAATAATTACTTCATAATATAAACCATTTTACTTATATATGCTTACTGAGTTGTATTTTAGTCTGCGATTAGGCCTATGTATTTCACAACTATACAACACCCGTCTCAATAAAAAAATAGATTTTAAAAACTTGCTATTTGAGCTTTTTATTGTAGGTGGAATTGGATAACAGAATTCAATAAGTACGATCCAGGAGCTCAATAACCTCCTACCCCCTACACTATTAGTATTTATGATAAAATGAAGAAAATGAGAATTGATTATTGATTAACAGGTAAGACTAGGCAAGAATATATAATTTTTTCTTAAAGTGTAAAAACAGATACTATATTAGACAGTATTTACTTAAATTGACGGACAGGAGTAGGATACTTCCCAAGATTTCACTCAAATACCATTTTCCGAAAAAATGAAACCCCTTAATAGGTATTCTTTAATCAATAGGGCATGATATTATTTAAAAAAATACATCTATATCTACGAGAGGACGAATATATACAAAGTTATCGTAATAGACAGATAAGTATGCAAACCTACTTATGAACAAGAATAGGAACACTATTCTCGGGTATTCGGCTGCATTGGATTTTACTTAGTGTGGATACAAAAACTATTATTTCCATTTGAATGCATACTTTTCATTGGAAGGTTAAATATTCACGTAGGAGTATAGAATACAAAGTATGTATTCCAAATTCAAAGATTTTTTAAGAAAATATCAAGTCCCAATTAGCTTTAATACGCTTAGCTTACTTTTATTAACAATTCCTTCAATGAATAAAAAAAAGATATAATATACAAAAATTATGAATATATATTTTGGTCTTATTTCTTATACTAATAGATTGTTAAGGTATTTTAAGAGGGCTACCAGAAGATTTAAAGAAAACAAAAATATTTTTTTTGTATCTAGGTAAGACTATATTTCCGCGGCCTTTCTATTCATTGAAACCTTCGAAAAAATAACCTTTAGAGTTTCAACCAACACCTTTTCAAGGCTAAGTCAAACAGTTTAAGAAACACTGTACGTATATGTGTTCGTATATAAATAAATTCAAAGTTATCTCGATAGAGGGGGAAGTATTCGCTTAATTAATACAAAAAGGGCCCAAAAGGGAAGGCGTATTGATAGAGATATTTCTAAGGCGGGTACTGAATATTTGGAGTTTGAAAATATATACTGGATAATTGATCGAGATGTTTTTTTTACAAATTATACAATGAAAGGGCAGTAAAAATAATTACTCTAAAGTACAAATATGGCCACTTCATAATTTTCATTACTTTAAATCAGTATTTAACAGATTATTGACGTGACCACACATGCCTTTTATACAAGTTTTTTTGTTTTTTCAGCTTAAATTATCCATAATCTTCGTAAAATCATGAAAAAGTTTTTATATTTAGAAGGGATGTCACATTAAGAATCAAAAATATTAATTAGGGATTAATAAACTTTCAAAAATGGCAACGTTAGTCACGTTTAATATTTTAATGAATAAACAAAAAAAAAAAACACTTTAATATTTTTTATAAAACAATTGTTGATATAATTTTATTTAATCTAAGAAATAGGATCGTTTTAATTAGAGATATTAAATAAGGGTTAATTGACACCCTATTTTTTCATATATTATGTGCAGTAGAAATAAATAAATTATTTTTCCAAGAGATGGCTTTAGCAGTTGGTTTACATCATATAATGTTATAAGATTAGATTTTGTAACTTACACATATTCATCACGTGATCTTCGTTTCAACAATGGATTTATAGTTTTGATTTGTTACTAGTTTGTAATTAATAATTATTTGGCCAGAGTATATTGAAAGTAATTTTGAAGCTTGTATTTCTATGAAAAAGATAAATAAAGACATCATAAGTGTGGGCACCTATTCATAGAACTATACTTTTAAGGAAACGTGTCTTGGGATTATATGTACAAACATTCATAAATTGTAATTAATTAAATGACAGAGTCATGCATGTTTACGAATAGAACAATTCATCCTTATCATTCATACATATACGACTATAATATAAATAGATTTAAAGTTACCATCAACATACATACTTACGATAATAGTATCCATGCATGCTTGAAAAGATCAAGGCCTTTGGAAAATTAAATCCAGATATAAATTGAATGGAATTAGGGAGTTATAATTATGTAAGTAATCAAAATAAGAGACCAGAACAGTGTACATTAGACTGCTTCAAATTTTAACTTTTTTTCTCAAACCTTTTAATATTTGACTTTTTCTGTTCTCCAAGGCCTATAAATACTAAATATACTAGTCATTTAGACTTCGGAGCGCAGCTAAACCTATGTCATGGGCCTTGAAAATTTATTGTGGATGGCTGTAAGTAAGGTGGGGAAAACGTGACTTTTTTGTATTCTTTTTACTATAGCTTCGCTATGGCTTATTTTATAGCATTGATATGGGTATTATTAATTAACCTTTTATTTGTGTAATAAGCCAGTCACTTTTCAATCCAAGAGCGTCAAAAAGAAAATGTGACTCAGATCCTACCAAGTCTGTGAGAGATGGAGCTTGAATGATAACTGGAAAAACTGGATTGCCTTTACTATAGAACTCTGACTTTTCGGTTTTTGATAGCTTTATTGCCAGCTTTTGTTTTATAGGCGTTGTCATGCTCTCATGTGAAGTAAATAAGGTAAATGCTACTAATTCCTGAGTCAGATACCAATCATGATATCTCATTTTCTTGAGAACAGAGGTTAAGAGTTCATTATTAATATGTTTATAGTGAAGCATGTTCTTAATCAATTGCAAATCGTGGATAGAAGCATCTATGGCAGATTTTGCTGTTATCCAGTGCTTTGTATAAAATAAAGCCAGGAATTTATTTATTCTCTCTAGTTTAATGAGTGTGTCCTTTCCGTATTTTAGTCTATTTGAAAAAATTAACCTTTTCATGGCATACATATTCTTCGCCATCCAACGGGCTTGATGAATTACACCGGGCTTGGTCCAATGATTACCTTGTCTATGCCTCTTACCGAGAATAATCAGGCCCAGCTTTGTAACTTTTCTGAAGTCTGCCCTTGGAGATGTCTTCTCTAAAAAATTGTTTATTTCATTAATTGATTTTTTCTTAATGGGGTCCAAATTTTTTTCCACATTGTCTAAAATTATTGGGTTGAGGTCAAACTTCATTTAATAACGAAACGTTGTATTGTCCAGGTCCTGACTCTTGCCAAAAATAGCCTCCCATGCTCCTCCAATTATCATCCCTGATACATGATGTCTGCAAGCGAAGAAGAAAACTTTTCACCCAAGTTTGTCTTCAATCAGTTTTGCTGCGCAGTTGTTGATGCCACTTTTGCTAGCGTTTTTGTCAAATCCTATACAAACAACGTTGTTTTTCAGGTTCCATGTTTCCAATTGGTCTAATGTAGCCTTGCATTGTTGAAGTCCGGGGTAACTTGTTATGAGAAGAACGCCGAGAAATTTCCCATCCTCGTACTGTGGATCACTTAGACGAATACAGCGAGATTATTGACAGGGCAATTGTGGCCAAAAACGTCTTTTAAAAGTTTGCCATCCCAGTATAATGGACAATATTTTGGTGGATTTTCCTTAAAGCCATTCATGTATATTTGGCACAAACTATAGCGAGTATTGATCCTATTTCGTCTAGTTGTTGAGGTGGATTTGTTAAAATGTTTAAGGTCTGCACCTCCTCCTTTTAATACTGCAAATACCATGGCTGCAGTACTGCAAATATCTTCATTGGTAAGAACTGATCGAGGAAATCTGAGATCTATTTTTTTAGGGTTTGATGAGAGTTCTTTTGTTATCATTGAATCCTCACTAGAAAAAGAACCTTCACAGTTCACTGGATCTTCAACACGTAAGATATACTCAAGTTCTGTTGATGCAGAGGGTACTTGTGTTGAAATTCTATCTTGCCTTTGTTCACGTGCAGCTACCATTGTTATGATCTAGTATTTTCTTACTTATTATCTCAAATGTAACACTTGGTTATAGAAACATGTATTTAAAAATCAACAAAATTGGAGGTGGTCCTCGTTGGCCACCAAACAATATAACATATCGCATAAAAGTCCCTGGTTTGACACATAGATGGCACACTAGATTTCTAGTTCACCTCATTTTAGCTTTGTAACTACCTTCAAAATACAGCTGACAAAATTTCATGACAATCTATGCTTTAATTTCTGTGTTATTGTGCCATGTGTAACGCTAATCTTGTTATTTCCATAACTATAGATCAAAAAACAATTTTGTGTCTTAATTTTACACTACTTCTGGATGTAAAAAAATACCGTTTAAGATAAACCATGGCTGGAAAAGTGTTATGGAGACACAGCCACATAAAGCAAATAAATAAATATAAATATAATTTAAAAAAATCCAATTTTGATCGAAACAAAGATGTGATTTATTTGTTAAGACCCGTACTTTTCAGCCTATGTTATATATAAATACATGTACTATAGGTCATTACTTAACAATCTTATGTGTTACTAGAACTAAATTAAATTTGATATCAGATTAAAGCTATTGATATGAATAACAGAAATATGAACCTATAATGTAATAAAAACAACTTTAACTTAGTTCTAGGGATTAAAATAAATTATTAAAGTTGTATTCGTCCTTGATATGTGTCTTCAAATCGGGTTCGCTCGTCTTGTTCTTTTCATTGGTCCTTGACAAGCATAAGAAATTTTATAGCACCCTCAATAATACATATTTTTGTAATAAACCAACTAAATTTCTTAAAACATATCATTATATATCTATTATTCATAATTAAGACTTAATAAAAGTTTAAATTTGATTAATTAATGTTTAATAGATTCAGTTATGATGATTTAACTCGTAGATATAACATGATCATGTCATTTTTTATAGATTGTTCTATGAGACAGCTTTTGCGGTCGATTCTGACGGTTCCTTAAAATTTTAGAACGAGATGTCAAAATTTCAAGACTCCATACTTATTTAATTAACTTCTTTGCTTTAAAGTTGTTCCTTTTTTCCCATTATATTTTGTGGATTCTTTTTTTTAATGTGATAACTGTGGTCATATACATAAAAAATGTTGAGCAAAAGCAAGATGTATTTATTAAACCGAAAGTTAGTTGACCAAAACAATAGAAACTGTCGTTATTTATATCAATCCCTCTAGATCTTGTATGAAATTTACAAGTACATAATAAAATAAGTTTTATTTTTTGTGTTTCGGCTTTACCCAGTTCACTAACCGCGTTACAAAAGAGATGATAACAAATAAGTGGACCTTTTTGCTTGGGCCATTACATAATAATTTTCAACTTGCTTAGAAACTAGTAAGAATAAGATATCAAATTAAAGCTTTTGATGGGAATCTGATACATATATACATATTACGGAATAATATCAAACATAACTAAGTTCTAGGATTAAAAAAAAGTTATATATTTTTATTAGGGTTGTATATGTCCTTAATATGAGCCTCAAATTTGGTCCTGTTCAATCCGTATTATCGTTCGTTAAAAATGTCCTCAATTTTAAGGCAAGCTCTAAAAGTCATATTTTCTCTATTGTTATAGCAAAGTAAATCATTCTAAAATTTGAAAACTGATTAGTAAAACGTATTAAGTTCTAAAAAAAAAATTTTTTTTTCTGATATTCTTAATTTATATTTAATGAAAGTCTAAATTAAGCTAATTAAAATTACTTATAGATATACTATGATTACGCGTTTTATAATTAATTGTTCTATGCGACAGTTTTTGTGTCGATTCGGACATGTCCTTAAAAATTTATAATGGGACCTGACGGGACGTCAAATTTTTGGGATTGTAACTTCACTAATTTAAATTTCATGGGCCGAAGTACATAATTATTGGCACTCCCAGGACCACCTCCGATATTATTACTTGTTTACATGAATGTTTTCATCACCAAGTTTTCATTTTAAAGAATAGGGAAGAAAATCTATTGAAAATTTATGAATGATGGGCCGTTTGATACAAAGATGATCATATCTAGTAGTACATATTTTATCAATTTCCTTCTGGAATGAAATTGATCTAAAGTCAAGAAGGAGGACAACAATACAATTTTCTCTAAACAGATCAGGCTGAGAGGGTTGCATGAAGATTCTTAATTTTCTAAAGGCCAACAAAAATTCGACAATGGTTTGCTCTTTCTGATGATTTTTTTTCAAGGTTGATGTTACTGCAAATAAGTTGAACAGCCTCTACATCACAACTGAACATTCAGTCAATGTCTCAGCTTTATCGCAACATGTTTTAATGACAAAAAAGGCAGTGCTAGGCGTTGTGGCCACCGCAGGCGAAGTCTGCCCTCCTATTTTTGTGTAGAGCGGCTCAATTCAAATGCGTATTTCAAACTTTTGTATAACAAAATTCTACCTTGGACAGAGAAAAAATTGAGGATAGGTTTGTTTTCACTCAAGACGGATCTCTGTATCATGGTGTCTCTACGACCCAGGCTTTTCAGAGAGATACATTTTCGAACTTTTGAGACCTCAACATTTGGGTGCCTTCATCTCCAGACACAAACCTCTTAGACTACTCTATGTAGACGTGTCTGGAGAAGAGGGTGTGTGCTACTCCACACTTGAGTGTCCCGTCTCTAGAGGCGTCCATCAGGAAGGAGTAGACCAAACTCGAGTCTGACTACATAGTCAAGGTCTGCAAGGAATTTAGTCATTGTATTGTGGCATTTATTAGAGCTGAGAACTCACATATTGAATAAAAGTTGTGCCGACTACTATTTTCAGATGATTTTGTAAAATAAATGTCCTCACAAATTAAAATTAAAATTTTACTCATGAAAAATTGAAAATAATAAAATACGTAACCCAAGATATGATTACCCCTTTATAGTGTACATACATTTTGAATAGCGTACTTAATAGAGTAACAAACAATGTAATGATGATCAGAATGAAAATAATAATAATAACACAAAGAAGAATAAATATAAACTAGAACATGGAATAATCCATATATGGTTCGTATCATCCATGTACTCATAAAAGTTGTACGTGTCTTCAGCACTGATGAATTTGGAAGGAGATTAAATTATTGTTTTTACATCTTTATTAACACATTCGAACATATAGGTATGTAAGTATGTAAACATAATAACGAATTGGTAGTTCCATTTCAGAATCTGTTCATCTAACGTAATTCATTCCTTTAAATGAACACCATGACAAGTTTTGTCCACTCGAAACCTCGACTTTCAAAATGAAAAAGACACTAAACTGACAAAAGCTAAATAAAGTGATGGTATCCCAGAGTACATTTAGGGGTCAGTGCAGAGCTATAAATAGAGAATTAAGAAGAAGAAATTAATTATTGCTATAAAGGGGTCAACTTTATATATGCTTTAAATAAAATAGCATAAGTGTAGGGAAAATATTATAATTATATTTAAGTTCATGCACATTTTAAAATAATACACGAAAAGTAGGTAGTAATTTATCATTGAGAGGGAGGGAGATGTTAAAACCACGACAATCTATAAAGTTATGAACACAAAATAAGAAACAACCAACTTCTTTCCTTTTTTAATTGCAAAACTTTTCTTAACAAAGATCATTTCTTCACCTATAAACTAAATGGTGAAACGAATACCCTGTAATCAATATGTGTGATCAAAAAATTGTGGACTACGTGTCGACTTTTGCATCCCTTGGTAGTGTTGAATGTGTCATGAATATTATTTGATGACTCATTTCAGCACCAACATGAACTCACACTTTTGATTAAATTAACAAGGTATATTCTGCGAAAAGTATTACAATTATATACGTCACGAGAAAAAGTATATATTAACCTAATTTGTAGTATCTGAAGAACTACATCTTGAAAGGAAAGGAGGGGGGGGGGATGATATTTCAAGTAGGCCAGAATATATCTTAAAGTTAATAGGCGTATTTTGTCACATAGTTGTACAGCTTTGCTTTAGGAAAGTGAAGACGTACAATTATTATTAGTATTACTAGTATTTTGTGGTTTGTGGTAGTGTTAGAGGGGGATACCATGGCACCGTGCTCTTAATATTATGAAGATTTCATATTGTTAATTACACATCAATTGTTGTTCCGACTCTGCATATTCTGAAATCAGTACATTTTTGAAGTCAAGGCTATAGTCAAAAATTAGATATTTTCTAAATTTTCTATTTATAAAAAAATAACCATTATTTAAAAATTGATGAATAAATACTGTCAAAAATTTGATTGTTATCAATCTTAAAAATATTAGTCAAAAAGCGTCAAATTTTTGTTCCGTCATTCATAATTTATATTGAAAAAAATAAACATCGGACAAATCTGAGCTAGTCCACCCATAAAGAAAAATGATAGTCACGGCATATAACGAATATAAATATTATCTTGGTGTTTAACTTCGTTAATACTTTTTTAAGAGACTCCAAGCATCTATAAATACCATTACTGCTACAGCATAATATTGACATTACTTAGTGTAAACGATTCTCACCTATTAATAATAATTTATAACCTCAAAAAAGGGTTGATATAAAATTATTATATATGGTCTCTATTTTGCAATATAGAGACATAATGCATCAACGGGCAATTAAACTTTTGGAAGTACACATATTTTGTAAAATACCTTAATAGTGATATTTTAAATATTTTTTTTATAGTTACGACATACTTTTTTCTATTTACAAGTATAAAAGGGATGTCCTTGCATATTTGTAGTATTATGATAATATTATTTATGAATATATACCCTAAATATACTGTTATATATTATATAAATCTAAAAAACGAGTTTATATTTATAATCCTATATGCATAATTTTTTTTTCCAAGTTTATTTTACAATTAAAAATTATCAAATTGTACATAAAAATTATCTTAAAATAATTCAGAAATATGAAGTTGTAGAAAATCAATTACTCCAAAGTGTATCTCAATGATCACGACTAGCTTTTGGAATTCAACAAATTGAAATTGTCTTTTTCTTTCAGTTGTTTCTATCACTTGTCTCTTGTATGATTAAAAACATCTGTCGATGTATTATGTATCAAAAAGGGTACTACGTGTATTTTTTAATTAGTTTAACTTATATAAATTAAGGACCTTTTAAAATAAGACTTTTTATACTAAGTGATTGATTCTTACAGTGACAGAGCAATCATTTCAATATATATATATTAATTAATATCTAAATAATAATGAGTAGTTGACAACAAGAAAAATACTGAAAGCCAAATTTTTTTATTTTATTTCTTCAATATTTTTCCTTTCCCTTTTCAGAGTCGAGGTTGTTAATGGATAAAAATTATTATGTATAGGAATAAATGAAAAACCTATAACAGCAGATACTACATTAAAAATAATTTAGTAAACTGATAGATAAGAGAAACGTATACAAGAGTAGGGCTTTCTTTTAAAAGTTCGACATTATTAGTAGTCTAAAATATTATATATACACTAGTAACTCAGCTGGGAATATAAGTAATCAATGGAATAGTAATACTACTCATTGCATTAGAATACAGTTTTTTCATTGCAATACCCATTAAATAATGAAATCAACAATTTCTTAGATAGTTTAAGGCAATGAGACTCTTGAGCAGTGTGATATATCTACAACACCATCTATCTATGGTTATCTTAAAATTCAATTTCAAATATTTAATTTTTAGTAAAAAGTAAAAGTTCCTTAATTTGCGTACACTCCTCCTATATTCAAATGTTATTAATTAAACATTAATAAGAAAAACAATTAACAAATTGGATCAGGTCAAGCTAAATATTCCATAATCTATCTTTGAGTTCCCTTTTGTTTATTTTAGCTAGGCTTTAAGATTTTCTTTAAAAGAATATTCTGGGTTGAAGTGGTCAATGAGAAAAGTAAATTTCAGGAGTCAAAGGGTATTTTCTTGGCTCTAGTAGATCTATAATTTATGTATACATAACAAATTCAGCTGATAAATAGTTTATTGCCCATTTCCTTGAGCAAATAAAATAGCAATGTTATTTATATTAAAAAAACAAGTAAATATGATAAAAAATAAATGTGACATAATACATCAAATATTCTTTAAAATTGTTTATTTTATCAGATGAAGTGTATAGTTAAGGATACAAAGACAAATAGTGTAAATAATAAAGAAACAAAAAGCATATACCTTCATTAAGTTCATCAATTCACGCTTCTTGAATTACGAAAATAAAATAATTATGTCTAGGAATAAATCTTTTGAAAAACTCGAGTAGAATAAATCTGTAACGTTTCTCTACAAAAATCTCATCATCTACTCTTAACAACAGAATAACTTTTTTAATATTTTTTCTTAGGTCTATCAGAGTTCAAAGTATAATTTATTGAAATTCTGAACAAAGCTATAAGCCACGTAATAAACCGCCCGTTTTAGGTCGAATAGAATCATTGGCTAAGTTGCAAGATTTTACTTCTTATGGTACCACAGATAATATAAATTTATTGTTTATATACATGGTGTATGTAATGATTGTTCTCTTCTCAGAATTTACCCTTGTTAATGTAATTAAAATGCTGAATTCATGGCTTTTGCTAAGTCTACCACCTTCTTTAACTCTTGACTATAGATTTAAATAGTGCTTTTTATAACTAGAGCAGATATTTGAAATCCAAGGTGTTTAGAATATGTATTTAACATTTATATATATATATATATGCATACAATAATATATTATAATGATAATGTTAGACGACCATGAAAGAGGTTAATTACGAGAGGTCAACTAACCTGTCTTGTTCAATTAACAAGAGAATAAATATATTAATACATATATATGAACATTGGTATGTTGTACATGAATGGTAGTAGTTGAAAAAAGTACATTTGTAGTGTTTTGTTAGACGATCATGCAATCGGGCTTCCTATAATTTTCAATTTGATGTATCGTACAGACTGCTGGGTAAGACAGACATTTTTTGACAAAAACACGCAACCAATCCTATTCTATGACGTTAGCAATAAAAAGTGTTATGGAAGTCAAACATCAGTCGTACACACGTTATGGTCTAATCGTGTATTTCTATTAACCTTGAAAAGGAAAAAACTTAGTCAAATAATATGCTCTGGTATTATATTTCTGGACTTATGCATATTACATACCTTGGAATTTGTCTAGGAGGATATTTCCCCATAATAATTGAGTTAAATTGCTTTCCCATGTATTTATTTACGTGTTTGTACTAAATGTTACAATATCTGAAATTTAACCTCAATTATTTATTTTTAAATTCTGAAAGCAAAAACAAAAATATATATTAATATAATTCAGATGATGTCAGTTCCAGCAAAACAATGAAAAAAGGAGAACATTTTTAGAACATATATATGAACATTGGTATGTTGTACATGAATGGTAGTAGTTGAAAAAAAAACTATTTGGTTAACTGAGTAAATTAAAGTAGCATAATTAATTATTTAAGCTAATGTTTATTTGTAAAAAGTTATATATACATGCCAGATTTAGGTATCTCAAAAGTTGTCATTTGTAAATGCATTAAAATGAATTATTCCGGACCTCTACCCGAATCCCCCTATACTTTTAGTACTGAAAGTTTTATATATGAAGTAAAAAATTCAAATAAAGTAAACTTTATTTTTGTCATACATAAAAAAGTGTTACTTATTTAAAGAAATGATTTTTATTAATTTAATATATTTTTAACGTATAATTTGTTACTTCTAGAGCAGTATTAACGTTACGAGTTCCTGTACTTTGTAAGAAACTAGACAAAAGAATATAAAAATCCCTTATGAAAAGGAGAAAAACGACGAATATGTTATTTTTTATTTTAGATAATAATGTGAATACCATAAATACTAATAATACATTCTTAATCTAAAATGATTATTATTTGTACATCTATGATATATATCAAACTTGATACTGGGACTTTCTTTTAAACTTTCTAAGCTTTCCTCTTGATTTTAAAGTTACCAATATGTACCTGTATCTTTCATTGTATGAACAGGGTGCACAGTCTACTTTTGCCGCGTAAAGGATTTTTTTTTTTTCAAACGCAATTTTCTCTCCAACAAGTAAGTTAGTTAAGAATTTTATTGTTGTTTGCCATAGTACATACAAACATAATAAAATTAGTACAGATATCCATACATTACAAAACTGTACATACATACAGCAAAGAACACTACCACACAAAAGGAGTATATGTGCTACTACAGTAGAAACTGATTATAAGTCTTACTTAATTTTATAGTTATTACTAATAATTTGTTTAATTTTTGATCACTATATAAATTTAAGAATACGAATATCTTTATCCTCTTCCTTCATGGATGGTATCTTTTATGTGAGAGCAATGGACATCTGTTAATAGGGAATTCTAAAACAAAACATGGATATAAATGAGTAGCAATTTAAATGATTGGTATTGGTTTAGACCCATGTTTGTAATGGATCGTATACCTACTTAGAGAGAGCATTTTTGTTGAGCTGTTACTGGTGTATGGCTCTATTATTAAGGCTACTTCAAATTTTCTGAGTTTTAATTCACAGTTAGCTGCTTTTGCAGAGTTGATATAAGAGCAGCTATTCATTTTAATTTATTTTGTTTTGGTGTATTCAATAATAGGGGTTCGGCAGCCAAATCGAAGAACATATCTATTTGAAAATACTTTTTGCTATCACGACTTTTTGAATTTTTTTCAGAGTTTTTCACCCCTGTTGCTTGATTTAGAAAAGGTCTTCTCCTAGCTTTCCGTGGTCCGCAGTAGCATTTTCTCTGACACTGCCAGTTTCCTTGGCCTTTGTAGTATCTTTACAGTTATTTTTGCATCAACACAGACATTTACAATTATCTCCGTGCAACTACTTTCACAATCATAAACATTGGTAGTTTTTTTTGTGTTGATTAGACTTATTAACACAGGGGTTATAACTTTGATCTTGTAATATCACCTTTCCACAGTTTCCTAACTTTCTTGAGTTACAGGCGCGTTCCAAGGGTCCTGAAACCCCACCTTTCCCGCTAAAGCCACTTTCAGGGTGAAGTCAATAACTTGCTGATCTTCAAATGCTGCTTGATCCACATCAAGGTGTAGGACTTTTCCTAACTGTGTTAGGTCAGATTTGGTCCGTTCGACCTTACTTCTAACCCTAAGGGAGTTACATTGAAAAACAATGATCTGAGTAAGTATCTCATCGCCCATGCTTCCTGTAACACCTCTAATAAAGCCAGTACCCTTATTTTGGCAATTTCTACATATACAAATTTACGCTTAGGCTTCGAGTGTGGAACGTTTTCTTGCTCAGCAGACTCCTGCGTTGAATTATGAGGCCATTCGGATGGAGGGGTTTTGTTAAACTGACCCTGCTTCTCTTGTCTCATACATCGAGGGCCTTTATTTTCAGTTTTTTCATGTGCAGAGAGCTGCACTTTCTGATTATTATCCTCCATGAAGCAAAGTTATCTGATAAAAAAATAAAAACAGGTTCTGAAAGCTTGATGTAAAACCACCTCCAGTTTCAATTACAGTTTCTATACGAGACCGAAATCGCGAGTAGGCAAATATTGAAATTTATTATTGATCCGACTGATCAGATTGTCTTTGATGTTGCAGGGAGTTTGGTTGGTTTGTCGTTCGATGGCGCTCTACACACGAAAATCAATCTGATTCATTGGAGGCCAAATATTTAGGACAAAAAATTAGTCAATCGACTTTGTTTTTTTCAAGCTGGTGCAGGTTTGAACAGGCATCTAACAAACAAAATCAGCTGCTTATTTTCCAAGAAATTAAGCCAAATGGGCGGCATAGATAGCTTGCGCCCCCTGCATATACTTATTCTTTTTTATTTCGAAAATTTTCCAGACTAAGTGGTTTTCGCGGAATTTCATTTTTGTTTTGCATGGGTTTCATTTTACAAATGGAAACTTTTGAGATACAATATCCTTGAAAACTCATTTTTTACATCCCATGATGTCCCTTAATGTACAGGGCTGGCTTTTAGGGTTTTTTTCTGGGGTTTAACACTGTACATAATTGTTTTAAACTAAAAAAAAAAAAGGATTTTTTTGAAAAGTTCAATATATGCTATAAAAAACAATATTCTACAAAAATTTGATTTCGTTTTTTTTTAATGCCTTTCGAGAATGCAATTTATCTTACAATAAAAATGTAACGCCGTGATTGACACCAAAGCCAAATTTCAAACCATTCAGATAAATGTGTTTTCATAAAACAGGATTTAAAGTCAATTTGGAATAATCATACAATATATGCAACAACAATAAAAAGGTATAAAACAGAATGAGTTTTCTTGACATAATACAAACATTTTTTAAATTAATATAAATTGTAGAATTTATAAATAAAAGAATAATAATTAATGATATAAACTTTTCAATTAATGTTCTTATTTCAAAATTGTTATTTACCTTTTTATATAAAGGTTTATATTAATAGTCTATTTATTATGATATTAGTATTCCATTTTGATAATGGATCTAGTATTTTTATATTATTTTTTCAATTTAATTTATTTTGTGTGAGCTCTTATACGATTATTCTTTATTTCTAAGTTGTATGTACATATGTTAAATGAAATTATTTTACAAATATGATGTAGAGGGTGTTTCAAAATAAGTGTCCCATTAACATTAACGCCATTAATAAGTTAAATATATTTTGGGTCGATAATTCATTACAAAGTCAGAAATATGCAACATGAGGCCCAGCTACCACTGTAAATGAGGGGAAAGAAAGCTCTCAACAACAATTTTGAAAAACATTTTTGGCCTATTTCTTCACCTAATCGTAACTCCTTTGACACTATGTAGGGTACAGTTAAAGTTGTAAAAAAATTGACCTTGAGATAAGGTTAGGGGAGATCAGCTTAACTGTCATGACTTTTATTAAATTATCAGCGATTACTAAAAAGTAAAGACAAATCGAGCTTCCTATTTAGCAAGGAGATATAGGCAAGAATTACTCTGATATTCATTTTACATTTTACTCCGAGTCAACAAGGACTTCCACTTATTACTGTTTAATAAATCATCAATGTTACTCTTTGTTGTTCATGAATACGTGTACTGTATACTTAGATGTTTCCTCCTCAAGAATTAATGCATAATGATTTAAAAAAACATAATTCAGGTTACAATTACGAAAAGTATCGTACTTGCGTATTTATGCCACGTTGTGCGGCCTATCTTACAAACTAATGAGGAGACATCTCCACCAGGTTTTTCAAAATAAGATTCAGCACATTGAACGACATATTGGTCAATTGTAGGATAATATTAAATCTGTATAAATATTCTTATACCAACCATAATTTGTGGGTCATTTGATTTTTTGAAGGAACTCTACTTCCAGACCACCTTGTGTAAAATGTGATTTTTTTCTTTTTTTAAATAATTTTACTCTATTATAAAATAAAATGCATTCACGAGCAACCTTTTTTATTAATGGTATGAAAATTTCAAGAAGTAATGTTTGTTTATAAAAGAATTTTTTTTTTTTAATTGTCCATTTATTTTTTAGAAAAGGGTATTTTTTAAAAATTGAGTGGATACCTCACTGACACAAAAATGTACACTGTTTTTATTATCAGGTAACAATTTTTTGGCATCTTTTCAATTTTTGGAATTTTGTTAGGCTAAATTCGAATGAGCTTTTTTAAAACTGTAAACAATTCCTGGGAATTACTTAACAATCATTCCATATTTCAAAAAATTAATGTAAAGGGTCATTTTCTTTTAATTTAAATTTAATTTTGATTAAAAAAGAAACCAAAAATATTTTATTATAAATTTACTTTCAAATCTTAAGTTAATATTCAGCACTCCCAATTCTTCCCACAGTCTTGCTAGTAACTAATGCCCTTTTAAACTTCTATAAACAAAATTTGTCTCACATCATATTTATTACATCTATTAAACTATACAAATATATTTTTCGTATCTAAAACTCTAACTGCACCATGTCAAATAAACCTTGTGGAACTCTACCACAAGTCAATATGTAATCAGATTGGGAAAAACATGTAAATATTGTACATATTGATAACAAAGATACTTTTAAAATCCGCAATTGCGATCATTTGATATGATATTACTATTCCCAAAGATAGGGGAAATTCATGTTAAACAAAGTTCAAGCCGAGTCTCAAGCCTTTACTCTCGAGTCCAAGTCAAGTCATTAAATATTTTTTCGTGTTTACTTTAAATTCAAAGAGAATAATAGATATTTTTAAATGAAATTACTAGCAAGTCAATGTAAAGTTGCAAATCTTAGCTTTAGAGAATGATTCAAGTCTTTGATTGTGTAACCAAGTTGAGTTGCATGTTTTTAAAATATGGTCTTGAGTCTAAGTCCTCACCTATGTATATCTTTTAAAAGCAAATTTTTAGCTGTTTTCATTTTGTTTATAAACAAACCAATACAATATGTTTTATCTGGTCGAAGTTTTTTCTTTACGACGTTTAATCTATACGACGTTTTATCCATTTGACGTTTTGTCAGTCGACGTTCTGTCTATGGCCGTTTTAACGGCCGACATTTTGGCGACGCACTATTTAGAGTAATCCAAGGTTTTGGTGTCTTGGAGAGTAGAGCGGCCGCATTTTGGGGTACAAAAAGTCCAGAAATTTGACACTCAGAATATTTGATGGCAAAGTTGTCCCCGAACTTTTATATGGCCCAAGGTACCACTTTCTTACTTAGAAGTTCGATGTAAGATTTTGCATTGAGTTGCTGGTTCCTCTCAACAAGAATGGGAGGAAATACTCCAAAACGCCTCAGACAATGGTTCTGGCTGTTTTTTCTACTCTTAAGACATGTATCACCGAAGCTGAGACATTGTCGTGGGGTTCGGTTGCGTTGTAGCGGTTGTTTTGCTTATTCCTAGTTGCATCAAGGGTGAACAAAATTTTATCAGAAAAGAGCAAATCTTTGACAAATTTTTGTTGGCATTGGTAAAATTTAGAATATTTCTTGTTCTTTGTTACCGTCTCAGCTTGCTCTGTTCAGAGATAAGATGTCCTTTTGTTCTCCTCTGTGATTTTGCACCCATATCATTCCAGATTTAAAATAATAAAATGAGTACAACTTGATGAGATCAACCCTGTAGCCTTGGAAGTCAGCTTATATGCTGTCAACGTAGCGCAATGAATTTGAAGACTGTTCTTTGTGGCTAAAAAGAACAAAGTAAAAATAGCAATAGCTTGATGAAGGAATGCATATATTAATTATCCACCACGTCAACTGACATGTGTTTTTAGGTCTCCTTACACGCTTAATACTGCGCGCATTTTACCTTTTTTAAATGTATTACAAAAACAGATACAAAGACATCTTGATTTAGATCTAATATGAATTATGCTATGAATCAATATTATAATTTATTTATAATCAGTTCTCATGCAATTACACTCTCACAATATCCAGGCCCCTGCCTTGTCAAATTTTGAATAATTCACTAAATATCAGTAATGGGAGATTAATGGGGATTGGGAATTGTAGAGTTGGGTGTTTTTTCTGGAATCGGAATTTGCATTGGACAAATAAGATATCATTTACGAATCTCGTATTCTGGTTTTTATGTGTTATTATATATTACAATTATTTGAACATTTATTAGTTTTCTATATTTAAAAAATCAATTTATGATCGTAATATGCTCAAAAACTGAGAAGAAACAAATTAAACACAAACTCTGTTCTAAACACATAGGTTTGGTGCAGCAACAATTATTAATATAGAGCATTAATTTTTGTAAATGTTGTCTCATATCTGTAACAGTACCGAACGTTACAAAATGTGTATGATTATTGAAATGTATTAACTTATCCGTTTTACTCACTAGTAACATCGGTCGACCTATTAATTTACAACTATATTTATTACGCTCTAACCAATTATTATTGTCAGAAAGTAAATATATAATATGGTGGAAAAGAGTTTAAAGACTGTTAATGGTTTTATAAGTAAAGTCGGAATCAGATGTAAAATTGGTATTGGAATCTGAAATTATTATTAAAATCATTACAAGTATCGGATCGGGGATTTTTTTTTTTTTTTTGAAATCGTCCCATCATTACAAATTATCATACATACTAATGAAGTGTAAATATATAATAAAATCTAAAGAAAATTGACCTTTACGTACTATTGTATCAGTCCTTTTTTAGAACTAAAGACTACAGTCCCGTTGAGTTCAATCTCGGTCTGGTCCAGTTCAGTTCTGCATATCAATATTAAAACTTATAAAGTTATGTGAATGATGATGACCTCACTCAACTTTTTTTTAATTAGTTCTATTACTAACAGATAGAAGGGCCGACAGACTTAAAGAACATTCCCTAGGGATTTATGGGACTAGTCATAAACAGGACCAAATAAATAAGGACTAACACAACACTTTCTATTCGTCAGATGTATTTAAACTGATACTAATAGTTTGAATCCGTACATTTGTAGTGTTTTTGTTAGACGATCATGCAATCGGGCTTCCTATAATTTTCAATTTGATGTATCGTACAGACTGCTGGGTAAGACAGACATTTTTTGACAAAAACACGCAACCAATCCTATTCTATGACGTTAGCAATAAAAAGTGTTATGGAAGTCAAACATCAGTCGTACGTACACACGTTATGGTCTAATCGTGTATTTCTATTAACCTTGAAAAGAAGAAAACTTAGTCAAATAATATGCTCTGGTACTATATTTCTGGACTTATGCATATTACATACCTTGGAATTTGTCTAGGAGGATATTTCCCCATAATAATTGAGTTAAATTGCTTTCACATGTATTTATTTACGTGTTTGTACTAAATTTTACAATATCTGAAATTTATCCTCAATTATTTATTTTTAAATTCTGATCCGTTATACAATCTGAAAGCAAAAAACAAAAATATATATTAATATAATTCAGATGATGTCAGTTCCAGCAAAACAATGAAAAAAGGAGAACATTTTTAGACAAATATTGGTTCTACAAAAAATGACTTTTACCCCTTCAAATCATGTCTTAATAATATTTAATCTTTTAAGAAAAGTTGGTAAAAATATTTAATTTTTTTACAATTATCGTCCTCATAAAAAGAGCTGATTGCAACTAGTGTTGTTAAATGGTAGTACCAGAAAAACAAGTAAAAAATGTTCTTTATAAAAAGATAACAAAGAATAATGTATTTTATGATAAAAATCTTCATATTTCTGAAAAATCTTGCTTGTTTATTACTGGAACTGCTCAGGAAATATTTGCATTGTAATAATATATATTTAAACAAACCCTGTTGCAATATTCCTCGGTTTCCCCTATGATATATACAGAAATGTACTTAAATGCCTTCTTCTTCATAAATGGACTTATGCGTTGAATAGAAGCATAATTTGCATTATTTTCAATGTATTGTCTATTTATAATAAGAGATTGCTTTATAAATGATAAACTCCTTTCTTAAAACTACTACTTTCATATTATCTTTTGATAGATATTGAAAATAAATTAGTTGATCGAATAAATAAATGATTATTATTATAATATGTAGACTGAAATTTATAAATGGAGTTAAAAAATACTCGATAAATTCAAATATGTAGTTAGCTCTTTCCAAACACTTTGACGTTCATAATATGTAAATTGTACTCGTACATACATTCATATATTCATGCATAGTGTTTTTCTAAATAAGCATACACACAAAAAGGAAATAGACTGTTATAATTGAAAAAAAATTCTTTAGAAAGAAGGGAAAAACTATGTAATTGAATGAATTTCCATATGAGATTTAAAATTATAAAAAACGTATTCCCTTCTTAAGTATCCATGACTGGTATACTGTGTTATCACACTAATATCAAAATATACAGCCTCAGCCTTGAGTAGATCCCTTGTTCTATTAATATCTTGTTCCCACGTAAGGTGTCGCCTTTTATTATACCAATAATGCATTCATTTTATTATTTTTCTCTCATGACGAATGTTACTTATTTTCTCTTCGGAAAAATCTAATTGTTAATTCAGTTAAGGGTGATTTCATGGAGATTACATGGTTAGTTAGAGTATTATTCAAGTATACTTAACGCTCCTAGCCGACAAAAAGTAATTGCATAGTCAAATATAATTTGACAAATATTGATAATTTGTTTCTTGTTTCACCACTTGATTTAAAGCTTCAGTTCAAATTAGGTCATGTTATGTTTTCAAAAAATGTCTTCTTATTATTGAGGAATAATAGTCAAGAATATTTGATTAACTATCTTATAAATTCGCATTTTTTTTCTTTCACTTTTTTGAGGGGAGATGTTAAGATATGGAATATGAGTTACGAAGTGAGAAATGTTCAGGCGGTTATGTGGAGGATAAAGGTGAAGACTATAGAGAACTCTATCATATTTAAAAACTTCATTTTAGTCATTTGATACATGTCTCCATGAGAATGAATATGTACAATTATAAAACTTGACATACATATTCATAAAATTAGGGCAGATTATAATAAAGTTTTTTTCTTGATTAAAGATTATACATTCATTTATTTATGTTAGTGACGTCATACGCCACTTTTGAAGTTGAGATTAGAGTATTAATCAAATACATTATCGATGAACCCACCATTTGATTGCGTCATAAATAAGAATTGTTTTGATGTAGCTATATATTTAATAGACCCCGAAATAAGGGGCGTGAATGTAAGGACCGTCTACAGTATCCAACATACCAAGACGTTGGATAAGGGACGTCCAGAGCTACATGAAGAATAGTTTTGCTTCCAAAACTTTGCTAAATTCTGGCCCAAGTGGGTGTGACCTCTGAATTCTCCTGACTTGAACCTCATTGATTACTGATAGTGGGGCATCACAAATGCAACCCCATACCAAAATGTAAATAAAATGAAGGTTCCCCTCTCAATTACCTTGAGGACAAAATTCACACAATCAGCTTTAAGCACCATATTGAGTCTGACATTACTTCTAATGGAGGCCATATCAAGCAGCCTCTCAGGTTTGCTAACCATTTTTGTATATATAAACAAAATTTCATCAGTTAATAAATCTTAATTTTTGTTTTGTTTTTTCTCACCTGATTTTTTTATAAGGTCTTTATTTATATTGCTCGTAAAAATTTGCTTCACCCCCTTAATAGATGTTCAAACTCAGAGAAATATATCAATGAAGACTAACTCCCCTAGGAAGAGCCCCACATTTTGTCTCGCTCTCGATACAATCAGCCCAGACATCACAGCAAAGAATAACATAATTTGTAGAAATGTGGTGATTCTACCTACTTACAACATATGTATCCTATGTTGTAAAAAATTATTTTTGTTTCTATTTGGTTCTTTACAACCATGATTGATTTTGAATTACTCTTGACTTTTTATTATGCAGAGAGTTGAATACACTTGAGCTTACATATGTTTAAAAACATAGAAGAATAAGACTAATCTTTTTAGAACAAAAAAAAAGTTAAATGAACATTGAACAACCATACGTTGTGCTAGTCATTGACGTCTCTTATGTTTATTGATGATTATTATAGAGGAGGTAAGTATGGAGTTATACATACTTTAGGGTGGAGCTGATGTCCCAAAAAAATTTAAAATTTTGACAGATAACACTTAAATTTTTTTTGGGTACTGTGTACTGTTGTTTTGTGTACCGGGGTAATGACACATTTAAATCAGTCCATAATAAATGGACGTCATCAAAATTTGTGCAACGATTAGTTTGAATATCGTCTTTTATAAGAAATACCAACAATTATCATTGTATTTTTTAACGTCACCAAATTTCTGAGCTAGCTCCATACCATTTTGTATACCCGTATACAAAAATGTGACGACATTTTTGTAATCAAGTATATATATAATTTTGGAATATGTCCAAAAGAAATTGTATTTCGACAACAAATTTACAGAGTATCGATCTAAGAGGTATATTTGTGCAATTTTATTTCAAATATATTCCTTAATTTATCTAAAGCACGAATCGGATGAAATTTTTGTAAAAAAGTTGTGAAAATAAAAAACCACCTCAGAAAAATCACATTTTTGAAAAAGACTTATTTTTTGGTCAAATATATTTTATAATGAATAGAAAATATTTTTATTACCTTTTAGAAAAATTTCCACTTGTTATGTACAAAGCTAAAGAGGGTTTCAAAAATTTCAATATTTACTTCAGTACATGGATGTGTGCAATATATACGTAATGTTTTTCTTCATATCAATATCTAATCATTTGCTTCTATGCCCATATCTATTCAAAATGGCAAGTATTACATAAAAATGTTAAAATCTCGAATAATTGGCTTGAATATTTTATTATTACTTTGCACAGCCAGTGAGGTAAATATTGACTTTTTGAAACTCTGTTCTATGTTTTCGTAATACACTTTGTGTCAAAAATGTTTTTTTTTTTTTTTTGATTTTGTATATTTAATTTTTGAATATATAATCTAAAAAAAAATGTACGTTTGAAAGCTTAAAAATGCTATTTTTATTGTTTTTTGTCACATCTTTCGCAATTTCATTGGCTATATGCTCAAGGTAAAGTTACGTAAGTGTGCTCATTAGGCTGATACACACAACTTAAAATATTTTATAGTTTGCTGGACCAATTCGTGGAGTTATCCTCACCCTAAGATACATATGTTATATATAAGTGTACACCGTAGAGAATAATAAGTAGGTCGTTAGTTTTTTTCATAAAGATGTCCTTGAACCTTCAAAATAACATAAATATATCAAACAAAAGGATTCATGCTTTTTTTTAAATTGCCATAATGCTTTATAGTTACTCGAATCAACCAATAGATACTACAATGTGATTATTTATACTCTAAACTTTGTTATTTTTTGTAGCCTAAAAAGAGGAATTAATTTATATGGGACATATTATTTTTCCTTTCTTTTCTATGAACAACTGAACGCATGTTTTGTTTTTTTCTATTTGTAGAATAGTTATGTCATTTAAGAAGTAAATGTAATGAATGTCTAATTAAATTTAAAAAAAATAAATTTCATTGTTATTCTGATGGCATAAAATAAATAAATCAATCCAAAAATATTATTTTTACTTCATAAGACATTCATTACATAAATTTTTAATTTACGTTTCTTTTTTCATAACTATTTTTCTTTACAAAAATCAAATATAATTGCTCAAAGAAGGAAAAAAAGAAATGGCGGAATTCCTTGCTAAAATAATATAACTGTTTTCAACAAATAAAACGTATCATAATTAATTTTCTTATTGAAACACTTATTTTCTCATTTAATGTATCTTTTGGGGTATCAGCTTCTGGATGTTTTTTGTTAATTAATGGGGCTCTAGAGGCATATAAATTTATACTTATTTGTTGAAATATAATCATAATTACCTCTTATAGTTATTGGGGCTTTTGTTATGTATCAGTCAGGAGTTTCAGTTTAGAGGAGTAAAAGTTTCAAAATATATATTTTTTAATGGAATGAGAGGGCAAGGTTGTTTCAATCCATCATATGGTGCTTAAAAACTGCCTTTTTAGTTAACATTATATAAAGCGACAAAGTTTTTTTTGAAGAAGTTGTTATGGACTCGAGATGAAGTCAGCTACAGTTTATTTCTACTATAATAATGAATATTTTTTATTGATTTTCAAAGAAGAAATAAGTATAAATATATCATTCAGCAGACACTTACAATAGTTGAAATGATCTTATGCAACACTCGCTCCCTCAAGCGATCTATATCAGAAATGATGCTATCCCTTTTGGAACATTTGCACTGGAAGTGCAATGGAAGGCCCTTGCTCCAGAGGAACCGCCTTAATGATCACGGTTTGCCATAATATCAGTATCCTTTTCATAAACCCAACCAATTCAATATTCAACTCTAGCATATTGCTAAATAAAGTATCCCAAGCTTTTGAAATGTAATTTATTGATATTTAATTGCTAGTGTTAAAATACATAGTAAGAAGTACTGACCCAAAATTACTAACCATACAAATATTTGTACAAAGAAAACCTGATAGTATTGCAATATATATATATATTAAAAGGAAACATATATTGGCTATTTTCCAAATGATTGGCAAAATAACTCTGACATATATCTGTGAAAAAAAACCCTGATTGTGAATAACTGACATTCCTCTGATCTGTACATGAATGTAGGTATATGCCAACATAATCTTTGCTGGCCGACTTTGTTAAAGAACTTCAGTATTCTTATTGAATTTGTTCAGCTATATATTTTGAGGGTATGTATTTTTTTTATTTACCGATTTGGACAAGAAAAATCAATAGCTTGTCAATATTGTTTTTTTAATAATTGAAGCTTAATCAGAATTGGTATAATCTTATAAAATGGGATGATATTGATAAAAATCCCATTATGAGATTTTTATTCTATTTCTCGACCTTTCCTTTTGCAATAAGAAGCATGAAAATAGAATTAAGTAGAATTAGTAGAAAAATCGACAATTGACAGAAAAGTTCAGTGTAAACATCTTTATATCAATAGTGTATCTTTCTTGAATAGTGACGTCGCATGCAATTTGCTGGCAGGGCCGTAGATAGCCATTTTTATGTTGAGGATGCTATATTTACTATATATATATATATTCCAACCAATATTATTGAATATGAGCTTGGGGTCACTAATTCTACATCCAAAGAAAAAAGTTTGTTTATTTAAAATGCCTTTTGAATCCGATTTGACGCGTTCTTACAATTTCAGAATGGAGGTGATATCTTTGTGACCCACAAAAAACTATTTGGTTTTATCAAAGATATATTCATATATATCTTGTAGTTTATCAGAAAGGAATCTATTAGCATTTTCTCGGGAAAAAAACATTATTTATTATGAATATCATATGAAATATAATGTTGAGATGGGTTGAGTCTAACCAACCGAGTCGAGTCATTAAGAATTGACTTTAAGTTAGTGAAGGAAAAATATAAAGGAACATAAGAGTATAGTATTATAGAGTCGAGTAGTTTGTAATTTAAAATAAGATCATAATTTGGAGTGGGGGGGGGGAGACATATGGTACAACTGAATTAATACCCTTGTTAATATAAGCTGCCTGTTGTATAACTTTGGGGGGTGAACAAGAATACTACTACAAAGAGGAGAACCCCTTTATATTAAAAATAACATTAGTGTGGGTTGGATTTTATAATAACATTTAAAAAAAGAATATTTTATTTTATTTTCCAATTATAAAACAATTTATACAAGAGATAGGCAATAATGCATACTTTAGAGGGAGGAAGTTAGCACCACGGTTATCGATCAAATAATGAACAAAAAGAAGAACAAGCGCACGCAACAACCGTTTTCCCCCTTCTAATAGTTACAGGTAGCTTGTTCAATACAAACTTCTCACTAATAATATGCACTAGCTACACACCTTTACTGACTTAAGTTTGTATACGGAGTGCACTGGATATAACCCTCCCTGATGTAGATAATAAACATATTTTTTATCTAAGAAATAACAATATTGTCGTATTAATGAAAATCGCTGCGTATTGCTTGTAACATCGAGTGTGTATACAGGGAAAATTGTTTATTTTAGTGCGTGCTCTAGAGACTACAGTACTCCTTGGCTTATCAGTCATCAGACCATATTTTTTTTCTTTCTCAAACTAATATTATTCTTCTTTAGGAGATAACTCTTATGAATAGATTTAAGTATTGAGTAGGTGCGTGTGAATGTGCTCATAAAAATCGAAAGTAAACCTGAGGATTTTTGGGGAGTTACCTTTTATATTATTAATGCAATATGTATTTTTTTGCCGACACTTAATTATTACGGGCCATGCCGGTTACTACTGCATGTAAATTGACAAAAAAAAAATATTTATCACTTTCTAGAGATAAATTCCTAAAGATTAAAGAGACGGGTGGGCATAAATGAATCGAATTAGTGTCTTGGCTGGAAAAAGTCTTAGAATTCCCATACTATATTTATCATATTCTAGAAATTGTATTTTATTGAGATACAATTTCTCTAACATCTCATAATAGTTACAGCGTTTATCAGTTGGAATCCATATAATTCCTAATAGTTGTCGTATAACTTCTTGAGAAATATCTGTTTAATCTAATTTGGGACTAATAATTGGTTAAGTTGTGATTGATTTAAAAAGTCCCTACGGGAAAGCCGCATGAAGCTCAAAACATACAAAAAGGTATAGTAGTAAAAACTAAGCCGACCCAAATAAAATATGATTCTACTCAGTTCTTTTTCTAATTTAAAATTTTACACAACATTGTATCAAAATCTCGAATACAGACATTACTTTAACTAAGGCACACTTATTATTATGTATATAAAAAATGTATTTTATTTTTTGGGAAAAAGTAGTCAGGGATTTAATTTTTATTGAATCCCCTTTTTTCATGTACTACTACTTACTATGTATATGTGTAAAAGATCAAAAGGAGAGTGTACGTACATATATATACATATAATAAAAAAGAAATTGGATCTCTTTGAATTAATATTATGATTCCCCTCAATGAGATTTACTGATAAGCTTTCCCTCTGACGAAGTTAAATAAAACAAAAGTTGTTTTTCATCTTGTTGTTATATTTCGGAGTATGACTTAATGATATTAAATTATTTTATATATAAAACTTTGAGATATTTGTGGTATATTAACATAAAACAATTTTAATCACTTTTGCCAGAGAAGATGAGTATGCTCTCAGTACCTACCAAGTACGGAAGGGCATTAGTAGCATCATGAACATCATAGTAAAAGGTGCGACAATACAATTTCCTTTTTATAATATATGACAATCATGCAGTAGGAGCAGGAGCGAGGTTTCATTCTCGAGACAAGGTTCAAAAGTTTATCTGGAAATTAGTGGTTGGACTTTTAAAAAAATCCAGATTCCGATTCTTTATTATTTTAAATAATAGTTAAAAAAAAACATTTACTATAAATTTCTTAGAATTACAATTGATAAAATAAAGGAAATCGGTTCCTGTGCCCGCTGAGCTTTTTCACAGAGCTAAAAATCAATGGCAAACTTTCCAAAGGCAAATTTGGAAAGTTTTGTCTTCTGAGATCCCTTTACAAAATGTATGTACCTAAAATAACAATACCTGCACTCACCGCATATGTTTAAAACATTTGTTCATGTTTTTATTTCTTCTCAGTTTTCGAGTATTTTAATGGTAGTTTTTTTATATCTTAACGGATATATATATTTTGTAATAACTTAAAAAAGTAATAAATAGTTAAATACCAGAGCTAAAATATAATACATAAGAATCGGAATCTTAAATTAAATTTTTTTTTTTACCAATGCCGATTCCAATTCTATAAAAAAATTAGATTCTCCGATTCCCATTCCAATTAGTTGTCCTATCACTACTGGAAATAAAAAATTGTTACCATTTATTAGAATAGTGAGGAAAGTGTGTTGTCTGTCAGAAAGAAATAATACTACAAAATGATTTGATTTTTTTTTTAAATACTAATTTCAATTTAGCTACTAAGCTTTTATGGGTGCGATTTATGGAGATCAGTTAAAAATTTTTAATAAAAAAAACTCATTCAATTCACTTTCATAATTCGAAATTTGCAAAATGATTTGAACCCAAACAACTCCCCCAAATAATTATTCTAGAGAGCTAACATTAATACTATCAATTTAAATTAGTAAAAACTGCTCAAATCAAGTAATTGGAACTTGGTTTATATGAGATAAACTTAAATTTTATTTTTTCTTATCATTTAAACTACAATATAAGATTTGTTTTTTAAATAATTTTACACTTTTTGTATAAATAAATACTCCTCTGAAACTCATCAATAAGAAATTCATTTCAAGAGAAACAATACCTATCTGATATAATGAATGAAAATTATTTAAAATAAAACTTGAATTGTATTCTATTATTTTTAAGCCTAAATCTGATTTTTCTTATTTATTTAACTTGTTTCATTGCATTTTTTGGGATTATATTGTCACACCATGTATTTTCCTCATTCCCAAAGGTTCATAAACCGTCTTTCAATCGCTTTGAATGTGTTGTTTATGCGGATGAATATATTCAATAAATTTGCAACACTTCCTGATTATAATTGCAAACATGACAAATATATTCGTCATCAGTACTGAGCGTTTTATACACTTTATAAATATTAACGACCCAATATTTCATTGACTCATTTTAGTCAGTTATGGACTTCATAGTCGATTTTCTTGGATACATTGTAGCTATAATTTTATAAACTTCATTTGATTTATGAGACTATATATATAGCGCTTTTCAAGTATAATCTATCATATTAGCTTTCTTTCAATGCTACCAAGAGTTTTGTCATTTAAAAGTGCTATTTTAGGAATGAAATAAGGACTTGATCAAATAATTAATCAAAATTAAAACAAAAAAAAAAGTTTACGAATTCAAATATGATCCATAATATTTAAAAAAAATCGTCTATAATTGTTGTTTTTTTTGGTTGACGGCCCCTTAAAATACAATTGTGTACTGGTATCTCATTTTAGAACTTAGTTCCTCTTTTATAAGTAAAAAAAAAGTATTTTCTGTTGTGAAGGATAAAAAACCTCTCACATAGTACTCGGACATTTAATTTCAAAAATATCCTTTTCGACTCCGAATTAAATATTTAAAAATGGTTTGTTCTATTCCTCATTTATATTAATAGAACAAATGCATTAAATGTATCGCTTCTATGGTATAAACTTATCAAAAACAAACACAAATAAAGTGCATTTTTTTCTCGTATGTTGTATATGAATAGGTTCGAGTTGATTGAATCAAGTAAAAAACCCCACGAATTTTATGTAAATGTAGAAACAAGGAAAAACTACTAAAAATACCATATTTAGCTTTGCTGGAGGCAGTTAGATCTTAAATATTGTAATCATTTGATCTTTTTTAAATAAAAAATTGGAAGCTAGTTAGAAGAAAATACTAAATTACAATTTATAATAAAAATGAGGCTATATTTACTTATAAAATATTAAAAAAAATAGCTTGGACATTTCGTAAGAAATGACTCCAGAACATATTCAAGGCACTCTTTTATATATATTTTCTTCAAAAAATAGGGTGTAACATCATAATTGTAATTATTTAGGCCCTTTCTACAATTTAATATATTTAAATTTACTATTTGACAATGTATCAATAATAGAATTATAATTATACGAGCAAAATAAATATGTACTTCCAATTATGATTAATTGTCTTGTTAAGATATACAGGAAATAAACTGACATTGTGGCTTAAAAAAATACTATTTCTATTCTGATGCATAGCTGTTCCTTGGCAATATATATGTATATATATATGAAAATAAATGTAGGAGGAACAATATGCTGGATCGTTCGTCCTACAAGAATAAGTGCTTCATGAAATATATCAGATACCCTAAAACAAAGACCAGGCGAGCGTCTACATGTTGTTTCTTGCACAGCTGTGATTTCCGTGGCCTACATCCATGGATACCTCCTCTGTACAATACTCACTCGATTGTGGACTGTTATACATTCATCCCTGCCTGGTCAAGAGTTTCCATTAGAGTCTTAGTTGTTTTCCAAGGGTTCTTATTGACTTCTTGGCATAATTTTCTGGCAAGTTTGGGGACATCTTACGCACCCACTGAGTGTTGAGTCTCATGTTTTGGATAGTTATGCTCTGGACTGTCACCACAGCTACATCATACGTCTTTGAAATGGCCTTGTAACCTTTTCCTTCGTTATAGCATTCACAAGACGCAAAGCTACTTCATCTTTACCATGATGACCAAAAAAGTAGTGTGACAAGACGACAATTACAATATACATATATACTCTTCAGGAAAGATGCTATTTCTTATCTTGTTTAACAAAAATTAAATAAAAAACACTGTTCAAGTTGCTGACAAAAAAAAATCCACACTAAAAATGCTTAGGTCTTACAACCATATTAAATTTTAAATACTTCCAACTACTGTTAGGTCAAAATTTAGTTTATATTACTTTCTAAAGATAAAGGTATAGGATACGTAATGAAATAAAGTATTTTAAAGGATTAGGAAAGAAGGGAAGATAAAAAAGTTATACATTTTTTATATATAAATATGGAAAGTGAAAGCTTTTTATTTATTCTCTCTTTAACCCTATAAATTAAAGATTTTTATGTTAATTTTCTTATAATAATATTAATCATACATAAACTAATTTTAAAAGGGTAGTTTATGTATTTCTTAGATGTAACAAATATTTTGTTGCTAAAATAACAATGAGAATATTTATGTATATTAAATCTAAGAAGAATGAATCACGTTACACTTTCAATGTATGATAAATATACAAAACTGCATAATATCTTCATTCTTTATAAAGAAAAATTATTTTGTTTTACTTGCTAAATAGATGAAAACAGACTTTTTAGTAAATATAAACCAGAATATGTAGGGTGTGCAAGTTATCTGTGACATGAAAATCTTTCAAACATAGTTTTTTTGCACGCAAGAGTGCGTTGCCAAAGGAAAAACTGCGGGATTTGGGCTAAGATTTATTAGGTCATCCCCACTTTTCTCCTGGTTTGGTACCGTACCCTCACACTTCCATCTGTTCACAACCCTAGAGTTTTTTTTTCTTAGAAGTGTTTGGCATCCAATGAAGAAGTTAAAAGCGTCGTCCATGAATATTATCACAACCCTCCAGAATCTACTTTCCGAGAAGTAATATTCATGTTAGAGGGACACTGGATCAAGTTTGTATAAGTCAAGGGAGATTGTAAAAATTTAATCTTTTTTTTAACTAAAACTTGCAATCTTTCAAGTTAAGACACTAAATTTTATCCTTGTATAGTGCCACACTTCAAGATACTCAGTGTAAATATTTCTCCCAATAACAGTTTGAATATCAAAGATTTGCTTCATAGCTTTCCATGTCTAAATCTAATGGTGATATTCCCCCATGTTTTTTTTGTTTTGCCAAAAAGTGAGATACCCAGTGCTTCTGCGACAGGTAGGGCACCTTTACTTCTCACCTGTGGTAGCTTTAAAATATGGGCTCCTACTTTATGTTACCATTGTGAACATGATTTGCAGAATTATGTACTTTGGAATAAGGAACATTATAATTTGGATGAAATATCCCGATTTTCTAGTTTATATCAGATTGGATAGCGTTGACACAATTTTATAAAACTACAACTAGGTTCTCTTTCAATTATAAATAAATTGAAGTTTTTATATTTTTATAAATAAGGGTAAATAAATAAATTGCTTAAAAACTTTTATTGAACATACTAGAGAATTTAGATTTTATTATTGATTTAGATTTTTTTTAAATGGGTCAAGTTTTAAAAAAAATCCAAGATTTTTCTGAGTTGTATATCCTCCCTGCATATAGAATTAATTCCCTCCTCTAACTGAATTTAAAAAAGTTTTAATGAATATATGATATAAAAACATATAGAAACCATTCTAAAATATACTTTTGATATATTTTTGATGACTAAGCCTTGAAAATGATATCAAATATCTTTATTCATCATGATATATTTACAACTATTCTCGACAATAGTTATTTTTTAAAGTTCGTTTCATGCCTAATCAACTCATTTACGATATACGCTGAACATATATGGAATAATTAAAAAAGACTAAGTCGAAGGAAAGATATAATGCAAGAATAGCAGTTAATTTTCGCAAGGCTTTTGATACAATAAGTCAAAGGCTGGTTTTAAGACAAATTGAAAAAAAACTTAAGTGATGATATATATATTATGATAAGAGGCTTTATTTCAAATGCAGCCTCATTTCTCTACACGGATGGCGTCTTCTCAAAAGCAATAATTTACAAGAAGTGTACCCACCAGGGAGATCCCCATTCTCCATACCTTTTTAATTTGGTATTTGAACCCCACATGGATAAAGTAAAAACAATCAAATGTTTGGAATCAATTTACGAGGGAAGAAAGTCTCATGTCAATTTTACACAAATTTCTACTATATTTTTTTCGGAGAGGAACTGAAGAATAAAGCAAGGCCATGCCTGAGACTGTATGAACGTTTTAAAAGATATTTGGTCTTGATATCATCAAAGATAAAACAAAAATCATTGATATTGGATCCAATAAGTGTAATTTGAAACCAATGGCTGGATGTGAGGTCGTCCACCATATAAAACAGTTTGAGGATAATATTCTTAAGTTCCGGAACTGACACGAAATATTTAATCGAATAGATGAGAAAGATTTAATGCGACTCAAAAATAATCAAAGCTGCCAATATAAACTTCTCCAAGAGGGCATGCTGGTGGAACTTATAGGGGAACTCTAAGTTCATATACAAGCTAACCGGAGACTCGAAAGGTATCCTCAGTGTCTTCTTAATTTGTCAGACCCTAAATTTGACTGAAGAATTGAAAATAAAAATCTTCTACTATCAAAGTATTAATAATGACATATCTCTTATTTTTGTCAACTATGCTATTTCTATATTTCATTTACGAAATTCAGTACAGAAACTATTATTCATACATTTAACCCCAAATTCGATATTTCAAATGCCTCATTTGTACTCTTTGAATTTTGTATATTGTTGTCGCAAAATTTATTTTTTAGCATTCTTAAAAATGTTGACATATTAGCACAAATGTACATAGAATTACTTGTACTTTTCATTGATGTTTTGTGAAGTTTCAGTAAATATGTATCTTTTCTTTTTATTCATGATTTCTTAATTCCATATTTATATTTTCTGCATAATAGTTGAATACAAAAAATAGGATATTTGTTAGCAATTTCTTAAACAAAATAATCAAAAAATTTCATTAATGACTTCAACTGTAGAATGGCATCCTCAGTTAGTTCAATATTACATTATTAAACAAGTAATTATCGATTAACCTGTACTTGTATTACTTTTATTTATTTTTAATGATTACTCTAACTTTTACAAGATATCAAGTGTGTGGAGTTATAAAATACTGCAAAAAACCCGTTGCCAACTATAAAAAGCAGAGATGTCATTTTGACATCAATTATATTATTGAATAATGTCAATACATTAGCAGTGGATACAAGTATCTACAAGTAGCAAAGTAAAGGATCTAAAATCTCAACAATTCTTAAGCCCTTTTGAAATGTTTGTGGCATTGTTTACCACATATGCATAAACAATTTAGCTTGTGCCTTGGAGTATCTTTTCTATCCGAAAGGGAAATACTGAAGATTATGCATCCTACACCATATTCTGAGTCTGAAAGAATCGATGAAGGAATAAGTAGTGATGACGAATATATCCGATAAAGTGGGTCGAACTTTTCATTTTTTTGCAAATCAAAAAGCCTTAGTGTTTTTACTGTGTTTTTTCACGTAGATTTCAAAATCTAATTTTCAAAAGATAAGATAACCCTGAGCAACATTGATTTTACTTTAAAAATGAGAGGAAATAGGCTTTTTTTCTATAATTTCCAGCTTTCTTGATATAATTTATATATATTCATCCTAAGGGAAGGTTTATGTATTGTCCTTGATGAGAAGAGTTCAAATATGAAATGATTTTAATCATAATTTAGTATAAAGTTAAGTAAGTGTACAATTTGATGGTGTAGATATATAAGTCACAATTGAGCGCAATATTTATAGAAGTTACCTTTTATAAATCCATGGCCAAATTTTATAGGTACATACACTTATCGAAGTATTTGCAAGAAAATTTCGAAATGTCACCACAGACAACTTTTTCACTTTTTTGAGATTATTAACTCAATGAAGACAAGGCTATGAGAGATAAAATAAGGCACTATTTGGAATCAGAGGATCAAATTGTACTAAGTTGAGCATATGCTATTCTTGTGCAAAAAAATGTGTTATTTTGTCTTTTCGATTAGGTAATTGCATATTATATAAACTTAAATTTCTAACTTTTACATAGAAAAATGCACAATTTTAAAACTTCATGATTAAATTGTGAAATAAATAATAATTTGTCATTAATTAAGTTTTTTTGTGTGTATATTATCGTTCTTTATTTTATTTATTCATTGAAGGTCAATTATAATCCAGCATTTACATTGTTTACATCAAAAAAACCTCTATCAGAAAGAGCCAAAGCAATGAATAAAAAAAACTCTAAGAATATTCGAAAAAAAGCCGGAAAACTACTAAGCGTAGAATAAGGAAGATAAATAAAAAAATTTGCTGAAGGAGAATACGACGTTACCTCACACTATCAAAAAAGTTACGTTGTTTATTGTTATAGCTATTGATATATCTGTTTCTCCCCTCTTATCATTGTTCCTAATTATAAATGATTGAATTTGAAACAGCTCTTTTGAAGCTGTGAACAATATTCAACAATTATTGAAAAATAATTATATAGAGGGGATTAATTGACAAACTAGCCACTGATTTCTGTCTTTTTCCTATTTCTTTTTCGTAGGCAAGCTGTGATATGCAATAAAGGTGATAACATGAAGAACAAAAAAACAAAACATAAATAAAATAATAAACACTTCTTTTTCCAAAAAGGGGTTTTCAATGACCCCAGATAATTAACAGAGGAAAATTTCTCTCTTTTATGGTGTATTCCTAAATAATAAGCTTAATAAGATATAAAGGTATGTTTTTTAAGATAAAAGTATACATCTATTTGCCTCAACTTTAATTTTTGACAAAAATCAATTTTTGTTTTTTTTCAATTCTGTATCTTGTTCTCAACTCTCTATATTTGAGTTTTTAAGCTGATAATTTATGAAAAAATCTTAAAAAAAACTTTTACAAAGTTTTATTTATCCTATTTTTAATATGGGATTGTTTTAAGGGTAAAAAAGGACTCTGAACGATAATAGTCCCAAATTACTATAATCCTACAAATTTCAGAACTCAGATGACTGACAGAAAAACTGAGATCAGTTTTGGATTCTGCACTCAAGGATAAATTCATTTTTTGGCTTGAACTCAGCTGAGCAAAATGAGTGTTCCCTGTGTAATCAATTAAATAGAATTTATATATGATGGATTTTCCTTTTTATCATGATTGCTCACCTTCTGTAACTTCACCCACATCCTAGCGTGAGTACTTTCTTGAGATGATAAGGCATCTTAACATTAAAATGAACATTTTAGAAATAAAAAAGCTTTATTTTTACACAGTTGTAGTTACATATCATGATACTATATGCGTCAGTGTACAAGATGAATACTTTTTTATAATTACAATATAGACTTGTGAATCATTGTTAGAATAGAATAGGTTAGATTATTTCTATATCAATAATTTGTTATCAAACAAGAAATGTTCTATAACAAATAACACATAGGTATATCATTTATCTTTTTATATTCGTCTTTTTCATATTCATCGTTGGGATATATAAATAATAAGGACGTATGATATACATTCTTTGAAACTTCAATAATTAAATCCAGAACTTATAAACAAATAAGAGACTAATAAAGTATTATATTCAAAAGTATAGATATATGAATTATATAATATATGAAGAATTTTCAAAAAAGCTGGATAAAAAATATGATAAATACAATAAATTTCAGTCCCCAGGGGTTTCTACACCCCTGGATAACTAACAAAGGGTCAAATAATTTATAAACACTAAATATGTAAGTTCAATGTATAATTTGATGATTTCCTTTTCTCAGTTATATACTTAGAAATATATAATGATGATGTTCAAATTTGGAAGCTGAATATTAAAAATTGGATTTCTTAGATCTTGTAATAAAATAATAAATAGAGATAGAAAAACTCGTTTCCAAACATATAAAGATAAAATAAAAGTTAGCCTTTATATGTACGTTATTTAAATAATATGTTGTTTGAAAAATCTTTTCCAAAAACTTTAAAATATTGATTTTAAACTTGCATTATATTTAATATCATTATACTAAATCCGTCCATTGACATTTTAAAATTTACAATAATTTCTAGTCATAATTGGTTGTTTGGTCCTCTCAGTCAGTGATTTTCAAACTTTATTGAGTTTGACCCTTAAAATATGTCGCTTGGCACTGAGTGATCCCTACACCTATCATTGAGAGATTAATATAAAATTTGGAATATATTTTATGCACAAATAGACTTAAAGCAATACCAACTATATAATCACCTATAAAGTTATATCCAAAAGCAAATAATACAAGTTATTTGACTATATTCATCAAAAATTAGAGGTACAAAAACGAAATAATCGAATCTATTGTAAAATGAGCAATATATGTACTATTGGAAGTTTTGATACTATCAATTATCTTTTTTTGCAAGCAAAGAAAGTCATAACTGAGACTTGCAAACAAATAATATTGCAGTCTGTGGGTGTTCAAATAGGTTTATAAACAAATCAAGGTCTTAATGTGACGGATGTGCTTTGTATTGAGAAGAGCAGGTGTATTTTGATTTAATTTTGGATACAGCAACTTGATGATCATCCTCAACGTTTAACTGTGACCTTATTTATTTTTTATATTAGTAAATATGGAAAAAGTATTTTCCCATAAATAAGTTGAGCCAAATTGTATAAATAAATTTAAAGTAGCTTTAACTCTCAGTGGGTAATCATTCATCACAGAAATCCAGAATTCGTAAAGTGTTTTAGAATCCAATCCTGTTTTATGTGTTTTGTCACATGTAAGTTCTAAAAGCGCAACAGATGATTATCTGTGTCGGTTAAAAGGGTGCATACAGTTATGTTTTTATAGAGCAGTATCTTTGGTGAAATATTTTATAAAATGATCGAGAAAATTCTTAAAAAAATATAAATTCATCATTATTTAAGTTTTGATGCATTTCCAAATAATGTCAATTTAAATTATTTGTACACTTCTTTTTTATCAATAAAATAAACAATTCTTTTTTAGGAAATCATTCTGCAATCCCATCCCAGTTGTATTTCGTAATCCACACTCTTCTATGTGAGCTTTGGATTATTTAAGTTCACAATAAAAGTACAAACTTCAAAGTAACTTTATTATTTTTAAATAAAATAATTCTTATTCGTTTAAGGTTCAGAAAGAATGATATTATCAAATGACACACACAACCATTGAGATCGGTATTATAAAGTTTACACAAAAACAAAGTCGGAACAAAAATTATTTCAATAATCTTTGTCATGTTCTCTCTTCTGGAAAATAAAAGTAATCTGGGGCATTAAAAAAATGTAAATTAAATGTAGTTAATAACAGAGGTGTGGATAAGGACACAAGATTTGCGACCTCACAAGGACTTTTGTCTATATTTCGAAGAATTACGAATCGACTTGATAACACAATAAATAGCGATAATCTTCAAGAGTCATAAGCTTTTTTTTAATACTAAAATCAAAAAGTCCTTAACACTATAAACCATATATAATAATCATTGACTTGAAATGAGCTAAAATAAAATTGATGTTGAGTGAAAATATTGAAGGATTTTGACTTTTATACAAAGACTTGATGAAAGTCTTAAACTTGTAGTATGAGGCATATGTAGTACACTACATTGGGACGGATACGTTGTACACCTTGGTGGAGCATTACCTCCTATAAAATCAAAAGTGGTACAAAAAACATATGATCATCTCATATTTTACATGTCATTAGAAGATATTGAATAAGTATATCACTACATCTTTAACAGTATTTTTGAGAGGCGGAGAGAGTTTTAATCATTAAGTTGGACGCATTTATGAAAAACTATTGTTCTTTCAAATGAGATATTATAAAAAAAATCATTATTACAAACAAAAATAAAAATATAATTTTTGGAATTTGCAATTTTGATCCACATCTGCCATGACATTTCCGACATCCTCAAGAAGCTCGGGGTCAGTTGCCACACCATATACTGTGTTTGAAAGATCCAAAAAAATGGATCCAGCTTTAAGGATCGTCCTCGAAGTGGTAAGCCAGTTAAGTTAGGCCCCGTAGCTTCCAAACACTCTTTTGAGTACAACTTGCCTATGTCCATGACCAACTTCGCAAAAAAGAAGTATCTAGACCCGTCTTTGGGGTCAAGAGGGGGTGTCATAGCTACTAAAGTGCAGTAAAATAAATTTAAGTAGAGACCATTATTGACTCAAAAACTCCAACAATTCCGTATGAAGTATTCTAAAAGTCTTCTTAAATAACTTATGACCACTCCAGAGTTTGAACATTAAACCTTTGTTCTACAGAATTTGGTGATGAGTGGAGGCTAAGTAAGGCCTATTTAGTCTACCACAGGAACATTGTCGATCTAAATAAATAAAAAGTTAAGGTCTTATGATATACATACATGACAAAAAAAAAGAAAAAAACGCTGGACGCGGTACTACAATATTTATTTATCATTTCTTATAAGAAATATTAATTTTTAACTAAAAACTACATGATCATTCTTGAAAGATTGTTCATTCATCTAAAATAGCTATTTATTATAAATTTAAATATTTTGATTTATTTAAAAAAAAATCAGGTAAGAATTTCATTTTGGAAAGTAAAATGGTAACATTTACAACTTGACGCTTCCTAACCACTAAACATTGATCAATTTTGCACAAACCTTATATCTGTTCATTTATTATTGACAAAATATTTTTGAACTATGTCTTCCCATCATTCTACAGAGAAATAAAAACAATTTAAGAAGAGTCTAATGCTAAAGTTTTTTTTAAAGAAAAAGAAAGGCCAATTTATGGACGAACAAAGGAACATACACCTCTCTCTCTCTCTTTATATATAAAAGGATTTAATGTGTAAATGCCTCAAAAATGTCTAAATGCTTATGAGTGTTAAAAAAAACACACACATTTGATAGACGACTTATCTGCAGACAGAAATCACTATAAGTACTATAGTACACCTTGCTTCCTAATATGGTTGAATTTTCAAAAAAATGGAAACATAAGGTGTAAAGGCAATAATATTTTAGAGGATACTATCATACATGTTGAGATAGATTTTTAGAAAGAGCAAAGAATAATGCGAGAGCAAGACAAATAGTACACCTGAATTAAGAGTTTTGTTAATATTAGCTACTTTTCTTATGATTTTGGATGGAGAAAATGAATTATTGTTATAAAGCGGAGAACTTTTTACATTTAAAATAGCTTTATGCAAAGAAAATATTATCATTATATTTAAATCATATATATTTTTCTATTTATGTATTTTAAAATCAAATTACACAAAAGACAGGTAAGGATTATTGTTATAGAGACAGATGTTAGCACACACATACGAATTATGTAAGAATGAACAAAAAGGCAGAAAGATGGCATTCATTAACTGTTTTTCCTTTTCTGATCAATATACTTAGTTTTTTCTTTACATACATCCCTCTTTACATATATGTATCATATTACAACAAAATACATTCTCATAACGATTTGAACAATTTTCACATACTTCTAGGCTTTAAATCGATACTTGTCCCACCCTCCGGGACGTGCAAATTGTTCTGTCGGGCAGGTTAATACAGCTTATATATATCCTGTCCAAGCGGACAGGTGGTCTAAAATTCATGCAAATTTAGTTCGTTTTAACATGTGTCACAGTTGTATTATCGTATAATTATGGAATTCTGCTTTATTTTAAAAAATTTACATCGACAGCCACTATCTCCTGCTTAATATGCTAGTGCATGCGTAAAACACAGCACTTTTAAAACTTAAAAACATTAAAAAATCAATATAACGTCCTGTTTTTAATAATGTATATACAAATACCAGTTACTCATACGTATTCACATAAAAATTAGACTCTATGATAACAAAAAAGTTGTGCAAAATATAGTTTAACCGAATTACAGTCATAAGTACTTTTTGCCTCGATTACTTTATTAATACATAATTTAAAATTTTACAGTTGTTTAAAAGAAGAAAAAAAGAATTACCCAAGGGCTTGGATAATCATATGAATGGTTTTTCTGTTAATGCTACTAAGGTTGGATGAGGACGGGCAAAGTAATATATATTATGGAACTCAATTCCATAAATAATTAATTGTTTTCTTTTATTCCTATGTGTTGGATTTATATAAAATTAAGTTATTATAATTTTTTATTTTGGTTGATTCATATCTTTCAATGTTGAGTGATTTGTAGTTAACATAAAAGAAAAAAAACAAGAATTTTTATTTTCTATTAGGTGTATGTTTTTGTATATGACAAGTTATAAGTCATAAATACTATTTCACTTACAGACTGTAACTACATAGACGACGATTCAATCAGCCTTTACATTTGTTTGTTTATTGTTGACAATAACAAAAGAAACTAAGCATTTTAATGTTTAAGTAACTAGTTGCCTTGGTTAAACAAAAGCTATAAAGTAAACCAAGTGGTGTAACATAGACCACGTCATCAATGTTTGCAGAAAGTAGTGTTCTTAGTTAGATTTTTTTGCACGCTAGTATTGTTAAATATTGCTCTATATTAACTACTAATCAGCTTCGATCAATTCAGCCTTTTTACTGAATTAGCAAAGAATAAGTTACATATGACATAAAAGAAAAGAAAAAATGATATAGTGACGTCATCTGTGGCATTATAAAAAGAAACAGCTTAAGTATGGGGAAAAATCACAAGGACCATAAATCTACTCACGCTAATAGGCACATTTCACCACATTATTTTTTCTTTTAAGCTGCACTAATTTTTATATAAGAATAGTAGTGCAAAATTTGAGCACCACCATTTTAATTTTTTTTCATATTTACGGATTTTTGTACAAACCTGTTATATTTCCTTAAATATCTTCAAAATATGTACCGATACAGTACCTAAAATCAAATGAAATATAATGAAAAAAAAATATATAATACATAAAAAGATGTATCTGTAAAAAATACTTTTTTGTCGTCGTGATGTGAAATTGCAACACATTTGCACATAAATAGAATTGCACAATCAGTTTAATATCTCTTGAATGCATTAATCAATATATTTAAAGGTATAATTACAATATTTCAACATCATAAACTCACACACACACACTAGTGGTGTAACAGATTTCTAAAAATGAGCTTATGAAGATAATTTTTGTATATTGACAGTTGCTAATTTTTCTTAAATATTTTCATGAGACACCAACAAGTGTAAACTTTCGATCATTTGAAAATGACTTTTATCACATCAAATATATTGCCCTTGATAAATGTGGTAATAGATCATTTAAAAGATATTCAATATTTTCAAACTATGATTGTACATGTGTAGATGCGAGAGTGAATATTTCTTTCAATAGGTTTGAGTTTAAAGAGAAAATAGTTTTAAAATATAGATAATCTGATATATATATTTTGTTATTTAAATCAATCATTTCCATAGCGGAATAATAAAATGTTAGTTTGTAACACTGAAAGTTTGAAATAATCCAGATTCTGACAGTCCAGTATGTTCAAAGAATCAACTACACTTAAATTTTTGAGACAAATGTAAATAAATATATAGCGGGGACAAATTATGTTATATCTTGATTTATATTTCAGCTGTTAACAAACAAGGATATAGTTGAGGGAAGAACAGAGAAGATGGGAACTGGAATAGAGAATACAGACACAGTATCAACAAGTTAATAATAATTTTATTCCTCCTTTTGATATATTGTTTTGGGCAATCATCTACAAATCACAAAAATTATTAGGGTTAACATAGGATAGTCCAAACTTTTTCTTCAAATCAAGGGCATCCTTACGCAATCTCTTTTTGAAGCAGCTAAATTATTTTAACTAAGCTTTATATTAAAAAATAGGTTTTCCTCAGAATGCAAAAAAAGCTTGACGTCTCTTTGTATTTATTTATCTATGTTTCGGGATATTGAAGTTATATAGTTCGTTCTAAATGAGAAGGTGAAATACACATTAAAGAATATCCTGCCTCATTCAAAATATTATCTTTTTTTCAAAAATACCTTCAATTTAATCTTTTATCCTTAGCCAATAATCCAGATCCTGGACTACGGATGTGTATGTGAAATCCCCCTCCCTCTGATCAAAGTTATATTTCCAAATTTTTAATAAAGACATTTAAAAAGACAAGTATTATACTCAAAAAATTAAATTATGTTTTCAACTTTTTTAACATAAAACAACATAATAAAAATCTTTATATTTGTCTAAATGTCAGAAATGAAATTAAAAAACATTTGCCCAAAAATATGTTTAAAAAAATCAAATACATCAAAAATAAAGTTTGATTGAAAATTGTTTTATTGTAACTGGACATTTCCCGAATGAAGATTCTTTTTCACGGCCTTGTCAGTATCTGTTGATAGTTAGCCATTTTCTCATAACAGTAGATTTTTTTTTCACCATCCCTCAATTTTCCCCATGTTTTAAATTTAAAGTAAAATAGGTTACTTAGTGTAAAAAGGTTTTTTTTATTGGTAGGGTTGGGAAAAAATGAGCTACCTTGACAGTGCAAAAATAAGAGATGTAAAAAAATTGACAACTAACCTAAAACCTATTTTGTAAATTTTAGTAAGATTACAAATGATTATATCAACAACAAGATGTAAGCCTACTCTACAAATAAAGGTCAAAAATGTGATGGAACAGCCAATTCAAACAGTAATAGTAGAAGTAAATATAAACACTTCATATCAAGAGCTTTTGTTACTTACCAATTTATATATTTTTTTTACATTTATATTTTTGGGGGGAGGGGGGTTCTAATAATGAGTTTTTATGGGTATGTATGTATATAGCTATACCTACAAATAAAATACAAATACCTTTTATCTATTATCATTTTTTATAATGGGTTTTATTGTGAGGATATTTGTTAACCATATGGTTTTCATACATAGGTACATATCTTGTCTGTCAGTATAATAACAATATAGGATGTTTTTTTTTAAATGGGTCAGGATTATTTTTTTAATCTTATTCAAATAATAAATTATCTTCTACAAATTGCAATTAAAGTTAGTTAAAATTATCTTCCACAATTTTAGAAAAAAATTGAAACGACGTAGATGTCTCATGAAATAAATTAATGTCCCTAGGCAAGGATGTCAATTTTTTTTTTTTTTTCAAAATTGACCAAATAATAAATATGAGAGTTCAAAACACACTTAAATATATATTTAGTAACAAATATTAAGCAATAACACGTTTAGACGGATTTCAATAGTACTTTTGTTGTAACTTTTGAAGAGTTCTAAATAAAGTAAAATAAGTTATCATTAACGAATATGCAGTAATAAATCGTTTTGGCCGAATTTAAACATTCCAGTATAGTTAAATAGTTACCTTTATAAATCATATAACTAATTTTAAGGAATAATTTGAAAAATCTGATTTACACAATTATGTATGTACTGTTTTCATATTATAATCCAAGCATATTTTTAAGAAAGTTTAACTTTAATACATTTTTAGTAATAAAATCCATCCGTCAAACACATTCAAACAGAATGAAAGATTTGTTTGTAGCACTATTAGTCTCAAAATGTACGGAATATCTGGTGGAGTAAAACATAAGAACTGTTGAAATACGATTTTTTCTTCGCATCATAGTAAATTCCAGCAATCGAAATTGTACAACAAATTAAGCTTATTTTTGTAGCAAAATCAGGATTCTAAAAGTTTCTTGATAGTGAATTTCTTCTATCTATAATATTAATTTTATTATACCTTTATCTACTATATACAATGGAATTTAATTATTCGGCTTATTGATAATTTTATTAATTTAAAAAAAAATTATAATTCAAATCCTTTATTTTTCAACAGCTGCAACAGTCTCTAGGTACATAGACAATTGAATATTTGACAAGTGGTCTTCAAATGCAATTTAGTAAAAAAAAATATTGAGTAGTAAATCATTAAATATATTTAAACAATAGCTGACATATGCGAACCAGCTTAGAGTAATTGAACCCCAAACCAAATTGCTGTAATTTTTTTATGTATAACACTATTTTGGTGAGTTTTTTTGCTTATACAAAAAACAAATTATCGAACTTACTTCCAAATACATAAATACATAGGTCAAAGATTAATAATAAAATGTTTTGTAAATGCTGCATTTGTCAAACAAGTGTCTAATCCTGAGCAATCAAGAAGCAATTTATATGTGCACACATACTTTATTTCTTTTTCTATCTGCCAAAAACTACAACAACAACATTCGACAACAAAGAGATTTATGAACCTATTACTGTACATATAAATTTAACTAGGGAAAAAATAGAGAAATAAATTATTCCTTTGCAATTTTCCTTTTTCTCAAACATTTTTAATGTAGGCATGTACATACTATGTTTATTTTTATGCGTTAATTAAAGGCAAACCCTAACTTTTTTTAATTATACGCTTATTTCATTCAAATACGTAAATATATTTTTTAATATACATGCGTGTGTTTGTATTTCTGTGTCGTTCAAAAAATTAATATTATCATGATGGATTTTAATGATTAATTGGCAAATGTTGCATTTGCTTGTGATGAATGCATGAGTTGTTGTTTGGGTACTTATTTACGGAGTGGGGATCCAAAACTGGTAGTAGCATTTAATAAAGATTTTATTCCTCTTGTTTTAATTACGATGTTCCACTATACAAGCAAGCGGAAGCTTTAACAAAAATAAACACGTTATCTTTTGTCCCATGCCTCTCAGTGTAAAAATGGAGGAGTAACAATAAAAAAGAAAACTAGAAAACAAAATCTCTTCTAGGCTAGTGTCAGTGCCAAGAAGGCTGCATAGGCCGTTGGCATCTTCAATCGGACTAGATACATACAACATCAATAAAGTCATTACATTCCCATATAGGCAAGAAGAACGCACACATAGACTGAAGCAATATGACAGACTTCTGGCCTGCCTCAATGCAGTTCTCATCCAGCCTTGAACTTAACCTCCTAGACTTAGAGTTTGAGGCTTCTTGGAGGAAAATATCTACCACACCTCGTATCCAAATTTGGATTTGTTCCAAGCTGCTCTCATGACAGTGTGGTACGCCATGGACACGGCCTACATCGTCAAGAGCTGTTGTCAATCTGTTGGCGGAAGTGTCGAAGCTGTTACTGCATGCAAAGGAGGACATATGTAATAAAAAATATAGCTAAATACATTGTTAAAACAAATCACAAATTTGTTTTTGAGTTTTTTCTTCTCTATTTCATAAAAAAACACTTGTCTTAATTTAGTCATTCTACTACAAGTTTTGTGTCCCCTGAAGTATTCAGTAAAGACAATCGGAGGCTTGTTAAAGTATAGGTAATTCAGGCTTTGGAACTGGTACAAAACTCTCAAAGTTAACTTATATCGTTTGAATGTAATTTTGTTTATGAGCTCATTTTTCGAATTTGTTGTTTCGCCTGCAAAATCCATTTCCCTTGTTTGGACATTTATTAAAAAATTAGAATCTTTGGACATTCCCCTCTAAGGGACTTCTCAAAAGAGCATAAAATGTCAACAACCAACTTTGATAGTCTTTGCATCATTTTCGAGCAAGTGCTGTTTTCATATTCGTCGTTAAGGTATATAATTAATAAGATTATTTAAAATGTTTTGTTGGAAGCTTACATTACAAAATTTAACTAAGTATTATTCCTAAAAAATTGGATAGCAAGAGTTTATGATATATAAAGTATTGATGTGGCAAACATATACTATACACAAGAGATCATAAGAATATTTCAGTGGATAAACACTCAAAAAGAAAAAAAAATGAAAGTACTAAATACCTAAATATGTTTTTTTGTCCATTGTAATTAATTCAGTATTGTAAGGAGGTGTAAGAATGCAAAATAAATCTCTCAAGACTTTGTTGAATGTGTTTTACATTTTTTTAATTATACAATTAAATATGATATATTAAATTCTATAATTAATTAAAAATGTAATATGTTTGTATTTGTATTGCAGTGTAATGAAAATATAAATATTTTTTACAATATATCTGCAATGCTCTAAAACAATATTTAATATCTCTTATTTAGCTTAATAAAAAATTGACAGTTGTAATGATTGTTTTTAAAACTGAAAAAAATGGGTCAGATACAACATTTGATGCGTACATTTAACAAAAAAAAATAGATTGTAACTTTTTTACAGGACTGAATTTTTTTACTGTTATTAGTATTTTCAATACTGATTGATTGAATTCAAATTAACTTTTGTTATGATGCTAACAATAATGTACTGGTATTTTTCACTTTGATGTTCAGTAAGAGTACCCTAATACAAGTATTAGGGTACTCATCTCTAATACAAATTTACATATATATATATATATAAATGTATATTTTGGTACCTATGTATAAGTTTTAAAGAGATAAAAGTGACAAGGAACGTACAAAATTGGTGTTCAAATAAAGTTTAATCATTTGAAAAAAATTCATTCTTCGTGAAAGATTATTTCTTTGTGTTACATCATTTGCAAAGCATAAATCATGAAAACTTTAAGTTGAGTGATTTTTCAATATGTTTTTAACACTTAATTTATTGAATTATATAAATAAATGAAGCTAAAAAATATTAAATAAAAAAAGTTGGATTTTCAGTTGGTGAAAACCCCAATAAATCCCAGGAGAGAATCCCTAGTTTGTATGTCTACAGGAAAGTATCTCTGCCTAATTTTACACAATAAACATTAAGTTGCCACACAAATAAATTGAAAAATATACCCCCTTAAAAATCAACACATTAATCCTTGAACAAAAAAAAAAAAAAAAAATAAGGACAATACTCTGTTAATTAAAAAATGAGTGCAAATGTGAAAAATATATAGACTCAACAAACATCATTTTAGCTTTGCTTATAAATATTTATCATAATGTATTGATGTAGATATATATTTTTCTAATGTGTGTACACATTTTGGGTATCTCAAAAGACCCATGAATAAACATATATCTCATTCAAAATGTGATGTATGTTTATACATACATACATGAGTCATCACTAGGGATATGTTCATACCATAGAAAGAAAAACTATAAATTGTTTAATCAATTTTCTTGACCGGAGTCATAATATACTTCAGCTCCTCCATACATAAATCTGGAGCTGTAAATATTAAGCTCTGTCTGCTTGTAAAAAATTAAACAAAGAAAGACATTAAAACTCTAATAACTTAAAGAATATTTGGAAGAAGAGCAGGATAGCAGTCATGACGTTGTATTAGATCAGCTGCAAGCAGCAATGAGTGGAAGGAAATAAACACAAATCCTACTCCGTATCTTGAAAGGACCAAATCTGGAATTATTCTGTTTTCAATCCTCAATTCCACTTTACAGAGACCAATTACTTAAATATATTTCTACAGTTGTTAATCGTTTGCATTTTTTTGACGTAAAAAAAAGGAACCAAAATTAATATGAAAAGCCTGACATTTTGAACAATGTCTGGTAGAAGAAAAGCCAACGTGTCATGATGTCTTATTGGATGAGCTACAACCAACTATGAGAGCAAGGAAATGAACACAAATCCCACTCTGTATCGAAAAAGATCCTATGAGGAATTACTCCATTGGCAATCTTCAATTCCACTCTAAGGACACCATCTGCTTAAATATATATTTACAGATGTAAATCGTATGCATTTTTTTTAACGTAAAAAACAAAACTGAAAATTAAAATGGTAAGCCTGAATTTTGAACAATGTCTGGAATATAAAAAAACAACCAGGATTATTGGATAAGCGTCAAGCAACTATGACAGCAAGGAAATAAACACAAATCCTCTTCTTTATCATCAGTCATATATATATAGGCAAGAATGATAACAGGGTCGATCCTCAATTCTACTTTGTAGTCCAACAAGGACTTACATTATAACTCCTCTAAAAATCTTTAGTCTTACTCTTTTCGTCTTGAATAAGTACAAGTTTCTTCATACACAGATGTTCTATCCTAAACAATGAAAGTAGATTTCAAAAATAAAAAAACTGCTCGTATTGGCAACTACTAAAACTTCCAAATATCTCAACATGCATCGCTTGATAAGTCAAAGGGGTTTAATTAAGCACACTTTATGGCGTGTTTTGTCATATATATAATTATAGTTTAGGAAAACTTAAAATTTTGTTTTTTTCGTTTATGAAAGTCCAGATTTCGAGTGGAAAAAATGCTTTTTTGTTTGTTTGCTAGGCATGTAATGTATTCTTTTCTACAAAACTCAATAAGTTGAATTATTGTATATTGTAATAATTATTTTTGTAATAAATGTCCTTGTCGACTCGTAGGTGGCAAAATTTGTAAATTAACTAATCACTTGGTTGTCCTCTATCACTTTCCTATCTTAGTTTTGGTTCTAAATTTGACCCTTTTCAATTTGACTTTTTTCATCAAACATATGCAAACTGATAGTATTTCCCATTTTCCTGCTTTCAAACTAACTACTTATACAATTAACTTTGATTTTAGACCTTTACTTGGACATTAATCAATTATGCCTAGGGATCAACTAATTTGATGATCAATTGCAAATAAGGAAATGTTTTTTGTATTTTTCTTTTTTTCACACAAAAAATATCATAATCCTTACTCATATCAAAAGAAAATAACTTATTTTTCCATTGAAATAAATGGTGCAAACACCATATAAAAGTTTTATTTTTACGAGAAAAATCGTTTGTCAGTCGTAAGTGGATGTAATAAAATGAATCACTGTGTGTGCTTTGAGATTACATATTAACTCTTTAAATCCAAAGGAATCGTTCTTGTTATGATTCATATATACATATGTATATGGACGTTTATACAATAAACTCCCGTATGTTTATTGTTGTATATTGTAAGCATTTTCGGTAAATAAAAAAAGACCAGGCAGTGTGAAAAGTCATTGGAAGAAGAGTAATTTAACTGTCATGACTTTTTATTAGATTTGCTAAAAGGAATTATGATACAAAAATGTGTATTTATATGACAGAAAAGAACACACAAAGAAGAAAAATATATACTTTTTTGTTTGGAAAAAAAGTATTATTAAATATTTTCGTAGCTCTGACAATTTGAAAAATATTTTAGTGAAGAGCAGCTTAGTTGTCAATAGGTTTTATTAAATACGGAGCTCTGAAGGAAAAGAAAAAAGTATTTATCACACTTTAAATCTAGCTATGGCATCGGCAGGAATGACCCCGATATCCACTCTCAATTCTACTCTGAATCCAACAAGGACGTATTTACATATAAACAGTCATGATAATCTGGAGCATTTTGAGTATGTTTAAAAAAAAAAGAAATTAAATATTAACATGGTAACCCTGACAATTTGTAGAATGTTTTTGAGTAGAGCAGAATAACTGTCATCTTGTTTTATTATATCAGATAGAATCAGCTCTAACGAGGTGGGGTGGGAGAGTGAAATGAACAGGGATATATGCAAGAAATACTCCCCTGTAGATCATCAATTCAATGAGGACTTAGAATCATAATTTGGCATCAAATCTTTCAGTTTACTCTCCGTTTTTTATAAGCAAACACAAATGTTCAATCACGTATTGAATATAATTAAATATAGTAGAACATGAAGTTTATTCCTGAAGTAAAAATAATAATGACAACAGCTTAGGAAAAGACAATTCCCTCTGAAAGGAACAAAGGAGCTAAAAGATACAACAGTTTTCATCACTACTTACACTTCTTAAATGTTACTTTCTGTCGTTCATGAACACAAAATTTTATACATTAGATGGGTTATTTTCAAAAATGAATGCATACTGATAAGAGGTGTAGAAAATATGACCTGAAAGTATGATAAATATTTAAAAAAGAACGTGTTAATCCTGACAATTTGAATAATATTTGAACAAAGATCAGCTTAACTGGGATGACGTTTGATTAGATTATCTGCAAACAGTTATGCGGTAATGGAAATACAAAGTTCCTGTTCTAATCTAGCAATGAAACAGGCAAGAAATATTTATCTGATGGCCATCCTTAATTATAGTCTTTGCGTAGAATAGGAACTTAACTCCCCAACAAAAACTCAAGCTTTCTCTCTGTCATTCATAAACATGCACATACACTCTTAGTCTTATTTATACTTCGATGTTCTCTCCTCTAAAATGAAAGAATAATGATTACAGCTTTAGAAAATAAGAAACACTGTTTAAAGTGGCAACAACAGCCAAAACACACACTAATAAATGGTTATGATTTACAACTCTACGTATGTCTAAATAATTAAAAATATTTAATGTTGTCTTCACTTATCTACAAACGTACATATCAGATTATATTGATTAATATACTCCGAAAAGGAACACAAATAAATAAATAAATTAGAAATGGATATACACACATGATAACTTATTGATATTGTTGCTAATCTAATCAAAAGTATTATTTCTTTTCAACTTTTTAAGAAAAGATTCACTATTTATTATATACCAAAGTATCATGTTTCTCTCCCTTTATATATTGTAGTTAGTTTATAGCAAATATAGAACAGGACGTATAAAGCCCTTTGTAAATTATTATTAACTTACACTTATCAACATATGAAACAAAGTCACTTAAAAGTTTGTCAAAAATTTCATGTATTGTATTGTTCAAATAATTTCTGAAATATAACTCAATAATTACTTTTGAATAAATACCAAAACAATGAGCAATTGATTCATTTGACGCTTGTTTCATCGTATACTTGTAAATATTCGAAATGGCGTCCATTCACCTATATACACATAGATGAGGTCATATTTTTTTATATTTTCTCAAAGGACTAGAAAATTGAAAGATGACAAGTACAGGTTGACTCATGAAATTTAACGATTATTGCGTTTGAATTTTATAACACGATATTGTGTGGGGATTACGCTTTTATGTATGCGACTTGTCGCCATAAAAGTATGTTTGTATAAAAAAAGGAACTTAAAATGGATTTGCATTTATATATGATATTACAAGTTGCAAGTAAAAAATAATATGTATGGTATGAAATTAGGAATTGTTATACTACAATGATGTATTTTGGAAACAATCTAATGTAGTTGCTATTTGTGTTAGATTCAAGGTTTACTTGCAAACGAAACGAAAACTATATTTACTTAAGTCTACAACTTCATGAAATAAGTCAAACTAGCCTAAATATTTTTATGAAAAATATAACTTTACATTATTACAAATAACCAAAATAAATTTAAACATTCGAGTAACGATTAGTCAAATTTCTAGTACCAGGTGGTCCATTGAAATCGAAATACTTACAAATTAAATAATCAATTAAGGTTTAATGATTGAAACTAATTCATATTTGTTCAAAAGTTATGGTCGATTTGGCATTTTTAACAATTTGTGTGATCTTTCAAAATGTAAAAGGCATTTACTGTGATTTGGCTAGTATTACACAAAATCTCCATGCCTCAATTTTTTACAATGCCAATTTTAATTGATACTACTGGAAGATCCTTTTGAACCGGATAAAAAGATATTATTTCAAAAACAAGTTAGTATAGTTAACTGACTACTTTATACTTAGATGTTTTCCTTCAAAAATGTTATAATATTAGCATTGATTGATGAAAAATACTGTTAAGGATACTATGATCATATTGACCAAAGGGAGTAGTGACGCGAATTTAATTGAAAAACGATTTAGTTTCAGTCTAATACAAACAAAGGTTTACCCGGCGTTGCTCGGGCCAAGGAATGAAAGGGAAATTCATTGAAAATAGTCTAATTAATTAAAAAAATTATTCTGAAAATACTTCTACATACTACATATACTAATAGTTATAACATGAATGTTTCGTTGTTATCGAAAAAGATACTGATCATTCTAATTCTTATTCACAATATATCTTCATAGTACTTCCTTTCAGGTATTTCAGGTCACCATTAATTTTATTAGTCAAATTTATTTGCAAACAAATTTCTACAAACTTAGTTTTTTTACTGATACGATATTTCATTTCAAAATCCTTTTTTTTGCACCTTAAATAAACAAAATTGCAATTTTCATCGATTTATTTTTTCCCCATAACTTTTATGATTTTGAATAAATTTAGAAAACGTAGTTATTCGTATGTTTGTTTATTTGAATCGTCAATCACTTTTTGTATTATAACTCAACCCCCTCTATATTCTCCTTGAGCTGCAAAAAAAACCGGTTTTTGTTGTTTTGGGTATAGGATAAGCCCCCCTTAAATGACACCTCAAAAATTGACACCACGGTCAGGTTAAAAAGAAGGACCCATACAAAATTTCAGTCTCCTAGGTCCAACAGCATAAAAAACATACACACTTACACAAACTCTCTTTAATACATATATACAGAGCCCTATTATTTAGGAGGTATTTCAGTGTTTTTAGACATACTTAGACTGTTATTTCGGTCGATACCACCGTCCAAGACCTAGGACCATAATTGAAGAAATTGAACGTATATTAAATGAGCACCAACTGTCCAAGCACAGGTATGATTTACAATATACATTATAGTCGAGGTGGTGGCTATTTGACATATAAAACTGCTTGTCATGAGTATCTACAAATACAATTATGTTTATTGATGTATGCTAAAAAAATACAGTGGTTAGTGTTCTTTTTTCTCATTCACTTTATCTGCAAAAAAAAATGTATCACGATTCAAATCACGCAATAAATGTTTATGAATATATATATTATGCATGGATATACTATATGTATATTGTATACTTATACAGACGTTATTTCCTTCCTTCTTTGCATTAGATGGTGCATTTCATTTATTATGAATTTTCATTTTCATTTTTTATAATTTATTTATGTACAGTAAGGTGTACTGTAATGACAAACGATCGGAATTGAGTGCCACAGGATATTTTTAATTTTAGATTCAATCTTTACAAAAAATAAATAAATTTTAAACGTCCGAAATAAATGTATGTCACGGATTAGTTTGGATTTGGATATCTGTAAAATATTTAAAAAAATGAATAAATAAACATCATAAGGATTTTTTTTTCAGCATAAATTAACCCTGGAAGTATATTGTATAAATACATATTATACATTAGATATCAAAAAGCAATATTTTAGAATTAAAAATAAAGAATCAAATTAAAATAACTCCGTGTAATACGCGGTACTATAAGATTATAAGGATTTACTGGCAATATCTGTAAAACTAAAATACTCATTAATTGAGAAACATTTGAGAATTTTTTAAAATTAATGTTGATTGATATATATCTGAGCTATAATACATAACTTTAAAAATTCCTGTATCTTGATTCAAACTCAATAAATTTTAAGAGACAACATATAAAAAATATTGTTTTTTTAATATTAAATTTCAGAATTTCAAATCTAAATGCGTTCATGAAGGAACTTTTTCAGGATTTTTGATGGCTATTTTCTTGTTAAACTAAAACTATGCAGACGTACCTGTAAATACCTGTCAATGGCATTTTACGATTTAGTGTGTTTAAAAATTTTTTGAACGAAAAATCATCAAAAGTATCAAAATAACTATGCAACTACAAAATATCGTGTATCGGTATTGTGACAACATTACGTATCTTGGTATAACAAAACTATCTCTATTAGTAATAAACTATAATCCTATAAAATATCTAATAAATACAAGCTTAATATACTGCTACCCACGTTGTATGTGGTCCGTCAGCACAAAAGTAAGGCAGGATTAATTTTTTTTAAGTGAGTGAGAATTACACATGTGGTTACTTAACACAATACCAATTTTGTACAAAAGTAAAAATAAAAAGAAAGATATATTTTTAAAGATTACATAATATATGCGTATATCCAAACATTTTATAGAAATATGTCGGTAAATTTTTGCCTTTGGATTACCGTATTGGGGATGATTAGCGATACTCAAAAAGATTGAATATATTGTAAAGCATTCATTTAATTTATAAAACTTTTTTTTTTATCCAATATGGTCTTTCAACTTAAATCTAGGAATTTATAATTCAGACATAGTGAGGATATATTTTTGCTTCTCTAAATGTAATTTGCAGTGCCTCCAAAGAATTAATCAGAATAATAATTTTTGATAGAATTGAACGTTAATTTGTAGAAAAATGCAAATGTAATCAATACTCAATTTTAAGAAAAATCTTTTTTACTTGCTTTTTTATTGATGAGCCATTTAAAAAAACAAAAAAACAATTATCACACTATGAATTAATCTTTCTTTTAAAGAATATGTGGTTTGTCAACACAAACAAAAATAATTTTTGTATGAATGAGTCTGGATAAGGTGCATTTACATTATTCAATTACATGATTATTGCTGTTTTTCATTTATTTTAATCAAAGATTACGATTTATCCTTCAAAAACTCCACAAAATGTACTGATAGGCTGCAAAAAATATAACAATAAAGCAAAATAGTAGTATATATTGTAGATATTTGAAAGGCCGTATCAGAGCCACATAAAATCTCATAAATCAAATGAAGGTTCTTAATTCAGTTCTGAGTGTCGAATCTTTTTTCATATTGGGTCAAATTATAAATAGAAGTATATGGAGAATTGTAAATTGCACTTTCAGTATGTAAAAAAACAAAACAATGACACGTTAACCCTACAAATTTGAAGACCTATTGAGAGTAGAGCTATTTAGTTATCATGATGTTTTATTAGATTAGGTAAAAGTAGCTATAACATGAATGATATAAATACAACTCAAATCAAAGACAAGAGTTACCCCTTTTATGACTTTTAACTCTACTTTAAGTACAAAAGGGACTTACACTTAGTTCCTCAGCAAATTCTCAATAATACTTGGTTACAATTTATATTTAGATGTTATCTCCTCAAGATTGAAAGAAAAATGATAACAACTACAGAAAGTAAAATAATACTGTTTAATACTCATAAAATTTTTAATGATATATTGTAGATAGAAATTTTGTATATTTAAGCTTTTTATTAGACATAAAAAGCTATATCAAAACAATAACCCATTCTTTTCTTTAAAAAAATGTAAAATTTGAAAACTTTAAGACTGTTGAGCTACGTATAAATATTTTTCAAAAAAGTTGAAAGTGAGCCAATGATGTTTACAGAATAAGATAAAATTTTTGAGACCCTATTGACCTCATATTTCGAACATTTAAAAAATAGGTACTTATATAGGTACTAAAAATTTTACAAAAAAATGATCCTGTTTATTTATGTCCTATCCCTGAGAAAATACTAATTAAATATTATTTAGTCTAGATCACTGGTTGGCAATTGGTGTTTTATAGAAAACTTGTGATGGAAATTGTTCATAAATATGAGTAAACTATTAATTTATGTATATGATGCAACTTCTAGAAAAAAATGTATTTCTTAGTCAATGATTACGAAATTAATTTATGGTTTTTTTAGTATTTTTTTAAATTTGGCAATACTATTGTAACTGGCACCGTTTCAGTCTTGTCAATAAAACGTTGGGCTTTGCAATTTAAATTACAATATACCTCTTTCAAACCAAATCAGTAATTTTCACTTGTTTTCATAAAGATTTTTTTTCAAATTTTTATACTCTAAATACATTTATTTAGCCTATCTATGGAAATAAACATATATATATCAGTTTCGTAAATATATTATTAGTTGAAAAATTATTCTTTTAATAAAAAAAAACAATCTTAAAGGCTTTACAAAAACAATATCTATTGATATTTCTATTATTGATGTCAAAATTATAGAACTGATAATCTCATAACGGACCCAAAATATCTTATTAAAATATTATATCGTTTATAAGTGTTAATGAAATACAAAAATAAATAGGAGATGTATTATTTCTTAATTTTGCATTCATTTTAGCGCTCTAACCATACATTTATAATACTTTTACTACCATTCAAATTCAATACCATTCAGTATGTCCCCGGAATGTTGATATATTCTACATTTTATCTCTTAGTAGTTGTTAAATATGATACTCAAGGTATCAGTGAAGAAAATTGAGAAGAATTTTCCATTATATATTATACCTGTGAAATTATAATCTAAAAAAGTAAATGGATGAAATATTTTTCATCCTGTTAAAGATTGTATATTTATAAATTTTTATTCAACAAGACATGTTGTATATAAAATAACACACATCTAATCTTATTTGTAACATTTATGATTGGGATGGTTAAATAATAGTAATTTATGAAAATACATAAATTGAAATCTTTATAATCAATTCCATATTTTCTTTGTGACTCAGAAATTAAAGAAATAACAGAAAAAAATGGATAGAGAATGTAAATGATAAATTAAGAATTTTGATCGAAGGCATAGAAAAATTGATAAACTAAAGATTCACATTAAGGGCATAAAAAAATATGATTAACACAAGATATTACACGGATTAAAAAACCCAAAAGAAAAATACATATATCTTTAACGTTGGAAGCACTAAATTCCTTTCCAAAATTATATAACTTACACAATGAAAATCACTGTAAGTTAAGTACATATTTTATTCATATTCGAAAACCTGTATATCTGCATGTAACTGCAATTAAATTTCATATGATCAAAATTCTTCAGTTGTCGAAGCTAAACATTTTTTTTTGTTAAATTATTCCCCTTTTTAGTCGAATAGGGTCCTGGTGGAAATAACACTAAAAAAAATTATTCTAACACATATATCATTTACATTACTGTTAATATAATATAATATGAATGGCTAGGAGTAATTGCGTTACATTAGCATAAATAAATATTTTGGCTTAAAATTAAACTTTTTCTTGAAGACCTACATCTAAAACGATCAACATTTCTAAAAATGAGCACAAAATTATATAAAACAATCACACCCTTAATATTTCTAAAATAGTAATTCAAAAAAGTTTAAATCATGGTTCATAGAAATTAGATAATGGAAAAATCAACAAAATTTCAAAAAAGAATTAGTTTTTTTTATTTATAAAATCCTAGATAAAGAGCCAATAGAAGTACTGTTTTTTGTCATTTTATATTTTCCACAAATGATATAATTCAAGAATGAATAGACGATAAGTAGGGAAAACATTTTTTGGGGTGCAAAAAGAGAAGCCGGGTCGATAATTTTGGTAGTATTGAATAAATACTATCGTTCACATCAGCTACATGTTTTATGATTTTGGGAAAAAAATAATTACTACTATAAAGAAGATAACATTTTACATCTAAATTGCCAATATTGAAAGGGAAAATATTTTATATCCCCCTTCCCCTCCCCCAATACTAAAGTTAAGCAGAAATTATTTTTTTAGAGAAAAATAGATTTTAACATCACGACAATCTAGTAAATATTGATCAAAAAAGAAAAAAAGAGTACATACACTAACTGTTTTTTATTTTTGAATCTGTAAACGTTGTTTTTTCTCTTCAAAAATCCCGTCTGTAGTTATAAGTAGATTTTTTTTACATTGCTACAAATTAATAATCTGTCGAAAATAGAGGATTTAACAATATGGATAGTTATAGCTATAAGTAAATAGAACACATTGAGAGAGAGAGATGGATTACATAAAATAATCTATTGTTAGTGGATTATTAATTGATATGCTTTGAATTTATCAATCGATCCTTAGAATATGTTCTCACCTCTCAAAGAAGAAAAAAATTCTAACTTATAAAAAATAGGTATAACTTATACTAATCCTTAAATACCTGGAGGAACATTTCCTTTGATAACAACATTAATTTATTTATTTTGTACTTTTATTATTTATTATTATTAAAGCCTTTCCTTTAATAAATTGTGTTATTGGTAGATAGGTAGTTAATATTAGTGTGTCATCATCATTATTCAATATTACATATATTGTTGAAAATTTTTGCTCATGTATGTTGCATCAATCATATTTCAAGCCATCCTTTTTTAAAAGGGAAGTAAATATTATATTAAAGGTTACAAAAATATCATAAGACAAATAATATAATCGATTTTACATATTTAAACGCCTATATCGGAGCCTCATATATCAAACAAATACTCTAAAACAAGACTGAGTCTTTAATATTTTTTTCAAGATGGGTCAAGTTAGATATAAAAGTATAATTATGATTCTAAATTGTAAGTACCTTTAATATGAAAAAAAAACCCTCAAAATTAACACTGTAAGCATGATAATTTGAAAAATATTGCTGTAATTACCTTTCGTTAACCCATTACAAGCGATATGATAATTAATTAACTATTAGATTGAAGTAGAATTTTTTAAATATACACGAACATTTATATTTTAGTTTTTGTTTATCTGTTGTCCAGAATACTTAACTTAATTTTATATAAAGAAATAATGTAGAATATTTACTGGGCCGCATTACTCAAGTTCGAATCGAGAGAGTTGTTCAATTCAAAACTATAATTGTGAGACAAAGGTAAAATAAAACTGTTTCAGTGATCATTGATGCTGCTCAAGCTCAATATTTAATAATTTCCATTCATTTTTTTATTATTATTATTTCATTTTTAATGTAGATGGTTAAAATTGTTACTTCTTACCACTTGGATAAAAATAGTGACTTATAATTATATATTATTTTTATAAGAAATATCTTACTGAAAGCAATTTTTTAAAGACAATTTCAAAGATATTCTATTTTTTAAAGACAATTTCAAAGATATTCTATTTTTTAAAGCAATATGGTAGAATAAAGTTAAAAAAAAGTGACTTAGTTTGCTATTTTTTGATATTGTTTCTAAAAATAACAAGTAAACACAAGTCCCACTCCATACAAAGCAAGTACATAGGCAAGAATTACTCTAATGTCGAACCTGAATTATATTCCGAGTTCAATAACTACATAGAATTATAATTCCCTTATAAATTTTCAACATTACTCTCAGTTATACCTATGGGGACACATTATACGAAACACTTTAAGAAATAAAAAAACCAATTTTCAATTTGACAACAACAACAACATAACTTGCACTGTAAAAAATGCTTAGGATTTACAACTCTATAAAAATAGTTATCAATTCGTTAGAATTTATAACTTTATAATTTTCAATATGTAAAAAAGTTGATATCGTAACGAAGGATGAACCAATTAATCAGTAATCAGTAAAATGCTCTTCATTAATCGGTAATTGGTAAATGCTTTTAACTAATTGATTTAAGTACTATTGTTTTAGACCCTTTACTATTAACGTTATGTATTAACATAATAATAAAAATTGTGATTAATTTTATTTGATTGAGAGTTTCAAATTCTTGCACACTTAAAGAATGATTAGTATTTACAATTATTGTGATTATTACTCAAACAACACATAAGAAAATACAAAAGATGAACGTCATTGATTTAATTTATCAGATTTGGATGGTTGGGAAAATGGCCTATACAGCGTATATACTGATGTCACAATGTCATTGAAGGGAAAACTATTCTTGAGAATGTAGAGTTTCGTATTTATGCAATTGAATTGTTAAATTTCGAAATATATTATGAAGAAACTTCATCGAATAGATTTAAGTTTAAAGTTTGTATTGAATACTGATTGATGTCAATAATAAACGTATTCTAAATATATTTTTTATAATGCTCAGTTTATTGGTCAGAGTGAGTTGCACTAATTAAGTATAAGTTAACATTATAGTATGTTATTTACTCCATATGACCAAGAATCTGGTGTCAAATCCATATATATAAAGTATATTTCTTTCTCTAAGAAGAACCCGTGCGCAAACCAATGTATATTGAGTTGAAGAAAATAATTTCTCCGGAGCGTATTGTCCATTAGCAACGTCCATTCGACTTGAAGCATTTAATTTGTATTAAATCATTAAAATATTTAAAATCTATTGGTAAAAGCTAATCTTTTTTAAATTTTATATCATAAATGCAAAACGTATATTAAGTTGTTAGGTAGATCTTCCATCTTCAGTAAATTAAATATATCTTTCATGTTCGACAACAGAGTCTTAATGTTTGTAGTTTCTATTCAAGTCGTTATTTTTATTTTATCTCTTAAACTATCCAAAAATTTAAAAAATAAAATGACCAAAATCACTTAATTCTTCCCAAACATGGAATTATTATTCAATAACTGTTGAAAACTTAATAAGAGAGTATTCAAATGCAATCAATTAACAATTATAATTCACTATTTCCCCATATCAAAATGTAGTGAGTATTTTCTTCTAATTATGTTTTTATGTATGTATTTTCCAAAATGGCCAACTTTCAGAGTAATGACGTCATGGTAAAAGGTTTCATTGTATTAAAAAAAAAGATAGTTACTCACACATGGAGTTACATCTAGCAAAGTCTCCCTTTGTTAACTATAATATGGCAACAGATTTAGATAACTGTTATATAAATATTTCGATAAACTCTCTCTCTCTATCAATTTCTTTATGTTGTTGAGTCATTAAACTAATTTATAAGGTACTATTTTTTTTCAATAACAAAGTTACTTTTCCAACTAACAACATTATCAAATGGTTCTTTATTAATTTTCAAGTTTATTTTCATATTTTTATTATTATTCGGTCGTTAACAACAATTCAAGTTTTCTTTAGTTCTACAAATAAACGTTTCTAAACTATAATAAGACTTATGAGCTACACAAATTATCTAACAAATTTGACTACGAAGTTCGTAGTTGACCAAAATATGCCTATGAAATACGAGGGTTGTTTGGAAAGTATATGCAAAGCCCGAGCTACTAGCAAATATTGATGTTATGTTTAGTTAGTAGCATCTCTTAGAAGAACACACACAAATTTTCAGCCAGATCGATTTATTTTTTTTAAGTTGGCATTCGTTTAGATTCGTTTGTTTTTCAAAAAGTGTACCACAAAGAATTTCGTTTGTTCATTAAACATTACTTTATCTATGTCAAAACTCCTAAGGAGATTAAAAATAAGCTTGATAAACATTATCGGGAATATGCACCTTTGATTAGAACCGTTTAAATAGGTTTTCAAAACTTTCATAGTGTCCATATGGGCACAAGTGACGCTAAACTCTCTATATACTCTCTTGCAATTACTATTACAGAAATAATTTATAAAATCTATTATATGGTGATTCATGACAGAAGAGTTAATGTGCGTGAGATTGCTAGTGCTGTGGGAATCTCGAGTTGGAGCCCTATGTCCATTTTATTTTGCGACCACAAATGCAGTGGTGTGATCTGGTACACTGTCATGATGGAAAACGACTTTTTTGTGGGCCAATGGTGGCCGTTTTTCTTGCAGCTCGGTTCTCGAACGGTTCAATAATAATGAATAATATGTACCTGTAATAGTTTTACCCTTTCCCAGATTGTCGATGGGGGTTATACCGAAAGATAGTCCCCAAAATCTTCCTGGCTGATTCTTCGATTAAATCGAATACCAAACAGAAAAAAAGAGATTGATTGGGCTGAAAGTTAGTGTGTGTTCTTGTTATGAAACCAAAGTATTCAGAAATTGTTTCTGAGAATAACAGTACTAACTCGAGATTCATTATTTTATACAATTAAATATTAATATTTATTATTATGACTAACTGAGATCTGAGGAAGGGAGGGGGCGGGAAATTTGTATTTTGACTCGAGTCAAATTTAAGTGTCATTAAACTACTTCTAATGTTTGCTGATTCTGGCCGATTTAATTGACCTGGACTCGAGCTAAAATACTCTCAACTTTCCTCAAGCTATGTTTCTTATAACCCATTCCACCCTATTTTGTAAAATAAGTACATGGCCTATAATTGCATTTGGATAAAGTATGAGATAGAACGCGTACAATTTTTATATTTCTATATTTTATACATTTCTAAATACTATAACATTGGACGAAACTGCGTGTACTTCCTCATGAAAATTATGTATTTTCTTTTCAATCTATATTAATATCATGTGAAAGAAAATATAAACACACCTTAACATATCCACTTTGATAGTAAGAGTAAATTTAATAAGCAATTACAGGTTTGATGCCTTTTCTTTCATTCAACCTTGACAAAGGGGTATCATAGTTAGGTAGTGCCGATATAGTAGAAGTTAACAAAAATTAAAGATAAAAATTATGACATTTTTATTACTACTTTTAAATGTAATGTTTTATCAAAGATAACCTTCTAAGAAAATGCATTTTTGCATAGGTTCATTCCAAAAAAGTTGAAAATCAAAGCGCTTTAATGTATAAGTAATTGTGTAGTTCTAAAACCAACAAAAAATACTATAATGAAAATGTCATTAAAAAAATGATATCAAATAAATATTGTTCGTTCCTTAATTGATGCAACGCCTCAGACGTCTCCATCAAGTTTTTATATACATGATGATGCAGTATTACACATAAGTAGCTTAGATCTATGTTTTTATCCAAGATTTGTTTTTTAGGGGCTCAAAATTCTGTTTTTTTACTAATCAACATCTAGTGTTGATTTCAAAACCAATGGCAGAGTGGTAGAAGAGTGGCTTTCTCTACCTGGATTATTTTATGGGGATACAAATTAAATAACAAATGAATCTTCATATATAATAAAATATAAAACCCTGTATGTACGCATCACATTTTCGTTCTTGTCAGTAAACAAGCTAATAGAACAGACTCAAATTTGGCAAGTCAATACTCGACTATGTCTACAAGGCGAGGACTCAAAAATTAGAAAATTTCCATAGCCGTTTTCATCTCTATTTATCTTGATTTGGTACCATTTTTATGGCAAACTTTGTTAGTTAGCAAAAGTTGATGATTTATTAATATTCTAAACTTCTTATTCCGTATGTATCTCTCCTTTTGGAATTATTGTTTCAATACGGGAACGAACTGAAGCAGAGCTGGCTTTGTTGAATTGTGAGGACAAATTGTTCAACTCATCTGTGATGACGTTTCTTTATAGCGGGTTTTATAATTTGCACACCCTGTATATAGTTTAACCGTATATGTATATGGTAAACACAAATTGCGGATACATTCTTTTAAAAAGTCATATTTTCAAGATTTAAAGAAGCGCTGACCTATACTTATTAGCGATATATCTCGTACAAGTTTCTGTAGTTAATATATGTTTATTGCAGCTTCAACTCTCTTAGTCTTTTTTTCTTGAATTGATAAATTTCTATTTAGAAATTGATTATTATTAAAAACTTAGTCTACACTAATTTCCTCATAGAACGTTTAAAAAAATGATAGTTTTCATACAGGTATAAATCAAATTATCAACTCACTATTTTTATTTTATCACAGAACATGAATTGGCAAAATAATGTAATGCCTGTGCAGTTGAATGATTTTATGAGTGTTAGTTATTACATGGATCTAAACATATTATGTATTATATGTGTTGATAAGGGAGTAAATAAAACCAGATAGTATTTGCAATTGTGCCAAAAAAATGCTAAATATTTATCATTGTAAATATGAAAATATGGTCGATATTAAAGCAACAACAACAATAATAAAATATCAACAACAAAAATGTTGATTTCCCTCCCCCATTAAAGTGTAATAATGGTTTGTTTTGTTAATATGGAGGTCCTTTATTATATTATGTAGTACACGTACGTACTATTTTTTGAAACGTTAAACACTCAACGTTAAAAATGGTATTTAGCTTTCCTTTCCACTAATTCTTGCTCCATTTATTCTTCAAATTGAAATCACTTGTACGATCAGTGTTTCCAATCAATGATTTTTCTTATAATTTCTATTAAAATTTTCTTTATTTAAAGTTTTGTGGCCAAAACTCAACAACTATTTTATGTTTTGTTTTTTGTTTTTATATTTATTGTTGCTTTTATATAAAAACATAGCATTTTTAATAAGTTGAAATATTCCTTTCATAAAAATTGAAATCAAATATTAAAACTAGTACTGGAATAAAGAAATATTTATCCAAAACAATGTATCTTAGTTTTTTTATGAAAAAAAGTTATTAGGTATGCTAAAAAAAAGAAAATACTTTTGAAACATTAAACCCAACCTGTAATAATTTTAAAAGATTATGAGCCCAAACCGACTTGCAAGTTATAAATCAACCTAACTTATTAATACTTAAAATGGATCATTTTTTTAGTACTTAATTTCATGAAGTAGTCATTGCTATTTAGATTTCGTTACTTTACAATTTTAGCGATTTTCTAAATGTTTTGTTTGTAATCGGAGAAAACACCGGATTTGTGTAGACGTATGGCCAAAATCAAATTTGCTAATCATTAAAATTTGTCGGGTAAAGAAATATTGTATCAATAAATACCTAAAAAATGAATAGAACTTTAAAGATAGCTGAATTCTAAAAAAATAACCGGAACAATTACAAAACATTTCAAATCTCTAATGATCGTTTATTACTTATCTATATATTCATAATGTATAGACTAGGCTTATTCGGTATGTAAAACAAAATAAAAAGATTTTAGACATGGCGACCCTGAACATTTCAAGAATATTTGGGTGAAGAGCAGCTGTCATTAAGTGTTCATTAGATGAGCTGCAAGCAGCTATAAAAGGAATGAAATAAACACAAGTCCCACTTCATATCAAGCAAGGTAATGGTTACTCCATTATCGATTCTCAATTATATTCTGAGTCCAACAAGGACTTAAACTTATAACTACCCAATTAATCCTTAGTAATACTCCCCGTTTTTTAATAGTATATACTTTTGTGGTTACACTTTAAACTGAAATATTCGTGACATAAGGATTAAAGAACAATGATAACGTGTATATCAAATACTGTTGTGACTGCCAAATACGAAAAAAACCTTACAAGTTAGAAATAATTAGAGTTTAAAACTTCACTGATTTAAGCATACTTCTCCAAAACAAAAAAGGAAAAGAAAAATAGACGAAATTCCATTATTTAATAAGTCACAAACGACAGTTGCATTGTTATAATGGCGAAAAAGTAATAAATATCAGCTAAAAATATTTTATTTCAATGTAAAAATCATTTATTCTTTTGTCAAGAAATATCAGCATATATATTTCTAAAGCTTATTTATTCGCTATTTCATATCAATTTCTTCCTCAGTTTTCATCACCTAATTTCTTGCCTTATCAAACCATTGACTCAATTAATAACAGAATATAATTGAAGATATCTTAAATATCGTAGTGTTGAAAGGGTCTATTGTATTTATTACCTTATATTTGATACTTGCATCTGCACTCGTAATTGCAAATTTAAAATGTTGATTTTTATATCTGTATATTTCAATATTTGAAACTTCCTTAGCACTTACCGGTATACTTTTAAGATACAATCAAATCTGGATAAAAGAAACTGCTATTTTTCAGATGAAAAGCTGACTATATCCGTATTTTTCATATATCTGAAGCATATAAAATCCCAATTTTTGGATTATTTTGTAAGTAAGTAATTATGAAATTCCCAATTTCGAGGGTAGCATTGTTTGACTAGATTCTGATATTTATCCGTATTGGTTGAAAAGCAGTCTAAATTGTCGTTGTTATGATCCATAATTTCGATCTGAATCAATACTTTAATGAATTACAATCAAGGGCATCATAGAAAGTGATTTCTTTTTTTGTGAGATTGATAACATTTCCAGTTTAAGAAGGTTTAAATAAATGACTATCAACAATTTGAAATTTTTTTCGAGAGTCTGAGGCTTATTTAGTATTTAGTTATTCAGAATAATACTCTGACAGTCATCTATGCGCATTCATCAAGTTATAATGGAATTTTTATAGAAATGTTCAATACCTAAGGATTTTTTTTCTTGATAGTGTTCCTAAAAAATTCTCATTATTAATTACCAACAGTAAATGCATGATTTATTTTCAATTCACGGTCTGAGACTCATTTTTAACCAAAATATGTATTTATCTGTTAGAAGGAATTACATAACACTGGCCTGTGAAAAAATTGTTTTCATAAAGAGTTTCAAATAAGAATTTGTGTATAAAAAATATACATTTGATATCTTGACAAGATTACATGTAGTTGACTAGTCAAAGAAATAATAGCCTTGGACTTACTGCAAAATTAAATTCTAAATAAGTTTCACAGATTATTTAATATTGATTGATTAGTCGTAAACCCATTACTTTGATTCTATATCATGGCCAAGTTAGTAATCATTTATTAGTTCGTCAAAAGATATTTCAAAATATAGTTTTTTCTCTTGTGAACCTCCAGAATTATTATTAGAGATGAAATCTCGACAGCCTTGTGATAGAGTATATTTCTCTACATGCATATGTACACTGCACAAATGTAATATAATTTTTTTTCCAGAAATTCATCTAGTCCATCATTATGTATGTATTGGGTTCTATGGTTGCTTGACTAAATAATCACAGCGTGACCAAAAATATATGTGTTGGGAACGTACTACGCTAAATATCCGTGTAACTGATCATATTTGTGTGAAGAGTTGTAAAAAATTATGACATAAAAGAAGTGCAATATTTTTTGAAGTTTCAACCTAAACAGTATTGTTTACTTTTCCAAAGCTTTTATCGATATTCTTTCATTTTTGAAAAGAAAACGTCTAAATAGAAAGTAATCACTACTACGTATGCTTGTAAAAGACGAAGAGTAACAATGATAATTTGTTAAAGAGTTATAATTGTAAATCCTTCTTGTATTTAGATTAAATTTTTGAGGATCGACATTAAAGTAATAACTACCTATGTGTTTGCTTTAGCCAGATTGGGATTTGTGTTTATTTCCATTCTATCACAGCTGTGTGTTTCTAATTTAATGAAATGTCTAATTCTAATTTTATGTTAAAACAGCGAAACTATTCTGTTCTTAAACATTTTTCTAAGTGTCAGTGTCAATATGTTATTTTACATTAGTTTATTACCATACCCAGAAGTCATATTTTCTACAATTCTATATATATATATATATATACCTACATATCATTTAATAATTTTGTAAGCCTATATCATAATAGAATAATAAATTCAAATATCCCATAAGAAGATACTCCGCATATGTTAATAAATTACAATTTTTCATAAAGAGTTGAAAAAAAGGCCTTTAATATTATGTCACTGTAGCTCTTTCCATAAATTTTCAATTTGGAGCCGCCTCACAAAAACAAAACATCATAAGAAAACTATCACTTATTTTTCACTAACTTTAAATAACCTCTGTGTATCTAAGCCATTCAAAATTGTTCACATGTCAAAACAAGAAGGAAAAGAAAAAACCCTTGCGAAAATAATGTAAAGCCTTTGCAAACAAGAATGTGTAATAATAGTTTATAAGCTTTTCCTTTTTGTTTATACAAAGTAAAATAATATTTCCACTTAATAATACAAAATAGCATAGAGTACTATTTTTGTGAAAAAAGAAGTTTTTAAAGGGTTACACGTTCACTGACAAAACAATGTCAAATACCTTGTATAAAAAAGTTTCATGCGTCTTTTCTTCTTCATAATATACCCTCTCTGGAACGTTGTCCTTCTGCTCTCAGAATCTTTTACTTATGGAGTATGCAACTATTTGAGACTAGTAGAACCGGTACTTATAAATAGGGATGGGCATTTCATAGAGAACCAGGAAAAGGCGGTAGTGTTAGTTATGAAACTACTCTATGAAGACCCTTTTCAACTCTTACTCCCTGTCATATGATGTTGGAGAGAGAAAATACATTATTTCTATTTAGAAGAGAACGTTCAACATTTAAAATAGCACTAATACAGATAGAATATTATTTAAATATATATGATTTATTTTATTTAATAATTTTTAAATACACTAAAAATAGGTAGAAATTCATCTACCAGAGAGAGATGTGAACACCTCGAAAATCTATTAAAGAATGTAATATATGTATAAAAAATGATACCACCAACTATTTTCCCTTATATTATCCTAAATTTGTTATTTTTCACCTTGTTTTGCTCATCCCTATCTCTTGTCTCAAATTGTCCGTCAGAATGGATCCGAAGATGATTTTATGTTCATCGCTACAAATCTGATGGAAAAAGAGACAGTTTTGTATGGTCATACCCCTGATTTAAACGTAAGTTTACTCCGAGGTAAAGTACCACTCGTTCTAGTAAAGATAGAGTTCAAACTCAAAAAGTTGAAGCCCAAGATAGAAAAAAGAAGTATGCAGTACAACGTTTTCTAATCCTAGTTCCTTAGATGGAATTGACGTCATCAAATATTCTTTTTTTTTTGTGCCATTAAATTTTCGCTTGTTGATAGTTTCCAATTTTGAACATATTGATCCCATAAAATTCAGTTCTTTGACCAAACTTGAAAAAATATAATATTACTGATTTAAAATATTAATAATGATCTAAAAAAAATTTTGTAATAGAATATCTGATTCTTTTTTGGTAATGGTTAAATTAATGTGTATTATGTTTTTCATATATTTAAGTTTTCTTTATGTTCCCATGAATTTATTCATTAGTTTTTCATTTTTGTCACACATTGTTGGGAAATTTTTAGCTTTTGTATGTTTTTTTTTTAAATTTAAAGCTAAATCTTTAACGTTTCTTCTTTCTTTTACTATACATATTGTCCTGTCATTGTTTATTTGCCAATAACGTCAAAAATGTAATGTGCTTAAAAGTAAATAAAAAAAAGATCGAAATGTTTTCTTCTTTTTGCATTGGAGACAAAGAATTAGTTTTTTTAATGTTCATAAATTTTTTATCACATTAATGTTATTAATATTATAATAATTTCATATTTATTTCAATATTATTATCAACCGTTCAGTTATAAGCCATTAAAATACAATATTCAATGGTAGGAACAAATTATCAGCAACTTATTTATTTGTATTTTTGCTTATTTGTTCATATTTGAAAAATATATTTCTGATTAATGTTCTAGACATTGATTATCTTTTGTTTAGTTTATGCTGCTAAATAATTCATAAGTTGAAGAAAATAATGACGGATATGTCTAATTTTTGGGTTTCACTCTTTGGAAGAGAAAAAAGTAGTTATGTGTAATGAAGACTGTTATGCCATATGTAATAGAGCCTTAACTGAGTATTTAAAAAAAAAATAACCTTCAAAATACGTTATTGTTTATTTGTCAAATCCATCAGGTGTGAAATATGTTTAGAAGCTAGCTTACGACGTTACCTCGCTGAAATAAATATGTACAATGTATTTTTTAGTTAACTGTCAATTTTACTGTTTTTCCCGCCCATTATCAGTGTTCTGCACATTAATTGGTTTCTTTCTAATTAATCTATAAGCAATATCCAAGAACTATTAAGCAATAAATCTGTAATTGAGAAAGGTTAACTAACAACTAATATTTTTTATGTCTTTTTTTCTGTTTCTTTTTTGAGAAGAGGTTGAAGGATACAACTTTAAGCTCTACAAAATGTACTTGCCAACTATTGACTATCAATACAGATGGTAAAAAAAATAATTTCAGACTTCTGAAATAGGTTATTCCTTAGTGAGTAAGAATTAGCTCATTACAAATTGATTTAGGTTGTAAGATACATCAAAGGTAATACCGTGATCCATGTTTCGTATTCTCTCTCCTTTTCCTCGTACTCTACAAAATGAGACTCCTAACTGATGATAAATATATACTATAAAACTTCTGAAATGGGGTTTTCCACAGTGAGGAAGAATTAACTTATTACCAATTGATTTAGGTTGCAAGATACATTAAGGGTACCAAGTGATTTAAAAAGTAATAATATTCATAAGATAGTTATACTTTGAGCAGTTGATGGGATCCCTGGATTAGTTATTTTCTTAATAGATAATCACCTTAGTACTACTATAAAAATGATTATCCATAATAACAATTATCAAAATATGACCGTCAAACATTTGAAATCTTATATTTACTTTCGACGTAAATTAAAGTATGTTAACTCCATCGAACAATGTCCATAAATGATGTGTGAACCATAATTAAATATTTTAGTATTAGATTCAGCTTTTTTTTGAAGAAACTAATTTCACAAAATATTCCAAATAAAATTTCTAATAGGCCATATTATTTTTCTAAATGAAAGTTCGTGTACCATTGTTGTAATCAAATGCAAAATATATACAATATTTACATTGATCGGATAAAACTGCATTTAGGATATTGAAAACAGTTTCAGATGTTATATTTTGTATATGAAAGAGAATGTGGTATGCCAGTTCATCATGGTATAAATGTATAATTATAGGTGGCTCTGTGTAAATTTAAATGTTCAAAGCCATTTAGGGAGATAGTAAAATAAGTCATCAATGTTGTATTTAACTTAAAGGTAAATGTGTTTTCCTTCAAATATATAAATATTTATTTATATATATGTGAGTTAAAGTAGTATGTAATAAAATCACTTAAGCGTACAGTGAAAACATTTTCAAGAATGTGAAAATGCATAAGTCTGTAATATATGTATAAAAAAGTTAATAGGATTTATTTCCCAAATTCCCGGAATTTCTCGGTACTTGACACTTACGAAATATTCCTGGAAAATCTTATATATAACTATTTCAAAATATAAGCTCTATATATGTGTAATAAGAGGCAATAATTAACATAAGTTTACTTCCCCCTCCCCCAACATTAGACTAACATGGTGAGTTTGTGAATATTTTTATAGGAAGAAAACGTAAAAATGACTCTTAATAAGCAATTTTTACTACATTTTCATGATATTGTTTTATTTTTCTCCTAGAAAGTTCAAAATAACAGAAAAAGGCATAGAGTATAGTTTGTAGGTATATATTAACAAAATTATTTTTTCTGTATTTTTTTTCTGAATTGGGAAAATATATATACTAACTGGTTGATACAAGTATGAAATGTAGACTGTGTAAGTCATGTGGTCGAAGGAAGAAGACCCTCGTAATGGTATATGTGTTTTATAAATATTGCAAATATTGAGTTTATATTAATTGTATACGTTCTTATATTTATGTATATCTATATGCTGTATATAGGTAAAACATCTGTCAGACTAATCATTCCGTAAGATAGACTACCAACTCTATTTATTACACTTTTACTACAAAAAACGACGAAAAATAACATTTTCTTTAAAAGTCTAATAAATTACTTGTTTTTTATTACAACAACAAAAATCATAGTTCAAAGTGAAATTAAGTCATACATCTTTTCTTTTTTTCTTTTCAATTCAAAATATTAATATCGCAAAATTTATATTAGACTGGTTCATTGAAAAAAAAATATATAATTATTTAGCTAGCAATAATTTTTAATAGTATAGGGTGCTCAGATCAAATTGCTGCATTTGTCAAAAATCTTAAGAATGTCGCTAAGGCCACATTTTTTGGTCGGTTTATTTGAAAATTAGCTTGAATTGTACATATAAATGTTCAAAAACAAATTATTGTATGAATCTGCCATCATTATCAATCACAGTCTAGGTCCGGGACTGGTAGGCGAAACAGCAGGTGTTGTCGAGGTAGTTCCTTATCATGTTGGTCATTGTCTCCTTTATGAAGGTAATTTAAGAGTCTTAAATAGCATGATATGTTCGATTTGCTTTAGATTCAACCTAGCCCATTACAAAATAATACATGGGATTAAGATCTGGACTTATGGGGGGGGGGCACATTTCCTTCCTTATGAATTTAAAGTAGTGCTCAATCCGCCAATCCATCGACCTGCACATTGACTGGGTGCTGAGTTTTGTTGTCAGACCCTAGGCTTATTTCCAGCGATTTGGAAGATCCAAGACAGCACAATTTCCTTCAAATAATCATAGTCACGGCGCAACTATATTCCTCCTCTGTAAATTCAATATTCATTTTATCTGGAGCAGCTGTCGCCATGATCCCCAAAACTTCACTAATGTATGCTCATACAATAACGTTTCTGCTAGCAAACTAAGACACGCCATCAGACAACTGCATCATAACCAAATCGCCGGCGCACGCAATCAGCGATTTTGATTTTAAAACCCTGTTTATAAAATGTTGCTCTCTGTGGGTCACAAAAACATAATTTTTTGGTTAAAAGGTTTTTTTCATATGTCTCCATTAAAAACTATTTGAAACACTCTATCTCAATCCAAAAACAAAAATTTGTTGAATCGGGTAATCGATAGTATATAATGTTCAACAAAGTACTGAAATGTTTGGAATGATAGAACTTTACTTTAACAATCTTATACTTTACAGTTTTGATTTTATAGCACATGGAATATCCATTTAGTAACATGCTTTTATTGATATATACAATACATCTTGACATATATTGGACATTTAATACCTGAAAAAACGAAATAATGTTTCATATCTGTAGAAAAAGAATAACATTGATTAGAGAGCAGACGCAGGAGTTGACTTTATACCTAAGGGTTGGGTTGTGCATTTTACAATAATAAAACTTCAAGCTCTTCCAAAAATAGCTTGTTCATTATTAACAATATTAGTATATTTAGAAGCCGGTCTGATCGGGTTGACAATGATCAACATAAAGTAAATTAGAATATAATATTGGGTAAGACAGACTTATAATTTTTTAATATTTATAATACAAAATAATTAAATTTTAGTGAGTTTATTATTTTATGAATTTTTCTAGGATCCAAAAATTTGAGAAAAAATATTTATCGGGATCCCACTCAAAGACAATGTCCTTGGAAATGAAATACCCTTGTAAGTAATTATTGGGTGTTTTCTTTCGAGATCCGGTTTTCTCAGGATATCTCAGGATTTTATAACTATTGAAAGTACTTGGGAAATCCAATATATATTTAATCGTTCTATGATTGGTCAGATGGAGTTGCACTGATTAATTATAAGTAAACAAGGACCTAGAAATTGTCTTTGAAGTCCATATATATAATGTATATTTCATTTTCTAAAAACGACGGGGGCGTGAACCTTAGCATATTTAGTTCAAGAGTATAATTTCTCCTGAGTGAAATATCCTGGGATTCTGTTCAAATATAATTTCCCAGGAAATGGGAACCTCAAACACGCTGTTCAAACTTTGATTATGTATGTTTGTAAGAACAAACAAAAAAGATGATAAAACAATATGAATATATTCCGGGATCCCGTTCAAATACTTTTCCCCCGGGTGAAAGTAAACCAAGTATATCAATATTTGATGGCAAAAAAATATTGAAAGAAGGAAAAAGTAATGGAATAAATGTAAAATGCAAAATGTATTTATAATAATATTAATTCATATAATAAATAATATAAGTATGAAATTTTTTCATCAATAAACATTTTTTTTCTCTCCAATTATTTACTATTTCATTCTGCAATGGTGTGTGTGTTACATTAATAAATACTTAGATAGCCATACATATTAAGGATGTATATAATATATGAACATTTATTAAAGATGTGGGATTGAAATAGGAATTATATCTTATTCATCAACACAAAATGAAATTTTAAACGATCCTCTTGATTATTATTAAATATTTCCCAAATTTAATACGTTTGCAACAAAACTGAAAAAAAAAAATGTACAAATTGCTCTAAAAATTGTATTTAGTTATATGAAATGTGAAAAAAGATTCCTTCCCGATATGTGTAAGAATCACACCTGAAAGTATGTGATAAAAAATAATGATATGGTAACTTGAAGAGAGACCATGTCAGCTGAAAGGTTGTCGAGTCATTTAAATAAGAGTACTCGGCGTTATCTCACTTATTTAAAAATTTATTCTATTTTCAGTTTATCAATTGTCAAATGATCTGCTGTTTTTCGTTGTACGTTGGTATATATACGAGTGTTGTCTGAAACTTTTTTGGAACTCAACGTGAAGATGGCGGCAATCGAAAACAATAGCTAGTCATATCTAAAGCATTAAACCAAGTAGCGTATCGAGGAACAACGTCATCTATAGCTGAAAAAAATGTATTGGCCAAAATTTACTTTTCTTGTCCACTAAAGGTATTATTATTCCGAGAATTCTGGAGAAACCTTTCTTGTTCTCTCATGAATGAGTGAAGACCTCAATTGTTACTACTTATTACTTACTTCATTATTTGTTGTACAAGTATACTTTTGTTTAAACCTAGAGTAATTATGTAGAAGGAATGAACTATTTACAACGAAGAAGGCTCGTCCAGTATTAGGGAAGAGACTCGTCCCATCTGGGAAAAACCTATAGATAAATAGGAACGGTAGAAAAGGAAAGTTCTCCTGAGCCCAATATTTTTCCTGGACCAGTCACGCAAATTTGTTACTTGTGATCCTTCCTCTCGTACTAAAGCAATTAAAATCGTTATCGGAGAAACAAAGAGCAAAAACTATACAGGATTCTTCCATAGAGGTACATTGACGGGTTCTAAATCTGCGATTTTTTTCCTGAAAAAGGATTCCATCAAATTTCTTCAGTAAGATATGTTATCTCCAGGGGTACCATTATCTCACAATGATTGCAAATCTTTCGTTCAGGACAAGGATGGAAAGTTATGATGCCTTGGAGTTGGTCGGAACAAATAAAGAATAAAGAAGGATAGAGGAGAAATTTTGTATATGAGACCATCTCAAAAATTCAACAGGCAAAGTCTTCAGCCCATCATTGGGGCAGATGAAGAAATAAATAAACTGAACACTTTGTTCAAGTCTGATCTCTCCTCGCAGAAATGTAGACAAGGGACTCCGGGGATAAAGAAGGTTTTTTTTCTTTGGGACTTTGGGAGTAATAAGATCCAGGCGCTTCTCCATCGACAACTATTAATTCTTATAAAGTTAATGATTTGTTTTACTTTTATATCGTTTTGTTAGGGTAACAACAATTGTGCAAATATGTTATTATTTTTCTTCTAAATTTTGGTAATATGATTGTCGTTGAATAGCATTAATTATTATCCTAATTATATATGTAATAAGTGGATTTTTATGTGTAATATTCGTATTAAAAAAGTATATATATGTCGTGGGTCCAAGTCACTTTTAGCTGATAATGAAATTTTCAGCCAACATTAATACATAAGTTAATTTGTATTATTTTTCTTTTTATGAAAATAAAATTAGGAAATATTCAAAATTAATTTTGTAAACCTACGTTACCAAAATATAGCCTAGTTATTTAAAAATAATAATTATTTCGATATTGAAAACTTTGATTACAAATATTCATAAGAATAATATACTACTTCTTACATCAGAGCCAAAATATACTTGCTATATTTTTAGTTTTGATAAATATTTATATTAGTCCAAATTTAAGGTCACAAAAATTTTTATTTGTTACCATGTACGACCTATAAAATTCAAAGTCTTCCTGAATAAGAGTTCCATTAATTTTAGGCCTTTTTCCCTCAATTTCTGGCCTGAAAATAAATTTATCAAGCAAACCCGTTTTATATTTGTAGTATAACAAAAAAAAAATTCACTAATTACTTTATGATTTCGTTGTACAAGTCAGAAATATTGTAATAACAAGATATCTTATCTTATTTCTTATCTTGTAAATGAAGTGTAATTATGGTGCATATACAATTTTAAGATATTTTGGGACAAAAACTCTTTGACCTCCTTCTTCACCTGATCCCTCGTGAGTTTACAGTGTATGGTTAAACCTATTCAAAAACATACTTTTTTCAATTGGATATGTTTCTGCTTTTTTCCTATGCCTTAAAATGTGAGAAACTAGAAAAATATTTTTTTAAGGGATCGAAGTATGTCCTACACCTTGTTCATTGGCCTTTAAGTTCATGATGATTTTCCGTGGTTTTTTGACAAAAAGTATAAATAAAACAAACTATTGAATGCAAAAAAAACTAAGATATAACCGTTTTTAAATAATACTTTTTTTCTAGTTATCAAGGTTATCCGGTATGAAGGTAAAGAAAAACATTTAGGTGCGGACTGCAGTACACTAAAGTTGTATACTCCCATCTTTCAAAGTTATTTTCTCTTTTATTTAGTCAATTTTTTGCGGAAATAATAATATACCTTTTTGAAAGATTATACACTTAAATCAATTTCTTATTCATTAAAAATATATTTACTACCAATTTGAAAATCAGAATGATATACAATGTATATTATTTTATATATTTTTTTAGACTTCCTTATATAAAAACGTAAAAATCATAATAAAATTGATTATTTTAATTATCAACTTATTTATGGAAGACATTATTTCTCAAACAATCCAATCATTGCCTATTATATTTTTGGATTGAAGGAAATACTCTTTATGCTAGGGATTTTTAGTAATAATGTTCGAATAGTTTGTCATAATTTTTATATACACAAAAATGATGTATATGCTTTTTTCTTTCATATAGTTTTCATTTCCTGACCATGATGCAACAGGCTCTTGAAGACAATGTCAAACTGTATTCAGTATGGATAAACAAAAGATGCAATTCTAGACCAATAAGATTATCTAATAAAGCTTTTTCAGTTATAATTTGAAATATAGGCTTACCTATTCTAAGGCTGTAAGGTTTTTGTCAAATATAATTTTGATCATTATCTAAAACATTGCTCTAAATGGAACCAACTCCTGTGTGAAATACCACATGTGATTATGAAGCTTCTTTATGATGACATTTGCTAAATCGTTGTCAGTTTTGTAGAATAATAACATGTCTCGGAAAATTTCAAATAATTTACAGGAGCATTCGTTGCAAATTTTGAAGACATCCACATTGGCGTATAAAACAAAGTTAGGAATTTTTTCATCCTTTCCAGCTTTTTCATTGTACCTTTATCATATTTCCTTTCCTCAATGAATAAAAATATCTTTTGGGATTTATAAATATTTGTGACCCTTCATCGTGCTTGATGAACTGCTCCTGGTCTCTTCCAGTGAGCAACTTTTCCCAAACTGAGCCTAAAACTACTTTCAGTAAATGCTGTCTATATGCTAGATGAAATACCTTGATGTGTAATTAGTTTAATATGAGCTTAGCGGCTCCATTGTGAATAACAATATCCTTCGAGGTGATGTCAAAAACCAAGGAAGTAATCATATCCATTATTTTTGATGTATCTAATAGATCTATTGGTGCATTGGCTTTGCATAATCCTGTTGAGCAGCATATCAACACTTCTAACAGTTTTCCTTGAGGATATCCGTGTTGGATCCATGAAAATCTTTCAAGATTTTGATATCCCTGTGTAGTGTAGCATATGAAAGAGGATCTCCAATGAATAATGGCATGTATGCTAAATTAATTTGATCTCTTGAGATGATCCTGTTTCGACGAGTCAGTCCTACTGGATTTTGCACGTGGCAAAAACAACGGTTGTTAATGTGTTGTCCGATAGTCCTAAATGATCAGCTGTTCTGCATATTATTTCTCTTTTCATAAGGCATTAGCTATTTTATTTATAACTTAATTCTACAGCTTTTGGTTGTAAATTTACGTTTTTAGTAATATAAATCTAAGAAAATATATAAAATACTATACAAGGTATATCATTCTGATTTTCAAATTGGTAGTAAAAAATTATTAATTTATAATAAATTAATGTAAGTGTATCCATTCTACTCTGAGTCTACCAAGGACATATGTTTATAACTCCAGAACAAATTTTCAGGGTTACGCCCTGTTTTTACGATCACATGAAAATGTTCAATATGCTCTCTTATTATTCAATAATAATAAGAGAGCATATATGTAAGTACTAGAAAAGGAACTTCACTTGTCAGGAATTAAAAAATAATAATAACATCTGAGGAACAGAAAAAACACAATGTCAAGGTAGCCAACCCAAAAAAAAAAAAAAAATGGGGGAGATAAAAGATGCAAATATTTAGCACAACTGAATATGAATATTTCATAGCTTATTTCATTTTTTTCTTCTTATGGGGTTGTACCTACATTTGTATAATGAATAATGATGCAAATACGACTTGTTTTTTAACTGTCCCGTTAATTTGTAATTGGTAATATAAAATAGGAATTTGATTTTCCCTAGCCGTTGCCATTAATTTTTAATTCTTGAGTAGTAAACATCCTTTCCTAAATATATTCATTTATATTCAAAACCTGATAAAACATTCGTGTGTGCTCATAAAAGATTAGTGTAATCCTAAGCATTTGTTACGGAGTTATAATTAAAATTCCTTGTTGGACTCAAAATATAATTGGGAATTGACATATGAGTAATTCTAGCAAACGTCTTTATCTATATCATTTTCTCCTTTCTTTTCTGTCACAGTTGATTATAGCTGATATAATGAAACGTCATTAGCATTGTTATTTCTCTCCTCCAAAAAAATCTTCAAATTGTCAGAATTACCATGTTGATTTTTGGCTTATACTATTTTAACAAGTCCATTCGAAACTGGATTTTTATCCTTACTTATGTAATTAAATAGGCAAGTGTGTAGAATATGAATTATTGTGTCTGAGTAATTGACAAGTTCCGAGTAATTCTCTCTTTTTTGTGTTCTTTCCTCAAATTCAACACAATACTTTTTTTAATTGGGTTTATATATCACTCGTGACAAATCACTTTAATTAAGAAAAAAAGGTGTATGCATTGAGTCTATGTAGTTAATTATAGAATCATATTTAGGTATACTCAACACCCTAAGTGGAGAAAGAAGCCTAGCTACAACCACTACTTCGTACAAATATTGATCATGTGGTCGTTGTTTTCCTCAATTGAAGGAAATTTTTAAACCTATAAAAAGTAACAATACATATTCAAATACAATCCATAATTTGTCAATAATATAATTATACTTAGATAAAATCATTTACATATAAAGGTATGCATATTCAATTGAAAAAAAAATGTCAATATGTTAAAATTCAGCAATTTCAATACATACATCAAGTTATCATGAAAAAATACAACAAGACCATCATCATATACATTTAACTATTCATCCACAAAATAATTGATCGGTACATTCAACTTATCTCAATATTTGATTTTATCATATCCTGAGGTAATACATAGTTAAGATCACAGAAAATTATCAAATCTATGAGCTTTGATATATACATAGGTATTAGTAATGCGTGGGTTGAATTTTAACCCATGGGACTCTGAGTTAGAGTCGAGCTTTATAATTGTAGCTTACAGTTCTAACTAAAATCAGCTCGTGCTTCACCTAGTCAATATTTTTTTAACACTTTATTTGTCATATTTCTTACTAAATCTTATTAAGTTGTTTTTGCACAATTTAGTCCAATAAACTTCTAGATTTAAATTTGAATTTGATGACTACGTAGGGTAAGAAATAATGTATTTTTTTATGTCAAATTTTCTTTATTAATCAAATGATATAAAATATGACGGGTTGGATCAAGTTGAGACAGGTTACCAAATTAAAAAAAAGGGGACCTAAGGCAAAAAAATAACAACCTGCGCACTACAAGTACATTGTATGTAAACATATTTATTACTCAATGGCGTAACATAAAATCCTGAGCCGGTACGCAAGATTTATAAAGATCTTCTAATAATAAAATAGTCGTTTAAATGTTGAATAGTTCGGGATCTTCTATGCTTTGGGTCCCACTGCCATTTGTATATTTTGCCTCAAGCTCCGTTACACCATGTTTTAAGCCAGATATGTATTATTGTCGTAAAACTGAAACCACAAGACTTAGGTTCGACTTGTTGATTTGTGATTTGAGTGAAATGATTTCATGAAGGTAACTAAAGTTATATTGAGTATTTTAAAAAAAAGTTATTCATGAGTCCTTTTAGAGTCACAGACCCCAAAAGTGACTTAACAATGACACAGTTAGGGCTTTAAAATATTTTGGACCCAGTCATAAAAATACATTTACTTTTTATCAATGCAGTTTATAATTCTTATAAATATTACGATTGTAGAGTTCTAATTTTTACAAATTTATGCAGAACCTGGGTGCTTGTTTGCAATGATCAGCGCCGTATGGGAGAACTCCTTCACATTCAATTAATCGAGTCACAAGTCTACAAATTTGACACCATTTATTTTACGTGTGTGTGTAACTTGGAGATTCAACCGTAAAATAAATATTTGTCAGTCTCTAAAAATTCACATCTTTCTGTGTTGCAATGATATTTCAATTTTGAATCTAATGATACTTATATTTCGTTTCATAAATAATCTATTGTATATCCAACTTAAAATTTTGCATTATAATAAATCAATGGAATTTAGAACTGTCATGATTAATGGCCCGATTGATCTTTTACTAAGATTGAAGTAACATATTTTAATGAAAACTTGATAAATCGCTTGCAAAAAAAAGTGAGATAAAAATGTAAATCAAGACAACGAATCTATCAATTTATAATATGTGCTTGTATTATTTTTTATATCGGCACTATAGTACTATATACGCATTTAATTAAGTTTTGATAAAAATATGGCCAAAAATCCCAAAACAGCCCTCTTCGAAAGAATAAGAAAGTAAACAGATTTTCTTAATTATTTTAATTATTAGTCTTTATAAATATACGATGTTGTAAAACAGTTGTAAAAGTATAAGCATTTTAAATTAAATTTTATTTGATATTTTCTTTATAATATGTTGTAGTATAAAACTTTTTTGTATTCTAATGAATGTTAGTCAGTAATGTCTTTTTTTTGTTATAGATGTAAATGCTAAAGAATGAAAATACCGTTATATTTTTGGTAACCGAACCGGTGCGAATCTATTAGTATCGCAACAGAAATTAATAAAAATATAATAACCTCTAGATACATTATACTGATAATATTTTTGTTTTGTTTTTGCTGTTGCAAATCAAAGCACCTATAATTTAATTTGTTTATATACTACTCAACGAGTGCAAAGTCAAAAGTGATTCTCTAATAAATATGTATTTTTTTGAAAGAAAAAAAAATTCTTCAAGGTGTACTATTAAGGTATTGTTGAAAGCATATGTAATTTAAAAAATATTTTTTCAAAAGTTGTCGTTTCTAAGATGAATAAAAAAAATATGACAGCTTAAAAAAATATACATATTTATATACTACAGTTTGCCAAAAACATGATTTTGAAGTAATCGACCCTCGCAAGAAAGTAATCCTTATTTTAAATTTCTAAATACTGTATTCAAATGTAGAACGGAGCTGTGGACTTTATAACCTATAAAAACAAAGTCACAATACGCATTTGTTAGTTTGAGGATATTTCTTTGATTACAAATAAATTCCCCCTCTTCAAAAGATGTTACATTAGAGGTAACGAAGAATACGTCATTTTTATCAATTATGTCATGACATAAGCAATTTTTTACTTTCTTGGTATAATTCCCCTTGTTGATTCAATTATAAAGATGACTTCTGGGAGTAATAAATAGCACTCTCCTAACGTACCAAAAAACAAGTGCTATGTTGTTGAGTCTTAAAGTGGCAAAATAATAATTCTTATTTTTATTTAATATATTATAGCAGCATCTCTGTAGAAAGAAGTAAAAATGATTACCTATATAATGTATATTTTGTAACATTTTTTAAAGATATGACTAAAAATTTGTAATTTATAAAACAAAACAAAATGAAAATTGACATTGTATAAAGTTATCGAATTCCTCAGCAAATTCCTTCCAACCATCATTACCAAAAATCCTACGTACACTTTTCTTAGAGCATTGTAAACTTCCCTTAACGATTTTCTTGTATTATATTTCTATAAATCTATAAAGTCTATAAATATCGTAATCCGGATACTAATTTTTATGTCGGAAACAGTACAAAAGTATTGGTCTCGTGCCTCAAATAATACATACATATATTAAGTATATTAATAATAATAGAAATATTAAGTCTTACACTTTTCTTAAATCAAAATTTAACAATACTGTGTACTTAAGGATTTTGTTGTTGAATGAAAAAAAAAATGTTCATGTCAAAGACTAAAGAAACTTTTTTAATTAAACATAAGAAAATATAAGTAAATTTAATTTATAATATCTCATTTACCACATATCCATAACATACATCCATATTTTCAAAGTTGATCTTAAAACTACATATTTACGTTGATAAATAGTATATATTTTAAGGGTACTATGTTATCTGCTCTGGAGAAAATTGCCTGTATGAGATTGCCCTGAAGAAAATGACCTTGGAGGAAAATTGACTGTTAGAAAAATTGCCCGTATTTTGTTCAAACTTCATTATGACGGATAACATATCCGTCAATTAGCTGAATCTTATTAATGATAAATATCTAAACAAATTTGTTTGTTCCATCCCCGAGGGAGTATTTTCAAGTGTGAGTTTTTTTTTGCTGAAACAAAATTTCTTTGCAATTTTTTGAATTCAATCCAATGTTCTAAGAAATTGATCGAGAGGATTGGTAAGTCCTGGGAGGGGCGGGCAAAAATAGCTTAACGTCTTTTAAAATGTGCTTAAATACTCTCCGCCATCAGATTGGCGCGGGGGAAGTGTAGGATTAGTAAAAACCACAGCCAATACATCCAAAGAACCAAAAAATAGTTTCAAGCTCTCTGGTTGCACAGGTACTTGAAGGTACAGCTGGATCCTTAAAAACCACCACCAATTAATTTAACACATTCAAGGAACTCCTTTAATACCAAAAATAGTTTAAACCTTCAATTTGCAAATTAAAAACCGCCAAGTTTCATCCATGGTAATTTTTTACAAGGCAATCTTCCACGGGCAATTATCCTTAAGGTAGATTTCCGCGCACGATTTTTAAAGAGTAATCAAGTACAGTATTTATCTATACATTGACTAGTTTTATTTTCTTGTTCTGTAAATATTAGGCTTACATATTCCAAAAAAATGTTTCTTCTAATAATCAATGAAAAAATCTAACGCTTGAGAAATACTGGTTAATGTTTAGAGGTGGCACACTGCAATTGGTGTTCTAACTTTCAAGAGAGCATTCGAGTTTGACCAATCAAAATTCAAAACAAAAATGACGGGATAAGTATAAGAACAATCAACAACTGACAAAAAAAAGGGTAAATTTTGTGCACATTTTGCCAAAAGAGTACCAAAGAAATTAATCAAAATCCTTGATATTTATAAAAAAGGCAAATCTTCATACAATTGAATCCATATAAAGAAAAAAAAATGTGAAAAAATTGAAAGCTTTTATAGTTGTCTATATTATTTAATATTCTTAAACTTATTAGAACTAAAGAAATTCTAAGTAATAGTTATGAACGTGTAAATAGTTAACTTAAAGATTTGCATTATGTGTTTTATATTCGCCTACATTTCAATTTAAATACAGTCATATTTTAAACATTTCGATTAATTACTTTCACAGATAAACAAAGTGATTTTATTCAACTTTTTGGTATGTTCGTAATGCTATAAACTATCATTTTATCTACTTCGATGGCACCTAAATTATAGTATTATGGTAGATACCAACGTCTTAACAACAAAACCCTAAAGGGGTCGCGGCCCAGACTTTCAAAAATTGACGTTGAGAATAAAACTGTCCTCAACTAACATATCATAAATAAAATGTGAATCACATTAATGAGAAACCAATCTTGGAATATGGCATTAACAATATACATATGCTAAAGCCAGAGTGCGGACTATACGATACATTTTTGTACTTTAAGTTGATTTGGAAACTATTTATTTATCTGACTTCATTCAATGAAAGTCATTTGTAATCAAATATTTGGGAATATATATTAGAAAACTAGTTGTATAACTAAAAATATTCACTGGAATGCTTACCTTTTTATCATCCTTATGTATAATTAAATCAATCATTTTTGAGGGTAAAATAAATAAAAAAAAGTCAACATTAAGATTATTACCCAAAGAATTCAGCATAAAACATTAGTGATATATTTTTTTAATAAATGCCACTTAGTAAACTTTATTGTACATCTCACCCATTCCTCCTTCCAAAAAAAAAGATAAAGGATTATTCTTCATTTAGTAACTTTAAAATTTATATACAGTGAAACACGAATTACTTTAACAAATCGGCGTTCTAAACATTAAAAAGGGGCAAAAAAAATTACAGATACCAAAAAAATACAAATAAGTTGTTTATAGTACTGAAAGGTATAGAAAAAAGGTCTAGCCACATATATTATTATTTTTTCCCATACTTTTATGTTTAATTATACAATAAGCTCTAATATTTTTCTTGGCATCACTTTTATTCTATTTCGAAAATTTCCTGCAAAAAGAAACAGAAATAAAGTCCAAAATCTGTTGGTAATAACCCATTTTTATAATCTATGAAACTATTATAAAATAATTACCGGTAATTGTTTACAGCTTAACAAGTTGAATTCAACCAATCAACTTTCAAAAAACTGATAAGGATATAATAAGTTAAATAACCAACAAATAACAAAAATACATTATAAATGTTTATGTTCGTGAGGTAACACCCTTAGACAGGCTTCAAAGGCCTTCCACTTCTAACGTAATTGACAAATTAACTATAACATATTTAGTTAATATTGAATTTTTCATTAATTGTTAGTGACAGCCGCTATAAAATAGTAATCTTTATAGCTGGGGTGAAATAAAGTTGAGTTTATGAAGAAAAGAAAAAGAAAAGTTGTTACATATTCTTTCAACAGTTATTGAGAATGAATAAAATGAATAATAATATAACAAGTAGACTAAAGTATGAAACAAAGGAACCAGATAACAATTGCCGATGTGCTCACTCAACTCAATTTAAGTAACAAGTCTTTCTTTATAAAAAAGATACAGACCTAGAATTTACTAATAGTCAGCCAAATGTATAATTTACTTAACAACAACTTGTTTGAATTTAACCAATCAATGTTTACAAACCTGATAAAGGAATTAAGAAATATCAAAAATCGACATCTGTTAACAAAATATTTTTTTTTAAAGTGGTATTTTTATTTAATTTCCATTTTAGAGTAAAATGATTTTAACAACGATAAAAATATAATTTGACAATTTGTCTTCTTCATAATAATTATTAGTGTTGTTCGGTTTACCAGTATTACAGTGGGAACGGAGTACTGTGGCATTTAAAGTGGTACTATATCAAGTATGTATTGAAACTGAAACCGATACTTTTTGAATTAATTAAAACATTTATAGCGACACATAAAAACATACAATCAATGCGGGCACATGTAGAAATAACTTTAACTTGTGGTGCCCTGTATTAGTTTGCCGAAAAATGTATCCTACTGCAATCCATCCTGAAGGTGTTCTAGGGATGGTGTATTGTTCAGCCAGCTCCCGTTATCAGAATTAATTACAAAACGGGAGGGGCTGGAGACGGAATGACCTTAAAAAGGTCGAATATTTTCTAAAAGATGTGTCCACTCCATCATAAATTTAGGTGGATGAGGTGGTTCTGCTTCTCTTAAGCCACACCCACGATATAGTGGGCTAAATTCATGGTGCATAAGGTGATAGTGTCAGCGTGGAATATGATACCCAATGGTGAACTGAACAGGTTTCCTTTTAAAACATTCAAGACATTCCTATACCACCCCAGTCTAATTCTTTGGAGCGTTGCACAGCTTTGATGACAATAGTCAAAGTTCGACCAAAGTGTCTGCCATATGTCTATGTAATGGGCAAATACCTTCTCCCTTAGAGATAACAGAGGGATCCCAGAAATTCGGGTATGAGGTCCACTGCTCCAGTATTGAGCAGCATATCAGCCACCTCATTTCCACTGACATTGTTGTGACCTCTTAACCAGCAACAGGAAAAATGGGCCTCACTGGCTAATGAAAGCAATACTAATACCAGGTGGTGCATTGAAATCTGAACATTTACTAATTCCAGAAATTTATGAAGGTTGAGTGATTGAAATTAATTCTTATTTCGATATATTACAATTAGTTAAAAAAAAACAGACAGGCCTGAGTTCTCTAGCTTATGTACAAGTCGAGAAAATGGAATATACTTCTATGCCAGCACTCCAAGCAGTCAGACGTGCTCAAGTCCATAAGATCCCATGCATAAGGTCTCAGGATTACATACGAGACTGTCCAAAGAGCTATCAAAATAGTCGAAAGAAAGTGCGTAATGAGGTTGTTGATGCCTCTTTTGATAATAGCAATAAAATAAACCCATCTCCTTCGTTGCAACACGCTTTTAAGCTCTTTAAAACTAATTTTTCGAAATTGTAGCCCCCTACAGCCCTGATTCCAATCCCATCGGGTACACCTTTTGGGTTTATGTCGATAAATCCCTGTAGTGTCCGTCAGTCAGTACTAGGACGTCATGCCAGAGGACTACCTGCCGGTCTTTCCGCCGCTGCCGGGAAGCCATCATTCCAACTAAGGGCCCTACATTAATGATTAAGTGAACTCAAGCACATATTTTAATTTTATTAATTTCGTTGAAATTATATTATAATAAATTACAGCCACACCTATATTAAAATAATATAATAAATTATATTATATATAAAATTTTAAAATTCTAAGTATTCAAATTTTAATAGAACACTCGATAGCGTCATTACGTTACAAAAAGAATTGGCCCATTGATGAAGTAGCCCCCGCCCCGTTTCCTCTCCCCTGCTCATTCACAAACTATTATCTTATATAATTAAAATAATTTATTTGTGTGTGTGTGATGTATGTCTCACGTAGTAACAGAAAAAAGAAGAACATACATTAAATACGTATTAAAAAAGGGAATTAAGAAGAGGATGAACGAGTTAATCTTAGTATATATCTTCAATCTTCATTATACTCATAGTTGAAGAAGGAACATGGCAAGTTAGTAAAGACAATGAATATAAATAAAACACAGGGTCGAACATTGAAAAAATTGCTTTTTATTTACCAAAATCAGTATTTTCACATGTTGCATTTTCAAGAGTGTCAAGAAAGTGAATGTTTGATTATATTTACATCGAATGGACAAAAGTAACAAAAAATGTTGTATACAAGGAGGTTTTACAATAGAAATTTACCTATTATATAATTGTAGTGTATGGTAAATTGTTTTAGTTTAAAATTTTATCATAAATAAGTTAGTTTTCATTGGTTATCTTTAAGATAGCGTATTCTTGCTAGTAGAAATAAATAAAATGGTCTTTTATATATATAAAAAAAAAAAAACTCATGAAATTTATGATCTACCGACTTTTTCCCTCCATATCAAATCATGCGGACGCCACTGTAACTGCATAATAACAATTTCTAAGAATATATTTGATTTGATTTTTACGAAAAGAAGTTTTGAAAGTATCGAAATACCGATAGGAATTTGATCCCATAGTCGGTACGAAAATATTGATATCGTGACAACACTAATATATAAATAATGTATGGCTGTGTATAAATAAACATAAATAAAATAGACACAACAAAAGGATTTTGGTTTGGCATAGTAAGGCTTTACTAGATAAAAAATTGCTACCTGCAGCAACGAAACTCAGATTTAACAAAGGGTAGAAACAAAGATATTATAAAATTTTGAAATACAAGTGCTACTACAAATGAATTTTTATTAAGATACGAGCTGATCGATAGTTAGTGACATAGAGCGAAATCTACTTAGTGCCGTATTTGGTAAATTAATTTTTAAGGGAATACATTTATTATTTGATATCTAGGCTGTTATAGTTCCTAAACTAAAATATTAAACAATTTCAACTATAGGAAATAATTTGATTGGTTAAGTTTTCATCAACACCATGTGAGAAAAATCAAAGTTGAAATTTACAAGTCCTTGGTTAGAATTAATAATTACTAAAGTAAAAAAAATAAATGAATGTGACGTTGTATTATAGTCTTTTTGTCAGTGATATATTTGCTCAATCATTCGCACATGTATTTCGTTTCTTTGGGTATAACTTAAACCATCATCAATGCTGTTTGCAATACACACAAAGGTGGTATATTGGATGTTTATATTGTTAGTATCAAAGAAAATGTGACTAAACCATATGCATTTCCCTAAATTCATAAATGAATACGTATATAAATATTTATATTAATGATGGTTTTAATTTTGAAGAAATATGATAATCCTATATTAATTATACTCTTATTTTGAGGTATACCTATTAAAGAAATATGATACTCTTAATTTGAGGCATCCCTCTTGTCACCCAATTAGAAGGAGAACGCGTGGTATTTAAAAAGAAGAAAGGAAGAGTCATCTATGATGAATGATCATAGGATATTATATTTTATTAATGAGGCTCAAATTAATTAATAGATATGTATTTATTACACTTATATTCAATTGTAGGTTTAATATATTAATTTAATTCATTGAATAAATATAATAAGACGTATTCAAGATAATTTTTATTCGAATTTTAGATCTGGGTAGTTTTGGTTATTTATTTAGAAAATAATTCGAATTATTTTTAATTTTTCGGTTTATTTTTGATTTAACTTTAAATCCATGTAATTTAAATATTTTTCGAAAACTTTTTGGGTAGTTTTCATAGTTTTTCAAAATTATTATGAATTTTTTTGAAATAAAGTTTGTGGCATTTTTTGGGTCCGGATGCAAATGTATAAAGTATTTATGAACAAAAATACGGGTTTGAAGCTATCACTAGTTTGTTTGAACATACAATGTACACATAAAAACGAGTAAATAATGACAAAAGAAAAAAAAATGAATATAAGACCATCATATTAAGTAAAGGGAATTAAGGTTTTCAAGACAATTATATGTAGTTATGTACAATTTACATCGTCACAGGATTATGAATACGAATTATATTTTCTGAGAAATTTTTTTTTTCATACAAAGAATCTTTTAATATACTGTAACAATTTTCCATTCAAATTTAATGCATTTACCCATCCTTAAATTAATTTTACTTACAAAATTTATAAAAATGTTTGTTGATTTATTTTTATTAAATTACTTATATTTTTAACTTCTCTTCTTTAGAAAATAGAATAATTTCTTTTTTATAGTCTCTTTTTAGAAATTTCTTCTTAATGTATATACATCCCGAACAAAACCCCTAGTCAAAAGTATGGCTGGGGTCAAGTGTCTTTACATTACCTAAACATGACCCTGTACAAAAATAAAATTCAGAAATGGATTCAAATACCCAAGGCATAAACTATGAAGGAAGTGAATGAATTATGTATGTTATTATAATAGACGTTTCATAACATGATTTAAATGTTTATTCAATTTGTGGTGTACTATGGTAGCCTTTCTTCATCAACTTGATTTGATGAAGCAGAATGTGTAAGATTCCCCTCTTTCCCAACTTGTCGTCAGCAGATGTCGAGGTTGATGACGTTCTGGTCTGTGCCTAACATAAACAATTCCTTTGGTGGATTTTAAAACACTGTTTGGTAATGTTCTGCTTATGGACATATTACCATGAATGATCAACTTATACGATAAAATTGAAGCAACATACATCAGGTTAGAAGAAGTCCTAAGAGGAATGAGCTGTAACAAAAACATAGAGTTGCAGTTATAAAGGGTATAATACGTTTTCAATTTAAAAATAAATCCTTTAGAAATAATTTGTAATCAAATAGGTAGTTGTATTAATTAATTATTACGAACCTTTGTATCAAAGCAAAATCTTACTACTGGGGATCTATTGATCCAAAAATTCGACAATCAATCCAGTTTTGTTCTAAATCTTCACAAGCTGTAATTGGGACACAAAATATGTATATTTTGGACAAACTTTACAAAATGACATCATGACACATATTCTGTTTGACATCATATTTAAATGAACTTTATTTGATCCACTAATTATGATTTGACTGATGTTGGAGTATTTATTATTCATTCGATTTATATATAATAATAATTTATCCGTCCTTTACTATTATTGACGAATGTAATACAAATGTAATCAGACAAAATCTCTCCAATTGACATAAGTTCGATCCCTTCAAATGTAATTTTCAATCCAAAATTGGCTCCTGAAGGGGGATATTATCTACAACAGTACATTATAATGTACTATAAAAGCTCTTTCATAATAGTTAAATAATAACCCTCATAATTAGGAAATAAGTTTTCTAACTTGATTAATGTTTAAACTTTGTAATCTTAGTTGATCATACAATTTAAAAGCCTATTTATCACAATGTTATTTATATTTTAGCACTCAACCTTTTTTCCTTCAAAAAGGGAAATAAATAAGACATTAAATCAGTTGATAGTTGACCATTTACATTACTCTCTCCAACTGTTGAAATATTTAATTATATATTAGAGAATTGTTTATTGACCTCAACCAGTCAACGTTTTAGAAACCCCCAAGGTTAATAGAAATACAAGGTTACACCATGATGTAATTAGGCTCGCTATAATTTTCAATTCGATGTATAGAACCGACTGCTGACCAAGAAAGACAGATTTTGACAAAACACGCAATCACTCATACACTATGACGTCAATATTAAAAACCGTGGTGGAACTCAAACATCAGTCGTACACGCGTTATGGTATAATCTTGTCCATCTATTAACCTTGGAAAACCCTACAGAGTATTTTGAAATAATAACATGTTAAATAAATAATTAAAACTTTCTTCAGAGACGGCTGGAGTTTTTTTTTAGAGAAAAAGAAAGATCGCAATTCTATGGATTTTTTGTTGGATATAGACCGGGCCTGAATTTGCTCAAATGCTTTTTTTTTTTAGAAAGGAAATCCTTTATCGTTTAGAAATTACTTCCCAGGTGGTTTATCCACCACAAAGATCGAGATATTCCAAAAATATCTTATGTAAAATTTCCATTACCTTTTAAAAAAAGTCTTAATTTATCACTATGTACATATAGTATTCATTGTTGGAGGATAGTATTCAGTCCTTTTTGAGTTATTAACTAATTCTGAAATTAATTATCAAGGTGTAAAATAATGTTTATTATGCTTTCATACTATTAATCCACCCCAACAATGGATATGAAAAAGAAAAATGGTGTTATTCTGTTTAGAACATTTTTTTTTGTCTGACAATAATTTATTAATTTAGACTTAAAATACCCTCTAAAGTTTATAAAATGTAACAAATTTGTATCTCCAGGAATTATTATGACATCTAATTATAGTATAAAATAAAACATTAAAACATGGTCATAGTATCATTTAACGATGCATATTGTTATATATTGATAAAATATATATTTCGTTGAAGAAGGAGCTGAACATTTGAAAAAATACTTGTGTTAGAAGTTGAAGGGAAGTAATTTGTGACCAAAAGTGTGCCTTGTTATAAAGTTACAACAAAAGTTTCAAACCTTATGTACAAATGTGTACCATATACTGTTATTTTTATTTGATATAGTAGCTAAATGAATAATCTAATATATTGTTTGAAACCGCCAATTGTAAAGAATTATCGTCCCAGGATACAACTATTTTATATAATATATGTATTATTGAACTTATCTAGAAATAGTTTTGTTTCGTATAGCGGTACTATAGTTGTACCGCTATACTGACGCATTTAAAACGGTAGTATACTGAATTGATATTGAAACTGGTACTTGCAGTATCACTACAAGTTAAGCTTTTTTATCCACTAATAAACACAATTTACAAAAATGGAATTTGAAAAGAACATATAGTAGCTTGTCTTCTGTATTTTTCTTCCCATCAACTGCTAATTATTAGTGACGGATTTATTATGTTGATACTTTTATAAATAAATAAATGTTATTTTATCTATGGATCATATATACATTAAATTTATGCTCTTGATTTATTTAAATTTATATAAAAGATAAAGTTCCTATGTAATACCCTTCTTATAATCATAAAACATAGAGTGAGTTGCTTTACATTATAGAAGATTCAACTATTAAAAACAGTTGAAAGGAGATAGTCCGTAAAACATCATGGAGAAACTGTTAAAATGTATCAAAACATTGTAATACTATTACATATTTATGTACAGGAACCTGTAAAAAACATATTGTCGTTTTGCCAACACTACTTAGAAATTTGTCTAGTCAACTGGCATTTTGTGTGTACTAACAAATTTATAAACGTCAATTAAAATAAGGATTTTATTTTTGCATTTGTCATTATCAATCATTTATATCCAGTGCCAGAAAAAATAAAGTTTGAAGTGAGTAAAAAGTATTTATTTCTTTGCTCAATTGATGTGTAATTACAAATCTTCATATTTTATCTTTGATAAAGTAAACTTTTTTATACAAAACTAATAATTTTGAAACATAGAAACAGAAATATGTGTGCATACCTCATTTACAAAAAAGTGTAGAAACATGTTTAACTATGTGCATTATCTATGTGTTACATTGAAGCTGTTTTTTTAATTTTTAGAATGAAAGGCAATCATAGTTCAAAAAAGTATAAAATTTGAACTATCTTGAACCATGTTTCGAAGTTGAGCATAGCCTTTGAAATATTAAATTTAAAAATTTAAGTCAAATTGAGAATTTTCAAAAAATGTATGCATTTTACATGAATAAACAAGCATTGAAAAGTTGTAATCAGCTATTCCCCTGAAATGATTTTTTTAGGATACAAAATGATAGTGTATTGTTGCAGACATAGTTTTTTCTTTATGGTTAAGCGTTTTTCAATTCTGTATGATATCCACTAAAGATAGTGCATGTCTTGGGAAATTATAAATTATATTCATTTTAGTGGTATAACATCAAAAAAAAAAAAAAAAAAAAATCCCAGAATCGCTTCAAGATTTCATGTCTTTACGTTATCAATAAATATAACTAGAATGGGGTTGCCTGGCGTTATTAAGAAAATAAAAATATTTTTTTGATGAGGAGATTATAAGGTTGAGAAAAGAAAAAATATTGAAGTTGAACTGTCGTTCGCTCTACTCCAATATTATTGTCAAAGATCCTTTGTCTTTCTCTCTTTTTTTTCTCTCTAAACCATAAATTCTCCCTTAAAAAAAGTGTACAAGGATACATACTAGATTATAGAGAAGAAGAATTCTTAGAATCTAATGGTCTTTATTTTTTGTTTTATATGAGGTAGTCGTGTGGTTGTAAAAAATTTTTTTTATTGAAAAATGGTATTTTAAGGCTAAATTTATCTTTATGGCCAAAAGATTATCAAATAAACTCACAGACATTCGCATTTAATATATAGATAGTGCTACTTGTATGATAACAAGAATAAACACTTATATCATTTTATAAAAAACATTCAAAAATTATATTAACTTTGAAAAACGCCATTAAAACAATAATTGCATATTGCGCTATACATAAATGGAAAAATAATGTGCACTTAACGCGATACAACAAAACTTTCCTTATCATTTTTTTAAATACATATTTTGAGGAATAACTAAATAAAAACATTAGAAAGAATGTTTACCCATACCAAAATATTTTATGAAAATAAAGTGCTCTATTTTGACCTATAAACTGGTTTAATTAAGAGTTCCATTTTTATTTTCCTGCAACTTTTGGAATTTACAACTTTAAAGACAATGCTCTCTGAACATTGAAAAATAAGAATCAAGCTTTAGTTGTTTTCATTTTTATAATAATAATTTTATTTTTGGACTTTGTTCGCTTACCATTCCAAGAAAAAACAAAGCCTATTTAGTCTACAAATATAGCTTAATACTGTCTCGGGGAAACTATATATAAACATTTCATGTGAACATGGATACAGAAAAAGAGCACTGTAATTCAAGAAAGAGTTGTTTTAGAGCTATGAGGATCCCTAAAAGGGAACATTCATGTATATGAACGTTACGGCTTTGATCCATAAAGTACAAAAACATCCATTCACATTATTCTAAAGCCACATTATTTAGAAATAATTAAAATTGCAATAAATAAATATTCTGTTTTTGAAAATAAAAAGTTATTGAATATACAGGTTGAATTCATACTTGGAATATCAAATATTACCTATATGTCAAATGAATTCAAAAATAATTCATGATCAGGAATTCAAAAAAGATTTATCTGAATGATATTATATCGAACAATTCAGAGCAGGACTTGAATCATCTTAAAATGAAGAATACATTTTTCATCCTCAAAGTTACACTTTTTGTAAAAAATAGAATGGTCCTCATTATCACAAAATGAAAACGGAATAAACTGCCACTCAGAACCAAAAACAATTAATCCATACACCATAACCAATCAAAATTCATTTCAATGTCTTTTTCATACAATTCATTGTATAAACTATACTATAACCTCTTACATATTTTTTTAAAAAGTTACTTATATTTATATCTGATATTTTGATTGGAATAACAATTGAAAAATTGTTACGTATTTTATTGAAAAATCAGTTATTAGTTTTTTAATTAATTATGTACTAAAAATATAATTCATATCAAACTTTGGTGTTTTATGAGATATTTTTGAAAGCTGGTATTTTGACACTGAAGCTACCGGGTGTGAATATTACTTGTATATTTACAACTTCTAGTGATTATTTTCTCAAGAACCAAAAGATCAAAACAATATTGTGTGCAAGACTAGACCTTATATAAGTATGTTATATGTATACTTTTCAAAATAAAAGATAATATATGTACGCTTCTTATGAGTCTGGTTTGATTTTAAACAAAAGAATAATAAAAACTGAGGTGTTATTAACAATGGCGACCTGGGAGGGCATCTTGTAGGGAGTGGCAAACTCAAAAAAAATTAGATTCTTTTAAAAGAAGTAATAAAACCAAGATCAATTTAATCATAAAGAAAATTGTAAAGAGTATCAAATTTAATAAATTTGTTGTCTAAAGACTCTGATGTATTTTCACAAGCTCCATTTTCCTCTCAGTGAAAGTTGAGTCAGGTCATAATTGGTTATTTATACCTTAAGTAAGTCTATTTATAAGTAAAAAAAAAAGATTGTTTTACCTGGACACCAAATTGGATCTTTTCATGTCAAATTTAAAAACATATTTTCAACGACAACTACAAAATATTATGATTTATATGGATTTTTGGATACTTTCTTGCTCCAAAGTTAGATAATATACTATTAAAAAGTGAAAAATACCATAGAAACTCAATTATTATATGAGAATCAGAAAAGTGTGTAATAATTACACACTCAAAATTTGCATGTTAAGTACTTTTACATAAAATTTTCTGAAATACTTTTTTTATTGACATATGTAGCCTGTCAATGTAGAACAAGGCAATAATGATTTACAGTTAGAAATTATTGAGACTAATCTTTATAATTGTCACTTTTCTTAATGAAATGACTAAATTAAGAGAGAATAAACATTCCTTATTTATATACTGTATCTTGATATGTGGCCCATCAATACAAATAAAAGCTAGTAGTTTTTTTTTTCCAAAATTGAGTCTCGATAGAATTTTGTCAACAAGTTATCGTCAATTTATACCAATAAATATTTTGACTAATCCTTTGGAACTACTTTAAAGTGAACTTAAACTACAAAAAAACAACATTAATAAATGTAAGTTAAAAGGTGTTATATTGGAGCAAATTAAATCTTATGAATCAAATAAATACTCTTAACCATAGATCTTATTCTTGAGTATCTCAAAGTATACCATCAATTTGAATAGAAAGTTTATGATTGACTGGAATAGATCTTTGAAATATTAGGATGTCTATCTAACATAGAAAAGAATATGATTGGCATATTTTATCCTTTTCTTGATTTTTATTCAAGATGTTTTTTGATTAACTCGCCACATACGAGTATGTAATCAGTTTAATTTTTATACTAAAGATATATGCATTCACAAATATGTATAACACCAATTCAGAGCCCACAGTTTGAGAATAACAGTCCTATGGAATGAAGTAATAGCTAGTATGATACCGCACAAAAGCTTTACTCTCCGTTATTTTTACATGCAATCCTCAAGAGTATGTTTATATATTATTTTGTATACTATGTACATAGTTTATTCTCAAGGTCAATGAAAACAACGTCAAAAATTTATATACATATATATTATACTGTCATTAAGTGGCTCTGATTCAATAATATGAGTACAAATATTTGTGTATATATGAACATTAGAGTGGGTCGAAAATAAATGTTTGAGAAATTTACAATAGGGGTATTGGGCAATTTGTATTAGTATGAACAAATATCCCTTGCCAATTTTTTTAGGATTATTAAACTTATTTCGGTGGTTACACAATTTATTGGATAGTATATACACATAATATTTGTATTTTGTCAATATTTTTTCCTTGCATTTTATTTATACATAGTGAGGACTCAAAACATGTAGGAACACTAAATTACGATGTTTCAAAACGCAACCATTGACCACTGAAAGACAAACAACAAGTTTTTGTTACATGTCTTTAAGTGTAAAATTGTCAGAGCAACAACAGAAAAAGCAACACTTGTGCAATTTCCTCTACGCCGGTGTCAGTGTCATATGTACCAACAATACGAATGACTTATTGTGAGGCTCTTATGGGCCTACTCTATCCATGACCTTAACTCACTGGGCTTTAGAGTTTAGAGTGTCTTATATAAAGATGTATGCTGCATCTTTCTTCCATATTTTGGAATTGCTCCGAGTTACCATCATGACAGTGTAATACTCCATGGGAACGTTCATCATCCTCAAGAGCTTCCAATCTGTTGGTTGACGGGTCGAGGATGTGATAACCTGATTAAAAAATATAGCGAAATATAGTATTTGAACATGTCACAAATTAGCCTTGAGTTGTCTTTTCTTGATTTTATCAAAATTGCATTTTTCAAAATCTAGTTATGCTACTGCGTTATTTAGTTCTAATTAGGCCTAACTAGAATTTTTCCTTAGTTGGGAGCTTATGTTTTATTGAACTTATAGAATAAACTATTGAATCTTTGTTCCAGTATGCAAAACGTTTATTGACGTTCATGTCATTTAAAACCACCGATAAGACAATTGTACATAGCTTTATCATATATATATATATTATCCAATCCCTTCAAGCAATCAATTATATAAATGTACAATATAGTGGCTCATAAATTTGGATTATTTTTTATTATTTTGTGCGACAACTTTCCTTTTTGGTAAAAAAAGAAGATATATAAAGTTTTAAACATATTGATTAATGATTGGAAATTGGACATAATCTTCAAAGATTTAAAATTTCATATAGAAAAAAGGTATAGTATTTCTACTTGAATATTGTAAAAATAAAGAAATATACAAAAAATTTTATAAAAAAAAATCAAAAAATGTTTTAAAAGTTATTGTATAGTCTGCTTGCTAAAGGATTTTTCTTGTAAAAAAATAAATAAATAAGGTGTTATTGTAACACGTAAATTGCACACTTATTTTTCTCCTTTATGTAGAAAATAAGTTATAAACTTATTTAAAAAACGTTTTACTGTTATAAAGTGCATCTTTTTTCCTCTCGAACTTTTCTTTTGTATTCTTTGTGGTGGAGTACAGCTCAAGAAAATCAGGTGTAAAACTAAAAAAACCAAACACTTTATTTCTTTCATGTTTTGAATAACTGCAATGTGTGTTAATCTAATGATGTCAAGAATATACGCTACTATCAATTGCACTAAAAATAATAAAAAGTTCTGGAAAATATGCACTTCTTTCCTTGTAAGAAACTTTTTCCAAAAAAAGTTTAGATCTAACATCATACTTATAGTTTAAAAAAGTGCAGGCTATACGCTATATAAAAAGCTCAATTTAGTCTTTCCATAAAAAAATTTATTTTAAGGGAAAATTATTAAAAAAATTGGCATTGTTTACTCATCTAAAATAGTTGTTTTATAAAATTACATTGAATATTTTTTAAGTATGATTGATAGTTTGCTATTATTAAAATTATAATCGAACAACTAAGCTGAATGAACAACGCGCTAGGGAGAAATTGTTCTCTTCATCTCAATTTGCGTAGTTTTTGCGTCTTGGTCGTTCCTAGAAAAGCAAATATAATTAATGTAAATGGTCTTCAAATATGATTCTGTGGACGGATAGAATATAATTTTTATGTATTCATAATCAATGCAGCTCTATCTGACCAATTAAATGAACATTAAAAAAATTATATAGTTTCCAAATTCATAGGCTAAGAAAAGTTCTTATCTTTGATCAATATTACTCATACTTCACATTTCTTAATTTTTACAAAAAAACAAAAACATTTTTGAACTAAATTTTCTCAATATTGATGAACCACTTTAATGACTTAAATATAACAGAGTTTTGTATTATTCAATGAAATTAAAAAATTAAAAAAAAGCCTCACTTTTCGGGGCTGATGAAGAAAGGGTTTAAAGGTGTTTGTACAAATACGATGTATTTGAGAAGATGCCACTCCAAAAAGATGAAAGCCACATTAAATTATACACATAGAAAAAAGCAACTTGGTATTTACAGCCCATTCTTTTAAATCAATATATCTTGTACATTATTGGTCACATTGGATCATATGATAAAGAGTTGTAAAGGTGTCTAGTCATAAAACCACTTTGAACCATTTGCAGAAGCCTACATACATAAAGAAACTCGAATAGGAGAGGAATCGTGTTTCATCAAGACAACACCAGCCTATATACATCTTTGATAACGCGCCAGAAGCTCTATGAGCTCGGATTGGAAGTTCTTATGTACCCACGCTACAGTTCGGAACTGGAACTAAGTGAGTTTTACTTGTTCCTGTCTATGGCCAATGTGCATGGTGGTAAAATTTGTTGTCTGAGTTTTTGCCAATTGAGACAAAGGCTTCAACAAGAAGGGTATGATGAAGTAGGATTCTCTTTGGCAACAAGATATCGATCCGAACAGGGAATACTTGGCATAAATTGGCTGATTGTATCACTTCTTATAAATTATTTAAATAAAGCGAAAAATACGAGTAAATGTTTCCTTAACCTAATACAATATTTATATATATAATTAGAATATAAACGATATTTGCTATTCTGCGTAATTTTCTTAAATAATGAATTAGGATAATTAAGAACAGTTTGATGATTATTAAATACAATACATATTGGTACTGTTTAAACTGTCAAATGTACATAATTTTGTAGTAGTAATGCACGTATTCCTTTTTTTTAAATTTTGTAGCCTAAAATAGTTTATTAAATTCCCTGCATAGAAAGTTTGACAAAAGCATATAATAATGAATTATTTCTTCCAGTTCATACATATGTATATACCTAATACACCTTAATCCAATGTACTTTATAAACAGTTATAACTTATGTATATATAATCACACTTTAACTTGTTATTTAGCGAAATTTAACACTTTTAAATATAACTTTCTATCCCTCCACAGTTTTTATAACAACTTGTCACAGAAAGCGTAGTGTCTGTCACTCTCAATTGTTGAGTTGAATTTTAGTTCCTCAAATACTATTAAAATTTGGAAAAATTTTGTGAGAAATTCAAGCCTTAGAAAAGGTGGATTTGCATGAGTTTATAACCTATTGACTCATACTTTATAGTGCTGCTACGGATACACTATTTCTTAGTAATAATTATGAAATTTAAATTGTAAAAAATTTATTTACTATTGGTTGTATAAAGATAACTTTAATAATAATTTATACTAATTACATCCTATATAGATACATACTATAAATATAGTTTGACCTTGCTTCAGAGAAAATGAGGATTCTTAGTATTTGTATAATTATGTACAAGGTGACGTTTATAAAATTTCCTCTAGTTATCTCGAAAAATTCAATATTATTACGATATTTAATAAAAATTTCGGAAAATGTTATTAATAAGTTCTATACATACATATAATTATGAAATGATGTAATTGCCAATTTAAGTTTGAGCCTCCGGCGACGAAGCATTTATCTAACCTGGAATGAAAGCTCCAACATGCCGGACAAATGACTTTTAAATTAATTAATTAACCCCTGTTCCAGCTCAATAAAAGCAATGTAGACGTCAATATTGCAATGACAGAATTGAAAAACCTTTCTCTCGATTTCACTCAGAAAATAATAATAGGGGGATTGAGGGCAGCAAAGGCTCCTTATTATAAATTTTTCAAAGTTGTCATTTTTTTTAAATTACTTTTTTTGAATATATAAGATGGGGATATAAGATGTCTTGATACTAAAAAATCCTTCATACAGATAGTTTTCTTTGATGCGGGGTATGCCTTCTTGGAAGATCACTATCAAAAAATTAGAGTTATTTTTTGGCCTCATCTATCGCTTTCTCGTCCAAAATATCCCTTCCGTGGGATATCGACTTTTCGTTTCAGCAAACAATTTAAATATTGCACTTTATCTCTTAGATCACAAATGATTTGTACTGTTTTGAAGCTCACAGTCCGGATTTGCTTTTGCAAAATGAGCAAAGGATTGTAGAGAAAACTAATGTTTTTTTCGCTGATAGAGATCTTACTTTCTTTATTTCTGCACTCTTATCAAAAACACAAAATTTTGCTATCTAATAGCACCATTTTCAATTACGTGTGGTTCTTATAAATGAATTTAAAATATTGGAAGCCCAGAATGAAAAATTTCCTAGCCTCACCCTGTATTATACATAAAACATTTTCAAGATTTTTTTCCTTTTCTTTCTTATTTCTTTCTCTTCTTCTCCTTCTCTCTTCTCCCACTCTGGATAATATTTTCATTCTTGTTTCCTTTTATATGTACAATTCCTTTTGTATGAACGTTGAACATATTACATACTTTGATATGCTTCGTCGTTTAGGCTGACTTACCAATTATAAATGACGAGATTGGTTTGAATGTATGTATAATAATCACTTTTATTAATGGTATGGCTGAATTAAGAAGAAATAAACATTTTTTTTCTATGTATATTAACATATACATATATATGAACCGACTACATACAAGTAAATTAGAATAGTTTTTGTAGTATGCATGTATTAGAATAAGGATCCCAATAAAAAGTAATAAATACAGTGAAACTTAAGTAGTTTTTCCTATAATTTAACAAAAAATAATACTTTTTAAACTATTCTTACCTAACTATATTATCTATTCTGATTTATTATTTTTATTATTATCACATTGTTACCAAGATTGGTTTTTAGAAACAGCAGGTTCAGTATTTTTACTTCCGTAAGCTCGTAAATCTCACAGCAAAAAAATTAAATACAAAGTGATCAACAAGCTAATTTTTGGCGGTTTATACATATAAAGTTAAATAAAAATGACACTATGAAATAATTACATGAGGTATTTTCCAGGAAATTAATATTTCCTGGGAACTTTTGTAGCTGTAAAACACATAAAAAAGTCCGAGATTGCAACAAAGTAACCATGATAAGTACATTTGCAACCATGTCTCCAAAATGATGTCACTTTTGGTTTATTCAGCAGTACATTGTATTTGTGAATACGCTCTATAAAATGCTGATCTCTAGAAAATTATGATTAATTTTTTTCAATTTGAATACATGTTGATCTTCAACACAAAAATAACTTCGAAGAATTTCCATTTACTTTCAATTTGTATTACTTTAGAATACTTGAACAAAGTGTTGTTATTTCTTATTAATTAATTATTCGAATTAATCATTGCGATCGAATACAAATTGAACTTAAAATGCAAAAAAGGTGCCATCACAATAAATAAAATATATATATATAGTCATCAATTTTATTTGTAAGGCCATATCGCGGCCAGAACAAGTATCATACATCAAATGAAGTTTCTAATATAAAGTAAACATTAGTGGGTATATCAATCCATTCCACAAATTTGAATAAATACGTCCATATTTGACCTAAATGTCTATTTAATATTAGTATTTATATATTATATAAAAAAATTTAATGGACATATCTTTTATTGATAGATTTTTGCTTATTATTGTTTTTGTCTTTACATACATCTTAATAAGTACTTTGAAGGACGGAAGAAATGTCTCTATTTATGTGAGATGTGCCAAATATTGGGAGACTTTTAATGTATTACTAACGCAGTAGATACTATAAAAGAAAATTGATATATTGAAAAACAGTAATAACATAGTATATTATTTATAAAAAAATAATTCTAAGTAAAAATGTCGATTTCAACCTAAAAATTAGACTAAACCAATTTTTGGTATGTTTTTATCTCCTTTCTCAGATGCGACTTTTCTTCAATTAATGTTTAATTAAGCAGTTGATATTCAGAACTGATATTTTACTATTTTACCGATCCACAAAATTCATAAAAACAATAACTATTTAATTAATTGGGTTACTTACAAATCTATTATTACGTCTATTCAAAAAGAGGTTATTATTCTTTTAAGAGAAAAAAAAAATAATGATGATCGGATATGACGTAAATAGTTCAATAATATACATTATATGTATATATCTACAGAAAAAAACCCTGTTTGTCTCCTTTTCAGAATAAAATTGACGTCTTTAAACCAAACATTTTTATATTATTGTGTTTTTTTTTGAAAAATTTGGGGGTTAAGTAGTTCAATATTTTTATCACGTAATGAGGTTGCAAGACCAGTTTCAATATCAGTCTAGTGTAGTAGCGCTATAAAAATACCAATCCAACAGAACTACTATAGTTTTATTGTTATCCGAAGGTATCGGGTAGTACTACTTAGGAATAGACTTGGACTTACGGTTATAAGTACTTACCCCAGCTCTGAATAATAACATTTGTAGATATAAAAATAAAATATATCTGATTGTATGTAAGAATAAAAGATACTAAAAATGACAAGGTAATCCTGACAGTTTGAAGAATGTTTGAAAGATTAGCAGTTAGCTGTCGTTAAGTTTTTTTATGGTATCTGGGAGGAAATAAATAAAGACAGATTCAGCAAGGACATAGAAAAAATTTCTCTAATGTTGATCCCAAATTCTACTCCGAGTTCAATAAATACTAAGTGTTATTTTTCGTTTTTCATGAGTATATAAAGAGCAAGTGCTATGATTTTTCTGTGCAAGGGGAGGTGGTTGAATATTTTTTTTTTTTCCGGATTTTTCGACTCTTACATGAGGTTGACATACATTAAAAAAATAAATAAAATATAGGCCATTCCAAATGAGATTTTAGAAAGAGAAATAATTCTAAAACAAATTTGTTTTGAAGCGATAATAAATTGAACCTAGGCCAGTTTTTTAATGCTATCAAAATGATAGGAAACAATTGGCTAATAATGCTTTAAGTGGATATATCAATTTTTCAATCAGACAAAGAAGAATAAAGATAAGGTTAGCTTTCAAGCCTCAGTTGGGGAATAAATCAGAGAATTATGGACTATTCCTTATTTTGAATGAAGTACAATGTGGGTTTCAACTCACTAACCTTGGGTAGTTGATATGGTAAAACATCGGAAGAGAGAACATGTTTCTTTTCTAAAAAATCGCAAGAGGCATTCCAACATTTTTTGTTCAAGTTCACTCAATTAGTAAATTTAATTAAGCGAATAATTAAGATTTTTTTTGAAATTTAAAATAAGTGCTTGGCATATAGATTTTTCATTTTTTTATATAGACCCATATCAAAAAGAATAATTTATATTACTTCAAAAGTACAATTTCTGATTTATAAATTTAAATGCACAAGAACAGAATTGCCTCAGGATTATTTAAATATTATTGCAAAATATTGTATTTAATATGTACAAAAATTAAATTTAATGTTTTTTTTAATAATAAGTGAAAATATAGTTGTACCGAGCAAAATATATGTATATATATATGCCTATTTGTTTCTTCCAAAAATGTAAAAAAGCTTTTTTTATACAAAAAATGTTCATTATTTATCGAAGGGCGTTTATTTTAGAAAATAATGTTTTTTTATTTTTTTAATTACCCTTTTTTGAAAAAAGGTTAAGACTTTGAGGGCCCTTTATTTAGACTGTGTAAATATTGAATTTATTATCATTATTCAAGTCCTTTTTATAAATAAAAAAATCTTCATGAAGAACAATCAAATTTGTTTTTAAATCAATCAATATTTCCGACTGACATCCCATTTTTCTGACGCTAATACTCTTTGGGGATATCACCCCTCTCCCCATCCCCGTAGCACGGCCCCTCAGCACCTGCCCTTGTCATTATTTTATACTGACATGTTCAGACATCAAGAATGAAAAAATAATGAAAACATCTTTAGAAATTATAGAATACTCTGCAGATTACAAAAAAAAAAATGGTACTCGTGTACAAATCATATTTATACAATTCTAAATATTGCCATATTTGAGAAAAATGGCTAACTAATACAAACTAATTTTTGTCCTTTATCTGGTTATTTTTTGGAGAAAAGGTTGCGAGGTAACTACTACGTGAACAGTTAGCATATGCAAGGAATGCAACGAGATGGAAAAATATCTCAATAAATATAGAAATCAAACTCACAGTTAACTGTGTTTGTATACACTTATTATGATATCTTAATTGTATGTAAACAAATAAATTATTTAGTTTATGTCAAGAATGCATTTCTGTTATTTAATAGGGTGTTGTGTTGCAAACACATTTTTTATTTATAATCATATTATGAAACTATTTACGTATGTCCCATGAACGACAATAGTAAACAAAGGAATCCTATCAATTCTTATTTATATGAAAGTAACACTCAAAAAGTATTTTAACTTTAACAAAATAGGCATATAACTTATTTATAGATTTAGTAATTAAAAATGAGTTAATACACAGAACTGCAGTAAAAATATGAGGAGCTGAAATTCACCTTCCATTTGTCTTTCTTTTAAAAAAAATAAATGAAATTTTTGTAAATCTTTAGACTTGAAGAAATAAATATATTGTGAGGGGGTACTTAATTTTAAATTCATGAAAAAATATAAGAGAAATATTTCCTAAAAAAATCAATAAAATTTGCCTAGAAGGTATGGCTAGTTATAAATCTATTTTGACTTTTCCATGACCTTCCAAAATATCCTGGTTCGGTATTTCTGAACAGTAAATTGTGTTTTCTGCTTTTTAGGACTGGTGAGAACCACATTTATCCTAAACCATATAACCATGGCATTTGAAAATCATAAATTTGAGGGACTTTAAATGTAATATTATTTAGATATATGAGAAAATTTTTAGATATCTCGTAATCCTGGGATAAAAAAATAGGGAGATCCTTATTTTATATTTATGACTACAAAAAGTTTACTGCACGCTTTCAAATCTTGACTGGCCTTATTTTTTATAATGTTCAATGTTAGAACTGTCAAAAGCTTTTAACTCCTCAATCCTCTCTTTTGTACATTGCCCCAGTGTCCGAATTCTAAAAAAATATATTGAATATAACGTGAAGCGACTGTGTGACCCATAACCAAATTTCACAAAAGCACTGGTTTTGTTCGGGCTTTCAAAACAAAAGGGATCTCCAGGAAAGACCCAAGTGGTGGAATTAGCGTTATTGAACTCCAAAGCTCTTATTACGAGTAAAACTACAAATTATGAATCCTTAGCTGCTGGAGATATAAGAGTTGTTATCATCTCAGCTATTGCAAGGTATACCGCCCTCTCTTTGATGGTTCTGGAGACCTCTGGATCTGGATGGAAATATGGAGGTGATGTTATTAGGTATTACTTCTCGATGTTGACAAAATATTTAGACTCTTTAAAGTGGATTTTAAGCTTTTAATAAGAAACAGTCTTAATATGTAGACAGTTGGTAATTTTATTTGTGAATTGCTTCGTATATTTTATTCTTATTTGCTCCAGTTTCATTTTTTATTATATGTTGTATGTGTGTTCTAAGTTATGTTGTTTGAAAGATGTTATTTAGTTGTATTTGATCTGTAATATGCGTACAATCATAAGGGATGGTTCTTTTTAGAGGAATAACTATCGACTAAAATGTTTATTTATGTGTTTTTTATGCGATCGTTTTTCCTTCATTTATTACTTATGTAATTTGTACATAAAAAATGAAAACTTAAAAAAAAACAAAAAAACCTTCCCAAAAAAATGCAGGAACAATTATATGGCTGACTTCTGGCTTGCCTGATTCTGTCCCTCCTTAGCACTAAACTATAAAGTTTGGGCGTATTGGAGAAGAATGTATCTTGCACCTCTCATTTGCTTCCATCTGTCATTATGAAAGCCTAGTCTACTATGGAAACGGCCTTCATCTCCAAGTGCCTCTCATCTGTGGGCCGATGTTTTCAAGGCTGTTATTGCTTGTGAAGAAGAACATAATGAAAAAAGAATTGAGCTAAATATAGTATTTATACATATCACTAAAAGGTTTTGAGTTGTCTTTTCTTAATTCTATAAAAATTACGTTTTTCATTATGCCACTCCAAGTTTTGGATGCCTACTTTGTATTGTATATATTCACAAAAAGTTGAACTCAAAAATTGGTAGATTGTCCGAACACAAACTTGGCTTGACACACAACTCATTTTTTTTACTCGAATCCAACACAAATCAGCTTCTGTAAATATGGTTTTGTACATATTACATGAAATGAAAACTTTTTCTATATTATATTTATTGTTGCATGCTTTATAGTAATCGGGTAATTTATTTAGGTCAAATGGCTTGTTTGTTTGCAATATAATAAAATCTTCTTCCCCCCCCCCCTTCCTTGCTCTCTTTTAACACTGTGATATTATTTTACTATTTTGTATATTTTTCATATATATAGTGTAGTCATATTCATTTATTTTGATGGATATAAACATTTATTTATATATGTGAGTATTACATACAAATAATAAATTAAATGGACTTGTATCCTTTTTAATTTATAAAAGAACTAACACCAGAAATATTGAATTGCAAAATTAAGCTATTTTTTAAGCCTAATTGAGGGCTTCTATTTATATTAGTGTCGTGTGAACTTGAGTAGAACTGTGTCAAGTTGATTAATTAGAAAAAAAAAATATTAATTAAGGACTCTATAAAATATTGTATTTGATTATATTTTTCTATATAATTAACGGAGCAACTAAAAAAAACTTCAACTCATTTAAATCGAGTCGATACAACACTTAATGTACAAAAAATTATTGAGTTTTGTATTTAATAAATGTGACAATGAATCAATTTTTGAATACATATTAAGTATTGAGTTCCTTTTATGATAATAATAAGCACAATTATCGAAGCCCAGAATAGGTGCATCCAAAATGTATCTAATAAAAGAAAAAAATATTATCTGAAGAGTAATAATTTGTTGAGCAATCAATTTTAAGAGGGGAAAACTCAAAACTTATGTGTATTCCTTATGCATATATACATGTAACATGTCCACAAAAAAAAGGTGTAATTATTTTATCAAAATTCAGTGTGATTTATCGAGTGGTCCATTAAAATCTGAACACTTTGAATTTTAAACTTCAACAAGATATAATTTATTAATTGACAAAATAATTTGATCCAATTCAAAAAAAATATATTTTTATTTACCCTATGAAGGTACAAAATGATTTTAAAATTAAAAAAGTTGATCAAAATGAAAGAATTGATATATTTTAATTACTTGACCAAATTGGTTCCAATGTAACTTTTCAATACAACAAGGATGTGAAACTATAGTAAAATGTAAGAGGCATCTTAAATAATCTAAAAAATTAAAGTATATAACTGACTTAAATATATTTATGGAACATTGGCCTGTATTGATCTAGGCGAAATGAAATAGGATTTCTTCTTTTAGTTGTTTTTGTTCAAAACTGTTCTTATGTTGACGTGCTATATACGTACATTCAAAGAATACTTTATAGTATACGGATTGTTCTAATGTATTTACATAAGACTGTACTAAAATGCTAATAGTTGGAATTTGGTATTGCAAGATATTTTTATTTCGTATTTTATTCATCTTAACATGAAAATAATCTTTAATTGTCCAAAAAAGATTCTTCATGTACCCGTTTTGATTTTAAAATCTGTCATTATAAAAATAAATGATCTCTTTATTTTGTTTCCTTAAAATTATCGATTTAAATTGAGATACATGTTTTTTATAAAAAATTAAGGTTTGCAGATTAGAATTTCTATCTTTCAATATTAATTCAACAATTTGCCTCGCACGACGAGTATTTCAGTCCTAAATATGTCGCAAGATAATAAATTTACTAAATTTGTACTGCGTATTACGGTTATATATTTTGATTAGTTTTTTCATTTTTCTACTTAAATCTCGTTTTTTGATACCAATTGTCAAATATATTATTATAAAATACTGTTCTAGAGTTCATTTATGTCAAATAAAAAAAACTATTTTACCAATTTATAATTTTGGACTTCAAAAATTGTCCTTTAAATTCTTAAAAATACAATATTCTGTTTATATTTTGTTCCTTTTGAGGGTTGATTTGTTGAACATGACAAATAGTTTTATTACATAATAATTCAAAAGAGAGATTTATGATTGAAAAATTATGATTATTTGCTTCTTTATTTCATTAATAAGGATTTCAACTCTTGTCTTAAACAAACATTTCTTAACCATAAATTTAAAAAGATGCTTTCTTTCTTTATTTTACTAAGTTGAAGTGTTGAAGAGAAAAAACAAAAAAACAACCAATTTGTTATTTAAAGGATGTCTACCCAAATGAAAGGCTCAGACACATTATGCAATAATTTATATCCTTAAAAGAAGTAACATTCATGTTGAATTTGGGAGACTAATATGAACCTAAACTAATATTACTGATTTAATGTATATTGTATGTTATTTCTTTAATTTTTAATTTTGCAAATTTCCTATTATCTTGCTTAGAGTATGGAAGTGAATATAGTAGAACTTTTTCGGATTGACGATGTCACAAGCCATTCTCCCCAAATTTCAACACCATACTTTTTACTTTTTTTTAAAGTGCATCTCTCTTTTCATAATCTGAATTAAGTGTACATTTGATGTAAAATACTTGGCCTCCTTAGTCATGTTGAATGTAAAATTATATTTATTTTAATTTTATAAAGATTTTTATCTACGATTCCTAAAGTTTTTTGAAATGTAATAAGCATAAAATAGACTACTAAAAATAATTAACGACACTTTCAGACTTTTCACAATGGAGATTTTTTATTTTTCGGAAGTTTTTATCAAAGTCTAAGACATGAACAACAATCAATTATCGTCAAATAAAGTGCAACGTTTTTTCTAATTCACATTTGAATGAAAATATACAATAAGCCGTTTTAGCATATTTCCCTTTGGGATAAAGATGGCCAATATAAGATCCTCTTGTCCAAATATAAATATTAAATGTTCTTGATGTCCCATAAAAACATATCTTTAGTCATTTTTTATCAAATAACATATTTTATCAAATATTTGTTATGCTCATTCGGCCATCAAAAAAGAAATATCCAATTGGATAATTTGAATCCAATGTTAAGCTTGGATCTTCTTTAATATATTTTAAGATTTATCTATAGTGTTCTAATTTTTTTATCTGGTCTGGTTTTGTCCCATAATCAAAGCCAACGTTTGTAGCAATGTTAGGGACAGTTTGCATGTAAAGATCATATATAATTGCTTATTGAGGTAAGATAGGAAGTTTAAATCAATTTTGTGTATGATTTTCTGATCAAAATTTATTTTCAATACGACTATTTCTGAGAATATTCAGAAATATGGGTGCATTTGAAATTTCCATTTTGCTTCAGTTAAATATAGAATGGGCTATACAGGGTGTCCCTACCTATTGCAGTTTTTGAAAATAAGAAAAATCCGTGATAAATGAAATCTGCTTTGAACTGTGACTTTTTTTAGTACTAGAACCCCAAAAATTGGAGAAACAACTTTTTCGAAGTCTACTTTTAACAAATAGTTAAGTCAATAAAACATTTTATTCATCGTAAATTATTTAAAATAATTCTTGCAGACACAACATCTCTAAAATAATTGTGAAATCTTACATTATCTAGGTATTAGTTATTCTTAAATCCGGTCATTTAAAGACTGTAAAATTTAAATAATCAGAACTTAAGTGATATTTATTCAGCAAACTTTTTAATTGGAATTATGAATAAACATGTAAAAATGTACTGCTGTATCGGAATTGGCAATATCTGGCCTTTCTTGAAGTATCTGAATCGGCTTAATAATGCAACTTCTACCCATACCTATGTTTACTTATTTATATGTATTTTAAAGTAAAAAAGTTTCTAATTCTATTATTTCAAATGGTAAAGCAATAAATGGAATTAAGGATTCCATCATTTACTAACATTAGTTAAAGACTAAAAGCTCCTACCTATAAGAGCTTAGGATATATTTTTTTTTTTTCTAAATTTTTATTTCGAAATATAATAATTGCAAATAATAATAGACCAGCAAAACAAAATTCAGTTCTATCATTTGGAAAGTAATATTCTATTTTGTAGTTTAGGGCATTATATGAGCCAACATAGAATATATTAACTCTTGACTACCGAAAGGCACTATCTTGTATTAACGAACTACACAAGTTATTGATTACATCATATATATTTTCTGATAATTTATTATCATAATATTTAAAAACATGATATGAGAGGAATATAGAACAGGGAGTCAGAATAATTCCAAATACCTCTCTATGACAAATCTGCAATGTTTGTAACCACGTAATGTGGGGACATCCTGTATTTGCTTCACAATGCCACCTGTAAATATTATATAAGTATAATTTAAATTATCCCATTTTGATTCAGTTAGACTATTTAGGCATACGAACATTCCTACCACATGTCACATATGATATAAAAATACCTTTTTATTTAATATTTTATTTTGATGAATGTGTAACAATGTTATCAATAACAATTATTTAAACACTTACGTCTTGAATGTAGCTTTTTATCAACCTAAAAAAAAAATTGTAGTCCAAAGAGATAAATAGTAATTTCATATTTGGCATAAACGAACTTTGGAAGTTTATTTGACGTGGTACCAAAAAACGAGATTTGAGTCGTAAAAATAAAGCAACTAATCAAAATATATGAAAGTTATACCCTGTACAAAAAAGTAAATTTAGTTACTTGAATCATCTTTAGGACTAACTCTCTAATTTTCAGGAGCAACATGAAAACATCATAACTTTTTTTATATTTTACAGATTTTCAAATCAAAAATCGTCCATGAAGGAATTATTTTTTTGACAATTTATTCATTTAGCACATTCCAAATTTCAGTCATTACGGTACAGTCTAATGTAAATGATTACGTACATTAATTTCTAAAAAGTGAACAAATACATAACTTGTTCTTCAACATTATTCCATTAATGAGAGCCAAATAATGTAAACATCAACTTCATTTATTAAAAATGAAAATAAATCTAAAAAACATTTTCTTATAGTATAATTTAATATATATTATATTATTTAAAATATTTCCATAAGAAATCTTTGCATGTGACAGCTTTACTTTAATATTTGCATAATGTATAGATATGCATTAATTATATACTTTTTCTTTTTAAAAGCTTGCAATAAACATATAAAAAGTACAGAGTTGATCTTTTATAGAGGTAGAGATTCCATTATTTTCAATCCAGAATGAAATTGGTGCAAAATCGCTGAAGAGAGAAAAAAAACATCATATCCCTGAACAGAGCAAGCTAAGCCAGTTGGAACGAACAAAGAGGGTTCTATATATTATCCAACCCAACAAAAGTTTTGGCAATGTGTTGTTCTTTTCCAATGAAAATTTTTCAACGTTGACACCACTATGAAAAAAGCTGAACAGCTGCAACATCACAATCAAACATCCAAATAATCTATCACCTTCAGCGAGACATGTCTTTAAAAAAAATCCAGCCAGAATCATGGTCTTGTACGTTGTGGAATCTGCCTTCCCATTTTTATGGATAGGAAAAAGAGGCTAAATGTAGCTGCTTATATCGAGCTACTGGATAATAAAGTGCTACTTTTGGCCCGAGCAAAGTTCGGGCACAGCTTTGTTTTTATTCAAGACGGAGCTCCGTGTAATTGTGATTATAAGACAAATCCCTTCCTGAGGTACAACTTTCCAAACTTTTAGGACCTTAACATGTAGTTGCTCTCAGTGCCAGATGTCAGGAAGATTTTTTGGTCCGCTTTACAAGGGTGAACGGTTGATTTTCAGTGGTGAACGTGGGATATTTAAACAGGGCAAATGCTACAGCATAGATTAAATCTTGCAAGAATATCGTCCAATGGACTGGCTGACCATTATTTTCTTCATGCAAACATTGGGAAAAATAAAATGAAAAGGAAAAACTCTAGACGGAAAGTCAATGCCGACCTATTCATAAAGGAAGGAGTATAATGGAGTATAAAATGCACGGTGCAAGAATGAGAGAAAATTTTTGAACTATACAATTAAGTCAAACAATTTAAACCTCCTTAAATATTTTTAAAATAATAACGGATGAAGATAATGAACGAGATTATAATATACCATGAAACGGTTACATCGACAGAAAATAAATTATGTTCACAAGTCTTGATGTTCTTAACTCGCATGTATACGTGGTGATGTGTTTGAAAAAAATGAAGAAAAAAATGGATGTGTTCTTTATCATGATTAGAAGAAGAAGTTTTTCCTCTCTTTCCTTGACGCAAAGGTGTCAATCAAACTGTCCATGTCTTCATGGAGCACCTTGTCCCTCATCACCCTGTCCATGTTCAAGAGGGTGAGGGAGGAGAGCCTCTCCTGGTCCATGGTGGTCCTCATGTGGTTCTTGAGCCTTCTGAGACAGGAGAATGACCGCTCCGACTCACAGCTGCTGATGGGCATTGAAGCCGGGATAACGATCACCTTGTATAGCTCCGGCATCAGACGGAACACTCCCGAACTAATTAACTCCGCAGCAATTTGTGACGAAACCATGTCTTCTGTGTCAATATCTGCCTAGAGAAACATAAATTTTAAACATATAATGCAAAATGAAACATTATAATATTAACCTTGAATTGCTGGAAGCTTGCATGGTCTGACTGGAACTGCTCGAGTTCAAGTCTGTAGGGCTTGGCGACACGCTCAATGACACAGGTCTCCACTTCACTGTCATCGACGAATGCAATGAGATCCATTGTGATGTTTGTATCGTTGGTAGCAAATCTGCTCTCAAGCTCTAATACAATCTTATTGATTGCAACATCGAAATGTGTTTCACGGAAGTAGGATTCAGTTGTTCCTTTCCACTTTATTCTCCTTGGAATCTTCGCCTCCTTGAATTCCAAATCAATTGAGTCCTCCTGGTCAAATACTGATTTCATCTCAGACCACTTCAACTCAGCAAGTTTCCAGATTGATTCAAAGATTTTCTCATTCTTAAGATCTTCAAGAGTCCTAATCACTAGGTTGACGTGTTTCTGGGCCTTTGTTAGGTCACCCTTTCTGCCTTGAAGTTCATGTGACAAAAAGATGCTGTATAAAAATTTTTACTGCCCCCCCTATTGTATTTCTCAACAGGGTTATATCTGAGAGAAGATCCTTGACTACAAGATTGAAGACATGGGCGTAGCAGTGGATGTAGACACACAGTGGGGCTGCTTCCTTCCACCTGGCGGCAAGACTCTTCTTGATGCAGGATATGTTGGATGCACCGTCCGCGACCAGGGATACAGTGCGGGAGGGGTTAAGGCCGAGATCCTTGACAGCCTCGTGAAGCTTCTCAAACAAATATTTGCCGTCAGTCTGGGTAACTTTTACAAACTTGAGGAAGCTCTCTTTCTTGATGCCTTCACTCGTCAGATATCCCAGTGACAGACTGAACTGCTCCGTGTTTGACATATCTGATGTCTCATCAACTATCACAGAGAACCAGTAGTCATCATTGCCGGCACAAGTCTTGACATCTTCAATTATATTTTCCGTCACTTTGGATGCTATAATCTCTATCAGCTCATTTTGGATGTCAGGAGAAGTCCATTTGGCAAAACCTGCCCCAGCTGAACCAAATTTTTTCACTTCGGCCTCCAGTTTATCTTTGAGAATATGATTGTCGTGTGAACGCAGGGACAAAAGCTCCAAGAAGTTTCCTCGATTGTTTTCATTAGATTCCGTCAACTTTTCTCTTGTTTCGGAATCGCCCCTAGAAGCCAATCCTTGCTTTGCGAGGAACCCAACAGTTTGGAAAAGATACCTCAAATAAGCTCGCCACTTCATGACTTCCTCAGCATGTTGAGACTGAACATGGCCGAGAACCGAGGCATTCTTTCTCTTTGATGTGAGGAAATTGATCTACTTTTCCATCGACAGTTTGTGTTTTTTGTTTTTAGAATGAACTTTCAACAAGGAACAGTTTTTCCATGTTTTGAACTCAAAGTTCCCAAAGTTGGAAATTGAAAATTTGGAACAGGTGAAACACTTGGCTGACTTTTCAACCTCGTCATATTCTAGCCACGGGAACTTACGGAACCAATCATATTGAAACTCTCTGGAGTATTTGTATCTTTGTTTGTACTGTATGTTTGTAACTTGGCCTGTAGAGGATGATCTCTCTCGACTTTAGGCACAGTTTCCCGCTCAGTCTCCACTCTGGTTCTGGTCTGGATGTCCTTCCGCTTTGGCTCCCGCCCGGTAAGTATCGGGTCACCCAGCTGGCTCGTGAAGACGACAGGGTACTCTGGGCCTCCGTCCACAAACTCCATCTCCTCTGTCTTGCTCTTCTCACCTCCCTGGACATTGTCGCTAGTCTCATAGTCCTTTGCAGAGGGAATATTGTTGTTGTTGACTATAGAGAGCTGCTGGGGAGAGAAGATTGGTCCGATATCGAGATTAGGAAGTCTTATTCCATGAGAAATCCGTCCGCTGGGGTAATTTGATGAGTCGCCATTATTATATATGGAGTACTCCATACGAAAAATGTTGTGTGCGTCTTTTTTTTTTTTGCTGTAAAGTACTTCACATTTGCAACCAGTAACTTTAAACGTAATATCTAACTCAAATATCCACTCAATGTGAAGTACTTTAAATCCATACGAAAAATGTTGTGTGCGTCTTTGTTTTTATTTTTGGCTGTAAAGTACTCTTGAAATAATTGCAGTAATTTATTAATTATCAGAAATGAATGACGGGAAGCGGAAAACGCGTTTTATATTCAAAGGTTCAATCATTTATATTTATAAAATGACAGGCAATATTTGAAAGAGATATTACGGTAAATTACAGGATTTGAATTCAAATTTCTGCGATGAATTGAGATACCTGAGAGTGTTAACTGTAGTTTAAGACCTCCGTTTTATCTATTTGACTTAATTTGGCCCTAATATTGTCTTAGAGATAACATTTATTAATTCTATAAATTTGCCGGTGAATTGACACAATTAAGTACAATTTGTGGTGCCTCCAAAGGATTAATCAGAATAATTTTTTCATTTAAATGAACTATAATTTGTTGGAAAATGTATTCCATATTCAATTTTGAGAAAAATTATCTAGCTTCCTTTTGGGTGGACGTGCTACAAATATGTAATTTTATTATAATGACTCAGTACTATTATGAGTTGGTCATAAGTTACATATATATAATAGATTTTAATAATTAATAAGACTTAATTCATCTATATTTACATACCTATATGATTGGTGGACGGTTGAGTAAGGTTTTTTTTTTTGGTCCGCTGAAGCGGACAAAGTGCAATACTGACGTACGGCCCTGGTTGCCCTCCTCCCAGACACAAACCCATTCGACTACTTTATCTAGGGCCGTCCGAATGATAGGGTATTTCCCACTCCTCACTGGAGTGTCCAGTCTCTCAGAGAATTCTATCAAGAAGGAGTAGACCAAGCTCAAGTCTGACTACATAGTCTTAGGTATGCATGGGATTTAGGCCTCGTATTGAAGCAAATATGACAGCTTTGGTCTCACATATCATGTAAAAGTTTTGCTAAGTACTAGATTCTGATAACTTTACTCCAGAAAAATTGAAAAAAATAAAATGTGTACCACTAGATAAGAGTAACCATTTATTTATATTATATATATTTTTTACTTTGAACTAGTTAATATCTTATCTATTTCTCAATGGGGAGTATTTCTAAAACATCAGCAACACACTTGTTTTGTTATTCATCAGCTGTCAATTTTTCTATTGAGCTCCAGATGACTCGCTTTTTGAGAATAAACAAAAATACTTTACAAGTTCCTGCTGAATCCGTGAAATATGAAAATAATGATGTATATCCTATATTGTTGACATTTCAGAATATTGTTTTTTTTGTAACAATTAATAATGAATGTTAATTGAAAAACAGATACAAATTTTATTTAATCTGGCTCCCTTCTACCGAATAAGAGCCCTGAATCTCTGGAAGGTACTACTGCAGTTCTAACACGTCGCTTCTTCTGGGATATCCTTCTTTGATGCCTCAGCCGCACCCATCACCTGATCCTTATTATTCCTATATATTACATTAGCCTCCCCTGTACCATACTCCACATTCCAAAATTCATGGGATTTCAGTCTGGTGAGAAAAGAAGCCAAAACCAATTTGACCAGAAGTTATCAAAATTAGCAAAACGCTCTAATGTCAACAATTTTGTTGATGATACAATCAGTCAGGAAAAATTAGGAATATTTCGTCTCAAATTTTGGACATATTGACATAAATTTTAAGTTCACGTCCGAATTGGACGCATAACCCGTCCCATAGATTATTCTCGGAAAGAATACGTTCTCATTAATCAATCTTCACCCATTTGTGGAAGAATAATAAATACTTTCATTAGAACTAAATTGAGAATAATGACAAACTATTAACCTGTTTCAAAGTTACTTAAAATGCTACTATAGTAATTGCAATGGTAAACTGAGGCACTTTATTATAACATTAGTAAAAATAATGCAGGGTAGAGGGCGCTTACATATTTGAGACGTTTTTCAAGAAAAATATTACACACATTAAGGACTGTAACATCCATTGCAAATTTTCTGTTTTGTTGTTCTGAACGTTGACTGGTGCAATTTTAATTAGGTGATGGTAAGTTGTACACAATTATCTAATAATATTAAATAAAATTTTTATAGTTGGAAATAATTGGCTATTTACCAATTTTTTTATCTCTCTATCTATTTTTGGAAGAAACGATACAAGATATGATAAAAATGGTTTAAATCTAAGAATATGTATAAATATAAATTGGCGACAATGAATTGAATAACAAATGAGTAAAAATGTCAGATTGAAAGATAATCGTAAATGGTTTTTTTTTCTTCTGTTGATGCTATTTTTGCTAAATCATGTTTTTTTTAAATGCAAAATAAACAAATGTAAAACTTTATTATAAAGAGACAATAAACATATTTTACAGTTATTCAAAGGAAGAACGTGCTTTTGTAAGAGTAAAAACCCTTTGTGTCTGACTGGATTTTAAATATGCTCATTAATATTGTCGTAATCTTTGGTTAGATCTTTTGAAATAAAAATTTAATGCGACAAAATTTACTATTATTATTTAAATTTCTATGATATTTGATTTCACAAAGTTGCCATAGAGAAGTCAAATCAGATCTATGAAATAAAAATGTGTAGATGTAACGTAGTATACATGTACTCAAATAAGACATTTTTTTATCCAGGAAGTTTCTCTTTTATTTTAATTATTTTAGACTGCTTCAAAATTTGGTCACAATTATTTTTTGAATGGAAAATAGAATTGTATCTAAGACAGTTTAGTCAGCAATATCTATTTCTGAGATGTAGATATTGATAGAGTACATTCGTGTTATATATTTACGAGTTGTAAGATTTGACCCTTAAGCATTCTGGAATCATTCATACTTACTTTATTTGTAGACGGATTCTGAAAATTAAAAAAAAAAATGAGATGCAATTTTAAAACAAACTGAATAATTGACTTTTTTTTTTAATTAAAAGAACATGCATTTTTAAACTAAGAGGTCAATAAAGTTCAATTTTGAGTAAGCATCCTATATTATTTCCAAGAATAAATGAAAATTAACATATCTTTATTTTATTTATTAAACGATCATTAAACTTCATTTATAAAATACAACTTTATTACATTTGTATATGAATTACGCAGTCCAGGATAAAAACTACTCATTTAACTCTAATTAGAGAAGATTATCAACATCGTTGAGTGAAAAACAAATAAATGGATAATAAAATCAAAAAATTACGGTATTAATTTTGATCAATAGCGTTTGCTCAATATTATATATTAATGTCATCTATTACGTTTCGATGTAATTTAATCAACTAAAAAAACCCATGGATTATCACAACATTAACTTTATGGACAATTAACAAATCAGGCTTAGGCCATTTTAATTAACATGCATATGTATATATTTTAAATTTATTACAAAGAGAATCATTAAATTTTTTGGGTATAGGCATTAATTACTTGAGTATTGATCAAGAAAATATCAATTAACAAATTAAATATATTAGCATGAACCTCAACTTATCCTAACTGGGTGTATTAAATACAAGAAATAAAAGCTATATAAATATTGAATTTTTTTTTTTGATATGTTTAAATCACACTCTATACTTGATGTAATTGACAAATAAATATTGATCCATTTTATAAAGGGTGATAACTATTGTATCTCTCAACCTTTGCTCTAAATGAAAAAGTATAAAAATCAGTTGGTAGCTAGTAGTGTTAGGGTAGTTTAAGTATGAAAATCTTAGATCAGTCAAAGACGGTTATAATTAGGTCTTTAAGAAAGATAAAAAAAAATAGGACTTTTTCTTTCAAATTTAAAATTAGGTCTTAGTGAATTTTTTTAGATCAAATATTGTTGACGTCTTGTGTGTTGTAAAATAATATGCAGGGTATTATAATCAATAAATTTGTAAATAAGTTCAAGTTGAAGTTGTTTTATACCTGGAAGGCATAAAGTTTGTCATGATTTATATGCACTGCCCTGTATATATATATTTATATATCTATGCATTTGGAGTGAATTATTGTACACAATTATCTAAATCAGTGGTGCTCAACCTTTTTCAGACTATGGATCACATTCTCATTCAAAAATTTACATGGACCAAAATCCTTATAAGAAATAATATTTTTGAAATTTTTTTTTGATCTACTTCGCCGATTGCCACCAAGTGGTGTAGAGGATTTTTTAATAATAGAATACTATTATTTATTTTGTCTTTATTAAATATTATAATCATTTATTTATATAAAGAATACCCCCCTCCCTGTCATAGGGGGTTTTAATTGGGATTTTTTCCATTAATACATTTTTTTTTTAAATTCGGTGTGTTCGAAAAAAAAGCCTTTACTTTTTTTTCTACCAGTGGGATTACAATGGTTAACCACTTAGACTAAGTCATATTTATACATAACAATAGATGAAAGGCACTAAATACATAGATAAATTATACAAATACTTTTATTGAATAACATGATGAAAAGTTTTTAGATGATGAATAAACAGTCAAATTCTAAGCAGTAAACATTTTTCGTTTTAATTAATTAAAATTTAAATAAAGTTGATTATATTTCATTTATAAGGATTTTTATTCTTTTTAATGCTTTTATTTAACTATAGGGACACTTTAATACCACAGTTTACAAGGTTTATTAGTAAGTGTCATATCTATGTATAATTTATCTATAGCAAAGACATGAATAAAAATTTGTAAATCTAATAAACATAAACAAATAAATGAAAACTAAATTAAACTATTTTTAATAATTATAAGACTCTTTTTCTTGGCTATTTTTAAAAAGCTTTTTTTTTTTCAAACTGTAAGAATGTCAGAACCAATTCTTAAAAAGTTAAAAATGAGGAATTACCATGAAGATTTTATCATGTTTGGCTTTGTATCTGTAGACTCACAACCTAAGAGCCTTGAATGTTGTGCCATCTTAACAAATGATTCCATGAAGAAAGTCAAGCTGGAGCACCACCAAAAATCAAAGTATCCTTTGTCTGTTGGTAAATATAGGGAATTTTTTTAGATAAAAAAGAAGGGACATCCAGTCAAACTATTTGACTTTGTAAAGAACATCAATAGTGTAAAAGCAAAGACACTCAAACCTAGTTATTTAGTCTCTGAAATTATTGCCCAGGTTGGAGCACCTCAGGGTTATGGTGAGAAGCTTGTCAAGACTGCTATGCTAGCTTGTATAAATAAACTTTTAGGAAAAGATGCTGCATCTACTCTGAGTAAAGTTCCCCTTTCAAATGACACTATTATAATAAGACAGGTTGTAATGTATAGTTTTGTTGAGAACAAGATAGTGGAGATTCTGAAAAAAAAAAAAAAAGTTTTCTATCCATGTTGATGAAAGCACAATTCACAATGAAGCTATCCTTCTTGTCTATATCAAATTTATTTTTCAAAGAATTAAAACCAAGTATTATTTCTTTCCCTACCATATGGATGGTGGAATCTGGTTTTTCGGTAGTTTTGGATATTTTTATTAAAAAAAGAAATACATTGGACCTCAACAACAGAGGGACTATCAGACTATGACTGAATGAGTTCATCAAAATTGATTATGGTATCTTTTGTCAGAAACACCAAGATATAGGTAGTCACTAATCTCTCACCAACACTGGAAAATCAAAAAATGGGGAAAATATAGATTTGTAAATATTATGTCTTTGTGTGAAGTTAAAGTTTACCTTGTTTGTTGTGAAACAAAAATATTATAGATATTTATGTTATGAAAGTGTTTTACCATGTCAATCAATTTGATTGTTTTATTACTTTTATAAACTTTTGCATTAATTATAATTAAGTGTGTTATATTAAATGTTTAAATGTGATTAAGTTCTTATCACCGTAATAATGTTTATAAATCCTTATATTTAACAATCTTTTAGAGTGAACTGTTTTGTAATACATATGATCGTACAATATGTTGTTTAATTACATTTTTGTGATATAGCTCAAAATTATCTTTGGACCACAAGAATTTCTATATGGATCACCAGGAGTCCACATGGAAACCGTTGCAAACCACTGATCTAAATATTAACCGAATGCTAATTCATAACTTTGAGTAGGATTTAATTAAGAGTTTATCTCTGCAATGTTTATTACCCAACCACTGAAAATAAAGAAACGAGTTTTGATTTGATCCCAAGTCTCCAACTTTAAAAATAGGGGAGCAACAAGACAAAAAGGCAACATGTATGTAATCTCCTCTGTGCTGTTTTTGGTGCCACGAAGGATTCAGAGACCTTTGAGATCTCCATCTGTACTGCTTACAACATCAAAAGTCCATTACAGTCTAATAAAGACCGCAATAGCCAAAACTTCTGGTCTGCCTCACGTGGAACTCCTACAGCCCATACTTCAGCCACATGGACTTTGGAGCTTAAGTAGTCTAAGAGAATAATGTATGCCTCACTTCTCTTCCTAATTTGGATTCACTCCGAGCTGTCATGAAGCTCGTAGTGAATCCAGCTTGTTATACCATGAAAATATCTTCATCGTTAAACCTTTACGGCCTAGATGTACTTCAAAGTCTCTTTTTAAATAAACTGGTACATTATTAATTTCCAAGTATATATCTCCTACCTAATTGTGATAAATGCTAGTTTATGATCAATATAAGGAGTATGTTTATATAAAGAATATGTTTTGAAGGAAATTATTGATATTATTCGATGTTTAGAATATTTTTTTATTTTATTTATGAATTTCTAATGTTATTATTTATAGTCATTCGCCTGAATATACTTTCAAAGCCATTGTACATAGATATAAATATTCACTTTTTTTTAAATAATATGATTTAGTGGATATTAAAGTGTTGTTAATATATTTTTCTTTTAAAGAAATATTTTTGATGTTTTTTTTCATTTATGTTATATTCTGATGCCTATAAAAGTTAATGCAAATGAGATTTTTTTCTTTTTAATTCATTAGATAAAATTGAAAAGATAAAGGGTTAAGAGTTATAGAAATCTATTCTTAGCCCATCGAGGCTGATATCGCTTGAGAAGGAGAAAATATGTAATAAAAATATAGCTAAATGTAGTATTTAAATATATCAAAAACTGATTTTGAGTTGTCTTTTCTTGATTCCATAAAAATAAAATGTTTTGTCATTAAGTCATGCTACAGGTAGTTTTGGTTATTTTTTAGTGTTGTCCATGGATATTTAAATTTATTATGTGTGTTTTTTACAACTTAATGGTGATTTATAATAAATGTAAATATATATATATGTTTATTATGAGTGTGATTCATAGTACGCAATTATCTAAATATGTTCATCCCCCTTCCCCCCCCCCACATATTTCCAAGTGTTGTCCATGGGTATTTAAAAGTATTATGTTTTTTTTGTTTGTTTTTTTGTATAAATCATTCCTTTCCTTTATTTCTCCCTCTAACTTACAGGCAGACGGATAACAAGCCACCTTGGAAGGATTCCAAGCACTGCTCATGCAATCTACGTATCTAAAGTTAAAGGTAAATAAATGCTCTTAGTAAGTAATTTGATGATATAAAAATAATTTCACATAATTTTCTGGAGAATCTCTTCTTTCCTTTTTTCTTCCCCCTCCCTCTCTCTCTTTTATAGGGGTCGATGATAGAGGGGGGAGGATTCTTTATTGTGTTCTTGTTATTACTATATATATGTTTACAGTGTGCGGGAGTAAATTTTTCCAGAAATAAATAATTTTAAAAACTGTGTACTATATGAAAATAGAAGACCTCTTTTATTTAAAAAAAAAAAAAAACTTTGTTAAAAAATGTGTATCTATGTAATAGCTTGCATCATCACTTGATGTGACCACACCTGGAAAAAAAACACCCTGGACACGAGAGCGAAACCTGGAAGAGGTCGTCTGGATATATTTCCTGAACATCTTGTTCATGTGTTCCATGATGCCAGAGTTCAACTTGAGCCCACTATGTCGTTTGGGTACTTCAGAATCTGGTCCATAGTACATTGTCTTTCATCCCTCAACTAATGCTAAAATCGAATATAACTGCACGGAAAAGTTACCTCCTGCACTCTGTATATATATATATATAATATGGAGGAGGCTTCTTCCAAAAGCTTTCTATTTTTTCCCCTTTCCTTCTTCCCTACACTTCATTATATCTAATGCTTTTAAAATTATACACTTACATATTTTTAAGTATTAAAAGTGTTTGAAAATTATTTATACCTATAAATATTTATATGTTAATATACATAAAATTCAAGATTGTTTAGTAGAAGAGTTTTCAATGTGTAGGTGAGCGATACTAAATAACTAGATGTATGTTCACTGTAGACGCCGAAACAGGGATCATTACTACCTCAATTTTTAAAATTTATGTACAGTGAAAAGTTGTCTGAAAATTAAATATGTTGTATTAATGTATAAATTCATTTCAAGCTTGTTTTGGTAAAAGATACTTTTAAGAAAGAGTAAACAAGACGGTAAAAATAATAAATAAGCAACAGATCATGTATTTAAAGTATGTTCACTCATTAAGACTTCCTCCATCAAAAATTTATCGAGATAGTACTTTTATAGAGAATGGGTATAATAAAGCTGTAATTTTATCTACAAATTCATAATAATGAGACAAGTGAAAAGATGCACATACATAGTAAATTTGGACAATTTTATAACTATAAGGGTTTAAAGTGGTAATTTATTTTTGCATTGACATGTTTGCCGCCTATTTCTATTGAGTATCTATTGTTCCGGCACTCCTGACTCCCCTTCTCACTTACATTACTACAATTTCAACAATTTATTCTTCTTTAAATGTTTAATGATATTCACATTTCATTTACTTTTTTTTGGCATGCTCTCATCTTGGAAAACACTCGCCCGAAGGGGGAGGGAGGGGCTTTTCCCTGCTTATAAACCACTAGTGTAAGATATTCTTTTTCTTATTAGTGATTTTAAAATATATAAACTATTAGGATCAACCATAATATCTAATAATTCTTCATATCAAGTTTGTGTATGTAGAAGTTAAAACTTGTAAAGTCATTCTGTAACTCAAAAATGACATGAATCATTTAAATAAACAATTGAGAGTTTTTGTGATAAATATCAAGCCTTAATTAAATATTTTGATTGATAAACTATCTAATTTTGATTTTTGTTAACGATAGTAACTAATTGATTATAACTTCGTGGTATATTATTGAGCTTAAATGTATACAAATACGTTATTGATAAATACATAACAAAAGTGTAATTTTATTAGAACAAAATGATATGATAGCACATCAATTAAATTCGTTGGTAATTAAATAAGGTACAAAAAGACGTAGAAGTGTAAGCTTGTATAATCTGCTTATAAAACGTAAGACACGTACAAAAATCGTAACTTGTGTATTTTGTGTGTCAACATACAAACATTCTTAACGAAAATCAAGAAAAGGAGAATTTTTTTTATTTTTTTTTTCATACATACATTCCATAGACATATTTTGGTCAATTGCATAGTTTGTATTCAAATTTCTGGGATAAGTTAAAATGCTATAAAATTATATCAACAGTCTATTTTTTTTTTTTTTTTTTTGAGAGAGAGAGAGACTTATATTGGCATTAGTGTTAATAAAAATAACATAATGATAGAAATTTAGGATAATTTGTCAAAGAACACAAATCTAATCCAAACACAATTTTGAGAAAAAATATTTTAGCTTGTTTTTGTGTTGACGAGCCATATGTATACAAAATTTTATAGAAATATTTATGTGAAAAAAAAGGTTATCAATGAACTTTTAAAATATGTAATATAATAATGGGCTAAATTCCGTATAGTATTATTTCGAAAAGAAGAAGAAGAGATAAAAGAACGATGAAAAATAAAAATAAATACTTTGCAAAAAATATATTTATAAATAAAAATTGAAACTTCACTCTAATGAATTTTGGTTTGATTAATATTTATAATGTATGCATATTTTATACATTTACTACACTCTATAAAACATTATAATGTTCATTAGGGTGATGCTGATGCCCAACAAGTTTTGACAAATAAAACTTAACTTTTCTTTGGTATTGCGTATCAACCTAAAAAGCATATCTGTGCAATTTCATAGACATATATTAATATTTACTTAGAGCATAAATGAAATGTAATTTTGCAAAAATAACAACAAAAAATATAAATATATTGCAATGAAATTGCAGAAATGTGTTTATTAGGACCATACCTAGTATTAAATATAGGTAAACTTGTTTGGACAACGTCAGGGTATCAACCTCATTCTTATTTACATTTATTCTGTGTATGTTTAACAAAATGTTGTTAGTAGAAAGGAAGAGAGAGATAGACGACAACAAGGAAGGAACACACTTGAAGTAAGGTAGTTGATTGATTCAAAAGTGTTGGTGTACGTTATCCCACAATCATGAAAATGTGTTTCTGTCCTATTGGGTCCCGTATAACTTATCAATACTCGGAACGTTGATTTATATTATTCAAATAAAACCTATCTTATTTGTAAATATTTAAACTATTCAATTATATATGATGCAACAGTTTGACGAATGAGGAAAGGTTGACTGATATAATAACTATGATTTCATTCTGCTATTACAACACTGAATCCTCTCATTCAAGCGTGCATACATCCATATATTTATTTTTATATAGATAAAAAAATACATATAAGAGAATTGTATATATTAATATTCATAACTCAAAACCTTTTATATCAGTATACATTAAGGGTTTTTCTTTTTTCTCCAAATGTAGGAAGGGAACTCCTTCTTTGCTTCCCCCTTTGAGATGAAGAAGATGTTATCTTCAGATACCTTCCTTCTTTCACATACATAGATACATGTATATTTCATACACAGAATAGACCATTAGGAAATATAGTCACATTGGAATTTTATATAAGGAACAGTATTTTTTCATTGTTTGGGTGAATTTAAGTAATTCAAAATTTTAAATAATAACTGAAATTTACTATTGAGATAGGGCATTTGTTCTAAATAAGAAGACTCTTATTAGATACAACAACATTCATAGCCGGCCAGAATTAAGTAGATTTATTTTCTATGTGGACATCAAACTTTTTGAATCCGTAAAAACGAAATACTAAATCATTTTAAAAACGTTACCTCGTGAAAAGGGTGTGGGACATTGTAGGATATGGAGACGCCATTTCAGTGTCTTGGAATCATTCCTACACATTTTATTTGTTGAGCGATTATTAAAAACTCAAAAACCAAGTTAGAGTTTCAACATGAACTAAATAATAGTCATTTTATATTCAAATGTAGTCAAAAAAATACTCCAAAATTAAAATGCCAATGAAGGTCAGTTGTCAGTATATCTTCTATATGATAACGAAGGTTGTTTGATGTAAAATGCGAATGCATTTATATTTTTGTATTGGTTGACTAATAATAAAATTACAAAACTGATATACAACTTTAATACAAACTGAGTAATTGTTGTTGTATAAAAAAGTCACATTTAATCATTCATATTCAATAATTTCATGAGCAAATATTACATATTACTATGTACAACATCTCAGAAAATTAATTTTTTATAAAAATTATACTAAGCTGACCCAAAAACAGAGAAAATGCAATTTTTCATTTAAAATTTAAATAGGACTGCAATTTGAAACAGTTTAACTTATACATTTATTAATATTACTACACTGCTAGTACACCAATGGAAAATTCATTTTTATATGTATATAACTTCTAATAATCAAAGTCGTGTAATAGAACATAGACAATCTATGATGCAACAACTCAACTAATCTCGCACTAACTCAGTTTATATTATCGACTAGTGTAGTCAAGATACAAATATTTTAAAACAGATTCCGGTACTAAAATTGATATTGGTAGTTCGATTCATTATGGACTAAAAATAAAAAACAAGAAAGGGTAATTGAAATGTTCTTTCAAAACAAACAAAAAAGCAAATAATAGGGTCACCCTAACTATTAGGTCAATATTACGGAGGAGAAACGCTTAGCTATCATGACATTTTATTAGTTTAGCTACGATAAGTTAAAGATAAAGGAAATATACACCAATCCCGCTCTGTGTCTAGCAACAACATTAATAAAAATTACTCCGTTGTTGATCTCAATTCTACTCTGAGTCCATCATGAATTTACCCTTATAATTCCCTAACACATCCTGAGTGTTACTCTTCGCCATTAATGTGTACACATACTTTATGGTTAGATTTTTGCTCTTTAAGAGTTAAAGAATTAGGATAACAGTTTGTAAAAATAAAATAAAACACCATTTAGATTGCCAACTATAAAAAGTATTGCACTTGTTTAAGGTTATATTTTTTTACAGCTCTAAACCCCTTGTGCAACAATTCAACTTACATTACATATTTACCTACCTTTATGTAAATAAAAATCATTCTTATGTAACGCCATCATTGATTGTATTTACATATTATCTACAAACATTTCCAAATTTGATTTGTTTGTATATATTATCACACCTTTATCTTTAAAGTATCTGTCTACTTTTATGGAGAGATTAGTTACTTACTCCGGTCCAAACAATTTGTCATTAAAAGTTTATATAATTTCTTGTAATTATATGTCATTGTTAAGTTCAATAGGTATTTGATGGGATAATGCCCATAGCAAAAGTTGCGCCATCTAATTAAACTAGTGTTTTAGTTACGTTGTATTCAATCAGGCAAGCTGTACTTGAGTACAATAAAATTTAATCTAACTTGACACACTTGTTACCATTTCCTGACATATAAACACCTTGAAAAATTCAAAAGTTTTACTTGAGTTGATTATAATAAGTCCATCTTAAGGATAAATAAAAGAAATGTGGACCTGGCCCGATTCAAAAATATCTAATTATATCAGATCTGTTTTTAAGTACAACTTTTCATATGTCAGGACCGAGTAATCATGGCCCAAGTCAAGTCTGAGTAACGTCTCAAATACTACAGTTAAGAACAGATAAAATATTAAGTACAAATACGCATTTAATATTGAATTTCGATTTTACTGTAGGATAAAAAACCACGAATATATTACTAATTAGTTCCTGGTATGTCAAGACGAGAAGTAAAAAAATTGGTACATTCATAATTATATAACTTAATAACCTACGTTGGGCCTTTTATTAATTATAAATAATATGGATGTAAAAAAATATTAGAATCCAGACAATCGTAAATTTATCACAAATTATCTTTGTTAAAATGATAACTTTTCAATTACAAATCTGAGCGCCCTATTGACGTTAGGTCGGTAAACGAGCCTTTTTACATCGATAAATTGTCGGTTATTTCTAGTAGCTGATTTGAGTTGTAGTCCCAAGTCGAATTTTTTCTTCGACCATCAAAAAGTTTACTCTCAAGAAGTTCGCATGAATGATTAGCTAGGTATTATCTAGCCAACACAAAAATATACATTGTTCGAGGGTGTTCTGAAAAGTGTCGACCAAAGAAAGATACAAAACATTTTTTTAAATTGTATTCTTTATTTTTCAACATAATCTTCTTGGAATTCTAATCACTTCTTCCAGCTATACTCTCATCTCTATAACCCGTCCAAACAGTATTCCACGCTTTTCTCTGCAAAATAATTGTTTTCGAGGCACTTTTTGTTTTTGCTCAATTACTCCCCGTTGATTGACTTAGAGGCGTTAAATTTTAAAACAACAGGTCTTTATATGTATGGTATTATTTGAATCTATTGAAGGGCGAAACTTTCACAAACAAATGACAGCTCTATACATCGATTGTATCCGTTTTCACAAAAAAACTCACATCAAACTCACTCAAACGACTGTTACATAGCAACTGCGTGTCCAAAATGGTTGAAACGTTGGTAAATAACTGTTAACAGATGCTAGATCGATGTGACAATATTTTATTTATGAGTGTTGCCATCTTCATGAGGTTGGATTTTAATTTTTGGACCACCCTCGTATTTTGAAGTTAGCTGTTGATGTTCCTGCTTCTTTTATTCTAAACAGTGCTCTGAACGTTGATTGGTTGTATTAAAGTAAGCTCATTTTAATCTATAATTAATGAGTAATAATTCCATAGTTGGGAAGAATTTATGAACTACCAACTAATTTTTTTCGCCTTTTCTTTTTCGAGGAAAGGTTGCGAGATACAATAAAGGTAACCAAAACAAGAAAATAGCATCATTTTTTTCAATATATAAATATTTATGTATGATACTAGAAAACAATGCAACATCTACGTAGTTTAGCATAAACTAAAATATTTACTTAATATACTATGTTTCTTAAAAACTCCTTTAGACAGAAAATTTGTTTATGTTGAACAAAAGAACATTTACATGAAAAACCAAATCTTATAGCAGCAACAAAAGAGAGGAAAATAAAAAACAAAGAACTGTAAATTATATATATATATTATGTACATGGAAACTCTTTCTTCCCATTATTTAATACACATATATATGTATAACTTAAACGATCTTACTGCATCACAAAACCTATCTAATTTACATAATTAACAAATTAAAAAAAAATTGGTATTTTTAATTATTGTTATTTCTTTATTTTGTTTTTGTTGTTGTTCCCCCCTCTCTTTCTTTATCTTTCTTTTTGTTTTTTTACTTTAAACAAACTATATGTATATTAACGTTTTTTTCATAAATATTTTATTATGTCTAAAAAAGAAATAAATATTTAATTATACTACTCTTTTTCTAGCTGGCTCTATTCTTTGGAAATTGAAATCATTTTAATTAAAGAGATTGTATAATTCATATATCATATTATGTACATATATTAAAAGTTTATTAATTACACAGGTTATGCAAAACGTAGGTAGTTTTATAGGAAGTGCAAAACTAATACCATACAGATATAATGTAATAATGGTGATTAGAATTGATGCTAAAAAAGGTGGGTCACCTACTACCAACTCACAAAATTGTTGATAGAAGTAACAAAATATTTTCATCGAGTCCAGTTTGAGTCTTTAAATTTATTTGTGGCTCATTTCAAGTCCATAATTATAATATTAGGTAAGTAAAAGAAATCCATTATTTTTAATGGATTAAGAAAAATTAAATAATGTAAATTTCTTTGCCAATAAAAACAGTGATTACATGACGGTTGGACTCGACAATTTCCATTATTTTATCCAAATTTTGGCCTTATAGTGCCATGAAGTATCTTATTATCAAAATTACTGAAATTTAATCGATAAAACCAAAATTGCACGTAATTGGCTATTAAAGTATCAGGATCATAAACACGTTCTCCGGATAAATTATTCTCTTAAAACCCAATGTGCATAGGTTTGCGTCTCAAAATAAATGTAGGTGTACTTCAAATGCAATTTCTTGGTCAGTTGGAGTAAATGTAATACTATAATCTTGACTTATACTTTATTAATGAAACTTCATCTGACGAGAAACATTAAAAAAAATGCGTATTTTCTATTAGTTCGTGTCCATCTTTAACGGGCACTCAAACAATACTAATTCAAAAACAAAACTCCAAAATAAGTTTTGAAAGTAAGAAATCGTATCTTTGTGGTGCAATACAGCGTAAAACAATCACGTTGATATAACAAGAAAAAACAAATTACTAAAGTATAAATTGGGAAAATAATGGATTTCTTTTTTTTTGACAGATATTATAATATACAAAGTGTTTTGGTTTTTTTTTACATTTTCTTAAATAATAGTTTTTTATTTTAAGTTTACAATTCTTAGCTATCGAGTCACACATTAAGTTTTAATTCTTTGATTATAATATCAAGTTGAGTCAAAAGTCTTCATTATATGACTTCTAGTCGAATTCGCCACCTCTAACAAAATACATTAAAGTTTATTGTCCATTTCTTCAAAGCAGAGCTGTAGTTTATTAAAGTTATTTGTTCATCAACTTGGTCCAGACTAGGACTCTGTACACAGAGTACTTGTACTTGGCTTGAAATTAGTACCAGACTTGGTTTTGAATATTTCTTATTTTAGCACTGGATCTTCTTGCCTGTTATACCTCTAATTGACTTTTTGATGTTGTAGGCGGTGCAAATGAAGATGACAACGGTCTTTGGATCCTACTCGGTAATGATTCCTGCACGGAAGAGATTGCAAATCATGTTGCATTTTTTTCTCAACCTTTTTACTCTTAGAGACATGGAATAAAAACAAAACTTGTTTTTTTTTTGTCTGTTTTTTAAGCTGTCGCTCGGTTGCCTAATGAAACCTCGTAGATAAGAAATCTGTTGAATGAAAACGTGATTTAATGCTATTGCAAATTTTGGGTCAAAACTCTGTGTAGGCTGTTAACTTTGAGAGTTAAATCCATTTGTTTTACCATTTTTTTAAGGATCACAATTTCTTGAACTAATTTGTAAATATCTAGTTAATTATGAGATTAATAATGGACCAGGAGCATATTTATCTATTATCAAAGGGGTATGTCTAATTGTATATCTATATAAATGATTAAAGGAAGTTTTTTATCAGAATAACTCTTCCCTTGGTATAAATTTTATATAAATATATCTACACGAAGACGTGTACACACACAATAAATGTGGTAATACGCCTTTACTCGTAATATTTGCCCTAATCCCCTTGACGTCTTTTTTAACATAGCACTCTTATGTACAGCATACCCAGTTTTTGCACCACTTAATTAAACTTAGTAAATCAAAACTATTATCAAGTATGAATTGGGCTCAATAGACTACAAATGAAGCAATCTAAAAAAATTGAATACTAAAAAGCTCCATTTTGGAAAAAATAGTACAGCTGATATTTTACATTTATGATTTTGATTAGACTTTCAATTAATCATATATTATACCATTTACATTAAAGATCAAAATAATACCAAGGCAAAATAGTTGAAATGATTAATATGTCTGTCAACTTTTCATTATCATATATTTATAATTGGGTCTCCCAAATCACAAAAAGCTGGAATATTTTATAATGTTCTCGACTTGCTTGCATTTACACTTATATTTCTTTTTTATAGTCCTCTTGCAGAACTCACACGTCCCTAGTAGTTCCATAATTACTTAACAAAGAAGCTTTATATTAGATAATTTGAATTCATCTTTGGAATTATTCATAATAATATTCCATGTTGTTCTATACATATATATAGAACAAAAAATGACTTGAATAATGATTATCATTTAACTTTATATTGAGGATTTGATAAAAATTTAATCTGAATATCTGAGTTAGCCATAATTCTTTTTTACATTAGAGCTTTATAAAAAATGTGCGTGCAACTTTTTAGACATATGAAAATTGTAGAAAGAATGACCTTGTAAAATGAGTGTTATATTTTTCCAAAGCTGTAATAATAAATATTTTCTTTAATTCTATAGGAGGTATTATTTAAGTATAACACTTATAAAGCTTTTTGAAATACAAAAAATCCAATGATTTTTCTTTCTGTTTTTTTCATGTGTTGACTCTTGCATAATTTACAGCTCAACATAAAATGAACTCTTTAGGTAAAATGATTGTTGATTTTACGGACGACAGCTCTGACATATTCCTATATACATCTATATCTGTTAACTTTTTAAAAAGTTTTCCATACGATCAAAATGTACTTTATAAAATAAGAACTTTAAAAGTAGTTATGTTACATATATATACATATTGTGAAGTAGCTATCATCTAGAAGAATGTAGTCATTAACTATAGTTTCAAACTAAAGCTATATGGAGCTCAAACTTATTTTCCACATAAAATAATCACCTTATCATTAAAATATATATATATATATATAAAAAAAGAGATAATTTTATTTAATCTTTTCAAACAAGTTTTTAAAGCTACATTATGGCGGACTTGTGGTCTGCCTACATATTGCCCTTCTCCAACCTCTACTTTATCTTGTAGAAAACTTCATTTTTATTTTACTCTGCTGCATAACTTCCCCGGATGCCATTTTTTACCCCCAATTCTGCGTTATTTATTTCCATCCAAACGACAAAAAAAAAATCTTATTGTAAGCAAAATTTGCTTGCTCCAGACATCCCTGAATGTATACCATGGCGCTCATCCAAATTTTGAGTTGGTCCGAGCAAACATCATGCCTGGTAATCGTTGGACACAGCCTGGAGAGTAAAGATCTGCTTATCTATTCCCCAACTTGTAGAAGCTTGTATCAATTTCGAAGGAGGACATATGAAATAAAAAATTTAGCTCAATATAGTATTAAAACATATAAAAAAAATTATGATTTATCTTCAATTAATTCCATATATCTTACAATTTTCGTAATTTTGTCATGCCATTATATGTTTTTGGGACCCCACTCTGTGTGCAAAACACTTATTTTATATAATATATATATATATATGTCGAACTGCAAGTTATTTTACATCTAGTACAACCCAATTGGTGAGTGTGATTTGTAATTTTGATGGTCCTTCATGAGTATGCTCGCTATTTAGGTAGTTAATATCCTCAACGTCAGGAATGTGTGAGTCTGAACCCGTTGCCTCTTTCAAGATCTCAATTTTTATAATTTAGTCATTATAATAGTATTTAAATTTTAAATAATATATTTTATTATCATTATTTAAATGCATATATTATCAGGGCTGCCAAAAAAGGGGGCAAGGGGCAGGGAATTTGCTGCTCCAATAATTAAAATTTATAAAAGAAAAAAAATTACCAACCTACAATTTTTTTTGCTGAAAATGGAAAAAAAAATGTTTGCCCTATTTAATGTTTGAGAGCTATTGACTCAAACATTAAATAGGGCAACAATCAAATATCAATGATTGTATTCTGTAAAATATATATTTAATTTTTGTGACCTCTCTTTCTGATGTTGAAAATAAATCTATTACTTGTAAAATTTATATTTTTTTTAATTCATAAATTTTTGTCGCCATTAAATGAGATTATAATTTTTTAGAGTATCAGCCAAACATGGTATATAGTTGAAAGTATGTTTGATCGTTTCACAAAACTGTTTGCTACGAACGAAACATAAACAATAATAAATGAATTTGCACATATGAAGATAGTTGTGCATCCCTTTTACATTTGCAAAAGAGTATTTATAATTAAAGAAATGATTATACTTTTTAAAGCATTATTAATGATGGCACATAGATTTATTTCTCTCTTTCCTACCATAATGGATTAAATAAAGGCCTTTTAAATACTTCTTTTTTAATTGTTTTTTATTGATGATGGGTAATTAATCTATGTTGGAAAGGCAGATTGCACGATTTTATATCTAATCATGTATTTTTATAAATATTATTGATACGTCGATTACATAAATATGTTATTTCCACCACTCTTTAAATCACTAATATCATAGAGTTATTTGACTAACACAAAAATTTACAGTGTATTTTGATGTCAACTCTAAATATTTCCGTTTTTTACCACAAATCAGTATTTGGCAAATTATTTTGTCCAGTTTGAATTAGCTTTTACTTCTAAAGTAAGTAATTCCAAACCATGATTGAACAATACTTATACGGTTAGGAAGAATTGGCTAACTATTATTTTAGTTTGGGGCATTTTTCTATGTTTCTATATAGACAAAAGTTTTGTGAGATACATTAGTTATAACAATTTGATATAAAAATAAATTTGTGGAAATAATTTTTTGACAGCCCATTAATTTAATTTTAATTCTAATTAAACTGCACACATTTCCATTGGACTTAATTCTATGACAAAAAACTATTATTTTTACGTGGAAACAACTCTTTGGTTGTTTTTGAAGTAAATATTTTTTTCTTTGAGGACTAGAACATGTAGTACTAAGACTTTTTAATAACTTCTGATTTAAGTTGAAATTATTATTATTATCATAAAATACCATAGATCCTTTATATCTTCTTAGTCTATGTGCCTTTATCTCTAACACACTCGATTTTTATCATCTTATGATGAAAAGCTATAAAAGAAGTAGGCTATATTCTTTGATATAGTAAATTACAGAATATAGTTTAATCTTGCATGAATAAATATTAGAAATTATTATTTTTTCTGAACCACTAAATAAGTTAATTAAGTTCATGCCAAAGATTATTAACATGAATAAATTAATTAAAATAATCAAATTATAGGTTACCGAACAAATAAAATTCGGCAATATACATAAATTAATCACCTATGTGTTAACAGAGTGGGCTATTAAAATCTGAACAACTTGAATTTTAATCTTCAACAAGATATAATTTATTAATTAACAAAAGAATATCACCAAAATTAATACACTAAGTAGACGTGTATCTGAGCTATCTTAATCATTAATGTAGCCCCATTTTACGGCAATTATGGATTCTAGGCTGCTGTAGAAGGCCTGGCACCCGATTTAGATGTAGTCCTTTGTCATGGCACCCAGTGCTGGCTGAAAGTGGCTTTGAGGGCTCAATGTTTGAATGATGGAAACTGTAGGCCTTTCCCTTGACATGCACACATAAGGTGTGGTCGAGGGGTTTGTATCATGGCTGTAAGGAGGGGTGTGTGGCAAAATTGTCGAAATAACTCAAAGGACTCATCCAAAAGAGTCTTACAACGGAAGAGATGGGTTTCTTTCATTGCTGGTGTCCAAAGTGGTCTCTTTACCCCTAGAAGGCTCTTTCCACTCCCTTTTTTATACCTTTCTGGACAGTCAGGTGTAAAACCCAGCTCCCTCTTGCATGTTTCACAAGAATCTCTTATACTTAATTTCTAAAATTAACGCACTTTTTCTGCCAGAAAGCTTCATTTATGAATTCTTATAAAACTCCCTCATGGACTTGAGGGGATTGGCAAAAACTGTTTTATTTAACTCATCAATGTCCCGTTTGCCCTTTTTTGATAAAACCCTTCTTCCTTTCAAACATTCCGAACTTGCTGACGACGTAGACAGTGTCCTGGAAATGCCAAACTGCTTGGAATGCGACAATGAAAATTTGTGGATCACGTTCAAGTTGTCTTTTTGTCGACTTGTGCTTTTCCATAAGAGCTAAGGTTTTTTTGTAACTAATTGTTTATGCTTTAATATATCGAAGTATGAATTAATTTATATCAATCACCCAAATAAATTATTAAGTTGGTCAGTTTTCATATTTCAATGACCCACCCGGTGTATATATATTTGGAATCTCAAAAAAATGTTCATGGGTCAAAAACTATGTGAAACCAAAGTTGAACGCAAGTATTTTATGTATTACATACAATTTTTCAGATGAATCGGTACAATTTAGATGGAATTCGGATAAAATTAGTGGGGTGTCTTCAGATTTTCTACAACCCTTTATGTATTCAGATGTTTTATATTCTCATTCACAATAAAAGATGCTTGTATACTTCATAGATGCACAGTTGAAGTGGAACAATTCACTTTTTGTCAAATGGGAGACTTTAAACTCACATAAAATTAATTACTTTTATATTTACCCTTATTTGACTTTATATATACTTTTGTAAAATTTACGTTACAAAATAAACAATCAAAATGCATAGTTTTAAATTCGGTTATTTTGAACAATTTCAATTGCCTATATTTGAAAAAAATAATTTCTTACATTGTCGAACTATAATAAGACGCAGAAAGAGTCTTTGAATCTATCTCTTGTACTACGTCGTGGTACGATGGACACCATATAAATATATTAGAACGGATGAAAATATGGAATGCAGTCCGAGTAGTCCAGTTACTTAGTCAGAGAAAATTAAAGACAAAAATACAAATTATCCAGGAAAAATTTATATGGGGTTCAAAGCGATCTCATATCTCAAAGAGCTGCGCCACTATGCTCCAATTTCATCACAGGGCTTAAGTCTAAAGTTATAGGAACTGTGTGGGAATCTTAAAACTTTACATGGCTAATTAGACCCAGAAGCTGTTCAGATTTGTTGCAAAAAAGCTCGAAAGACAATTTTAAAAGTAATTCTATTCAACGAAAGAATTGTCATGAGTCCCACTGAGCTGTTCAAGTCTTCAAGTAGGGTTAGTACTTAATAGAAGAAAATCACCAATTCATGGAAATCAATTGTGGACTCTGTTCTTCCTATGCTGGGCGTAGACAATCCATTAAACTTTAGCCACAGTTTCAAAACTAGAGATGCATTCTTCAAGGCATCAGGACTTTCAGCAATGAGACAATGTGGAGCAAGTCCACAGATGCCACCTTATAGCATATTCCTAGAATTTTTTTTTTTGATTAATTATAATTTTTTATAGCCTCTAATCCCTTACTATATGGTCTTTTAAACCATTTCTATTTCAAGTGTCTGCAAGAAAGCAATGGAAAACCAACTGGTGGATTCTCTGGCTGATTTGGTGTGTAAACGCTTCGTTCGATGAGGATGTAACCTGTCGGAAGATATACTGATAAGCTCAAAAAAAATTATAACCCTAGCATGGACTCAAAAGAAAAGGGGAAAATGGCTACTTCAACTATTTTTACGAATAAATCGAGAGACAAAGATACAGAGAGAGACTGTACATTTTGTAAGTCCAGTTTAGACACACAATTTGACGAAAAGTGGTTAACATTGTGCATATGACCACAGAGTTGTTGCAGAAATACTACCAACTGCCGCAAGAAGAAAGAACTCTTGCATACCTAGTAGTCTGGACAGACTCCTCTTAAATTCTTATGAAGAACTGCAGAGGCTCGATATGATTTGAAATGGAATTGTCTTATAGTTTAATTTGTTAATTTAATTGTTCAGCAGATTTTTGTTGAGATGATGTTATCTTCTTTCATTTAAGGATGTTTATTTTTTTGTTTGTTTGTTTGAATAATGATTAACAAATGATTGTGACTATTATTATATTAATTAACCAATATTATTTGTGATGAAGTAGCTATATGTTTTTTAGAATGTATACATATATCAAATTAATGAACAAAGAATCATGTAATTATGTAATTTAAAAATCTATAAATTAGAATAGAAAAAAAATAATATTCTTATTTATTATTTTTTACATTTGGAGCACATATGAGTTATTATTAATTAGAACTGTGAGATTATTCAATTCTTTACAAAACTCATTGAATATTAATGTGCAGTCCGTTTTTTCAGAGATTAAAATTATCATATTAGGAATTAAGATTGATTAGAAAATCACTAACCAAGGATAGAAGAGCAACACAAATCATTCAATTCCATGAGTTTAGTGATAAAAATCAAGTCGACTCAAAAGAAATATGAAGTCAATTTTTTTTTTTTTTTTAATTTGAGTTGAGTAGAACCCTTTTAATAATTTTTTTAGTCTACCCAACACTGATTCTATTCTTTATCTGATCTAATTACTTCTACAACAAAGTTGAACGAGGGTTATGTTTGGCCTCAGTTGGTTTTTATTTAAGCAGGATTATGGAAAAAGTTGAAGACCTATTTTCATAAAACTTTCCTATAAATATATGTGCTCACAGTAACAAACAATTCCATTTTGAGAGCTCAAGGTCATGTAAAACATGCAAAATCTACCTTTACTTTTAAACAAATTAAGATCCATAACTTAAATTAAATTTTGTGAGGTCATGGTCAAAAATAACAAAAAATGTTAAAAACATTAGAGAAAGGGATTTTAGGCTAAGGTTTTGCTGTATCGAGTGCTCATTCTAGTTCCTTTTTTTTTGTTCTCATTTTTAAAGCTAATATGTACGAGTATTTGCTTTCTAATTTTTTTTTTTTTTTTTTTTTTTTTTTTTTTTTTTTTGCGAAAACTAGTTATATTAAGTAATTGAAAAATACTGCAAGGAATTAACAAAGAAAAATAAAATATATAATAAAAAAATAAATTCAATATCGTTTCTTTTCAAATTTCTTATTATTATGTTTTTGTAAGGAATTTATTATGCAAAAATAATAATTTTGAGCACTACATGAAGTACCGACTAATAATAATAAAAGAAGTGCAATTAACGCATCAAAAAAAATCAAACTTCACTTTTCTTGCCTATTAGAGAGTTTTTTGTTATATGTAGATAGAAAAAAGAGGGAATTTCTATATATTGTTTCATATTAACACCCACGCCATGGAGAAACGTAGCTCAATGGAAAAACACGCCGAGTAAAGTTATTCTCTTGAACTCAATGTGTGTAGATTCAATACTCCTAGTTCTTAAAGAAAAATATATTCATTATGTATATGGACTTCAAAAGACCATTCCCAGGTCAGATGGAGTAATTGTAATACCATAATGTTTACTTATATGGAATCCCATCTGACTACTTAAAAGAGCATTGAAATAAGTACACATAGTACTCATGTATATTCCTTTGTCTTAAATTAAAGAATAATAAAAATAATCTTCCTTAGTCTGTGTACCATGCATCATCTTAAAGAACAAATTAATCACCACTTATAACAAAAATATATATTTAAAAAATGTCGTACAAAAGATAAGGAACATATTTAATTCATGATAAGTATTAAAACAAACTCGGAGCGAGAGAGTAATTGGCTGATGATCGAAAATATAGGTAAAAGATAAATGTGTAGATATTTTGAGGATCGTGAAAATAACAATAGTTTCAAATCCAGAATAACAGTAATAAAGCTGTTGAATACAGATATGTTTTGTTTATCCTTAACGGACGAATGTTCCACATTAGGTAATTAGTTTGTAACAGAATATATAGATATATATCATATTTAGCAAGTATATTTAGTAGTTTCATTATACTACTAAGTTTGTTAGTCAACCAGAATAAGAGAAAAATCATCATTGTCGACCGATACTTTTGTTTAAAAATACACATTGGTTGCTTCTGAATTTTTTTGAATCATGGACAGAAATAAAAAATAATTATAAGTATTTTTACGTTGAATTGTTGCCAAGATATGATGTTTGAACTATAAATCTAGAGATTTTCTAAAAAATTAATTTTTCTCAATAATGTATTGATTTTAATATACGTTCCCAATAAGAACCATTCTGCGGACGAAGTTACTAATACATTTTTATAATAAATATGATGACAATAGAAGTTTCACTATTTGTTTTTTTACACTTCAGGACTACCTCCGAAACTTTCAAATGGACGGGATCTAGAATCCCTACCTTCATCCTACAGCCATTTAATGAAAAGAATATCAAAGAAAATGAAACCGAAGTAACATTCCTTTGATAATAAAATCGTTAATTTAGTTTCAACGTTCGCCAAAGCTTAAAAAACCAAGAAAGCCAAAAGTTTAGGAATGTCAAATGATTTGATAAAGTAAAGAAACTGTATTGGACGTCCCTTGCCCCGATATTGTATGCAAATATAAAAAGTTTATGGGAGGGGTAGATCTGGGGTATCACCACCTTCTTGTGCTGTATATAATTAATACTAAATCAAAGAAGAGCTACCATAAGCTAGTGTTTTATTTCATTGATATGGCTATAGTTAATTTCTGGTTGCTATATAGACGCAATGTTTATTCCTTACAAGTAAAAATGTAAAACATATGGTTTTTTGTGGCCTTTAAACTTTTTGTTGCCTTTGGTTTTATTATGGATGGAAAATCATTCCAGTCAATCAAATATGAACGTCCATCCCAAAAACACCCAAAATATATTAAAAAAAGAAGATGTACTATACCTTCGAAAGAATAATGTGAATAACTTGGCTGCAATAACTGAAAAACTGAAATTTATGTAAAAAGGACAATTGCACGGGGAAAATCTATGTCTATTACAAAAAGTGCAATATAAATCTTTGTTTTGAAAATAATAAAAATTGTTTTTTGGTTTATAAATCAAATTAATCAAGTAGTTATAGAAATAAAATATGTACTTATACTTAAACAAGCTTATAAATGAACTTTGGACTTTTACTCATTTTCAGTGTTATAAGAATTTGACATCTTGGAGAACGAATTGTCTCCATTAGGACAGTTGTTTATTATCACAGAGATGCTAATCAATGGGGGAAAAGCTTTAAAAAAGTTCTTGGTACTGTATTTAGTAATTCAGGAAGTTATGGGTTAAGGATAAAACAGAAAGAATATTGAAAAATTATTTATCCGTGATGTATAAGGGTTACCAGTTTTTTAACAGGCGTAAAACACTTCTCACCTGCCGCCAAAACAACATACATCGTCCTACATACCCATGCAGAGCTGTTGTAGGCGCACGTTGTATACTCGTACATGTATATAAATATCTCATTACAATTTGAAGACACAACTGATTTGTTTGTGTAGCACTAATTACCTATATCATTGATATATATTATCGTTTAAGATGTGAAAATTACTTGAATCATGATGAGCGTAAATACCATGTTTGAGATAATGTTTTAAAAACATGATAACTCTGAGGGACAACTTATAAATATACTTGCAGAGAGAACTATAATGTTCTTTGTCTGCTGATAGTATTTTAATCTCCAAAATAATAAATGAAAGCATAAGTATTTTGTAGGTTACCTACTTCTTATTACGCACACTCTATCAAAAACTGTGGAGACGTTTGCCACGAACGGGGCAACACCCTAAAACATTGTTGTAATTAGTCAAATAACAATTAAAGGTTCCCACTATAATTAATCCGAGTTCGTAATTTAACTTTATCATACCAAACATCATTGATATTTGAGTTTTATAATTTCGATTTATGGATTTTTAAAGGTTTCTGACTCAGAAATTATATTTATATACAATTGTAAATATTTACTGAATGAATCATTAAATAGAAAAAAAAGGAAATTTATTATTAATGGCCTTCCAGTGTTGTATACGTATTCTTTCATCAAAACACAATTACAACTACTTTTTTTCAAAAAAAAAAAATCTAATTTTAGAGGTAACGAAAATAATTAATTTTTTTAAACATTAGGAAAAAAAAGTCTATCTGTTACTTTGCCTTGTAAAAAATTTCATTTTTTCACAAAGAATCAAAAATTATAGTTTGAAAAAATAAATCAAATTTTTTTTGATTTTGACAAATTTAAAAATAAATATTTTTGCCTTTAAAAATGGAAAATGACTGATTATGAAAATCAGAAATTTATTATCATTTCTGAAACTAGAAAGGTTATAGAGTTAAAATTAAAAATATTACAACCATGACTCAATTGTTAAGTAAAACATTGTTTTGATTTAAACCATTAAGGATGAGAATTATTTTTATGAAAAAACGACTAAACTTTGGTTGGAATTAATTTATGTTAGTTGTTTCTAAATATTTTTAAATAAATTTTTGGTCAAAAATATCAATTACCCAGGTTTTTTTTTTAACGGCAGGATTTCCTGCCACTCGCCCATAAAATCTTGGTTTTGTACTTTTAAAATATAACGTATTTTTAAAAATAAATCGAATGCAACGTAATTTGAAATTTATTCTCTTTCTGAATAACTAACAAATATACATACTTAAATATTAATTTCTTTTTTCTCTATATTTTTTCTAGCTGAACTTATTTTGTGTGGAAAGGTTCCATACATTCTGGATGTAATAGTACATTGCACATTTTACAAATATATATTCTACTGGAGGAACACTGACGACATCTCAAATTCGGCTTATTTCCTTTGGACGCCCAATGCTGGCCTCCATTGTTGCGAACAATCAATGTAGTAGGCCCACTCGGCTGTACTTTTGGATCTGGCTTTTTCTTTGAAACTTCAAACTTTTTAGAATACCAATTGCTATAATTCTTTGAAATTCAAAAACCTATATATCTTTTTCTCTTTGGTACATTCTCCATGCACAAACGATTTGAGTATTTACACTCCATGCAAAAATTGGCCACCAATTGGATTCACCAATTTTGGATCGAATTATCACTCTTTAAGACGACACAGTTTGGTCAAAAAAATCTAATTCGTGAAAGATATATAGAATAAGTGCTATATTAATTAATTTTACCGGTTTTGCGAGGGGAATTTGTCAAAATAACTAAAGCTTATTCTATGTAATTGAAATTTCATTTCCTGTAATTATAGACGAGTTGCACGATATATTGCCACAAAAGTTTGCTTTATCATAACCAAAAAAATGAAAAACAAATTAAGCAATTTATTGATATAGTCTCATTTTTATGGCATTAAAGAAAGAAAAAGCTATTTTAAAAGAACAAAGCAAATACATACCTATGTATTTCTCACTCATATAAAATCAAAAAATCAAAACTGCAATAGCTTGTGTTCAAAACTGTACTGACGAAACAATAGTATAGCTATGACAATGAAACTTATTACGTACTCATTACCAAATGTATTTAAAACATGTTAAAAGTTAAACAACGAATTTTTTTGAAATGGAACTTCTTCTACGTTAATTTGAAATGACTGGCAGAAAATCCTGCCACTCGCCTTTAATAGGTTAAAGGCTTCCCTAGAATTAAAAAAAAACCTCCATCAGAATTAAAATAGGGAAATGAAGATTATGACATGTACCTTACAATTTGTACTCAAGACGACTTTTTTCATTATAATAGCAGATAATAGAATTACTCATTATTAATTAATAAAACCATTTCATTTGATTTAATCTATAAAAAATAATTATTTTTTATGTATTTACCTAACAGTAATATAATTGTGGACCATTTAATTTATTATGAGCCACAGAATATGACATATCAATTAATAATTGATACAAAGTTGTCGAAAAGTATTCTGTGAATGGAATATTTAATTATTGTTCTATCTTAATTACATGTACTATTAATTTTTTGATTTAATATTATTGCTCTTATTTTCAAATTGTGCACAGTATATGCATCAGTGAAGGAGTGGTACACATTTAAAAAAATTTATAAATGTTAGTTCCCCCACACCAAAAATTTGTAAAATTTGGTGCCTCTTTTTATTTAAAAAAATAAAGAATAACAATATTTAGTTTAGACAACTTTGAATCTTGCATTTTATATATGAAAGAAATTTCAATTATTCTTTTGAAAGAAAGTCTAAAATTAAATTATTTGGCTCACCCAGGCAACTGATTTCAAATTAAGTATCTGATTGTTTTTCCAGGGAAAGAAAATTTTTTGAATAATAATAATAATTTTTTTTTTTATTGAAGACATTGCTAATTTTTATAAATGTTTCACATAGCATTACTTCGCTAACACAAAAATATCCGCTGTATTTTGTTGTCAGCTGTCAATTTAATAGCCTCACTTGATACTAACTACTTGGTTATTTAATAATTTATTATTTTTGAATTAACAAAGTAATAAGTTATTTTATACTAATACTCCGTTTCCAAAAAAACAGGAATACCATTTTTTGTTGACCCTGTCTATAATGCCTATTAGACTGTACTGAAATGAGAAAAAGTAGGAAACTTCCCATCGTAGGATATTTTTATTTTACATTTTATTTCTGAAAATAAGAAAATAATCTTCAATTGTTCAAAAATTTGTCATCTTGGATGTGTTTTGATTTAAAAACTGTAAAAAGTAGGGAACAAATAAAATTTTGATATTGTTTCTTAAAAACTGTCGATTTGAATCAACTTACTGGATTTTGATTTTATTAAGTATTATATGTAAAACATAAATTTTTTAATAATGTATAAAAAAAAGAGATTTGAATAATAAATATGAAGACAAACAAACCTCAAAATAAATGTGCATCATACGCGGTACCGAAAGAGTGTATTTATCTATTGACAGCATGTCTGGAACTAAAATAATCGTACCATGGGTAACATAGCGAAAAGTTTCTGAAATATTGTTGAAAAATATATATTTTAATAAGAAAACTTAATAAAATAAAAATCTTGCAAATTTATTCAAATCAATAATTTTAAAGAAACAATATCAAATTTCATTTTTTCTCGCTCAGATTTTTAAATCAAAATACATCTATGAAATCATTTTTAAGACGATTAAAAGTTTTTTTTCTTATTAAGAAGAATAAAAAGGAAAATAAAAATTATCTTGCGATACCAAACTCCTAACTTTTTGTGATTATGTAACAGTATAAAAAATGTAACATTACCTGAGAAGATGTGGCCTTTTTATAAATCCACCTTTGATAGGATAATTTGACGATAAACTGTTGAAAATGTGTACTATACAAAGAAATGTTCCCATCCTAGTTGTTGTGTAAGCAACTACATATTGTACTTAGGTAGTTGTGATATCAACATTTAAACCAATCTTTTATATTAAAAATATGCAAAAACATATATGTAAACAGATAGAAAATTTATATTTACAACTTTTTGAATATTAAATTTATTTTTGGTATATATTTATATCTATGATTAAAAAACATCTTTCAAACAACAAACATTCAATTTATTTTCTCAACATTTTTGTATTATATGTTTGTAGATATGTATTATTTTAACAAGGTTATTTACTTGGATCGTGTTTGAGAGTTTGCATTTGGTTGATATGGTCCCTTATATATACATATTAGTGTTGTATGCAAGTTTAACTCAAATGTAGAAAAATAATTCATTTCAGATCGAACACCTAAATCCAGAAGCAGTTACGTAAAAATATAACATAAATAAACATTTGAATTCAAAATTATAACTTTGAGTTAAGATTATATTTTTACTAAAATTAAAATTGAAATATGTATGTTAAACTGATACAATCAACCATATTGAAGGTAAAAATATTATCATATGAATAAAAATACTATATGTAATTGATAAAAATACTAAAAACATACTTCAAATTTAATTTATTGATTGTCTTAACATTTTTCTCAAAGCCTTTGAATATGGTATTGAAATTGACAGAAGGTACTTAATTTATTATCGAGCAAAATTAAACAAATTACTAAAAAAAGACGGTATTTTGATGGAGAGTGCTGCATATCTTGTAGTTATAAAAACAATCATTCGTCTCAACTTCTGAGGATCTACCACATTTTTGTTATTTTGCTATGCTATTAAGGCTGAAGAGTTGAGAAGCGCAAAGTCTAGAGTCTAAGGTTCTGATGAGACCCCTCCTTTCCTTTTGGAAATCTCAAACAAAACCACACCTTTGGTAACATAGGTATTAGCATGTTTGAACTCTTTTGTATTTTACTTTACTTAGCACTTTAAAAAATCTACAGCAAGACGTGCAAGACTGTCAAAAAGACGTTAAAGGAAATATGACACATTTAATTATTCAATATTACAACAATAAAGGCTTTAACGATGAGTAAAGCAATTCAAACGCTTTTAGAAATCTCGGGCAAAACCATAACCTTTGGCAAGATTATTATTAAGATGTTATAATCCTTCGAAATTTAACCCTACGAAGCATTTTAAAATAACTACAGTAGGACAATCATCGAAGGCATGTCATTAAAAAAATTAACAAAACCTTTGACAGGTATAAAAAAATTAATTATTCAGGCAGAGAATTGTAATTGAGCAGTACATTTTCTTCCCTCCTTTTATTCATTTCAGAGAATTTAATATTTATAATATTCATTTTCTCCAGTATTGCTGGAGCCCTAAAAGCTGGATACATTTGTCACATATTTTTTCCCCTACGTCCAATCAATCCGGAATTTTAATTTAAAAATGCCATGACTATTTTTTTGAAAACTAAAGAATAATAAATATTTTTGACACAAATTGTATTTTATTTGAACTCAAATTATCAATCCTCAAAATAATCGAGTGTTTTTAATCCAATTTCTAGTATCACTCTATATGATATGAAAAAAGTTATATGGACACATCTTTTTTTTTAAATGAAGTTTTGATGTATTAAACCTCCGATATATTATATTAAATTCCATCGGGAGTACTTATCTGAGCCTACATTAAGATTAATATTTTTGGCAATGAAAAACATTATTCAATGCATAGGTGAACCAATTAAATTATTTTATCACAAAATATTTTATTCCTGTGGATTATTATCAAAAATAGCATTTGGGCAAAAATAATTTTTAAGTTGATTCACTGTCAATAATAATTTTTTTCTATATTGGTACATTATTATGAAAGATAACATTTTTTTTTAAATCTCATTTTATCTTCGCTTAACGTATTTAACGTTTGGGTAAAATATAAACCCACAACGCGTAAAATACTTTTTTTTTGAAAAGTCCATATTAATCAACAACCAATAAAATTTAAATTAATAACAAAAATTTGATATTCACCAGAAAAATATAATAGAGTTAAAAAGAAGAATACACATTATATATGTGTTTCTTCAAGAAAAAACAATTTAGAAAATTTTATCTAAAAATTGATTGTATTGTTTGACAAATTGTTGTCAATTTCTATTGACAAATTATTCTCATTTTACCCTTTAGTGGCACTATAAATAACACTTGAAGTAGCTAAAGAAATGTATGTATAAAAGAATGAAAAGTTGATTGTTTTTATTGGAAAGGTCATATCGGGGCCAATATAAGTCTCTGAAATCAAATAAAGTTTCTCAATTAGGTTTAAAACTCTTGAGTATCTCAATTCATTTCAAAACATTAAATACAAAGTCTATAATAAACGTAAATATGTCTATAAAACATTGGATTGTATGTACATATATGTGAATTAAACAAATAAATTGGGATTTTCTTCTTTTCATGATTTTTGAAAAAGATAAATTTTATGTGGAAATTGATTTATTGTCCAATTATAAAGTTGACTCGACCCAAGCTCAAAAACTCGAACAAACTCAAAATATTTACTTGAATACAACGTTACGACATACATTTATACATATGAATGAGGTATACTCAAAAAGAAACCGTTATTTTACCGTATTTTAGCATTTTGTAAAAAATAAATATTCAACTTTTTAAAAGACGAAAATAATGGTTTCTTTTTTATCCAAGTAGTATAGGTTTGTTCCATGCTATGAACACATTTTTTTTTTTTTTTTTTTGAAAACCAAAGAAAGGAGCCAAAGTAATACAATCCATTATCGATTTTGGAACAATTTACGAAGAATTGGTTAATTCATTATTCATTCTGCTGCCTACTCCTCGTATGTATGTAAATTGTACAACTACACCTGCCAATAGTTTTTATTATTATTAAACATAGTACATTAAAAGAAATGCATTTGATATATGTTTTTATTTATATATATAAGTATGTGTAGGCATGGGGAAAAAATAGATAAATATATCAGTTTTTAGAAAAGAAAAGGAAAAACAGTTGGTACAAACGTTCGTTTTTATTCATTCTTGAATAAATCGTTGTGGTTTGAACTAGTATTGTGTCAGATGGAAAATTGCAGTCCCGTCTAGTTCAGTCTTAGTCCAGTCCAGTTCTAAAACATATACAGTTTAGTCCTTCCCTAAATTTTTTTATATATCAGTTCTACTACTGACGGTACGAAGGGCCAACAGTCTTAAGGACCAATCCCTAAAAGACCTTATAGTACCAGTTTTAAGACTAAGCTAGACCGAATAAAAAAGAACTGACACAACAATAGAGTTATATTTCTCGCTTGATAATAAATTCACGCCTACTTTTTGTGTTATTTTTCAAAAATTCATATTAAAATTAATAATTTATATGTTAACATGTAATTTTATATTCTTTCCCTTAAACAAATAGTAATTTGACACATTAGTGTTGATGACATGTTTAATCACCCCAGTATTCCAACTACTTTAAACATTAAATTTATCTTAGAATATATATATATTTTTTTTGCTAACGACGCTCATGAAGGAAGTACTAAAATGTTTTGAAGGATGGAACTTCACAATTTTTTACAAACCGTTTTTATACAACTCTATACACATACTCATTTTCATTTCCTTTTTATATAGCAGTAGAAGCTCCAAACCAAATTTTTTAAATGTGTTCTTTTCCGACAATCCAGAAAACATACAGATGGATAAACTTTGCTTTGTTCATTTAGAAGAACTACATATATCGCCCACAATCGGACACTCAACTCAGTTAAATATATCCTCCTAGTATCATGGTGTTGATTTGAGTTAGCCGAAAGCAACCTGAAGAGTATCGAAACGAGCCCCTAAGAATATAATCTAGTTAAAATTAGAGTGGGGGAAAAAAAATCTATTTACAGCTTATTGACTAAAGTGTCCAGTTTTCCAGTTAATATTTTTTCCCTGCACATAGACCTTTAGAAATATTAATTTTAATTTGAAAATAATGGGATTTTTTGGATCAGTATGGCCTATTTTTAGTAATTTTTTTTAATCTCACATTCTCTCTCGTCTTTTAAACCGTTCCAAATAAAATAATTAGAAGTAAAAATTTTACTCATAAAATTTTTCAGTATTTGGTGTATCAATGACGTAAAATATAGTGTACATCTTGTTTTATATAATTTAATTCTTTAATATGTACATATGTAATCAATGCATAGCGGTTTTCCTGTGTTATCAGACATAACATAGCAAAATGTAATCTTCGCTAAAGTCATATTTTTTTAACAAAATGGAGAAATGTTATTTTTGATAAACCGGTACACCACAAGTTATAAAAAATATCAAACTTCTCTTTAGTTATGGAACAAAAAAGTCCAAAAATCTCTTTATTATTCTTCATATCTTAGAAATTACTTCTTGTGTACATGTGAGGAAACCATATTGGGCGACAATTTTTTTCAACATATCCTAATAGCAACAATAGTAACTTTTTGCTATCCATATAATTGTCAGAAATATCTTGTAAATTCTTGAAAAATGCTATAAAACCTAATTTGGGCGTAATATGAATATGTTTGATTGCAAACCATCAGGAAATCATCCGGGTACAGCAATGCAAAAAATTCAAAACATTTGATGATGTTTCGATATAAAAATCAACCGACCAAATAAAAATATGGTGTCTACAGGGTATTTTTTCGACTTTAAAATCGACTTACCATTTGTGTCTATTCAAACAGAGTTAAAAATTGTTTGAGTCGATGCGACACTATTTTGAAGAGATACATTTTGATGCTCAACTTCCAATTTTATAGATTGGTCTTGATTTTTAACACCAAACCTCATAAAATGTTTTGAGTTTCATGTCACTGTCTCCCCAAATGAGTATCTAATAAATTATTATTTTTTATGAGATAATTCTTTTAATCTTTGTAGAGAACAACTAAATATTCATATACCATAGTGCATTAATGAATTAAACAATCGCATAGTTCTTAACAATATTGACTAATTAATAGTCAGAAAGTAAAAAAAAGTAAATAAATCCGTCAAAATAACAAATGGGTAGTGTAAATGCGTAGCAACTTAATTTCAGTTGTGTGTTTTATCTTTTTCAAATGCATCGACTAGATTTGATCCTTAACCTCACGTCTCAAGTCGACACAACACAAAAATACTTTGAAACAATCTAATAAATGTATAAAAGTTTTTCATTTTTGTAATAGCCTTCTTCAATTTATTATCATAAATTTATAAATATAGAAAAAATCAAACGTCATTCTCCATAAATAACCCTTTATTTTTCCTTGTTATTATTATTATGAATTATTAATTCATATGGCTTCTGTATTCTACGACAAAAGATAATGAAACAACTAAATATATATTATATGTAAAATATTGAACCATATAATATAAATAAATTTGGTCAAAATAGATGCAATATAAATTTATCTACAAGAATATAAGTTGAAACTTGAATAAGGAGATTGGACAATTTGCAATTAAACATCAATAGGTCTAATAACTATCCATTAACTGATGCCATAATTATATTTGGATGGATTAAAATTTTGTATTTATTAATTACAAGGGGGAATACGGAGCACTGCTACACATACTCGTTGTTATATTGTTATTATATAGATGAAGTTGTAACGCAGTTGGTAGATATAAAGCGCACGCTTAAAAATGAGGTCTCTACAGACAAATATACAAACCTTGTTGTTGTTTTTTTTTTCAATAGAAGATAAGAGATGTACTCCCTTATTCTTTTCTTTTTAAATTTGACGCACTGAGCTTTGGCTACACACACTCTTTCAAGTGGTCCTGCAGTTCTAAGATATTAAGCGCACACTCAAAATGAGGCCTCACGAACAAACTTTACTTTCATAATATTGAAGACTTACAAGGAATATAATTTTGGGCTTTTGAACTTGATAATGTGGCATGGAATACTTATATTTATGTAATTTCCAAAAAATGCGACAAAACTACATCATTATTATATCATTCATTCATGTAATCCATTAATTATTGCATTATCCTCACCTCAAACTGTAAATTCTTTATTCAAAGTTATTTATATTATTTTTGGGTTACAATTTGTACAATCTTCTTGTCCAAGTTACAATTTGTGCAAAATTGCAACTTCCAAATTTTTATTATATATATACACATATTTTGGTTATAAACAACAAAGTATATCCTTGTCCAATGTACATTTTTAAATTATTACATATACCCATTGATTGATATATTTAATGCAATATGATTATATTTGTGTGTGTCAGTCCTTATTATTATTTTTTTTTTGTAGATATTGTATTATCTAAGCATTAGTTTTAAAAATTTGCTTTTACATAGTATTAGGTCAACACCATTAATTATGGCGAGTTGAAACGAGAATAGTGTTAAACAAAAATCAAGAAAATATTAAATTTGGGCATATTTCTTTCCATCATTTAGATACCACAATATATTTTATTAATTTCGGTCAATTATAGAATATGTATTAAAATTTATTAAATGAGCTTAGTTGCTTAAGAATGTTTACTACAGTTTAGAACCTTCATTTGGTTAATGGTACTTAATGTGTAATTTAAGTACATCAATTTCTAATTATGTAATTGTATTGATATATTTTGTTCCTTTATGTGGAATTGGCGGCACTTCACAAGGATTAGTCAGCATAACTTATTGATGGAAACTAATCATCTGTAATAATCTTTTGATTGTACGTATATATGAAGTAAAAAAAATTGAAATATCTTCACATATCTTTTATTTTTATACAAAATTGCATTAATGTTATCACACCATGTATATTTTTTAAACATAAATATGGAAGGACTAGGAGAAAAATATAAAAAAATGATAGCTTATCGAACAATCAGTTATACCTAATTATGCATTATAGATTGAAGGTGCAACTGCACATTACTGCTTTTTAATTTAATATTATCACCCAATATCAACGTAATGTTGGTTTATGAAGTTATTGTATTGATATCTGAACTGTGCATCCAGAAAATAAATTATGCAGAATCGTGAGAGCAATATCGATTTTGCAATGTACATAAATTGTATCCAGGCTTTTACAATAATGATTTTCCTTAAATGTCCTATAGTCTGAAAAGTTTATGTAAATAGTGCTTCAGGGGGAGTTATAATCATTAAAAATATTGCTATGATAATTATCAATGTGTAATTAACTGATTTTATCCTTTGTTGAATTTTACTGTAATAACTGGTTTTATAATGTTATTACGCAATTTTATCTTATTTTGATACTATGAGTCTAAAAATTAAATAATTGGTTTTAATATCTGTAAAAATATTGTAAATTTTCTTCATAATGTATATTTCTCAAATTATGTTTAAATAATGATTATCGATATAATTATTTTTAGATAAAGCAAAATCCAACTTTTATACAATAATACAACTGTATGACATGTCAAAACGAATTTAGTGTAAATGAATTTGGAACACTTGTCCGTTCAGATAGGATATAAAATGTCCAACAGAACAATTTGCTTGTCCTGGACGGTCAGACGAGTCTTAAAGTAAAGCTAACATTTGTATTTTGATGAATTTTTCAATTATTTTATTTAAGATTAATTCTGATTTCAAATCATAATCATTGTATTGTTATATTCTCAACAAGAATGATTTCAGAATGTTAACAATGGGAGAAAAAGGAAAGAAATAAATGTAAAAAAAGTGGGGGGGGGGGAAATTATTTGTTAATTACAACATATTAGTATATCTGCAGCATCTTGGGATATATATGTTGTTTTTTTAATTTACTTACGGCCTCTTAAATATTCCAGGGATAATCTATATGATGCTATTTTTGAATTTTTAAAAATAAATTACCTATTTAAGAATATTCTGTGGCACATTATAAAGTTCAAATTTGGTTGTTTTATTACTCGTACGGGTATAATGAATATCTATCCTTATGATCAATATGAAATGATTACAACATTTAATACATGCTAATTAAAATGACTGATGCTGTAATTAAATAATATTATGCACATTTATTGTGTAAGTAAGATAATTAATTAATTTAAATAACATATATTATGTAGTGTACAATTATAATTAAATATTGTTTTAAGTGTAGTAAAAATAAATCCTTTATTTATTATCGGTTTTTTCTACTACTGCAATGTTTATGTCTATGGCAATCCAACAGACAGGACGGTTGGACAATTTGACTTCCAAGCGCTTTGACAACAAAATTACCAGAACTGAATCTACACGTGATTCGCTGATTGTTTCATGGCTTGTATTTTATCTTTTATTTATGAAAAACTGGAAAACTCTTTGTTGGTGTCCATCTTTATCGCACGCTCAAAAAAACACTGGTAGTAAGAACTTCCAAAATGGTTTATGAATGTTATTTACTTAATGGTACACAGTTTGTTTAGAAATAAATAGAACTGAGTGTATTATTGTTTATCAGTATTATCAGTTTAGCTATCATGACGTTGCATTAAAATAACTACGTGCAGCTATTAGAAGATAAAAAAAGAAACACAAGTATCTATCTTTATCTATAAAGGACATGTGAAAAAATCACAAAGTCTTCAATTCTACTTCAAGTCTAACAGGAACTTAGTTTTATACATTCACAACAAACCCTTGATGTTAGTCTATGTCACTCATGAGTACAAAGACTTTATACTTAAATTCATACTTCAATCTCCTGAAGAATTAAAAAATTATAATAACAGACTTTGAAAATGATATACACTGATTGCATGGGGAAAAATTGCTTAGATCTTACAACTATAAACTTTTATTCTGCATATATTGGGAGATTACATCCTTAAACCTTACAAAATATAGAATGTTTGTTTTGTAGATGTGTATCTATTTAGCTTCTAAAGTATTCTCTTTTGTTGATATTTAAAAATGTGAGTAAAGTAAATATATAATAAACATTTCTTTAAGCAAAAAAAAAAAAAAAAAAAAAAAAATTGGAACAAAATAATCAATTTAAAAAAAATATATATTTACGAGTTAGTTGTTTTTATAATGGAAAATAAAAACCAAATTAGCTTAACATTGGTACTCACAAAATGTACAGGTTGACCACTTTTGAGTAAAATTACATATCTTATTTTATATATTTAAGGCCTGTACCTTGGGTAATGGAAATTGTATCTACAAATTAAGTTGAGGTTTTTGTTGCACACTTTTTGTAATTTGAAGAAATAATTTTTTTGTAAATCTGGTAAGGTGGACGTGATGATAACTCAGTGTATAAAAATAAAATTTATGACTAATTTGCCATTTAACGTAATAAATATTTTATTTTATTTATAAGTTTTGGATACCTTCATTAAGCATTATGACAATTTTCTTTCTGCTTCTCCCTTTTTCTAACAAATCGGTTTTAATACGAACATAAAGAAATATGTCACCTTACCAAATCAATAGCTTATAATTTTTCATCCTCTTCTTTTAATCAGAAACATAAACGTGATGTACTTTTGTACAAATTCAATAGCGAAATGAAGAACACGTTTTGGTCTAAAACGGTCGAGTACGTTACTCCATACCTCCAAAAATCAGATAACGTGTCGAGTAGGACTGTGAAGACTTAATAACGGGCCTTGTGACACGGAAGCAGCCAAAATCGTCTGAAATCCTGCTTTGTTGAGGAAAAAAAAAATGATAAAAATTTCGGGAAATCGGTTAATGCAATCGCTGTCATTATCGACGTAGCGTCCCCTTTATACAATCAATAAGACAGTGAGACGTTTCTGGGAACGTGGTGAACGTGTGGTCTGAGCTAACGACGATTTTATTGATTCAATGTCAAATTTATCTTATAATGTTGATTTTTGTGAAAATTTATATAAAATCTGTGAAGAAAAAAAATCACAGAAGCGTTTTACTTTTTTTCTCGACTTGCGAACGTTTATATTAACCACTCTTTATTTACAATATATAAATTTGAAAGAAATATACAAAATAAAGTGATAATGATTATGACAGATGAACATCTCATTTGAGAGACTTTGAATAAATTGACGAAACATTTGGTGAGTCAACATTGGTTGCAGGAACTACATTCAGGCACAAAAATGATTCTTTTTTTTCAGTTATTTAAGGGTTAAAATATAAATAATAATTTTTTGAATATAAAATAATTGAAGTCTATATAAATCATAAAAAGTTTGAAAACATTTATAAATTTACATATTTGGAAAATGAGGAAACATATCATACTTTTTACGAAATACAGTTTTATTCAATGGTCTTCTATGTATTTTCCCATTTTAACAAAAAAAAAAGTAAGCTGTAGCTATATAAAACCATTTTATTTCAGACCAAATTGTATATTTGGTAATTATTTTCAATATTCATCATTAAATAAATAGTGCTTAACACGTAATGTGGATTAAAACTGAACATTTTATTTGCAATATGATTAAATATTATAATTTAGTTTATTTTTTCTTAAAAAATAAATTGGATGGAAACCCCACCCATCAAAAAAACACTGCTTAAAGAAATAACTTTAGATATAAGCCTGTATCATGGCCATGAATTAAATTTAGAGTATCTTTGAACTATAAGTAAAGTTGTAAATAGACCTACCAGTTAAAAAAACAACATAAAAATTCAAAATCACCTTGGAAGTTTGATTAAGTTTTAGAAGAAATTTAGCTTAACTGGTATCACGTTATATTGGATTATCTACAAGCAGTTATAAGAGAGAGATTCAATGAATAAACGCATATACCACTATGTGTCTAGCTAAAACATAGTTAGGGATTATTCCGATATTCATACTTAATTTTACTCTCCAACAAATCTTTAGTATTCCGGCATTCATAAAGACACTCAAACTAGGTAACTTAATAGTCAAATGTTCTCTCTTACAATTTAAAAAATAATAATAACAGCTTTGGAAAATAAAAAAACTGTAAAACTGCAGATTATAAAAACTATGGCTCGCAATTTAAGTCATAATTTTTACAACTTTAACTATACACATAGCATTTGTATCAAAATAATAAACACAAGTAGTTAAATTAATATGATTTGTCTGTTTGTTTGTACAAACGTATAAAAATAATTTATCATAAAAATTCAACTTAAACAAGTTCAATTGTTTTTAATAGATACTTTATAGCAGTTTAGTTAATTATGTCTTGTATGTATTGAAGTTTAATACATTTTCAAGGACCGATATCAAAGACGGAAAATGACAAAAAGTGTAAACAACCGATACTAATAAACCATCCAATCCTTCGTAGGGTACTAGCCTCTTTTACGCAGAAATGTGCTCTTTTTCCATCGTGTTGAAGCTTTTTGAGACTTTTTCTAAATATATGATATTTTCAGATTACTAAGACTGTCAATATTTAATTTTCTTTTTAGATTTTAATATTTACGAAATTGTCGAAAAATATTAATTCAGAACTTTGGTTCTATATATATTCAGACTATATTTGATTTATTTCATTGATTGTAAGTACATATTTTAAAAACCGTTGTACGATTGTTTAAAATTATTTATCCTATGATATTGTCCAGATATTCTAAAATGTATTTAAAAAATATTATCATTTGAGCGAGAGACAGTGTTTCGCACTTAAAAAGCCTTTTCGGGAGATTTAATTTAAATTTATAAGGTTTATTTATGTTACATTAATATACACTGTGTATATTTTTATTATAAAAGCCTATGTTTGCGTAACAAAAGATTATGATATATGATTTCTTTTCTTCTTCAAATAAAGAACAACCACGTTGAAGCAAGTTATTTAAAAAAAAAACATTTAAAACCTGTTTGGTTATCTTTTATTATTTTTCAAGCAGGATTCGATATTATCAAGAGAATCTTTCTACGCACTCATATTAATATTTACAAAAATAATGATCCGTAAATCAAACCAGCTAATTGTTTTTTTCTTCATAAATGATTTTTGAACGCCTAAGTACCTATATTGTATCGCCATACTAACTTGACTAAAAATTTGTTTTTACTCTACTCTTTTTAAAATAAGGAGAATATTGATTTTCAATTATGTATTATAACATTGTTTATTTATGTATATTTTTTTTGTTGTTGAGTTCAGCCTATTTATTTGTGCTTTTCATGTACTAGACTAATATTTTTTTCTTTATAGGGATTGGATGTTCCACAAAAGGATCTTCTATTATGCATATAAATGTATTACTCTTCAATACCACTTAGAGTTTCATGTACTAAATAAGGGGTTAGTAGACTGTTAAGTTAAAAGGTCACCCTAAGGAAATTATAATTTTTAAAGGCTCCATTCAGAAAATCAAATTTGAAAAAAATTATAATAAATAAAATATTTAATATGTAAAAAAAAATGAATAAAAAAATAAGAGAGTTGATTTTTAAAAAGGTATTATCAAATCCTTCTGTTTATTTTTAGTCAGCTTTCTTACTCCTTATTAGCGATTTGAATGTTGATTAGTTGAACTATATTTAGCTATTATTAAACTAAAAATAATTATTGATTGTGATATAAAGAATCGTCTCACTAGTTGGTGGTGTAATTAGCAGTAATATTTAATGATGTTCCTCTTTCAAAATTTAATACTCTACATAGATTCTTAAATTTTCTACTATTACTCATTTATTTTCATGAATTACTTTTTTTGAAGCACCTATTATAATGGAGTCCAATAATTAGTGTTACATATTTACTCTCTGGTATTTTCCAGGAGTTTTTATCCAGTAATTATATTTAGTGTGTTCCATATCATGGATAGTCTATAAAAGTAAATATTCTTTTCTGCAGCTACTATTTTAGAATATTTTTATTCACACGTATAAAATATTAAGGATAAAAAGTAATTAAACTTGTTTGATGACAATTATAGTTGTAAAAATTAAACTACTTAGATAAAATAATTTTGCTATAAAACTAGTTTTATAGTAATGGTTTCTTTATACTTGAGTGAAGTAACGGAACATGAATAATAATGAAAAAAGAAATAATTCATAGAAATGAAGAATTGGTTTCATTGTCACATTTAAAGCTAAATTCCACACCAAGCAATGCATTGAATTAGTAAATAAGTGATTCAAAACAAAAAAGTGTTATAAGATTTATTAGATGCTAAAAGTTTTTTTTCAAATTTTATCTAAAAGTATATATACAGCTAAATTTTGTATTTCTTTTTGATTTTGATAAAGTAAAAAAGGTTAATATAAATCATTTTTTCTTTCTTTTGATGTATGTTAATTCCACACATTTTATACAATTTTGACAATTCCTATAAAAATATTTTAATGCTAAACATTTTAGTACACCTATAGTAATGTCTGGGCCCTTTCTATCCATATATATTCTTTGGCATATTTTATTCCATTTAAGTTAGTATTTTCGCGTTTATAAAGCAACATTGAAATAAGCATTGTAGTTCTTTGTGACAAAAGGTTCAGTAAGTTAGACTTTATTCTAACTAAATATAAAAACTTCTATTATTTTACTTATTCTATAATAGGTTTTAAGTTTTGTAAATAGGTGTATAAGGATTAACTGGGTCGATTTGGATAAGCAATTGGTATTATATTAAATGTTACTTATGTATTGTGGTTGGATGTTTCTAGCATATAATATTATAGTGAGGAAATCAAAAAAAATCTAGAGTATTATTTAATATTTAGAGGTACAAACTAAGTCACAAAATTGTTGTTGAAAGTGAGCAATAAAGTAATGGGTAAAGTAATAAAATTTAAAAATGGATCAAATGGACACACCAGGAATTTTGAGGGTTAATACTTTTTTCATATGTTCCAACTTTTGTAACACGGAAATTGCAAGAATAAAATAAATAAGGCCTTTTATTTAGCTCTAACTCATTGCTGGAACGGTCTCGTTTGTTCTCCAAAATTCAGGAACTCAAAGTATAATTGATGTACCTTGGTACAGTGATTCTATGTTCTCCCCAGAAGTAAAATTAGGATCGTTGATGGCATAAAGTCTCTATGGAAAAATTAGCACATGCAGGGTATTGGGATAGATGCCATTGAATTGATGTTAGTATTTGCGACGAAATCTTTGGGTATAGCTAATAAGTAATGTTTCAATCTTTTACCAGAATAATATTCACATAATTTCTCAGTAACAATGTCATTAAACAACATATAATCCCTGTCAACATAAAAAACTAATGATTTTTCTGAAAAATGGAGTGAGTATTCCATTTGTATTCTTCAACAAATTATTATCAATTTATATCAGCAAATTATTCTTAATTGATTGTAAAAATAAAAGAATGAGTGTTGATAGATTTTATTTTCAAGCCCATATCGGGGCCAATAGCAGACTTTTTAACTAAATATAGGTTTTAAACTACAGCTAAAATTAATGGATATTTCAACTTTTGCCAGATATTTGAATACAATGACTAAAATGTACTCAAAAATGTCTATAAAATATTGGGTTGTATGTAAGCATATATGAAGTAAAAAAGTAAATTTGGATTTTCTTTTTTTCTTGATTTTAGTTCAACATTGTTTTTATATAGAAGCATCAAATATATACATTGATACTTTTAAAAAAAGCAAGATTAAAAAATGTATTTTTACTATATGTATAAATAGCAAAAGAAGATATGAGGTCTCATATACATTACTTGGAAATATTTTATGTACATATCAATTTAATATAAATGAATTTTGATTTATGAAGCATATTCAAGTTATTTTTATTTCTATTGAGGTCTTTTTGGTACGCTTTAAGGCCTTTTTTTATTGATATTTTTTCATCGATTAAGAATAAAAGGAAATAATGCGGCAACGGTATCATGCACAAATTTTTATATTTGTATATTTATACACTAATGCTTACAAACTAATTATAATCATCTTTGGATATTTCAAAATGGTTTTGATTCATTTAGATAGTTTGGGTTAAATTCTTTGATATTTTATAAATAAATAAATATTTTGAAAGTGAGGATTTTTATCTTCGTGAGATAAATCTTTGTAAGTTGTATTAGCTATTATATTTTAGTTTTAAGACCACTGTTTTCAATATTTATTTTTGGCCAAGTCGTTTGTTTTTTCTGTAACTCTAAAAAAGAAAGTAAAAATCTTCTGTCAAGTGCTTCTTAATCTTTTTGAGTTATTCCCCTTTCCCTTATCGCACAGTAAGTATGGTTATCTATTTTTTCTACACTTTTTCTTCTTGAAGTCCACTTATAAATAGTCTGTTTAAATACAGGGCGTAATGATCAAATTGGCGTTGCGTGCTCTATTAATTTTGCTTTGATGCAGCACTCTAATGTCATTTTTTTTTGTTGGCAGAAATGATATTTTCTATACAAAGTCTATTAGAGTTTTGGTGATAATGGTGGCAGCTGCTACACATATAAAGAAGATTGAAATGATAAAGGAGGAACGACGGTGCACCAGGACGAGGATTTATGTCGACAACAACATGGAGATTTCAAATGAGGAGGTCACAAATGTGACTGGCGTCCCGTCCCATCTCTGGAGCCTTGCATCTAGAAACAAGACTTAGCACCTTGTCATGTGTCAGAAATGTTGCTGAAGTGGGTGAGTTAGCAATTATATGACTTCATTGTGGAGAAAAATGATCCCCGAGCAGTCCGGATCTTAATGCAATGGATCGTTTATTTTGTTTTTACGTTGAATTTATAACAAAACGGACATAGCATACCATCATGGACTATCTGATTTCCTCAATCTAGGGTATTATGACCAATATGCCAAGGCTCTAATTCGTCAACACATGCTTCTCCTTCCGGGCCTGGATCCAGCCCGTGATTTATTTTGAAGACATATACATCCAATGAACTATTGCTCAACATTCATTTATACAATTCAAACAAAGTTTTTATTAAATCCGGTAATAATATGTCCTCAAAAACATTTTTTTTTAAATGTACCAATTTGAGCTTAACTGTATATTTAAACTCCCTATTAGCCCAATATTTTAAATGGTATAATTATGTTATTAGGATTGAATGGCTATCTAATATATACCATTTGGTTAATTTCTTATTTTGGAAGGTGAAATTATAAAATAAAATAAATGTATATGAATTAAGAGTTAAAAATACATCTAAATTTCAACACTCCAGTTTTCAACAGAGCTAAATGTAATCACTTCCAAAAGTAGTAAAACAGTTTTGTTTACATTTAATTTAATGCCAAAAACGACATATAAAGGTATATTTATTTAGAGTCATTCTATTATAATTTGCAAAACATGGTTTTGGAATTTTTAAACCATACACCCTACAAAAAAAAGTATTTCTATTTTCGAGACTAAGCATTGAGTCTGAAAAGCAAAAAAACAAATCATGACTTTTATCTGAGTAATTTGAATTTGAAAGAGTAAAACTAAGGCCATATTTGGAATTATGAGCTCAAACTACTAAGTTTAACTTCTTCTTTTTTTCTCATAACAATTTTTGTAGACATATAAGGGCATTTATACTTTTCTCCTAAACCTGGATGCTCTTACTCTTTGGAAGTCATATTTAAAAAAAATATAAGCTTTTATTTCTTTGTAAAAATTTGGAAAATTTTTGGTACACGAATTCGTCAGACAATTTTAAGACTGAGATACAGGACTGAGCTTGATCATACCGAAATTGAACTGGAGGGAACTGTACCTTTAAAGAACCTTCGACACAAAAGTAATCAAGATCAGACAATTTCTATCAAAGTTGAAAAATGGTTAATTAGTGATACTAAAATGTAAAATCAAGGAAGAGCTTTTAAAAAATCATCACTTCCATAAATTAAAGTAATGATATAGCAATTATGTTAAATGTAATTTTTTTTTAGTTTTTTTGTATGTCAACTTTTGACTTTATTCGTATTTTGAGTCAAAAAAGATTAGTACTTATTTTATATACATACATAATTTATTATATTTTACATATTACGTATATTAATGTTGTTATTTTTCCCTCATGCTCTACAATAAAAAAGATAAAATAAACTCATAAATTTTGGCAAAATATGGGTAAATAAATCATTTAAATATATTTTAAAAATTCTAATTTGATTTTATATTCATACCGGGTGTAAGCTAAAATTTATACACTCTTACTATGCAATATTTTAAGAAAATAAATGATAGATTTAAAAAAAATTTAGTGCTACACAGTATCTATAAGAAACATAGTTACAGCTCATTAGAGTGGCTAGGAAGACCGTTTACAGTGTGCAAGGTAAAATTCTTGACTTTACTTTATATCAATTTTTATTTGTTCTATATATATATATAAAATTTTAGTTAACACCCTGAAAATATACTGAGTATGTACTCGATAGATTAGTAAAAGGTTGAGGATGACTAAGAAAATGAATGCTTCCCCCCCCCCTGTTTCCCCTCCAATAATTTTATTGTTGTTACTTCTATGTATTAGTACACCAACATACTATATAAAATGTACTCGTATGTAGGGAGACCTGCAACAGTTCCTTGTACTCCAACAACAAAAAGGCTACAGTCATAAAATTTACACATTGCATAATATAATGGAAAATATTGTGGAAGAAAAGTCAATAATTCTGTCAACTTTCCTTAAAAATATTCAATCAAAACTGAGTTTAAAAAATTAAAGCTTTTTTGAGAAGTTTCAATATATGTAGTGATGAAAATTGCGAGTTTAAAGGGCATGTTAAAATAAAACTAACCGTAAATGAATATGACACCCTAACCATTTAATTTTTTGTAAGTATTTGACTATTTGAAGAACTTTTTGAAGGAGAGTAGCCTATCTGTCATTATGATTAAAAAAATTAGCTAAATAAGCCACGACAAAGGAGAAAGAGGAGTAGGAAATAAAGAAGAATATTCACAAGAATAATTTCAATGTTATTCTTCAGTTCTATTCTGGCTCCAACAAGGACTTACAATTATAAATCTGCTACACATCCTCAAGGTTATACTCCATTTTTTATGAGCAGACACGAATGTTCAATCAGGTTTATGAATATCATTGAATGTAGCAGAAAAGGAAGTTCACTAGTTAGTAGTTAAATAAAAAAGACAACAGCTTAGGAAAAGAAAATACATTCTTCAGTTTATCAGTAATATAAAAGTGGGCGACCTAAATACATACGATTTTCATCACCAGTGATCGTCCTTATGCCCCCCCCAGACAGGTATCACCCCCTACTACTCTATTCTAGATAATGCGAAAATTCTGCAAAATCCCTTCACAAATTCGGAACAAAAGTGGGTTCACTATAAATTAGCTACAGGGTCCTAATGTACATATAATGAGATCTCAAACTTCCTACAGAAAATATTGTACATTTTGTAAAATCAAAGTAGAATCCTCTCGCCATCAATTCTGTAGTTGCCTTAGCGTGGGTTTGCTCTGTAATGCAGCAGAAGCTTTAGTGTTCAGAGTTTTTAGTGTGATGATCTTAGAGAGCAAATGGCTCATAATGATGAATCCGATAGTGAATGAAAATATGAAGTTAGATTACATAATAACAAGCTTCCTACGATCAAATAATTAATATAAACAGAGCAGTAGCTGTCCCTTGCTACACATGGTAAAAAATTAGAAAATTATATTAACACTAGCAAAGGGTTACCAGGCGTTACTGGGACAAAGGAGGGAGCTGGAAATCACACTGACCATCATGGTCTATGTCATTTTTAAAAATGTTCCTTTAGTTGGTCAGATAGAGTTACACTACTTAATTATAAGTAAACATTATAGTATAACATTTACTCAATCTGACTGATGAATCTTCTTTGAAGTCCACATACATGAAGTATACTTCCTTCTCTAGAAACAACTGATGCAAAAACCTACGCACATTGAGTTGAATATAATAGTTTATCGAAATCGTGTTCTCCTTTGAGCAACATCGTTCCATTTCTTTTTAATTGTTATAACCCCTCAGTGTATGTGAGCATTGAAATAGAACTCTTGTATATTATATATTTTATATGAAATTTATTGTTATGAATTTAAAGAAAAAAGTTTTATTAACTTCAAATAACATACCAATATATTATTGTAAAAAAAGTTGTTTAGATGATAAAATGTTTTTATCGCAAAAAATTACCTAATCGAAATTTGCGAAGAAAATGGGAAAAACTTTTTGCAAAAAAGATGGCACATAGCATTTTACTGGCATTGTAATGAGAAACTCGTATCTACTGAACAAACCACTGTCTATTAGCCAACTTACTTGTCTGTTATCACGTTGCCACATCGTAAGAATGTCTTGGTTGTCTCCATTTGCTCTCTCATATGATTCCTGAAATTGTGAGAAATGGGGATTTCCATTTACAAGTTCAAATGCACAACCCATGGGCCATAGTTTTAATATAAACTGTTAGAAGGGATTCTGAATGCTCAATGAAGTGGTGGCAATGTCTAACAACCCACCTTTTCGACCATTGATTCACTTGCACAAACCCATGGGCTGGGGTGTATTATAGAATATTGAAAGAGATCATGAATGCTCAGGGAAGCGGTGGTAGATGGTAATTATCCACCTCTTAAAATTGAAGTTATTTTGCACAAGCCGTGGGTGGGGTATTATGGCATATTAAAAGATGTCCTTAATACTCAGGAAAGCAGTGAGGGTGGGTAATAACCAACCTTTTCGAATAGTAGCTCACTTTCACGAATTTCTTATCATATAATAGTTAGATTTTGTTAATACAATATAAATTTCAATGAAAATTAATTAGACTATCAAATTGCTCGCAATAAAATTGTATCTTAATCAAATCCAATGAATTATTCTATTATCAAATTACCCAGATCATTTTAACTGACAATTTAAAGGAAGTTTAAATGACTACTAACCAATCTATTTGAAATTTCGTAGATTCCTGGGAATTTTTTCATATTTCCCCCCCTGACGGGCGTTTTGAAAAATGCCCGATTTTTCTCATTTGTCGTAATATACATACAGATGATGACCCTTCTTTGATACCTATGCTAGTTTTATTGTCTGATTAATTTTATATTATTTATTTCACACACATGCGCTAGCATTTCTGTGCTTGACCTGTTCTTTCTTTCTTAATTATACTTTTAATAATATACATATGAGTCTTTGAAGTTTAAAATGTAATGATGTATTAGATTATTATCGTGTTTCTACTTTTATTTAACTATAATTTTTCTATTCTAACTTGTTCATTACTATATTTATGTAATATTGCAGTCAGTGTTATATTGTCAATCTTGTAACATATATTATTTAAATTATTGATTATTTTGATTAGAGTTAATATAATTTTATCTAAAATCAAATCTCATTCAGGAGAAATTTGAGACATTTTAAGGCTCAGTACAAAGAGGACTGAAATTTTCATCGCATTGTATATTTCTTTTAATAATTTTATAGTTCACTTCACATAAACAATATTTTTTAGGCAGAGCAAGCCCTTGAAGGGGTTTGTGAGGGTAAATCTTTCCCATTTATATTAATCATCAATGATTTAATTTATAAATCTTATAATACCTTAATCTACTTTGAAAATATTGTACTTTAATCATTCAATATAATGAAAAATTTAGTTATTTATTTATCAACAAATATTAGTTTGTCTAACTTCCTAAAGTTCTAAGTCAAATTCGATATTTTTTTACTATAGCAACTGTTTTTGGGTACGAAGACAGTTGCATCATTTAATTAAATGCATCAAAAGACAACTTACAGATAAACTATGGGGTGATATAACCTTTAAATATACTTAAAAATGGAAGACATATTTTAGTATGTTGTATTATAATTGTTTTGTTTTGTTTTAATTTTGGAAATGACTACCTATAAAAAGTTATTTCTAGATATAAAGAAATATACCTTGCAATGTTTCTGTATTATAGAAACAGATTACGAGGTGCCACATTTAAGTCATCATGAACATAAAATTTTCCATAATAATTATCCTTTTTGAGCTTAAAATATTCAGATATTATCATACATACATTTTTGTAAAAAAATAGTGAATAAGGGTAGGGTCATTCACATCAGACGAAATACTGTTTTTAATATCCTTTAAACACTAATTATTAGGATTAATTTTTGCACACGAATAATAGGTAACATACAATTATATAAGAACTAAAAATAAACACAGATACAAAAGAAAAATGATTGAACTCGTTAAATTATGTAATTTATGTTATATTAATTGCTTACAAATCATCAAAATAGTATTTTTAAATATTCAATTCAATTGCTGAGCCTCAAAAATTTGTCCCATTAACCTTAAATTTGTCATTAAGGTGTAGTATAAGGAAACCCATTAATTTTCCAATAAATGGATTTAGTTTTGTGTATCAAGGGTTATATAAGTACGATCGGTTTACACTAGAAAGATGAAATTTCTTTAAAAAAAATTCAATACACATTTTTTTGATTGTTGACTCAGTATTGTTTGAGAATTCGTCAAAGATGAACACCATCAAAGAGAAACTACGCCATATTTTACAGTTTTTCTTCAATAAAGGCAAAAATACAAGCCAGGCCATAGATAGGATAAAAAATGTTTATTGTCCTGATACTGTAACAGCCCATGACGAGCAATTTTGCTTTCTACAGTTTTGTTCCGGTTATTTTGATATCAAAGATGCTCCACGCTCTGGAAGGTGGATTGTTGAAAATTCTGATAAAAATTGAAACCTTCGAGTGCACCGACAAGTCAGCTCTGTTCAGATTACCCAGTACCTATACATTGAACAAACCCGTTTGGAACCACTTGAATGAGGGGGGATACCAAAATAACCTCGATGTATGATGAGTGGCACATAACATGACACCAAAGAAACCTCATGGACCGAATTTTCAAAAGCGAATCTCCACTGAATCGCAACAAAATTGGCCAATTTCTGTAGTGTATGGTGACTGGTGAAAAGTTGTTCATTACCACAACGTTATGCAAAAATTGATGCGGTTGAAACTTGTTGAAATGTGCAAACGCTGGCAATGTCAGGATTGATGGTGTGTTTGGTGGGATTGAAAGTGCATCATTCACTATAAGCTATTCACTTACAGTTTAGCTCTAAATTGCGATCTTTTCTATTGATAATCGGACCTTTTAAATGAATCAATTACCCAGAAGCAGTTAGCTTTGACCAATAGGAGAGAAACTGTGTTCCATCAGGACATTTCATGCCACACACATCGGTAGTGACTTGCCAGAAGCTCTGGGAGCTTGGTTGGGAAGTGCAAGTGCAATCACTTAATAGTCCGTACATTGTACCAAGTTATTACCACCTGTTTTTGTTTATGGCGAATGATTTTACTGTTGAAAAGTTCCCATCAATAGAAGCTTGTGAAAATTGTCTTGCCCAGTTTTTTTGCTAAAAGGGAGAAGGGTTTCGATGAAACAATCATAATGGAATTATCTTCAAAATAGCAAGAAGTTATCAAACAAAACGGTGCATATTTGATCTAAATTACAACATCAAAACTATGCTAAATGCAACCTTCAATTTTACAAAAATAATGGATTTATTTATAATCAACTTAAATATTTGATCACATAACAATTTTCCATGATATAACCAATATTTACTTTCAATCAGTAAAAAAAAACCCATTAGAGTCACTCTAATGAATATATTGTTCAAAGAAATAAAGGGAAAAGCTAAGAAGGAATAAAGGTACAATATATTAAAATGTATTTGTATTTAAGTTATAACTATAATAACAATAAGGAGGGGGAAATATTCCCCATGTATATATTATTTTATAAAGGAATCCCCTCTCCCCTTTTCTTCCCTTTCACATATTTTGAAGTAAATTTATATTTGTACAAAGAATTCCTCCAAGGCTCACCTATTATCTTTATTTTTTTCAATCAAATCATTATTTTTTTAAATTATGTGTATTTTTATGTCGTATACATGTTGCAACCAAAAAATAGAATGAAGACTTAACAATAATTTTGACAAAAATAATCCAAATAGATGAATATTTTTTAGGAAGTTGATATATAGGGTGTAGTAAAAAGGAATCCATCAATTTTAACGTATTTTTTATTACCTTTTTTTTCCATTAATGTTTATCTTCTTGGCAACTGAAAGAGGGCTTACATGACGCTTGGACTCGACAGTTTCATTAATTTTGTAAAGATATTCGACCATTGGCCTTCAAGAGCTTGTTGCATCTTTGACACCCAATTTACCAGAACGAATTTGACGAAACCAAAGTTGCCTGTAATTGACTGCTACAGTTTCAAGAAAACCTATTACATTTTTATTTTTACGACTTGCATGTTTGCCTTTATCAAAAATTACTGTAAAATATGGCTTATTTTCTGTTAGGTGGTGACTATCTTTGACAAGCTCTCAAAAAATACTGGGTAGTAGGTCAAAACATCGATAGACAAAATTTCGACCGACAAAACTTCGAATGGACAAAACGTCGACCGTAAAAAATATCGACCGATTGAACGTCGACAGTTAATATTACATTTCAATATATGGAAAACTGTTTCTAGAACATTTCACTCCAGACATTTCCAGCCCGAGATATTTACCCCACCACTCATACATAAACTAACAGTAAATAATCCTCACAAACCCCAATTTTTACTTTGAAATTTGGGGCTATTTCGGGAATTGTAGGGCCTAAAATAAGATGAATCCCGAAACAGTCTCAAATTTCGTGGGCCCTTTCGAGGTTTAAATGGAGGTGGGATAAATTTAAATAGTGGCGGTGACTTACATCCCATTTTGGGGGCAGGCCGTACCGAACACAGCTCAAACATTAGGGGGTATATATGGGTTGTGAGGGGTTCCTAGTGGTTGCTTAAATAGCGGCTGTGGGTTTCATCCCATTTTGGGACACAGCAGTGACTGAAAACACCCCAACATGTATAAGGGGGATTGGGAGGGCCCCTTATTGGTAGTTTATATAGAAATGGTACTGCTGGGGTATGTTTCAGGCGGGAAATGTATTTATGGGATATATTGCAAGACCATGGGGAGTAGTCCTTTATGTTATATTCCATGGTCTACCTTTTGTCGTTTTGTCTGGTCGACGTATTTGTCAGTCGACGTTCTGTCGGTTGACGTTTTGTCCACGCACCAAATACTGAGTATAACAATGAGAAAACTCTCATTTAATTTTTTTAAGTATGATATCTCATCTTTCTAATGCCATCAAACGTAAGCTGATTGCACATTTAAAACATGAGATATACATTAAACAAGCCATCGATTCTAAAAATATTTTTTTTTTGTTTACATCTATTATTCATGGTGCATATTATATATTATTTTCGTTTTATTTCAAACTGAAAGGTACTAATCGACTACACTTTTACAATTAATTAAACAATTTAGAAATAATCTATACTCAAAAGTCTACAAAAAGTCGTTATTATTTTTTTGAACTTGTATTATTTTAGATTATGAATTCACAGCTAAACACCATAATGGAAATTAAATATGCGATTTGTTCACGAATGCTTATAGTATAGAAGGATATGTAAAACTTCTAAGGGAAAATAAAATGCTATAGTGGTAAAATAAACATTTAATGTGTTGCGTGGCACACAATGTTTATCAGAACACATAATTCACGTTAGGATTGAAAGGGAAGTAACAGAGAGTTATTTATCTAAACAAACCTTGTGATTTTTGAAAAAGATATATAATTGATTAACGAAAATTAAAATAATTCATTGGATGCATTACATTTACAACAAATCAATCATATAAAACTATATCTTCAGCTGGTGGTAGTAAATATATATATTATTTTTTATCCCGAACAAATTGTAAAATTGCATGATATATCAAAAGTAAAATTAATGGGATGTAAAACGTAGATGGTGTGAATTAAAAAAGGATAGAAAAGCATTTAAAATTTAAAAGCACTTGTCATACATATCATTTTCAAGAACATTTAAAGTTATGTGTCAATTTTTTTTTAATTATAATTCATGATCGTTAACATCAGCAAATTAAAACTAATAAGCAATAACATATGAAAAAAATTATCTGTAGAAGGGATTATATTTCATATAGCTAATATAGACTCAGAATTGGATAAGTATTAATAATAGATATGTGATTTTTGGTTATAGGTTTATTGGACCCTTGAGTGTTTAATGTTTTGGTAGACTAGATATTAAGCACATATTTCTTGACACTATTTTGGTTTCTTTCATTGAAATGAACTCGTTAAATCACTAAACATATTTTTTTAGTGTTATGTTCAAGTTCCGCTACGAAATATCAGAACAAGATAAGATCAAAAGAAAAAGAGATCTTCCCAACAATTAAATCAATGCTCAGTATTAGTGTCTGTTAACTTAAGAATGTTGATATTTTGAAGAGCAGTTTATTGGCATCTACTCCATGTTTGATAATAAAGACATATTTAAAGTAAAATCAATATAATTTTAGCAAAGTTTGTCTGTATTTGTGTATGATAAAAACTCATGTTTAACAACGAATGTGTATAGCTATAGCTGTGTGCGTCATAGTAAAAAAAAAGGAAAGGAAAACAACTATAGAAAATAACGAATGTGACTTAAGATAATTTTACCTAATTATAAAAAAAACTTATATTTAATTTTCATTAGAATTTTTCCTTATAACATACAGTTGTTTGATTTATTTTATCAAAATTGGCTATATAGATGTTTTTTCTCTAAAAAGGTCTTCAAAATTGGAATTTTCTTTTTGTGATCAGTAGCCGCTTAGGCTGGTATACGCAGGTGAACTGACAGATAGGCAAAAAAATGTACATTTTATTGAATTATTTTTACTGTTCTTTAAGTCACTTAAAAAATGATTTATCATAAAATTTAAAAAACATTTTTTGATACAAGTTTAACTTAACTAAAATTGTTAATTTTACTAAGAATCTGTAATGTGAAGAACACAGATGATATTTGTACAAAATTATTTTCTTTTTTTTTTTCAATAAATATCTAAAATTTTAAAACTTAAGGACCGTTGAGCTACCTCTAAATAATCATAGAAATTGTTCCAACTTTGTTAATCGTATTTTTTTATTAAAAATAACACATTTGAACCCTCAATTTTTCCCTTTTTCAGAAAAAGTGATATATTTGGTACCCTAACACGCTAAGAACTTTAAGTTGTAATAATCGCCAACTCCATCTAGTGAACTCTAACTAACTAGGATGTTTTAGTAAATGATTAACCAAATATTTTTTTTTAGCTGACCTTTAAGTTATAATTTATATACCTTAATACTATTTGCTAAAGCTACTGCTAATCTACTACTGCCTTACTATGCCTAACTGTCAAACCGAATTCATTTTTTGCCACATAGTAATTTCTTTAATATTACCAAAAACAATCAATTATTGGATAAATAATGAAACAAAAATATCTGGAAAAACACTGTACAAATAAGCAAACCCATAGCCGAAATTGCCAGGCTCTTTTCTTACATATTTCTCATTTTAGGTAAGTTAAATTTTGGTAAAGTAATTATTAGTTGTATTGGTCTTATTCTAGATAACAAATACATATTAATACTTTGAGAGTTCGGCACTGGGATGAAACCAATCCTTCCAAAACTTATTTAATACCAATCATAAAAACTAATTCACGAGACTGTTTTTAAGACAATTGGATAGTACTTATAATTAAAATTAACTTCCATTGCTCAATAGTTCATAGGAAAAACTAGTATCTTACTGGTAAATCTTAAAATTACTTTATAACACGTGTTAATGGTTTAATTTAATGAAATATTAATTTGATAAATTATTGATTTCATTTGTATACCTATTTAATTATCAATTGAAGCAAAAGAGTTTTGTAAAACTCTCATATTACTGATTCGTAGTAAAATGTTGTAGTTTATACAAACATACAAATAAACGTTAAAAATAGTTATAAATTACGAAAAAAAATCCTTAAAGGAATTATTGATTTGTTCTATTAAGCCAAAAATATACTAAAGTAAGTTATATAATTTTTTTAATTATATTACATTATTATTAATCCGAACTGACGTTATAAGGGATCGATTTTACTTTATTTAAAGATCAACAAGGGAGACCAAACTGGAATACAGTCTTCAATTATAAATAAAAACGGATAAAACAATAAATACGAGTTATAGGCATAAAAATTAATAACATCTGTTTCGAAGCATTTCATAAAAAGAAATGTGCTTATGAAAAATTGCAAAATTTAAAAAAATGCTTAACTGGGATTCTATTTTTTTAAAATGAAAATAACAGTAATTATATATTATTGCAACGATGTTATAGCACTTAATTTCGCAGACTGTTACTATAAAAACTAAAATTTTATACCTATGACGGACTCAAAATAAATGATGTTTTAGTCATTTTTAATTACATTACAAGTGTTAAATTGATGCAAAACATCAAAAGAATGAATTTCGATATGTTTGAGTACTTCTTTGAATATGTAAAAATCGGGAGGTGTAAAAATGAATACAATGAGGATGCATAAACTGTTTTAGGATAATTAAAAAGATATAAATCAGAAACTTTGTCTTTTAATTTGTTTGGAAATCTAGGGTTTGAAAAATAAATAATATTTTACAGCAGAGGAGTGTTAATTTCGTCAAGCTATGGCACAAATCATTTCGAACACAAAACTTTTTTTACCACAAAGACTAGACGAAGACGAAACTGACAAAGACGAAACTCTGATGAAGACGAAAATCTGACAAAGACGAAACTCCGACGAAGACGAGATGAAATGAAAGATTACTATGACGAAACTATTACGATGTCTGACGAGGATTATGTTGTGACACTGACGAAACTCTGAAAGAAACTAATGACTTACGATTACGAACCCAAAAACATCAATGAAATTACTGAACCTGATAGTTCGTGCAACATGCCCAATCGTCTTACAACAAAGTCATAACACAAAACATATTTAAAGCGTATTAAATTTAATTGATAATCATGAGTCTATGTTATGTGTATGTATGAGTTAGTGCAAATGTGCAAAATGCACATCAGAGTGGGCCATGTGTAAAATTCCCATCAAAGCGGGCATTGTGCTAAATGCCCGATCAAATTATTAAATTTCCAATAGAGTGGTCAATGGTCATTTCAACTTCATTTACATTGTCAGGTGAAATGATTGTGGTAATTTTATCATTAAACAATTCAATGCTAAGCAATTTGGTCGTAAAAGAGTTGATTATGATTAAATTTGATATTCTGGTATTTTTTCATTGAAATAGATAGAGTGTTCACATAATCAAACTATTGTATGATAAGAAATTGTCACAAGAGGCTTAATTCTATTTTGCAAAATATACCAAGGCATGTTGTGCAGATGGACAGCTGGTCCCTAAGAGGAATCCAAACTTATCTTTATCACTATCCTTAGTGTCAGGAATCCCTTCTAATATATTATAAAATAACCCAGTTGTACAAGTAAACCACTGGTCCAAAAAGTGGATCATTACCCACCACTTCCCTGAGCATCAAGGACCTCTTTTGATATCCTATAATACACCATACCCACGGATTGTGCAAAATAATCGTAGGTTCAAAAAGTGGATCATTACCCACTGCTACCGCTTGCCTGAGTATCAAGGATCCCTTTCAATATCATCTAATACAACCCAGCTCATGGGGTGTACAAGTGAACGCTGGTCGAAAAGGTGGGTTGTTATTCGCAGAACTCTTGAACTTTTTTGATATTTTCTTAGTGGTCTCTGTAAAGGTATGTGTAACTTTGGTGGGGGTGTATGACCGGCATGGAAATCTTCTGCAACCAGAGGCTTATGTATTTTTTAATATTAAAATTAAAGCAAAAAAGTGAGCAATTTGTATGGGCTTGATAAAATTTGGCTGTATGAGGATCACTACAGTACCTAATAAAGATCAAATAAAAATTTATATTAGAACTGTTGATACTATTTCATAATATTCGAACTACCCACTTATATATTTCATATAAATATTATTAGTTTGTTCAAAATAGATATATCCAAAACACATGGTTAACACTTTCATGTCCTCACCAAAAAAAAAAAATCCAGCAATGTTTTTTTTTACATGATTTGCATGATATAACGAAAGAGGCGATATCTAAAAATTGAATAATAAACTTAAATATATAAGATTTAGAATTTACCCTTCAGAATGCTGTTCAACCTGGATTTTTTGTGTTTTACACCGATAATAAATTCCTGCTAAAAAAAAAAATACTCCCTGGTTAATTTTCCATTTAGCAATTTGATAATATGTACATAAAAGCTTATTCATGCTATAAAAAATTAAATAGGGTTGAACAATTCATTTGTCCAACAAAGCTCAAAGAATAAACCTAAATATACACATTTAATTTTAATTTCTTATTTAGGAAACATCCTATTATCATAATATAGTGATGATCTATGGTTCAGGAAATGAACAACCCTACTTGGTACACATTACCTATATCCTATGTTAAACTACTTTATACAGATAAAAATATTCATGGAGAAGAAAAGAAAATGAAAAAGAAGACAAAAATAGAAGACATTACATTTACATGACAAAAGGTGTAAGACATTGCAAACCTAGTTTTGAACATACTCAGGAAAATATTTACGGAATATGGCTCTCATATACATATATAGGTATGTTTCCGATGCCAACATTAAGAAGCTTAAACACTAATAATGTTTACTAAGACTATTTATTTAAATCTTACAATAGCTAAGAATTAACCTTTACACACTTGACCACATTTAATTTGGCTCAATTAGTATCGTGATTAAAAAATGAGGATACATTTTATTCCATGTTTATGCAAAAATATTCAACTATCGTTTTCCTTAAGGTTCAACAAAATAAATTTCACTTTTGTACATTAAATTTTATTTAATACCCCCTTATCGTTTCTTAATTTTGATTTTTCAGTTCCCAATCCTGATTAAATTAAAAATATATTGCAATATTTATGATGAATTGTTGCCGAATTAGGCTAAACTGCAGTTTGATTCTTTTATAGTTCTATAAGTACTGATATTCTGTCCGAGATTCATTAATTTCGGTTCGAGGAGATTTTTATACATACCAATTTGGATCAATATTTGATTGGAGAACATAGTCTCCAATACAGTTTATTATATTAAACTGTGTTCAAATCGTGGATCAATTTTTTGATTGAAATAATTTTTGCTCTATACAGTTATGCAAGTTGTACAAATATAAATACTTTCAACGTCTTTGGACGTCATTATAACTATTTTTGCAATATAAAATTTGTTATCTTGAATAAATTCATCTATAAAATCTGTTTAAACCAAATTATAAAAAAGACCGATATTTTGTGGGGTCGATTGAGGCTTAAATTTTTGACGTTACTTATCCAGGCCCAACTTTTGTAAAAGAACGAATTAGTTTGGTATAAAGATACTCTAAGGAAAGAAGCAATAAACAAATCCCTACAAAAATATTAATCACCTTGAATTCTTACTGGTTTAAATTTTTTTAACCATTTTATGTTTATTTTCTGACTTTCAATATTTTTTTGTAGAAAAACATTACAGATATACCAGGTTTAACAAATAAACCTTGAAAAATTTAAAATTAATCAAGTACAGTAGTGAGAATAGTATGGTCAAGGTCTATGGCCTATATTATAACTATATATAACAATATAAACACACACATAATATTTTATTTTATTCAGCCGCCAGCACGCACAAAAATCTGTACTTGAAGCTAGTACTAACGTTTCTGACGAGAACAGGATCCAACACATTGGCAAAATGCACGATCCTGGACTTCAAGGCCTTAAAGGAGGAGTGGGAATGGGCACATGCCTTTTCCTGTAACTACCCCTAGATTTACATAGAAGTCCGAACAATTCATGCCTTCGGAGCTGGGGGCTAGGACATTGGCTTGGAGCCAATCTTGGACAATTTTGAATTCATGTGTTCGACAAAGATTTTTGTTTGAATAAATATGGAATTCCAGTCGTGACTTTGTTCATGCATAGTACGACAACATTATTGAGGAGTATTTCAATTTATTCGAAAGATACTAGTGTTTGAGGCTGGAGCTGTCTAACTGAAGGACAAGGTATTGCAATGATTTATGCAGAATTCACTTGGACCAGTAGATATAGCTGCTGAGTAGTGCCAGTTTGTAGGGTCTTGGTCAAGTCTTCCTTATTGAACCTTTATTTTAGCAGCGGCCAGGAGGAGGTGAGCTTGGTCCTGGATATAGGAGGTAAGACCTAAGTTCTAGATGACCCTATACACTGGCATTGTACTCACAAAGTGTTCCGTGGCCAGCTTCGGTATGAACTTTGTTGGATTAGCCTCAATTGACCTCTTCATACCGGCCACGAATGAAACAGTGCGATTTTTGTCGCTTCACGGCTTTTAGAGCCTTCAATTTACGTTGCCCGACCCGTTAAGTCCCTTTAAACATCGTTAACGTTTCTCCTGGTATACACAATGAACTTTATGATAGCCCATGCGCTTATTTTAATGTTCCATTAATAAGTCAGAAGGAGTTGCACTGATTAAGCATAAGTAAACATCCTAGTTTTACATTTACTTTATCTAAACCTAGTTATCTTGTTTGTAGTCCATATAAATAATGTATATTTCCTTCTCTAAGAGACGCGAACCTGGGCACATTGAGACCAAGAGAATAATTTCTAATGAACATATTGTCCATTGAGATACGTCGTTCTAGATTACAGTTTTCTTCTCGAGATAATTAAGCATTAGTCGTTCTTTGCTTCGTTTTTATGGTTGTTGTGTATATTTTGGCGCCAAAGTTTGAACCAAATGGTTACGAAGACTCTCAAATACTCATATATGGACGTTAACTCGACTGCATTGTTCTCCCGATTCATCTTGATGAAGTCAATCTCTACAAAAGTCAAATCCGTATTTGCAGTTACTTTAATTGAGGGTGTCTGAGTTTAAATACTTGATTCTTTGCTTCATTATTATTCCAATCGTCTTGTATCCCCTTCCTTGCGATATCTTTAGTTGAGATTAACAACAGTTACAACAATCTCGGTCTGGCTTATGATTTGAGACTAAAATCCAACAATAATTTTCATTTCTCTATACATGCATTAAATTGAACAAAACTGATCAAATTTCTTATATCAGACAGTGTTGTTCTTTTTTAATCAAAAGTAAAACAAAACAAAAGAATTGAATAATTCATTTCCATAAAAAATAATCTTTTTTTTAAAGAAATATAAAACAAATCTTTTATTAACATATAATACTGCACATTTTGCAGCTATTCCTAAGAGATATACATGTAATATATATAAATATAAAAATTGCACTCTACTTTTTAACTTGTAAGAATATTATCTACTTTTTTTGTGGAAAAGATTTTATGTACATACATACATTGAATGAATAAATTGTCTGAAGAAATATCAATTAAGAAAATAGAATGTAGTTTCTTTAGTATAACGAGTATATTCATATCTATTAAGAGACATAAAACATGACTCTGGAAGTTTTCGTTCAATTTTTCAAATAAATAGGCAGTTTCAATAGTATAATATATTTGTAGATTATTTGTGTAAAATGTAAATTAGTCACTACTTACACCATTAACACAAAAAAAATCTCTAATATATCCACCTTGTTTATATCCTAACTCTTTCAAATATCGATCCATTGATTATTGTCAAATTGTTCTACGTGGAGTCGACTTAACTTCACAATGAGGTCTCTTGGGTATCAGGATACTTCTCAGGTGGTACACACTCTAAAAAGTTTGAGTACCATTGACGTGGATGAAATAATTATTTAGTCTATTTTTATTAGCATCTTGAAAGGCACATAATTGATATTTTTTTATTATGTAAAATGAACAAATTCGTAACACATGTTGTTGAACATTTCTCAAATGTCTTTCTTATAAAAATACTTAACACCTACAATGAATTTTACTTGATGTCAATGATCAACTGTAATATTTAAACTATATCAATTAACACCAACTGAAAGGGACTAGAACGATTGGATTGTTATATTTATTTTATTTTATTTTTGATCGATTAGGGACAAAAAAAGTGGAATAATATATTTATAGTTATTTTTGTAATAGTGCACTTATTGTATACAATATTGAATAAAAAATTTTGAAGGATGTAGTAACGCATTTTTTATTCATAGTAGGATCTGATATATAGTAGAATTAGGAATTAGAGACGTAATTTTTTGATGATGGTTGAGGTCTTTTTTACTTATGTGTCCCATTTTAACATCACTATGTTCCTCAATATTAAGGAATAAAGGGTTTAAATAGTTTTAAAACTTGGTTAGTTAGGGACTAAATTACCAATATGAAAAATAAAAATGAAATATATTAATAGATAGAGGACATTAGTGTTGTTCAATATACCGTTACTATAGTGTTATAAGATTATTGACGCAATTAAAAAGGTAAATTTTTATAGGGAAAGGTCAATTTTGTCATAAAAATATTTGCCAAAAAAAACAAAAACAGTTTGGATAATTTTTGTTCTTTTTCTAGGCAAGTTTTGTACCATCAAAAAAATGTTGATATGCTAAAACAATTATAATTGCTTGGTGCCAGGTATGGATTATACTTCCGGTGCTATAAAACCTTCCATCCAATCTCTCAGGGCTTCTGGCCTTTCGTTAAAGATGTGATTGGCCTGGTGTTGTGTTCTATTAGCCAATTCTGGTCACTTCTGATAGATCATCTGCTTAAATCGGGTCCAATGTTGACATTTTAAGTCCAAATTGAGTATTTGGCACGATAGAAGTAGCTCATAGTGGATGATTGCTTTCCAACCCCATCAATCAAAAAGTATAACCTTCTTTGTCGTTAATCAGGGCTTGTCGATTTTTGAGCCACTTCACCGTGCTTTGATCGCTATCTTGTTTGGATTGGTGCTCCAGTATCCTAACCATCATCGCCAGTCATCATACGCTTCAAAAATGGATCTATAAACATCAATTCGTTCAAAAAATTTCTTTAGTATCAGTTTATGCGGTACCCATAGCTCGAGCTTTTTTTTAAGACCAGTCTTATTGAAAATGGTTCCAAACTATTTCTGGCTAATTTTCAGTTCCTGTGCTATGGAATTAGATCTCATATGCCGGTCCAACTCGTAGATTTCCATTAGTCTATCGACATTTTCTAAAATTGGTCTACCGGAGCGTGCCTTATCTTCGACGCCCATATTACAGAACGGAACGTTGGAACCACCGCTTTGCTGATGCATTCGATAATAGTGCATTTTCTTTCTGCCTACTCCATCTTTTCATCTGGGTTATTGTGATACTGAAGAATGTATGGAGTTTTCACTTTTTTATAAGATATATCACAAATTATTTATAAAAAAAGTTAAACAAAACATGTGCAAACTTGCTGGAAAATTGAAAAGTACAATTTGCTCCTCTGTCCCCTATAGTACTAATCACCATTAAATTAATATTCCACTAATCGTTCAACCACTCAACAATTCACTTACACAAAATATAATTAAATAGTACTATTCAAGTAATTTATATGGTAATCTTATCTATAATTAAACCATAATCCTGCATATTATTCCTAAATAAGAATAATAATTATGTACTTTGTTGACGTTTATTTTGGTATAAATTTCCACATATACTATGTAAATGCTTTTAGAATAGTGATGGGTGTGAATTTATGAAATAAGGAGAGATAATTTGATGTTAACTTGATATATATGTAGTATTTTAGTGAAAAAAAAATTAAAATAGTCTGCCAAAAACCCCTCATTGCAAAAACTAATTTTTTGACCTTAGTTTCTTTTTTTTTTATTTCCTTTCAAAATCATAAGAAAAAAATACTTCTCCAATGTCGTGATCATTAATACCTTTTTATAAATGAAGCAATAGCTTTATTATATTTTAAATAAATTAAGTTTAGTTTTAAGGTGAAATTAAAAGTCTTAGGTCACAAAAAAGAATATTTCTATCAAATTTATATTTTAGCGTCAATACAAGACTGTTCCATTGGAGCAATTATATTTTCTGTTGTATATTGTTAAAAAAACTAATGTTGGAAAGCTGTAGTCTTCAAAAACAATTTTTGTGACCCCTATCCTTTTTTTAAAATGACTTTTGTTTAACCTATCCCTATTCGTTAAGAGATATGGAGGTTTCAATTTTAAAATAATATTACTAAATTTGAAACATTGTTTTAAAATTCCTAATCTGAAATGATATGGAAAAATAATTCTATATTTTTTATTTTAGATGAAAATAAACTTCCATGCCACAGGCTCTCAAACGATCAGAAACTACTGACCTCCAAATCGAATCAAGTATTGCATAGTCTTATGTATTGTCTTTTTTATACTTTTAGATCATGACGTAAGGACTTGTTTTAAATAGGTAGTAATGTACCTTTTGTTTTACGAGTTGATATATTTTAATAATTATATCTATGTACATCTATGTAGTTGAGCCTCCATTACACTTTAAGAAAGCATCCCACGTTTTACTTTATTGTAATCACATTTGATGATTAATTTCCAAATATAATCGTAAGTTTTATTTTTCTTATATCTGAATATGACCTTTGACGAGTGTAATCCTTTTTAAAGTTGAAGAGTGTTTTATTTTTATTTTCAACGCTGTTATCATTATTTTTTATTTTTCGAAAATAAAACATCTAACAATAAGTATGCTGCAACTACTTGTGAAAGTATTAATGAAAGACTTAAGGTAATAATGATGATTTTTCGGGATTTATAAGTCCTTATTGGACTAGGAGTAGAATTTAATATCGACTTTGGATTACTTCCTGGCTTTATCCTTGCTAGATACGGAGATTCCGCTTAGAACTTCCTGTAACTAATGTAATAAAAGTCATGATAGCTAAACTGCTCTACTTCTTAACACTATTTAAAATTTTAAAAGTTACCTTGTTGTTTTTTAGTTTCAATGGATTTTTAAAATATAGGGACTTTTCGGGGAAAACTAATTGTAAAAAACAAAAAGATTACGGATCTTTGATATCCCAAAATCGTGAGAGACACTCCCTAATAGATTATTTAGTTAAATAACACTTTGATGATCCCTTGATACATTTGCAACATAAATTAGTTGCTCATTTCATTTTATGTTATTACATTTCAATAACATACATAAGATTATACAATAATCCTAGTAACTAAATCAAGAAAAATAATAATAATTTGATACTTTTATTAACTTTTTTTATCTTTTGGAATTAAATTTGCAACATAAACATACACACATATATACATTTGATTAAAAAATTGTGCACATTAATGAAGGGAAGGGAAACTAATAACATTTTCATACTATCTATACTATCGAAGTATAGGGATCTGCCCAAGAAATCGGCGTTTCAAACTAGGGGACTCAGGTAGACTTTGTACTCAATATATGCATACATATTCACAGTTACAGACTTATATATGAGAGGGGGCTTGGCAAGGAGTGGAGCTGGGTTTTTTTTTGGTTTTTTAGGGTTATGAATATTTCTTTTAAATTTTCCTAAAGGCGTCTTATTTTTTCTAACTCTAATATTAAGTGACTTTTAAAAAAAAGAAGATATAAAAGCCTTTCATTTTTCTAAAAATAAGAAAGAGCCTTTTTTATTAAATAATTTAAATTTTTTTTCATTACCTGTGAAGATAACTTTTCCAAGGATATATCAATATTTATTTTATGAATGGTTTTTTTGAAAATAGTATTTTGCTCAAAAAAGTATTTTTTAGAGGACAAAATTATATTTTAGGATTTCCTCCTAAAATATATTAGCGTTGACCTTGAGTGTGGTCATGGATAGGATTTTTCATTGGGGCCTGTTGATTTTTTTATTGAAATAATCCAGTTTTCTCTTCTGACGTTGCATTTTTTCCCACCACTATTAATCCATGGGAGTGTCAGCCATTTCTGCCCCCATAGTGACAGGTTTAGATTCAGATTAGATTTTTGTTTGTGTATTCTTGAAATTTTTTACAAGTTTAAAAACCACCTAACTTATACGCCCTTTAAAAACACTTATAATTTAAAAAAAAAATATTATCATTTAAAGAGGAGTTAAACTATTTTTAATAAAAGGTTGCCTTTTTACGAACTAATGTAAGTAAACAAACCCTTATTACTAAAAAAAAAATTTAAAGAAATTACAATACTTTTATTATTTATGATATAATAACATTCTTCTGCAATTGCATTAAAAATTGAACAATGTGGCCATATTTCTCCAGTTTTAGTGGAATACAACTTTAACTTTAATGGACGTACAAACCATCCTTTTTGATAGCCATAACTTCTAGTCCCTTCCCATAGTTACGAAATTGCACATTTATATATAGTATAGCACAATTACGAGTTAAACTTTGTCACATATCTTAAATAAAGAACATATGCGTTAATTAAATATTTCCAATCTATATCGTTTATGAATTAAAGATAAAAAAAGCTTTCTTTATTTTTCCAAATATCGATATTATTCTATTTAACTGCCCCATTAGTGTTTTGAGCATTGATTGGTTGATTTCAAATTAGCTGTTGCTATGCTGTAAAATATAAATAAAACATTTTGGAAAAAATTTTTTAATGACGTTTTTTGTAGAAATGTATATTCTAGATTTTTTTTTGTCAAATAAGCACTAATTTGAAAGTATAATTCCAGTTTTTGACAACTTTTGAACCTATATATTTGTGAAATTAGATCAAGAAAAATTGTGATTACATTTCATTATATAGAAAAACATTAAAATTCTGTTTAACAACATAATTTATTTTTAACAAATTTATTAAAAATTTATCACTTTTTTTACAAGTGTTGAACATGAATCTGAGACCATTTTTTTTGTCAATTTGATATGACGTGATTTTTAAGATGGATTGGGACAGGTGTTTCTAATTTGATCTAAATTTAGTTGTTTTCAAAACGTTAACCGATATTCTCTCATTCTCAGTTATACGAGCTGTACACATATATAAAACTTACGACTTCATATTGTGTCACTGTACTGAGGTTCACAATTTCTAAACACAATTCCGTTAAAAACAATTAATCTTTTAACGAATGAGACTGAATATTTCCATGGGAATATTTAAGTCATTTTGTATGAATTTCGATAAAACCTAAACCTCTTTAACTTCTCATGAAATATTTAACCAGATTATATAAAATTCTTTATTTATATTCATAATGCCCTTTTATGATTTATTTATATATAATTGTTTTGTTTAAATGACGTTCCTATTTATTTCCTTTGAGTTCCTTAGATTTTTCATTTTTTCAATATGAGAACTGAGGCGTACAACGGTAGTTACATAAACTATAATGTTTTACCTATTATTATTATTACTTGCAAGCTCATAAGAAGTTGCTGAGTAAAAATTTGAATCTTAAAATTTGCATATAATAACGAATATTTTTTTCAAAAATAAAAATTTAATGTTTTTACTATAAGAAAAACAAATCATATCTTGTTGAAACCCAAAACTCATGTTGTTAAGATTATTTTAAAATAAAAACATATTTTTTATCAACGTGATATATTTATACTAGTATTTTTTTTTTGCATTTAAATTTATATTTTGAGCGAAAAATGAATGGTATATTAAAAAAAAAATGGTCGACATTATAAAGGACGTATTAATTATAATTGTTAAACTGATTATAACTTACTAAAATACGTTACACTTTTGGGGGTGATACTTGCTGGTTTATTAAACGTTTTATAAAAAGAATATCTACTAACAATTCAGATAAAAAACATCATAAGTCTGTGTAACAAAAGATATATTGTCTCATAATTTCTTTAGAACTTCCAGATTGGAACTTAGTACTATTTATTAAAGAAAATATTTTAAATTTGTAAAACTTTATAAAGCGTCATTTGGCTGCAAATATTTTTGCCATGGTAATTTCATCTCTTTTACATATTCGCTGCCTTTTTATGTATTATATAGAGTAAAATACTACGGATTTCGAATCCTGATTCTATTTAAAAAATAATCATTGACCGGGGGTATCTTACTCATAGTCATGATTTTCCTTGAGGTTTGAAGAAATTAAAAAACCCCCAGCGATAGAAATTGTTGGAGAGAACAAATCATCACGAGACTGGAAATATATATTTATATTTTATTCGACTTTGAACAATGTGCATAAAAAATTGTTGATTTATAAAAGTATGCATTTGTTAGTGTTTAGAAAGTTGTGTTTAATGGGTAATAAGCATGAATTGCATAGTTCTAAAATTGAATGTTTATTTTTATTTGTGAGCAAAATTTACTCAATAGAGATGTATATATTTTTTAATTAATTAGCTTATAGCTAAAAAAAAAGCAAGACATTTTTTACCCTATAAATAAAGTACATATTATTCACAAAGAATGCACCCAATACAACGGTTTGATAAGATCATTTAAATATTAGTCTAATTAGAGTTGTTCCTTACTAAACATTGTAATTAAAAGTACATATACGGATCTTCATCACAAAGGTAAGCTACAATGAGTTTTCTCAAAATTAAGTCTGCATAACTTTAGTATTCTTTATATAATTATCGTTCATTTCTATTAACATATTATTCTGATGGATCCTTTAAGGATCCATCGAATTGCACTTAAAGTATGAAAAATTCCTCGTCACAACGAATTAATTAAATATGGATAGATTATAAATTCATAAGTTGTCATATCGGAGCTAAATTTAGTCTATTAAATATAATTAAATCTCTGAACTATAATTAATACTCTTAGGTAGGTCAATTTGTCCCAGAAATGTGTATACAAAGCCTATAATTGTCCTAAATATGTATAAAAAATATTAAGCTGAATGTACATTTTACATATGAAAAAATTGGGGAATTCTCTATTTCTTGAATTTACTCAAGATTATTTTGGTGTTAATTCACTATATTAGTCAACATATTATCTAGTCAAATTTCTAAAATAATTTCAGATAACTAAAAATAATCACTAGAGTCTGAAACCTCTGTTGGATATATGAGACTTTAATGTTATGGTCTTTCAAACACAATCTGATGAATGTTTTTCTATAGCTATTCTAGTAATATTTAGAAGTTAGAATGCATCTCCAAATGATTTCTGGAATAAATGTAATATAAATATGCAATATATGTATATATGATAGAAGTAACATAAAATGAAATTATCCATTAACAGATTTAATTTATCAAATTCAATCTTGTAAATGGAAAAAATCCTTTCTTCATTCATTGATATTACTGTAAAATTACTTAGATTGTATAATAAAAATATCAAATGTTACGATGAATTATACGGTTTATATGTAATGTATACAGGTATTAATCTCCAAAGAAATAAATCAAGATATATATCTATACATATATTATCTGTATTTTGCTGTCAAGTTTATGTTGATATATGGACTAAAATGCATTTTTTTTATCATGCTCTTCTATGACAGAATTAAAATTAAGGACAAAGTGATAAAGTTCAATCGAAAAAATATTAATTACAAGTGAGCATAGGAATAAATATATGTTTTTGGGATTTTATTGACATGTTTTATCTGTTATTGTGTGTTTCATTATATTTGGCTCGTCAACATAAAAAAAAGCCTGGAATAATAGAAACAAATCTAAAAAACTAAATTTTATTTTTAGATTAATTTTACTTGACTTGTAAGGATCATATAATTACTTATAGGGAATTATGCTACCTTATATGAGCAAAATATTAATGATTGGAGGTAAATTATGAGCATCTTTATGATTCTTTGTATTTAAAAATTAAGGCTTACGAATTTGCAGTGTTTTTATTAAAACCAATCAATTTTTATGTTGAAACTTCATGACTTATATACATTAGACCTATTAAAAAAACATTTTTTATATTGTAAAAGTACATAAATATATGTACTTTTTTTATGCTTCTGGTACCAAAAATATTAAAACTGTTTGTTTTTTAAACGGCGTCGAGTTCAAAATAGAAGCCTTAATAGCAAAAATATATATGGTTTTTATGCAGCAAGAACTAATATAAACTCACTACATTAAGGGATGGAGAAAATGGAAAATTTGGATGAAAATGGAATATTGATTAAAGATATAGAAAGAACAAGAAGGGCAACGAGTCCACCGAATGAAAGGAGGGACCAATGGTAAAGAAAAAAATATTATCTACCATATATCTTAATGTAATATTAAATTTGTGTATCCAACTTTTTTTTAATATCGTTATATGTTTTTTTTAAACTATCAAATTAACATTTTTTTATCAGTTAAAATATTAATTATATTTGAAATATCTATGATATTATTATTGGAGGACTATGTAATCACTACTCTTTTTAACTTATGATATTTATTTTAAATAAAAATAGACTGAGTGTTTTTAGTAATTTGAACTCATTAATTTTGAAGTTTTTTTGTCGTTTTGAATTTAATTTCTTTTATCTGACATGAATATGTGACAAAATGAATAGAAAATAAAAATTTGAACTCATTTGAAAAATATATTATAGTGAGTTTGTTCCATAAATATAAAAACTAGACAAATGCTGCAATATTGTGGGAACTTAAAAAAAAGTTTAACTTACTGAATTTGAAGAAAAAGTTTCGTCCAGAGGATAATATTTCCTGGAATAGTGGGGATAGATCTTTACGAATTGATTTAGCCTGAATATTATCCATTTTTGTGAAGCAGGGTAAAAATGTATCTTGTAAACCACAAAATTATTGAAATAAATTTTTGTTGCATTCCTCTCAATCATCAGTTTAAAGTTCAAAAATGGTTATTAGGGGAATATAATTTGAAAAAAAATTAAAATCCAATCTAATAAAGGTCTTGGTTTATTGGCTTCTAGGTGTCCTTATAATTTATGGTCTGATATTGTTGTTAAAACAGTAAAAAAAATATTAAATCTCACGAAAAGAAAGCAAATAGGTTCCAATAAAGTTTTGAAAAGGTTTTAAATAGCTCATTTGTTTTTTAAATTACACCACAGATTTGTTGAATTCATATAAAATCTTTGACATTGCTGAAACTGAAATGAAAAAGAAAGTAGATCATGAAACCGATCCCATTCTTAGAAACAAATATTTACTTTGTACAGCTACTACAATACAAAAATTGTTGTTAAGAATAGAAAGTTTTTTAAGCCTTTTGAAGTATTGCAATATTTAAATAAGAGGTTCTCAGAGATTTTATGTAGAGGGAGACCCAATTTCCCGAAGAAAAGGACACCGTAAAAGGTTGAAGTATTTACCTTGGCTAATATTGAAAATTATATAAACAATGCTTTCAAGGATTCTATAGCATCTGGTCCGAATGGCCTTTGTGGGAGAATTTTCTCTCTTACTTCTGAAGAAATTGCGCCATACCTTTTAAAATTAGGAAAATCCATGGAGAAGTCTGTAAAAACCCCCCTTTCTCTTACAAAAGGAAGGATAGCTATTATACCTAAAAATGGTGATGGTACTGATTTCAAGTAGTGGATGCCCATCACAGTTTTAAATGAAGCTTACAGAATATTGTCTGGTGTTTTAGCTAAGCAAATTGAACCTATTTTAAACCAAAATATTAAAGATGAACAAAAATATTTCCTGAGAAGTAGAAAAATTACAGATATTTCACGAAATATGGCCACAGCAATTGAATCTCTTAATAGGAGTGGCAAATTTGATGCATTGATTGCAAATAATTTTTACTAGCATTTGACTCGTTACGTTACTATAATATTATGAGATCTGTTAAAAGGATACTCCCCAAACGTTTTTTTATATCCTATCAGAGCTTTACTCGCTAACGGCTCTTTCATAATTTCGTTGGATGGTAGAATGAGTGAACCCCTTCAATTAAGGAAGAGCTATACCCAAGGATGTCCTGTCACAGAAATTTAACTTCGGTATAGGATCAAAGTTCTATTGATATTTTTTAACAAATTTAAGTTCAAGTCAGTATTGAAAATTAATAAATCGATAAATCGCAATCCTTCCTCTTGGATCTTGAAAAGCGGAACTTTTTACAATAATTGAAGCTAGTAGAGTTGTATAGATATTTAAGATCTTAATCGAATGGACAACCAATGGTGTCTCAAGAGGTAATTGGGTCCAATTAATTATCATGGTCTACAAACATATCCTAAAATGTCGTCATTTATCTCTACAAAAACGCATTGATTTATACAATATGAAAATGGTTCCTCTTGTATTATACAGAGCTACCTCCATTTCCACTCGTAGCAGAATCTGCAATGATGCAAGAAGATGTATAGTTTTTGAGTTTCTTTAATAAAAATTATATTCCTGCTTTAAAGCGTCCAGAGAACAAATTCTCGATGGGCTTTACCTTTTATCTTGTATACCCGTTGAGAGACTAAAGGGTGAATTTCGCGTACTCTAAATATTATGAATGGATCCAATTGAAAACAACCTGAACTAATCGGGATTTGGAAGTTTTTTCACCACTTCTAGCGTCTATTCAGAGAATTTCATGGAAGGAAGGCCTACTTATCTTTCAAATTCAACAATAAATATAATTCACCAAAATAGGACCAAAATATATTTTTGTTAATAAGTTTGGGAATGCGTTTTTATTAGAGGTGACTGCTCTTTATAATAAAATTTTAAATTAACATGACTTAAGGCCGGAATCTATCTTTTGGTGAGGGAGATTCCATCTTCTTCGCGAGAGGTCTCTTTAATATTTTACCCGTTCGAAACCATGGTTTTTAAAAATAAGCTTTTACCAAAATTTGTCGGTGGAAGTGAAGTCTGTGTTAGATAAATTTATTGTACTACTCGATCTTTCTCCTATATGGGAACGAAAAATTCAACAATCAATTTCTGGAATTTCAGACAGTACCAAATTTACAGTATAATCTCAAATTTCCACTGACAATTTAATATCTGTGCAAAGACTGCGGTTTTATATTCAACTCTACCCTGCACATTTTTGCTGTTTGCCCAGTTTTGATAGTAGTCAAATATTTTATCCAATACAATGTTTGTGAGACAGAAAATATTTCTTCGAACTTAATAAATTATTTGGAGCTTATTTGGAGAAACATAAATAGTTCTCCTAGTCACAAAGCCGTGGTGTTTGCTTTATTAAAAATTAAATCATTGATTGCTAAAAAATTAACTATTGACTCTCCATTAGATGTGAAAGACTTAAGAGACATAATGATAAGCGCAGCTGCTCAATTTCCCGCCCTTTTTATCAATAAAAACTGTATTTTTTGTTCTTACGGGGTCCTTGCAATATTTTATCTCATCAAGTCAATGATAAGGAAACATCGTCTTTTTTTTTATTAACTTAAGCTGATGTTTAGTGTTTTTTTGAATATTATATGAGGTTATTTAATTAAGGACATTAAATATGAACTATAATGTTTATTTACCTTTTTTTTTAAACGTAAATGTCCTGTTGCTTTTATTAATGTGATCTACTTTTTCATCTTAGAGTGTATTTATTATTTACACTGTTTGCATTGTAAATATAAATAAAATATTTTAACCAAAAAAAAAAAAAAAAAAACTAGAATTCAAGATGAAGTTAAAGAGATGAAATTATGCAAGGTATACCCACGAAAAAAATCATCCTTTTTCGACATATTTGTCATCTTTTGTGTACTGGATGTTGTATGGAAATTAGGACACTTTTAAATTATATTTTCAATTTTTACCTATATACATATTTTTTTTTTAAATAGGCACACCTACATCATACTTTCAATTTAATTCACAAACTCCTAGAGAACTATTACTTCTCAATGCTATACTTCTGGGCTTCGATGATAGCCTTCATGTGGCGTGTAAAGGCTTCATATTTGTTGTGGATATTCTCCTCGCTTATGCCCTCTCACTCCTAATTGACAGATATCTTGAGGCAGAGATGTTGGGATGGCGGATGGTACAAGTGCTTGACTTCACGTACGGTCAGAACAAAAAGTCAAGCGAGTACAAACAAGTGGCTACATCAACATACGTTAGAAGTCCTGCTTGTTGCTGTTTTCACGAAGTAGGCTGTGTTCTTGGACACCTTGAGCTGGACTGTCTGTGGTTTGATTACCACCCAAGTATCAGTATAAGTATCAAGTTTATCAGTATAAATATTGCGCTGGATGGATCTTTCTCTTTCTGAGCATATATATTTTTAACATCCGAGCGACGTGTAATAAAGGAAAACAAACATAATCTACAGTTATAAGAGTTAACAAGGGTGTCCTAATTTCAATGCAAAAAACCAGTAGCTAATTCTTAGCCGAATAATATTAACGTATATGTATGGCAAAAAAAGGAAGGTGCAATACTTTTTTTCAATATTGCGACAGTATGATAAATGAGTACTATAATTTATATTTATTCAAAAAAGTGATAAAGTTCTTAGGAGTCGCAGTTTTTAAGGTTAACCGAACCTGATCAAATTCTGATCATAAAAAATACTTAGACGTCATGACGTGAAAAGTATTTTTAAGGAAGAGTTTATAAGTATTATATTGTCATTGCGTTGACATGATTAAGTTGATTAAGAACATGTCTCACCAATTGAAATTGATTATATTAATGATATCAAAGTTTCATATATACTTCAAATACCGCACGATAAAATTGACTGAACTTGTATAAAATATCTTCAAGTAAAAATCTAAAGAAATATAATTAATATTAAAATCTTGTTAGCCAGTTTTTCAGTGGTTTATTTTTGTATTTGACTCATTAAAAATCCTCTTCGGTTTTTCATTGAAGTAAAAAACTTAAATTGTGTTATTCTCTGTTTAATTTAAAAAATTCTAACCTTGTCTTATGTTATCATCACACATGTACCTAAATTTGTCTTTCATAAATAATATATTTAAGATCCATTTGAAATTAATATTACTGTCTAGTTGTTTATTTGATTATAGTTTCTATACTTCATTGATTGTGAAACAAATCTAACTATATAAAATATTTATATATATCAGTATCATTTCATTTTTAAGCATTGTTCATGAAACTATCATAGCGGTAATAAACTTTTTAATTACAAAATAAAGTTATGAAATGCAAAATTATCGGAAACATCTTATATTGTCCAGGATTATCTTACATTATACAATGTTTAAAGTTTACTATATCTGTAGAACTCCCATAACTAACTGGAGCCGATTGCCACATGGAGTTTGTGTCAATATTTTGACAATTAAGGCCTTTTGAACATAAATTATAAATGGTTAATTAAGTATAATTTTTTTTATTCGTTGATTTTTTATTATTATTGTTTAAATATAAATGCTTAAAAAAAATATTTTTCTTCAATAAATTTGTAATTAGGAATATCTAACATTTTATGGAATTATTAGATGTTAAAGAACAAAAAAAAAGACATACAAACTTTATTTTAATAACATAGATATATATTTCCTTTTAATTTTAAGAACTAAATAAAGGGGAAAAAAACGAAAATATACGTCGTCACCCTTACACTTTGGAAGAATATTTGTAGGAGAGCAAATTAGCTCTCATGATGTTTCATTAGATTAGTTGCAAGCAGCTATGAGATGAGAGTTTATAAATAAAATACATAAAGTAATTATATAAAGAAATATTTGAACCCGTCAGAAAAAAAAAAAAAAATATACGTAGTTGACCGAAACATGTCAGATATATTAGTTAGAACATTGATGGTGCTATGAATATTTTTATTGTTGTAAACATAATGTATTGCTATATTTCTATTATTTTAGAGATATCAATACATTAATAATTTTTATTAAACATATTTTTTTAGCCTTATAAAATATTGATCATTCATTGAGAAAATATTCAAGCTATACCTGAATTCAATTAATCATTCATAAATTGGATAAGATTGATGAATATGTTCATAATTTGGATAATTTCCGATTTCCCTAATGATGTAATTTTATGTCTGCATAAAATTTTGAAATATATTTAATTAGTTTACATAAATATATGGTTTAATTCAGTAGGTGCAACCAAGATATGATTATTAATAGATTGTAATTCTTAATTATTTTTCTGAAAAACTATGTTTTTTACAACGGATATATTAATAATCTAAAATTGTTGGAGCTTATAGCGATAAATATTATGTTTTCGATTGTTTAGATTGTTGGTTATCTTTTTTCTCTTTTCAGCTGTTGTGTTGTCAAAAAAAATTCTTTCCTATTGTTCTGTATTATCTTTCTATGGATGACAAAAATAAAAACAAATACTTTTCCGTATTTAGCAATACTATAGGCAGGAGTTACAACGATGTAGATTCTCAATTCTACTCAGTGTCCAATTTTGCACAACTTATCCAATTATTACTCCATAAAAAATCTTCAATACTACTCTCCGGTTTTTAACACACTAGTGATAACTTTATACTTTTTAAACTCTCTTATAGAATAAGAGAATAATATTAACAGTTTCAGATTGTAATAACAAAAATATAGTTCATTTTTAAATTTTTATTTTATAGTGTTAATACTTTAATAAGTAAAAAATCGGAATCAATGATTTTTTTTTTTTGTAAATAGTTAGTTCAACAAGTAAAGTTCATATTTTTACACCAATAGTCTGAATATAATTAAATCCTTAATATAAATAAACTTTTTTGAACTTTAACCTGATTGAGTAACTTTCTAAAACTTTTATTAAAAAAAATCTTTGTTCAAATAATATTACATATGCATTCGTACCAAAAGTAGGAGAGAGTTTCATTCTAAAATAAATAAGCACTTTTTAATAGTTTTGGATTCGAGCTAAAACTATCGAGTTCGAGTAAAGGCTTTAGGGAGAATTTTTTTTTTTTTTAATTCAATTGATAAAATCTAGTTTCAACAATTACTATACGCAGTTTATTTAAGTTTACACATAATGTTGTTTTTCAAACATTATTAATAATAGTTTATGAAAACAGTAAGAACAAGAAGAACTTTATTTCTAGTGAATTGAAACTAAAATCCACAATTTTAATTTAAAAAGGCTGCATTAATCTTACTGATGTAGTTTTTCTGACAAGTCAGCCCATACAGACTTAATGGTGGACTCCAAACATCTCACAGACCCGTGAGGCTTGTTGCAGACAGCTCCTCCCTCAACCTTTGCCTAGATGGAATAATCCCAAAGATTAACATCAGAGGATTTGGGGGGGGGTCACATGTTCTTCAACACATGCAAAGGAAGCTTAGATCTAGACTACCTCTTCTCATTTGTAGCCTTGTTGATGAGATGTGTCCTCCTCCTTGATCTTAATTTAGCTCTAAAGCCATCTTTAATGATCTGTCAGAGCGTAGCCTTGCTCATATTCACCTTGTTGGCCATACTGTAAATCGTCCTCAATAGATTTACATCAGGGATGTTTTTGATACGCATAATCATGGCCTTTCTTCTTTCTGTTCTTTTCCGACCATCCTAAGACTTTTTAGCAACTCTTCCTCGGGTTTCAAATTGCTTTTAATGCTTGCAAGCCCGTCCGTTGATCCTGATGTAATTGACAATTTCAGTTGGGGTCTTCTGGCTCGCGAGCATTTCCAGCATCATGATTTTTCTGGCTTCCATTTTGTTGTCTTTGAAGATACAGCCAATATGTAAAGAATAAGCAAGTGGCATTGGCTATAAGAATATAAAAACCTAAATTAAATTAATTTAATTTGACATTCATAGTTATTACTGGGGCTGTAATAATACATGTATTGTATCATGATACGATATTTAGGTATAGAATGATATTATTATAATATATCAATACTTCACACGCCCACAATTATGTACAAATATCGAAATATTTGAAGTATTATTTAATACGCTGGCACACAGATTTACTAGTGTAAGAATTTTATTATTGTCTATTGATATATCGTATATGATTATATCTGATTGTAGATTGATATTGAATAAATATAGTTGGCTGTGACGTCATAATTATTACCTAGGGAATTATTGATTCAAATTATCGGGATTCATCAAATGGGAAGGCAAGGAAAGTGAAGGGTTGAAACTGTGTGTCAAGACATTTAATTTATGAAAACGCATCCGTTGTCTTGCAAGGAAGTCATATTTTCCCATTGAGATATCTGTATATCTGTGCAAGTTGAATCTCAAATCTTCTCTTCAACAGTAGGTTACACTCATTCAAGGGATGTTGCCTCTTTGCACCTCACTTGCTTGAGCTCATCCCCTTGAATGCAAGGATCATTCATTACTCGTATGTCCCTTAGCCTCAAAGTATCATATTCTGTTCTACTATTACATGCATAAATAGTTCTTGGGAACTGTTAAGTGATTATGAGATAAAAAAAATTATATCTTAACTTCTGTTTACTTCTACAGAAATATCTGAATGGCATATCAATTCTAAAACTTATTGTGTTAGGAATCATCTCTTAAATAAATAAATTGCTTTTCACGATATTATAATATTACACTAATGAAGATCTAGTATCTCCACAAAAATTAATTAGTTACAGAAAATCAATAAATGTTTTCCTTAAGAGTTAACTAATATAAGTGGTTTTAGTTAATAAAATAGTGAAAATGTAACAAAATAATAATACATTTTTTCAGTACTGAATAGACAAATAATGAATAAATTATAAGATTATATTCCATATTGATAAGTTCTCCGTTATATTATTTTTTCATCTGATTCCTTCGAATATCTTTAAAATACAAAAAAAAAGACCAATTCAGCTGCAAAAATACAGAATGTTTCAAAATGTGAGACACCTATAAAGTTTTTATTGAGTCCGATTTCTCATTTCTCTAAGTCCAATCCTTATATTAATCTGTTCGTGACGGGTTTGCATATTACAAGGAGCTATTGAAAATAAGTGACAACATAGACACTTTGATCTGACGTCATTATTTATATGCCAGCTAACTCTGAGAACACTAATTCCTAGTTATTAATATCAACAATAAATGAAAACAAACTCCGATTGTTTTTATAATGGAAAATATAAATGTTAATTATGTACGTAAATGATCTACTAGGTGAGTTTGGTACTTACAAATACTGGGTGTAAGCAAGCCGTAACTCCCAAATAGAGTAATTATTAATTAAACTCGTGATCTACGTTTTGTTATTTATATTTGTGATGAAATCCCCTTGACCCAAGAAAAGTTCAGTAAAACAAGGGATCATCAAATAACCTATCCCTATTGGAATATTAACTATTGAAAGATCCGTGGGCCAATTTTGTAAATTTTTTGGGATTTCTCAGCTCATTTTAAAACAGGAGTGTGTATTTTTTATTGATGCCTAAAACATTTACATAAAATTTAATTCATTATTTGTAAATTTTTATGTTTACAAAGAGACAATATATAAATCCCTTTATATTTCATACATTGTATTTTCCCTTTTATATGAACTGGACAACCTTATATCTTTGATGAAGGCTGAAAGGCTTAAGAAGGAATAATCTTCTTCATGTAATGAGAATTCGTCAATATAAGACAAATTATTCATCTCTAGAAATTTTAATACATCTCTCGAAATGCAAACGAACAGGAAATGGAAAAAGTTACACATCCCTTTAATACCAATATATCTACTCAGTAATATTATTAATCAATTATGAATTATATCAAAACAATGTTAGAGCTGACCCTTTGTACTACTTTTTATTAGAGTCCATATGTTTTTGTTATTACATCGGTTTGTCCTTTTTCATCAGCTCAGTGTATGCTTACATGGAATCGGTAAAATTAAATGCAAATAATAAGTATTAGGGATTGAAAACAGAAGCAGGATAAATCGGACTCAATAAAAACTTTAGAAGTGTATAATACATTGAAATATTCTGCACCTTTCGCAGCAGAATTGGCTTTTCAACTTCTTTACTTGCTATTTTATTTTCAATGAAGATATTAAATAGTTCTTCATCACTTTCAATCAATTATTATATATATATCTTAATAAAGTTCATCATGTCAAATTTATTAGTTTTAATAATTAATATAATTTAGCATTATTATAGTTGTTTTTAATACTTTTAGAATCCAATACTTTGAGTATTATTTGGTTTTCAATTATACTTTGTGTGTATAAATGCATTGTCTATACAAAGTATACTCTTAATACTATGAAACAGAATTGATCATTGTAATAGATACGTTTTTTATACACATCATTTTTTTCATTAGCTCGGGATATAATTACTCGAATGGGATTCAATTAAATATTTTGAGGAACTTTTTGTTTGTATTTGTTTATAAGTTCTTGAATTTTCATAATTCATTTTATTAACCACAAAAAAGAATATTAAAAATTAAAATTAGTAGTCGTTTTGTTGATATTGTGAACATTTCCTAGATAGAAGTGCGTATCATCTTTGATATTCAATCATTTCAAATAATATTTCTATTCTACAATTGTGTATGAAAATGCTCAAGCAAGCTCAGACAAGAATGAACAACTTTAGAAAAGAATCATGTGCCTTCCCTGTATAAATATACAAATAGATTTTGCTGAACTAGACTTTTCAGAATACTATACCTTGCAATAGATATAAGGAATTATTGAGATATATCCGCTTATATCATTCGTTCCACAAGATCACAATGACTCAACACGAAAGGTTAGATGTTAATTTCAACAGTAGAGGATCGATTTGTCAAAATTGTAAGCAAGCATACAGGCCAGGTAAAAATATTAAATCTGATGAGCAACTATTGCCAACAAAAGCTATATATCCATTTACTCAATATTTGGCCAATAGGTCTAACAATTTGGTATAAAGTTGTGGTTAGCAGTTGCTGCATCGTCCAAATACTTGGTAAATTGATTTCCTTACTTGGGAAAATATTCTCAAAAACCAACAAATAGATTTTTATCAGAATATGTCGCAAGGAAGCTAATGGAACCGTATTTGGCAAAGGAAGGAATGATACAACTTCTTTACAGGATTGTCTCTTGTAAATGAACTTCAGAAAAATAAGACAAGTATTTTATAAACCATAAATCTTGCTCACAAATAAATACTTCCTGAACTAAAAACTACCAAACAAGTATTAAATTCCAGCAAAATTATGTAAATAGTGACAAAAAATTGACTTCTTATCTAGGAAAAAAGAACAAAAATGTTTTAATTTTGAGCTTTTTTTACAAAAGTGTCAAAGTTATAGATGAAAAAAAAGGTTACCAGAATCAATTCAGTATTATAATAAAATGATTTATAAGTTGATATTCTAGATCAAATTGCAAGACCTTATTCCACCAAAATGTTTTTTTTTCGCCAATTACTTCTAGTATTTTTTGCAAAATATTTTGGATTTTGCTGTGCATAAATACTGTTATCTTGTACAGAAAAATGACTGGTCAAACATTACTTTCAATTTTAGCAATCACTAACAGTTATAAATATTGAAAAATAAATGTGTATCATTTTTGATATCCACCTTAGTTTAAAGGGGGGTCGTTACACTCAGTCGGTCTAGTGTTAAATCGAGAAAAAAATCAATTTGAATACTGATAATAATAAAATGGTCTAATTTTGCTATGTTAATCAATTTAATTGCATTTTTGTTAGGAATGGGTGGAATTTTTGTAGATAAAAATAACAGTTTTATTCTCCTCATGCTCTACAAAAGACATTTTTTGATCGACAGTGTGTGAATCAGCAATAATTGCAATAAATGTTGTTTTTTGTTTCATTATTATTTCAATCTTTTTGTCTCGCCTTTCCTTAAAAATAATTTAGTTTTTTTTTAAATATATGTCAGTCGTATCACTACCATTTATATTTTTTCTTATGGATATAATATCCCTACCAGTAGATAATATTTCGAGTAACAATCATTTGAGTTCAAGTTATGTCAAGTTTTTCAAATAATATTTTCAAGGTGTGAGTCCAAGTAATTACAGAAAACTGTTCACATTCGTAAATTCATGTTTTGTTCAAATTCGATTAATAGTTGAATAACACTACTTTTTAAACAATTAAAAAAATGTGTTTCAAACATACTATTAATAATTATTATTATCAAGCGAGTTTCTAACAACATACAAACAGTTAATGACATATAAACAAATTAAATTCAAATCATGAGAGTAATTTTTTACTTAATGATATTGATAACAAATGCATCCAATATGTGCCTTGTACAATGTACATATATATATGTAGGCCTCTCTTTTTCTCTTTACCAAAGTATGAAGAATACAATTAACCTTTAAATATATTTAAAAAAATGAGTAAATCTTTTGACGTAAATATACTTACATGTGTTTATGACGAGTATAGCTTACAATTTTTGAGAATAATTAGATCTCTTTAGTGTAGTCGTATCTATGCCTTAATCATGAATGTCAAAGATACTTCGATATGAATTAAGCCTAAATATACTCATGATATCAATAAAAAGCACTCTATTTAAAGAAATATTTAAGACTGATAGTCTCTATGTATTTACAGAGTGGTATATTGAAATCTAAATGCTTACTAATTCAATAATTAATTAATATTGAGTAATTGAAATTATTTAATTTTTTGATACATTAAAGCATAAACAATTATTTAAAACGTTGAGCCTGTAGCTAACGTATAAGATGATAACGTAACATGATCGACGAATTTCCATTGACGCAAACCAAGCAGTTGGGTGTCTCCAGGAAGACCTTATACACTGTCATGAATTCCGAAACGTTGGAAAGGAAGAAAGGCTCTGTCAAAAGGGCCAAACTTGGAAGACCCTTAGGAGGGTGGAGATGCCACTTTTGATACCAGCAATGAATGAAACCGTATCCTCCATTTCAACACTCTTATAATTGAGTTTTGAATTAGTCTTTTGAGTTCTTCTGAACTCTTTTAGGCACTTTGACCAACCTAGAGTGCTGATGCGAACCCTTTCGACTACACCTTTTGGGTGCATGTCGAGGGAAAGGCCTGTAGTGTCTTCAAAATCCACTTTCAGCCAGAACTGGGACGGCATGATAGATGACTACATCCAAAGGGGGTCCTAGGCCTTCTGTCGTCGTTTAGAAGCCATCATTGCCACTAAGGGGGGGGGGGCTACATTAATTATTAATAGACTCAGACACACATTTAATTAAAGTATTAATTTTGTTGAAATTTTATTGATTAGTTGATATCTCCTGAAGTTTAAAATTCAAAGTGTTTAGATTTCAATGGACCACTTTGTATATCAGTGTTTCATAATATATTTACCTCCATTACTACCAAATTCCAGAAGAATCTCAATAAAGTTACTTTTTCTGCAGAAATTTTATTTGATATTTAATTACCTTTTAAATATCCAAAATGAATTAAATGAATCGATGTGAAGTGACATCATTTAATAAAACTTATCCCTTACCCTCTCAATTATAAATTGATTATTACGCCCCTGCTTGTAGTAAGCAGTTTGTGTGGAGGTAAAATTTTGTACGTAGTGCTGCACATTAACTATTGATGACATATATATTCGTCAGAATAAGACTATTATTAATTGTATTTCGATTTAGACCTTTGATTTTTCTATCAATTTTTCTATTAGAGTTCTGCAGGGTAATTCATTCACCAGTGAAAAAAATTGTTTTTATTAAGCTGTGAACAATCTTAAGCAATGTTTTTAAATAATAAGTAGTAACTAAGTACTTTTTTCTTTAACTTTTGGAGGAGAAAAGGTTGGGAGATACAATCAAAATAACATTGTACAATGTACATACTATGTAATACAGTAGAACCCGCTAATAGTGACAGTATAGAAGCGGAACAAAATTTTAACCATTAGCCCAGATGTGTTTATGTCTGGGCTTATAGTTATGCATACATTTTTATTTGTCCATGACATCAAAATATATGTACTGTGTACAAGTTGCAATGTCTTTACAAGTTTACTTGTATACGCAAATTGTACATGTTGCAATTTTTCGTCTGAAAATGCATAATTTAATTATAACTTGGGTCATTGTAATAACCAAGTATTCAATATTAATTGATACTCTCATTTCAATCTACTAGAATTACATCGTCATTATGTATTTAGAATATAACCTAACGATGTGCTACATAATACTTTTATTCTAGTAATATTTATTAAAGTAGTTAACTTTTTTTTCTCATATTTTGTTTGAAACTTGTACATTTTAATTATACAAGTTAAAACTTGTACAAAATTGCAAAATTTTCAACAACATATATTACATTACAACATTAATTACAAACCCTCAATCAAAAATATGAATAGGGATGGACTTTTATAGAGTACGATCAGAAAAATACTGATATGTTTTTTAAAAAAATCATATGCCTAATAATGACAAGAGTCAAAAGATGAACAGAGTGCAATGGACAATTTTAAACCTATCAGAATTCAAGGTGATAATTTGTTGTTTATTGATCGATTTATCCACCCTTTATCAGAATCTCTTAAGTTATACAATAAGTGGGGTTCACTGCATGTATAATAATAATAATGAACAAAAATAATAAAACCATAGGCTTTGATATTATCGAAGTAATTTATGTAAATGAATAGTCATGTTTGTTGCGCCTCATCCTTTGTTTTTTGTCTTCATTTCTTATAACTTTAATTCATATCACGGACGACACATATATATGTATAAATGTATATAATATAATGAAGAAGTTAATTTTTTTATATACACTTGAAAACATATATAAATACATTTTTGAAAGGATTTTCGTATCTTGATGGAATTGATATATGCATATTACTACAGTCATAAAACATATGTACAGGGTGGTCCAGATAATTAAATACATACATATATAAGGTTTTGGTTATAGCTAGTTTAAGTTCCCATCAAAGTGTATGATACACAACAGTTGATCTAACAATTGTTTATAATACAGGGTGTTAAGATTCAGTCGGTGCATTTGTCAAAAATCTTTAAATTGTCATTGACGACGCACTTTTAATGGATTTACTTAGAAGTTGACTTGAATGGTAGATATGAATGTTAAAGAGTTCATTTGTTGTATCCGCCTCCAGAATCAATGACAGCTTTGATTCAGTCCCGGAAGGAGAAGAAGGCGTCGACAAGGTAGGTCCTTGAAATTGATAATCGTCTTCTGTTTCAGGCAATGAGAGAGTCCTTAATAGTATGAGATGTTCGATTTGTTTTAGATTCAACGAAACCATAGACAAAATAATCACTCAGATTAAAATCTAGACTTCTGGAGGACATATTTCCTTCCCAATGAAATAATAGCAGTGATCACTTTGCTGGATATTGGATAATCAGACTCCAGAAGAACCGTTCTGAAGAAGTTGAAAGTGAATTAACGAGTACTGAACTCTTTATGCTTAAGATATGTAAAGATATAATTAATATAATCAAACAAAAGTAGTAAATTATTTTTGCATGTATAAGATCCCTAGATATCGACATTTTGTTACAAATCATTCTTAACGTAATGTCATTATCCCAAAATCTCTCCTGGTCAACAAAGGAGATAGTCAAGTGCTTCAAGAGCTTTTTCAAGAACAATTTGGACTATGTTAACTAATTCTTTTGAACATGAGATTTTGAATTGTATCCTTTATTTTTAATTAGGTAAAAGTTATTTAAATAATGTGTTGTTCTCATGCAATTATCCGTGTTTCTTGCTTCAAATTATCAGGAGCACCCTTTATATAATATGTAGTTAAAAAAATATTATTCTTGTAGTTGTGACGTGGAAACTGGTACGGATTTGTATGTACATACATATCTATGCATTTTTTATCTTTAATGAATGAATGATATACGTGCATTATACATATGTACATATAAATTAGAGTTCCTTTCCATGAATGTTAATTTGAAAATATATTCATGATTTTTTGGTTTTTGCCCCTCCATGGAACAAAGCGCATTATTACATATATCTATGTATAGATAACGTATTTATATGGATTGAATCTCAATTTACATATAAGTAAACTTATATGTAGGAAATATGTCAAAAACTAGTAAGGAATGGAGCTGTAAATATTGATCATTTTTTGTGTGCATGATTTTTGTAGTTAGCAACATAGACAGTACTTTTTTTTTCTCAAACTTTTTCAGAAATCAAATATTTATAATGATGAACAACTAAGTACACAAGTTTTATACACCATTTAAATTGCAATTGTACAAAATTTCCACATCAATGCTTTAATTGGGGTTTTTAAATAATAAATATTAAGCGTTTAGGCAATATTTACAGTCAACATACAGTGTAATAACTGTAAGTTATTTTACTGAATCGCAATTTGGTCTGGTTGAATGTTGTTACTGAGTTGGTTGTAACCCACAGTTTTATAGTAAACTTTGTTTAAATAATTAATTTGATTTATGATACTTTTCTTGGCTCTCTTTCTTGGCCTTTCAAATATTATAATCATTTATCATATTTTTTTTCTTTCATTGAGCCTAGCTGACCTTTTAGTGAAATTCATAGAGCCTATGAAGGATTAATCAAATAATTTATCAATAGAAATGGAAGATAATGATGAGCTAGGGAATACTAATTTGATATCCAGACTTATTTCTGCGAAAAGTATATAATATTATGTTATGAAACTTAATATCTACGTTAGATAACATTTGGGTTACCTGACAATTTTTAAATCTACATTACTTCCCTTAGATATTTATACAATCCAAAGATTGAGGTTCTTCAATGGTCTATTTCTGTATAGAACATGACGGCTGGTTCGATCATAATATATATATTTTTTAAATGATCTATCCTTTTCATTCTAAAAAGCTTAATATTTTTTTTCACTAACTACTATTTTAAATTTGTAATACGTAGCTGTAAAATATAATTGGAAAAAAGTATTCAATTTTATACTGATGCTTAAAATACGTTCTCGTGTTGTCAAAAGATCAATATTTGGCACCGGTTCCATTAGTGCAAAAGAACAGTTATTTCGATACTTTTTCGAAAATTTAGGATCACTTACAGGAGCGCTTTCAAGATCTTTGTTAGGAGTTGAAATTTGTTTGAGAATCTTCAACTTCTATACTTTTTTTGTAGAATAATTTTGTTTCTGAAGGTTATAAATTTGATGGGTTACGACAGCGATGTCCAAATTTTTTGAGTGGTAGAGAAACTGCAAGTAACGGCTGTAATAACATTTCTTTATAGTACAGTTTTCAATGTGGCAGTACCCCAGTATCACTTTAGTACAGGGATACCGAACAACACAAGTACATATCATACTTAACAAAAAAGGTAAATATTCCTGTTAATGTTGGGAAGGCTGAACACCTCATAAAAGGACTTGCGGTAAGATTTGAAGAGAAGTAACAAGGGGTTCATGCCTAAACTCATTATTATAGCTATATCACATTCATTTTTATTTATTTAATCTAGCATATTATTTAATATACGGATTGAATCCTTTTATGTACACATATATTTTACGAACATAATTTATGATCAAATACATTTATGATATATATTATGTATATATGTATATAAAATTACCATGGAAACTAGACTATGTATTAGGATGAGGCTGGTACATAACAATATATTTAATTTTGAGCAATAATGTTTTTTCTACAGTGTTTTAAAATATTGACAACATATTTTCAATTTCTCTGAATTCTATAAAAATTTATTTTGATTAGAAAGCCAATTAATTATTTCACTCTACAAACGTGTATAGAAAGTCACCAAGAGCGGACGTTAATGAATGTGCATTTCGCCATGGCCTATAATACTTTATCACACGAATATATTATGAAAACGCTTTACAAAAAGGGGTTTTGAGACTATATCATTCGAATGGTAGGCGTAACCTTAGCAAGAAACAGAACAGCTATAAGCTATGGAAACAGTGAAGTTATTTCGAGAATAAAAGGGGCGTCCGCAAGGGGATCCCCTCTCTGCAACAATTTTCATCATATGCTCAGACAAACTTATTCGTTATGTTCACTCAGAAGAAACGATAAAACGATTTTAACTATCTGATAGAATTTTAAAATGTCTGTGCTATGCAGACGAACTAACTATGGTGTTTTTAGGAAGTCCTATCAAAATATAAAAGTTAATTAAAATATTTATACGCATACTTAAAAGTTTATCCAACAAATCTGGTCTTTTTGTGAATGAAGAGAAACACGAACATTTATGTCCTTATAGCCCCCTAATACCCAATGAGTCGCGGCAATTTAGTTTTGGAACAAAGCTCAAATTATTAGGATCACGGGTTGGCCCCGATAGTATGTTGATGAATTATAAAGAAATCCTCTCAAGTATAAAAATAGATTTAAGCCACTACGCTTACCTACACTTATGCACATGGGATAGAATAAGCGCATGGGACGCGTACATTATGCGCAAAAACACCCACTTGTTGCGAATATCTCCATTCTGTCCAAATATAGCTTCTGAGGTTAATATAATTGAAGATTCTTTCTTATAAATCTTAAAGAAGATTTATAAAATAACTCAAAAAATGCAGAATACAATAAAATATGGTGGCTTAAGCGTGATATCATTTTCTAAATATTTGAAATACCTCAACTCCTATTAGATCAGGAAATTGTGGGACACACAACACTTTTAGAGCGTCCAACTGAACCACTTTCTAGTTACAAAAGGATCAAAATACACCCACTGCCAATACTCGAACCAATTCAAAGTCTTTGAAAAAAGTGGGCAGATTCTTAGCTAGGCTCAAAAGATTTTGTGATGGGTCTTGGGAAGTAATCAAAAAACTTGAAATATCCTTGGGATGGGAAGTACCTCTGAAAAATTGCATTTGCTACAAATTTACTGGTGATTTTACATTGGAAGTAGCTGCAGATTTAAAAGTGTCAAACTCTCTTGTTAATCTTTCCTTCTATAGGTCAATCTTAGGACATTTTTTACCAGTACAGCGACCAATACTTCCCTTTAGAGTCAAGATCAGTATTTCTCCACTTGGTGCTTGAGAAGATGTCTAACACAACCTACACTTAATTCTTATATTGCGTATTTAAGATGTCAAAAAATCCCAAGAACTCTACAGCAAAGAGTCAGAGCCATTAAAAATAAGAATCTAACCACTCCTGAGAAATGGTTTAAGTACAGAGTACTTTCTGGTACTCTTGAAACGGCTGGGAAATACTACAAAGACAGTCAAGCAGATTGTTTTTTCTGCGGTTTAACAAGAGAAACAACCGACCACATACTCTGGCAATGCAAAAGATTAACAGAAATCTACAGTGGGAAACAAATCATCATTGAAGAGGGATTAGCCCTCCAACTTTCGAAAAATGATTTTTTATCAACAGCAAACGATGGAAAAATCGACGCAATAATTCCAAAGGCACAGTATATAATATACAAATTGCACACTAAAAGAGACGATAACTTTGATGGCATTTTACATATATTAAGATTGTATTTTAGGAATTTGAATGGGATAATTTGTTAATTACTATTTTATTGTCATGCAGCTATTGAAATTTTTATTGTAGTACATGATTACCAATTGTGATTAAAAATAAAATGATTTATTTTATTTGCTAAATTATTACATCAATGTAATCTGTATTAGAACATTGTTAAATAAAACTGAATGCCCTAGGGACCAACCAAAAAAAATGTTAAAATCATTTTTTCTAAAACTTATTATTTATAACTTCAATAATTATGATAGTTTCAAAAAAGTATAAATGTATTTACTTTATTAAACGTTGGCAATTACTGATAATATGTTTTTTTAATGTTCATTTTAACCATCATAAAGAGTAAAAGTAAGTATTTACTATATTGTACCAAGGAATTGTCTTTGAAATCCATATACATACAGTATATTTCCTTCTCTACGAACGACCTAGACACGAACCTACGAAGATTCAGTTCAAGAGAATAATTCCTCCCATGCACGTTGTCCATTGAGCTAAATGCGTCTTTTCATTACTTTATTCATGAACTATTTTATGGAAGGACTTCAAATTCTTATACTCAACAAATTTCTTGTAAGAAAAATTACCAGACATATTTAAAACCCCAAAAAAAGACATAAATCAATCGTAGGTTTGCGTCTTGGTCGTTCCTAGAGAAGGAAAAGTACATTATGTATATGGGCTTCAAAAACGGTTCTTAGGTGAGAGTGAGTTATTGTAATAATACTATTATGTTTACTTATACATAAATAATGCAACTCTATCTGACCAACTGAAGGAACTCTAAAATACAAAAAAAGTGTGATTTTATAGTTTTTTAGTCGCTTTTCCTAAAATTTCATTGCCATTCTGCTCAAAATAATATTAATATATTTAAATAGAATTACATAGATATTTTCATCAGGTCCATACTTAGTACTATAAAAAGGTTCACTCTCAGTCTCAGCCTTACCCTACTATATACCAAATGTATTCATTTTTTTTTATTGTTGATCAATGAAATCATCAACTACATACATTCATAATATTAATAAAAGTTAAAAATCAATAGGTGCTGATGACATTGTTTTCTAATAAAATATGTGTTATTCTTTGCAAAATAAAAATATATAAAACTGATTTATATTCAAGTCAATTGTGTGTGTTCTTTTTTTATCTTTAGTCTTTGGACATTTACTGTTTGTTTATAACTATTCAATGATTTTAAAGTGAGGTTTGCCGCTTATCATAAAGGATTATCTGTCGTATACATAACTAAGAACTGACTTTAAGTATTTTTATTGGTATTTTATGACATACTTAAAAAAGCACTCGTAAAATTTTAATTGAAAAAAATATACATATATTTTGAAATGTACGTATATAATAATGAAATAATTAGTAAAAATTGACATTTTTACAATTTCGTAGCATTAAACGTTTGCTAATTTCTTTGAATCTTGTTTGATAGACTCTATCTAATTAAAGTACCCAATTTTATCCATATGTTACACTTACTATATATTACTCAATTCTGTGGACTAGTTATTTCAGTTTTCAAGACATATAATCAAATTAAATTGCATTTAAAGTAATTAATATTTATTGTTTTGAAATATATATAATTCTTTAAAAGATAACATTACAAAAAATTTCTTTTTTTTAAACTCTCATTATAAAAAAAGTAAATGTCATAAATTTTTAGACAAAATTTGAAAGTTTTCCTCAAAAGTTTAACTAAGATGTTGAAGGAAAATTATGAGCAAATGTTATTTTTTTCATTTTTGTTCAATATTTTTTATTTTAATGCACCACTTATATGATAATCCGTTTTGATACAAATAACTTTATGGTCTATGAATTTCACCTATATGATATTTTTCTGTATAACACACATATATTCATATGAATGCATGTAAATGTATCATAAATCAAATTTGCCAAAGTCCAATGTCATGACATATATATGGTATGCACATATTTAAAGGGGTTCAAGTTATACTTTGTATGCATATACAATCTGATGATGAGACTTGATTTTTCATAGTTTAAATTTAAGCTAATTTGATAAAATAATCATAAGACCAATATTTTATTTAAGAATAGTTCTAGAACGTAAACTGCAAAATTTGTCGTTCTAAAAAACTGCAAATTTTTGTGATATATTGAACATATTTATAATCATTTGATTTTGATCAAATATATTCCATTTTGTTCTATAACTTGTTGACATTTCAAATTTGTGGTAATTCGTATTTTATAAAAATATTACATTGAAATGAGACACTGTCAAACTTCGAATGATGCCATCCTGGTCATTTCAAATAGTAATTAGGAAATAATGAATACATCAGTCTTAGGATCCGCACAAAAAGTAAATTAAATCAGTTAGAACAACAGTATTTTTTTTGTTTTAAAAACGATAAAGTTCATATTAATAATCGTATGGTCATGCTGGAGAAGTTCGTAGTGGTTGGGATTGTTTTTTCTGTTCATTTCAAATCGTGTATGATCGGCCTTTGCAGCAGTAGAATAATATCCACTTTTCACATTTTCTACCGCCTGAGTTGATTTTTTGTCTTAATAATAAAAAAATACATATGTATTGCGTATATTCTCTATACTAGTGTTATTTTTATGCAAGCTCAATCAACAATTTTTCAAATAATCGCAATACGTTTTTTTGGGAGTTATTTGAGCAAAATATTTTATCTTTCTAAAAGTTGGTGGCATTTATACAACTAAGATATTTATTACTTAAGTCAATTATTAGAAAAATATTAAATATTTATTTTTTAATATTCGTTTGGACAGGTCCATAATTTGTGGAACGAATCATTACACTAATAAATACAAAACAAAAAGTAGTATTTCATTTATTGGTCTTTTTTCTTCTTGACACATTTTTAAAGCATTTATTAAAGAAAGAGATCGTAATATATAAACCATAAATTTTGTAAGAATAATTACCTTCCAATTTCCACGTATATCGTATATATAAGATTTAAGCCGGTAAACTATGAATATTTAACTACCTATATATCAATAAATTAAAATAATCCATTTCCTTAAATTTATATATAATTTTATTTCTTCCTTTTTTGCAACTCATTCATCGATTATGTTGATAAAAACTATTCCTCCGTTATTTAAAATAAATGTATACTTATATGGGTCAAATATGGAAATGGAATATGAAATATGGAAATAATATAATATAAAAAACATATATTTATTATCAAAGCACCTGTTTTTTTCTTATATATATAATCATCTGTAAATGTAATAAACTAACCTGTTTTGGGCTAACATATTTTGTTCTCTGCACATGTACATTTCTTGCTCGGTCCAATAAAAAAAAGTGACTTTGGCAATGTATGAGGACTCTTACGCCATTGTCGGCGTGGTGCATGCCATTTATATATTATTTCCTATTTGTTTAAAAAATATTGTTCACTTTAAAAAAAAAAACTGAAGGAATTTAAGATGTGATCAATAATTTCCATGTTCTATTAAAAATAAGTTGCAAAACTTAACATTTAGTTAAAAAGATAGTTGTAAAAAAAAAAGGAAGAAAATTATCTTTTATAAAACAAGGAATACATATTCAACTCCTTAATTGATACTCTCAAGGAGCACAATTTGCAGAATTGTAATAATAAACAAGTAATAAAAAAATTATAAAATTATGACCCAAAACTGGGATAAGTATTTAATAATAACATTTTATATCCTCGTTATTTTTAATTTGGAAGTTTTATTACGCACCAAATGACAACTGAAACAAAAATAACCCATTTTCATTTTTATCCCATATTTCCAAGTGTAAAAATATTTGAGCAAACATAAATATGTTAAGTGTGTTTAATCATCCCAATGCTGCATAGGCAGCAGAGACCGGACTTCCTACAATTTCAAGTAAAATTAGAATGGAAATGATGTTTATAGGTCAATACAGCCAAGAAGAGACAAAAAATTTACAACAAAAATATGTTTAACTTCTGGTCTGCCTCCACGCGCTGACTTCAACCCCTGAACTTTACAGTTTGAAGTGTCTTGAAGAAAAATTTATGTACACCCTCTCTTCCAAATTTGGATTTGCTCCAGGTTACAATGAAAGCAGTAAATCTGTTTCCTTTCGTGTCGAGGCTGGTATGGCTTGTAAATTAGGATAAAATTGAGTTACAAATGTAGCTAAATATATTAATTAAACATATCCGAAATTGGTTATGAGTTATATTTTCTTGATTCCATAAAAAATCACGTTTTTCGTTATTTAGTCAATCTTAAACAAGTTTTGGGTTCCCACTCTGTAGAAAGTAAAACTTTTGACTCAAAGCATCATATTCAATACAGTTTAACAATATTTATATTTTTAAATAAATATGTTATAGTCTGAGCGTATATATATAAATATATATGTTATAGTCCGTTATAGTCTGAGAGGCCTCAAACTTCTCCAATGTTAATATTTTGATTGCCCCAGTAAAAAATATTTTTTGCCAACCGGGAATAAATTGAAAACCCGAAAACAGGACGGTCTAATATGTAAGTATTCCTTTGTATTCGTCTCGTTTGTTTAAAAGGAATACATTAGGACAATAAAGTACAAATTGATTATATATATCATACTATATTTTATATAAAGTATTGATATGGAAAACAGACAAATTATACACGTATATTTTGTCTTTTCATTCAATGGTTGTATTGTAATAGGACTTCATATTTTGTTAAATAAATTATATTTTTTGTGACCTGTTAACTATTGCATTGCACTCTTTTAAAAAATGAAAGGAAATTATTAAATACTAGCCATATGTTAGTGTATGTATTTATAGTGAAAATTTATGTATATTCTACAAATTCAAATGTTTTAGAACTACAGCCCAAGAAGACATTATTAAATTTTTAGACAAACTGATGGTATATTAACAAGAAGTGTCTACAAATTAATTTGCTTGTATTTTAGTTTAATAATTATTCATGTGGTCTAATTTACATTTTTATGGACGCCATGTTCTTTATGTTGATTTTATTCTGTAATTTTATCACTGTTTTATTTTAAAATTACTGTTTTATAGTCGGATGTGTCTATAAATATAAGTTAAATGTAAAGTCGTGTATATGTGTTAATGTTGACAGATTTTGTATTTACATAATATATTTCCCTAGAAATATTGATCATAATAACTTTTAAAAAAAGAAAGGATGATAATATTATTCTTTGGTCATTATTCTACATTTTATAAATTGCAGGAAATATTGCTTTTATTTTATTGCAATCAAAAAATTAAATATTTAATTATTTAAGTACAAGACTTACAATTTGTAAAAATAGTGAATAAACTGTTTGTATTGACAACTTAAAATTGAAAAATTGTGGTCATGAGTAAAGCTGGTCATTGTTAAATTGATATATAAGTACAGAAGTAAGTTAAAGTCTGCATTTAATTGTATTGTTCGACAAATTATCGTCAACTTGTATCAACAAATTATTATCATAATTGTGCGGTGGTATCCTCCAAGTATTTTAAATAGCAAAAAATCATCGTCAAAATATGGCCTATCAAAAATTGATATTTATTATTTGAAAGGGCTATATGGAAGACAAATGAAGTTTGTTGACTCAAAGAAATGTTTTAAACTATTACCCCTTTCTTGAATATCTCAACTAAACTCAGAAACTTAAATACATGATCTATAATTAATTAAAATTTGCGTCTGAAGTTTTGGACTAAATATATAATAAATATATGAGGTAAAAAATTAATCGAACATTTTTCCTACTATTGATTTTTGTTTCAAATTTTTCTGGTAACTCACCAAAATAGTATAGAAAATGTTCAACCAAATTAATTGATTTTTTGTTTGTTTTGTTTTTATATCCAACGATTGTGTGTCTATATTTAAATATCCTCACAAACAAGTTTGTAAATTTTTAACTAGTACAATCAAGTTGTAAAAGTTGTCATCAAAAATTTGATGAAACATATTAAATGAAGAACTTACAGCACTTTTGATTAGTTGATGCAATTATTCAAATTCCATAAGATTCATTAAAAATTTAATTTTGACTTTTATCATCAAACTTGCCAATAGATTGATTGTACGTGTTCTTTTTCACATTATTATCTAACAGCTGCAATATTTTTAAGCGTTTGACAAATATTTATCTAAAAATAAAAAAAAAAAAAAAAACAACTCACATACACTGTCAGGGTCGTCCACAGTGTTTGTTTAATGCTGACGCAATGGCAATGCCTGTCTCAGTTGTAATATAATTAAAGTCATTACATCGGTATTACTACATATGGAAAAAACCTTAAGAAAAAAAACAATTTTAAAAAGGAAAACTGTTGGGTCTATTATACTGGAACAATCGTCATTATTTATTAATCTCTATTATACAAATTTTTAGAGGTTAAGAGCCACTTTTTGTACAATTTTCTTATGAATAATGTTGTATAGCAAATAATCAGCTGTCAACTTATTAAAACAACATAGTCCTAGTAACCACCATCAGCAGGCAATACGAGAAGAAGATTGAGATAATAGCGCTCTTCCGCACCTGATTGTCCCAAAAGGTCATCAGGGAGCAGACTGGGACCACGAGGAAGACGCTTTACAATGTATCCATGCATGGAAAAAAGTGTTATTTCTATTTCTATTTTTTTACAAATAAACCATTTTCTATAGAGAATAAGATAGCTCCCTTTTACATATTAATCGTTGGTGTAGATATAAAATAAGAGCATATCAAGAAACATTCTTAAAACCTTAAATAATCTTAAAATAATTAATTCAAAAACTTCTTAATTACTCAAAAATTATCAATGATATAATACCTCAAAAAGTTAGATCCGGGAAGACCATTATAAATTATAAATTTATTTTGAAAATTGATCTCAAATATGATACAAACAAGATATTGAATGGTTGTTTTAGTCTCTGGGGCTAATAGTACTCCAAGGAAGAAAAAACAAATGACATTTCTGTAGTATATTTTCATTTGAAAAACTATCCAAATATCAGTATCAAGTTTTATACCGAAGCTGGTACAAAATATTAGTATACTGACAACACTATCTCTTTATTATATTGAACAAATCATATAGAGGAGATCAATTGTTAAATATTTAGATCTATATTTTAGCTGTAAAAAAACATGGGTTTAGTGGTGAAGATACAGAGAAAGAGAAAATTGTCTTGAAGCGAGTTAACACATCTATCGTGTGTGTACACGTCTACGTGTTTATATAGGTAAAAATATAAATAATATTTTGGTAGGAGCAACTCTTCTCCCATTATCATTTATATAGATATACATATATATACACTTCTACATGTACACGAAGGATAGATGTGATAACCTGCATAAAGAATTTTACGAGTTGATCACTCCAATGTAAACTTTATTTATTTTTTTAGATATTGTTTCGGAAAAATTATTCAATCATTTCAATTAACTCAGCTAATAAAAAAAATCAATGAATTGGGTTAACGTCGAATAGTACAAATATGTTATTCAACCCAAGGACAATCTTGCTCAATTCTTCTACAGTGAGAGTATATTCAAAAAGACGTCTGCCACACAATGCCAAACTATAATTAAAAATAACTGTTCGCTACTTTTAACTTTTGTTTTTATGGGATAAACACTAAAATAAGAAAGAAAATCTAAATACTCCTCATATTTTACTGTCTCAATAAATTAATATTCACAATTTGTTGATACACTTACACCTGCAAATGTAAGTATGTATACATTAGGACAGAGCTTATTTTTAAAGGTTGAAAATATGAGATATTAAAATTTACAGTTACCCTCAAGTTTATAACTAACATTGGCTTACTTTGAACTATTTTGAAAAATATTTAGACGTTGCTCGACCGCTTCAAAGTTTTTACATTTTACCCTTTTCTTTAAATATACATGTTTTTTTTTTGTTATAATATTATACATCTACTTGTTATAAAAAAAATTTAGTTCAATAATATTTATGTGTACAAAATTTTATGATAATTCCATATCTATGTTTCTAAAAGAACAATAAGTGTAATTGCAGGAATTGTGGCTTTCCGCCTATCAGAGTTTCAGAGCTAATAATTCAATTGATACATACCTAAAATTTGCAATTACGGATACTAGTTACTCAGATAAATAAATAAGATGCAGAAAATGCATGGCTTATAATAAAATGTCATGCATAAAATGTACTTTCAACTTAGCATACATTGCTCGTGAGGTTAAAAATTGTGATATATTTAATGTAACAAAAATGGAAGGGTCTTTTAAGAAGGCATTAGAAGAGAAAATTGGTGTTGAAGAAATTAGAGAAATTCATTAGGACATATAATAAAATAAAAAATCTTTTGGATCTGATGGCTTTCTGATGGAATTTTAAAAGAAATATACCCCGCTTCTTTCTCCATTGTTAGAAGAAGTTTTCAAGGAAGATATTTCGAACTGTTTTTTTTTAAAGACACATTTCAAGGGAAATTAATTCTTATACCTAAAAAGAATAAGGATCCAAGATCTATAGAGAACCTTAGGCCTTTAACTATGCTCAACGTGCCGTATAAAATCTATAATGGAATCTTAGCAATGAGATTAAGAAAAGTTTTGACTTATTTTAAACTTATCAATAAAAGGGGTTTTTCTAGGTAGAGTCATGGAGGATGTGGTCAGAGGAATTAAGGATTCGATTGCACAGGCAAAAAAACAAAATTCCAAAGTAGCAGTTTTGGCGATTGATTTTATGAAGGCATTCGACAGAATATCACACGAATGGATAATATAAAGTTTAACGGCGTACACGCTGGGATATAAATTTATAAGAATGGTGGCAGTAAGATTCTGTGATTGTAATACCTTTTATAAAAGAGAAGAGTGTAATTTCAATGTGAATAGATGATGCCGTCAAGGAAATCCCATCTCTCCAGCTCAAGTTATTATTGCCTTAAATCTATTTTTAGAGGATATCAATGGATCTTTGTGCCATAGAAATTAACTACTTAAGCTCCTTTCTCCTCCTCTTAAGAGCACATAAAAGGTAAAAAGAGTCCGCCCCTATGTTAAATAATATGTAGCTTCTGAAATATATAGGTACTTATAGTGTTCTAAATCCGAAGAATTAAAAAAAAAAAGTGTTCTTGGTTGTTTGCCACGTTTTTCATCTTCATTTTTGAATCTGTTATCCTTATTATTTTATTCTGGAAGGAGAACATCTTACTATTAAGTGAACTGACGAGTGTCAGGATTTTTACAAATTATAAGGGTAAGTATGTAACTAATCTTACTCAGAGGAACAAGAATACATTATAGTTAATTCAAATTGTCATTTCAAGTGTAAATTTTAGTCAAAGTAAAAATAATTAACTATCACAAAGAATGATTTAAAAATTTGTACTTATTACTTGAAAAACAAGATCAAGACCACATTCATACTCTTAAATCAAATTTTGGCTCTATAAATAACATTCTTGATCTTCTCATATCATCTCAGAAATTTGAATACAAACCTCTAAAATTTATCAAAATATGTGTAATATGGAATTTTAAATTTGAATGTATATTTCATGTCAAAAATAAGCTGGGTATTTCTTTTTTACTTGATGTTTGTGTTTTCTCACCCGTTATGTACATAGATTTGTATTTTCCATAAATGAATTGTATACCTATATTCTATTATAAATCCTTATATTGAAAAGAGGCCATTATGGGACAAATTAAGTCTCATAAATCATACTATAGATGCTAAAGTCTATGGTACATTCTCGTATCTATAAAATTATCCCATCCATTTTAGAGTGTCTCTGAAATTTACACTTAAAGAAACAAAAATGCATCTTAACGAATTAGAACTGTAAATTTATAGTTTTTATGTAATTTAAAGGCCATATCAAGGTCAAATTAAGTCTCATAATTAAACAGAAGACTTTAAACTATCATTATCCCTATCTTTGGTCAATTCTTAATCATCCCATAAATTAATTATTCTAATTTTATAACTAACCGGAATTATATATTAATAAAATATTGGGCTTTATGTACAGAGTGGGTACCTAAAACTTGCAGTAGTTTTAGGTACAAATTACAAAAAACAGAATAAAAGTATCGACACTCCGGCGAATAGATTGGCAGCTCTTGACAATGAATGTCATGTCCATAGCGGTCTACATTGTAGTGATGGCAACTAGCAGCAAATTCAAATTTCGATGACTTTATTACTATTATTTATGATAATGCAAGCTTGGGTCCCCCTTGTTTTGTGATGTAAAAAAATAAATTTTATACTTCTTTAATCAAGTTTGTTTTTGTGTTAACTCGCCACGTTTATCCTATATAATAATACTATAGACTATGTATTTTTCTCAATATTCTTTTCATTTTATCTTATTGAGGACAAATCTTTTTTTTTTTTTTCTTTTATGTCTATGGTCGGTCATTATTTGTAATATTATTGGATATAAATCAGGATTTGTTTTATGTAGGGAGTAAGTATCATTATCATCATCATCGGTCACTATTTTACATCCAGGTAATGAAAGAATATATGTACAATGTATATATATCCCAATGGAGATAACAAATTAATTTAACGGGCATGTGTACCTAGATGATGATAAAAGCTGTACGTCAATCTACTCATACACCCATGTTAGATGAGGACTTGTATGCATAGAGTTATTATAACCTCCATTCATTCAGATTGAGACAAACAATTTAATATACCTCTGTGGAGGTGATTGGGGCAATTTTTCATATCTACGGGGCTCATATTACAGCAAACCATTTGGAGGTTAACAAGAGTATAATTGAGTGTTTCCTTACGTTATAACTTTTTTTCGGCTATTTCTTTCATACTTCAAATATACATACATTTTTTTAAAATTTCATGACTAGTCTGTTCAATTAGCAATTATGTTTTAAATTTTAGGGACAACATAAGATAGTTATGGGTGTTAACTATAGTTTCGAGCCACCATTTGATGTATGAGTCTTAATTTCGCTTCGATATAGCCATTCAAATAAAATCTATCAAACTCTTAGTTGTTCATTGTGAGAATGAATTTTTTGGTACTTAAAAAACAATTAACGACGCATCTAAAGGATTACTCAGAACGGTTTGTTAACATAATTCGACTATAATTTTTAGTAAAAGACAGATTTAATGCAGATTAAATTTCGAGAAAAACATTTTTTCTTGTTTTTGTTGACGGGCCATATATAATTATAAATGCTTGGTGTTGCGATTTGATACAAAAATAAAGAACTTGTCTAAAACCGTATTTTTTCCTTTTTTGTAGCAATCCTGAGAACAAAATCAATTCAAATCGATTTTTTTCGGTATTTAAAAAAAAATGAATCAAAAAATTAATTTTTTTTTTAAATCCAAAAATCCATAGCTTGTCACAAAAAAAAAATTATTTGCATTGCTGAATAGTTTGCCCAAATTAAGTTTTTTTAAAGAAAATAAATCAGAAAAAAGAAAATTTTTACGCATATTTTGCCGTTAAATTTTTTTACCCTGACCAAAAAAAATCCAATAAAAATCAAAATTCCTTAATAAGGTGGGGGGGGGGTACTACATCCTCTCCAACCACCCCCTAGGGAAGCCCCTGAAACCCCATATAAAATTCAGCTTAATTCGGAAAAAATTGATCTCAGACAATGACTCAGCACAAGGGTTCTTCTGGAATTCCAGGATTTGTCGAGGTTTCACATATTCGATATTTTCCTTGAATTCATGGATTTAACTATTTCATAATATCAGTTTCATTTACTTATATAGAAACCCATCAAAAATTAATTTGCTCATTTAACTTATTGTTTATTTTTCTTTTGTTGCAAATCGGATTGGGCTATGAAATTTAAAAAATAATTTGCTGTCTTTAAAAGACAACCGCGCACCATTAATGATAATTATAAAAAAGATAATTGATAATATATGTATTATGGGTAAGACTAACATAAAATTAATTATTTCTTTTTATATAAAAAATGAAATAATTACATTTTACTGTATTTATTTATTACTATCAAGATCTCGTAATTTATAAATTTTTTTATAGGGATACCCCTTGTTAGTTTCTCAGGAAATGAGAAACGATACTCAATACTAATATGGTAATATGTATATTCAAAGTATGTATAATTATATTATAATGTTATAAAAATATAAAACTTTAGCATATTAAAATGATTTTTCTTTAAATTACATTTCCCCAACTTTTATTTTTTATTCATTAAAACGTTTTTTAATTCTTTTTGTTTTTGATACTATATATATATATATACGATATTAAAGAGAGAAATAATAGAGAAACTTATGGATGGAAAAAGGGTATTTGTTGTTAAGGAGAACAAGGAGTCTTCTTTTGTTGTTTTATGAAATAAGACGATACATAAAGCAGGAAAGTTTCTCGGAATCAAAAATAACTAATTAGCGGTCTGTAATTATAGTACAAAATGATATGGTTGTTCGAATGATATTTATCCGAAAAAACAAACGAAAACAGATCCACTCAATTCTAAATTAGTTGGTTCTTGTAAGAAATGTCTATTTTTATGAAAGGACAATGTGTGCATCCTTGTTTATTTTATTAAACAGTATGCCAATTTAAGGTCATGTGTGATGCTGTTAGTATGGTGAAGAATGTCAAGTCTATCTATCCTTCAGTGAACTGGGATATTATACAATTCGAGATTTATAAAAATGCTGCTTATTCCATTGAATCTAAATCTTATTGCAAATACTTTTCAGTATGATCAAGAAACGTCTAGAGTTTAATAGAGATAGTGTTATTTTTATTAACAGTCCAAATTATCAAAGCAAAATTTTACCTGCGGAATAAAGGAAAAATTGGACTTTTGAAATGATTAGTTAGATTTTGTTAAAGTATTTATAGGAAGGGGATGGCATCCCCAACACATCAATCTTGGTGATCCACTTTTGAAAAGAAGCCTTTAAGAGCCCCACAGTCATGCTTACCACGTTACTTTATCTCAAACATTTGTAAAATAAATGAAAAGAGGAACAATTTTTCTATTTATTATCTTTCAAAGATTTATTGTAGATAATAAAAAGGTCGCCATCTTTTAGTAGAACCATTTCTCCATTTAACATGTGAAAGATCTTCCAAAGAGTTTGCTCAATTCATTGACAACATTTTCATTAGTAAGACAACCAAGACGTTGGAGCCTCCTCTTGACTATGTTTGCTGGAGTTTCCTTTATATGGCTTCGATTGATATAATTAAAAACTTGCTTGAACTGCATACACAATATTAAATTCCTATGAAGTCAATTAAAAAGATAATAACACTCAATTATAATAATTATCAAAGAGCCCTCTATGTGAGTAACATACCTACATTAAATCAACAACAAATTATCTTTTGGGATCTTCTCTACTTTGCAATATTTACAAACTTACATATGAATACTTAATAGATAGAAAGACGATATTTAAAATTATGAGAGCGTGAATTGAACGTTGCTTTCCATCCTTCCTTCCTTTCAAGCCCCCCTCTCCCCCTTCTTCTTCTCCTTTGCACTCATAAATATTGTTAAATGTTTTAGTCCTTTCTTCCCACGAAAATATATAACCATACAATTAACTTCAGATATATTTATATGGATTTTTCATTACGAACGGCACTTTGTCAAATAGGTTGCATAGGTTTTAAACTTTTTTTCTGGATCTATTGTTTTTTTTATAAAACATTAACATTTAAATAATCAAGTTTGCTTTTTCGAATTACTTAATTAACACCAATGAATACTTTATCCATGAAACATGTAATATTCTTTTTTTTTTCTTTTTTGACCAACTAAAGGCGTTTTTTCTTTTTCTATAAGTAGACAGGTAATTAATTAAAAGATAAGAATTATTTTAAAAGATTGTGTATTCATTATATTTACTCTTGGTTTATAAACTGTGTGAAAACGAAATCCCAAAAGTTATACGTATAGGAATGAGAAAATAAACCATTGGACAATTATAATATTTACTTACTAAATTTTTTTAACTATTCCATCCATTTTGGACTCACAAATAGCAGTTAAAATGCTGTATATATTTGTATGAATATATGACATTTAAGAAAAATCTGAACAACACGTGTTTTTGATTTCAACAAGATATAATTGTTATTATTATAGGAAAAAAAAGCAAACAAAATGTTTCTATGAAATAATTACTACTTTAAGCGAATTTGGGGAAACAAATTAGTACCCATCATTTTTTGATAAGGTTGTGTGTGTTATAAAATATAAAAGCTACAATATTATATTTTTATAGCTATCCTTGTACGCCTTTCTATTCAGATTGAAAAAAAAAAAAAAAATACCAAGACATAAAAAAAAACACGGTAATAACCTTTAGTAAAACATCTCATTAGGTTCACTTAATTTAAAATTTCAGAATTTACAATTAAATAAAGAATCGAATACTTAAGGAGTATTTTGAATGGTATTTTTGATCAAATGTATATATTGAAGTAAATAAGAAGCCCTTTTATAAGGTTTGAAGTGTATAATATCCTAGTTTACTAAAATAGGGGATGTAATTGATTTAAATTAATTATTATACCGATGGCATAAAATGTACAGATTAACATAAAAAAATATTGTAATTTCATCAATTATAAAATGATTTTTTTAATCAAATTCACTCTTTCATTTCGTAACTTTCAATCACTAAAAAATCAACTTTGGTATATAAAAGTAAAACGGAAAAGGAAAAAATGAGTACATCATTCATGTACACAGAATTCTGTAGATTAACTGAACAAATTCATTTACATGATAAGTAAATAATATATTCCAAATTTTTGTTTAGTCATTCAATATAATTGTATTTATTAATTAGTTAGCTTCAGCTCTAATAAATAACAAAACAACTTAAAATGAATGGATCTATAAATATATAGTTTGATAATAACCACATTTTCCTAAATTATCTAATTTAATAATTTTTTGATAGAAATGAACAACAATTTGCTCATTATACATCATTAGCAAATATAAAATGACACAATAATATTTTGCAAATATTTCATCATTAATTGATTCTAAGATGAATACTTTATTTAATTGTTAATAAGCAATAATTAATAACTAGTTGCAAGTATGAAAGATATAGTTATGATTTTTCCTTCGAAAAGAAACATAAAAAAAGTGCGAAATTCAATGGGTAGTTAGAAAATTATTTCTAACTATGGAACTTTTATTTAATAAACTGTGTATAATTATTCACAACTTAGCAAACGCTAATTCTAATTCCGTCAATCAACACTCAGAACACAAATACAGAAAAAGATACACGAAAGAAAATGTAGAGTAAATAAATTTGTTAGTGAGGTTATATTTGTCCTTAATATGGGACTTAAAATCGGTTCTGTCCCGTCCTGTTGAGTCCCTGGTATTGTTTACTGAAAAGTGTCCCAAATTTGAAAGGGACTTCTAATACATGTTCTTTTCAATAATACTTTATAAAGAATCACAGTATCCAGTTTATATTGTTTAGTAAAATTTAAGTATATTTTATTAAGGAGAACATTTTGTTATTATTCTTATGAATGAAAAACTTTTTGAAAAACTGGGTTAAGGTATATTAGTGAAGACATCAATAGCTTATATATATGAATACGTCATTTATCATGCATTGCACCCTTAAGAATATATGGTATAGTTCTGAACTAGTAATATTCAAACCTATATTTATAGTTTAACTGAATTGATTCAATTAATAAAATAAAACTATATAAATCGAAACAGTTTGTGTATATATGAAACTTTATACTTCTACTATTTGACAAAATATCATAAGCAATCGGAAAAATCAACATATATGTAATAGCCAAGGCTTTTTAACAAAAGTTGGACTGTTGAAATGTATCTCAGCACTTTTTTAAACGTAATTATAAATACTTTGAGACTATCTTTAGAGCTACATTATTCATTAAAACTGTAAATGTTAAAACCTTGATTTTATGTTCTAAATGCCATCGATTAAGTATTTTAATCGTCATTTATCAGAAGAAATTATTTTGTATTTAAGATACAGAAACATTTATTTGAAAAGATGTTAAAAAAATTATCCTTACATCAAAACTACTCCATTCATTTTAATATTAGAGATGTGAAAAAAGATGATTTATTGGATAAGTGTGGATAACTCAAAAATCATTTGTGTGGCAAATTGTATTATTATACATAACTAAATATAAAGAGACGAAAAAGTGTTTTCGATTGACAGTTTGGTATAATACCACTGCAGTACAATGTAATCTTCAGTCTGATATACTGAACATCAGCTATAGGGAACGGTATAAAGTTTTTAATGTCAACTTAAACATATAAATTGATGGTTTAACATTTTACTACACTATCAGAGTCAATCAGAGTTGAATATATTTTCTTTGGTTGGAATTGTGGAGGATTATGTCAATGAACTTGTTAATGTGAATAAAACAAACAAATATGATGTTAAATACTCTTTTTTTCAGTTGATATCTTTGCTCACTCGCATGTACATCGTGTCGCATATATGTATTTCTTTCTCAATGAAATTTTATATATTCTTTTTTAATGCCTGTAATCGTTTTTCTAATTCGTAAAGAGGAAATACGTTTCTATATTCCATATTTTTTTCCACAGAATAACTTAACCGAATGACCTTTTTTTAAGAAAAGAGATCCTATTTTTTTTTCAAAAATTATTTATAAATAACCTTTTTTAGAGCAGAAATCCTTTTTTTTCATACTAATGATTTTTGTTTTTAATTTCTCGATTTGAAGGAAGGCTACAGACCCCCCCTAAGAACACCTCTGATTTAGTAAATATGCTTATCAAATACCAACATTCTTGATTAAGGTACACTCAATTCAAACTCTTGTTAAAACAGCAGCCTCTTATATGATTTTAATAAGATAAAATATTTTACAGTTATTTATAAGATAACTTTAATAATTTGAAAAAGAACAAGCTTAGGACAAGTATAATTTAATTATTTTTAAACTAGGATTTACCCGTATTATATATATATTTTCAAATTATTTTATTAATACATATTAAAACAACTCTCTAATCCTCTTCCTAATTTCTTTCTTTAATTTGCATTTCTTTTTTGTTCTCCTATTTCTTTTTTTTTGATTTATAATTTTTTATAATGCATTTTTAAATCTACAACCCTTATCTTAAATAAAACTGCGAGCCACAGACAATCGATCTAGGTTTATGAAAAAAATCAACTTATTGGCAAAAAAAAAACCGATTTGCCAGGAAAAAAACCAGAGCCCAGGAATCTGGTCTGATCAGAAAAAAACTTAGCTTGAGGTACGTAACTCAGAATTATGAACAACCTTTATTTATGTTTATGGGCTGTATTTGTCTCCGTTTTTAAAATAAATGCCCCGGTCATCTGTTTTTATATGTGGACATATAAAGATACACACAACTAAAATATTATATTATAGAAGTAGATATATATTAATTTTTAGACGAGTAGTTCTATACAACAAAACTAGACAAGAATTCATCTGTCAGTGAGAAATGTTGTGACGACAACAATCTATGAAAGCATCAACTTAATAAAATCTGATCAAAGTACTAACCTTTCCGTTACTTTTTAAATCTTAAAACGGTAATTTTTCTCTAAGTTTTCGTATTTCTAGTTATTATTAAAATAACAGTTTTATAGTTTAAAAAAAAAACATTCTTCAGATTACAAGTTACACAAAAAAAACACTAACGTTTAAGGTTACATTTTCAACAACTCTGTGGTTATTATCTGGATGTAAATTTTGTTCAAGTTAGTGGCACGTTCCTTTTCTTCATTATAATGCTTTAAAACAAAGTGACAGAACGCGATAGTAGATTATGTAGATTTCTAAGCTTACTTGTATAATTTTTCCCGGGCAAGAAGTCACTTTTTATAATACCATAAATTCCTTTACTTTATCATCTTTTGTCATTTTCCCTCATGGTGTATGCAATTTGTTAGATTTTTGCATAATTAATCATTCAAATTCAGTTAAAAGGTTGACTTCCTGGAGTTTGTGCAGTTAGTTATTGAAGAATATTCAAGTAAACGGCCTTAGTGGACAAAAAGTGTATTTAATACTGCTATTTTGTACATATTGATCATATGGTTTTCATTTTACCCCCTAATTTTAAAGCTTAATTTCATTTTATTAGCTACTTGTTATTGACAATTAATAATGAAAAATATAAATTATCAAAGTATTGTTATTTTTCTTTTTTCTCCTTTAATTGAATTATATATCAGGATTTCTTGCAACTTTAGTTATTATCCACAATCGCAATACATAGTTTTGAGCAATACCCAATGTAATTAAATACCTAATGTCTGTCACATTAACACAGGTACAACAATAAATTCAATAAGTTTACAACTTCACTTCTTCGCCTTCTTGCTTATTTTTTATATCTAGAAAGAATGGCTATTCGAAAAGGTCAAGAACAAATGTTAAGGCATTTTTCATAAAATGCTTATTGCATTTTTGTTTATCAAGGCCTACCTTTATTTTTAATTATAATTTTATTGCCTAAATGATTCAAAATTTCATTTGGATAAGATACACACAGTGTGTCTCATAATCCTTAGCAGTTAGACATTTTTCTTAAATATATTATCTGTTCTTAAAAATAATATGGTTGATTTCAATATTTGTATTATTAGATTGCGTAATTTAAGAGCATAAAGGATGTTCAAAAATAAATTAATTAACATGAAAGGTGAGTAACTAGGAATAAAAGAGCAAATTGGGAATTAATTATAAAAGTAAATTTAAGTGCAGATGTAGTTCAGGGACTTAATCTGTAAGTAGTTTCTAAAAAGTCTTTAAAAACCTCTTTGCATAGCCTAGAGGATTTTTTCAATACCTCTTTTCTGGTCAACCTAGGACTGCGCATATTTCGACCTACATGGATGTTGTGAATGATAGTATAATGTAAACCTCCAATATGTGACAAACTACCAGTGACACAAATATGGAAAAATACTATGTTTCCGAATATGAGCTCAAAATGGTGAACCAGTAAACACTTCAATCATAGATCAAAATAACAGGAACAAAAAGTTAGAAATTGACAGGTTTTGTTTAAAAGAGTTTTGACTCCGAAACTATGACATGTTTGCCAATACACTAAAGTTGGTCTGCTCGAGGTTTCGTACTCGTATGGTAAAGTTCACTGTGGTAGAGGTTGGATTTTTTGTGACATAGTTAATAACATTATATTTTTTTAAATATTTAATAAATAAATGTTTAAATGATACTTAAAGTACATACATTAATTATATTTATTGTCCTAAAAAGGATGTATGGTATGAACAGACAGCCTGTAGTGGGTTTTTCATAAAATGAATATCTCGTAACAAATATGAATCCCTATTAAAAGTACATATTCTCATCTATGTATCTACAACATATATGTAATATATTTTTTATTCATACTCTGAAATAAAGTCATTTTTTTTAATTGGATATATTTTGCTCTTGAGTTACACCATTAGATTTTTGTAAGTACTTTAATTTTTTTAAAGGTATCTATCCTACATATGTGTAGATGTACAATGTCTAAATTGTAATTTATATAAAATGTACATTCATTGCTTGGAACATGTAACATTATACATATACATATCCTTTTTAATTGTGACCATGAACTTTTCAGTTTATGTGCCTCATTTCTAATTGATTAAACTATCCTCATGTATCTTTTTAGATTTATGATTATAAATCAAGGTAGCCAAAAGAATATTTAGGTTCATTAAATCGGAGTTTAATAGTTCTGCATAGATACATATGCTGTCCTTTCCCGTAAAATATGTTCTTCTATATTATGTTTTTCATTAAAATCATATTTATATTTCTTTAAAAAATTTATAAGTATATAAAATAGAAAATTGACTGGAGTTATACTAATATTTTCCCATAGAAGGTTTTCACCAACCAAAGTCTCACTTTTTTGGAGGAGGGGACGGTATAATACCAAGTTTATTACCGTTGAGAATGAGAATCAACATAAAACTAAATAAATCTGAAAACTGTGGCCAAATGGCTTTAACTACTTGGAACATGGGACAAAATTTGAAAATAGAAAGTTAATTTTGATTTTTTTATAAAATATAATTAATAAAATTTTCTATCCAAATACGTCCTTTAAAAATAAGGACAAAAAATTTAGTAAAAATGCTTATTTAAATATATGTTTTCGGTTTCTAAAAAAAGTTCAAAAGTGCCCGCATCTTATTTTTTGAAAAATTGGCGAAACAATTAATTTGAAGTGGGAAGGTCAACAAAAAAGTAGGGGGTTGTAAGGGGAAGGGATTAAGAAAAGAACATCGTACAATGGATGAGATGATTTATGAATGACCTCTTAAGGTATGTATTGCACACAGGTCTGCTTATTGTTTAAAAACACGTTTTGAAAATAAAAATCAGAGTCAAATATTGTTTAACTCTTTCAGATCCACAGTGAATTGAAAAGAAAATGAAAGATAATTTTTGGTCAATTCTTGATTTTTTAAATCATATTAGAAATAATTAAAAAAATTTTTAATAACTAAAATAGGTTCACCTGAATTTGATGGGACAGTGGTGTCCCCCATTGGGTGTGATCCTTAATTTTTTATGTATATACAATATACTATAATTAAGCTGTGGAGTTGAATTTATTAATTCTTTTGATATACTTTTTATTTCTAATACAAACAAGTAATAGTTCTGTTGTGTTTGAGACAAAATTTATTTAGTTCCAGGAATCCAGGACGACTGAGAGAAACGAAGAAAAGACATGGTTGAATAGACACACATCTATACTTTGATTAGATACATAATAAAAACTACTCTTATACATACATACAAGTCACAGGTATTTAGACTAAGAATGACGAAGGCTGTACTTTACATACATACATATCACATCTTAAGAAATCATAAAAATAACCAAAAAAAAGGGAGATTAAAAGGGAAGGATAACCTTTTAACTAACACTACAAATTATATCAAGTAAAATTGATCCATATTAATGTAATAAATAATTTACAATGGAAATATAACGAAGCAATTATTATCTTTAACGAGCATAAAGCAAGATTACAAGTCATAAAAATTACTAAAGTTCGATTTTTATAATTTTGCTTGCAAAGTAGGCTTATCTTTTTTTTTTTGTTCAAACCCTGCTAAATATATACCATGATTGTCCATTGTAACATATATATTCTTCTTTTCGTTGGTCTAGAAGATTGTGTTCCCCGTGATGCCATTCATAATATCTAATCCGACTCTTGGCAATTAAAACTTTGTTATGCAGAAGCATAATTTATTTGGATATTGAATGTTATGAACGATATTGCTATTTTCCCTGCTATATCTAGAAAATAAAAGAAGATTCTCATATAAAATCGTATTGATCAAATGCAATCTAAGTTGTATAAATGAGTTATTTTATTCATGAATTGATGCCCCCATGCCTTTGTTGTAGAGCCTTACAATTGTAGGTAAAGCATTTTGTTAACATTTTATATGCTTTGTCACTCTTATTAATTTTGAGATTATCATCAAAGTGAAAATGTCAAAGTATAATATATATGAAGTGAATATTAGGGTCAATGAATCATCTTATTCATTCGTTTTCTATTGTAACCTCTTCATCAGCTATAAATTCAGTATCAGATTTGTGTAATCAATTGCAAATGTCCTCTTCATAAGGACTGTCTACTTCATCTAAAATACCATGAATTTGGTCACTAATAGTGGTACTAAAAAGATTAAATATCTTCTTCATTGTTTTCTCTCAGTTATACCGGTAGTTGCATAAATACGCAGGCTATTTGTGCAAATAATTAAATATGTAATAAATTCGTATGACGTATTTTTTTTGAGAATTATATAATAGAGAATTTATTCTCGTATAAAATTTAAAATAATTACTGAATATAACCGCCATCATCTCCTATGCCACCCTCCAAGCGCCCGCGGAAGGCCTTGCACACATTGCCGATGTAATGGTCTTCCATGGCTGCCCATTGCTCATTGACGCTGGCCTTCAATGAGTCCAAATTCGGGTGGCGAGTAGCACAGGCCTTCTTCTCAATTTGCCACCCCACACTATAGTCAAGGGGATTCAAATCAGGTGATTGAGGTGGCCAAATGTTTTGTACCAAAATGACATGGTGGCAACCAGCCAATCCTGAGTCATTCCAGAGGTATGGGCAGATCTTTCCCTCCTTGACAAGCTTCTGGGCCTTGAACACAGTAGTCCTGGCTAGTCCAGTGACCTTGATTATCTCCTTGACAGACCTACCGGCGCGGAAGATTGTGGCAACCATATGACATTTGGCCTCGTCATTCATCGTAAACGACTTTGTTTGATGCAAGTAAAAAAACAAAAACAAAGCCAAATAATTTACCGAGTTATTTGTGCTGGAATTTTTTATTTTTGGTCACGGAACCTCGAGATATAAGCGTTTAAAAATTAGTCCGCGTATTTATGCAACTACCGGTATAGTTTATGAAGAACTTGATTTAATTATATAGCATTTATAAAAAATATGAGTGGATATTTTACTGGCTGAATCGCCTACTAATAAAAATTAATTTAACCCATTTACATCGAAATTTTTCCAATTTTGATTTACAATTCGAGAATATCAATAAAAGTGTCAAAATGAATCCTACAATAGTAAAAATAAAGTATAATTTCCATAATTGCAAATTATATAAAGGAAACACAAATATTGAAAGAACGCAACCATCGGCATATTTATTATTGTGTGTGATGCGTCCTTACATCGTACAGAACCAGAATCATATGAGTATGTAGTTATAGTTTTCTTTTTTATTTTGTAAATATATATAGGTAGAAGAACAAATTCAATAACAATTATAAAAAATGTATAATATAAACTTTTTAAATTATTTTGTACAATATACTTGAAAACATTTTTGATGTAAATGGTCAGTCTTTCTCACTCGTAAAAACCATATTCAGTTAATCCAATGTTAATAATATTATTGTCATTCCACCTGATAACAACTATATCATAATTTTTATCTTGAACATTTTCTTTGTTCACACTATGTGACTTTTTAAACCCCTCAACACTGATAAATGGGCACTTATCTATTTTTTTTATTGTTCCAGTACCATCTATAGTTTTGATTTTTCTAAAAGTCCTATTGAAGTGAAGAAATTATCAAAATATAATGAAAACTTTTTGTTTGGATGCATTTTTTGAATTTTTCCAAAGCTTGAAGAATAACTCTTCCTTCTAACCATATTAATTGTAGCTTTTGTTGTATGTTCCATGTTGTCCTTGGTATAATGATATATCAATGGCGTGCCCCTTTGGATCAGTAGCAACCCTAGCCTTGTATCCCGATCAGATGGGCTTACTTCTGATGAATTGCTTTGATGGGTGACGTCCAAAATAGAGAATCATAGCTTCGTCAATTGATACATAAGTTGGGCCTAATACTAGTCCAAATTTAGAAAAAATTGTGTTTAACTTGTCAAGCAATGGCTGAAACTTTGTTAATTTGTCGTTTGATGTTTGAAATAGGATATCTGTTGAATGCAAATACTTCATAATTTCATCAAAAAAGATCTTGCCTTATATATCTTGCAATAGTTTCATTATGTATATCTGATTGCAATTGCCAAAATAGGGGACGACGTTACATGGAGAAATAATCTGACACTATCAATATTCCATAGTAACATCTCATTTCATTTTAGTTTAATGTAAGGCAAATAAATGATAATAATTTAAAAAAACATAAATAAGACTATCTAATTCATCTAGTACTTTGTTTAAAGTAAGAAATATTTGTTATAAAATATATTTAATAAAATATTAGTAGTTGGCAATCAAGTCGTTTAATACCGATCGTCGCATTGATGCAACAATTCAAATTTAAGAAATTAAAATAGCTATAGGGAAGACATAATAGTAGCAATATTTTCAATAAATCAATTTTTCAAAAGACAATATGTTTGCACAATGTATCAAATACCACAAAGTATTACTTTTTAATATTGTAGTATAAAATTACCAATTTGATCGCAAGAACATTTTTTTGATAAAGTACGCTTCGTCTTTCCACACTTCTAGACAATAAATGATGATAATAATGAATAACAAAAAATAAGAAGGAATAAAAATTAAAATTAAGTACTGTAATTACTAAGTACTAATAATTTAGTACAGTCATCAGTTTTACAAGGACAAAGGTTTTAACTTCGTCTTTTTTTATGTCGTTGTACTGCAACGAATAGCTTAAATGGGTTAAAGTGAATACTCAAAAATAACAAAACCAATAATTTGTGTCTAATACTGAAACATTTTTTAAATCAAACTGAATTAGAGAAAAAAATAACCATTCAAGCCCAAAGGGACACCTGTGCCCCACCAATTTTAAACTGCCATAACTCTTGCAATTTTGATCAAGAAAAGGCTCAATTTTCAACAATTCTTACTTATACTAGGAATAATTGTTAAAAATCCAACAAAGTTTAAATCATCGATACGTGAAAAGTATATAATAGGTAGAATGTTATTTTATCGAATTCCAAAATATGACAAAGTTTGAATATATATATACCACAAACATAAAGTCCTATGATATAATGTGTTTTATAAATTTTAGAGATCTACAAACATCCTTTCCAATAATTTAAAAATATTTTCAATATCTTCAAAACAAATGCAATGAAGAATGAATGAAAATATGAGACGCCAGACGACTTTTAGTCGATGCAAGAGGATTAAAATAAAAACAAAGCAATGTAATATACAAAATCATAGCTACTCTATTAGTTTTTTCCAATCTACTGTTATATGTCTTAGTCCTCTCATTGAAATTGAGAAGAATCCAAGAAATCAAATCAAAAAACAAAGAAACGACTTCTAAGGGAAAAAGTAAATTAAATTCACTAATACTAGATTAAAAATTACTAAATATACCAATAAATCCTTAACAAGAGATTAAAAAGATAAATAAAGAAAAGTATATAATCAGATTTAATGTTTTAGGAACACATTAAAAAGTTTTGAAGATAAACATATAGATTCAATGGAAACTCTTGAGTTATCCTAGTTCAATAACAGAGGGTTAAAAGAAAATATTCCAAGAGACTTACTGCTCGCGTTTAAAATATTCAAGTACTTGGATTTGTTAGAATATGGGAAACCTGGCGAGGTAGTGTAGTATATGGACTCTTTCCACATCTGAAATAATTCTTCAGTAATATAAAAACAATAATTTTTTTTTCTCTCCATATTTGGAATAAAAGTTATGTGTCCGTTTAAGTTAGAGTATCTGGCTTTTTACAGTGATTCTACTAAAATTATAATTTTTTTGTTGTGCTGTATAAACAATTACACTTAATAATCGAATAAAGTTTGTCTGTGAAAGATATCTATCCTTACTCGTGAACAGAAAGCAAAATTTACCGGTGTTCAGCGAAACATGGAAATGCTAAAATAGGATATTAGTGTTCCGTTTCAATAATTCTTGCAGCTCTTACTTTTAAAATTGAAATCACTTGCACAATAATTGATTCAACTCAATAAAAAAAGTTAGCATCTTTCAAGGATAGATACAGAATTTATTTTGAAATTTTATCTTAAATTAACAGTTTCCAATATTTCTGCACATATTTTTATGGTATGAAAAATATGTTATCAATTTATAAATTTTCATAGCTGTTATTTTCTTTCTTATAACAAAACATCATTTCAAATGTTTAGTTGTAGATAAATAATTTTCAGTGATTAAAATAAAATAATTAAAATTTTACAAATATGATTTTGAGTCGTTCAAATTTACTCCGTTTCACATCTTTGAAAGCAAAACTATATCTAGTCCGTTTATAATGTTATTTCAGGGAAGCAGTTGAGAACTAAACTTAGACGAATGCTTTAAAAAGGTGCTTAAAAATTTAATTTCCTTGAGGTTGACTATGAACCAATGCGTATAAATCGTGAAAAATAATATTAGCATATTTTAAAATATTTATTACCAATCTACCTTACAACTAAAAGCGTGGTTCCAAATCCCTAACACCCTATTTGAACCAAATAAATGAGCATTAATTTGTTAATTTAATGATAAAATTTTTACAATATGGATTTATTTGGAGAGTTCCAAATTATGACTTTTATTAAAATAAAAACTTATAACCAGCTGTATAATTATATTTCACTAATCTTTTATAGGGGAGAATATCACAATCGACCAATACAGTCTTACATATTGCTTGTAACCCAAATTTATTTTATAACTTTATTAATTGAATGCTGAACTAAACGCTAGGAAATAAATTGTACAAAACACTTACAAAACTGCTTACGTATGTAGAACAAAATTATGTTGTATTTATTTGCTTGGCTTATTAAACCAGCTTCTAATGTAGTTTAATGTATTTAACCAATAACACAGCTAATTTAATATAAACATGTTGTGTATTAAGGTTATGTTTGTTTCTATTTATGGTTACTAGAGTATACATAGAAATCAATTTAAGAGATTTTTTTTCAATAATAATGATTTAGCATTTTTCAGTCTAACTTTTTAATTATATCTATTTATTCAAAATATTTAAATAATGTATATCTAGAAATGTCAATTTTACAAAAAAATCTTAACTAAAATCAAGAGAGAACTATTTTTTAAATCATATTATTTTCAATGAGCATGTAACTTAATAATTTATAGACATATTTCCAACAATTATTGGCATTTAATTCCAATTTATGGAATAATTTGGTATCCCCAATAATTTTAAATACAACCAATTACCTTAATTTAATTTATGAAAATTATTTTGACCCCCATGTGGTCTTTCAAATAAATTATACCATTATATAATTACGGCAAGGAATGCTTGCTACTTTAAATGTAATTTGCTACGCTTCAAAAGTATGAATATTTATAACTTATGGATACAAATTACGATAATTCGTGGAACAATAGATTCGACTTGGAAAAAAATTATTTCTGTTTGATTGACAGACTGTATATATCCAAGTTGATTTTTATTTATTTTTCATTTAGTTAAATATACGTATACTATATATAGATAAGCATTAAAAAGAGCGTATTCATTAAAAGTACAAATAGCAAAATTATCTAAAAATACTTCTTGTGTTAATTACATCACAAACATTTTTTTACAGTTTTTGTTAAGAGTCAATTAATTAACTATGTATATTGCTATGCACACTACAAAGATGACGTATGCATTAAAATATATACGTTTCAATGTAAGCAATTAGTAATATATTAAATAGAGAGGGTTTTTAATACTCAATTAATGTGTTTGTATTACTGTTTAATATTAAATAGTATATAATTGTTGTTGTTTTTTTGTAGGAGAGACCGGAGGCATTTTTAAGATTCATATTTTATAGTTTTGATTTAGACACAGCAAAGTTTAACACAACATGAATACCAAAATAGTGAATAAATACAAAAAAATATGGAATAAAAATCAGTAAAAGGAAAAGGGCCCAATATATATTTTTACATTATATATGTAATGTCAGGTATATCATAGACATATTTCATATTCGAATTTCTGGGATAATTTACGTTACTGAGAATATTGACTACTATATTTTAGGACTTTCATTTGAGTTATGCGACTTAATTTGGTTTACATATACTCTTTCAAATATCATTCATTATGGGAATCAATTTTTGATACCTTAAGTGCAATTTGCAACACTTCTTACAGGTTTATCAGATTAATTTCTTCATGAAAATTAACGGTAATTTGTCAATATATACAAATTTAAGGTGTGCAGATTAAATTTCCAAAAAAATCATTCAAGCTTGTTTTTGTGTTGTCGAGTCATTTATATCCAACATAAAAATGAACTATTTATTTAGCCAAATCTATGTCATATGTAATTATTTATGCATATATATGTATATGTTTGATTAAATTTGCTCTGAGATTATACCGGCTAAAACTGAATTGGATAGGACGCCATGTTCAATCCTGCATATCGGTCCTGAAAACTTATAAAGGTTTGTCCTAGATGGCGTCACTCGTCTTAATTTCTACTTTTTTTAATCAGTTCTAGCAAAGACAGTCCGAAGGACAAACAGTATCAAGGTCCGATCTTTAAACTGGATTGTACTGGAACGAATATGCAAGGACTGACTAAAAAAATGATTTAACTGGTACTACTGTATTTTTGCACGCTTAATAATACTCATATTTTTAAATATCTACTCATTAAACCAGTGGCCGTCTGGAAAGGGGGCATAGGGAGCCGTGTCTCAGCCCTGAGACTAGTATTACAAGATGTGACACATTCTGCAAGATGAATAAAAAATCAACCAAAAAAGTTTGGTTTTAGTTTTTAATAGTTTTTTATTTTATATAAAAAAAAAGATAAAACTATTTGTAAAAGTAAGTACACTTATGTTTACATACAACTCCTCTTTGAAAGTTAAGCCAATCCGATACTGCATTAATGTTTCATAGATAAAAAAGTTTGAGAGCACTGAACTATATAGGTTTTTTTAAGGTGTGAAAACCCAGACGTTTTACAACTGTCACTGTCTCCCCTAGATCTTTATTTTCTTCAATACACTTTTGTTATTGCAAATTAATAAATTGCAGTTCTCGCTGCTACTGGGATAGGATGAATGCATACTTACATATATACACTTTGAAGGTGAACAAAAAATAAATTGAGATGGAAGGATCTTTATTTCTTGAGAAATAAAAATAAAATTAGAAGTCTCTACACCAGTGTACAATTTAATATTCTCCATGATTTATCCATCCTTTGTCAACTTGATAAATGACTAATAAGATGGGCATTGTGGTACATAGTAGTACGTTTATTTATATTGGATTTTATAATAATAATATCCACGAATAGAACACCCAAGAAGAAAAATGAAAAGTTTTTGGAGGATTATAATAATATATACGGACATGTACATATTATATTTGTACTTGAGGTAGGCGTTTTAATTATGTGCCGATAGAGATGAAAACGACTGAGAGACGTGAGTCTTATTTGTACTTAATTTTTATTGTTATAATGGAGGGACATATAGGTGGTAAAGATACAGGAATATCCCATTGGCGGTAATATGATACTTCATTGTATAAAATATTAACTTTCTGTATGCAAAAATAAAAGAAAACAAAAACTAACGAAGTAATCTTGACAATTCGAAGAGAGATTGAAATAAGAGAAGATTAGTTGTCATGACATTATTTTAGATCAGATGCAAGCAGGCGTTAGAGTAAGGAAATGTGCACAAATCCGAAACGAGCTAGGAAATAAGCTTGAAAACTCCGTTTTCCATATTCTATTTTTTTTTTCCAGTCCATCTAGAACTTATACTCCTTAAAACTCCCAGACAAATCCTCAAAGTTACTTCCCTTCATTCAAGAGAAAGTGTAATATTAATTGCTTTGTACTTAAGTGTACTTACTTAAGAATTAAAGAACTATGATAACAGCTTTGGAAAATAAAAACTCCCTTATCAAGTTGTAACTACAAAAATTATTGCACTCGTTCTAGACCATGTTTTATGCATCTATTCATACGATAACATCATTTAAGTTTTGGTTTTGATAGGAAAGATAACAATGAATTCTTATTACTTTTCCAACTAAAACTATAAAAATTAACTGTCGTTCGAACCACAATTATGTAGAATTTTGGTTTTTTAGTCAAGGGTGGGGCCCTTGACTAGCTCAGAAGTTTAATGGTTTTATAAATTTTCTTACTTGCTTAAATTTTTTTAAAGACAGTTTTCTAGTGAAGAAAATTGAGAGTTTTATTTTTTCTCATGACCTTATGGTGTTTAAAGTAGCGGTTACAAACACAATTTAGTATTGTACGGTTTTAAATACGTGGAAACTGTATACCCCACAATTAGTGTTTTCCCAGCTCGAACAATTATCGACTTTGCTTAAGTCAATGTTTATTAGACTTGACTCAAAGATCGAGTCTATTTAAAAAAAAAAACTAAAAACCGAAGTCGACTTTAATATTTTATTGAGTAGATTTGATTTATAATCACTAAACAACGTCAAATGTTCTAAATTTTGTTGCACTGTCTGTAACCTATTTTATAATGAAATTCTTTTAATTTCTAAGGAAATAGAATTAACATAACTCTGGTTTTAACAACCAATACATTCCCACAGTTCCTTAAAAATTATTAGCTCATTAGTGCGAAAAAAGCAAAAATAGTAAATTAAATTTAAATACTCGTAAGTAATATCTTTTTAATAGGCATACATAATACTACATCCAATATCATATTAAAAATATATTTCAGTAAATATTTATTAATAAATAGGCAAGTTGTAGGGATGGGAAAATGTAAAGTAAAATAATAATTTACAGATTAAAAAAGGAAAAAGGGTTGGCGGGTGTTCTTTTTTTTTATTTGTTCATTTTTTAATAGATCGTCGTGATGTTAACCTTTTTTTTCTCAAAAAGAACAATTATTGTTTACCTCCCCCTCCCTCCCCCCTTCAAATATATATATATATATATAGACATATTATAAGCAGTTAATATTAATCAAGTTCTTAATTTAGTTGTACTATAAGTCTTGCTCCTTTTCCTCGCGATTGCAGCCTTAGCAATGTGTATACGTAGCTCCTTTTTTTCTCCTTCAAATGTATCAAAGAGAATCCTGGATATATTGATATTATATCTCATCGTGTGGAGTTCCCTTTAACGAGAAATTAACATTCATTTATGTTGAAAACAAAGGAAAGAAGAAGAGTTATGTATTTAATTGATCCAAAGTTAAAAAGATAACCTTCAATAGTTTAAAATAAACACATTAATAATTTCTTTGATTAAGTAGAGCAACAATCAATAAAAATGAAAAGTAATTAAGAAAAAAATCAAATCAAAAGGATAACAAGTTAAAACGTAAATTATTGTTTTTTCAAGAACTTTCCCTTAGAACTTTATTCAAACTAAAAATTGACAGCATAGTATTAAACTTATAATTCATTTCATTCAATCAATAAATTAATGATGAAATATTTATTTCACATAAATAAAATTTAATATCTATTCAATCAGTTTAAAATTGAGGCCATTTTTATTCATACAAATAAATAATGTGATTATTTTTCATTTTTTAATACTGACTTCATCAACTAAAAAGTCCAAAAAGATATTTCAGATGAATTGGATCTTTTTTTTTATGTGATACAATCTTTTTAAATTTTAACATAAGCACTTTAGATCTTTTCAAGTTATTTTGTTTATTTCAATGTTACTTTAATAGTATATGTCTGAAAAATATCCAAGAAAAACTTCCTGTTTTAGAATAACATGTAGGCTGAAAAGTTTCTAGCACAACATAATAAAACCCCCTCATTTTGTCAAATTCCATGTATTTATTTAATGTAGTTACCGTCAAGTCGGATACATCAATATACTTTTATTTTTTTCAACAATTATTCTTTGGAAGTCAGGAAGGAGTCACTTCAGTTCAGAGTTGGAAAATATGGTGGATGAAGAAACAATTCATGGCCTAATCTTGCAATTTTGTTATCGTTTTAGTAATTTAGATAGAATACATATAAATTTAGCAATTTATAAATTTTCAAGTTATTTAGTAAATTAAATTTAGAGTAATAGACGTTTAAAGTAAGTGAAATTAAATAAAATGTATTACAGATTTAATAAGAAGTATTATATCTAAAAATAATGTGTTTATTTTCAAAATAAAATATTTCCATGTTTTTTTTGATATTTATTATAAAAATATGACTTTTATTTCAACTTGAATAAGTGCTCAACTTGTTAGATTTCCAATATATGGAGATTACGAAAATATAAGTTTTATTTTCTGTCCTATTCTCCAACCAACTGAAATTCGCCTAGAAAATTTATATTATAATTTATTAAAAAGCTAATTTTTGAGCAATTGATATATATTTTTTTAAATAGCTTGTTCAAATTTGCACAAGTTGGAAAAAAATAAAATCAACTTACGAATTCGATGTTTCAAATATTTGGGTGAATACACAGACCCCTCCTTAAAATCCTTGCCAGGACCCAGAACATAATAATTGCTCAAGACCAAGATAAAACCCTGGATCGAGATGGTTGCCAATGGGAGGCCTTACATGCGTCAGCAGGACTCGGCTCTGTGCCACAGCTCGGGAAAGGCTCAAAAGGATCCAAGACTTACTGGTGCAAGCCTTTACGAAATATAGAGACCATAATTGAGGATGAAGTTGAATTTATTGAATACAATAAACCAAAATCAATGTTACTTTCAGAACTTTTGTGGTACAGATAGATTGTGCACCCTGTATATTGGGTACAGTTACGTAATTTTCTTTTTCAAAACGCAAAAAAAAAATTATTTTTCTACAATATACTTATTTTATTTCAAAATGATAGAAGTACACATTTAAAACTGTTTTTAGCCAGTTTTGGAAATCATATCAGATAGGTGACACCCCTTATTGTCCATACAACCAACTTCAGTATTTTGTAACTCAAAGACAATTTTGAACGAAAAATTCTTGTTTTCTTTGTTAATCCCGGGACTTTTCAGCACATGTGTTAAATATATTAATAACAATATCATAAACAAACTATTTAATCAAAACCTTTATTTTGTCGCATGCAAGATACAAACATATAAATAAATAAATATACCTTTGTACCCATGTACTGTACATATGTTAAATATCTCCATTAAAGAGCAATAAAATGAAGGAAAGTTTATTTTTTATTTTTCTATAAAGTTATTTGGACTGTCTCTTTCGTCGAGTCTTTTTAGATATTTATTTATCTGTGTCTGCTTAATAAATTCAAAAGCCATAATTAGTCATGTTATTTACTATAGGTAAGGTACTCTCGTAAATGCATGTATTTTGAATATTCATTGTTATTTCCTTCATTATTCTACTAAACAATAAAATTGCAAATTATATGTCTATTTCTACATATACACATACATAAATGCTAATAATATATCGATTTACTTTTTCTGTTTAATACAATCATGTACATTGTACAAGGGTATGCACATGTTAGGGTGGAGCTTATTTTTGAAATGTTAGTATCCTAATCATACTATAACGGATTCAAAATTCAATTGCATGCTCTGACCATTTCCTAATAGTTACCTGGCTACAACTTTACTCTAAATAAAAGCTGTCAGAAGCTACTAATTTCATCATTCTTCGCAACTGGAGTTGACCCCGATGATACTAAGATCCGAAGGGTATTTTTCCCAAATAGGTTTAAAAGGACATTATTGAAAAGATTCGTTGAGTAATAGTGTTCAAGTCCATATGGTAAAAATTAATAATTATAAGGCCTTCAAACAAGGTAGTTCATCTTGAAATATAAGTTTCCTTAGCTAAGTTAATGTGTAGTATTCACGTACCGTTTTGAGATGGGAAGCCATTTTTTTTTTTAAATTGATAAATGTTTAGTGATAAAAAGTTGATACGTACTGCTGTAAAACAGTATGCAAAATTTCAGGTGTGAATTCTTTTTTTTTTTAGGTACCGACACTTGATTGAAATTATCTATGTCTTAATTTTGCTAAAATGCTGAATTTTATCAAATCAACTAATATTAGTAATATTTTTATGAGTTATTGCTAATTATATCCATAGGTATATTCTTATGAAATAGTATTTATTTGAGTAACAAATAGAATCTAGAAAAATAAAAGTTTTAAGCCACTTTTATCCAAAAACATTTTTTTTTTAACTTAATATATAGTATTATCCGTATTTATTTTGATAAGCAGCATTTTTGTGGTTCTTAACAACAATTACTACAGTCAGTGCTGGATTTAAGGGGGTATTGCCCTACGACTTGCCTTTTTGCATTAAATATTGGAGCCCATAATTTTACCTTAAGTCTTACTCAATGGGAAACCAGCTCTGACGATTGGCCATTTTCATGTGATTCAATAAAAAAGTAAACTTATTATTCGTATCTTTTTGTTAATGTGATGAATAACAATAGCTTATTAGAGTTACAATTATTACCTTTAAAGCTAATAATTCCAACATACAAGCAACGAACTTTTCCGGTATTTGTGGAAAAATGTCCTAAATACTTGTTATTCGTTCTGAAATCAAGGACCCGGTTCTTTTTTGGTAAAACACATCAGCTAATTTTACATTATTAAATGAATCATATTGTTTTGAACTAAAATATATGCAAATTACTAACAAATGAATATTTGCAGTGCATTTTTCTCTTCCTTTAATTATCATTGTCCTAACTTTAATTTTTGAAAATATGATATTTTCGCGAAATAGATTTATTTATAAGTCCAATATTACAAAATAGAGACATAGGTAGCAATGCAGCTCCTCAATTTAACACAAATATTCTGTCAAATGCTTTTTCATATGAAGAAAATTTTTTACATTATCATTTATTAATTATACTGTTTTTTTCTTATGGTATTGTCCTCTTAGGAGTGGTTTTTGGTGGTAAACAAAATCTTCTTCGCTAATGATAGAACATACATAATCTGGATTTTGTTTATCAATGCAAGATAATTTTTGGAATGCTTTGGGAATTTACTGGTTCTACTTTTTTCTTGTAGGTCAACTGTTGCTTTATTGTCTTCGACACCAATAACAAATTTTCTTTGATCAAACAGGAATTTGTGTTCCATAAGAGTAATTGTCTTAGTTAATGGCCATTTACATAATGCAAAATTTCTACATTTATAAGATGAAATATCAAATCAAACATGTGAAACATCATCCATAAATTAATCAATTTGCGTTCGATCCCAGGTAATTCCTAGAGAAAGAAAAATATAATGTATGTATATGGATTTCACAACAAGATTCCTAGGTTAGATGGAGTAATTGTTATACTATAATGTTCACTTATACTTAATCCGTGCAACTCCATCTAACCAATTAAAGGAACATTAAAAAAAAATTAATGAATATTGTCTTGGTAACTTAGTAATTTTTTTGTAAAAGATTTTATCAAATTTCTATATTTTGCATTAAATAATATTATCCGATTTGATATTTTTTTCCACATACAGTAGGGATTGAAGCTCTTTGGAAGATATATATATATAACTTTGATAGCTTAAATTTTACTTATTTCTTTCACAGTATGTTTTTGCTTAGTTAAGGATTTAGATTCCACGTTATACCATAAAATGCACTTGAAAATGTCATGACAATTGAGTTCACCAAAGTTATAAATATTTTCAAAAAGAACAAAATTGTATTTTCCACGAGTTGTTGAAGCCACTCTATACTAATACTAGATATTAACTATCCCTTGAAAGACAGTTTTATAAAAGTAACAGATTTTTTAAATGCGTAATTATATTGCTGCACCACGTATTCACAAGATAAAATCTATTTAGTTGCTTCTTAATATTTTGTTTATCTTTCAATGTTTAAATCATAATCTCCTTTTAATAAAGGAGACTACCTGATTTTATAAGTTCATTATCAGAATTTGTTGAATATGATATGGAATCAAAAATATAAAAATTATTAGATTATTTTTTTATATTATTTTGTACTTTCTTTGAATATATAATCACACATATGTGTCTTATCCTGGGTATACTTATATAAATATAATGGATATATAAATAGACAATAAATATTAAATTGCTTTACTTTTTCATTCTTGGTTATGTTGTTTTTAAAGTCAGAATTGTTTCATCTCCACTTTACTATTTTTTCTTCTTATATTTTTGGGGTTATACAAATATGTAAAATTAATTTTAATTGTTAATATTCCATTGATTCTCCAATTTGACTACGTGGAGAATCTCCAGGAGGTAAATGAGATTAACAAAGAAATATATTTATTTCACACATACAAAGAAATACGCTGGGGAAGGGAATTTGTGGGTGAACATGTTTCGAAGGCGGTAAGTCAATTAAAAAAGGTTGAAAACTACCAGTTTATACTTCTGAATTTTTTTTAGATAGGATACCATTGAATGATATTATAATTTATTTATTATCAAACTTGAATTTTTGTAATTACTAGGCAATGTATGCTAAAAAGTAAAAAATAATTATATAATATGAGACATCGATATTTCAATCCCGTTCCGGCAGCTGAAAGCGTTTTCCAGGCTATCTTAAATTGGGCATGTATGCTTATTTTTATGCATAACATTGAAATATAACTAGCCATTTTCGATTTTCTACCTTTTTGCTTGTCATCCCTTATCGCCTTAATGTACAGTTCAACTCTAAAACAGTGTGAGCTATCTGTTCCACAAAAAATATTTTTTTTTTCAAACACAATTTTCTCTCAAACCAGATGTCATATTAAAAAAATTAATCCAGATTCTGAAAACTTGATAGATTTTGATTATTTATTTTATTCAATAAAATCACCTCCATCCTCAATTACAGCTCTTGATCAAACTAATAAGTTTATCCTTAGTATTGCAGAAGGTTCGGTCGGTTTGTTGTTCGATTGCATTCCACATAAAAAAATTCATTGAATTCAGATCAGGCGTTTTTGGAGGCATTAAGTCCGGTGAGATGAAGTCGTCAAAATTGTTTAGATGCCCTTTGAAACTTTTTTTTTAAGGTATGGTAGGGAACACAGCCCATCATAGGTCTCGAATTCGTTCCTAAGCTTGCAAACGAGCGTCTCATATTTGTTTTATATTTTCAGTAGAAAAAAAATTAATATATCCAATTATGGTAGTGGAGACGATACACAAATATTAGTGTTGTGACAACACTAGTCGAACAGAATTATATGAAAAGTTGGAGCTGTTGTGCATAAATATTTAAAAGTAGCAAAGTAGCCCTACAGTTTTGAAAATTTCAAATTGTTTTGTTTTTACATATCATATATAAATTACAGATTCAAGTTTTTTTTATTACAAAAACAAATTAAGTTAGGGTAAATGCTCATAATATACATTTAATAAATTTATAAAAAATTAAGATTTCCTTTGTTAAAACAACGATAGTTATAATTCAATGAATCTCATTTTTCCACCTATCTGTTTTTTACTTGCTTATCACGTTCAAGCTATTGGACTGACATATACCAAACTCGGAGGTGCGTATTTCCTACAATATATAAACCAAAAAATGCAGAATTTGAATTATTACTCACTTCATGAACCACTTACTATAAAGACAAAAAAGCTATACAAACCTTATTTTATTCGTTTTCTTTTTAGTGTAGTGAAAAAGCAAGTTCATATATTCGAATAAAAGAATTGTAAACAAAATTCATGTATAGATAAAATATATAATGGCAATATATGCTGAACGTGAAACAATAATTGAACTTTACAAGGTACATAATAGCATGTGTATTATGTTCACTATTTTGTAAAGTTCTTTATTTACGATCTTCTTAGATTATGGATAATGCTTTTGTTTTTTCGTAAGGTTCGAAGCGAAAAAGGCACATATAAGGAGATTTTCTGAATTTGTCTTAAATGAGGCTGATATCACATTTCTGTCTTCAGAGTTGATATGCTGGTTTGCTTTGTTTATTGAAAAGAAAAATGGTTTAGAACTGTGTTTGATGCTAGGGAACCTTTTTATATGAAGGAATATAGGACCATATACATTGAAAATCATTATAACAAGTTTTTTAAGCTCCATTGATATTTTTTTTATTGAATGTCTAATCTTAAAAGTGTAAAAGTACTGCTAGTCCACTTTGCAATGTGCACTGTTCTAGGATGTTTCTCAACAAAATTTTCCAGTACTTAATGTGCCCCATTTTGTACAATATGACAAATCTGGACAAAGTACTGCTGATTTCTGTTCAACCCTTTAAATAAATCTTAATCGATACCCTTCTTCTGATACCCATAAATGTTATACTATTCGTTTTAAGTGAAAAGTTTGAAATTTGAGAGCCTATCTTACCTGCATAAGATTTGGCCCTATTGTTCGCGTTTCATAATATTTACTCTTTTTTTTTTTTAGTCAGTTCATTCATGTGAAGTAAACAGAAAATAAATAATCTATTGCAAATATATTTATATTTTTTTCAATTTGTATAATTATTTCACCTTGATGTCCAATGTTTATAAAGACATCATAACTTCCAATTGCTCCGAGGAAATGGACACTATCAGAATCAACCATTATGGCTTGCGACACTTTTGCTATGTGCAGTTTTTTTTTCTGATATTGGCGTGAAATGATACAGCTATGTATATAGCTTTGGGTTCTGAACTAACAGTAATATGTTCATTCAAGGGGTTTCTTGTGGGAAATTGAGAAACATATTTTGTTCTATCCTTGCATGTATCCAATTTAATACAGATAAATCTTTTTTTTTCTTTGTTTTTACAGGAAAACGTCAATATAGATATCTCCATTTGAATACATTATACATAATTATAAATAAATACAAAAAAATCATTCATTCAAAGTAATTATCAAAATAAGATTTGGAGATTTTAATATACATATGTAATACTAAGGATACTTAAGGGAGCTTTGAGTGTTATTCCTATAGAATACTAATAAAATATGATATGTGTGTTATAAACAAAAATAATTAAACAAACAACAACAACAAAAAACCAACAAAAAAAAAAAAACTACATGCATTCCCCAATTCTTTTCATTGTTTTTATTAAAATATTCTCTTTGTTTTCCGATAATAAGGTCTTTGTGGATCTAAATATATATAAAATTAATATAACTTTGTTTAAAATATAGTTTATTATGTCCTGTTCTGGTTCTATAGAAATAATATACAAGTGACCTGGTTTTAAGATTGTTAATAACTTCAGAAATAATTTGAGGGACAGTTTACCATGGATCTCTCTTATTTCTTCATATTCTATAAACAAGGAACTGGCGTCTCTCTCCAAACCTTGCAAAAGAAGCATAGCCTCTCCTTCGGAGATCTTCCAAATATATTACCTATTGTGAGAGTATTGGTGATTTTAGTAACTAATAACTATATTTTTTTGATAGATAATATACTTTTGTTGCTGACACCAAATTTTCTGAGCTACAAATTTTAAGGTCTTTTAATAAGACATTCCCATACGCAGTTGCAACTTTCCTGTTAAACCATATATCACGAATACTTGATTGGTTTCTGAGAGATTGGGGATGGTTTTTTTAGTAAACTATGGTCCCCTTCTTTACAAGAATCATCTATGGTTTTGTTATCAGAATTGTCAAGGTTGTGATATTTTGGAGTATCTTCATTTTCTTTTTATAACCTTTCTATCACATTTACAATTTGCCTCATGGCCATATACTTCCTCTTTTTGACTTTCTTAGATTTTAAAGTTTGTTGTTTATACTTAATGGTGGTCTTCTTATCGATCCCATACCTTATAATGAAAATTAAAGATTTAAAAACTATGTATGTATATTCGCATTTTTATGTTAAATTCAAAAAAAAATTTGAATAAAATTTGTTGTAATCAGAAAAAGTAACAAAGAAATTTTATCCTTCAAATAAAAAAAAATATTACAAATTTCTGAATTTTTAGAAAATCCATTATTATTTATTTATATTTGTATGATGCCAATAATTGCTTCTTTAGTTTTAATTTTCATAACCAACTACATAATAAGGTCAAAAAAATATACCAACAAATTCAAAAAATTATATATATATATTTTTTTTTTCATAGCACCTAATTATAATAATATATATTTTTTTAATTTGGTCCCATTTTGAAACACTTCTAGCTCACTGGTCATTACAAACACCTAATCACATTTTGTGATCCATGATAATTTTGGATTTGGTCAACTTTACAATATAGCGAAAACTCTAATGTGATTCATAACTTTGCCTCACTAATATAAAAATAAACTGTTTTTTTAGGTCAACTGTCGATTAACCTGCTTCTTTTCTCCTTATCATTGTTTTTGAACTTTGGATAGTCAAGTTCGAAGTAAATCTTGTTAAAGTGTATGCAATTCCCAATAATTATTAATTAATAATAAAATCATAACTGAGAAGAATTGGTCAACTATCGACTGATTTTAGCGCTTATTCATTTATTTTCAGAGGACAGTTTGAGGGATCCAATACATTTAACGACGTATTATACTAATTTGGAACCATATTGCAAAGGTTTTAAAAGATCCTTAGCTTTCTTTAACCGCATTTTTAAGTCCTATGGATCTTGTCAATGAAAGAGTTTTTTGTAAGGTGCACTTACATACTTTAAAAAAGACAATCCTATTGAAAAGTTGCTTGCTTATGGTATTATCGCTATGTAACGTTATATCTATCAAAATGAATCCATACTTATGAATTGATTCTAACCAGATATAAATTAATCAAACATATATCGGAATTTCCTAAAATTACGATACTAAATGTCGAGCAGGTTGTTATTCATATATATCGTTATGTTTTGTAAGGTGTTGGAAAGTGCAAAAATGTTATATCCAGGCCTATTTAACTTCACAACAAAAATTTTACAGCAGTTTGTATATAAATATCATTTTTTATTAAAAATTTATTTGCCATAATAACAGCGCAGCTGTCGTTTCCCCTTATTTTAATACTAAATCTCGTTCGCTTATATTCCTTTGTCTCTAGTTTTGGTATTCCTGGTGGTAGAATATATATACTTTTGGATGTTTTAAACTATTTCCTAAGGGATGAGTAGAACTGTGAAATATTTATAAACGTTATATGCACATATATTCACTACTAGTAGTAGGACAAACATTGATCGGAGATATTAGGGCTCAACGAACTGAAAAATTTTCATATAATAATAAAAATTTGCTTTTTAATAAAGAAGATCTGCGAAGGGTTAACTGGCGTTGCTCGGGCCAAGGAGGAAGCAGGAAATAACATTGACAAAGGTCAAAATAATTGAAAATTATTCAGAAAATACTTTTATTTACTAATAAATGATATAAGAACGTTTCCTTGTTGTCGATCCTGATAATTTTAATTTTCTTACTATGATAATAACGATGTTGCAGGAAATGTTCTTATAAACTTACTATTTCTCTGTTTAAAACAAGTATAGTCATAATTCAATCAATCCCATTTTTCTGCCTATCTGTTTATGGGTGGCTTATCACATTCAAGCTATTGGACTAATATATACCAAATTCAGAAGTACGTATTTCCTCCTTTTATAAACCATAAGTACGAAATCGTGATTTTTTTTTTACTTTTATTTGAGGATAAATATTTTTACAACCAAACTTTGTACAAAACCCTAGATTTAATGTAAATGAAAAAAAAAAAAACATTTCAAAGGATGTTTAGTAGTAGCTGCTTATTTTTTAAAATATAACTGTTAAGGTTTTTTGAATCCTTAGGGCAACAAAGGACTGAAAATATATATTTGTTTTAATATTGCTTAGTTATGAAACCCTAAAATTATACAAGTTTCTAACAATGAGCTCCATCCTGGCATGTATATAACTGGGTTGTAAATTAAATTATTAAAAAATAATTACAACCATCGGGTTGCTTGGGGTACTTGAGTGTACCCATAGATCCTAAAAACCACCATCAATGCATTACATACATTCAAGGAACCCTTCCAATACACAAAAGTAGATTCGAACCCTTGGGTTGGGGTGGAAGTCTTGGTAGTGTTAAAAAATAATTGTCATGGGAAGAATCAACAAGGTACATGTATCATATTCTCTAAAAAAATTAAATCTTAATTGGTTATGTTAGTGTATTATATAATGTGTTTTATTCATCATGATTTTCCTCCATAGTAATTTTCTCGAAGGAAATCTTCCACGGACAATTTTGCAAGTGCAGTTTTCCGCACACGAAACAAACACCTACTATAATGTTATATTATAGTAGATATGTAGTTTAAAGATGTATTTTCTGAATATTTTTTATTTTCTCAATTAATTTCACAATTTTCAATGTGATTTCACTCTCCCTCCTTGGCCAGAGCTACACTGGATATACCTTTGCTAGTACTAATATATTTCTACAAATTTACGTTCTAATATTATATATACAGGTTTCCTTAACCTTCGTATTTATGACGGCCTCACAACGTACTACTTTTTCTTTTCTTTTTTATATGACGCGATGAGCTATAGCTACACGCACTCGTTAATAAAAATGTGTATTTCACTGACAATCAATCAAATGATTGTGGTAGTAATTCCAAATCGAATTATTATGCAGGCATCTAGTATGAATAATAGCTGTGAAGTATAAAGTACTTCTCAATCCCTAAGTACTCAGCAAGGTTCCTTCTAATGCTAAAAAATATAAAAAAATACATTCAAAATGGTTGTGAAGAAAATTACCCTTTATCTATCTTGAGGCAAAGGTTTGACAGACTTAGTCTTAGAGATGGCATGGAATATGAAGATAAAAATGTCATTTTAAAAAACTCATTAACTGACCTACGTCAAAAATAGCTAAGGTACAGACTAGGGAGATCATATATTTTTACAAATGAGTCCCGGCAGATCCTGAAGAGATAATTATTTATTTTTAATGTGAAGAATTCGAGCCTGCTTCTTATTTATTCTACCAATGTATCAAATTTACCCTGATCCATAGGATGGTGGAGGAAGAAAGCTAATGAAACTTTAATGCAAGACTGAGTCCCTCTGATTGTCTCATTGTGATGTCCTCACAATATAACAATAGGTGCAAAATTGAGTGGCTAATCAATTATCTCCAAAGTGCGAAGTATAACATACGCTATGAAGCACAAACACAAAAAATCTCTTCTTACCTCTGGATGTACGTCTTTGAAGCGATTATTATCCTCGGCTTCCGCTCCATCGCAGGGAAATACTAATAACTAAGTAATACAAAATATTAACTTTAGAGTTTTTAATAACTTTTATTTCTAAGAACTCGCTCAAAAATCTCACTTCTTAATTTGTTTACTTATCCACCGGTTTTTTTTCTTTTTCCCTCCTTCAGTTGGCCTTATTTTAGTTAAACATATAATATTTCAAATTCTTACATTCACTTGTTCTTGTTTTTATATTTAGAATTATTATTTGGACGTAGTATATATTTTTTTTTTTTTTTGACTACAATTTATTATGATTCTTGACTAATGTAGTATGTAGTATGTTTAAATAAAAAACTACGGCGGAAGTTTCAATAATTTTAGTCGGTTTTTCTATCAAATATTGAATAAACAAAGGTAAAGGGTTTTTTTATTGGTTTTGATGTAGATTATATAGTTTGAATTATCAATTACTATTCCACAGTTCTTTTAATGCATTTAGTATTTACAGTCACATTATAGTCAATTTATAGAGTTACAATTTTTTATATAATGAATAATTAAGTTTGAATTAAATTAGAACGAAGTCTTAATAATCTATGTGATGTAATTATTATATGATTCTTTTAGACTTACTTAGACCCTGACACAGGACAATACAAGGGTCGTTGTTCCACATAAATTATGACAAGGGGCTCACAGCACAACGTTAAATATCGGCAAAGACTTTGAGAGAACATCTAATTCTAGCATTCATGCATTTGTTCATGTTCAGATATTAGAGGGAGCCATATCATTGAATGTCAACAAGTAAGAAATGATAGAATCGAATTTAACAAAAGAGATGATATCGTTTGGAGTATTAAATAGTAGGACTTCTTCTGATAATATTAAGGCATTTTATTTTTCTTTGTCTAATACCAAAGCACCTTTTGCGTCAAGTTATGCGACTATCAAGCACTGACGAATTGTGATCAATTTTTATATCTGCTCCAGTGCGATACTCGACCTTCTCTATGAGGATTTCAAATGTGTTGGGTGATGGATGGCAATATGGAGCGGATTTGGTACGACACTATCCAAAAATATCAGCAAAAAAACTAAAACAGGAATTATGAAACTTTTGGGAAATAATTGTTTCGAATGTGAATTTTAGACTATTGACTCTTTTTTTTTTTTTTTTTTAAATGCTTTATTATTTCTGATCGTTTTACTCGTCATATTTTATTTTATATGTTTTTCTTCATTTTAACTTATTTTTTATTAATTACCCGAATTTTATAATTTATATGTATCTGACATACTCAAAGATTCTTTGGAAAGGGAATAATTCTAAACTAAAATGTTTATTTATGTTACATATAACACAAATTCTCCACCTTCACATTTTATATTATATAATAGGAGCCTTAGTAAAAAAAATGCAAAAACAAAAAAAAATGTTCTAAATTGCAAACACTGATACTTAAGACCCCGCTCCTGCTCCACTTTACTTTTCTTATTTTTTGCTACATTCATTCATTTTCTCTTCATTACGTATGATGTTAACCATTTTCTCTTTTTTTAATATTCAAAGTTTCTGTTTCAAATTTTCCATTCATTATTAATGTAAAAGAATGTCATTCAGTATTTGTGGTATTACATTACCCATATACGAAACCCATTTCAATTTAAACGGCTAATTTTTGTAAATATAATATTTATGTTGCCCTTTGCTATCTTTATATATAATACAACAAGAAATATTCTTTACTCTAGATTGCAAATTATTTTTCCCTTTCCTTTGCCCAACTCAAAGCTATTTTTTAATGAATAGAATATTTATAAAACTAAAAAGGGAATTGTGTAAAAATAATAATGTGAAAATGTCTAAAGGAATTGAAACAGCTTTTATATTAAACATTGTTATAATTTGGGGGTCTGCGGAATCAGATATTTTCTTTTTTGGGGGGAGAGAGGGGATTGGTTTTTGGAAAAAATTGAAAAATTAATTTTTTTTGTAAAAATTTCATACATTATATTTTTGAGCTGCACTCACGAATGTTTTAATATAATAATAGGGGTGTGTTTGCCTTTGTCCTTCCCTGCTCATCCCTGGTATTATAAAGTTATTGCTATTTTTACAGAAAAAATAGGCTCTCGAGTCTAATAGGGAAACATATCAGAACTGAAGCATAACCACTTGAATTTATATGATGATCAATTAAGAACTAGGAACCATTAGAGACGTTGTTACTTTTATTGTATCATACAACCTTGTATACAAAGAGAAAGAGGGGAAAAAATCCCCAAAATCAATTGGTAGTTGCCCAATTCCTTCCAACTATGAAATTATCATTCCTTAACAATTTTTAGGATGTTAACATATAATTCAACCAATCAACGTTCAAAACACTGATTAAGAGAAGATAAGGAAAGATATCCAAAAACTAAGAAAATAGTACACTACCTATTTCTTTTTGTTAACGAAGTATCGCTGTCCACAAGGAAAGAGCCACATCAAAACTAGAACCGCTATACATGGATCTTTTTCATCACTAATAGGCACATACATGCAAACAATCGAGTCAAATTTAATCATTCAATTTTATATAAGGCACATGTTGTTAAACAATAGTTTTATAAATTAGAGTTAAGAGCCCTAAGCATCAGTTTCATCTTATGTGTACATACTTCATCAACCAAATTTAAGAGTCTCACTTGGTGCAGATGCATTTCAAATAACTTGATGCAAACATTTTGTTAGTATTTGAAAGAAATGAATATTATATAGCAATCATACATTTATTTAAGGAATAAAATAAACTTCAATTTATTAGATAGTACATATATTTTATATGCTCTAGCAGGTGCTTCCAGATCTCAAAAATACATTTGATGTTGCAAACACGTGTAATTTATAAGTATAAGATACGTCAAAATATTTTTTTATAGTGGAAAGTTTTTAAGCCTTATGCTATTTTAATTTGCACCTTTAACTTCCCAAACTATCTAATTTTAAATTTTTAAAAAGTGAAACACTTTTTTTCCCAGTTTATCAAGGATTAAACGTTACCTTTATAATACCAGATAGTTTACTGTCTCTGGTATTGACCAATTTTTACTCTTAACATATATCTCCAACAAAAAGTTTCTGAAGCTCCCAATGTTGTTGTTTTTTGTTTTTGTTTTTTCATATCTAATATATATTTATAAGTATGTTTTGGTATTATCACGCATGGAATCCAATATAGTCAAAGAAATCAGATTAAATTAAGCATGGAAACTTATAAAATTACTAAACATGTTCTTATGGTATTTTTCTGGCCCCTGAGGTCATTAAGCAATTTTTTACTGAAATAAAACCTCATTTTGTAGCTTATCGAGACAAAAATTTGAATTAACTAGCTTTTATTCTTGTATAATATAAAAACTTCTATAACTTTACATATCGTAAAATAGGTTTTAAGTTTTGTAAATAAGTGCATAAGCTTTTAATTGATCCATTGGTTATTATTTTGTATTTTTATTTGTGTATAATAGAATATAATAAGACTAAGGAATTTAGATTCCTTTCGGTTATTTAATATTTATAGACACAAAGAAACTCACAAATTTATGATTGGATGGGACTAATAGATGAAGTAAGACAAAAATCAAAAATCGAAATGGGTGAAATAGGCTAAGTTGGTATTTGATGACATACTTATAGAATTAGCACTCACTAATAATGTAATAAAACACCATATGAAGACAAAATCAAGCTTTTCATGAATGTTTTTCATGCAAATCAGTGTAGATTACAAATATATTATTGTTATTAACCCTTTGGAGGTGCCTCGAATTGCATTTCAAGAAGCCAAAACTGAGTGTCACAATAAAATAAATAATAATTGATAGATTATTTTTTTTTTTTTTTTTTTTTGCCGAGGTTAATTTAAGTCTATTAAATAAAAAAAAAACAGGCTATAATTACAATATTTTAGTATTTTAATTCACCAAAAATTCCGAATAAAAAGTATTTAATTGACTCAAATATGCCAAAGATATATTTGGCTTTCTTAAATATTTAGTAAATATAAGGAAGGGTTTTCTCCTTTTCGTGATTTGTATTCGAGATCATTTTATTAATTTATATCGATACTATAAAGAGAGGAAGACTTAATAAAATAAAAAATATTATGGACATTTTTTTGTTATGTTTCAAATTTTGATACATTAGGACTTTTTTAAGAAATTTATAATTATTTTGAAAAAGTTTATTTGCTCAATTTGGTACACCAGAAAATTAAAGGATAACTTATTTTAAAAATTACTTTTTTTGACAGGTTAATTTCACTTGAGCCGATAAAATAGGACAAAAAAGTGAATATTTTACCAATTGATTATCTATTTACAACAACTGAACAATTTAAAGCTTGAAATAAAATGTAACAGCAGTCACAAATATAAATATAGGTTTTTAATCTTAATAAATTGTGTAATTAACTTATAAAGATAATTTTGGACGGATTTGACATTTTTTTACAATAAAATGTATTTCATTTAATGTTGTGAATTGGGTACGTCCAGTTTTAAAGTGAAAAAATTGAGTTTTGATAGTAATTGAATAGGCTTCTAATAACAAGCAAAACTTTGTCAATACCTAAAATAAAAAATAAAACAACACGAAAATAGAAATTTGTTCGATGTATCCATCGTCTGTATTGTTTGACGTAACCATTGGAGATGTTGATAATCCAAAGAACTTAAAATCCAAGTTTTATAAAAATAAACATAATTTTTCATGAAATTAGTTTAAATGATGAACCATAGCTATTAATTTTGTCTTATTACATATATGAAACATTCTTATAACAGAGTAGACTCATTGTGTGGGCCACAGTATCGCCAACATAATCAAGACCTTCAATCTGAACAACCTCAAAAACAAGCCTATATCTAGAAGCTTGTTTGAAATCCAACCTGATGCAATCCAGGATTAATTAACAACCATATTTGTCAAAGTTAAATATAATTATTCATAATTATTCTATGTATGTCAACCTTGACAAACCTAGAGTAGCAAAATATATATAATGAGATAAATTGAATCTTGGTTTATTAAAGGCTACTCAAGGGATTCAAAACATCATAACTTGTACGAAGGTATTCTTAAGAACTTTAATCTCTACTCCACTCCTATTAAATTTATATATGTGGTCATTCAATATTAAATAAAGCTAAAATGATTACTTCAAGAATTGAGTCTGAATTTCATTTGTATTTTTCGACAAACTATCCTCTATTTCTATTAATAACATTTGCTGATAAATTCCTTAGAGACGCTGCTAATTATACATAAAGGTAAGGCATATTCCCTTTTATAATTAAAGAAAAATAATATTTTGACCTGATCTGAGTAATATAATCAATTATACCGGGCCAACCGTTATTATTTACTCATCTATATTATACAAATTTTCAGAGGTTACGTTGTTTTTTTTTCAATGTTCCACTAAGGGCAATATTGTAGAACACATAACTGTCGATTACTAAGTAAAACATTGTCTTAGTTGCCAACATGAGCACAAATTATGAGAAGAGGTTTGAGATTGCAGTACTCATCCACGTGTAATTGTCGCAGAGGGGCATCCGGGACCAGACTGGGGCCTCAAAGAAAACAATTTACAATGTGTCCATGCGGTTGAAGGTTGGGAAGGCCTCAAACACTCCAGAAGAGCAGGCAGGAAAGCCTCCGTGTCCGTTAACAGCTTAAAGATGCCTTCAAGAAAAAGCCGAATTTATCCATTGCTGACATAGCTTGGAAGATGAACAATTCACCATCAGCGGGGTCCAGGGCTTTAAAAAAGGCAGGAGGAAAACAGGGAACCTGTTTTCAACAGACAGAATGATCGAGTAGTCACATTGGCGTATGTAGCTGAGGAGCACCGATATGTCTTCAACACTCTCCTATGAATTTGAAAACTTTGTGTATTAAAATTGGCAAATAATAACGGCTGGTCTGATATGTTTCACACAATAGTAAACATTTTCTTAAATTTTCAACTCATTCTAGGAATTTTTAATGAAATATAGTTTATATTTGTGTATAAATAAAATAACATATATTCTTTATTTATTAAATTTTTTATAATATTGTTTTTATGTTATGTTGATGCACTACATATGCCTTAAGGAATATTTAAATAAAAGGTTTACCTTGTATGTATACATTATAAAAACATAACATATTTGAATGCTACGACCACAAAAATAAGATTCTTAATGTTTTATTTGATATTAAGTGAAATAAAAATACGTGTCAGTATATGTAGACATTAGAGTTATTTATTTGTAAATACTGCGGTTTGTAAAGGTATCATACATATGTGGCCTGTCAACATCAAAGCTAGCTAGAATGATGTTTCTCAAATAAAATATAGATTTCATTTGTATTCTTGGACAAATGATTAATATTAACCATTTGGAGTCGCTTCAAATTGTCAATTCAATTTACTATAAAATAATGATAAATTTATTGATTTTATTGGAAATACCATATCTACACAAATATGAGTATATTCTATTAAATAGAGGTTTTAAACTATAGATAAATTACTTAGAAATCATAACCCATTCTATAAATATGAATACAATGCTTTAAATTAATTCAAATATGTCTATTAAATATTTAATAGACATATTTGAATTAATATTTTCTCCTTCTCCTGATTTCTGTTGAAGATTATTTTTATGTCGACATGTATACCTACATATGTGGTTATACTAATTTAGAATATAGATTCCCTTTCGGCATGGGTTAAATTCCTTATTAAAAAAGTGACCAAAATTGGAGCCATATGCATATTTAGTATGGTAGCATATTATTTACATTTATATATATGTTGCGTTCAAGTGGCGACATCTGTACAAGTTGAAACTTGTATAATTCTATTGTACAAGTTAAAATATGTAAGTCTTTTAAAACCATATTTAACAGATAGTAGAAGTATTCAGCCTTTGCCAGAGTAGTTAGAAGCCCCCTAAAATACATTTTTTTTAAATAATATAGAAGATGACTCCAGAAGAATTCTTCAATGTTACTTTACGTCTTTCGTGAGTACACTCACACGTAACTACTCAATACAATTATACTTATATCAATTCATGTGACGTGTTTCCTCCTCTAGAATAAAAGAATAATAATAACAATTCGATAAAAAAAAATTATATGGATGATTGATAAGTACTTTAGTCTGATGGAGCGCTCACTAATATAAACAAACAAAATTCATTTTAACAAACCAGCCTTTATATTTATGATAGAAATATTAAACTTTCCTCATGAATTATAAATGATAAAGAAAAGAGACAATTAACAAAGTGAACTCAAAATATTGTTCTTATTAAACGCAAACGCCTGCTATATTTCATTAATACGACTATATTATTATTTCTTATATTAAAAATATTTATATGATTTATATCAATGATCCCTATATACACCTATAGTGACCCTACCCTGTATTTACGTTTGATGCACATGCCTCAAATACTTATATTCTACGACTTTATTATTACTTCTTATATCAAAATAAGTTTATTATAGGCATACATCATTAAGCACAATTTACAATGGACCCTGTGACTTGTTTTCAAATATTCATGAATTCAGTGAGACAAAAAACCCACTCTGATTTATTAATATAGACAACGTTGGTCGTTGTAGATTAATTGATGCTATTATTTCATATTCATTTATTTAAATGAATTAGTTATTACATAACTAAAAGTTGTATGAAATAGGACCTGCCGATAAGTAAAAATAAAAGAAGCTGAAAATTTATAGGGTAGCCCGGACAATTTAAAGAAAGGTAGGGAGGAGGAATGCTTAGATCTAATGACGTTTTACTTGATTAGTTGCGAGCAGCTATGAGAGGAAGGGAGTAAAAACTTATCCCAATTTTTATCTAGAAAGAATTTAGCCAGGAATGATTACAATCTTGATCATCAATTCTACTCTGAGTTCAATAAGGAATCACACATATAATAACATTGATTTTTTTTTAAATCTTCCATTAATATACGCACTCGTATCCTCGTTACTAGAGGCTTTAACTTACATATACGTTCTCTATTAAATAATCAAATAGTAGTGATAGCAGGTTTTGGTTAGAACTACAGAAAGTTTATTACTCGTTTTAAGTCATATTTTCTACAAATTAATACATAACTATGGGTATTTGAACTTTATAATGTGCTACAGAATACTTTTCAATAAGTAAATATCAGTTGTAATAGTCAAAAATAACAAGATTATTAAATCGACTATCTAATGGAATGTTCAATTATACTTGTACAGTTTGTGTATATAAGTTACGACATTATTATTATATATATATATAAGGATTTTAGGGTGTTTATTTTTAATTGGTTAGATAGAGCTGTACTGAGTGAATATAAGTAAACATTCTATGATTACAATTACTCCAACTAACCTAGGAACCTTTATGTAAAGTATATATATATATATATAGAGTATATTTCTTTCTCTAGGGATCAACCTAGCCGCGAACCTTATGCACTTTGAGTTCACGAGAATAATTTATCTTAATCACGTTGTCCATGAGCTACGGCGAGGGTTTCTTGTATTTTAACTATGGGATCCCATTACATAGTTAAATCCTGATAGCAAATAATAAATACTGTGAAATTCAATTATTTTTTTAGAAAAAATAATAAATTTGAAGTTCCCAACTTCCTTTATTTTATATGTATAGCCTTCAAGTCTGCTTTTTGAATTCATTTATTCAGTTTGACCCTTGGGCTTTTTCTGAAAAAAATAGAAGTTAATATTTTTTTTTTTAAAGAGATTAAATTTGAACGAATAACGATAATTTTACATAATATTCAAAAATGAAAATTAATTAAGTAATTAACAATTCCTCCCCCCCCCTCGCCTCCTCCGGGAAATGTCCCTGTTACTCCGACAAAATATAAATAAATAGTTAGTGATTAATAAGCTAATCTCTTGTAGATTATATTTAATTAAATGAAACTTAATACATGAAATAATTAAATACAACATTTAGATTAACTGTAAAATCCCTATAAATATTGGCAAAATGGGATCATCAGAGAAAATCCCTAGTATGTTTAAAATGACTTATGAATGTATTATTCTTTTAATTTTTTTAAGGATATAATCAAATTACTCATGGATAATTTCAATAGTTGAAGTTATTTTTCAATAAATTAAACGTTTTGTAGTAATAAACTTTGTTGAAAGTATTATATTTTACCTTCTATGTTCCGTTTTTTAAAGCTGTAAACGAGAAACATCAATCTTTTTATTTTTGTTTTATTAATATTAGATCCATTGAAATATGATAAATTAAAAGAAATTTAAACTTTTTTGCACATAGCCTTAATCATTTATTGGCCCACATCATAAGAGCAGTATTAAAAGAATGCAAACTTATAAAAGAATATTGAGTTTTTTCAAACTTTGCTAATTAATGGCTTTGATTATACTTCTAAATAATACTTCAAAATATTTATTTATTCTGATAACATTGGTTGTAAATCATTTTCATACAAAACTAATCTACTTTAATAATTTATAAAAAGTTTTCACATGGTATCATCATTTTGGCAATCTTAGAGGTATAACATGGAGTTATTATTTTAATTTATAAATAAACTGTAAGGGATTGGCAAGAAAATTAGGAGAAGAAAGTCTTTGAAAATTATTTTAAAAAATAAGTAGATAATGATGTCGAGCATCTATTCTATCCAAAATATTTCCTTCCGTCTTAATAACCCTCTCAATCTTGTTTATACTTTATATAAGTATCCTTTCAACTTCAACATAAAGGACTTAATCGGCAGAGTCATAGTCTTAATATTTTTCGTGTCTCTAGTAATGGCATTCAAGATAATACCACACAAAATAGTCAAAAGAATTAAAATTTGCTCTACTAGGTAGCTATATCTCCTTACCAACAATGACTTTGGGTCTCTATTCATCCCTCATAGATGATTATTTGTGCCCTTTATTGCCCATTTGGCTCATCATTTCATATACATACTTTGATCAATTATAGGTATTTTATTCAAATTTCTGGCATGATTTGAGTTCCTTAAAATTTTTTTCTATCTTTGGAAGCCTTTGTTTAATTTATAAGGCTTAATTTAATCCCGATATGGTCTTTCAATTAAACCTATCCAATTCTAATTTCTACATTGTGACGATAAATTTATATTACTTTAAGTGCTATTTACGAAGTCTCCAAAGAATAAATTTGATTAAATTTGACGATAAATGATAGAGAGATACAAATGTATTCTAGACTCAACTTTGAGAAAAATCATTCTAGCTTGCTTTTGTGTACGTATTTCAACATTATAAATCATATTAAAATTTAAAACTATGTTACAAAATCTATTAAAATATATGGAACTTCCATATTTAAATAAAACTAATCCTTTTAAAATAATAAAAACCAAGATTATAAAAAGAAAAATGTCAAAATTGAGACTAGTTAACCTTGCATAACAAACGGAAAATAAAGGAAATATAATCTTTGACATTTTTTGTCTTGAAGCCTTGCATATTTGCAAGATTGTAAGTTTGTTATGTTACAGGTAGTTTCTTAATATTTTGAAATATGATTATCGTCAAAATGAAATAACTCAACATGTTCTAAAAATAACAATTTCAAAAATCAACAAATATTTGTGGATCAAAAATAAAAATGTGGAAGTTGGCAAATTCTAAATAAATTGTAAATAATAATATTATTCAGGCAGATTAGCTTACTCATAACTCAAGGAGACAAAAGACGTCAGGGTATTCTTCCCCTTTTAGTTCTAAGGGAACTATAATTATTCATCATATATTCGGGCACTGTTATAATTTATTTATTTTAATGTCGTTCTTTAACGAGAAGGTCGTTAAGGATTATATTAAAAAGTAATTAAGGAATGTTATTTTCCATCAGAATTATTATGTTTTTTATATGAAAATAGGACAATAGAAAAATCTTTGATAAAAAGATCATTAAGAAAATTAGAAATTCAAAAAATACGCAAATTATTAATATTTTCCCAAAATTTGAAAATTTCCCTTTAAAAAATCCAGCTCCTTTATTTTAATTTTAATGTTCCTTTAATTGATTAAGTATAAATAAGTATTATAGTATTACATTTGCTCCACCTGACCTAGGAATTTTTTGTGTAATCCGTATACAGAAATTATATTTTTTTCTCTAGGAATTACCGGGGTGCGAACCTACGAACATTTAGTTTGAGGAAATCATTTCTCCCAAGCACGTTATCCATAGACCAGCTCAATACGCTTATGTTTACAACTAATATTTTTATTCATTAATAAGAATTATAAAAAGTATGTTTCTAAGCTATTCAAAATGTGAAAAAAAGTTGAGATCTATAATTTATGACCTACGGTATATAAAAACAATAGAATCCGAAAAATGACAATATAACCATGTCAATTTTAATAATGTTGAATTGTCATACAAATTTAGCTACCATGACGTTTCATTAGATCAGTTATGAGCTGCTATAAGAGGAAGGAAATAAACAAAAATCCCACTGAGTATCGAACAAAGACATTGCCTAGTATAGAATAGATCCACAATTCTACTCGAAGGAAGACTTACACTTATAACTTTCCAACAAATCTTCAGTGTTACTAAAGCACACAAACACGTGATGACACTTTATACTTAATGTTTAACAATTAATATATAAAAATAACTTTTTTAGAAAATATAAAAACCTGTCATATTCCCAACAAGGAAAAAATTCGGACCATTAGTTCATATTTTATACAACTCTATAGATAGATATAAAATATTAATACTATTTGAATGAAACGCATTTTAAATTTTCATAAGATATATTCACAAGACTTCATTAAAACTTTTAATTAAACCTTAAAGAAATTTTTCTTTTTTTTCCGCCCCCCCGCCTTCATAATTTATATGCAATATTTTTTATTATTTTTATTTGAACATGAAAAGGTAAGATTTGTAAAAATAGTAATACGTGTAACATTATATTTATTTGCATATCAATTTATGTATATTTATATATAGACATACGTGTTTCACTTATGTAATGGATTGCACAATAAACAGAAAGGAACGCCAAGTATGAGATAGTTATTGATATACATCGGTATATAAAAAGATAGGGAGCTGGTACTCTTTTTATGTTGTGGCATATTACACAGCTAGAAGAAGTGATATTGAGAGCTTCATTTGTTTGCTTTTTAAAACTTCCAAGCGTGTAAACTTTGACACCAATTTTATAACATAATAAAGGGAGAATTGGGTCAAGAGTGTTGTTTAAGACATGGGCTGAAAATCCAGGTTTTAACAAATAAAACCCTTTTCCTTTCGTTCAAAATAGGGGTTTTCTTAAAGTATAATTATTCTTTTTTTTTTATTAAGGTTTTCATTAGCTTCATAGAGCGGAGTCCCTATTACACTTTTCGAACAATTGCTTAGCTTAAATGGTATTTTTTTCCCGACAAGAAGCAGTGTAAAATTAAAACACAAAATTATTTTTTATCCAATTATACAGTACATTCCTCTTTTTACAATTCAAATCTTCGTAAACAATAGGCAAGTGAGGACAGGCCCCTCACTCCCTTTTCTAGGATCTCCCCTGCTTACACCTAATTCAATTTGAACCCTTCCTTAACTTTTTTTAATATATATGTTTTTAATGTTTTCTCAATTTTTTTCGTATTTGTTCTGTTTTAATCAATCGTTTTGTAAGTTTTATCTATATCAGGTATTAAAAAGACAATATATATTTTAAAAACAATATTTCTAAAGATCTTTCAATAAGAAGACCTTCTCCTTATGAGCTCCAGTATTTACGGCTGTTGTATCAAAATACATTGGTGATCAATTTTCATTGATACTCCCCTCGTTTATAAGATTACATGTAGCATTAAAATGTAGTTCACCAGTTGTTTTTTTCAATTTCAGGGATAGCCAATATTTTCTAATAAAAGGAAGCTCCAGTTTCAACTACAGCCAATGGCTCTACATTTAATATCATTTTTGAATCCCTGTGAATTGTTAGTCCCCATAAATACTTGAATGTTAATTCTTTGAAAGAGTCTTCTACTTCATTGAATATATTTGTGCGTGTTTCCTCCCGTGCTCTACCTTTTGATGACCTGGAAAGAACAAAATCCTTAATTTCTCCACCAACAGCTTCAATTAATACTACAATTAGTAGAGTTACTATTATACTCAAAATTTATCTTCTATCAATTACTTTAGCCATTTCCGGAGATACAATAGAGCTGCTGATTTTTTTTTATGCGAGTTGAGCAGAAAGTTTCTTCTTTTTGGGAATAAATTCTAAATCCTTTTGAACGGAACTTCCTGGTTTAATCAAAAGACATTCTGCATTTGAAAATTCATTATTGTTGGCATTTGTTTTTGCTTTTCTTCTTTATTCTGTTTATTTTATTTTTAATTTTCTTTTGGAGGCCTTATCCTTTACTTCCAGATGAACATTTTCTCCTGCTCTGAGAATTTTTGAAACTCTATATTTTCTTGATCTTCATCTATCCCAACCGTTACACGCCGTATTTCTTCCGTTTTGGGATTAAAGATATCAATGAGTATATATCTATGTTTTTTTCAAAAATTTCTCAACATTTTGTAAATGAACTTCTTTGTGTTTATTGAAAACTTGTCATTCCTTGTAGTACTTCTTCAATAACAACTCTAGCTTTTTTCATATTTAAACTTCTTTGATTATAGTGAAATGAGATATTTTGAATGTAATAAAGATATTTCAAAACTTGACCAACTGTTGCCAAGGTTGATGATTCCATCACAAAAATAAGTAGGGCTAAATAGGAAATTTGCATACAGCTTCTAGATGCAAGTTGAACTTTATAGGGATAATGTACTTTAAAGTTAGTATAAATAACTCAAATTAATATATGTGTGTAGAAAAAGACCTAAATTAAACAAAAATTTACCTACAAAATAAAAGAAAAATAAAACACTATAAAGTAAAATATTGGTATTTAGTTGTATCAGAATTAAATATAGATGAAAAAAACCATAAAGTTTGTAGCAATTTTCCCCTTCAAAATTGTTTAAATATTCTAACCTCCAGCGCTGGCTGAATTTATAAGATATCTGTATGTTTTTTGTTATGTCAGTTATATATTGAAAAACCTCATAACAAAACCGCACTGGTTTCAGGATAACAAACTATTTTGTTCTTCTGTTACACATTATTGTGCATCCTGTATATTTCTAGTTTTAATTTGTATGGAATGTGCTTTTGTAAGGATATATAAAATGGCTGACTGCCAACTTGATGACATTAATTGAAAGAAATTTATTTTTTACAATACTAAAAATGAACAATATATAGTAGAATTTGTTGTGTTTAATTGTAAATAATCGCATACTATGTGCCCTGGCATTTAGAGAAATAATAAAAGACACATTTCCGAAAATTTATCATCACATATACCTATATAATATAAAACTATATATAATTGTCATGTATCGTTAACCTTACAAGGAGATTGCAAATTGTAACGAGTATTTGTATGATAAAAAAATCAATTTCCAATTTTGTTTCTCTTTTAACTTATTAATATTTTATGTTTATACTTGAATGCAATAAAATATTAAGCAGACTAAATATGCTAATTAAGTAATTGTTGAGAAATATGTATATAAGACTGGAGGAGTTTTCAAAATCAGGACCGATGCCACTAGAGGTTGTCGCTCCGGATCAATGAGTACTATATGAAAATAGATTAAATCAGTTGGAGTATTAATTTTACAAAATATTGACACAATTTTGTAAAAGTAGTTTAAAAATACTAATTATATGTTAGAGTTGAAAAAAATATCATATTAGTCAGAAATTTTAAATAAAATATTTAAAAAAATTGTTTGTGATCTACTCCGTAACAGTGTCAGTGTCAAAAAGACTGCAAATACCGTTGGCATTTCCATCACAACTCCCTGCAACATCATAAAGACAACAATCCCTTTTTATCAAACATTAAAAATGCTAAAGTCACAAAATTTACTACACGATAGTATAATATAATAAAAATTATTGTGGGAAAAAGTAAATAATTTTTGTAAACTTTTTTTCAAGATTTGAAATAAAAGTTGTTTTTGAGGGGGAAAAGTTGGCTATTTGAAATTATTATATTTTTGATTTGAAATGCTGTCACTTTTTAATTGTTTTAACTCTAATTGATATCCTTTGAATTTTTAATTATTTTCTTATGTATCCATATAGTTTAAATAAAATTCAAAACTTATTAAGTAGAGACAATTAAAAGATATTGTAACGCTCGGTACCAATGTTTTCTTTTTTTGTCATTGTTTATTCTTTTACCTATTTTATAGGTATAAACTTACCATCATTCATATCATTGTTTTTCTTGTCAAAAATAAGCATTTAAAAGCTTATTAAGTATTAATTTATTCGATCCATAATACTGACAAGTGATCTATAATATATGTAAATCATATTATATCAATATATACTGTGATACATTCAAAATTAATAGCTCACCATCAAGAAAAGTATAATTATTTATTTATGAAGCAATGTTATTTAGTCTAATTTTCTTAATGTTCAGGGTGCACGAGATATATGTACCGCATATATTATTTCTACCAAATGCAATTTTCTTGCAAGCCAGTTTTCAAATAAAAAGAATAATACCAGATTCTGTATGCCTGATAAATTTTTATTTTATAAAATCAACTCCAACTGCAATTACAGTCCTAATACATGTGAGCAGGCCTTCGCCACTTGGTATCTTGGCAAATCTTAGAATTCCTTATTGATCCGACTGATAAGTTTGTCCTTGGTGGTCTAAGAGGTTCATTTGGTTTGTCGTTCAATCGCGCCCCACACAAAAATATCCATCAGATTAAGGTTCGGAGAGTTTGGAAACCATAAGTCCAGCGATATAAAGTTGTCAAAATTGTATTATACCCATATGATACTTTTTTTTTAAGTTGTGGCAGGGACCCGAGTCCTATTTCTACATGTAAGGACTCCTATTGGCAACCATGTCGATCCAGGGATTCACATTGGTATTTGACACGTCGAAGTAGGCATCAGTGTTGACAGTGAGTCCTTTGGGGAACACATCAGGAGAGATAACGCGTCCAGACACAGTCACATCGAACTTTGAACTCAGCCCATATCTTTGTTGCCTCAAAATTACCTTTAGAGGCGTCAAATTCACTCATAATATTACGATAGAACATTTCACGGAGTCCCAGATTTCGAGCAATTGTTATGTTGTTGCTCCTGGCGCAGATTCCATGGAGGGCTTTTTTGCAAATATTTGGAACAACAAATCTTAAAACTGATTCATTTTTTTGTAACAGGTGCAAGCTTGAACAAGCCTTCTAACAAAAAAAAAAATCAGCTGCCAATGTACCTGCGTTTGCCCAAGAGAGAGCGCGCCACATTGACGGCATTACTAACTTGAACACACCGTATAACTCAGACTCAACTTTTTAAAACTATTGCAACTGTCTGTGATAGGAGGACAGTTGTAGTATTTGAGCTCTCCTATTGAAATTTAATTTGTGGAAAAACTATTGACATGTATAACCTTTTAATATTGAAAACGATATCAAATAAATGGAGGTATGTTTTGTTAAAATTTAGCAAGCCAAAGTCAATCCAGCCCAGACTAATTGATCAAAAGACATAAATTGTTGCAACTTGTTTCTGGTCTCCCCTACTTATAATGATACAAAGTAGATTTGAATGTGAGAATTTAACAAACTATTTCAAGATTAAGAAAGAAAAGTAGCAAATTTAAAAGATAGTAACAATAAAGATAATAAATACTAAGTATGTCAAGGCCATAAAACAAAATTATTAATTGTTTTGATAAATGAGGCATGAACAAAAAAAATAACAAAACAAAAAAATAACAATATTTTTTTAACAAATAATATATATCTTGATCAAAATACTCAACTCCTTATATATAATAACTATTTTCTTACTGCAATTGGAGATAAAAACAAATGCAATACCCAAAATGTGAGTAATATTTTTTTCAATTATGTAGGGGTGACCAGGAAATTGTAATTTATTTTTGTTTTGTTTTTAGTTAAATTATTTACTTAAGCTAAAAGGTACAAAGTGGCCCTCCTTAAAAGGAAGGAACATCGGCTTCCGTGATATTTTACAGACGATTATGGAGTCAAGTTTTTTGTTTTTTATAGTGTGATCAAGTCAATTCGTAATTCTTGAAAATAGAGAATTAAGTTCAAGCCCCGTCTCTTGTATGGGGCTTACAGTATTAAAAAAATCATAATAACTTTCAAAAATGAGCAAAAATGAATGCTAAATATTCAAATTTAATTTGATACCGAAATATTTGAACTTGAACTTTCAGATATTATTTATTCTATTTCTGTATATATTATAAACTCCAATATCGAAAGAAATCATGGCTTATTTTATTCCTCCTTATAGCTTCGTAAAAAGAATCAGGATTAGATGAATAATAACTTATCATGTAAAATAAACAAAAATAGTTACCTATAATAGATCAATATGTAATTATAATATTTTAAATCACAAAATATAATTAGACTTAATTAATCATAACATAAGTTGCATTAAGATCATTATTGCAGCCGGAGGCTTGAGAGGAACAAGACTTCAGATTGATTCTATTTTCAATTCAAACCATAAGGGAATGTTGTGTCTCTATAAGCTCAAAAAGTTAGAAATGCATTTCCGAACCGTACGAGTAGCATAGAAGAAGAACGACAATTTTCAGGTTGTCATCTTGATGTTTGAACGTCGGGACAGTCACCCTTCTGAGCTACCTTATCAGTGATATAGCACCATTGTTCTCGTCCAAAAGTTGTTCTACATTTTCTATTCACTTACGGGCTCTAAAAGTGAGGATGAAGAATGAGCAGAAACAGTCATTTATGTCGCATATGTTCCTAGGTTTCCTTTAGTAGTAACTTATCATCAGCTATAGACGTCTTTATGGGAAGTTATTAATAGTCTACTTATATCATCATTCTATAAATATAAGGGTGACAAGTTAAGATCTTTGTTGAAAAACGATTACATTAGTTCAGGAGCCTTAATTAATTTGTGATGCTGTAAGCAATCCAGATGGAAATGCAAACAGTCTTCTCCTTCCAAGTTTTGACACCGGCGTGGAGAGAATTGCACACCTTTTCTTTTTTTTTTATGACATTTTTGCTCATAAAAATGTGGGATTAAAACAAAATTTGTTTATTTTTGTTTTAGGCTCTGTTTGAGTGGGTAATGAAAGGCCGCAATTTAAAATAATGGGGATAAAAACGTCATGAAATGCTGCTGTAAGTTTTGGGTCCCCATTCTGTATTTAATTAGAATATATAATTACATTAAGAAAATAAAAAAAATGTGTTTAATTTAATATCTAGACGTACAAAAAAAGTTACAAATTAATGATCGGCTTAGGTCAATTTACCAAGTAGGACAAACCATGAAATTTAAAAAATTGGTACAACCTACCCACGGGTAATTTAAGGGTAAATGTGACTTAATCATGATGAAATTTTACGTAACATAGTTATATATTTTTTTTTTGTTAGTAGAAGCTATTTAGAGATTCTATGAGTCAGTAGTTTTTCCACCAATGCATTTGAATGTTCAAATATTGTAACTGAAATGAACCCTAGAATGAAGAATATTTGAAGTGTTTGATTTATTACTTCCACTAAATTAAACCACATTAAGATATAATAAGATTTATATCTTAAATCGGATAAATATACTTACTTATAGAAGTAGAAAATATAAATAAAAACGTGTTTAATATTTTTTATAGGTGGTAATATTGTAAATACTTTTTATTTTGCTAAGCTGCGATAATTATTATTTAATTCATAAAGAGAGAACGTTCAAGTATAAAGTACAACGACGAGTGGGTATGATTTTCAATGACAAATTGCAACCCTGATGATTTATTACATTATTAGTTATAAGTGTAAGTAATCTTTGGACTTTGAGTAGAATTGAGGATCGACAACGAATAAATAACTGTCTTTGCCCTTGGTTGATACAAAATGGGACTTGTGTTTATTTCTTTCCTTTCATAGCTCACTGCAACCAATCTATTGAAAATTCATGACAGCTAATCTGCTCTCCTCTATAACATCCTTCATATGGTCAGGGTAGATATGTTATTTTTTTCTCCTTTTTTTTATCAAAAATGGCTGAATTTATAACCTTAAAAACTTCAAATGTACTATTTATAGTAAAATAATTTTATAAATTAGTATATTGATGAAGTTGCATGATATTTACGTACTTAGTGGTTTATTTTTATTTAAAAATAGCTTTTCTATCCACGACAAAGCCAAAATGGAGCAAAATAAAACTTTAAATTGAAATTTTTCCCTGCAGGAAATCCACCAAAAGACCATCAAAAAGCATTTATTGGTTTTTTAAAGTAAATTTAATTTTGTTAGGTCCCTCATCTGGCTTTTTTATCGGTATATAGCTACATAAGAAGCTGTTGGAGTCCATGTTAACCCTAAATAACGTCTTGTCAGAATACAAAATATTTTGCTTTCATAATTTTGAGGAGACATTTTTATCTGACAATCCTTTTCTCCTATGTATTGTCATTAAAAAATATTTTTTTCCTTCTATCCCTTTATTCAGCTCGAAGGTCATCTTAAAGAATCTTTCTAATGGTGTCATAATTGTCTCACTAGCTATCCTATTAATCATAATGTGGGGACAATCTAGTCTTTGTTCGAATAATTATTTTCTTCATTGACCATACTTTCTAACAACATTTCGACTAATTTAATAGTAGCTTATAATTCGGTAAACTGAAGTTTTGTTTATGAACATATCCTTTCTGCTATCCAAGGGAGATTTCCTGAGGGAGAACATTTTAACCACAAACCTTATTTTTGGTTACGTTTCAATATTTTTAAATAAAAACAAACCATACGGTAAGTCATCATCAAGTACACCCATCATTAACAAAACCTGTGTCCACTTATCAACCCAATTACCTGCAATATATGTTGCCTTAAAAATGAAATAATTTCAGTGCATGGACTCAAGTACTTTCACAATAACTTTATTCAGTGTCCTGTTCTAGATATTATTGAATATAAATAGATGCTATATTTAAGTGAACTGTAAATATCAAAATAAAATAAAGTTGTAGGATTAATAACAACATTTTTGCCAGTGACTTCTTTTCTACTAAACATTACAATTATCTCAATCTTTTCCATAATAAGTGAGTTTTGATAAACTCTATGCAGACAAATTTTGTAAATTACAGCAAAAATAATGGTAAGCTCACTACTAAATTATTGCAGAACCATTATTCATCTAACCTATTACTTTCTCTCTTAATAATTGATTAGTTTTTAGTCACTATCTCGAAGAAAAAAGACGCAATTTTTTGGTTTATTACTAAATATATTCATATTATACTACTAAACTACATAAATTTTAAAGTTTAAGAAAATATATTTATTGAAAGTGTAACTAGATAACAGAAAAAATATTTGTTATTATCCTGGGCAAACAGTTTGATAAATATTGCTTTAGTATATGATTTAGTTTATACAATATATGTCTATATTCCGCACAAGTTAGGATATTGTACAAGTTGTAACGTTGACTTACTGATTGCAAATTTTACAAGTTACAAATTGTATACGGCATAGTGTGTTATTCCATTATATACTTAATAGCCATTTTAATTATTACAGATTGATGTTATCAAATCCAAATCGATCTTTGCATATGTATTAATAATTGTTAATTTATAAATATTAAAACTAAGGGCAATTAAACTTTTATTTTGCCACGAAATACTTATGATTAATGTTAAACAGAGAAGTACATAACTACTCAATGAACATATAAATATATCAAAAATTGTAATTATTTTAATTTGTATATGCCTTATCACTTTTTATGGTAAAGTCTGCTCTACAAAATACAATTTTTAAACAATTTTCAATTATAATTAAATCGAATGTTATTAATTCATCATCTTTTACCTTTATTAAACCTAACAGCATGTCATCGAAAATGGAAGATTTGGTAAAGGCCCAAAACCCAACAATGGAATTATTATTCAATAGTGGTTTGAAATTGTTCACTGCCATTTAACTAGAGTTAATTCTAAATCTGTCAATTTACATAAAAAACAATTATAAGGAGAAAATATACAGGAAAATTGACAGATGACAAGAAAATGTAGTTAGTTTTTTGTTTGTCCAATAACGCTATGTTACAGATACAATTATATATTTAATATGTAAATGTTTTCTTAATTATTTTTATAAATTCCATATAACATATTAACACATTAACAAACCTCAAAGACTCAATGTACTTACTCATTTTCATTCCAGACATACTTAATACTTGTGTATAATTAGTGTTGTATTGTTAGAATCAATTTCCTTATTTGTTTTCTTCTGGGGTTGTTAAAAACTCAAAATGTAATTATAAGGAATATATAAAATTAGATAGTGGCTTTACTTCAAATGTAAACACTTTTTTGGTAAAATGTAAAAAACACAAACTTGTTTCGAATTCAAGTGTTTGCTTTGTATATTTATGTGTAATGTAGTGTTAGATTAGAATATTACTAGAACTCGAAAACACTGGATTCTATCAAAAAAAATTGGAAGTGACTCAAACGTCTAAAATTTGTTTTGGGAAAATTTGACTTTAATTGAAATCACTGTAAAAAACTGCAGCCACTAATTTTTTATTAAAAGAAGAATTGATTTATAAAAAAGGATGCATAACATTACATATTATGTGAAAATTGTTAAAAAAAATAACACGAACTCAACTCGCCCCAGAACTAAAAAAATGAGTTCAAGTTTAGTTTAATTTATTAATTTATAAATTTCTCATTTCACTGTGTGATCTTTATTAAATCACCCAATCTCACTCCTCAGGCAAGAGAAATGAAAGGAAAAAGGTAAACCGCAGTTAGTATTTGGACCATTCTTTGTATGTGTGTGGCTTATCTTCATTTATACACATTAGCTAATTGTTTACAACTGAACCAGAGTTATTTAGAGTTGGAATACAGAACTTTCATAATATTAAATAGAAAAAAATATTTAGTGTTTTTCTGTTTTAAATTATACTATTTTCGTACTTTCTTCACCTGTAGACATTCATCTATTTTTATATAGTCTGTATAACGTAAATGTTAATATTAAATGGTCGGGTTTTATTATTTTTAAACTTTAAAGTGTAGTATGATTAATTTTATTGCAATCCCTCTTGATGCAAATATAGCTTTTTAAATTTTCATTTTGTTATATCAATATTGATAATTTTAATAAAACTCTAATAAATAAAAATCAATCAAAGAAGCACTTCATAATATCATTCATGTTCCCCCAAGCAGAAAAGTTTTAGAAGCATAGTATTAAGGGGCCTCATTTTTAATGTAAGGTTGTTTGAAGAGTTCCATTCTTATAAACGCCATCCGGGACTTTTCAAACTATTTGAAGCTTGAAAAATGACAAATTATTACACCATTATGGGAAATTTTTGGACAACTTAAAAAGGAATCGTTTCAATCATTTTACGGCCACTACATTAATGCACTGCATATTTATCTAAATTTTTGAAAAAAATAGTTTGTTCATGTCTAAAAACAAACTTGTATGTTGTTTATTTCTAGAAATTTGTTACAATTAATGATTTTTTTTAGTTTTTAATTATAATTTATCTTTCTTAAATGTTTTAATTGACTGATCTATCTGTTATTTCTAAAAAATGATTTTTTTTTAATATTAAAAACGTGGATCTCATACTTTTTTATAAGGCAATATGTTTAGAAAATCATAAGTGAGATATTTGCATTTATTTCCTATTTAGTGATCCATTGGCTATATATTTAGAATTGTATTTATGCATTTTTTAGATACAAAATAGTCAAACTACTTAAATCAAGATTTCCTAAAATCATGTATCAAATAAAATACATATTGCATTATAGGGTTAAAAATATGAGACCTATTTTTTTTATATAAAATTTATTAAGATCTACATGTATAAAAAGGTTCAACGTAGCAATTAACAATTTTCTTTGATTATATATTTTAAATACTGTACAAGAATGTTTGACGGGTTTTTCATAAAAGCTCTTGAAACACTATGTCTTGTGCAAAATAAGCAACTAAGTTTATTGTACTTCCTTAAAAGGTCCTAATTATGTATACTTAAAATGTATAGTTATGTATGTACCTTTTAAAGGGCTTCCAGGCCATATACATTTTAGAAAAAATATCAAAATAAAGTATCTGCCTCCGCAAAATGTATAAAATTATGTTTATGTACATGAAATATTATTTATAGATTATGCATATGTAAGTTCATATACAACATTGAATAGAAGATGAAAAAATAAGTATTTTTTTCCAAATTATTTATGGCTCTAAAAAAAAATCATTTTTTAACCATTAGTAGAGAGAACCATTTGATTTTTCATGTCAAACATTAAATGGAAAAAATTAATTTTTGAAAAGCCATCATTAATATTGCTTTCTTGCTCTTTATTTGTGACATTCATTTAATTTTAAAAACATCAGAACTCAGTTATATAACAAATATATATTGGTAGACGGACAAATAAATTACTAAACATAAGCTTCGGAATTAAAAAATAAAAATATTCGATACTGAAATACATATAGTGTAATTTCAAAACTAGTTTAAAAAGGAGATATTGTATAATGCTCAATGAAACAAGAATATAATGTTTCCCATTATTTGTTATTCATTTATTTTTATTTTCTACTGGGTTTTGCTATAATAGCATTGACCTTCCTATTGATTGTAAACTTTAAAAACGTTAAAAATACTCTTTATCTAGTTAAGGCTCCAGCCGGATTCACCTTCAACATTTTTATTTTAAACGTATCTGCCTTCAACGTATTTGCCTTGCAACGTTTTTGCTATCCAACACTTTTGCATTTTGTTGTTTTTGTCTCGTACTAAATGACATTTCCCCCTTTTAGACTTTTTGGTGTTGGATAATAATAATACAGAGATGACAATTTATAATTGGTTTGTTATTAAATTTTTTACTGTTGTATTCTAGCTCTGCATACTTCTGATATTGCTAAATTTTAGAAAATATTACATAAAATAAACATCTAACATCTTTTATTACACCGCCAAATCAATTGAGAGCAAATGGACTACCTCAAATGATCTTATAATTCAAACAAGTATTTTTGTATCATTCTCATATTATGAGTGATATGATTAAAAATAATGATAAAGGAGTGCTTATACTATACCCAAAGCACATGTTGTTGTTTTATCACAAGGAGACTAAGGGGTTGAGTTATAAATAAAATATCGTCTAGGGTCTCCAGAAAATGAAATATATTTTCTAAATTTATTCTAAACCAAAAAAGTTAAAAGTAAAATCAGGAATCTGGGAAAATTGCAGTTTTTTTTATTTATTTTTTTTAAAGTAAAGCAAAAAAGGACTTTCAATGGAATATTGGAATCTTTAGATATAATATACTGGGCCTTCAGAAAGTCTTGGAAAATGATGAACGTTGAACAATTAATTACACTTAGTGTAATGAAATTTTACATTTTTTTTAAAATTAGAATTTGTTTATTAGTCATTTGAGAATCTTATTCATGAATTTGAGAACCATTAGCCTCAATAACATGCTCCACATGATCCAAAAGCGCTTTGCATACGTTGGCAACATAGTGATTCGATATTGATAGCAACTTTTTCTCAACCGATTGCTTTCGGGACTCAATATTGCCGTGACGTTGTCCACAGGCCTGGCATTCCATTCGCCAGGAAATATTGTAATCAAGGGAATTCAGGTCGGGCTCTGCTGTTGCCAGAAGTCATTCGGCAAGAACTTTTTTTTACATCTAATCTGCACGATTTTGTAGTATGTGTAGGAGCCCCGTCCTATTGAAATATATAATTTTTTTTTTTATTGTTTTGTGATCTTGCAAACCTAGAGAAGCACTTTTGTATGCAAATTCATCAAGTAATCCTTGCAAGTCAATCTGTATCCAACAGGGAACCAAATTGCCTTCATTTTGTTACCTTAATATGAAACAATACCGAGCATCATGTCTGAGGCCAGATGTTTAGTGGTGGATTCTTCACAGAGGTTGCAGTTGACTTCTCTGAAACATAAGATCCAATCATTTTGCCTATTGTACACAGGATCTACTGTAAATGGGTTCTCGTCCGAGAAGAATAAAATTCAATTTTTGTGATACCAAGGTCATTGTAAAGCGTTTTGTACCCATCAAATCGTAATTTCTTTTGTTGTTGTGTGAGCATGGTCGTTCAATATGTTGGAGATACTTGTAACCAGATTTTTTTACAGCATTGGACACCGTGGAACGTCTCACCGAAACCTCTCTTTTCAAGCAGCAACACAATTCAAAAGTGAATCTGTCGAAAATGTCAAAAAAAAAAAAAAAAAAAAAATGCTAAAGAACTCAAAAAAATCTTGCACCATGTGATGGGTTTAAAAGGAAAATTAAAAACCCTAGACCAACATTGATCTCTTGTATGAACCCTTATTGCCTTGATGGGATTTGTCTATGTTCTCAAATAATTGTCTAATGTTTAGTTATCGGCACTGTTTTAAAAAGACCAACATTGCTACTCATAATTGTCATTTGCATTGTTGTGGAGAGGAAACGTTTTAACGATCCAAGGCATTACATATTACTTGATTAAGGAAATCTATACACCTAATATTCCTAATTTAATTAGATTTAAGTTAATGGGACTTAAATTCTAGACTATACAGTACAAAGTCCTCTACTTGGATTAAATATATCATGAAATAATTATAAAAACCAAAAGCCTTAAATATATGTATGGTTCACATTGTACAGATACATATCCATAAGACAAATAGGGCACTGATATCAAATAATTTCAAATAAGCTGTTGTAGAGAACTTTAGGTTATACCTATAAAGGTAAACTTAAAAATAAAATAAAAATATATGTGAACTTATAGGATAATTGCTTTCTCAGAAAAAACTTCATTTTATATATTTCTTATGATCATTATTTATTTTTCAATAAAATAGGACTAGTGAAGTTAACTTAATCAACATATATTAGAGCCAATACTGTTTTTCCAAATTTACTATAATTCACCCTCAGATATAAAGTTCACTATTATGAATAATTAAATTATATCTTTTTTTTTAAAGGAATTTAAGAAATATTTTGTTTTTTTTATAAAAAAGAAATCAAAATATTATACTTCATACAAAAAAGATATATTAAATATATGAAAGAATCCACTTTCATATCTATAAAATTAAATAAAGGTTCTAAACTTCAACGAATAGTTTTAAGTATCTGAACTATTGCAACAAAGGCATATTATTGACTCAAATATGTTTATGAAATATTGGCTTGTATGTATTATATATATACACTATTTTAATCAAATCAATTGGGATTTCCTACCTTAGTTTGATTTTTTTCGTGATTATTTTTATATTTACGCATAACAATTTTTTAAATGTTTTAGGCTAAAATCAATATTGATACATTTTTATTCTTAGACGTAGAGTTAGACATAAGTATACACATAAATATAAACAAAAATGTAAAATATGGCATCTCATTACAAAATAAACATTTCTTGGAGGCGGGAAGTGAGATCTACTAAATTTTACGGTCATATTGAATATATCATTATAGTTGTAAATATATAATTAATCTATCAAATAGCATTTTTAAATGCGTCCTTTGAAAAAGCCATTACTAAAGAGATTTATGTACCAATAATATAAATTGCACTTTTTTTTAGAATGAAATACTGCAATTATGTGATTGAAAATGAATTTAAATACTCCATTTCTTTCATTAAGAACATGCAGTATTAATTCGACAACTTTTGTGCGATTACTCAGTATCGATTAAAACATCTATTTGTATTTCAATTGACGTTGCCCTCACTCCCATGTGATCTTGGAGATACTTTGACTATAAATTAAGCTTTTACTAAAGCCTTGTTGAATTTTTCTATGTTAAATAAATATTTAAATATTTTTATAAAATTTAGTTATAATTGTATTTCTTCTAAAAAAAAGGTCATCAAAATTAAAACTTTTTTTTTTATCTAATGAAAAGATAAATATTTTGATTAATATCAGTAAAATCGTTTGTCTGTGATACGTTAAGAAACAAACATATAGGCTACATCTCGTAAATATACTATTGTTGTTCTTTTTGACAGATTAAAACTGAATACTCCAAAAAAATTCAATTATAAATTTTGATAGAAATATTTTTTTGTGCTGTTTTTTTTCTTAAGGAAATAAAATTCTAAAAAGATTTAGCCCATGGAGCTACCTTTAAAATATTCCAAAATTTGTCAGTTATAATATAAATCAAAATGAATGTTTTTAAATTTTGATATATTTACTTATAAAAAAAAAATAATTGAGGCACAATATAAATGATCATATGAGGTGTAAATTATTTACATACCAAAAATGCATTGAATGTAGGGAAAAATAGATTATTTTTTCAATGTACGTGTATAAAATATTCTTTGATTTTATATAAAAATGTATGTATTTGAATCCTCTCTTAAAAAATTATCTTAATTATGCAGTTAACTTGCTAAGCTGATATCCCACTAAATAGTACTAATTAAATTAGACTATCGAACGATTTTATATTTTAACTTACAGCAAACGTATTTTGAGTTGCAATTCAAGAACCGAACAGGTTTGTTAAAAGCAATTACACTAATGAAAAAAAAAAGTTTTTCTATATGTTATGTGTATATGAGTATAAGAAAGCCTTATTGATCTTTTTATATCATTTTATCTATACATGTATAACATTTTTTTGCAAGCTAAGCAAAAAATATATGTATTTAGTATTTCCATTAGTTTTATACTATTTAATTATGGTAAAACTAAATGTCATTGTAATAAACATTAAGATTAGAAAAAAAATTTCTACGTTACTCTGATATTTTATAGACTACATACATAATTTTTAAGAGTTTTTATTTTCAATTATTGCTTATCACATTGGCAATCAAAGCAGTGTTTACATGACAGTTGGTAACGAAAATTTCCATTATAATATCCACATTTTTGACAATGTGCCTTCCAGAGGTGCTGCATCTTTGATATCATAATTACCCGAATGGTATCAACATGAACCAAAATTCTACATAATTAGCTGTTACAGTATGAGTACCATTAACATTATCCAATTTTCCACAACCTGACTAAAGTTTTTGCCTTTTTCGAAGAAAAACATTAAATTATGGCGTATTTTCTCATTGCTGGTGTCCAGCTGCACACTCCAATAATATATATTCAAACAATTACAGATTTTTAATAGTATAAAACCTTATACCATCTAATGTAATTATTTATGTAACGTTACGTAAATTAAATTTGCATTAATTTCTTGTGAAGATTGCGTGATTATTATATTATAATCGATCGAATTCAAACTCGAAAAACTACGAGATCTTGTTAATATAACTGGACGTTTCGTATTCAAGTCTTCATTGAAATTGTTGGGATTGATAAATTTATATTAAAAGCTCTATTTGATGAAAATTTCTTTAAATCAATAATAAATTACAACTTAGCACATAGCAAACTTAAAAGTAACTTTTTTTTTTAAAGTAAATAGTAATTTTTTTATGATTTTAAATTGAAGAAACAGTGATATTATTGTATAATCACACAACTTCTATTATTTAAGATATTTGAGAGTTGATAAGAGTAGATTTTTGAAGAAATATTTAAAAATATTTCTTTATATGTCAACTAAAATCTGCGTATGAAATGTCTGCTGTCGGGAAGCATTTTTTATTTGAGCTAATAATATCGTAAGAGTGAGTCCCACTTCAATTCGTATGGTTCACACTCGAATTAAGATTTTTAAGCCTATTAGACTGGTTAGGATGACTGTTTATAATGTGAAAAAATAACTTTTAATAGGATAGGATCATTGAAAGGAAGAATCACCCACTTTTTTTTTTTGCTAAATATATCAATTATAGGGATTTTGATCAATTATAGATCATTTAGTCTAAATCTAAATGCCCTTGATTATTTATTATGGATGCATGTTCAGATGAATGCATGCAAATATCATCATGGAAGTATAGAGTTAATAAAAGCATGTAGTTGACCAAGCCTGGATGAAAATGATAATTTCTCCAATAGTAACATCCCACGTTGACTAATTAATGCATAACTAGGTTAGAGTATTGAAGATAATTTTGTATAATTTAATTATGCGTAAAATATATATTTATATATATAATGTACAAGAATGGTATGTGAACTGTGTTAGTTTTTAGTTGCCACCTGGTATTGTTAGTTGTTGGCAATTGCTTTATCATATTAAAAATCTTTAAATAACAAGATTTTAATAATTATTCGGGTATATTCACACTTTTTCTTCACAGTAAGAAATGCATATTTATATATGTATATACTTGATACAAGTGATATATATAAGTCATTTATAAGTCATTTATAATGACACTGTATATTTAAAGAGCAAATCCATTGAGCAAAATATAAGCTCGTAATATAAAATGGGACTATAATTCTTCTTTTATCCAAAATTTACCGATTACACAATTGTATTCCTAACAAATTAACAGACTTTGTCAGCTTTTGATTCGATAACTTTCTTTCATTACCCGTTGATTTATTGGATTTTAACTAAATTTTGTTTGGTTGTGAACATATCCCTACCTCAGAACATTATAAAAGGAGGACAGTGTAGCTCTTCTTCTTTTTTTTTCTTTTTTTCTACGAACTCAGACCTGAAATAAATAATTATATATTACTGCTGTTGTTTGATTGAGTGAGTTGAGAATTGAGTAGTTATTGTTTTTAATTATTATGAGTTCGAAAATTGGGAGATAAACCCATTCTGGAAAACCAAGGAAAATTAACATCAGCATTATAATTTTAATGATTAGGAATTCTTTCTTCTTGAGTCATCATATCTCATTTTTTTACCAAATGGCCAATGGGAACCTAGTAAAGAGCCATCACTCGAAATAATTTGAATTCTAGACTTTTACTCAGCAAGCTTTCAGACATATTTTTTGTGAAGGTTAATGTCATAATACTTTTTTTTATTATTAAAGATACTTTTATTGGCCAGAATATGGACTTTCAAATAAAATCTGTCAATAGCTCGTTCTTTAATTGTGACAATTAGTTTTGGCTAACTTAAATTCAATTTTTAATGCTTCTAAAGGATTAATAAAACTAACTTGTGTATAAGAATCGACAACACTTTGTTAAAGAATAAAAATGTAATTCTAAGAAAAAATCATCATAGCATGTTTTTTTTTTGACGGGCCACATATAATACTTAAATTGATCTATAGATATTTCCTTGGTCTTATGGATTATCAAAATATACTATAATATCTCCTTATACCTAATGAATGTAACTCCGTCTGACAAAATACGGAGAAAACAAATAAAATGGGCACTTGATAAAGAGCAAACATTCACTTATAATATTTCCTACTTAAAATGAACATTAATCTCTCAAAGTTTAATTTGGATTATATATCTCAATTTGTTAAAAAGCTATGTTAATTTTGCATTTTCAACACATTTTTGGTAGGTTGATGTTGACTTTAACCTCACAAAATTAAATGGCCTATTACTGTTATTATTATAACCTTCCTAAATAATTTCTCTAAAAACAAAAGGTAACTTTTTCTGTAATCCTAATTACAAAAAACTAAACAGAGGCCAAAACATAACTTCCTTTTACTCCGTTTTCTCAAGATATCAAGATACTAATGTGTCCCATTTAATCTTAAGTAATATACATAAACTACAATCCCATAACATAACGCAACGTAATCTTATCTTGATTCCATAAAAATCACGTTTTTCGTAATTAAGTCAAGCTACTCCAAATTATGAGTCTGTATATTAAACATTTGTGGGTATCTCAACTCGTTATGTATAAAAATATCGAAATAGATCAATCTTTGTTTACTATTTAAGTCATCAAACATGAATAGCAAGTATATAAAATAAGCTATTCGTGCTTGTTCAAAAAATAAGTAGTTAATAATAATGAATAGGCCTATGTTAAAACGACAACAATGGAATAACTCTTTATTAATGGTTCGTCCATTTTTTTATTTTTTATTACTAAAGTAGTTTCATTTTCATTACTATAAATTCTTTGTTCAAAAGCAATTTGTTATCAGAAATAGAACGGGTACTCCAAATTTTAGGAGGGGCCAGAGAGCTGTGACAACGGGGTTTCTTTGCCGATTAAAGGAATGCTAATTTACATTATGTTAGATAATAAAATATACAACGTGATAATTTTCCTTATGTACTCCCGTGTAAATTGTACACTAATTCGTACTCAGGATAGAATTAAGAAAGTGAAAATATTTCATGCACTTTCTTTAATTTATCCAGCTTTTGTATTTAAAAAGCGTAATTAAGTTATCAACTATTGTTATGTCATGTCCTCTATTAAAAATAATCATAATGATTAAGTACAATATTACTACTTGGAAATTTTTTAAACTTTTTGAAGCTTTATACAGCGGCCCATCTACAAAAAAGCGAGGTAGAAATTTTTTCTCAAAATAGCGTCGGGATCACATTTGAGTTCTTCGACGAATCTATCAAGAAATAATTATGACTAATCCTGTAAGAAACATGTATATTATAATTTATTGGCAAAATGAATAAAAAATAATGATTTGAAAGGTGATCATATCAGGACTAAATTAATAAACATAAGTCATATGAAGGTTCTGCACTACAGGGTGGCGACCAAACCTAACATTAGCAATTATTGACGTTTTATTCACGTCGTCTTTAATTATGAGATTCATTACACAGACAAAGTTACCAGACACCAAAAATAAACAAGTTTTGTTTTTATCCTATGCCATCAAGTGTAAAAATATCGGAGCAACAACAACAAAAACAACACTTTGCGATTTCCTAAGCGGCGGTGTCAGGATCGAGGATTCTGCAAAGACCGTTAGCATCTCTATCTAGACGGACTACAATATCAAAAAATCCATTACAAATCCATACAAACAAGAAGAAACAAAACTTCTCGAGCAATAATTTGGCCAAATTCTGGCCTTGCTTCATCTTCAAGAGCTGACAATTTGTTTGTTAGTGTATTGAGACTATCATTATTTGTGAAGGAGGACATGTTTTATACAAATATATCTAAATTTTGTATTTAGAAAGATAAAAAAATTGGTTTTGAGTTGTCTTATCTCGATTCCATAAAAATCACGTTTTTCGTAATTAACTCAAGCTCCTCCAAATTATGAGTCTGTATATTAAACATTTGTGGGTATCTCAACTCGTCTTCGAAGTTTGAATCAAAGATCTATATTTGACCGAAGTGTGTAAATTGTAAATGATGATTTTACTGTATTCATAGTAAGATATACAATATAAAAAAATATATGGGACATTTGTTTCTATTCTTGAATTTGATCAAGATTGTTATGTATTGAAAGATGTTTGAAAATTTATTTACATACACATGTAAATATAATAACAAACCATTCAATCTTATGTGTCTGTGAGTTTTTAACATATATACTCAATCCTGAAGACATTTAAAGACTATAGCTACAATACTCTTTTACTTTGTAGCAAAACTATTGTCTGTTTCTCAATTCGACTAACAATACAATATTTGTTTATATAAGCCTACCAGTAAAAAAAAGGTAGTTAGAGTAATTTATTTGTTTTTAGAACACCGAAACATGCAATATGATTATAAGCACGCATGAGGCGTGAGCTGATCTTAAAAGTATATTTGTACATACAATAAATGTACAAAGTTTAAAACATATACAAAGTTGTTCTCCTGGGATCTCGTTTTCCCAGGAATGCCAGGAGTTTTACACCTACTGAAAATTCCTGGGAAATATTGCATTGAATTATTTCATTACATAAACTTCATTTTTTTTAAATAATTATAAATGCATAACGAGTTGAATTTTAGCCAGTGGGTGGGTTATGTATTTGAATATTATACGACCCACAGTTTCTCCAAAAATTAGTTATTTTCTCACTTAGTCTTTAATTTTTATTGAAGCGGGGATTGGGTTGTCGAATTTAAAAAAACTAGTATCCGTAGGCTTTATAAAACAAACCTGGGTAATATTATAGATAATGATAAAATGAAGAGTATGAATAAGACTAGGGAAAAATTTATTATTTATTCGAAAAATGCGAAAAGAAATATTTAAATTTCACTATATTTATTATCTGCAAAAGGAATTCAAATATTTTCCAGAATCCCACTCAAAAAAGATATTCCAGAAAATGAGAAACCTTAAAACATACCATAACTTCATTTTTAATGATATACACCATATATGTTTGAAAGGATTAATCTTGTTATTCAACTTAAAAGGTATACAATTAGGTTTATTTTACTTAATGTAACAGTCGTTGGTGGGAATGGCACCATTGAATATCTTGAAGATATCTTAATCTCTTATTATGTCCATGGACAAGTTGGCCCATGCAAGGTTGATATTTTACTTCATCTGATTGAGGTTACCATGATAGGTGTTGTCAACCACCTGTTCTATAATCGAACAAAAAGTGAAGTCCACTTCATTTAAATCCAGGGAAGAAAAATTTGATAAGGATGAAAATATACCAAAACAACAAAAGGTCACTGTCGATATATGTTTGGGTCCTTACAAACAATTCTTTTATGTTCTACCTTGAAATTTTGGTCGCACAGGCATTCAGCTAAAAATGTAATGGGTATTGCAAATAAATGAGTAAAAACAATGTTATTTTGATGAACAATTAAATCTAGAAATATAATAATATAGGATGATATTTATGTACCCATATTTAAGACTATGACGAGAGATATTCATATTTATATAAATTTTGTTTAATAATGTATGTTTTTAATTTCATTTGTACAGATTATGTAAACATAATAGGAAGAAAATAATGTTCTTTGATTAGGCTTTCACTCCTGTTGCATAATATGTGCATGAATGTATAGAATACAAAGCTACCGAGCAATGTGTCAAAAAACAACTATTGACTAAAAGAAGATTTCCTTGGCTACGTGAAAAAGAATTTGATATATGTAATTTTAGTGATTCCACTATTGGCATTGCTTTATCATATCCCGCTCGTTGTTTAAATATTATTTATTTTGACCCCCATTTGCTTTAATAGATTAAGATCATTGACAACTTCTACTTAGACTGATTGAGTGTGCTATCGTCGTCACTTTAAATAAAAACATCATCTGGATGTACAAAACGAACGTGTTTTAATAATACTAAATAAAAAAGTGATGAAGTTTATTTTAATTTGTCACGAACATGGAAAAGTAGTCATTAGTTTGATGCAATAATTTTTTTTTTGAAGACTAAGATGTGCATTGTGTACAGATGTACTATCCATTTTGTAGGGAAGTAAAGAAGGTTTTGTTTAAAAAATGTCACGTCACACTAAAAAAAATAATTTAGAAGGTAATTTTATTACGAGTGAAAAGGATTATAGGCAATTTTGTCAAATAAACTTCTAAATTTCATTAAATTAATATGTATTCGATAAAGAAATTGATTTTTTTTTGTCAATTTTTTTGTTATGGGCCAGGTAAAGTTTCAGAATTCAAAAGATGGAGGCCCTGCAGGCTCAACAACGAACAAGTATCCCTTCAACTAATGCAAGCATTTAAGTGATATAGTACTTTCAAGTAAAGAAATATACTTATTTCTTTCCTCATATCACATATTTTCATAGCCTGAATATGCTTATATCAATCATCAAATATAATTTAAAAGAGTGACAATGATTAATATTCTTAAAAAAATAAGGAGATCTATTCATTCCTTTCCTTTCCCCCCTTCTCTTCCTATTTCATGTGCATATATCAACCTAAACATAATAATATAATATTATTTTCTCTTTTTGAAAATAAAAGCACATTAAAGAACCTTTTGCAATAAAAAGAATAATCCTAATGTGAAGACTTGCAATAGATATAACATGGTAATAAATTAAATAAAAGTTTTTTTTAGTTATGCAGCGCATTAAATAGGGTTTGTTATAGGAGAAGTAATAGCATGAAATCATTTAAAGCTCTAAATCTATTGTCTCTAAAAGAATTATGAGAATAATTGGGGGGGGCTTGTAGGACAAAAACTTTTACAAAAACAAGGCCCATGACTACGAAGGATTCAATCCCCCCTCCCCCTGACTAAAAACCTTCTTTTTTCTATTTTATCATAGAGATGTGCATATAATTCCCGAAAGTAATTTTTTTACCGGAACCAGTACACTACTAATAACATAAGTATTTGATAAAAAAATGGATGTGTTAAAAAAAAAAAGAGATAAATTTAAATAAAAACGCCCTATTGCCAAAAATTTAAATTGCTTATTCTGAATTTTTATTTATAAATCCAAAATTAATTTGATTAAACTATCTCAATATGAGATTGGTTTCAATATTATTTAGTAAACAAATGCTATTGGTATATGACATATTTTCTACCTCTATGATGATTTATTGCATGTACGGACAAAGTTTTACGTGCATATAAAAAAACCTATGTGCATACGTACTTATTGTTGGTATGCTATCGACACTTACATAGAGGGGGAAGTAATAAAAATAAAATTATACTATCTTGTATGCTGTTCGTTATAGTGATACCAGGAATTGGACACATGTAATACTCTACAATACTAAATTTGTAATTAATGTAGTACTTGCATACAATAGTCTCATAAAATTATTTGACAAATTTCCTTAAATTTCTGAGTTTATCAATAGATGAAAATGATTTTGCATAATAAATTTATCATATCCCTGGTTTTATATATATGAACCTGCTAATACTCTTTATAAGCAGTGGCGGATTGGTAGGACTTTTGCAGGAAATCTCGTCTGCAAATAAGCCATCCTTAAATTACATTTTTACAAAATTATATTCTTTAAATAATATATTGTATAGGTGAATTTCAAACTAATGCACACGGCTTGGATTCTATAAGCACAATGAAACTAAAATGGCTCAGAGTTGAGAAGTACACACTATACAATAATAATCGGTTTATCATCTATATGGTAAGAAAGGGGTTTCAAAGTCAGTCCAAAAACTATTAAACCTATAACAATAAACTTAATTCGGAAAATTAATTGTTATTTTCTTCAGTAAGTGTTTAATAAATTTGTTTTAATAGATGTATAGTTATGCGATTCAGAAAAAGCTTTTAGTAAATTAAAATAACATTATATATTTTGTTTTAAATAACTATTTGTTAAATAATATTTAACAAAATTATTAAATTGATAGATTTCTAGAAAGTTATTTAAAAAAAAGTTAAACATCACGGTGTTACCACATAAACACAAAAATTTACACCGTACTTTATTGTAAGCTGTCAATTTATCTTAAGCTACTAACACTGATTAAATAACCATTATATAGTTTAGAAGAATGGTCTCACTACCAACTTATTTCATACTTTTTTTTTTGTTTCTATTAAATTGAAAGGTAGTGAGATAGAATAAAGTCAATAATTGGGCAAATAATACTCTTAACATCATATAATTTTTTTTTTAAATGATGCAATAATAGCTATTACCTCTTGGTTGTGAACAGTTCACAACTATAATTATTTTATTATAGTTTCAGAGAATTGTCTAACAGCCATAGGAGGAGACTTGCGACTCGACTTGCTCCCGAAAAATAGTCTATACAAATTTCAAAGACAGTTTGAACTCTACCGTCACTGTATTGTAATTTTGACTTGAAATAACGATAAAACACTTTGAGTGAATATGGGACACTTTGTAGTTATTAGTTTTTTTTTTTTTTTTGGTTTTTAGGTCATTAGAAGGAAATTAATTTTTAAATAAATGATATTGTTACAGAAATACAAAGTTCCATTTATGTGTTTATCTTATTTTTGTATATCCAATATTTATATATAAAAATAAAAGTTTGGCAGCAACGGCAGTCTCATTCCACCCATCTTCTTTGAGCCAAAGGAGAGGGTGGGTGCTGACTTTTACTCTGAACTTCTGTTAGACCAAGTGATACCTTGGATGAAAGCTGAGACGAATGATGTCTAGTTCCTGTTTCAACAAGACTCAGCCCCTCTCACAAGGCCCACAGAACCCCAAACTTGTTGAAAGAAGAGAAGCTCCTATTTTTGGACCTCAAAACCTGGCCCTCTAACTCCTCTGATATGAAACCCATAAATCAGCACCTTTAACAAGAGTTAGAGAAGAAGATCTCTTCCAATTCATACAACAAAATCAAATCAAATCCTTCAAGGCCTTCATAATCATGTACTGGGACAATGTCTCACCCACCGCCATGGTCGAGACCTGAAACCCCTATAGGCCATCTAGCGTATCGAGCGAATGATTGTTAAAGTGGCGAACACATTGAATGAGTTTTTTTTTTTTTGTATTATTAGAACATCTAAATAAATTTTCAAACTTCTACTTCCTTCCCTTATTGATCAGGATACAATTAAAGTTGTTCAAGATTTACCTGTCTAACTTTGTATGGAACAAAATACCTGACAAGTTTATCCTGGAATCATATTTTTTACCCTAATTTATAAAATATCCACAAAATTTGTATAAATAAAATTTAAATTGAAAAACTGGAGTCTACAAATTAAATACAATTGGCCTGAAATTTGGTATTGCATAAACTTTCATAGTATTTCAAATTTCCTAATATAACAATCATTGATTTTGGATCCATTCAAATGTACATTCAGAAATGTAGAAAAACACAAAGTTACTAGGTGCAATGAACAGATTGATTGATGTGGGTCATCTTGAGTCGACACCACAAGATTGCTGAAACATTTATCTTTTTTCTATTTGAGTTGTAAAAATTTAAGTGAATTATTCATGTATTCTTTTTTTAAAAGATAACTCAAACACAAAAAAAGGAGAATGATTTTTTATTAAATAATAAATTTGTCATCTTGTGAAAATACTGGACTAATTTAACTAAGTAATGCATTTAAGTTAATGATGAGCAGTTATAAAAATGTTATATTTTAAAAAGAAAAACTAAAATTAACGTCGTCACCCCGACATTTTGAAGAATGTTTGGTATAAAAGAAGCTTAGGGGTAATGACGTTTATTGAAATTAGCTGCAAGCAGCTATGGTATGAAGGAAATGAACACTAGCCCCATCTCTGTATATTCTAATTAGTTAAGGAGGAATCACTCGCATGTCGATCCTCAATTCAAGTGCAAATCCAACAACGTCTTTCACTTATAACTTTCAACAAATCCACAACTTTACTCTTCATCTTTCCCGCACTTCAAAATACTTTAAGAATAAAAAATAAGGATAATACCTTTAAAAAAAAGAAAAACCTTATCAGTTTTAAGGGAAAAAAGACACTTTTTTTCCATTATTATATTATTTTCAGCACTGGGATGAAGGCAAGCTTAGAAACAGGAGCAATCCCCCTTTTCAACTTTTGGACTTTCAATAAATTAAAAGTTGCGTTATTACGTTGTCATCAATAAATGACGCTATTTTTATGAAACTGTCCTTACTTTTGAACATTGACAGAAGAGAGTGCAAGAAGCAATCCCTTTTTAATTATATGTGACGGAATTGTAAGCATTTTTTGTCAAGTTTTCAATACAGATGATGACTTCACAAAAAATGTGAAACTTTTACTTTGTTTCCTTATTAATCCCTTGTATATAATTACTTTTACTAAAATATTAAAAATTATCCATGAAAAGTAATAGGAACATAACAAATAACTATATCAAAACAAGTACTCACCCTTAAATAAAAATAATAATGTACGCGTTTGTGACTTATCTCTAGTATATATACAATACCAATCTGATTTCATAAATACTCGTATATACTATATTTATTTTAGTGTTGTTCGGTAAACCAGTAATATTATGGTATGCATATAAAACGGTGCTATACTAAACTGATTTTAAAACCGGTACTTACAGCTCCACTACATCCCAAAAAAATTGTACTTTAATGACGTAACCTCTCGAATTTCCGACATGCCTGAGATTATAAAAACAATTAATAGAATCCATTTTCTTATTTAATAAACGAAAGTCATCAAAGTTTTTGAGGTAGCTCTCAACCCCTTATCAAATTTTGGGGACGCTCTTACCTTAGCAAAAAAAAAAGTATTAAAAAATCCCCAATCCTATGTTAGCTTGCTACTAACAAGTTAATAAAAATCATTTTTAACACATTTGATTAATTATATTTATCAATATTTTATCGACAGAATAAAATATATTAATTATATATGTATTAATGTTCATTTATTACCGTTACATAATTATTTCCCAACTAATTAAAACATAAACCGATTAGTTCTTCATTCGTGGATTCAATTACATGCATACAGAACAGTTGTAAGAATTTTCATGTATACAAATATGTATGTTAAAATTAAATTTGCAATATAGCTATATCAATAGCAACAAAAAGACTAAAAATCTTTATTTTTGTATAAAAAAATATGTCTATCTTTTCAAAATATTTTGAATCATTTACAGAGTAGTCATCGCAAAGTGTTATCTTACAAATATAAGAAGTATTAGGTTTAAAGATGTCAATTCTCTACTACTCTTGTCCTTTATTAGTGTTGTAATAAGCATAACCTTCTCGATTTAATTAATCACAATCTTGTCATGTCTGATATCTATATTTAAGTTTGTAAATCCCACTCATTTTTTAATGTGATGTTTACGATGTTGTTTGGAGCCTGGAAAGTGCTCATCATTATTATTTCATTCTTGACGAGATAACATGTCATAATTATGAAAAGTAACCGCGAGTATAGAATTGAGGTTCAAAGACAAATAAATTTATCCCTATGTTCTTGCTTGATAGGGAGTAGGAATTGTATTTATTTCCTTCCTTCACAGCTACTTTCAGCTTATTTAATGAAAAGCAATAACAACACAGCTGGTTTCTTCTCAAAACTTCTGCAAATTGTCAGAATTAACCTTTTTGGTTTCTTTTTTTTGTATATCCTGAAAATGCTTGGGGCCCTAGCTATATTATTAACTAATATTTTGTGCTAAATCATTCAATATATCTTATTATATTACATATGGTATAACCATAATATTCAATTGATCTCATTAAGTTAAATATTAATGATATATTAACATTATGTAAATAAACCAAATTAATTAATGTCTTCTATGTGCTTAAGTATTGTATCTATGTATAAATATATAATATTTTTTTGCACAAAAGACTTAAAAATTATAACAAGGAAACTTAATCTATTAAAAAGAAGTGATTTGAACAAATAATAAATTGTGCCTAACAAAAAACAAATGAGAATAAAAAAATTACTGATTGTTCCAAAAAGATAAAAGTTTTTGAATATAATATCTAACAAAGATGTTCAAAAAATTAAAATTTCTCATTTTTATGGTAATGATTTTCTATTTACTTACGTATAGAAATTATCTACATAAAAGAATGACATCATAATCATTACTTATTTCAATTTTACGTATATGATTCATAATTTAAGACTATGAATTTTGTTTTAGTACATAATTCCTGTGATGTGAATATCTAAGCTTTGTGATAATTTGAAGTAAAACTTTTTATTCAATATTTCCTACTCCATTCTGAGTGATGGCTTCAATACGGAGACGAACAGAAACACAGCTGCTTTGATGAAGTTTGAGAACAAATTTTTCAGTCCTCCGTGATAACGCCTTCATGGCATCGACATTCGGGTGCAAAGTCTTGTTTTTCTTGGCTTCCAAGACGAACCCAAAAGCAAAGTCCAGGGGGTTCACGGTGTGTTAAGACAAAGGCCAGAATTGTGCCGGCCAGAAGGCAGCCATGTTCTCCCTGCATAAATGTTGCACCTTCTTGGACGTGTGAGCCGGGGTGCCGTTTTAGTTAACCACATAGTTGTGCCTAAGGAACGTGCTCTTCAACCATGGCACGACATGAAACCTGAGTACCTTGTAGTAGACGTCCGTGCTGACTTTCTCGTTGGCCTTGAAGAAGTAGGGAGGCATGTAGATACTGTTAGACGCCACGACACAGAATACCATGACCTGCGATGGATTTTTGGTTCTGAAGGCTCCCTCGACATGAGCTCTTGATTCAGTCCAAAAGCGATCATTTTTCCTGTTTAGAACATCGTGCACTGTAAAGATCTTTTTGTTTGAGTAAATCTTGGGATAAAGATTTCAAATATATGATGTATTAACATAGAATCTACAATTTGAACAAAAATTAAGAAAATAATGAATATTCATATTTTTTTTTCCATCAAATAACCAACAAGTCAAATATTTCGTTCAATTATAGAATTTGTTTTCAAATTTCTGGAATTTGTTGTGATTACCCTTTAATCTATAAATTTATAACCTCTTATTCAATGTGACTTATCATTTTTAAAACTTTAATGTTTTTTGAAAAACAATTATATATCTTGCTTATATGCAAATACATAACATATTTTATTTTTAGGATTTAAAAAAACCAGCAATGGTGTTCTTGACAAAACTTGGGATAAATATTTATATATATATATATTTTTTTTAATATTTATTTCCAATATAAATGCTTTTGAAAAAAAGACAGTAAAAGTATAAAATAAATATCAACATCTAGATTATTAAAATATCTGAAACATTCATTGAGGCGTTTGCATTTTTTGTTTGGATGATCATCTTACAGAGATACTTTTTATGCCAGATGTTACTGGCTAGTTAAAAAGCTCTGTAAAATTGTATCACGCTCTTCATCCATCTTCTTCCTCATTGCAGTGCTTCTGCCTTTACGAATATAGGAAGATCTTCATCCTCAAATCCTTGCCCCATTAATGTGTTTAAAAAAAACTTTTAATCTTAATTTTTTGAAATAAAATAATTGTTTAATTTGTTGTTCACACATATAAAAAGATCTTGAATATTTTAAGTCATGTAATATTGAAAGATGTTTAGAATTTTAACCGATTTATAATTAATTTATAACTGCTTAAAGTTGGCTTATTTAGTCTGAGGTTGAGCACTAGTTTTTAATATTAAAAAAATACAGAGATCCATGATAAAAACAAATACTCGTAAATGAACTTAAATTTAACTGCGTCAAAATTTGACATATAAGATTACAAAATCTTTATCGATCAATAAAATTCTTTTTATATAATATTTAAAACTTAATGCTAAAATATTTTTACGAGCATTAGAGTATTACGATAATGAGCAAAAGATGTAAAGTATTTATGTAGAAGACAAAAAAAAATGTAGCCTAGATATTTGATTACGGAAAATTTAATAAAACAACCATAAGTAATGTATGTAATATGTCATCATAACATAACTATGACATAAAAAGTTTTCAAGATCTTCTTTCAGGGTACCAAAAATGAAATTAATACCTGACTGTAAAAGTTGAAAAGCAGGATTTGAATGATCATTCAACCTTATGGTACAACCCAACAGAATCTAACGCAATTATTCAACATTAAAATGGAAATTTAGGATTAAAAACATTATTTTTCCTTATTAAGGGTTACATATTATACATACTTCAGTTTATCGTTAAAGATTCCAGTATTTTACTTATACGAGAAATTTCTTAGAAATCCAGCATTTAACTACTTTATAAAAAAAGTTTTATATAATTATATAATCTATTATAAATTCATTGATTCTTTTTTTGTCAAAAAAAAAAAGTGTTTTTATTTGTGATAATACCAAAAACAGACTTATAAATATGAATACGTAAAAAATATGATAAACATTTTTGGAGGGTTCAAGCCTTTGCTCCAAAAAGGGGATAGCAATACCACTACTCACAAGATATGACAAGAATATTCCGTTACTGGGCAAGATAAATACAAGAGGAAAGTGACTGTGTGTTTGTTTATTATTATTATTTAAACAGGTTATTTTACAAACGCAATGCCTTTTATTATATTCCAAAATATACTTATAAATATATATAAATAATTATATAAAATTTTAAATAATTGGAAATATAACGAATTCGTCATTAAAACATGTAAAAATTATGATGCCCTTCAGTTAAATTATATCAAGATCTATCTAAATGAAGGAAAAAATTCATTTTTAAAAATAAAATATCTTAATGGCTATTTTGAACCATAAATAATAATTAACATCAATATTTGTGTCTCTCTGTGTGGACTGTTTAGTGCTACAAGTTAAGATTTTATTATTTTTTCACGTGCCTAAATGCTGCAGAATTGAATCCATTCTCATTTTTTCTTTTAATTTGTTCATGTTCTGTTTTTTTTATAGTTTTTTTTCCATTATGTTGTGTACAATTTACAATTATTTAAAAATTACAAATTATCAAATTCTACGAATTACAATTTCCACGTCCCATTACATTTTATTTAATTACTTTATCACTCATTTTAGTAACCAATGATTCAAATTACTTGGGTATCATGTACTTACAAGGTATATTACATTAGGCACTTGAACTTTTATGTCCTACAAAATAAAAGTGTAAGTTTGTAATTTTCATCATAAAAGCCAAACATCTTGAATATAAGATTCTTGCAAATTCTCCCTTTCCAAATACTACATATGATACTTTGTTGGTTGCAACTTGTACAATCTGCAAGCAGTACTGACGATTTGTGTAACATTGCAACTTTTACGTGCACGAAACATACTATAATTTAAACAATAAATAAGCTATAAAAAAGCAAATTTACTCAAGTAATAATTGTTATTGGTATTCTTTGCATCCTATTGCAAATTATAATGACAAGGTATCACAGCTACGTTGAATATGAGATAAGAATCTGGGACGATCACTTTAAAACGGTGGTCCCATTCAAATTGTTTTCTGAGAAGTTACTATATAAATAAAAGCCATTAAAATTAGTAATTTTTCTCCTTATTATATAATATGTTTACTTGTATGAAAATTGACGTTTATAACTTTTATATTACTAAATCAAGTTTCTTGAAAAGAACTCTTTCTGTCCTAAGTTCCCAGATACTTGGATTAGGTGATAAATATATTAGGCCTAGTATGTTTATAGTACATGCTCGAAATGTAGATCTTGAAGAAAGACTGTTCATTTCCTTATCTTCAGTAAACTTTAAACATCAATATGAATACGTTTTTGTAGGGAATTATTACTTTATTAATTTAGACATGTTTGATCTTTAGATCGATGGACTTATTCTAGATCTGAATGTGTCTCTCATCTTCGGAAACCCCGAATTTTTTCTGACTTTCCTCATGGATGTCAAGATTTCTTAGTTTCAGATATTAATGATAGGTACAAGCTTTTTTTCTGATCGAATATCTTTCACTAACAATGGGCAAGTTATTCAAACATTGAACTTTTCAATTAGATTCTCACTCAAAAAAGATAAGGGTGAAAGAGATTATTCTTTGGATTCATCTCTTGTAAGAAATATTTTGGATATTAGATTATCTTCAAGATTTAAAAAAGATCTTGATGAGATATCTGATAAATCTGGAGTTCATCTCATGTACTAACAGAGGCAATTTGACAATATCAAAAGAATATTCTAGACTGTAGAAGATATGTTGGACTTTTATGTGCAAACTATTGTAATTAAATTCAATTTACCACGTGGTATAGCTGAAAAATATGCTACATTAGGGGTTTTAAGTAGATGGGGATGACGCAAATTATCAATGTCTAGACAGGGATTTTTACCAAGTTTGAGATAATTAAGACCCATTTTAGATAGAGATAAGGAGTATCGAAATTATGTTTGCAATGGACTCTCTTCCCTATCCCCCAAAGCATATTGTGAATTTTAGTCAAATTTTAAGTTCCTCTCAAGGAGCATCCATAATATTGCTACAGGATTAAATAATAATACAGAAGTCTAAGATTTTTTGTCCATATTGTAGGGGAAATTGTGGAGCCACTCAAGTCAATGGGATTATTTAAAGCAGATGTCAACACATTTATTTGTGCTTATACTGAAGCTGTGATAGAAAATAAGTTTGTCATTGATCACGAAACAAAACTCATTTTTAGAAAGTACAAGTAATTTTCTTTCCCTTGCGTCTTAACTTTTTATCAGTATTGAACTAATATACTAAATTGGTTAGAAAGATGACGACTAATAAGTGTGTATTTTTTAGTATAATAAAGTCCTTTTTTTTTTGTAGAATTAATATTGATATATTATTAAAATTATTCTTAAAATGAAATATTAAAAAAATAAGCCTAGTTGCAACTTACATGGAATATTGTCATTCAACAAGAGCCAAATAAGAGAATATTTGTCCGAAAATTAATACCTATAATCTGTTTCTCAAATTTAGCCTTGGAGGAGAGCCTCTTATATGAGAAATTTTTGGTAAATTATGTTTATCTAAAATATTATATCTTTGATTTGTATTGCTGTACCAAACAAAGAAATCAATAATTAGTGTGGTAAATTTTAAGCATTTACATATGTGAATGTTTATAGTTGAGAATCTGAACATTATTTTTTTTTTTCTAAATATGTTGTTATTATTTTTTCAAAATTAAGAAAGGAATATAAAAAAATAGTATCACTACGTATGAGTTTGCTCATGAAGGACAAAGTGTAAGTCTATTTATATTTTGGAAATTGTATGTTCTTGTTGAACTTAGATCGATATTTGAGTAATTCTTTCTTATCTCTTTTCTAAATAAAGAGTAGAGTTTATATTTATGTTTTCCTTTTCTCGTATATGCTTGCAACTAATTTAATAAAAGTAATATAATCTAATCTGTTTCCCCCCCTCCCTCAAGTGCTCTTTGGGTTTTATTGACACTCCCGCAGTGCTTTGAGTTTACAATTTTAACAATGCAAAATAGAAATAAAATCATAGTTTATTTTTTTTGAACACACATAAATGAATGGATGCTATATACCATGGTCTATGGAATGAGGTATGGGCAGTAGAAAAGAGAATAGTAACTCTTAGCCATATTTTTAAATAAGGACGTACTCGGGTAAGTAATTGAGATTATATTTCTAATGGAATCGTGCTGAATACATATAAGGAATGTTAATTACAATATATATATATGTTTGAAGAGGATAAATATTTTTAAACTTAGTCTGAAATCGTAGATTGTTTTAGTAAAATAATATTTCAATGAAAAAGTAAAATATCAAAACTCAGAATGATCAAAATTAGTACTAAACAAAGTCTTGCTCATATGTAGGTCATCTAACTTGGGCATACCTATTATATATTATGAATGCTTATTGTAGGTACATACTTACGTACATGTAAATGGATTAGATTAGATAAGAAAAAAGTCATCATGAGTAAATCTATATAAGAAAACAACTTGAAAGGAATGTTGATTATATGTAAGTTATAGCTATATCTCAATATTACATATGAACCGTGGACTCTTGATAAAAGTACAGTTCATTTTTCCAAAGGGAAATAAAAGTAGTTTTATAAATAAGAAAAGTTGTATTTTTGTTTCATAATAGTAGTACACATTTAAAGTTTTGTTATACAAAGTTTTAAAAATCATATCAAATATCATAAATGATATGATAGAAGTATCAACATGTAAATAGGACGTATGTGTAAATATGTATTAATAAAATAAATAAAGAGTCAGTCTATTCTAAGTGCTTGAAGTGTATTTATTGATATTAATTAAAACGTAACAAAGTGTAGTCGTTAGGATAATTAAGAAATTAAGGAATTTTTGAAAACACCTACGTAAGAAAATTAAATATTAAGTGGGATGCCGACGAAGAGCGAATTAGAAATGAAAAATCAATCACTTATGGAGCGGATTCAAGAGCTAGAAAAGAATGTGGAAATAACAAATCCAGAATCTACAGTGACAATAATGAAAATGATGATGGAAGAACCAAAACAAGCTGGAGATGAGAACCGAAAATTCATAAAGAAAATATTCGAAAATTTCATTGATCATAAGGGAAATAAAGATGTTGAGAAAGTCACAAAAGGAAAGCCATCAGCAAGTGTCAGAGAAGTGAAAATTCAAATCGTAGAAGATATGTAATTCAAAGAATTTATAAATTGGAGAGCACTATGGGACAATTATGTAATGGCGATGTGGGTACATGACCAATGAGAAGTTAAGAAAAAAACAATTTTTAAATCATTGTCTAGTCCGTAGATGTTGAATAAAATCAATCACGCTCTGGAAATCAACATTGAAAATGAAAAATCCATAAAAGAAAATATGATACTTATAGAAAGTTACCTAAGTAAGACTGGAAGAGACATTGGCTAGAAAATCATTTGGATTAATATCCAGTATAAAGCAACAAAATGTTAAAGGGATAACAAGTCAAAAATACATGAGATGCTCTTATTGCGGAGGTAACAATCATGGAAATCATGGAAAGGGGAGCAAAATGTCCGGCATATGAAAAGAAGTATAATCAAGGCAGAAAATAGGACATTATCAAAGAGTTGGCAAGTCCAAAATAGATGATAAACGATTCGATGCAATAAGAATAAATGGGATTAAGGAAGGTAATAATAATCAAATGGTATTACTTATGTAATTTGTGAAAGAAAGGTTATTGGTAAAATTATAGCAGTTTCCGATATTTGAAATATAAATTACTCTAGCAGACATAAAGTGTATTATGAAGATGGGATTAAATAAGAAAATGTTGAAAAAGTTCGAAGAAGAGAAGATTTTAGGTGTTGATGGATCGCAATAAGAAATTATTGGAAAGTTAAGAACTACTTTAGCGTTAAATTCAGTAAAAAGGGAAGAAAATGTAATTATATATGTCAAAACATTCCTGAAATATTCTTGTCTAGACGAGTCTGTAGAAACCTGGGAAGCAAATCAAAGGATTTTCCAAAACAAATGGGTGTAGCTGTGGTACAATCTGTGAAGAAAGAAGAGATAGCGATTAAAAAAAAGAATTGATGGAAGAATTTAGAGATGTATTTTGTGATGAGGAAGAATTGAAAATTCTGGAGGGGCAACCAATGAAGATCAGTCTTTAAGAAGATTATCAACCATACGAAATTCATACTGCAGGAAACATACCATTTACCTATAGAGATGAAGTGAAGAAAGAAATTAACAAAATGGAAAGAATGAAAATAATAAGTAAAAACGGTGATAAAGCAGTAGATTGGTGCCATCCATTAGTAGTTGTACCCAAGCCTGGTGGAAAATTGAGAATATTTGTGGTTCTTAAGAAATTGAATGATCAAGTTAAGAAACCAATCCATCCCATGAGAACACCTTGCGACATAATATTAAACATTCCAACAAACATTGAGTTTTTTACAACATTGCATGCGAACAAGATGTGGGTAGATAGAACTGGAAGAAAAATTAATAGAAATGACGTGTTTTATGACTCCTTTGGGTAGATATTTTTTTAATAGAGCTCCGATGGGATTCATAGCAACGGGAGTGAATATTATCTTCGTGTATATGAGGCATCGGAAGGTTTATCAAACACTTACAAAGTCGTAGATGACATTCTTACTGCATCACACTATTTCGAAGACCATATTAAGAATTTTAAATACAGGAAGAATTATATGGCAAAATAGATGTTTGATCATGAAGTTGGAGTCAGAAAGGTCGAAAAGAATTCGAGTAAGATTGAACTTGGGAGGGAGATGATATGATATAAGTATCAACGTGTAAATAGGAAGTATGTTTAAATATGTATTAATACAACTTTGATATTTTATTCAAGTTGAATTTTATTTTACTTTTCGCTAAATAGCTTTTCAATAAAAAGGTTAAAGAAAGATAATTATTTTGCACAAAAAGAAGCAAAACATAATTAATAGCCCATCTTATTTTAAAGTTATTAATGAATAATTGGTTAGATAATTAGTTATAAGTGATTTTGCAAAGGTCTTAAAAAAACTGCAAAAATTTATAAGTTTTGCATTACACCAAATCTTACACTAATATTGCTTGGTCTTTTGAATAATTATCCGTATAAATGTTTGCACTCAAAGAATTTTACACATTTCCAATTAGGAAAATGAATTGAAAAAAACTGTTTTTTGAATATTAGAAATTGAAGCAATAAACTAATTTCTATAAATAGCATTAGTAACAGCTAAATTGCAATAATAGTAATTAACATTTACTAAATAATTTATTTTCAACATTTATTTTCCAAGGCAAACCATGTTTCTCACTACTCCAACACATGACTGTCACTGACTGTATTTTCTAGAAAACATTGGTATCTCTCCTCTTGAATGATACCACGTGCACTCTGCTTCTACTTTTTAGCTTGATTACCATGCATTAGAATAAAGGAATTTATGTTGCTGCACCCAGTATTTAGGCCATTCAACATTACTAAAGACCAATAAAAAAATTTGAATGTTTATATAATCCAAGGGAACAGTTCCAATATAGTTTTGGATTTTCCTATTTTTTGTGGCCTGTATTAGTATATTAACAATATATACACCAGTCGGATTTTGTATCCTGCAGGGGATGATGGGATGAAAGTTTATGCACGTCAGACTGCCAAGGCTAATAAGAGAGTTGAGTTTAACTCTATCTTGGAATGTAGATCCTAGAATCGAAATAATCAAAGAATAATTGATAAATAATTCATTCCAATAACTATTTTATTTACATTAGCACAAAGCGGTGGTGTGATATATTTAAATACTGCAAAAGTATCACATAATAATGCAATATTGAAGTCCAATAGGTGGCAATTAAGTTATCGAGTACAATCAACATTTATAACAGTAAAATATATCATTTGTCCAAATATTATTGATATCAAAGGGTTTTTGGTCTAATAAAAAAGATTATTATTATCAAATATATGTTTCAATGAGATTATAGTGATTCCAGAAGCCTTCGTCGAAAAGCATTTTGTAATATAAATTATTTTAAGTGGTATATTATATGAATGTACATTAAACTGTCCAAAGGCATATCAAGCAAAAAAAACGCTATTCAACAACACATATATAAATATATTTTTTTTGTATAATCTCAGCTACATAAAAATGAAATATTTCCCCTCCAGAAAAGAAATAACATGTGACAACTATAGTTTAAACTTTGATTATGGTTTGAGTGTAAGTACGAACAAAGACATTTCATATATATCACAGAGAAAGTCATTATCACAAATGGGTTTTCATTAACAAGCCTTTTTGTAAATAAATGCTAATATAATATTTCAAAATTTGGTATGTCTAGTCTGAATTATCTTTGAGTGAATAGACAAAACGTTAACAGTTTCAACTGTTCTAGACTCTCTTAAAGTATTAAAGTGTAAGGATATTAAGTTTAGTTTAGTTTATTCATTGTAATGGTATTTCAACGAGTCTTCAATTTAAAAAAAAATGTTTGAATATAAAAAACAATTATTTAGAATGACTCTTTTTAAGAAATTGAAGTTGTATCAATAAAATAACTATCTGATAATCTTTTAAGAAGATAAATGTTTAAATTTATTGCTACTTTTCTTTTAAACTTTAAACATATTTTTAGTTAACTTAACCTATTATAGGAAAAAACCAGTCGTTAGGTGCTTGAAAAACAACCTTAGAATGAAAGCCTAAATATTATTGTTCAATCATCACGTAGATATGATGTCAACAAGCAAATATCAGCATATATCCTTTAAATTTTCCTATGTTTTGATCCCAATAGAGTTATGCATTTTTTTTAATTATTATTATTTTATGGTGTATACATACAATGCATATTTGCATTTGTATATTTGCTTTTGACGTATGGATTTCAGATGGCTAAATTGACTGAGCTGATTTTTGGTATTTTATTCCTGGAAGACAGTTTGTTAAGCATGGCTCAGTTTTTTCTGACACATGCAGTCTTAAGAATTCCTTTAAAGGTATCGTAAAGTACTCTTATTTTTGCAACTCTTGTTGGTTCAATACTAGAGTTGGTTACTAGTTGGTTTGAAAAACCAAAAAAATAACACATTATTCATGCGTCAGATAAATGATTTATAAACGGTCCCATATTGACACATTGGAATGTATGTATATATATGTATTATAGATATGTGTTTTTGAAACTGTATGAGATGTCACATTTCACATGTTAATATTTTCAATGGATTATCGTCATGTGTAATTTTAGATTTAGCTGACAGTTTTGGTTGTATATTTCACAAATATATGTATAGTGTTGGCAGGGTCCCCAGCTTCATTAAAAGTTAGCTAGATCATCAATTTGATTCAATTTTTTTTATTATCTACAACTAGCATTTGGCTACGGAATTAAAAAACCTGGACCCATGGGTCAAAAATACAACTATTACTTTTAGTTAGAATAATAAAAACCAAAATGGAGAATACATGATGGGTATACTAGCTTAAAATATATTTAAAGTTCACAGTGTTAATGATTTCCTAATGAGAAACCCTACTACCTATATGTTTAACAACCCATAAGTTGATAAAATATACAAAAATACTCTGATAATTGTATGTTTTATGTAATTTTCTTTATTTCCCTAATTTTATTTTATTCTTAGAATCGTTTTTCTTTTAGGTCCCAAAAAAAAGAATAGTTCATATTAAAAAATGTAATAATCTCAGGAAGAAAAATAATATTTTCTTGAGGAACAAAATCTTAACTTTAGATTATTTTGATTATATAGATGCTTATAAAATGTATTTTAAGGAATTTGCATTATGGTTAAGAAAAGCAAAACCAAAAAGAATAAGAAAATATTTCACAAGTTTGTATCCTTCTTTTAACAACTAGTGATGTTATGCAGCTATTTATTATCTGAGAATGAGTTTATACAATTCAAAACATCTATGTGCAGGCTCGTAAACACTTTTGGTATGTAAAACAATAAAAAAAAATGAATTTTAAATGGATCAATACCCCGGAACTCAATTTAGATTTGCGGTAAAACAGACTTTGCCTTGTTGTATGTATAAATATAACCTGCGGGTATGTAAAATAAAAAAAAACGAAAATCGGGAGAAAATATACTCACACACCCACTCCGTATCTTGCAAGGGTGCATGGAGAATTGATTGAGATGACGATTATCAATTTAAATATGAGTATAAGAGGTTGGGTTATATTAATATATTCCCAACAAGTGTTGGTCTCTGATTTTCATGATCACATGCCCACTTAAAGAAAAGGATAACAATGAAAGAATAAGGGTAATAGCTTTAGAAAGTAAAATAAAATTATTCAGATTTCCAACAAAAAAAATATTGCACGCGTTAAATTCATATTTTACACGACTCTATGCATTGTATCATACAAAGGGATGAGATTTTTGTAGAGCACGGGTATAAGGAATAGAATTATAGTACTACTGAGTCAAAATAACATCAGCTGATAGCTTTTTTGATAGGCAGAACAAAAATTACCCCTCGTATGAGGATAATCATACTTGGATGATACTGTTTTATTCTTTCATTCTTTTAAACATTACACAAAGATAGGTAATAGTTCATCTTTAACACGGAGAGGTTATTATTACGACGATCTATTTAAAGATAAAACCTTAAAACCAACTGTGTTTTTTGAAATTACAAAACTGTATATTTATATACGAGAATCCCCTCCCTAATTATATTGTACATACTAGTATTTCTCTCCGGAGATTAATCGGGTTTAACATTTACCAGATATTATTGAGAAAAAAAAAACTTGTTCTGGAAAATTTTGCAAATAAATTATTTAATAAAACGAATAAGCTTTCTTTATATGTAGGTCATTCTTTAAATGAAAAGGTAAATAAATATTAATAAACATTTATTTAGAATAAATTATACTACGATTTATTACTATCACATTGGCGAAAACATCTGGGCTTCACATATAAATGGCGGATTTTTTTTTATTTCCTGTGTTTTCAATTAGTATCAACCTTCAACAGACAGCTCTTAAGATTCCATGATAATATGTTCTTTAGTTAGTGAGCTATTGCACTATGTGTGACGTAACTTTTGTTTTATCCCAAACCATGGTTCATAAACAATTTTGAGTTTTAGTTTTACACATCTTATAGATGGGGCAAAAATACTGTTAAACTTCAGCAATGTCCTGAAAGTTGTTCTTGAGGCTTTGTTTCATAAAACGAATAAAAATAATAATAATAACTTTTAAAAAGCCAATTTTTACAAACAAAAACGTGTTTTCTATATTTTGCCAGGGGTTTTTCATCCCATGTGTTACTGTAAATCTTTTTCAAATAGAACAATATTGAAAAAAATGCTTGCTTTATTTAGCATACTCATATGATTGATAACAGAATTTTTTTGTAGTTGGCTATTTGAACAGTGTTTTTTTTTTTGTTTTTTTTTTTGAGGCTGTCATTAACCTTTATTCCTTAGGAGAGACAATGGAACTATAAAATGCAGATGTCCATGAATAAAGAAAGAAATGGCATCGGTGTGCAAAAATTGTTAGTCATTTTTAGGGTAAGAGTAGAATTGAGGATCGAAATCAGAGTACTTCTTGCCCATGTTTTTGTTAGACACAGTGTGAGATTTTGTGTTTACATTGTTCCTTTCCCTTTTGAAGCTGGCTTGTATCTATATCTAATAAAACGTCGTGACAGCTAAGTTCCTATTTTTCCAAACCTTCTTTAATTTGTCAGGATTACATAAGAAAAAATTTGCTGCATGTTTTTTGGAATTCCAACTGGTCTTATATTTTTCAAATCTACTAATAAACTCTATATAGCGTCGGATTATTCTGAGGACCTCATTCTTAATCAGTCTCTTATTCTTTTTGGTCTGATCTATTTTACTATTTTTCAGTCTTAAGGAACAATAAGTCAGTCTTTCAGTCGTATTACTCTAGTTAGCTTCATATTTTGTACATTCTTAGCTAGAACTGAGAAAAAAGCAAAGAAAATAATGAATTATAGCTTGAACTTATAATACTTGAGAATTATATGTTCTAGCCACACACATACTACTTTAAACACCAGATATCTCATAATCTGGATTAAAGTTTCGATTTAACTTCAAGAGCTGAAACGGTTTTGTAAGTACTTATGTCATTTAAGGTGGTGTTGTAAACATGGAAGATCGATGAGGACCGCTTCTAAGACTGACAATAATAATTAGGATCGGACTAACAGCACTGCCGTCTTTTTAGACGACGCCTTAATTAGAATAGGATAGTTCAAAAAGTATCAAATAAAAAGGAAATTGAATGAAGTGAGGAGTAAGGATTCGTAGATTCAATAGGTACTTTAAGGGGAGAAGAAATTATGACTACTTTTATGTAGTTTTTCACATATATAAAAATCTTGATAAGCGGAGCAAATGAGAATAATGTTTTCATCTGTTGATTGTTTTTATGGCTAATTATTTTTTTATGTAGAGAGAGAAATTGTCTGTATAATGAACCATTAGTACGAAAACGTACTTATTTCATCATCAGTAGTGCATAATCTAGATATTATTAACTACGTCATTAAATTTGAAGTGTAATATGCTTTTTTTTAAACTTTACGATGACCATAATGACTTGTTCATACTCTCATACTGATGTTGCAATCATGATATGTGCTTTATTACAAAACGTATTATTTAGACACTTAGTTATTTTCGTTACTTATACTATTAAAAGATTATAAATGTATATTTAAAAAAATTCTATCAATAGAGATGCAAAAAAAAACGAGGGATAAACAATGTTTTTCTTTCAAATGATACACCACTTAAGTTATCTATATAAGTAGCTACCAGTGATGAGTTATTTTTGCCTTTCTCAAATTATCCACAATTATATATACGTTAGTGTGGGGAAATTCCGAAATATTAGTGTTTTCATTCATACTTGCTTTTGCAAATTTCAAATTTTGACATTCTACTCTTTCCTTAGGTGATATTCTATCTTTTAGAAATCCACTATTAACCCTTCAGCAAATTAACTTGGTCACTTGCATCCTGCAGATTTATCAATATTTGAATTGAAGTTCACATCACACATTGGCATTTTTATAAATTCAATCCACCACTATTATACCCCTATTAAATCTTTCCATCAGTTATTTTTACAAATGATAGATTCATGAGTTTTAAACATCCATCCCAAGTCGAGTCAATGTCACCATTTAATTAAATTTAAATTTGACTCTAGTAAAAATCCCCAAAGGAGGCGGTTCGGCATACATATGCATGGCTCGATAAAAAAAAATTATCAAGTTTGTTTTTTTTACTACAAAAAAATATGATTTACCCGTTATTTCGATTGATTTTTAGAAGCAGAATATACTTATAGAATATAAATAATATATACGAGAATTTAAAAAAATAATGACAAGTTTTGAAATATATATTTATAATACTACTTGCTACTTAATATGGCATTGGAGTGATCAACACTCTTCGGGAAGGGCTCTTTTTCTCATTTTTAGTCATCACCAAATATAAAATTATGGATATTAAAAAAAATAAAAGACACATCAAATTTTTTTAATAATTTGAAATTTGAGTGTCTCTACTAAAGATTTGATTTTTTTAATTATAAGTCCGTTTCGAGTGAAAAGTTGAAGTTAATGATACTGAAATGTGATGCAAGTCTGAGTCCCCAACTCTGATACCTACAAAAAAAAGTTCTAAAAATCAGTTCCATTTTTTAGCTAGTACGTTTTTAGTTAGCCAGATTAAGAGTAAATTTTCTTTTCTATAGCTGTTGCCTTTATTGTTTAATTCCTGAGGATTTAACTTTCTTTTCTACTACATAAAATAGATTATTGATAAATACGAAACCGAATTGAACAATGCTTGTGCTCATAAAAATCTAATCTTGAGGATTTGTTTTGGAAGTTTAATTGTATGTCCTTGTCGAACTCAGAGTAGAATTGAGGATTATCATCGGAGTAAGTCTTTCCTATCCCCTTGCTTATTTCGTTATGTACCTTTTAGCTCATCTAATGAAACGTCCAGAGAGCTAAGCTCCTCTCTCCTCCAAAACATTATTCAAATTGTAAAGGAGGGCCACTTTGATTTTTTTTTAGCATGCTCCAATTTCCCCTCATTAGCATTATTGACAATAAACATTATTAACACTAATTCTTATTTTTTGAATGTGTAGAATATGAAAGTATTTAAATAAGGTAACCAGTAAGAATGCCAGAAATTTATATCTTTGTTTCTTTTCCCACAGGCTAGTATAGTAATTTGAATAAATGTCATTTTTAATATACGAATGATATTCAAAGATATGTGATGATTTATTTATGTACCATCCATCATCTCCCTAGAATAGAAATAATCTTCAAACCATCTCTATTTCCATAGTAAGTTGTATATCTCATTTTCGCAGGAAATTTGTTTTGTGTACTATTTCTTAAAAATTTCGACTTACTAAATAATGTAAAATTTAAATATTTTATTTTGTATATTAAGAAGATATAATCATTTTTAAGCAATTTTTGCCCATGATATAATAAATTAATAATTTTTACTCAATTCTCATCTTCTTCATTTTTATCATTCTCACAAGTGAGTTGCTCTAAGAACCGACGGGTCCCCCTCATTTGAGTTTCGTAACCTGAATTAAATAATAAGTTATGATCAACCCTATTTTGATTGAGTTGGTTTTTTTATAATTGGGAAATACCCAACCCGACACATGGACTGAAAGTATAATTGTGTACATCACTAAAATTAATGTGACTATTTAAAAAAAAAAAAATTATATGAATTTTTACTTCTTGAAAAACAAAAATTTTATTCTAAATACGGAATATTGCAAAGACATGGAACAAAAACAATGAACTACATATATATAGTTAAATGGAATTTATGAAAAGAAATAATTAAATTGCAGGATTTTCTGTAATAAAATAAAATATGTGTTTTTATCATATGAAACATTCAAACAATGTGTGGTTTATCGTATTTTCTATGTAAAAATCATATAGTGACGAGTACATTTTTTACAGTCTTGCTGACAAAATTACAACTTGGATTTTTGATATAATCTGAGCTCTTATTGATCAAATGGTCGTTGTGAAAAGATGGAAATTCTTTTTGAGTTTAAATATAATTTTTAGGTATCTAACTGTGAAATAAATATTGAAGAAAAAGGTAAATATACTTTTTTTTTTTTGCTCATTGGTATTTTACACTATATAGTCATGCTGCTATCATCACCCAAGTTTTACGAAAATAGAAAAATATTTATGAAACTTCTAAAATTATGATTGCTGCATATTAAATAACAAAAATATATGCAAAAACATATGTTAAAAATCCTAAAGGGGGCAATTAACATTTTCTTAGCGAAGAAATTTCATTATTAAAATAGTAATATGTAAGTCATTTTTAAGTATGTTATTTTTTGAATTTTTCCCAGATTCTAAAATGTTTCAATTATCATTTGAGGAAATTTCATGAGCTGGCATGAATATCATGATCTCTTGAACGAGCTCTCATGGACTTGAGGGGATAGGCCAGGGCTGTACCCTCCGGATCCAATTTGGCTTTTTTACAGATACTTTTTCCTCTACCAATGTTTTGGACTTGCTGACTGCGTAGACGGTGGTCCTTGAGACGCCCAACTACTGGGAGTGCATGAACCAAAATTCGTCAATCACGTTCAATTATAATTTCCTTGACTTTTGTGTAAGCTAAAGAGCTCAGTTTTGTTTTGCTTAGTAACTAATTGTTTATGCTTTAATAATTAGAAGTAAGAATGATTTTCCATCACTCAACCTTAATTAATTAATGAATTTGTAAGTGTTCAGATTTTAAAGAACCACACGGTTGAAGCATTCCACTAACATGATCATTTATATTTTACTTTTTTTTCAGGTTTCGAGGTTTCTAATGGGCATACGGTGTTGGAGTGATACAATTTTCACAGAGGGGCCCAGGTGAAAACTGTGACACCCGTAAACAACAAGTTTACAAATTTAAAAATAAAATGAAATTCTTTCTTTTTTTAACAAAGAATAGGCTATCTACATACCAATTGATTTTGGGGTTTTTCTTTCTCCGTTTGGAACAGGAAAGGTTGATAGATGCAATGAAGATGTCATCTTGATTAAAAGTAATTAAAAAATAGTTTCCCGTTTCCAAATTAATAAATATTATAAGTTATTTGAACATGCAATTTATTTGATAACACAACTTCATCTATATGTATATTTAAATATACTGATTAGAATTATGATTATTTATGTAATGACAATGTCCATCTGTAAGTCTTTACAAAACTTGCCTCTGCCAATTTAAAGTTCTTATCTAATTTTAGTATGAAGTTGCGAGAATATATTGATTTTCGATGTTCCAGACATTATCTAAAATTTAATCATCAACTTTTAAAATGTCTCAAGAAATAATGCATTTCTCATGGTTCAAATCAAATTGAAAGGATATTAGTGAGTGATCTAAACTTTCAAATATCGATGGTTACTTGTTGATTTGTTTGGCTATTTGACGATAACTGACTCGCAACCTCATACGAAAATTAGCCAAAAACTTTGACATTGCTGTGGAGAGTTTTGGCAAGACTTAGAGTGACGCCGAAACTATTTTTGTCATCAATAAAATTGTCATATTCATACTTTAAAAGGGCACCTTTATACTATAGGGTGGTACCTCTATTTAAGAGTGGACACATTTTTTTTTCAATCGATTTTCTCCCAAATTAATTACCTACATAAAAAGCTAAAAATTCTAAATAAAAACTAAATCATTTTTATTTATTATTCAATAAAATTCACTAATGACATCAACTACGGCCTTGAAGGCGAAGGTCTTGGTGACAGTCCCTTTTTTTCCCTTTTTGTATGAAATAAATTCTTGTTGTAACTAATATACTTTTCCGTTCCTTCCGGACTCACCAGACAAAGACCCTATCCAGGTTTAAGAGCTTTGCAATCTCAACATTATCTAGTCCGAGGCGAAGAGCAAGAAGGATGCTCTGCCTTTTCCACGATTGTGGAATAAATACTTCGTTGTTTGTAAAAAGATTTAATACACATAGAAAAAACCATTTAACCCTTGTTTCCCTTGTTTTCTGTCAAATATGAAAAAAAAAAAATATATATATATAGATACAGAAAAACAATATGTTCAACATGAATATAGAAAAATCTAAAAGTAAACCAATAATCGATAAATAGAAATAAATATTTATTGAAAAATCATATCTATCTATGTTTTACTAAGTTCCACTTTTTCTTTGAACTTTGGAGGTTACAATATACGTATATAATACAAGCTTATGGAGTTATATCATAAATTATGTCGTTGGTTTTTATTTTATTTTTTGATAATCCAAATTTCATTCTTGTGCATATTAGCTTGGTATTTCATTTCTATTATCTTTTTTTACTTAATTAAAAATAAAAGCCATATACCCGTTATTTTTTCTGTGCAAGACTTTTTTTTTGCTTTATAATTAAGTCTTTTGCAAGATGCTTCAGCACTTAAAAGGAAAATACCATATTTAATAGGGTTGGATTTGGGTATGGATATTCCTTAAACGGTCTGACACCTTATAATTTTTGTTGGAATTAACTAATTTGCCCTTTTAAGAAGTTGATCTTAACGGATCTCATAGTAAAATTCTGTTGACATCAGTCCTCGTTAAAATTATTCTTCTATGAATGAGCTGTTGATGACGCTAAGTGTGTTTCCAAATTGTAAACACAACAGAGCAGTAACTTTATATGAATTTTAAAATGTTTCATAAATGTACAACTTGTATTACGTATAAGGGTGATAGTCAAAAAGTCTGTCAATAGAGAATGGGACTGAAAAAAATCGATTACCATCAGAAATATTCAGTTAAGAACGAATTAATCCACTTGATCGATCTAGAGTAAATTCATTCACTTACTCAGCCTATCTATACCTAATTCTTATATGGGAGCCAATATAAAACTTATTTTAATATGAGAACAATACAAAATAAATTTTAATATTAGAGCAATATAAACCTAATTTTAATATCGGAAAGATCTAAACCCAACTTTAATATTGAATCTATATAGACCAAATTCATCCATTTGATACATTTAAATTCAATTTGCACATTGAACCGATCTACATGTACTATATTCAGTGACTGAACCGGTTAAGAACGATTTTTTTTATTGGATTGATCTAAACAGAACTTTTTGCATATTTCCGGTCTTTAGACCAATTTCATAAAAATTATTACGGACTCACACTGGTTTGTAACCTTCAGACCAAGACCCACCACTAATAGTTATGTTCTTTACATTTCTTCAAGGTAATATTAATTTTATTGATTCTATTATGTTTTATAACGGGTTGTTCTATACATTTGTATAAAAGATAAACGTTAAATTATAATTCATTAATCTGTACATACGTCCATATGGCGAGTGCAAAATTATTATTATTATTATTGTATATATTGCAAAGTCCAACAAAAAATATGACTGCAATTTATGTTAAAAAAGTTATTTTAAGAAGAAAGAAAAAAATCACTTTTTGAAATTGCACATTTTGCAATATACATTATATGTATATAGTATAATATTCTTCCACATTACTAAAGAGAAAGTGCAAAGCATCATTTATGGCAACATTATAGAGCAATGAAAGCATTAGCGTTATCATAAATCTAAATAGTATCATTAGAATCTATTTGCCTTTGTAATTATGTATGTATCAAAAATTACTAATTTTTGATATTACTATGAGCCTGTTGTTTATTCAATAGTTAATATTCATTGCCGTGAAAAATGAAGAGACTGGAGGACAAAAAAGTATGAAAAAAGTACACCCACTAGTAATTTTGAAAAAAAACCTTCAACGAATCCCACCAAAAGAGACTTAGATATAGATTGGCAACATCCTCACTTTTTACCAATAAATTCAGAGATAGTCCAAAGGATAAAAAACGTTCATTCTGTATCAAGGAGATTGTGACATAATTTCATATTTTTAACTTTTGCCAAATGGATCTACCATGTGGATAGTGGTGGAGAACATAGTATGACACCACTTCGCAGTGAGACTCACCCAGATTGGATTGACTTGTCGTCATGTTTCCTTGATATGATGAGTGCCTCAAAATAGAGAACATTATTTCCATGGTCAATGAGATACTTTACGCAGCAAAGCATATATATGGAATTATTCTACTTTGAATTTAAAGCTGCGTGTCCACTTGTCACAAATTTTTAATCACACTTTTGGAAAGAAAAATCCAACAAAGGAGTGTTATTTGTTATTCTTGACTTGGTTCTCTATTTTTAATAATTTTCTATTGAAAATTTACTTTCTTAATATGATCTTTGAAATGAAAGAGAAGAAAAATAAATAATTAATTATTTAAATCCATTATATCTATTATATCCTAATCATATTATTTATGTTCATCTTGTAAAATTGTGGTTCTACAGAATTCATTAAAGTATTTAATAATTTTAAAAAAACATTTTCATCATGATCATAATTATCAAACTTCTAGGCCACTTTCAATATTTGAAAAGTATTCTGATTTTTTATAGCAATATGATAATGCTACCGTGGTACTGACTAAATATGGGCAGATACCCATATATTTTCCAATCCCATCTGATATCATAAAAAAATATTTTTGTATCCGATATTCTGATGCGATATTTGACAAATAATAAAATGGTCCCGTATCCATGAAAGCTTTTATTTTCATGTTTTTGTCAAAATTGGTTTGTTTTGTTTGTCGACAGGTACATATTATAAGATTACAATATTTAAAAAAATCAAAACTCAGTATATATTTGTAGTGTTTCAGTTACAATACTTTTATTATGGTATAAAATATGTTTGCTTATTTTGTAGTAAAAATTTATGACGCAGATGTTGATCATTTATCTTGTTTTGGCCTTTGTTACTAAAAATTTTATTCGATCAAAAAGCTGATTCGGGAGAGACAAACTTATCTTAATGAAAAATAATTGAGTTATAAAATATTGATTCATCAATTTGATCCCGTTGAACGTTAAAAAAATGCGTTATTAATGGAAGACAAATTTGACAAATTCTGGTAATCAATAAATCTTATTTTGATTATTGTACAAAATGTCATAAGGGAGGCAAACTTTGAGTTATAATCTTTTTAAAAAATGTATCAATATATGCATTAATTCATTAATCTATTTCTAAATACTCGTTGTAAGTATATAGAATATTATTTTTTTCCCTTGTTTCTGATTATGTAATATAAAATATCAGAACATATTTCTAAATTTTTACAAAATGTTATCCAATTCCGATACGAAGCATATATTGGATTATAACAAATTTATATATGAATACGGGTACGTTAATATTGTTATTGTGACACGACTATTTTGGGATAAGTACACATAAACAATTGTGAACCAAAATCAAGTGATTATAACCCTATAATGAATACATCCCATTATTGATTGCTAAGAAAAACATTTTCCTTGTCATTAACATGAGCACACAGTGCGAGAAGAGCTCCTCCACACAGGATTGTCCCGAAACACTATCGAGGAGGAGACTGGGGCCTCAAGGAAGACAATTTACAATCTCTCCATGTACTCTTAACGAATCTAAATTTGCATAATATAAATGAGTAAATAATAACGGTTGTCCCAGTAGTTTATTTTTGTGTTGACAAGCCACAATTGCAGACCATGTAGAGCACTTTACTTACATATTATAATGTTGATGATAGACAAAGCATTGAATGGACAAAGCAGAAAAATAAAACATAAAAGAACATTAAAATTCTACGACCAAAACTAATGTGTACTCCTTTCTGTTTCAGTTACTAACAATGTCTCTTTGTGATAAAAATAATTGTTGTGAGAACACAATAAGTAGATTATTTTGCAATAAGAAAGCCAATTTAAGATATTTACAAAAATGACTTGTATGAATTTTGTACCATAATTAATCTGTGTAAACATAATTAATCTGTGTAAATTGGAATACATCATTGTAATTATTTTTCTTTACATTGATACGTTTTCTTTTTATACATATTTGCAAACACATATACTTATTGGTAGTGTTTATTTTTTGAAATGTAACAGACTTGTGATATTGCACTCAAAATGACTACTATTTTTCTGTTTCGAGTGACAAGGTTTTTTTATCATCGTATTAACACAAAAAAAAAAGTATGAATGTATTAAACACGGTCTCGGTGCAATGTATAAAGTGTTTCCTCATTCATAAACTCATTTTTTTTAAATTTTATATGAAGTACTTCCTGTTTGTTTTTCTTTCTTTATATGAGTTGAACTAAACGCATGGGATATTTCTCTTATTTAATACACTGCTCCTTGTAAATTATACACTCCTTTTTTTCTTTATATGGTATTGTAGTTTTTCAACCTAAGCTGCCAGGGTGTACATTTTTGCAAAACAATTTTTTTAAGTAAAATGGTCTTAAAATAAATTTAATCTTAAAACTAATGACAAGCAAACCCAACAGATTCGATAAAATCATGCCAGAATGATTTCAAAATTCAATATATCCCGAAAAAGTCATTTTTTGGCTTCTTTTTTTATTGTTATTTTTACAAGGATTAATTTGAAGAGAAAATATCGACTCATCTATCGGTTATTGGTTTTTTATTTTTAAATAATCGGTCAGGCCCTTTAAAATTTCATATCAGTTGAGTTATTTTTACTATAGATAACATTGAAAACGAAAGCTTTCTCTAACAAAATGAGGATTTGAATGTATGCAAAATTGTACATATTTATTTATTAATATTTTAAAGGGTTACATAACTATTGATGTAGATATATTATGTACAGAATATATAGGTATGTTATAATTAGTCCACCTTTTTATCGATAGGGATTTAAGTACAGTTATATTATATTAAACTGTTACATTCCAATACATTTTATCATACTTTTAAAATGATATTTTTCAATAATTAATAAATTTGTAATACTTAACTTAGCAGAAAACAACAAATAAAATAAAATCTTTTTGAATACTATTTTTTTCTGTTCCTAGTTTTGGTCCATAAATATTAGACTCCCGTCCTAAATATAGTTAAATCAGATACCAAAGGAATTTTTTTCATGAATGACGTTATCATTGATTTATTTTGTCTCCATTGATGGTAAAAGTATCAAATATTTAACCAATTTTTATTAAAAAATCCCTTTCTTTTTTAATATTAAGGTAGATGGCGAACTTGAAATTTTAAATCCTTGATTTGAGCAGTATGAAGCTTAAATATATAATATTAGCAAACTATTCTCGTGCTTGAAACATATTTCAAGTTGTTTTCAACAAATTCAATTGAGAAACTGAAGTTTTCTAAAAATTATAATATGTGTGAAAATGATGTGTTTTAAAATGTGAAAACCTTTTCAAGAGGCTATAACTAAGACCGACTTCGGGACAAGACAATTTGAAGCAAATTTTAGGTCCCATATAAAAAAACGATATGAAACCTAGTAAACTAGTATGTAGATGTCAAATGATCTACATAAGCAAGCATTTCTAGAACAGATATCCTTTAACACCCAACATTATATTCCATAGGACATTAACTCCCCTGTTCTTCCAATTTACCTTTGAGCCGTACCAGTATCATCAATTCAACTTATCCACTTCACTTTTCAACTATTATTTTCCTTTTTTTTAGTTAAATGAAAGTAGTCCATCAAAAAATAGTTTGAAAAAGGATTAATAATTATCAATCTTATAGGTAATTCCAATGACTAATTTATTGAAAAATTCACACAACGTACATATAATATTTAATGAAAGGTTAAATACTTGTATAAAAATTTTACCTATACATAAAATAACTTTGTACATTGTAATATATTTCTGATATAAATCTGTAGGCACAACAAACGTTGCAAGCCCCTACATTTAGTAAGGAAATGGATGAAAAAAGATAAAAATCACTTGCCTAGTAGTTGTCCTCGGATGAATTATCCCCATTGAAATCGGGAAAAATATTATAATTATGTTGACTATTTGTTTGTACATTCCCATAAAAAATGGGATCAACAAAAAATGAAGATGCACATTTTTAAATATTTTTGTTTTTTTAAATAATACATTGAATATTTTTCTACAGTATAAGCTATGATATTCCTCATCACTATGTATTATGTATAAGTGTCTAAAGAAGAGTGTCATTTTTCATCCTTTTTTACCCTAAAAAAATGGAAATATATTGAATTTAGAACAAGATAAAGAATCAATAAAAATATTTTTGATAATAAAAACCCTTTGACATAAGTGTAATTATTCCTTTTTCTAATTTGGGGATTGTTTTAGGGTCAAAAATGACTCAGAACGATAATAGTCCCGAATTACTATAATACTAGATATTTCAAAATTCACATTACTGAGAGAAAAACTGAAATAAGTTTTTGATTCCTCGCTCATAGATAAATTCGATTATTGTCTTCAAATCATTTATACAAAATTCCCCTCCCCCCCTAAATTTCCCCTGTGTAATTTAGCATCGTTAACTCAAATAGTTATAGTTCTCTTAATTTTCTTGAAAACTTCAAAAACTTAGGCTGTAATTATCATTTTTTTTATAATTACTAAGCCCTAGATGTATTTTTTGAGAGAATATTTAATTTTATACAAATCTTGGTTTTTTTTTTATCACCATTTAAAAAAAATTATTGAGAATTTATGTTAACCTGAAAATAATTTTCTTGTTTTTTCTTTAAAACATTCCTTGATGACCTTTTTTCACTAAATACATTTCTTGATTACCTTGATAACCTCTTAGAGCACTATATGATGCATTGTGGAGCCATGGTTGGGCATCACTGTCCTAGGCTGTAGAACATCATGCTGTAAATATCGGGGTATGTTTATCCAAATAGATTTGTGTTATAACCAAAAACTAAGTTCCACTTAACAAATCACAAGCGCACTTTCGCTGACCATACCGTTGCCTGAGCGTGCACTAGCTTGTAATTAGAATAAATCATTGGCCATTGTTCAATCAGTCTCTTATTTTTTTAAATATATATATTTTCCTTATAATTGTAATGAACAAAACAGCATTTTAAAATTGTAACTACTTTGCCTATTATCAATAAGTCTTTATATATTTACATATCTACATAATATATTTTAATGGTTATATGCAATGAATATATTGTTTTCCTTTCAAGATGCAGATTTAAAATTTATTCAAATATATAAAAAAGTAAATCACTTTTAACTTCTATATATACATTTATGTAGGTTATTGAAAAAGACTTCAATGCTTTAATATGTATGTACGGATATATATATTCGATTATAATAATTGAATTAGAAGTATCAAAATCTTTTTTTGTCAAAGAAAAATAGGTAGGAAGAAATAGAAAAAAAGGAACAAAAATATTTTATGAGCGTTTATTTTCAGAGAAATATATATATATTACATTTATTTCATTACAATTTTTTTTTCTCGGGATTGATCATTCTTATAGAAGTCCAGAAAAATTCTGAGAAATATTGTTACCACGGGAAATTCAGCATTCAAGTATTTAATTATACGAATATAAGCTTCATTTAATTATTAAAAACTAGTGATAGTACACGGCATTGCCTGGATTTATTAGGGATCGACAAATAAACAATTTTTGCTTAAGAAGATAACACCACCAACGAATCCTTGTTATTAGCTTCCGCTTTGTATCAGAACATTCACAAGTAGCTACTCCCTGAATACTTAAACATTATCTCCGCAACAATAAAAAAAATATTAACTGATTGAGGAAACAAGTATGATCTTATGAACTAGGGAGTACTTTAGCTCTTTACTAATCCTACACTAAGGTAACACTCTTTTTTTTTAATTTTATATAAAGTATTTAGATGACTTAATCTAATCTAATTTGACTGAAGATGTTTCATCAAGACATTTCATTATGTGACCATTATATACAATTATAGTTTTCAGTGAGTTGAAACAATTTGACTGAATTGAGGAAAATATCTCTTATTTTAAGAAAAAACTGGCTAATTGTTGTGAAAAAAGCCATTAAAAATCTACATTGATTCAATTTTAGAGCCAAAATATACACTAAAAAAGTATTAATGTATTAAACACGGTCTTGGTGCAATGTATAAAGTGTTTCTTCATTCACAAACTCATTTTTTTAATTTTATATAAAGTACTTCCTATTTGTTTTCCTTTCTTTATATGAGTTGAACTAAACACATGGGACTTTCGGCTATGTATTACTATGTGCCACACAAGCAATTAAAACATCGTTCTTTTACGGGAAAAGTTTCAGGAACGTGTTATCTCTCGAAGAGATGATTGCAATTGGCCACCGTGATCTTGTGATTTAACACCTTGTGACTTCTTCCTTTGGGGCCACGTGAAAGATAAGGTCTACGCCGACATCCCAGGGTCGACTCAAGACCTCACATATATGGAATTCGGGAAGCTATTTATAGCTTACAACAGCCACTTTGCGATTTGGGGATGGAAATTTTTTATAAAAATGTAGATTTATTGTAGGTTCTTAATGATCAAAGTATGATTCTGCTAACAATATTTTTTCGTAACACAATGCTTTAATCAATTATGTTTGTAGAGAGTACAATTAATAAAATAATATGTAATTTGTAAATTTAAGGACAAAATTATTCTCATAAAGCTAAAGATGAGAAAATTGAAACACAAATATATAATACAAACATACACACACAAACACAATAGAGCAAACCTGATAATATAAAAACAATTAAAAAAGACCCTTTTCAAAAAAAGAAAAAAACGAAGGAAATGATATCACAGTGTTGAAGTTCATAAAAAAATAAAATTCCCTGTTGTTTTTATAATTTTAACTCTCTCAGAGCTTCCTTTAGTATTTTAAAAGAAGGGTAAACGTTCTTTTATATTCCCAATGCTTGGAGTTGAATAAGTACTGACTCACATATTTTTTTTGTATGTATGTTACACTTCAATCACCTGAATACATCCAGGGAAATATTTTTTGGAAGGCTTGGTTAAGGGAATTTTTTCGGAAAAATTAAATAATTCAAATTTTTTTTCTGTTGCATAATTTGAGTTAAATGACATTTTTTTCGAAAATAAATCCTTCAAACAAATTTTTAAACCGATTTTGCTGTTAAATTTTTCAATCCTGAAGAAAAAATATCATAGTAAAAAACTAAAATTCATTGATTTTTTTTTAATGGGGCTACAGACCCTCATACCACCACCTGGAGATGCCCCTAATATCATATTCGTCTGTTCAAAAATTCCCTAATTTAAGAATGTTTTTTATTTACTAACGATATCCTGATATTTTCCAGGATCACAGAATTTAAAAAATATTTTCTGTAATCCAGCTAATAGATCATTTCCTGGGAAATGAAAAACTTTATTTCGTAGGAAATATATTTGAGTAATGTACATTGTACAGTGTTTACTATTTTGTGTTTTTATAACACTACTAATTACTTTTATGTTATAAAAAAACAGTTAAATATGTGCTTATAATACGAAAATATCAATATTTTATAATGATGAATCACTTACAAAGTATTGAAATAAAATTTTGCTTCCTAAATATAAATATATTAATATATATATTACATGAATTTTCGTATCTTTATAAAATTAAAGAAGAATTTACCAAGTAAATATTGAGTTGTAAATTATCTGCTGACATGTTAAAAAATAAACTAAAATTTGTTCGGGGAATTCGTCACTTTGAAAATTGGGTAGCAGAGGAGCAGCTTAGTTGTTGTGATGTTTTATTAGATCAACTGCAAGCAGTTGTGAGATTAAAAAATTAAACACAAATCCAGCTCTATATGTAAGAACGACATATATTGGAATTACGCCAATATCGATTCTCAATTCTACTCTGAGTTCATTAAGAACTTACAAATAAAACTCTACAACAAATTCCTAGTGTTTTTCTTTGTCTTTCATGATCACCAAACAATTTATAAAGATATGTCTATAAGGATAAAATTATACTTTTGCTTGCTAGATTACAACTATGATATATTAATTTATACAATCTTATCCTCACATACAAAAAAAATGCACTTTTTCACATCTCTACTCATTAGATGTATCAACATTCTTAACTGCTTCGGATTAAGCATATTGATTTCTCGAGTTAACACAAAATCAGAAAAAAAAGAAATGAAGGATTTTTTTTTCTGTAAACGTTGGTGTGTGGACAGAGTCAGTAATAACAGCCTACCAAAGTTAAACTATTACTTGGGGTATTTATTCTGCAAATTAGTTATTATTTAATTTTAAAACCTACTCACTATGGTTTAACTCTATAAAATTATGGATCTACTCATAAATAAATATACTGCAAACAATTTATTTAATGCAATATTTTCTGCAAGTTATAAGATGTATTTAAGGGTAATTAATCAAGTAAATGACGGATAATTATGTATAATATGACTTTTACAATATATAATATATATGTTACAGGCAATGTGGAAAATCGAGCATTTTGCTAAAGGCCCGGGCAATCTATAATATTTCCAGGACAGTGGTCAATGGTCATTTTAACTTCATTTACATTGTCAGGTAAAAAAATCCTTGTGAGTAATTTGAGCAATGAACAATTCATTGAACCAATTTGATCATTAAGGACTTGATTAAGATAATATTTCAATGGAAGCAATTTGATAATCTAGTGCAGGGATGCCCAACCTGCAGATTACGGGAAACATAGCAGCCTGCCAAAAGTTTAGGTGTGGCCCATTACTCATTCTCACTTTAAGTAGTATGTTTTAGCAAAATTATCGTAATATTATCCAAACGCGTAGAACGCTCATATTACGTTACAAATATTGAAAAATATTTGGAAGTATCTCATATTTTCTGAGACTCTACCAGGGTTGGCAGTTTAGCTTCATTTAGTAGTTTGGCATTAAAAAAATAAATTTGACCTAATTTATAGTTGGTCTAAAATTAAAATAATTATATCTGACAAAGTAAAATAAGTTAAAATTACCATCGACTACTTTTTTGGGAATTTTATAGGTTGCCCGGTGCAATTTGTACATTGCCCATAACATATATATTAATGTACGTATATTTAATCCAAAAGAAAAGTAGCAATTGATAAAAAAAATTGCCATAGAACTGCATATTTATTGTAAATATGTAATACTTTTAATTTTATCATCTAATTTGCATATGCAACACATTTTGTTCAATGAATAATGAAAATAATTTTATTCCATAAAAAGTTTTAATGGAGGGGTCGACCTTTTAATATATTTGTAAGTAAGTCAAATTATCTATTTTGATGCACCTTGCGTTGGTTTTACATAATGTTGACACGACTGTTATATTTTCGTACCAAAATTAGTATGTATATTTAGAAAACTTTTCTGACATAATAAACTTATAAGGGCACCGACGAGAGTGTTTTGATGTGGAGCGAAGCTCAAAAATGGAGGATTCTTCTTCTTTTAATGCTGTAATGGTGTTGCAAATAAAAGCTATAAATTATACCTTTATAAATATACACATTAACATATTATATTCATATCAAAACAAAAATATGTTACTATTAAGGAGAAATGAATGAAAATTTGATATTGGACTATTTTGTCATTCATTGGATTTCCTTTAAAAAAAATTCCTATATTATAATTGTACATATATGTCAATAAATATAAAGATAAATACCAGTAAAAGTAAATACAATCTTCCAAAAAGTACTTAAACGCACCTAGATAGATAAATAGAAACTGGGTGGAAACAAAAAATTATCACATGGGTCTTATTATTCTTGAATGCTTTATATATTTGTTATAACATATGAATGTTACACCAATTTATTTTAAAACAAAACTGTCTTCAAAAGCATCAGCAATTTCTCTATTAAATTGTAGGACTATCAGAACTTAGTATGGGAGTAATCCTCTAACTTAAAAAGACGTAGGAATTTCTGATGTAGTATGGGTTAGGTATCGACTCAAACCTAATCCACAGCTACATTGATAGACTTTACACACTCAATGTAGGACCTATTTTAGGGGAACAAATTCCAGGCCCTGCTACTGAATGGCTAATTATAATAAAGAATATACCTCTTTTTGTCTTTTTTAAAAAGGCGTTGTGAATCATGGGTCGAGCATGTATAGCTAAGGCTCAGCCAATCAGGGATCTAAACACAAAAATACTCCCTCGATTTTAATTAGTATCGTCTTATGTTTTTCGTTCTTTCTCAAGATGTTACTATTATTCTGTCATTTTTGAGGAGATATCATCCATGTATTAAGTAATTAAGTGTGAGCGTGCTCACTAAAACGGAGAGTAACATTGAGGATTTTCTGAGGTAGTTATTTTCTACACATTTAGCCAAAATTTGTCTGTTCGATGCCTCTAATAACTAATTTTATTATGCTCATAAATACATTAAAAGAATAATTGGCATTTTCTCAAATAAGAATGTTTATCTAAAAAAAAAACTATAATTCGCTTATAAAGGTTATTTTCTAAAAAGTAAATATATTTAATAAAATAAACTTTTTTCCTCTTTAGTTCTCTTTGTATATAATATATTTAGCCAAGTCTGATTGGTTGATTTTCTGCCACTGCCATATATCCTTTCAATACTTCAATATTCTTCCAAATTATTTTTACACTATAAACAGTCGTCTTCCTGGCCACTCCAATTACTATTGAAATCTTCGATAGAGTGTTACCTGCACGACATAAAGTTGAAGCATTGAGTTTTGTGTCACACTCTGATGCAATTATTTTTAGCCCAATTAAAATAAAATAAAAGGTTCGCTGAAAGCTGATATTTCATAGACTGCAACTGAAATTTTAAAATCAGTCACTGATAACCTCAGAATTTTAAATTGTATGAGTTTGAAAATATTTAGTATTTATTCTATACATCCTACTATTATAAGGAGAAGAAATAAACAATCTAATTTTTTCAAGAAATAACAGAAGAGGTGTTTTTGTTTACATGTTTCTTTAATCATGTATTGTAAGATTTTTATAAATATTTTAGGTATTATTCTTGGGAAAGATTTAGTACAAACAACAAATAAAGAACCCCATATTGTGAATAAATATAAGAAAAATATTGTTTTTTATTATATATTCATTGTTGTGTATTGAGTTAAAACTAAAATCATTTTTGTAATAAATGAAATTAAATTATGAAGCATAAGACTTCTTCTTAACTGGTATCTCTTTTTACCTTTTTCATAGGGTATGATTGCTGTTTACTTATCTTAGTTTGTAAATAAAGCCATATAGAGTGGCGCCGTCATGCAGAAAAAAAAAAATATTTAGAAAATGCATGATCCAATATCAAATATTGGTAAATATGTTACTCAAGAAAGAGTGTGCTGAAAAATTTAAAGTCAGCATGCTTCATTTTTTCAAACAATTACTTCAAACAACAGGATACAGACTGTTACAAAATCTTGCAGATAGGAATTTGAATTTGCCCCTTTGTTAAAATTTGCTAGAAATAATGCTTGAATAATTTAAAAATCTGTTACTTCCATCGAGAGAATAAACACCCACTGATTAATAAGGTATAGAAATACTATAATTTACCCTAAATTAAGAATAATGTCCTATAAAAAAAGATAAATAGCTTCATTTAGATATAATTTAATATATGTACTTATGTACAGGGTGTGCAAGCTATCAATGCCGCTAATTTGATGCACTCCCTTGGGAAAACAAAGGCACTAACGCCGCTGGTTTTTTGTTTTTGTTAGAAAACTTTTTCAAACTTTTACCAGTTCGAAAAAAAATTAAAATAAATTGACGATTAATTTGGATATTTAGATTAGGAAAAGGTAGGGAGTCCTCCTTGGAATCCGCACGGGAGCAACAACATAAGAATTGCTCCAACTCTTTGACTCAGTGAGAAGTTTGTTTAAAAGGTTAGAAGGGAATTTGATGCCTCTAAAGGTGATTTTGAGGCAACATCAATACCACACCTATTAGAAAATTCAAATGGCTCTAAGACAATTTTGACAACTTAATCTTGCCGGAAGATCTGAATCCAATTGATTTTTTTAAAGTAGGGAACGACAAACTAAATACCAAAGTCGAACTCATCAGTTGGATCAAGAAGGAATAAGATCCTGATTGTATTGTACTTTCGGCCTCGCATATAGACTTTAATTGATGTTAGATGTACTCTTATTAAATAAAATATATCAAAGTCTATGGAGCTTTCAGAATCAGGATTTAATTTTTTTAATCTGATACTAGTTAGAGAGAAAATTGCGTTTGAAAAAAAAAAAGATTTTTTGTACAGATAGCTTGTGTATTCTCTATCTGAACTATTACACTTACATACCTAGTAAAGAGGCAACTTCATTAATTATTTACCTATATGGATTTATGTGAGTATGTTTGTAGCAACTTACTTCAATTGAAATTTGAGATGCAATTAGCAAATTATTTTCAAAATACATTACAAATAATATGTATGTATATTAGGGCGGTTTGTTTTTTTAATAATCTAGATATAGCGGACGTCTCTTTTTTACATTTTTAGTTAGGAAATATCAAAATGTATGCTCAAAATTAGCTAAGGTAGTTCTACATTTTTGCTCCATATGGTGACTTCAGAAAATAACTTTATTAACAATTTTTGTATGTAACAAAGATGTATATAAATTATGATCCTTGTAAAATAGGGAATAATGTTGATATGACTAAATAAAGAGTAGTTTTTGACTTTTTTGAAACTTTGAAGGAGTTGTACAATCTAGAATTGAAATTTTAGAAGAATGAAACTTTGTATAAGTCATTGTCGTAGCACATATGTAATACTTTTCTGCATTTACCGTAATTGAAATTCCAGAAAAATTGACAAAAAAATCCCCCCTAATATTTTATATGTGGCATAATAATATTTTGTACGTTTGTATGTATAACTTAGATCAAAAATTGTGAAGCACTTTTTTTCTTTCTTGAAAGAAAAAAAATAGAACAGGAAAACTTTTTGATGCATGCAAGTATTACTCGTTCATACAACTTATGTATGTAGGTGTATATTATTATTGTGGTAAACATATACATAAATACATCAGAGAGTAAAATAGTTGATTACAGATCTCCATAAATAGTTTTGTATTATACATATTCTTCATCATCACAAACATTTCAATGAAATTTTCTTTATTCTACATACCTTAAGGCATAATTATGCCTTGCATTATCTAATGTCAAACAAAATATTAAAAAGCCATGACACCTTGATCTAAGAACAAACAATGTAGCATTGAGCGTTTGTAGCTAAAACTGAGTGCGTCATAAAAGAAAAGGAGAGTATATTTATATATTATTTTTTGTAGACGCCTAATAACTCCAAGCAATTCAGGGTGCTCATGCTCGTTAAACAATGGATAATAACCTGTATTGAAAGAAGTACCAAAATGTTTCGAATCATGGAACAAAATTATGTTTTAACAATATTTTTATACTTATATATATTTTTTTTTTTTTACCCTGTGAATATTTCCCGGGATCCCAAAATTTGAATACTTGTTTTCAGGGATCCTACTCCACAACAATTTCTTGGTAAATGAGAGCCCCTATTATCTACAAAACCCTTGATATCCTACATTAAAAGCTATTCACAAGTCTGGAGTATTTAAACTTGAATCCATGTCCCTACTATTGCACTGTTCCTGAACTTTTCGGAGATGTCCAGGTGAATCCTTTAGTCTTTGAGCTCTGTTTGAATTTGAATTTTGAATTAGCCTTAAATGTGACTTAAGTAAAAATCCTAAGCCTGAATCTATTTACGAGTCATAGTCAATACTTTAGTCTATGAACATTGAAACTATTTATCAATATCTAAGGTCATATTTGAATATTACTTATATTTTTTGTAAAATTTACTATATACTCCCACACAAATATTTTATCAAATTTGATAAAATGATTAATAAATAACATTATTTCATTTATCTCCAGGTTATTTTTCATTTGTGCTATATTTTGTTTAATTTTATAAATAAGTTACATATTTATCTAAAAATCAAATTATATCAAATAACATGTTAGGAGTATTATTTATTGGAAAAATGAAAAATGCAATTTCAAACGTACTTGATTCACTTGAAAGAGTATTATTGTATTGTTTAAAAATATAGTTTTCTCTTTTTTTACAAATACATTCAAACCTGTATTAAGGATTTAGGCAAACAAAACTGAATAATTGAAATCTTAGTGTTGGTTTCCTCTTAAACCAGGTTTTGTATTTTTGAGCAATTCTAACTGATGAAATTAGTGGATAAAATATAAAATATAGGTTGTAATTTTATTTTTTTCTGTAATGAAGTAACACTAATTTTCAGATACTGAGAAAGAGAAAGACAGAAATGTGGGGAAAACATTTTCTTATATAAATGCAACATAAATATTGTATTTATTAGCTCGTCAATAGAGGCTCTACAAGGGGTTATTTCTTTCTTTTGTACCCAACAGTCCATGTACGTTTTTAAAAGAGATCGCGAAAGCAAGTTTATCTAGGAACTCAACAGGTGCATGCCTTTTCGACGTTCTTACGGAATAAACTAGAGCCGACTTTTAAGGTTTCTAGAGTATATTAATACGTATTAGAAATATGAAAATACCAAAAAAGCTTTTGACTTTGGGAACAATAAATTATTGTTGTTCTTCTTGCATGTGTATTAATATTAAATATACTTGTATATCTATACAATTATCTCCGTTTTGTTTTTTCTATTAATTTTTAGTTACTAGGGGTTTTTATTTATCTTGCAGAATGAATGATAATTATATAAGACCATTGCTTTATTAATTTGAATTGCATTCTCAACAACAATAACAAAACTCTGGAAATTGATTTCTTCTTTTATATAATGTATTTTAAACATTACTAGTGCAGCCATAAATAATGACATTTATGCTATAGATTGAAATGATGTTATTTTATTAGTCATTTAGTGTAATTCTGGTGAATTCTTAAATTGTTTGTCCTAAGAAATGTGGATAAAAACTTTGAATCGTCTTTTTTAATACAGGATCGTCCATCGAAACAGTAACACTTTTGGGAAATTAGAAAATCTGTTATGTTTAAAAAAATATAATCAAACTCATAAATACAATCAAGGTACCTCTTATTTACATTCTCTATAGATATATCCGCCTTTTGGCTTAATCACCAGTTCCAGCCCAGTGCGGAACTTTGCACAGCAGTTATTTGCAAAGTTCAGCTCTAGGTTGGCTCAAGCAATGATAATAGCGCCCTTCAGTGTGACTTTTGCTGTGTTTAGGATTCCTGATAGCTTCCCCTTGAGGTACCCAAAAATGCAAAAGTCCAAGGGGAAATAGTTAGGAAGGGGAGGACACGAGTCTTGTTCTTCAAGATTATTGAGGAGGATTTTCACTTTACTAAATCCCTAGACTTCAAACCCTGACAAGGAGTTCTCATGTAAGCATTAATAGTAGAATCTTGCTTCACCAAGAGGTGCATAGTGGTCTGGCTACTATCAAAGTCACAAGCAAGGACATTGAAGGGTAACCTTACTTATTATGCCTTAAAGGATACTTTTAACTGCCTCAAAAAATTATTTTGACTTCTTTGGCATTTGGTGTGCCTCTCATTGTAACTTGGTACACAGGAGAACAATTTAAAAAATCTCTGTTCGTAATTTTCCAGGAGGAGATAGTTCTACAATTGCAACTCTGTGTTGCTCTATGTTTTTGGTTATGCCGGTCTTATTTCTAAGTTGAATTTGCTTATATTTTGAGTACAGTTTTTTTTTACTATTGTTTACTTTCAGTTATTAGGGATAATTATCCAAATATAAAAAATAGGACAAAGGCTTGACATTTAAAAATATGCTGCATTTTAAACAGAAGTGCCTTTATTTGTTTAAATAATTTACTTAGCCCTTCATTATTTCCATGCAGTGCTTAGCCATCCCAACATTAAAATGATGATTTTATGAATACAAAACTTCATTGTGCCTTAAATTAATACCTTTTTTCTAGAAGTCGGAGAAAAATATACTAAGCTTTGCTGATTGTAAAGTTTAGATTATTAATAATCAATAAATTATTATCGAACAATTTATATTATATACAGCATAAATTATCTCCTGCTCCCCTTTCATATCTCTTTTTCATCTGCAGATAAATGATAAGAACATATCAGCAACATTCTTTGAAAACTCTATAATTATTTCTAGAATTTGTTAATTACTCAAAAACTAATTAAGTACCATTCCCCCCCAGAAAAGGATACAAGAAGGTTTGTGTAAATTAAGAATTTATATTCTGTGTGACGCAAAAAATCTCTGAGTTAAATAAAAACCCCAGGAAAATAAAGGAAGGATTAGTCATTTAGTACTATTATGGTCCCTTACTAAATTGTTTGTGTGGAGTAGTGTAAATACAAACATCCAATCCTCTTTTGTTTTACATGTTAAAGTAATTTATTTTAATTTATTCTTTTTCAGCTATGAAAATAAATAATAATTTCCTTAATAGAAACATGAAATGTACTTATGCAAAACATTATCATATTGACAAAGGAGTAAGTATACATACATAAAAAGTAACAAAAGCTACAACATATATAATTTTTGATTTATTAAACTTTTATCAAATCTGCAAATAATAATCAAATTTGTTAGGCTGATATACAATTTTTTTTGCGCATTTTACGTAATTTAATTTTTTTTTAAAACAATAAAAATAAAAAACTAACAGAAACCAAACGAAATTTCTCCAAGACATAGCTATTAAGCTGCACTCTACAGTATATATGCCAAAAAAAGGGTTATGTTAGTCCTTATCTAGCACCCAGGACCAAGATCCAGTCATGTTCACTCCCAATTATTAATCCTTGAAAAAATGATAAATCAATCTTTCGGGAAGTCATTGAAGTATTTATTCCTAATGAGTCAATATTATTCAGTTGTATTTATGAATCGGTCCAGACTGGACAAATCAGAAGAATTTAGGACTGACACAACTATCCTAAAAATAACAATAAAATTGTATTACATATTTTTTTACACTAAACATAGATTTAGCTAGTCACCATACAGAGATATATATATAACAGCCGTCCCATCTTTTTTTTGCCATATTTTCTTGATTTCTAATCCTTTTTGAGGTTTTGTTAAGATTTTCAAATTTTTCTTCACCGTTTGTCTAATAAATAAAGCATTGTCATGAATTTAAGGGGAGTTTCCCAAAATTCAAATCTGCGTTTAGCAGAATGAAGTACCCACACATAATGCACAAACTGTCTTCGTGTAGTCTGCATCAAATTTTGAGAATTTTAGTATCAATTTTTTTTAAATTCTTCTTTTCCACTTTGCAGCTATCTGGACTTAGTGTTATACAAGTAATGTATGTTGAAGGGGACGATGTTCCAAGAGTATGTATGTATTATTTTTGGTAGCTGGACAGGCTGCTTGAGATGATATTACACAAGAAACTGTGCTGTACAATAGTGGTTTTAATGGGTGTGATCCGTGCTAAAATAGGAAATATTTATCAAATTTAAGAACATATTGGAATATGTAACTATACTATAGACAATGAATTGAATTAACACACTTCTTTGATATTCAAATTTTGATGGGATTTTAGTTAATAAAATTCAATATGTATAATTCTATATTATAATTTATTTGCTGTAGAAAAGATAACTGTAAGCTAATGACGTTACTGATGAAGAATTTGTGAATGTATTCTAAATAAATTTGTACTGAATGTTTGTAAAGAGTGTATTAATCCAGATTTTCTTTTTGATAGATAAATTACATGTAAACCAATTTTTATCTTAACAAAAATAAAAATATATGATATATTCCAAACTTCCTACACCATTGATGTTATTATATAGTAACACGAATTCGAGTTACTATTTTTCTTTATAGTGCCAATACCTTATTACATAACCCTGATAAAGCTTCAACACTTTATTTTTCAAATAATCAAATTAAGGAATTGGGGATATATGACTTGCCGTCAAAACATTATTAAATTGAACCCTTGAAGTATTGGAAGGATTGCAAAAATATCTGCTAAAGTTATGTATGATTCATAAAATATTGTCAAAGGCATACTATGACTCAGTGATGTCCCATGATGTTTTTTAGGTAGGTTAAGGGAAATCCTACCTCGGTTAGAACTGAGAGGAACATACCACTCTTTTCCATCTCAAATCCAGACATAAGTCAATAGGGAACAATATACTCAATACATAGGGTAAATATTTTTCGTTTTAAATTGTCAGGTCCAGTAGCTTTGTCATCTTGGTAAAACTTATTCATATAGTCCAATATACTATCGTATGTAAAGATAAAATAAGATGCCACTTTTTTTGGGGGTTGCAAATCTACTCCAAGGATATCCCAATATTCCTTGATAATTATCCTTAAACACTTTGAGAATTGATTTTGGATTTGCAATTACTTTGTTAGTTACTATAATTTTTACAATTCTTTCATCATAAGTTTTTGTTTTCACTTATAAGGATTGCTTTCGACATCGACTTTCCTCTTTATCTCTTTTTTGGCTATTTTGGTAATCCCCAATGTATTGATAGTTTCTGAAGTTACCATATAGACAAATAAGGATCTTTTATTCATGATTTCATCTATGTCTTCCTCTAATTGTTTAAGTCAGTTTTTGTAAGTATTAAGATACTCATAAAGATATCTTGTGTATACATGTTTGTATGGAGTCAGTCAATTTAACTATCTTGATACATGACTCTTTGCAACAAATTACTATATTTAATAATTTTTTACCAACTCACTGCTCAAAATAAGTTAAACATTTTACAATAAAATATAAAGTTTTGACAGTTTAAAGTAAATAATAATTAAATGTCGTCATTTTATCTAAGTATATATCTTGACAAGTATCCTTCCTCAAAATAATGGGAACCCACACCGCTCAAAATTCTCCTTAACAAAGCAAATATATACGTAGGAAGTGCTTCGATATAATTATATTATTAAAAAGTAAATAATTCCTTCAAAACTAAATTTTCTATGATAAGACAGTATAACCCAAAAAAAACACTTACAAATGAGGATTGAAAAATATGTAACGTACTGGAAAATCTGGTTTGATGTAAGATTTGTATGTATATTATGGAAAAGAATAAACACATATTTCTGATTAGAATCTTTGTCTGTGTTTTTTAATCTGTTGCTCGGTTATGTTACAATTTGCCAAAAAATAACAACAAATTTGTATTTTTGGGCAATTGGTTTACCACTCTTAAGTAATTGCTATATTTCAAATCAAATTCCATAAAAGCAATTTACACTTTAAAAGCAAATCGCTTGAAAGTGCGTCTTCTGAAATCACTTATACCATTCAAAAAATAAGAAAGAGGATCGTTCAACTACAGAACTGATAATAACTCAGGATTAGTTATTGTAAGATGGTTGGACCATTGTGTGATTCAACTAGGTTTAAATTTTGTTATTGTCCATCCAATTGAAAAATTGATCATTGGTTCAAAGCTACAAAGCAAAAGAAAATTATAAGCCGCCCGAAAGTTGTATCAATGTACAACAAGTGTATTATATAATGTTAATTACACAGTCAACCAGAAAATACTAATTAATTTGTAATTTTACCTCAAAAGTCAAAAATAACATCCTTAATATAGCAAATATCCAATAGAATGTAAAACATTCAAATATATTTATGTTCGGGAACCCAGAAACAATTGCAACACTTTTGGATTTTGTCTGAATTACTCGGAGCTTGTTTACTTATACTTTAAAAATTTTACCGCAATATATGTATATATACTTTTAAAATGTATTTGAAAGTTAGAACAGTCGGTAGTTTTTTGACAAATTTTATTATATCTGAATAGTCAAATGTTGCAACTATCCTCGTTGTATGTAACGGTTGTAAACGTTAAAAAATATAATTTGGTTAATAGTATTATGAATATTAGACAAAATAATAACTTTTGTAATCAATTGAGACCGGGCAATAATGAGAATCTGTTACAAGGTAAGTTTACAATCTGTCAACCTCTTGGGGTGTTTATCTACCACAAAAATGGATATATCATTGCAACATTTTGTTTGTACCATATTATTGCTCAACCTTCAATGTAAAATCTTAATGTATCTGATACTTCATCTATCCAATTATTTTGGAAAATAATATATTAACTGCATAGTTATATAGAAATCCTGGAATTTAATATCGAAGTTTAAGTAGAGATAGAAACAAAAGTTGTGTTATTCTGCATATAGCATGTACTCTTTGTTTATCAATTTATAAATAATATATCGTTTATACTAATCCAAAAAATTAAATAATACCTACTTCAACTACTATTTTAGATTATGAACTAAGAGTTATAAAATATAATGGTTAAAAAGTATTTAATTTGTTAAATGTTGCTTATAGTATCATATGTAACAACAACATGAGGCATATAAAGTTTTATATTATTAAAGAATATTTATTTTAATGTTGGGTTGTCTTAAAACCCCAGGGAAGTATTTGTTTTAGAGATTGAAAGAAAATAACGGAGTAACGGAGGCTTAAGTTATAAAAAAATGTCTTGATATAAATTTTTGGAAGTATTTATAAACCTAACTTTATAAATAAAAATTATCATCTCTCATTAAAACTGTTGTAGAAATTTGGGAGCACGAGTCAAAGAAGTGTCCCCTGTATAGGAATCCAATAATCAATGTCTCCTTTGAATATTTTCAGCTCACATGTCAATGTTACTTTATGGTTTTTTTATCTATTGATTGACAGTTATACAAGCTGAGAGATTAATCAAGACATAAGACAATGAGAGAAGCTTTTGAACTTTCCCAGAAATTGTCTCTTTATACGAATAATTATATTACAATTGGTCAAGAAAATATTATGTCTGAGAAAACATATCTAATTTTTTTTCGAATGCATATTTAATTCAATGTCTTCGCTTTCCATAAGCCTTTTTAGCCAACTGAAGATTGGAATCTTTCAAAAAAATCCATATGGAGTGAATATTTTTTCATTCAATCTACATAAGATTAACAATGAAGTTACTTTGAATACCTCAATAAGGCAGTTAATTATTATTTATCAAATAATGTAAGTAAATTTAGAAAATAGAATTTGCATAAGAAGAAATTATTCCATATTGTTGTAAAAAATATGATATATATCAAATAAAGGTTATAGATTATGAGATTTTATTTTTGTTTATCAAGAAAATTTGAATAGGAATTCTGTAACCGACTGAAATTTGTCAATGAAATATTGAGTACTTAATATGTATAATAATGCACCTATGTGTATGAATTTTAGTATCCTTTCAAAAAAAAAAATATACTCTGTTTAAGTATTATTCATTTAATTGCAAAAAAAAATTAACCATTTTTTCTTTCTTATCACATTGCTCAAAGCTTATAAATTTTCGTAAAATTCAGTATTTTTATTTTCTTTTTAAAATGATGAAAATCTTCATTAATTTAAATTAAGTTAATTTATTTTACTCAAAAAATGATATCTTATTTTATCTTTTGAAAGCCAAATTAATTTTATTTTTGTAGTAGAACTATACCTACTAAAAATATTTTCGTATATTTAAGGAAAATCATAAGCATATCTTCATTATTTGAACTACTTGAGGTTTTATATACATATTCTAGGGAATCTACCAAAAATATTTTGTGGTTTTGAAAAAAACTACGTTGTAGTAGTATGTATTTCAAACTACAAAAATGATACATTAAAAAACATTTATCTCAAATTTGACATGAAAGAATATCTTGAAAAATCAAAAACCCTAAATTAATTTGTCAAATGAGAAATTTTATGATGGCTATGATTATTAAGTAGTTCTCGAGAACAACTATGGTCTCATTTTAGTATCTTGGACATTTTTCTTAGGTTAAATATTTTTTAACTATTTGTTTTAATACAAAATTTTACAATTTTTGAAAAAAAAAATCAGATTTGATATTTTTTACCTTTTTTTTGTCATTATATACATATATTATGTAACTTTTTTTAAATTACGGTTCTACTTTTTCCATCGTAGATTTCAATTTTAATGTACAAGAAATGACGTGACTGAATCATGTGATGAATATATTTGTTTATGCTACCTGAGCGCCCCTAGCAGACATAAAATTATTCTTGTAGGCAACAAAATTTGAAAAAAATATTGAACCTGTAGTGATTATTTATACTGTTAGTTTTTGATTTGATGTTGGGATAAAAAATCTTTATGGAGAGTAATAAAGTATAGGGAGAAATGAATGGTTAAATTAAAGTCGTCAAAAAAATTTACGTACAAAAGTTTAATTTTTCTGTTCAGGCTTTTCAAAACGAACGCAATGCATGAACGGCGGTTCATAACGAAGCTTCTCCCATTGTTGCCTTAATACTGTCGCTCGTCCATTGTACTGAGATAGTGTAACAGTTCCAAAATAATCTGGTATTTTAAATTATGAACACAACATCTCCTACTGTGAAATATATTTAAATAAGTTGTCAAAATGGTTTTATACGGATTATAATCTTAATTAAATAGAAAAATCATTTCAAAATCAACAATAAAGTAATTATATATAAAGTACTTTAAAATAATAGAAAAAAGGGTAACCTTTTCTGAACGTCCTTTCAATATATGCGTAAAGTACGGGTGCATCTGCAAGGGATCGCTGGAGGGGCAGTAAATAGTATAAAAAATTATTTTTAGCTTTTTACTACAGAATTGAACTTTATTAAATTTAATTTAATTTTACTAATTTTTATTCATACAATTAAATTTTCAGTGAAAAGTTATGAATTTTTAAATTTCTTTGCCAAAAATTTAATATTTGATTTTTTTTTAAACTTTAAATTAAAATTTAACATTCTTATTCTTCTAGAACAACTGAGAATTGATTTTAAAAAACAGCTGTAATTTTTTTCAAGAAATGTATTTTTTTTTGTAATAGTGGTGGATTTTGAACTTTTTTGAAAAAGTTTAATATTGGAATTTTTTTTCTCAAGAAATGTATTTTTTTTTAATAGTGCTGTATTTTTGCATTTTTTTGAAAAAGTTTTGTTTTGAAAAATTTTATATTGGAAATTCAATTTTTGAATTTTTGTGAATAGTTAAGAATTTTCGAAATTTTACGAAAAAAATCCAAAAACCAAGCCCCCCCCCATAAAAAAATATATATATAATATTGCAGACGCCACTGATAAAGAATTAATTCAATGTGATAATAAACCTGGCTATCAAAGTATGAAATTTTTACATATTTTTAAGTAAGGACTCCACTAGTTAGAGCATTTATAAAAGATTAAGAACTAATTATTTTATCCTTTGCAATGAATACAACTAGCATCCTTTTATTTATCCTCCTTCCGTTGTATATATGCAAAACATTCCAAAAAAATTGTTTTAAATATAATTATAGTAAGTGTTAATAAAGGTATCAATTTAATGAGGCAATAATGCTTCAAAAAGTGGATAAAAAAATATACAATTTTTTTTAAAATACATATTTAAATCAAATTATCTAGCAAATAAATTAAATTCATCTTTAACTATCACTATGATTGGTTCGTTCAATTTTTGCTCAAAGTCAATACTCCGTTGCTTGAAACTTTTATAGTTTTCTATATCATATACTTTGGTTGTTTTAAAAAATAAATGGGAAAATTCAAATTTTTGGTTCTTTTAAACTAGTCATAATTTAAATATTTTTTAAAAATTCAGTTTTTAAAATTCCAATCCCTAGGTTCTTACATGCTGTTTTTGTTATCTATTTTATGAAAAAACGTGAATATAGTTTCAAGGATACAAAAAAAAAAAAAAAATTCAGTAGTTTAATTGTTGGAATATCATCAACAACAATCTGAATATCTGAATAATTTACTAAATTAGCTATATTGTTTTAATCTCCACTATCCACTTATTCAAGAAAAATGCAGATTTAGTCACTGTTATGAACATTGATCACTATGAACTTTAGAAAACCTTTTATTGCCTTTGTTTTCAAATATTTAAAAATCAATGATAAAATTTGGATATTTGTTCCTTTTTTACGAAAATACAAATAGTCATTACATTTATTCGTTAAAAAAGTAAAATTTATGATCCAGTCCAACTACTAATATAGGTATCTGATTAAATTTTTTTTTTTGTGAAGACAACACGGATGAATTTTGTGAAAACGATAGGTAATCATTACGTCTAACAATTATAGAAGCTTATTAAGTTGGATAACGTTATATGTATATATTCCTGGAACTTGAATAAAAAAAATCTCAAGTAACAAGATACTTAGTTAATCATAAGATTAACATTGAAAGTCCAATTACTGGTTTATCAATTTACTTTGATTTCTTGAATATTTCTCATTGGATAACCATTTACAGAAACTTATATTTACCTGATGCGTACATTTATATTTATAATATGTGATCCGTTAGCAGGATTTACCTAAAAAATGAGTCGGAATTAAATTTGGATTACTCAACAAATTATCATCAATATCTATCACCAAATTACATATTAATAATAGAAAGCTACAACAAGCTACTTAAAGTAGGAAAAAATTATCGTCACAATGAAAAAAACTTAGATCGATCGTTTTTTTTTATTGTTTGATTGTTTTATTTTATTTGTAAAAAAATTGGGGCAAAATTTATTATGATAAATTGAATGAAGGTTTCAACTTTAGTAAACTTTCATTGGTAATTCAAATCATAACAAAAATTTCGATAAAAAGGCAATATTTGATACAAAATATATCTATGAAATATTGGAAATGTTTAAAAGCGATTTGTCAAGGAAATTATGACTTCAAAATTATGATTTTCAAATTTGACTAAAATAAACTATTATGAAAGTATATTATAATTAACAAATTCCAAACTTTCCAATAGCATATGTCGACATTGAATATTAAATAAAATGTTTGACTGGTTTAAGTTTAATAATGTTATTAATAGAATAAATAATACTGATCCTGGTGATATTTAAATACTTGTATTGCAATAGTTGCTTTATCAGGCCTGACGAACCAGAAATATTATCTCTTATTGATTTTATCGCATATTAAAAAATAAGATAGAATAACGAAAAAATTTTACATAATAAATAACACACTGATAAAATTATAAATAATTATAAAATACTGGAAAATCTTACAATAATTTTTCAAAAACATTATAATTGAAAAAGAAAAAGAAGTTTACTCGCTTGAAATAGGCAACTGGAAGTCCATCCCTAGTTGTGACATCGAACATACTAATTATCTGTTCAGTGTGTGTGCAGATATAATATCATACTAATATTTACACACAAAACACAAAACTAAGGGTCTTTGAATATGTAGTTTCATACCTTTTATTTCAATTTTCTATTAAATTGATGTTTTTTTTGTACGTTTCATATTTGCAACAAATACCATTCAAGGGTTAAAATTAAGTTCTTTTTTTTTTTTTTTTTGTAATTGAAACTTTTAACTCTTCCAACCCATAGGATATATTATTTTATGCTAATATTGATTTTTGTATGCTCTCAAGGATCATATTGACGTAATATAAATGTATAAAAAAATTTAGTTCCAGAAAAAATAATAGGAAACTGAGTATTTTATCCTCAAAAAATCTATATGTATATTTTTTGGTTTTTTTAAATTCAGAAAAAGATAATATTCAGAAGCTTACAGCCGCAGTTCGATATTTTACCTTCTCTGTTATGATTTCAAGGAAGTATCAGTGTTCATGGAACTATTCAGGCGACATATTATAATAATGCCAAGCATTGGCAGATAAAAACAAAAAAATCTTGCGCCGTTTAATTTAACAACTGCTCATCATTTATTATAAAACTTTAATCTATTTCGTAGTTTTCCTTATTTATTGTTGAATTTTATAGAAGGAACGTTTTGTTGAAAATAGATTGATTACTGACATCATATATAAAAATATTTTAAGATGTTTGACTTTGGTTTAAGGAATTAATTTTAAACTAGAATTTATATTTTTTTTTTTGTGAAACTTATGAAAATAAATAAATTTATAAAAAATATTCAAACACTCTTTTGATTAGTATTAATTATTGTGAAATTATAGACATCTTAGCTACCATACAAACAAAAATTGAAAATTCAGTTAAACCAAGTGCAGTAAGCAATATTGCATTTTTGTGACACTGTGATCCTCTGAATGCAATAAGTTTAAAATAACTAATTTCTATATAACTTATCAACGTTTCTTATCCTTATTATCTCAGTTTCTCTTAGTTTTATTTATAATTCATTGTCTAATTAAGTATAAGCTAATTTCTATGATAAAGGATGTCAATATTGGGTCAATTGTGTTGAGCGTTAAACCCCATGCTTGATAGAATACACAGGTTTAAAACTTACGGCAATTTATATAATATTTCCGTCTTTACTTATGATAAACTATACAAATCTATCATTTTATAAGAAAATTGTGTAAAGAAGAAGCAAATACTGATATTCATAGAACACTCTTATTTTATGCATATTCAAAATTTAGACAGTAAAAGATTTACAATGATGTTAAAATACCTTTCCAGTGAATTACTTTTTTCTTATTAAATAAATTAAATTTAAGATTTTTTCTTTCTATATTTCATATTCATCAAATTACTAAAAGGTACACAAAAATTTCTATCAAAATAAATAATTTGTCATCTATTTTTTTGTTATAATGTGGAAATGTGTCTTTTTGAATGGATATTAATTGAAGAAGAATTAAAAAACATTTAGTATTATTTTCTGTTTTAGTTACATAAGTGGACCATCAACCAAAGGTGGGAAATGTGATTTTTCCTCGGTAGTATTAATTCTTCAGTAATGTTTAGTTCAAATTCTAAGAAAATAATAATTACTTTCAAGAGTATTTCATAATTTGTTAAGAAATTATGAGTTGTAATTGGTAATAGAGAAGAAACAACAAAATTGAAATCAAATATAAAAATAAAATGGTTTTTTTCCCACAAATGTTACGATAATCTTTATAATTTATAATTAATTATCCCTTTAAAAGTAAGTAAATAATTTATTTGTACTTCAAAGAAAAAAAATACTTATATTTCTTTCACTTTTTTGAGTCATCAGTATAAACTATTAAAAGGAGCTTTAAAGATATTTATAATTAAGTTGGAAATAAAATCTTTTAAATAAAAATAAATTATAAAGATTAACCTTATTATTATAGAAAATGTCGTATTGAAAGTTTATCATATTTGTAAATTAGTTGGGAAGAATCTCCTAAATACCAACTGATTTTCTGCCTTTTTGCTTCTTTTCCTTCTCCCGAGATACCATAAGGTAACGAAATGCCAAAAACATAGTTACTATCTTTATAAGTTTAACTTTGGTATGTAGTACCTAGTAGAGAAAATTGGGGACAGTTGAAACAGAGGATTATTTTGCAATCAGTTAATATAATTGTATATTGATTTGTGAGAGTCAATTTATCCTGTCCATAAACAGATCAGTTAACTATTATTTATAACATCTAATTTTAATATACTTTCGTACATTGAAAGACAAAATTTAACAATTTGAAAGGCCTAGTTACATAACTGTTGCTTAGTTATTTAAAATTCAAAAATATCAACTCAATTTTTTTTAGCTTTAACAACCGTCCTTCTCAGCTGAGACAATCGAAACATTTGACAGGTTAGATTCAAATGCAAAGTTATACCAGTCAAAATTTTTGCGTAATATGATTTGCTATTTTTTGCGTGTTGTAGTCCAACCAGTTCCATGAAATCCTACACTCTATGACGATTTTTATAGCAATAACAGATACACTAGACAGATTTATCGAAGCATCCGACTCAAACCCCGCTGTGCCTTCCTGGATCTCCAATTGATTTCTCCCCTGCCTATTAACGTATTTTTTTGTCTTGAACATTTTTTGGGTCTGGAATCATTTGGTTCAGTTTTTAATTTGGGCTTAAGATTCTTCCTCTAAAGTAATGAATATGAATAATTTGTCTTCATTGGAAACATGTAAAAGATATGTATGTACTTTATTTATTTTACAAGTATCTGTAGTAGAACCTACAAATCCATATTCAAAGTCTACAAAAGGGTTACAACATCCACAATATTTTTTTCAAGTATACCCGTTATTTTTGTATTTACAATGTATGTTCTAATATTAGAACACAATATCTCTAAACACAATTACACGTATTTTTTTATTTGTATTAATTTATGTTTGTTTCATTCATATTATAATTATGACAATAACAAAAAGACATCGAAATAGTTATTACACTATCAATAATGCAGAGGGGTTCAACAATTAGTGCTATGTTCAAGTCAAAAAGTTTGAGCTGGGTGAAATTCGAATTTTTGAGACTTTTCACTTTAGTAATGTGATTGTTTCTTTTTTTATAATAATGTTGACTTTTCTTTTAATACAAACATAATTTTTGTAGTTTTTTAAGGTCATTTTGAGTGATACAAAGAAACAAAAAACAGTTGTCAGTTGGCAGCCTGCATAATCTATAGAGATTTGTTTATTTTCTATTTTTTTATTCGCAGTTTCTGTCATATCATTGCTAGAGTTGACATTTTTTATAGGAAAAAATTAGTGCAAGGAGAAGGTGGGGGCGAGACATATGGTATTAATGAATGAAGAATCGTGTTATTATCAGCTGGCGGTTATATGATTTTTGGGGAGAAAATAAATTTCTGCTTAAAAGAAGAGAACCATCTACATTTAAAATAGGATTAGTGCAGGGTAAATATTCTAATTATATTTAAATTCATATATATTTATTTTATTGTGCATTTTTAAAACAATTTACATCAACGATAGACAAAAATTCTGAGATCAGATAGGAAAGTTCCAAGCCTGACAAATAATAAAGTCGAGTTTAAGTAAAGTTGTATATTTCAAAAGATATTTTAAGACGGGTTTGAGTAATTTTCAGAAAATTGTCGACTTCAATATTTTGTATAGTGCTTTTTTTTTAGTTCAAGAAATACTATAATCCAATACTATTCATAACTATATTGCTTTATTGATTGAATAGTTGCTTTGAGTATTCACGTGTATGTATACAAAGAATATTTAAACATACATAGATAAAAGTTCATGGAATAATAATACCTCCATGGACTTTTATGTCAAGGCCATGAATTAAAGTATATGTTTTTGAATAAAATTGTACAAATGAAGGAAGTGATTCTCCTTGGAAATAATGAATGTATGAACACTAGGGTGGGGCTAGATACATACAAAAATAGAAAATATTGGATATAGAGAACTCAAATAAACTCCATGTTTTGGTTATTATTTTTTTTTTTTTAAGTATTCACCCCCCCCCCCCATCTTTATATAGGCATATATTTAGGTATGTTAAGACCAGTATCAAACAGATTATGACTATTGTTGTAAAGATCTTTTAAATAAAGATTATAGTAATTCACTTTTTTAACAAAAAAAACAACATGTTTTATTCATGAAATAATATTTTATAGGGCTTTGACATCGTCTATTTGAAATATGATACACCAATACTCTTAAATATTTATGTAATATACCTACCTTTGTATATGAAACGATGTGTTTTTATTTTTAAAGAATAGGAGTGCCTACATTGTTTATGGAATATTAACCAAAAAACAAAAACTAACACAAACTTTAAAATAAGTATTTTTCGTGGCTCGAGAAGGAAATTGCAAAAGGTAATTCTTCGTCCAATATTGATATTTTTAGCTCAACAAGTCTGAATACACATGTAACAAACCCTTTTTCAAGAAATATCAGAAAAGCTTCAGCCACAAAATTTACCTTGTAATGGTATAATATGATAAAGATTAGTATGGCGAATAGTCAATAGCTATTGGAAACTTTTTATCGAGATAATGGATAAAACAAATTGTTTATGTATTAAGTTATTTATGGAGAAGTAACATTTTTGTAAGTTGCATAACTTTAATTATAGTTGATTTTACTAGTAACATTAATAACATGTAGTTTATAAAAATTTTAAACTCACTTATTTAGGAGTAATTTGAGATATTGCTGAATTCATTACAAAAGATTAGTTCCAAGAGGTATGGCATATTTATTCGTATTATTTTTTTCTTTGTTAATTTGAATGCTTATTAGCAAATGACTGGGCCCTGAATAATGCAGTGAGTTTGAATTTATACGATCTATAAAGATTTTACCAAATGAATCTCATTATATCTTCATTTACTATAATAGATTGAAAGTGAATAATTCAACATATTTAACAACAAGTATATTTATTTATTCATGATAAGATATTCATTTCTTATATTTTTCAAAATTAATATCTTTAACTCGATTTATTTATCAAATTGTAACGTCTTTCGCTGCGTAGAGAGTTTAACATTTTTCATTTAAATGCTATTTGTGATAAAAATATTGACTGCTAAAATTTATAAATAAATCCTTAAAATAGTAGAAATACAAGTATGTTGTTTTAAATTTTGGGCATCTGAGTAAAACTAACTCCGAGTTTTTGAAGTAAAATTAAATGTGTGATAACTGTCCCCGGTCTTAATTAGTATCATAATTATCCATATTTGTCAATACTTTTTGTCAAAAACATCTATTATACAAAATGTAAGATAAGTTATATATATCTCATATAGAAAATCCTGAGTACTTGACGTCTTTAAACTATAGTAGTAAACTTCTTACACTTTTACAATGGATCCACGAGTGATTAATTTTCAAATATATATATGTATACATATTAGTAGTCAAAATATTGTCCATTTTTTTCTTCCATCTTTAAAAAATAGGCAAGTTAAAGTTGATTAATATTTATAAGTATAATTACATTACATAAAGCGAATATTAATTGCATGTTTTTACAAGAAGGTACACACTATGCATATTTAAGTATTATAAATTGCACCCTCTAGAAGGTTGTTAAATGATTTTTGAAATAATTAGGAAGTCATGTTAAATAATATTTATTTAAAATAACCAATCTTAATTTTAAAAAATCTGTAAGTTTTTGTAGATATTTGTACTAATAATATACCTATATAGGTAAGACTATAAAACAACTTTTAAAAATAATAACGTTCCTAAAATTTGAAAATTAATTTACCTTCTACTGTCCTGATGTGCGGTTGATATAAATCAATCCCATCATTTTCCTAGGAATTAAAAAAAATTTGCAAGCAAATTTTTCTTTTAGGGGTAACTAAATTTAGATTACATTTCTATTGAATTTTTGGATAAGTTTTTATTAGAAAATAAAATTTATTTTATATAACTATCCTACTCCTGTGTAATGACGGCCCATATTTAAAAATAAACAATTGTTTGTCAGAAGAATTTTGAATGTGGGCACAATTTAGTAGTTTTTATAAAATAAAAGGATTTTTTTGTGAATATTTATATTTCAATCGGGTAGAACAATCATCATTTTGAGAGATTTTCTATTTTTTCTCCCACTTCGATAGTTACCAAGCTGTTAGGAACATTAAAAAAACTCTTTAATTGGCTATTTATTCGAGAAAGTGAAAAAATACAATCAAAACTTTAATACTTATCGAGTCTAATAAACAAGTAATTTATTTTTAACCCTTTAGTGTCGGTTGATAGAAAGAAAGGATTTTATGTTCAAAATTTGGAAATTAGTTTATTTCAATTTTATTTGAAAAAATGATTTAATATTTGTTGGAAAATATTTTCCAACATTTTGAATTTCAAAACTGTTTTACCATTTATATTCTTATAAATAACAGTACTTAAAAAAAATGGTCATAAAATATCCTCAAATAACATAAAAAAATTATAATTGCATTTTTGGCACATAAGTCTGGTGTTTTTAATGGAGACAATACATTCCTTGCTTGTATGATATCAAATGATGATTGACTTCATCATATATTTTATATATAGATATAGCAGCTGATGGTTCACCTTTTCGAGTTTTTAGATTTCGGCCCTTAAATAATGTTTCAGCAATGTTTATTCTTCAATCATGGTGGTTCATGTGGTTAAATATATTCCCATGGTTGAAAAATAGGTGCACAGCAGCCATTGATAAAATGAGTGAATATACAAATAAATTCCACCCCCACATCCTAGACTGCAATCGAGGTATATAGCTAGATAAAAGTCGATTGCACAAGTCTAAGCCTAATTTATTTTTTACCCTTCGTTCAACCTTATGTGAAGGGGATACTCCAATATAGTTGCTTCCAGCAAACACAGCACAACTGTCATTCCATTTTGTATAATATTATTTCCATTAGATCGGTAATCATAGACTCCTCTCACTTTTTTTCTTATTCGTCTTCAAGGGACAATGGCCAGTAATGGTCATTATTCATTATAGTACAGCAGTCTCTGATAACTTTTTGTGATAAATCGGTTAGAATTTGATGATTACCAAAGAAATTGTTGAAAAATAGTACATGAAATGATTTAAATTGGATAATTGGAGTGAGCATATTGTTTACAACATCAGATCCTAAAGGACCAGCTCCATTCTTTTGTTTTCCACAATAAATTTTGAAATTACACGGATATCCAGTTTCTCCGCACACCATCCATAATTTATAGCTACATTACACTAGGCAAACATTTATTATATAGAATAAATTGATCTATAAATAGACATTCATCAAAAATCCCAAATTGCTGCCACTGCTTTTTAAGAATTTCAAACAAAGTATCAATTTTACATACTTTTGAAAATGATAAGTTCTACTTATCCTCCACGTGAAAAATTTCTTTATTGTTTTGAATATATTTCTACCCATTGTTTGAGGGAATATTGGAACTTCTAAAGAAGTTTTGTTGATCTATAGTTATTTTCTGTAGGCAAACAGTGATAGCCGATAATGATAATTAGATTAATAAATCCTCTTCATCAACTAAAAAACTACTTATTCTTGTCCCTTCTTGCAAAAAGATTTGTTTGCTCTGTTATATATTTTACCAACTCTAGAGTAAAATAAAGCTCAAATATGTCAAAAGCATCTTTATTTACATGCTGCATTATAATACCTGATGGGGTTGGACACTTCATGCCATTCAAAACAAAGGTTATCTTTTTTTGTTTGTCAGTGAGTTCCAGTCGGAACAACATTTTCATCTTTGGCATTCAACAAATTAGTCTGGATCTAAATGTCGCCAGAACTACATCAACATTAAAATCTTTATCCTAAATTTTATCCTCGTTTTCTTTGTCACTCAAATTTGGCTCACATGAAGGAGGAAGTAACACAACATCAAAGTCATAAAATACATTATTTTCAACATAATCTACGACACTATTCAATAAGCAAAATCTTGTAGTTTTTTTGCTTTTCGATATATCCATTGACTTATCACTTAATATTTCAAACTAATGATATTAACTAAGATAAAAATTACCTTCGTTCTAATTTATTATATACCTTTTAGTACCATACATATCTAACGTTCCTATTTTGGGCACAAAAGATTCAAACCTTATTTTTAAGGAGTTCCAAATAACTAAATTATTAAATATTTTAGTAAATGCTATTGTATGCACTAATGTTAAAAATGGATAAGTAAATTTAATATTTTTTACTACTCAAAAAAAAAAAATGAAATTTTAAATTTTCTGCCATCTTCATGCAAACACAGTAGCACCATTATATATATTTTTAGGGTATTTATTTATATGGATGTATTTTTTAAGTATTAAAAGAGCAATTTGATATAATAATAATTTCTTTCTTACCAAAAGTAAAAAAGACGTAACCCATGGAAAATCATATTCCCAAAATGAGAACTTTGGAGTCTAAAGGTTCCTTTAATTGGTCTGATGGAGTTGCACTAATTCAGTAAAAGTAAGCTTTTGAGATGTAAATTACTTCATCTAACCCAAGGTTAATAGAAATATAGGAACATCACGTAATGGGGCGTGCTAGAATTTTGAATTTGATGTATCGTACCTACTGGCAAGAAAGGCAGATTTTGACAAAAAAAACACAACCAATCTAAGTATATGACGTTACTAGTGCTAGAATTTTCTATTTGATGTATCACACTGACTGCTGGGCAAGAAAGTAAGATTTAGACAAAACACGCAACCACTCATACACTATGAAGTCAATATCAAAAAGTGTGGTGGAAATCAAACATCAGTTGTACACCGTTATGGCATTCCCTTGTAATTCTATTAACCTTGATCTTCCCTAGGAAGACCAAATAAGTCCAAATAATTCTTAGTGTTTTCTTGATACGAAACTACACATACAGTCCTACAGCGTGTTGTCCAATAATTTATGTTACTCTATAATATTTTTCATTTAAATTTAAATAGCTGTAACTAGTTTTTATTCCTAAGGTTTATCACATGACGTTATCCCACTTACATGAACATTTTCCCAGTTTTTTTACTGTGGTTGTTTTGCTTACTTTTTCTCTCGTTAAAAAGTGTGCTAAATGTTTCTACAAATAAATTTTTACAATTTTTAGCCTCTTGGTTTAAATGTAGTATTCTTGATTGTTATTATCCTAAGAAACATGAAAATAACCTTTAAAATCACAAAATTATTGATTTCCAGCCTTCAAAATGCTTCTAACATCTACATAATTTAGTGTTTCGCCTTGAAATATTCAAATAACATAAAGAAAAAAACATATAGGTTGTAAATGCATATTAATTTTTTTTTATATATATATTTCTTAAACTAAGAAAATTTGTAAGTCCAAAAAGTAAAAAAAAACATTTCATAGATTATCCAATTCATTCTTTATTTACGATCAAAATGGCAAAATTCATAATTTGTGGAGTCAACAAATTTCTACTGCTCTATGAGCATAATTTTTGTTACCAAGATTTTCATAATGATGTTATATAATCCGTTTTTTCACTATCATATATATACTTTATATATCTAATTTTTTTTTTTGCCATGGTACTTCATTCGTTTCTCAGGCATTTATTATCAAGATTTTGAATAGTATTTTTATTTGTTCTTATTATTTATCTTTTATGATAGTAATTTATTTTTTTACCACCTATAAAAAATTATAATTGTTATTTTTCAATTACTATTTTTGATTATTATAAGTCAAAATGGGGTTCAATTTATTCATTGGTGCTTATATATAGTACTCTTTATAGCAACTACTTAGGAAAATAAACTTTTATATTGCTATAATATCAATTTCAAGGTTGCAGTAAATAGACATCTTATGAAAGTACTAGTGTTAGGATTTATGATGAAGTAATATGTCTTAAAAAGAGAACGATAACGTTAATTTTCTAAATTAATAATGTAAACCTAAATAATGGTGTTGAAGTCTACTCTGTATTTCTGTCTATTTAAAGTCATTGCATTAGTTTTTGCCGACAAAAACAAAAAAGAACTCGAGTTAAAAAGTCAAAAACAAAACAAAAAAATGTAGGATTTTTCCTATGGGAGTGCCATTTTTATGTTATTTTTTGGGATTTTACACCTACGAAAAATCCTAAATTTAAATATTCCATACTAAAAGCTAATCGTTATTTTTTTATCAAAAATATATCTTAACATATTAAAAAATATATCTTAACATATTAAGGTAAGTTCCCGTATTAAATCTTTAGAACGTATATAAATTAAACACTAACACTATCTCATGGACCAGTCAGTGCTAACTAATGACGTCACATCTTCATATTTTTCATATTGACGTCATCATAAATCCATCTCAACAAAAGTGTAAATGTAAAAGCTTCATTTAATTACATATTTATAAAACTACCCACGTAATATTACAGATAATGAAGAACATGATAATTGAGAATATATGTGTAAGACCAAGGTTAATAGAAATACAAGGTTAGACCTTCATGTAATCAGGCTTGCAAGAAATTTCAATTTGATGTACTGTACCGACTACCGGCAAGACAAACAGATACTATAACAACGGTACATTAACTACATATAATACTACAAAAATATATGATTAATAGCACAGTATATACTCTTTGACGTCACTATTAATAAGTGTGATGGAAGTCAAACATCAGTTGGAAAAGCGTTATGGTAAAATTTTGTATTTTTATTAACTTTAGGTAAGCCTACCCTAAAATGAATTCATTCTTTAGAAAATATTAAAAAAAATACTACAATTTCACAGTATTTTATATTTGCTAACAGGATCCTGTAGTTCAAAAATGGGTTTCCCAAGAAATAAGTAAACATAGTGTCTATATAGATATCTTTCACTATACTTACATAGTGTTTTATAAAAAAAGGAATAGTTTTTAAGAACTAAGCCGATTAATCAAAAATACATTAGATTTTTACCTTTTTAAAAAAATCTTTATATAGCTAAAAAGAATTATAAATGATTAGATTTGTAAGCACACATAAGATTATTGTTGATTAATGAGGGGCTATAATAGGTAATTATAAAAAAATAAATATTTATGATTTACTAGGTATAAGATCAAACAATTGATTATTATATACTTAAATACAATTGATATATTGTGATATATTTCAAATATTTGCTAATTATTAAATATGCAAACTAGCAGTTATTTATTATGTTTATTTAACTCATTTTTTTATTATTCATTTTTTGAATAAAAGTTTGAATTTCCTTAGATGTAAAAAACAATAACTTATAGAATAATTATCGCTATTTTTTATCAGATATTTCACAAAATAAAGGTATTAAAATGTATTCATCAAGGAAAAATTGGTCGTTGTATATAGACTTGAAATGAATTGAGTGGTTGAGAATCGACTATCAAGGCGTTATCTTACTAGCACAAAAATGTACTCTACATTGCATTACTTCTTATCGATGGTTGTGTTTTTTATTAGCGAACAATTTTTTATCGATAATATTCTTGTTAGAAGAATTCCAAAATTTCCACTAATTTTTTGCCTTTTTCATATTTTTCTTATTGAATGGTTACGACATAAAATAAATGTAACAACGTGCTCAATTAAATAAATTAGACAAGGAGAAGAATAAAGACAAATAATTATTTGTGGATACACATTGATTGTTTTGGCGAATTTTTTGCTTTGCTCTCGGAGCACGCATGAGCTAATATGTACATACATTTTAGTAACTGTTAAATTCATTACAAAACCCTGTTATACATCAATCTAGTCATTTTCTCACAGATTAAATTAACCTCATTATACATTATGATTGATTAGAAAATTACTTAGGGGGACAGCGCCACCAAACTTAACACCTCATTTAATAAGTTTTATTGATACAAAATTACTAATGAAATTTGAAGTCCACTTGAACTTTTTCGAATTTAAAATTCAACTCACTATTTGGGTCGAATGGAACTGAGTTGATAATTGTTCGAGCAAACAAAACTCTATTTTGTATAACTGAAGAGTGCATTGATATATCGGAGAAGAAAATGTGCGGATTTAATATTAGCTTAGCCAAAAAAGAAAAAAAAAATCAGACACACACCGCGACATTAGAACTATTACCTATAGATTAATCAATCAAAACTTAATGTTTTTATAATATACCTACGAATATGCTATAACCAGGCACTTTGTGACAGCATAAAGGTAATTTGTACATACTTTATCTATAAATAAGTAATAAATTATATGCTGTGTAAGGCTTGTGATTTTGTACAAGTTGTAAAGGATATGGTTCACAATTTTAGCAACACATCATATTTTTTCTCTATATCTCGAAATTGGAAACAGCATATGGTGAAATAATTAAATGCCGGATTTCCCATAGTTTTAAAACCTCAATAAATCTCTGGAAACCAGGATACAGAAAGAGAAACCATGGTACATATGTCTTTAATAACATACATTTAAACACATTATACTTATGTAAGTGTGTATAATATAAACGAATTTGAGCTAGAGGGTAGATTATAAATATTATATTTAAAACAAAATAATTATAATTTTACAAATTTTACTTGCATTTATGACATTAGTTGAGGGACAGATATTAGCAATGGAAGTATAAGGGAGAATAAGAAATGGTGATATATAAATACACTTTTTCATTGATAACTATATATGTATTTAAGGTGAGATATAGGTATAAAGTCATAGTCAAATAAGAAAGGTTTTGTGATTTTTATGATTATAAAATCACATAAATTGTAATGTTAGGAAATTTCCACTGTTAAAGTCTAATCGATTTTATTACAAAAAAAAGGTTAAAAGTGTCGATCCTTGGAACTATAACGCATAAACCCCTAGAGACTTAACGCATTGTTAATTTTTGAGAGAAATGTTTATTTTTCTTCAAATTTTATAAAATTTGATTGTTTCATTTGAACAATTGCAACACCACTGTATAAGTACTCAGTTTCTCATAATTTTTTTTTTGAACACATTTGCCCTGGCTAATGTTTGGTACTTCAGCAAGTTCAAATATATTTTTTTGGTTTGGATTCCATTCTATTCCAGAAACATCATTTATTTTTACTTCATCTAGGTATCTATTTATGTCTATATATATGTTTATGTTATAGATAACACCATTACTCAAAAGTAATTCCAATTAGTTTCGCTTCTCTCACAACAAAAATATTATATGATATGTCTATTTGAATTATAATTTTCGTTGGTAATAACAGTTGTTCATGTAGGGTACTACTACAAGAGATTTTGCATTTTCTTGAATATGCATTTCTCTAAAGTTTATTAATATCATATTAATGTTGTCATGATACTAATATTTTAGTAATGGTTCCAGTACCTGAACTAGTATCAAAAATTTAATACTTTTGAATGCATATTCAGCTAAAGAATATAACAAAAATTCGTCAAAAACTATTCCCTTGCAATTACAGGGGTTTCGGTCTGATTTTTGTTTGCGAGGGTTAAATATGATTAGATCAGAAATTTGATGACTTAATGAAAGACAATTTTCCTTCTTGCTTTGTTTTATAAAGGTATAGCATTTATCATTTTTTGCAGCGCACTAGGTATATCTGATAAAAAGTAGATAAATAAGTTGATTTGGTTCAGTTTCTCAATATCCTATTGTCATTGGACACTAAACGCAATAGATTGGCTATACATATTTTGAGTCATTTTTCTATATATCTAAACTTATTAAGTCACACAAGACCCCTCGTTTTTTAATCTTTTTTTCATGAATACCGTGTCTCTGATGTACCATTTCTATAAGTATCTTGATCTTATCATTAATATATACAAAATTCGAACTTAGACACACCACTGGATGTAACTTAGATGTACTGTGCTTCAAGTTCTAACCTCTACTACTAAAGTATTGTACAATTTACTACCAAAAAATGAAATATCAGTTAGAACAGGGCTATTTGGCGCACTGGCTGAATTGGTGTTCTACAATTTCTTGACATTTTTCACGGGTTGTTCTAAGCTGTGATACGTTTTCTGAATTTACTACCTCGGAGTAATTCTTACAATATTTATTAATTTCTATCTGATACTTAAGTATTTGCGTTTTATTTACAAAAAATATATTTTGAACAAAAATCAAGTAATTGAGAAATGTCCAATTTATTATTTCATATTTAAACAAAATATGCTGGTCTTATATTTCATAGACTTAAAAAAATCGACTACAGATATTTATGCGATAATTTGACATACGCAAGAGTTTTAAATATCCTTTAGAATCTTCAATTGATTTACAACACTTAAATTGGCCCATATTTATTATTTCAAATAAAATTCATCAATTTATAATTATTTAATTTTTCAACCTCAAGTGTAATTTGCAGCATTTTCAAATAATTAATTAGAATAATTTGTGATAGTTAAATTAAGTCAATTAAATAAGAACAATGGTAATTATATAGTGTATATATATATTAGATTCTATGCCTACAAAATCTCCACTTGGACACAACTTATTAGAATTATTTTTTTTTCGGAAATTGGTCGTAAGTGTAAAATCTTGATAATTCTAGGTATAAAACCCTTATAATCCTTATCAACTAATGATATATACATATATATATATTTAGTGTGCATATTGTAGCGTACACTCCAACAGATTGTACTAATTCCAATCTCATAAGCCCTAATGTGCAGTTGTACATTAAAGTGACACTTATTTTTTTCAACATATATTTAAAAACTATTTTGCAGAAACTCATAAGTATGGATTTCAAGTTTGCAATAATTAATGACAGAGATTGAAATATGAAAAAATCTATATTATATTATAAGCATTACTGGTTTTTGGTGAAATAAGTTATCATTTAATTCCTTGGGTTTGATAAATTAAAATGTTTTTCTTGATTAAAATTTATTTTTGGTTATGATATATCAATAACTTTTTCGAAGCAATAATTGAATAAAACAAATGCACAACCTATGAATTAAATTTTTGAAAATTTGAAAACGATATTTACATATTTCTGCAAAAGATTTGTCAAATCAATTTTTTTTTCACAATAGTTGTTCAAATGTCTAGCAAAATTATATAGCTCGTGAAGAAAGAAGCATTTAAAAAATTATGGATTGCAGTAATCTTCATACGGGCAGTTTGTTTATTAATTTTTTTAGAAATTTGAATAGAGCTAATTCGGAAAAGTTGAGATTTTGTAAGGAAATAATGTTTGTAAAAATTCATTTTCCTATGAAGTCATCTTTAGGTAGCACATTTGGTTCAAAGTTTGAAAGGAAACAAAAGTTATTTACTACGTCAATCAAGATTAAAATAAGGCATTAATCATTATTTGACATTAATAAATGATGATAAACATTATTCTAACCTATAAAAAGATTAATAAAGTTATATTCAAAAGCTACTCTATGGTATAACAAGAGAGAATAAAATAAAATATATTAATCTTTCCTTTCTGAAAATGTAAAAAAATGATAAACGCTTTACGTGGATCATCAAGTTTTTCTACATTATTTGTCTTTATTTGCTCAATAAGACAATTTTGGAACAAACAACAACATTTTCGTTATTTTCTACAAAACTATTTGATGCAGAAGAACTAAAAATGTATTTTTAGTAGCTATATCTACAAAGAAAAGAGTTTTTGCCTTTTGTCACTTTTTGATAAAGATGTGCAACCTAAAGATAACCTCGTAAGACAATGCAATTTTTTCATAGGTCATTTCCATACCACATGACAACCTTTCAGCACTACCAATTATCAAAATTCGAAAAAAGTTTAATTATAAACCACTCTAATGTACATATAAACATATAAATTAAGTTGTAGAGGTTGCGTGATTTTTAAATATATTTTTTAATAATCTGAATTTTTATTATAAAAGCAGAATAATGACTATTTTAATTGATATATATTGGATCAAATTTGTTGAACTCAAGTACAATTTTATTTAAATTGAATAGGTTTATACATTCAAGTTATACATGTAACAAAAAAGAATGGATATTTTGTAATTTTGACATTTTTTTGAGTGATAAGGCGTGACACTCCTTCAAATTCTTCATACAACAATAATTATTTTTGTCGTATACATTAAAGTTTAATTTACTGCATAAGCAACTTTTTTGAGTACTTTTGTATGTATGGTATAAAATAAAATTTCTTCGTACGTATACGTTGAGTAATTTCTTATACCTTGAAGATACAATATATTTTGGCAAAGTTTGCTTGTATAAAAATGTAATACATCTGTTGTTGCTCTATCAAAGAGAGAGTTTTTACTAGTGTTTGACTCCATTTATAAATCTCGAGTTCATGTTAAGTTTTCGAGTGTGAAGTCCAGTTTAGTTAAAGTAAAGACATAATGCAGTTAATAAATTTGTTTTAATAAATTGATAAAATCTTAACCAAACAATTGAGTCAGAATAATTATGCAAATAAAACAGTCAAAAAATTAAGCACCAATTAAACTGAAGAAAAAATGCTCTTCAAAAATATTGACAACGAAACTTATAAGGAATTACTTAATAAGAGTGTAGAAACAACTGGAGATGAAATTAATCGACATATACTCGAATATTTTGAGTTTTTATCATTCGAGTGAGTTTAAGAAGAAATATTTGACTTCGAGTAAAACACGAATCCATCACGATTTTTTATTTTTTATATCACGGCGTTACTAACTAATACAAAAATATACATTTCCCCCCCCCCCTAATCAGTGATTGATTGGTTGAATTCAAGTTATATTTTGTTCAGTGGTGAACAATTCCCAACAATCTTTAATATTTCCATACATAGGAATAATTTTCTTACTACAAACCTGTTTTTTGACCTTTTTTCTGTTTCTATTGAAAGACAAGTTGTGGAGTACAATAAAAGAAATATCGTGCTATAAAAACCACAAGATAAATATTGGAACATAATAATCACCTCTATAAATTAGATTGAATAAAAAAATATGTATGAAAAATAAAACTATATACTTTAAATGTGACGATGATTCAATCACTTCATTTTTACTTATCTTTGGATGTTTTCATGATTTATAATTCCATAATCCTCAGAGCCTAAAATAGATAGTTTATCGAAATTCGTAAAATTTGATAAAAAACCTTTTAACACACCTTTACGTTGTTGGGATTTATATTCACTCGAGAGACTTAAAATATCATTGTAAAATCATTATGGAATGGATGTAGCTTATTGACAACGCACTCAGGAGAAGTTATTCTCTTGACTTAGTGTGTGCGTCCAAGGTATTCCTAGAAAAAGAAATATACTTCATATACTTCAAAGAAGATTCCTAGATCAGATGGAGTAAATGTAATAATAATATTGTTACTTATACTTAATCAGTGCAACTTCATCTAAACAATTAAAACAACATTTAAAAAAATCATGTGTGTATCCTATTTTAACTTCATATTCCATAGAATTATTTAATTGATTATATTCTTCTTGCATCAATTAATTTTAGGATGTTAATTCATTAGATTATGAGTTATTAACAAATGATAAAATTAATTAGGGAGGTTAAAAATAATTTTTTGATGCACTCACATTGTTTATCCACCCCAAAAATAATCATGAATAAGGGATATGGAATGGAAGATGGAGATGTCTTATTATGTATAAAACATGTCTTGTTTGATAATAATTTATTAATTTAGAATCCTAGAATTTATCCTATATATTATTGTATAAAAAATTTAATTTAATTTTTCCCAACAACTATGAATTATGAATTCACGGGTTTAAAATACATTACCATAAAAATATTGCATTGGTTAATTGTTCAATGATCATTATAGTATCATATTTAATAACTTTTAAAGGTACATAAACAAATACTAATAAAATAGCGATTTTAATGTTGGGTTAGCTAAATAGCCACACAAAGTAATGAAATGGTATTTATGTAGTAAAATGAAATTGTACTTTTTGTTTTGTTTCTTTCAACAAGAAAGGTTCCAGTATACAATAAATGTGACACAACGTGATATGAAAGAAAATATGAAAATATTGGATAAAACAAAAAAACCTCAAATACATTCAATTAAAAATATACTTCTTATTTTGTAGATGTATAACAAGATAATAATTAATTAATCAATGTGTATTCGCACAAATAAATTATTATTAATATTTTTAAGAAATTAGAAAGTATATTTAACTTAGTGTATGATATTTATTAATGATGGAAAAATCAAATCTTTTTATTGACGCGGTTCTTTCACTCTTGTTCATAAAAAAGAACAACTCTTCATGAGTATTTAATCGTTTATTTTTAGTAAATAAGTAACTAACATGTAAATAGCATTAACATAAGTCTACTATAACTCAACAAAGCATACTCAAATATAATATATTTATTAAATAAAATAAAATTAAAATTTCTAAAATAATTTTTTTTAAGTCAAATTATTAAGTTTCATAAACAAATAATCGTTTTGTATTAGTTTATATAATTATAAATTTAGTAACCATAATTTATTACTTTTCTAATTGATAAATTTAGTAAATATATCTCGCGTTGTATAAGTGCAATCAGTTTATCCTGGATGGGCTTAAAAAGATAAGATTTTGTCAAAAAACACTCCAGTTTTATGATTGATTGACATAATATTGTTTGAATGCACGTCAAAAATGGACACCAACAAAGAGAAAATACACTGTATTTTACTGTTTTTCTTTGATAAAGGTGAAAACTCAAGGCAGGGTAATGAAATTGTGAATTGTTTGTATGTGCCCGTAATTTTGATGTCAAAGATGCACCACGCTCTTGAACGCCATTTGTGAAAACATTGATAAAAATAATAGAAATCGGGGGTATCGGGGGTCCAACAGATATGTAATCACTGCCAAGAAGATAAACATTAATGAGAAATATATATATTAAAAATAATGATTTGTTGTTAGTACTTCTTTTCTATATTAAAAATATTTGAATTTATCTCCCAGGATCTCTTTTTCCTAAGATTTCTCGATGTTTTACACCTATTCCCAAAAAATTATGTATTTAAATGTTTCATATTATAAGTTTCATTTAACTGTATAATTATATAAGAATCGAAATTTATCCCGCGGGTCGGGTTGTGTATTTGACAATTATACAACCCCCAGCTCTACCAAAAATTGGTTATTCCATTTAGACATTTACATTTCTAATGATAAGGAACTAGTCGTATTCTTTAAAAAAAGGGTTCATTTTGAACGAATCGTTCATAAATGACACATCACTAATATTTATCCTTCTATTAATTAATTAGTAACTAAATACAATATATATTTTGCTAACAATGCTATTTGAAGTTATTATGTGTATGTATAATCTACGTTTGCCATTAATCCAAAAAAGATGCAAATATTATCTAATAGGGACAAAAAGAAAAAAAACTTCCTGATATTATTATTATTGTCGTTAAGATTTTACTGATATAGATCGTGATGTGCAATGTTATATACATTATACATCAATATCTCTTTTTGTGTCGTTTTTGTAAATACATTTACATCTGAGAGATGTGCATCTATAAAGAGATTAGATAAAAGATGACTTGTTAAGTATAAAACTTGTTGTTTTTTTTGTTAAAAATAATTAGGTTATCCTTCAAAGAGAGGTGTTAATATACATCAATCTATTTCATGCATATTTACATATTATGCTTTACTTGCTAGGTTAAAAGTGAATGAATGTCATTCATATTATCATATTGTAAGTATACATTATAGGATCTGATCGGTATTTTTAGGAGTTGGGATCAGACTTTTAATTGCATAATTTTTAAGGTTTTTGGAAAGTCGAGCTAGATTTTCAATTTTTATTTTTTTAGCTAATTAAATTTGACAAATAAAGCCAGATATATCCTAAAGTTGAAATTAAATTATATTTTTGTTCGTCAACTAATGATTTTCTATTTATGTAATTGAAATATTCTGATTAGTCTTTCAGAGATAACGCAGAAAATACCTAAAGATTGTAAAAATTCTAAAAATTACAATAAAATAAAAGTTATATTTAAGATTATTATATTTAAAAGTTCATATTGGGGTCAAATAAATTTCCATATATCAAATGAAGGATTATTATAAAGTATTTCAACTAACAACAGCCATAAATTGACCAAAATATTATATGGTATGCATTTTTGAAGTAAAAAAATTGCCCATTTCTCCCTTACTGGATATTTTTTTTCTGTGGGTCACATTATCGACAAAACGTATAAAATTAAAACAAATACTTAAATATATTTATATCAATTATCATACTTAAGGATGGTTCATCTAAACGTGTTCCCAAGCCGAGAAAAAGAAGAAAAACGCTTAAGTGGCTTTATTTCTTAACTACTTTTATTAAAATTTTCACAAAAATCAACATTATAAAATAAATTTGGCATTCAATTAATAAAATCATAATTAGCTCGGGCTACACGTTCATAACGTCCCCAGAAACGAACCCCTGCCTTCTTGACCGTCCCATCCGGTAAAGTCAGGAATGCCCTCCTTATATCAGCTCTCAGAGAACTTGTGGTGTAGTGGTGACATTCACTGGATCCCATTTAACAATGACTCGGACGAACCCCTCTAAAGGATTCAATTTCGGGGAATAAGAAGGAAAAGAACATCACGCCTCAGAAACCAGATAATTTTTTGTCTGATTTAAAAGGGCGCACTGTCTTGCTACCAGATTCAAATTCAACATTTCATGATGTTGCAGATTCAGAGGGAAAATTTTGATGTGCAGAACACTTATTAGACCTTAGTTTTGACCTTCAGGCCTTTCTTGAAGATAAGGGCGGCATAATGCGACCCTAACTGCTAACAAACGCCAATAATCATAACTTGTCGGAACTTCCTCTTCATGATCATAAAGACGTTACAAGGACTTATTGCAAACAATATTTTGGTCAAATCTTCTTTATAAAATAAAAATATATATACAATTACAAAATGACATTTTTATTTTTCAAATTATGCTTCTAGATTCGATAGAATTTTTTCTCATCTGACAAGAACTATACCAGATCTTTCTTGGTAGGCTTCTGTATTAGCTTGATCAATACCTTGGTTTCGGGGGACACTTTTCTCTCTGTTTGACGGATAAGAAGCTATCTCTTGTAACATGCATAACTGTGGTACCGTACATATTCATTGATGACATGAGGGACGGATGAACTGGACGTAAAGGATTGCATTAATCATTTGCAAGGAATTCATTGCATTTTTTTGTTTATTTTCCTTATCAAAGCAGGGCTTTGGACGATTTTGGCCGCTTTCAGTTCACAAGGCTTCCGGAAATTTTGGGACGAATTGAGTAGTGCAACCGATCACTTTAGCCAAAAATGTGTTGTCTATTTACGTACATTTAAATTCAGAAAGTATACAAAAATGTACTACCTTTTTGTTCCTGATTAAAAGAAGACGTAAAATGTTGTCGTAGGGAAACATAATGAGTTATTGATATGGTCCGAAGTTACTGCAATTATTGTTTGTTTATTTTACAGCTTATTTTTCGAGGAATGGGATGAGGCCATAGAAAATTGCAAACGTTTAAAAGTACTATACCCTTTACTAAATATTTGTAATAATATATATGATGTGTGTTAAAATAAACCCATTTTGAACATATGTACAACTATATATGTTCAAATACTAAGTTTGGTATTCATTGAAGGACTTCGATACTTGTAATTAGCATAAGGAAGTGATAGATATGCAGGAACTAACAGCACCACACCTTTATTTCTCTCTCACTCTCTAGTATACTCCTACTGTGAATCAAATAATATTTTCACATGATATTAGTTATATTCATGCTATTACAAATTAGTTTAAATGTATTTCTATTTATATGTAAGTAAAGCAGACCTCCTCAATACTACTCCCAACAACCTTCTACAAACTTATTTATAAGTTACATAATTAGTGATGCAAGTTGGTTGTATGTTTAGCTCACCGTTTTTTTGTGTTGACAAACTAAAGGGTAACTTTTGTACATAAGCATATATCATTACTAATAACTTCCTGAGGAGTGAACTTCCCTTTTTACTACATACAATTATATTCAAACCCTGATTTAACATTTTTGTGTGCTCATAATAGTTGGAAAGTAACCGTGAGGATTTGTTGTAGAGTTGTTGACTTTTATTGTTATACATTATTTTATTAAATAATAATCTACGATCTGCTGCTGCTGTTGCTTCTGCAGTTTTAGTTAATTTTGCTTTCGTTTTTTTCAAAAATTCAAATCTGGTCATTGATAAAATCAAGATTTAAAAAAAAGAAAGACTTGACTCAACCAACACAATAAACCATAATATTAAGAGGATCAGTAACATTCAATAGATTTCGTCTCCGTTGGAGACCCCTTCAAAAATAATAAAATAACAATATTCTTAAATTTTCAAATGTTTTTTTTCAAAAACAAGATTCACAGAGCTGTATCTAAAGCTTATGTAGAAGCTTCAAAAGATTTTTGAAGGAGTTGTCATTAGTTTAAATTTACTTTGATGGACGAAAAGACAAAACTCAGATAAATAGGAAAATAAGAGACCGTTACTATCGCAAGGAAGTTATATAAGATCACATCTCAGTTTCATCAGAACCTGAATTATTTTATTTGGTACACACATCGACAAGTCGTATTATAAGTAAGGCCATTTTTACTTCGATAACAAAATTATTAGAGGGACAAGGTTTGAATTTAGATGGCATAATTTCTGTTGGATGGGACTAAACTGCAACTAACACCGTCTGGAAAGGTGGAGTGGTTCAATATTTAGAGAGACCATTACAATAGTACATTTGTTAGTTACCCCTTCATCATTTATTTTTGAGTTTAGATAGTGGCACTTTGGGTCCTATAGAATATCCCGGACCAATTGGAAAACGATTGGTTGGCTTTGACTGTCGTTTCCTTTTCTCCGGTGACTGGTAATTTGCCTAAATAGCTTAAGAATTTGGTCGATCAACTAAGTATAGATCAAAAATATCCGTATAAAAATGTCGAGCCGTTTCAACTGGTTTCTTTACTCCTGAGCTGGCAAAATGTAAACCTGGAAAATTAGCTCACTCAAGATAGCTTACAACTGCTAATCGTTTACTCAGACTTTACGCAAGTACTCATTATCCATCAAAAAAATTTCAAGTACTTGTCAACTACGTCCTTAAAGTCTACACTCCAGTGTGGTTCCTAATCAAGCAAAAAACATCTTTTAAGGATGCACTTATGTATTTTTTTGAACTAATTTTTTGTTTTAGATTTTTATCAGAAAATCTTTGTCTGTTTTGATCACTTTTAGAGAAGAAAATACTTTTTTTTTTGCGCACCCAGAATACTCAGTTGTCAGTACGTTGTTTAATGAGTGAGACATTTGGGAGTTGGCATTGCGATGAATAATAAAAGGTAGGGAAACTGAAATTAACACTGAAAGTATAATATTTAAACCTATGCGAGAGATTACACTGAAATTATTGTGTTGCACGAATGTCAAGTTACAGCATCACAGATTCTTCGAAACTTTTCTGTTTAGGTCCTTCAAATCATGTCCAAAAATAAGAAATTGTTGATTTTCCTTGTCACACGCAATCAGTGGAAAGATGTGTTAAACTGGTAATAGATATTTCACAAAGTGTAACTAATGCTAGTTCTAGGGATGGCTTTATAAGAAATAGATTGCAAGTTCGAGCAGAAATGCCAAATTTTTGACACACAAATAAGTTTAAATTCTGAGTTCTGTCGTGGATTATAATCTCTAATTATTTTTCTATATTTTGGACAATTTATTTGAATAATAAAATACCTTTCAATATTCATTTTGATACTATATTAGGCAATTAGTTTAATTATGAAAAAACGTAAATTTTACAAAAACTCGAACACTGGTAGAGCCCTCCAAAATGACTCAAAATTTCAGTATAATTGTTTTCAATTATAAAATAAAATATAATAATAAAAGTAACAGATCCATTTTGATCAAACTTTGTACTAATATTATAAATATATGGTCACTGTAAGAGGCCATTACATTTTGAGAGATCATGGTCATATTCCAAGGTCAAGGTCACACCCAAAAATGACCAGACACAGAGGTTTTATTTTTTTTAATATTTTTATAATTTGTGTAAAATTACGCAAATTTTGATGCCCCTTGTGGTTGCATAGCTCAAAAAGTACATTAACAGAACAAGCTAATGCACATTACACACAATGAAACTTTCTTAACAAATACCACATACGTAATATGTTTATAATATAATGAAAAGAGATGCATGCACCTAAGAGGGGAAAAAGGGGAAACAATCGTTTACCTACTATTATATGTATTCATTAGACTGCCTCGTTTTTTGGGTAAAATTTATTTCCCCTTGTTCAAAAACTTTTTCTGCAAAGCACAATACAAATCGTATATTTGACAAATATTGAGTCTCTTAGCTCATTTTTGGCGTGGTACAATGATCATTCTATATAAAATAGGGATAAAAAATAAGAGTTTTGAGACTCACTTTGACAGATTATGAAACAAACTATAAAATATAAATTATACGTAATACAAGAAATGTAGGTTTTTAAAAATACAGCGTAAAATTTGAAGTCCCTCCAAAGTTATGAAGCTTTCTTTGTTGTTTTACTTTAGAATGTTTTGATTTTGCTTGCTCCATAATTAGATTGAAACTAAAAACGACGGCTCTTTTATCATTCCGGTCATATAATGAACTTGTAAGTCGTAGGATCAGACCTTATTTGTCTTTAACTGTAACTACAATAGTTGAATTGACGTAGCTATTAACTACATAATTTCAATTGTTGAAGTTTTATCATAAACTTCTTCAAAGACACGGGGTGTCTGAAGTGGAAAGTAGGAGATGTGTGGCTAGAACTTATCATTATATATTGTACCTATCAATTTATTATTTTCTTTAGTTTTATATATTCTTCAATCCTAGCTAGGAGTGAAGAAAATAAAAAGATAACTAGGAACCAGACTGAAGGACGAATTAATCTGTCCTTCGGAGCATTGAATCGTAAAAAAAATATCAGGGGAGAGACTGATTAGGAAATAATTTCTACGACTAATCCAACACTATCCATATCAAAACAGATCAAACTGAACTTTTGAACATAGTCACATTTTGACTTCTTAAGTTGGTAATTCCTATGAAAATACATTTATAAATTTTTAATTTCAAGTCATGAAAGACAAAAGATACTGCCCCGTGAGTCACGGAAAACAAAAATTGTTAGTCTCCCCCTAGAATGAAACAATTGACAATTGATGGAATCATTTATAAATCATGCACTACTTGTATAACAAGAATCTAATTAGCCATTTAATATTCGTATTCTTGTTTATCCACAATTAATTCTTGTATATGGGATTAAATTTTGCGCTATTCCATCTCTATGATGAAATAGGGATATCCTTGAGCACATTTTGAATGGGTAACTTTGGACCCAAAATGACATAAAATCCCTGAAACTTTGCCTAATTCTTTTTTGTGATTGTCTGTAGCGAAAAACGTATCTTTGCTTGAAAAAAATATTCACCTAAAAACGGGGCAGTCTAACATTACATACTATGTATAAAGAGAAAGAATTTCTCTAGAGCATATTCCATGGCTGTACTTTATTCTTTTTAATTTATGAATCTCTTGTTAATTGAACTCGTATCACTTTTTAAATATTTATGTAATAGTCAATAATCTAGAATGAAGTTATGATTATACCCAGTAGGTACTTCATAGTTAAGTATCTACATATATTATATTAATATGTACTACAAATTTGAAATTCATTGCAACATGCGGTTAGAAAGTTTGCTCATTTTTAAACTCATTCAACCTTGGATCAAGTATATGTATAAACGAATTGAGTTGTAAAAAGTATGGCGTAGAACGCGTGTGAAATTTGTTTTAGTTGTCAATCTCAACAATGGTATGTGTTTGGTCAAAGCTGTTTTCATAATTGCTCAGAAATGGACAAACTTAACTAATATTAACGTAAAGTTAGATTTGTTGGGGAATCATAAGTGTAAGTCCTCGTTGGGCTCGAAATATAATTGAAAATTAAACCAGTTTTAATCCTTACATATATCCTTTTACCACCCTAAGTGACTTAAAAACGGTTCTGGTATTAAATAGCTATGGAATATAACCACATAAAATAAGAACCAAGCTGTTTGAATAAATGAGTATTTAAATATTTGTAAAAATTATTATTAAAAATGTAATACTTTTATAATAAAATTGTGAACTCAGATACTGATTTTTGAATCGAGTGATCGATTATGCATTTTTTTTTTCGCATCTCCTTGTCAATTTTAAATTTAATTTAATTTTGCTAAATTAATTTATGAAGGAGATAAGATCAATATATTTCGAAAAAAAAGTTAATCTGCTTGGTATTAAAGTTTGTCATTTAAAAAAATGGAATTATCATTTCATAGAGTTCTTAAGAAAAATAATTTGGTCCAATAATACTTTTAAAATTTGCATGAAATACTATTAAGCAGCATGCTTTTAGACTTAAAGTATTGCATAAATATACAGAAGAAGTTGCGTAATTTTTTTAAAAGTATTGTTTATTTAGAAGTTAGGCAAGATTTTAGCTAAAATAACATCTAATTATCGTATAAAATTAATTTTTTCGACGAACTAAAGACTATTTTTTATATTATTCTAAAATTATACTGAGTGGTCCATTAGAATCTGAACACTTTGAATTTTAAAATTCAACAAGATATAATTTATTAATTAACAATAGAATTTCAACAAAATTAATACTATAAATGAATATTAGTCTGACCTCTCTAAATCATTAATGTAACTGCCCTTAGTCGTAATTATGGGTTCCAGGCGGCGGTGGAAGGCCTGGCATCCACTGCAAGTCATGACCTCTGTCATGGCATCCAGTGCTGGCTGACAGTGGCTATTGGGGCCTCTGTGTTTGGTTGACAGACAATGCAGGCCTTCCCTTCGAAATGTACCCAAAAGGTGTATTAAGGAGGGGGTTAGCATCAGGGGCTAAAAGTGTCAAAAAATAGTTCAAATGACTCATTTAAAAGAGTACGGACAAGATAAATTGAATTCATTGCTATTGTCAAAAGTGGCCTCTCCACTCTCACAAGGCTCGTTACACCCACTTTTTTGATAGCTCTCTCGACAGTCTGGAGTGAAACCCCGGGATATCTTGCAGGGGATTTGCCTGGACTGTTTTCTTTAACTCCTCCGGGTCAAGTGAAGCCTTTTGACAGAGCGTTTTTTCATCTTGAACGTTCCCGACTTACTGATGGTGTAGATAGTGGTCCTGGAGATGCCCGACTGCTTGAATGGAAATTCGTCGATCCCGTTCAAGTGTCATTTTTAAATAGCAATAGAACTCAAGTTTGTTTTGTTTTGTAATTAATTGTTTATTCTTTAATATATCGAAAATTGAATTAATTTAAATCACTCCACCTCTATTAAATTTTTGAATTAGTATGTGCTTAGATTTGAATAGACCACCACGTAATATGGGTGAAATGATTTTTTTTTAGAATTTACCAATTTGTGTTGATCCATGAAATGATTTTTTTGCAACTCTCGAGCCTCCTGGCTTTCATTCCCTCTGTCATAAGGTGGCATGGGGGCATTGTGAAATAAACTAATCCAGGTTGTGCTTTATAGCCTCCAGATGGTCCTTGGAGCCACAGAGAAGTCGTTGGCAAGGCGATTAGTTGACTTAGTGGGATCCTCCTGTTATTTCTTCTTCAAATTTTGCAAGAACTTAGTTTCCTTTTTAAATTATACCCTCCCCTTCCTGACACCCTGGAGAAGTCTTCTTCATTCCCCCCCCCTCATCTTGGCCAACTTAAAAACCAGGCATTTAGGACATTTAAAATGTCTATTAAACTTAATTACATCAACTCCAGCATCTAGGAAATTTGAGATACACTGCATTTTTGCTTGTTTCTCGCTCATGATGATGAAATGACTTAATGATTAATATAGTTTTATTATGTAAAAACAAAACAGAAACATAATATCGAAAAATAATCACTAAATTTTTCATATTAATGAGAAAATAAATATGAATTAACAATCCACGTTTTGCTGCCCTACCCTGTACAATATTTGGCAATAATGATCTACTTATTTATCACAAAGTGTAATAGGTGAATAATGATTAATAATTATCATTGCAATTCCAAATATTAGTGAATTTTCTTGACTGTTTATATTATCTTTATCACCTCTCAAACTAGGTTTTGTAAAAAGGTATTACCTATAAACCTTTTGAGTGGTGCTATTGATTCAATAATAATCAAAATAAATCTTTTTAGCGAATTCTTATGGGAATTGAAAATAAAATGAATACTTCTTTTTAAAATACAAACTTTTTTTCCTTTTTCTTCTTTTGTTTCCTCTCATGGTTACACACTCTATTCGCTAATTAAGTATGCATAATCTTACTCAATGCATATTTTGTATCATTAATATTACTTTAAGTATATACTTCTTACATACATATGTGTAAGATAAATACCTATCAAGGTTTCTCATTTCCTAGTAAATTGTCTATGAACGGGTTCCCGGGATATAAATTTCTTACATTACAACTTCCCGTGAAATATCAAGATCCCGTTAGTAAATAATAGTACCGTAAAATTTAATTATTTCATTTCACATTTTAATAAGAAATAATAGACAAGTCTGTCACTCGTAAATACATTCCTAGTTAACTAGAATTTACACGCGTTAGAGGGCAAAACCTCCAACTAAAATCAAATTGTATAATTTATATCAATTTGTTCAAAAGTTATTGTCGATTATGATTTTTGTATTTTTTTGTTTATTTTGACCTCTCAAAATTTTAAAATGTCCTACTGTTACCATTTATAATCTTTGTATCAATTTAATCAAAATCCATGCTTGAACTTTTGCTGTAATCCTGGTGACTAACAAACAAACCACCAGATGAAAGAAAATCACCTCCGTTCAATAAGGAGGTAACTAAGTTGTTCATCACTTAAGGTAAATAAAAATGTCACAGAAAACGAGAGTGGCTTTTCCTAAAGAGACTAAAAGGTATGGAAACGTCATATTTATCAATCTTGAATTATTTTACTCATCTCTAATCCTGATTCCTCTAAAATTCTGTATATGCACTGTTTTCATCTCTTCTGCAGTTCATTTTTATCATGTATTCTGACTAAGATTAATCTAATCTAATTTAATAAAGATCATCGTTTTGGACAGGGTTATGTATTTTTCTTTGGAATAAACCAGACACATAAACTATTATTTAAAACCATGGTTCATAGTATATTAATCATAATTATGCTTTATAAAATTATGAAAGTTATTTTAAAACAAAAACCGTAATCATCCACGAAAGTTATTATTTATATTCTATATTTTTTGATCGAGGTTACGTGAGTCCTGAAGATAAATCATCTACATAGTTTTTGTTTACTTTTTATTTAAACCTATTTCTTCTATTTCCTGTTTATCGTTGGGAATTTGGACAGGATTTTTATTTTCTAAAGCTGTTATTATTTAATTCATGAACATGTAATTATAAAATAATAACAAGTACATGTGTTCATGAAAGAAGAAAATTAACAATGGGGGTTTGCTTGGGAGTTATTAGTGTAAGTTCTTGTTGGACTCGAATAGAATTGAGGATCATCGTCTGAGTAATTCCTGTAGAAACGGGTTGTTCAGATCAAATGGGTTCATCTTTCTAAATATTTATTGAGGCCACATTTTGCGGGGGATTTACATGAAAATTGGCTGGAATTGTACATATGAATATTGAGAAAGGCTAATTTGGAATATATTTCTCAATAAAGTCAAAGTGGAGCCCAGACAGATGGCGGATCTAGGATAATCAGTCTCCAGAAGAGCCTTACAAATCTTTTGTACGGTCCAAATTGGGACAAAAGTCACCATTTGAAACCGCCAGATCTTATTTTTATATGGAGGAGCTGTCACCATGGTGCCTAAAACTTCACTTAAGTTTGTTGATACAACAACGTTTTTACCAGCAAAAAAAAAAAAAAAAAAATACCATTAAATAGCAGTATAATTACAAAAGCATATTGGTATATACGGATTCGAATTTGTGCTGATTTCATTCCTCTCATGATTGGTTGGAGCTGTTCTAATAAAACGTCATCACAGCTAAACTGCTTTATTCCCAAACAATCTTCAAATTGATATAAGGTACATATTACTAGGGTTTCTCATTTCCTGAAAAATTGTTTTTGAGCTTGTTACATTACAGATCCCGAGAGATATCAGGATGCTGTTAGTAAATAATAATAACATGGAATTTTAAGAAGAAATAATAAATATTAATATCTACAAGTGTTTGACTTCAAAATACAATCTTAGATAGTTAATTCCCTGTCTTTTTATTTTTGGTCATACATCAATGGTCATCTACACTACCTACTGACCAGTGCTTCTTGTTTAACGCTACAGAAAACTACTAACTAGTTTAGAAACATAAACGCTATGACGCCATTAAATATCCCTCTTTAAAGTGGGAATGAAATGTCCTGCGATGAACTTTGGAGGGAATGCATTTATTGTGTATGAAATTACTAGGTTTGTTTTTTAGCATGTCCTCATATAATGTTGCATCCATAGGTTACTGTAACCACATATAAAGAAGAACCATAAACGTATATGATTTTATTGTTTTTCCGTATGTGTAGACTCCCTAAAATCCCGGGAAAGTGGGATCTTGGGAGAAAACCCCTATCACCCACACGTTCGTAGGTAAAAACACATGCTATTGTAATACATAATAAAGATGAAATAATTTAAAGTATCTAAAGATTCTCACAAGTCAAGGACACATTTATTCAGACGCGAAATACAAACCAAACTTAACATGAGAAGGACCTACCGTGTACCATACAAACATTTATTATTCATTTTGTTTTTATTGTTATTGTCCCACCTCCTAAACTTTATTTTTATTTTTTTTGTCCCAAATATTATACATTAGACTGTACCCCTTGTGTGCAAAAATACAGAACTTGGTTATAACTAATTAAGTATCATCCCCCCCCCCCGGCCCTAAAAAAATACAGGATGAATATTATAGCAATATAAAACTATATTTATGATTCGTCTATACAAAAGCAGGTTAATATGATTTTTCGAAAAAGAGAGTGTGGATTACATATGTATTCTACGAAGAATCGTTGTCAATTTATATAAACACGCTAGTTGGATTAACCCTTTGGAGGCGCTGAAAACAGCAGAGCAAAAGTTAAACGTTGCGATAAAAGAATGAAAGACAATATCGGAGCTAATATAAGTTTCATGACTAAAATAAAGATTCTAACCGATAGCTAAAGCGCTTAAGTATTTTAATAATCCCACAAACTTGTGTAAATAGCTCATAAATGACTAAGATATGTGTATGAAATGGCTAGTATATATTAAGTAAATAAATATATTGGAATTTACTTATTTTTTAGATTTTTAATCAAAAAAAATTTTTTTTTATCTTGACGCGTCACATTTGCCCTTAGATGTTGTTACATATGCATCACAAGCATCAATGAACAAACTCAATAATTTTTGAACAATATATATTTTCTATTTGTGAATTCATAATCTCAAATAGTTGTTGGAAAGAAGAATATTAAATTTTGTAGACTGTAGAGGATAGATTAATTATTTGATAATTAATAAATTATTATCAAAAAGGACATGTTCCATACAAAATGAGACATATACCACTCCATTTTTTATCTGTGACGTAAATTACTAATAAATGCACTAAAACACATGCTTTAAAAACCTTCATAACTCTCTCCAATAAAATCCCACTTGTTAGAGTCCTTAGAGGGAAATATACTAAACTTAATAGAGTCTTAATTTTTCTGTTCAGTTTCTAATACTTTGATTGTTGTTTTTTCCTCCTTTTTTGGAGATTTAAAGAGTAAGCATTCTCAAAATATTTTTGTGGTGGTGCAAGTCAATTAAATACAAAAAAAAAATAGGATTAAAGTCTCAAAATTGGCCTTATTAAGCCTCTTAGACTATCTCAAATATGATGCAAAAAGTAAAAAATGTTTAGAATTTAGTAAATAGATAAAAATGAACTTTTTTATTAGTGTGACTAGAAATTTATTACTCGTACACTTAATTTGACTAGAGACTTAGTTGTAACTTGGCCGAATGTCTGATTTACTTGATGTGTAAAAATATTGTACACTTTGTTTATTATAAATTAAGGGGTCTGAAATGGGCTTAAAAATGCTTTGAGATTCCTCAAACTTTTCCAACGTCAGTTATAGCACTATCCAATTCAGAAAAGGTATTTGTGCTGTAAAAAAATAGTGTCCTAGAAACAGAGGAGTCTAATACTATTGCTATTTATGTAGTTGTTGTTTTTTTGTATCTTTTTTCTCTCCCTCTATTTTACTCTTTCGTCCCATTATTTAAAATATTCATATATAAAAAAATACTCACTGAAATAACTTACTTCCTTCTAATCAACCAAACATCTCATTTATTCATGTTTCTCAAATGTTATATTCAAATGATATGTACGTTAGGGTGAGTCAGTTAAAAGGGGATAGATACATCTTTCCTATCTTTGAAATCTTAGTTTCTTGTCAAGTAGAGTATTAGTATAAAAGTAACAAAGATGTCGGTTTAAAGAATTTACTAAAGCATACAGCTACATTTTTAAAATGTATATTTTTTCATATAATAAATTTCTTTTGCGAAGATTAATATAACCATATTCACTCTATTGTAAAGACAAGATTAGCCTACTTATTTTTATAAAAAGTAACTATTTCTTAGGTATTGATGACTATTCATAATTGATATGGTAAAAAGAATTGAAATATTTTTTATTTCCTCTTGATGCATAAAAATGAAAATAAGACAATATCTTATAGAAATGAGAAAGATTGATTTATTGGATTTATATAATTTTTCAACAGAAACAAAACTTGAGCAATTTGATAATTAATTAGGTCAAAATACTTTCTAAATTTCTCCAGGAATGAAATTTCCGGCCATCATTTTCAATAATAAAAACATATTTAAAAAAATCCACAAAATATGAATAAATAAACATTAAACTGAATTTGGGATCTCCAAAATAGGCTCAAAAATGCATGAAATAGTCTTTCATTACATGAACATTTTCTCAATACCCTTCATCATCGATTTTTTTAAATTTATTGTTGACACAATCCAATGTACAGAGTTGTATAATGTTCTCTAATTTAGGCTGATGGGCTTTGATAAATGAAATAATGCTAATAATATATTGGGATTTGGTAATATTCTGCCCGTTTTAAACCTTTTTTTTAATATGATTGTGCAAGTACGATTTTATGCAAATTGTACACGTTACATCACAAAAATGAGATAAATAGTTTTAATCAAGAATTAAAGGTAAGATTATTTAAATGAAAATTCCTTGGATTGATAATAAATATATGATATATTTTTGATTTTTTTAATAAGTCAAATTCTGGGCTATAATATTAACTTTAAATATCCATATTTATAATACACGTAAATTGATAAAGCGAAGTTTGTCTGTATATAAGTCTGAATGTTTGTTTCGTTTATGTACAGTCATATTTTACGCTGTCTTAAATATGAGTTAAGTATTCATTTTCAGCAACGACCGTGTCCAGCTAAATCTGAGCCATGTAGTGCTTTAGAGACTAAAGTACTCTTTGTCTTATCAAGTCACGCTTTTATCTTCCCAAGTTGTTATTACTATTATTTCATTATTGAGGAAAGAACATCCAAGTATTGAGTAGCTAAAAGTGAGTGTGCTCATTAAAAAAGTAAAGTAACACTGAAGATTTTTTCACAGCAGCACATTTATCCCAAGTAAGTGCAATATAACATAATGTGCCTCTTGATGTGCACATTGCGTAAACCCTAGTTACACCATAATTTAAAAATACATTTCTCAACTTTAAATTGTCAAAGAAGAATAATTATTCAGGATCATTGGAAGCTATTAAACATTGAAAATATTATGCTACAAAATCCATGTCTTTGAACGCCTGTGGGCTAAAACCAACATTTACTATGGGCTGCATAACCCAAAAATGGTCATTAAAATCTTCAATCACAATATTTGTTGACTTTAGAAACTTTTATTTTAAATCACATTTTTAGAGTATATTTTTGATTCAGATTCATATTTCGATGTAAAATAATTATATATGTAGATGAAAATTAAAAGTAATAACAGTTCCTGCCGTGTAACAATCCTGTAATAGTGTAACTTTTGAAGAAAAAAATGAAATTTATTTATCAACAATATCAATTACTATGCCTCCAATATGGCATCACATGCTGTGTATTAAGCAATATGCAATGTCAGTGAAAATGCTATAGCATTCATCATTTTTTATCATAAGCTTCCCTTCAAAAATAAAAATAACCTCAAATTGATTGGAACTAACCCAATTATTTCCATCTACGGAACTATTCTTCATAAATTTTTTACAACTTAATAATAGATAATTTGTGTTCAGCTAATCATTGATTGAACCACTAATAAGTAGAAAGAGTAATAGAAAATTGATAGCTAACAAAAAAATATATCGGATTGGTTAATATTTTCAGAATACTATTGCAACGAATAACGTCATTTTGTCCATGACCCATTTATATTAGTCAAGGGGATTAAGGACAGAAGAATTTAAGTACTCTGTATATTTTCCTACCCCATCCTGTAGAGCTTATGAATTGGTTTTGCTATCAGTTAACAATAGGTAGTTTAAAATCGGTTCCATCTCTATTACCGCTTCTTGAAAAATTCCAAAAAATCAGGGTATTTTAGCTTAACAAAACATAATTTTAACCTAGCATTAAATTACTTTATTTTATTAATTGAACTCGTTTAATGAAACTTTAAGTCGTATTTTTATGTTATACATATTGAGAGAGACATAGCTTGCCGTTATATTTTTAATTAAGAATAAGTTAGATTGTAAATTAATTTTTTTAAACATTATATATTTATACCTTCAAGATAACTAATATATACTGGTTTATTGTGATGTCGCTCGCAGATATATATGATGACATAATGAAAGAAAGTTTTTGCAATACAAAGGTGTTTTTGCTTAATTCTATCACCTTATTAATACTTATGTATAATGAAATCATTTACATTTTTTCAACCAATACATCCATATAATACCCTCAAATTCATTGGTATGAAGCTAATTATTTCTAACTACGAAATTATTCTTGGTTGGAAATAAGATAGAATAGACAATTTTTTACAATAAACATAAATTATGAAGGTATAATCCGCTAAAAAGGAGAAATAGTATTATAAAATCTACAAATGATAATAGAATACATTGGATCGGATGATGTTTTCGGAATATCTTTGCAAGGCACAACACAATAGTTTTCATTGAGTGACCACTTATTGAATTCAACAAAAGTGTGCCCGAGTATAATATCAATTCGACTTCGCCCACTAATAGTAGTAAAGGAGGTTAAGGTTAAAACCACAGGTGTTGTCCCTTTGAATTGTTCTATAAATTTGTAAAATGGTGGCAAGCAAATTCCTGCATTTTATTTGATGTACGAAAAAGTGACCGCATCGCTGCTAAATATAGTTCCTGTTAGGATAATTGTCTCAAATTCATGGTAGAATGACATTTCCATGGACCTAAATACAAGCATACTCTCCGGCCCCCGTTGTAGTTGTTTCTCAAAGATATATGGGGGATAACGTTCCATGTAACTTATTTAATGGTCGTATGACAAAGTGCAACGTCTTGCTGCCAAATGTAATTCTTATTAGGATCTTTAGTTCTTAAAATTTGTATTGTGCAACCTGTAAGTATATGTGGCTAGCTCAATACTTTTCCATAGTTTGCATATCCTTGTAAAAAATCTCCGATGATATATTTAAATAATAGCAGCACATTTGTTGGAACATAAACTTGTTTCTATGTATGAATAAATAGTAATTGTTAATATGCATACACATAAACAAGACTTCATTTGACAATCAATTTCACTATTTAAAAAGAATTGTAAATAATTAGTTTCAATTCTTCTGCGTAGGTTGACTTTATTAGTATATAAATATATTTTTTTATGTAGGAACGCCACCTTAACTTTACGTTATCTGTATGTATGTTAGAAAAGGTTTGTTTTTACTTTTTTCGAATTTCGATCAGGTTTACTAATTTGTAAAAGTTTGATTCCATGTAGTAAGAAATGACTTATAAAGAAAATTGCATTATTTTACAATGTTTGAATCTTTTGACATCTTGGTCAAAATTTGAAAAATTCCAAATTTATTTATTTAGTCAATAAAGATTAATATAAAACATTATTCATCATTTTTGAAAAAATTTTAAAATACATTTTTTTTTTCTAATGTCATTCCTAGGGGAAATAAAAGAGAAAATAACGCAATGTTATTAAAACAAAGTTAGGCAACATAAAAAAGAGAAAAAACAGCAAATTTATTAAGTAACTATTTGTCTTTAGGGTGTGCATGTGTCTGGGGGAACCGATATCGGAATCTTCTTCATGTGGTTAGCTATATAAGAGGCAAACTCGTCAACTGAAAACCACAGAGAGACACAGATACACCATAAGAAAAAGATTCTAGTTTATCTTGAGATATGAGGTAGAAACAGAAAAAGTAATACAAACTTATATAAATTAGCGAAAATTCGAGCGATTTAATCACTTTTCCAAAATGATAAGCATGTTCTTGCTCTCGTTTGTTATTTAAAGCTATGAGCCCATTACGGTTCAATAATTAAAAGCGTTGTTTGGAGCAGGGGCTCAAAAATATTTTGTCGCTATTCCCTCCATAGTAGGACTTAGAAAAAGGCCTTACAAATATTTCAATTAATTTAGAAAAATGTTTATCAGAAGGATTCAATGCTAAATAAAGAATTAATTTGACTAAAAGAGATATTTTGCTTTTTTTCATTGATTGACCGAGGTTTGCATGACATAAAAATCACATCATAATACAGTAAAATTGTGTATAGGTTATTTGCTTACCACATGACAACAACTTTTATACACTAGCTACATATAATCGAAATTCGAAAAAATTTGAAAAGAATCCACTGTAAGTCATGTAAAAATACAAGGTTATACCATAACGCTTATACCACTGATGTTTGACTTCCACCACGCTTTTAATATTGACATCATAGTAGATGAGTGGTTGTGTGTTTTGTCAAAATCAGTTTTTCCTGCCCAGCAGTCGGTACGATACATTAAATTGAAAATTCTAGCAAGCCCGATTACATGATGGTCTAACCTTGGTATATACTAAGTTACAATAGTTGTACCTATCTATGTATAGGATGTTATATGGCGTTAAAATAATATGCATGTATTGGTTTTACTATATTTATAGCCTTTGTTAGATCATCCTACGTTTCATTTATTTCACATGCAGAAAGTAGTTGAAGAGTTACGATGTTATATTATTATTATGTTTATATTTACAGAAGTAATTGGAGATGATAATCAATTTTTCTGTAATAAAATAAGATATATATTATTTACGATGGCGTGTGTTGTACCTGTTTCAATGAATATGATAGGGTATAAAAGAAGTACTTATCCACCAACACACATAGGTATATACTTATTATGCATACTAATGTGGTCTTTATCTGGTAATTAATAAGACTTAGAATAATCTTTTTGAATGAAGATGAAAAAATAAATTATATACATTACACGGCGTAATCAATTGTGATGAAAATCCTGTTCATAATGGGTTTGTTAAAAAAACAAAAATAGACATGATAAACCTGATAATTTGATGAATTTTTGTTGGAGATCAACTACGATCAGCTGTGACAAGGGAAGAGGGGGGTAAGAAAATAAACTAGGACATTGGCAAGAATTACTCCAACGTAGTTAAACAAGGTCTTACAGTTATAACTCATCTGCAAATATCCAAGGTTATTCTCCGTCTTTTATAAATACAAAGCAAATCTTCAATCAGCGTTTGAATATAATTGAATTTATAGAGAAAAGGATGCCCACTACTCAGGAATTAAATAATAATGACAAATGCTAAGGAAAGGAAAATTCATTTTTCAGATTACCAATTCCAAATTAACCGGGGAGCTAAAAATTTCACAGGATTTACATAACTATTTATCACCCTAGCATAACAATTTCGGCTGTATTTGGTTGGCAACTGCGAAAAATGTATGCTCCCCCCTTATCAGCGTTCTGAACATTGACGGGTTGAATTTAAATTAACTCTCGCTTAACGTGAGATATTTTCAACTATTATTGTTGTTTTTGGGCCTTTTTCCTATTCTTTTTGATGGAGAGGTTGTGACATAAAGTAAACAAAACAATGTTATTATTCCATTATTTCAAATTTACTTCAAATTTTAAGAAGTGATTCTCAGCCAGGGCTTTGTTGTACATTGTCTCGTGCTTCGTGAAGTTATTAAATTAATCTAGAAATATAAAAAAAAAGGTCATGAAAAACTGTATTTTCATAACAAAACGTCCTCAAAAGTTCAAAAAAAAGTTCTTAAAAAAGTTTAAAATATAAAAAATCTTGGGCACAAATATTCAGTCAAAATGACAAAAGAAAGGAATCCCTGATCTTAGAAATGTTTTAAATTGGGGTTCAGATAGTATTCGGGCTAATTTTTTTACATAAATATTGATTATCTAAGAAAAACGGACAAAAAAGGATTTATATTTGTACTTGAAATATTAGTTAGTCATAAGTTACTGACTAAGGTTTAATTTATATAATATATATATATGTATATATTATAAATTATATTGTAAATTTTATTTGTATTTTCAAAAATACTTTTGATTTATGTTAGATGTGGTAGTACTTCACTCAAAGAAATGATTTTTTTTTGTTTGAAATTGAGCTCACAATGATATTTTCAAAACTTCAACAACTCCTTTTTGTTCAGCTGTTAATTTATATGCTGTTGTTAGTATCATAATCATTAATCAGTTCAGCTCAAATTAGCTCCTGTTAAGCTATGAACAATTGACAATACTACATGAGGAATATTTCCAGTTGAGAATAATTGATTAAGTACCAAATAATTTTTGTACATTTTTTTTTTGAAGAACAAAGGTTGCGAGATACCATAGAGATTGATATGACAAAACCTCTATTTCTCCCAATAGATTTTCTTCAAACATACTACACTAGAAGTTCTGCCGTAAAAGCTGATTTTAGATCACTACTACATTATGAGTATTATTATTCTTTAGACTTCAAATTATGAAAGACAAATTATAATTTATTTCTAAATGGAATATTTTAAGCCATAGACACTAAAGGTATACTAAACTTTTATATATACGTTGACTACTTCATATAATTATAAACTATATATCACTAATATTTGTTATTTGTACTTCTATAAGTATTTAAACTGTAAATTGTATAGTTTATACGTATATTAACAGGTTATATACAAATAAAGTGGCAAAAATAATAATCGAAAGTGAAATTGTTGATAAATAATTTCTAATTTCTTTTAGTGAAATTAATCTTGTATTATTTATAATCCTACAAACTTTTTGTCATTTTCCACATTTGCAGTTGATTTTTTGATCAGTATATTAATCTACATAATTAAGGTTTTTATGGAATAAAAATGAGTTAAATGAAAATATAAACCATTTGATATGTGTACGTTCACGCCCCGGTAATTCCTAGAGAAATAAATATACTTTATGTATATGGATTTCACCAAAAGATTTCTAGGTTAGAAGGAGTAATTGTAATACCATAATGTTTACTTATACTTAATCAGTGCAACTCCATCTAACTAATTAAAGGACTATAAAAAAAATAAAGATAAGAATAACATTTATGTTTGTGCAAAAGATGTTTCTACCGTATTTGGTCATAAAGAAAAGATATAGATAAACATTTTGCATATAGATATAGGTATACAACTTTATTTTACGAAGTGACAAAGTTTTTCATTATATATTTATATATATGACTTATGTGGTGTATAATATTTATTGAAATTATCTCTAATGAAGACAAAAATTTGTAAGAAATAATATGTGCAAATATACATAAAAAACGTATAAATAGTAGTTTCAAAAATTGAGGAAAATCGAATCATTTATACATTTAGTTAAACCACTTTATATCAATGTTTATCAAGCAATGTTTTGGGGGTGTAAAAACTTATCTGAACATTTGAGAATATTTAAATTTTATATGGCCAAATTATACGTATAGCTCAGGAAACATTTTTTTTGCAAAACTCACTTTGAGATCCACTAAAGAAAGTTATATATCAAAACGATGACAAATTTTATCCCAAAAAGTAATTGTTAACCCTTTGTAAAACATATATACATTGTAAAAATTAAAGCTATTATTCAAGTGATTTAGTATTAGACCTATTCAAAAATATATAACTTTTGATATGTTTCCGCATTTTTTTCCCGTGTTGTAAGATATGAGAAGCTCGAAAATCCTTTTTTAGTGATCCTATACCAGCCTTATGAGACTGAAATAATCATAATGTAGTTTAAGGGTTTTTGGCGCATTTGATAATTTGGTTTAGTTTCATAAGTTTTTCACTTCTTCGAACATTCAATTGAGTATATTTTGAATAGGTTTAATTTAACATGAATATGTGAGGTATAAAGATAGAATATGTTTTATTTTCTCTCTCTCAAAATGACGTGATCTACAAATGGTTAGTCTTTTACTAACCATCTTTCATTTTTATTACAGGCATTTTTTGAGTAATAACTTATTTTACCCTCATATGAATAGGTTTATTAATCATAAAATATTCCACTTAATAGACATTAAGGAACTTATTCATTGTTACATATAAATGTATATTGTGCAGTAGGCGGAAAATCAAATTATAAAATAAGAGATTCGAAATAAAGTAGATCAACTTCTAGTTATTATATGCTTATCAGAAAAGCTTCTTTTTTAAATTCACCCTATGAGATATGAATTTTGCAATTCAATTTTCCTTCATTTTTTTTTTTTTATAAATTAAGATATGCCTAAAAATTAAGGGCTGACACGATAAATTTAGAATCTTAGTAGGTTAATTGTATGATAAAATCAAAAGGTTTTTAGAACTTTTTATAAATTGTAAGCTTTTCTACTCTTTCAATAAGCAAAAAAGGAGAAAAACTATCTTCTAACTTAACTGCACCGAAATATGAAATCTAGGGATAATTAGCAGTACGAAATACTACAAGGCCAATGTATACTGTATAATAAAGGTTCTCAAGGACGAGGTAAATACTTCTAAGACACAACATAACCCAAGAAGTTATCAAATTCGAGCAAAGTCGCTCATTTCCAACTTGAAAGAGTCAATTGACTACAATCTGACAGTCACAATCATAACTTTTGCCAAGAGGAGGAATTTCAGCCAGACTACGATCAAAAAAGCCATCTGAGATTATGTTAACTACAAAAGACGGGATCGACGTGTCAAACATATCCTCAGAGACACGATGAGGGCAATTAGGCTTCAAAGAAGTTTAAAGATTTTTTCATCATTGAAACACACCGAGGGCTTCATTCAGTTTTTAGGTAATGAAGAGATCTTTAATTTGAATACAACCCGCAACAGGAGGAATGCTCGGTGGATCTGAACTGACATCTCTGATGTCCAGCCTATCACGATTAACAAAAAATCTGGGCATTATTATTTGTGAGGGTGGAAATAGTCCAAGGCTTGCTCTAACCTTCACAACAATATCAACTATCTAATGGCCAGCATGAAAAAAGTTACAGTCAACATGGAAAGGGACAGAGATGAAGTGATATTGTTTAAAGAGGTTCAGGTACAACATTGAAGAATGCATCAAGATTTAGAGTGATCACATTGAATAAAAATTATTTGTTCTTGTGTTTGCTTTACTATTTTATTTATAATAAATATCAAATGGCAACTCCAATCCCTTTTTTATAAACTTATTGAATGTGAGAAAATTCTCAATTTATCACTCCGACCCTGTATATAAAAATATGTGTATAACTCGAACTCAAAATAATTTAATCAAAGCAAAAAGGATGTTTGAAACAGGAGACAACAAATTCCGTGTGTCAAATTTTCAAAAAAATGAAGTCTACCAAATGATGAGTCCTTTCCCTACCCTAATTTATTATAATATCATACATTTGTTTACTACATCTATCATATTTTATGCATAGACACTACCCCTATAGTCTACACGTAAAATATTTGTAAGAGCTCTTGATATTATAATCATAAACGTATCATATATATATACATGATAGATGCTGTAACCCACCTTTTATAATTAACTACACCGACTCAATGAATTTACCCACATAATAGAATTAACAAGGTGAATTCTACAAAGGGAAGAAAAAATCGGGCTTTGGAAAAATGTTAAGTGGGCAACGCGCTCGGGATAAATTATTCTCTTGAACTCAATGTGTGTAGGTTAGATTCATTGTCGCTCCTAGAGACAGAAATATATGTATGTCTATGGACTTGATGGACAATTCCTAGCTCAAATGGAATAAATGTAAAAAATATATACTTTTTATTTATAATCAGTCTAACTCTATCGAACCAATTAAAGGAAAAGAAAAATGGTAAAGTAACGTGATGCGGGTATCTCCAAGGTAATACCTTGTATTTTTGAGAGAGTTTTCTCGTAGTCGAGGAAGTATCTTCTAGCTACTAGGCTATTTCAACACTTTTTTTAATCGCTTTGAATCGAACATGTTGCCCTTAATACTTTTATATAATATGTGATCCCAGTACCAATAATTTATTCAGTACGAGGTCTAAGTCCCTTGCAGACCTAAGCTATGTACTCCGACTCGAACTTGGTCAACTCCTTCTGGATGGAAGCTTCTAGAGACTGGACACACCCTCTCTTCCAAACGTGTCTAGCTAGAGTAATCCAAGGGATTAGGGTCCGGAGATGAGGGCATCCATATATTGAGGTCCCAAAATTCTGGAAAGTTGTCTCTCATGTAGGGCTGGGTCTAAGCGGTGTGATGACACGGAGCTCCGTCTTGAATAAAAATAAAGTTTTTCTCCGAACTTTTCTGTCGCCCAAGGTGCCACTTTCTTACTCAGAAGTTAAATGTATGCATCTGCAATATAACGCTCCTTCCTCTCCACAAAAATGGGAGGCCAGACTTCGCCTGCGCTGGCTAAAATACCTAAGACCATAGTGGCGGTGAATTGCCAACTGAGAGAAGCTTCAAAATTGCACTCCTTTGTTGCTCTATTTTACTCCTTATCGTATATATTTTTTTTTTTTTAATTCAGTCAAAACTTTACAAAAAGAATCTTGAGACACAAAGCTTATCTTTCACTAAGTTTGAAACCAATCGACGAATAAATTTATAATTTATTAAAATTTTAAATATATGTGTTTCACTAGAAAAAAAAACCAGTATATAGTGGGTGACCTGTTGTTTACCATTGCCAGACTTGTCCTCTGTTTTCCTTTCTGGGACAGCAGATATTTTTTTATAAATTAATGAAATATCACATTTTCTCTGAGACAAAAAGTAAAAATGGACCCAAAAATCCTAGTGTAATTAAAAATAAAGAAAAACAAATAAATACATTAAAAAAAATCAAAATCTATGGATATTTTTTACATATATTTGTTAATTTCACAATATCAATACTTCTATGCTAAAGTCGACACCGATTAAGGTGTCTATCAGAACTCCCCCTGTCGGTGATTACGATACGTAAAGTAAAACATTACACCATAGATATGATAAAATGACACCACTTCTATGTTAATATGACGTTACAAAATATATATCTAGAACTAAAAAGGTTTAAATTTTTTAACCAAGTACTTAATTTAATAATTGCAGTTAGTACAAATAGTCCCACTCAGGGGTCCAATATCTAATAATTAAGGACAACTTGTTAGACCCTTTAACAACCTTCAATTCCTTATATCATATATATATTTTTTTAAATAATTCAAATATTCAATCAAGCTAGAAAGGTTTGCAGAACAATTATGGTTGCAGATTCCTTGTAATCTCTCTCTTTTCATCCAATCTGGGATTTATTGTTAGCTAGATGTGAGCTTCTTCTTTTTGTTTATAAAATGTCGATAAATGTCAATGATTTGTGTCCTTAAAGGTTACTATGGTTAAATGTGTATGTTTCTTTTACGACAGATGGATTTAAGATTGTGAATGGTGTCTTGTAAAGTTATTAAAAAATAAACTAATAATTCTGAAAATAGATTGGCAATACTTTCTCCTCACTTCAACTTTTTGGATTTGTCATTATCAATATCAGGATGTTGGCAATGTTTCTTTATTTATATATATTTCATTACTAACTCTTCACACAACAAAAAATATTCAATCTATGAATAGGTCATGAGAAGATAAATAAATTACAAATAATTAATCTATTGGGTCTAAAAAGAAAAGATATAAGGAAATGCGTAAATAGTTTTACAAAGACAGCGCTTGTAGTCAATGTTCTTTTTTCAAAATATAACTATTTTGTTTCGTTTGGTTGGCAATATTGATTACTAATAATAAGAGAACAGTTTTTTACAAAATATTAACTTAAAACATATCCAAAATATTTTACCTCCAATTTCTTTATTGTGATTATATTCGTTTCCTTCATACAAAAGTGTTTAAAAATTTGGTTTTGGTTTATGAAAAATGTCCATTTTTTGACAGTAACAATAACATATTTTTCTCTTATTTTAATAATGATTAAGTTAATAAGTGTTTATTTTCAATTTCAAAAAATATTTACTAATTTATTCCTATAAACGGTTTTTCGACAATGTGTCTAATCGACACTTTATTCTACTTTCATATTTTATACAATAGTGTAACATGATTTTGTATATTATTTTGCAACCATTTTTTAAACTAATGTATTAACTTTTTTCTCGAAGGATATCTTTGGAGTTAGAAACATAGCTAAGAATTGCACAAGTCAAAAAATTTCAAAAGTTTTGACAAGTTAATTTGTTTTATTTTTTATATAAAAAAACTGGGTTTAAAAACTTTCTACATATATTTAATACTTTAATCAACTAATTTTCTTAAAATTTACTTACATCGCTTCACATTATATATTAAAGAGTTGAAAAAACCAACTAAATACATACATATAAAAAACTTTTAAATAATAATTACAATCATTAACCGAGATAGACTTAAAAATATATATAATTGCATGAAATGGTGAATGGTACGATTGACTATATTTTGTCAATCAGTTTTAAAAATTAATAGACAAAATCTGAAGAATTATAAAATTTATTTGTAAATCGTGTGTTTAATTATTATTAAACACACTAAATAATTATAAATAGTAAACATTTTGAAAAGTGCTACATTAACTCTTTGGTTTAAATTTTGAAAAACAGGACTTTTGCTGTCCCTAAAAAAATATACAATAGGCATTTTCTATAGCTATAAAAAAGTCAAGAAAAAAAAAAGATAAAAAAAGTTTAAAATTATAAATAAGAATCAAAATTGAATAGTTTTGTATTTAAAAAATTCTTAAATAACGAACACAAATACAAAATTTAGCATTACAATGATGATATGTGATAAATATTTTGAAATTAGTAAATACTAATTTCAAAATATTTATCATTTCCTTTCTAAAACCGACACATATTAGGTCACATGTCTTCTTTTTTATTATCATCAAAATATATATATTGGACACCTTGGCCATATGATAATGGTCAATTCTCAGAATTTGGCACCTCCATCTTGTTGAACGGTCCCTTTTAATGGTGACATCCAACGATAAAATACATTATGATTTCATTTGTTGATTAGATAAAACCTAGAATAGAATTCTATAATTTGCCAATTTACTATCATTACTGAGTGATGAATAAATAATAAAATTTAGGTAATAATTTATAAATATAGTTACTTTTCTAACAAATCAGGGCAAAATTAAAAATTTTTATGGACTAAAACTACAATGGTTCCATCTACATTAAAAAATAGTAAAGAGGAGGAAATAGTCGACGATTGCTTTCCGAAAAGTGACAGTTTCTTTTTTTGTATCTTAGAGATAATTTTTTTGCCTATATAATTTGCCAACTGTAGGTGAAATACATATTATGACTATAATTAAGGATCTTTAATTTAATATGTTTGATTCTGAGTAGCATTCCTATATTCACTTTGATTAATTATTAGTATCAATTGATTTTCAAGTGACGTACATAAGATTGAATTTCTATAAATATAAATAATCTAAATCAAATATAATAAGAAAAATATAAGCACATACAAAGTTTTAATATCGTTAGAATACGTAAGAGGATCATTCCCCGAAAAATGCAATATATTAATAATTGCATTTCTTAGCTTTATAAATCTAGTAAAGGAATTTAGTGATATTATTGTATTTATATATAGGTAAATTAATGAGTGTTCTTTTGTTCAGTGATATTTAAATCATATATATTCTCTATAGCGATGTAGCTTGAAATCGTGTTACTACTTAAGTAAATTTATGTTTAGGTGGAGAAAAAAATCGTTCAATTACATCTCGACTTTGTACATGGTGCATTTACTATTTTTCCTTCCATTTTTCAACCTTAGTTGGTCAAAATAGTGGCAATTTTTTAGAGAAGTATATTTATAAAATGAAATTTATGCCATCAAAATAATGATCATTTTTTAAGACATTTATCAAACAAATTCTTAATTCAATTCCCTATTTCATTTTATAACTTTTTCTTCCGAAAGAAAAGAGAAAGATTTGCCTTTAGTTGGTCAAAACATATATAAAGGACTGCAATTCTAATTAAAATGCAAATGGCATTAGTTTTGGTTTCTCCCTATATAGTCAAATTCAGGTAAGAGCAAAATTTTATCAGTAACAAACTATTTACTTTACAAATTACTTACCAATACACCAACATGATGTCAATAAAACCGTATAACTGTATTGTAATTGGTAATTAGAATTTCTTGAAAATATACCAACAGAAATATGAAAATATATTTTGAATTCCCACGGGTTTTCTTTTTTTTCGTCTATCTGAATTAGTGAAAAGACTATCTGGGAAATAATTTATATGTACAAAAAATTGACCTGTTTCTATGAAAATCTTATAAATTCTATTTTTTTTTAAATCACAATCGTAAAAGTTTTAGCTATTTGTAAAGTGAAGATAAATTAATGAACAAAAAAAAAGAAGACCGTAAATAAATAATATTTAAAATTATTTAAAATTTGCTTCATGACATATATTTTTTTTACATTTATCAAGCTATCAAGGCTTATTGATAGGATAAAAAAGTTATTTTTATGTTTTTCGAGATAAAAGTAACCAGTAACACAAATACTTTAATCCAAAATAAAAAAATCTTTTTTGAAAGTTGCTCTACTTATTCACATTCATTTATAACTAACTACATTTTGATTTAAATATTATTGGTTTAAGGATTATTCAATTATTAAAAAGTCAATATTTCGTTGAAAGAGAAAATAATTATTATTGATATTTGTTTTTTATTTTTTATCATGTTACATTTTTAGTATTTATGAAACAATTCACAATATTACTTACATATGTATAATAGATTAATAATTTTGAATTACATATAATCAGTTATTTTTAATTGTGTTTTAGTTATTGAGTGAAGTATGTATTTAATTTGAAAATATGTTATATTCATGTAACTATTAAAAATGTGAAAAGCATTACAGGATGTTATCTCATATAAATGAAAATTAATTCTTTTAAGTTTTTAGTTTTTATAGTAATACTTTTGTTCTATATTAATTTTGTGAATGTCGCTTTTTTGTACATCTTCTAATGTTTTTTATCAAGATTTTTTTTTATTGATTGACATTGAATTAGATGTTGTTAGTTTGAAGACAATTATTAAATATCAAATAAATAGTAGTATAACAGTTGGAGTGAGTGACGTAATTATCTAACTATCAACTAATTTCGGTCCTTTTTTCAATTATATTTCAATGAAAGATTGATAGAATGAATGAAGATGTAGGTAGCTCCCCTTGTCTTACCTCAAATTGCTCATTTTAAGCTGAGAACAATTAAACTAGTATTAAATGAAGAATACTCTGTCAATTCTTTCTAACTGTTAGACTATTCTTCATTTAATAGTGATGAATTGTTAAAAACCTTACAACAGTTGATTTGAGTACAACCCATCAAGGAAAAAACATTTAAAATAAATATCATATATTTGTGGAAGAAAAATGGTTCTCGTTTTTTATAAGTATAACTACTAACTTATTATTATTTAGTAGTTGTAGCTAAAAATTTCTCCTAGTCTCAATTGTACTATCTCAGATTTGATCACTTTTTATAAAACTAGCTGTATCAACTTTTTTTGTCTTTTTTTAAGCAAAGGTTGATAGGTCCAATACTTATAGCTTCTTGATGTTAAACTTACGATATTTCCATGGGATGTTCATCTACACCAAATACTAAAATATCCTTATATAATTTTTTGAGTTCATTTTTTGCTTTGCCATTATATATTATTGTAAATTAATATACCTTGTCTTTTATATATCCAAATTACTTTGAATTTTATTTTATTAGCTTCTGAGTTCTTAACAAATTTAAGGTTTCAAAGACGTGTTTTATTCGTTCATATTTAATATTATTTCCTAGAATATATTTATTTTAATGTTTGGGTAGAGAAGCATGCTGGTTACTCGTGTTAGGATTTGAAGATAGTCACATGTTGATATATACTGCTTCTGATCCATTAGAACGGAAGGATACATGGGGATTGGTTTATGGCCTGTGGTTTTGAAATCCAAAGGATTCAAATCTGTTGAGCTAAGTGACTACATTTATTTAACTAAAAACTCTTTCTCTTTTTCTTTCCCGCCAACTATAAATTCTTTTGTTGCAATAGTAATATACTCTATCTTGTCAGAGGAGTTAATTTTTTTTTTTGGGGGGGAGGAGGTGGGAATTGAAGCGAATAATTTATTTCGAGTGTGTTATCCAATAAGCTACTTCAGTACATTTTTTTATGGTTCCACTATTAACAATAGCAGAACTTCCGACTCCTAAGTTTATTCTCTTAATTATAAATCAATAAACGTAGAACTAAGACTTTTGAAACTGATTAATTACCCCCTCCCCCACTAAACCAATAATATATGCGGTTTATTAGACTATAATCGACAAAGAAAAGCGATGTTATCTTTTTTTAATCCTACTAAATAAACTTAGGTTTTGTTTATTAATATTTTAGTTTTTCAAGTAATAAATTATATCTATGTAAAGGTAAAAATGAATATATTTTATATATATCCTCACAACTAAAGTGTATCTACTTAAAGCAAAATAACCAGTGGTACTTACCAGGATTATTCAATCTCTTAAAATGTTTTTTGTTACTGATGGATGAATGGCTTCTTTCTACTTTTGTTTATTGTTTGACTTTTAAACCTTACTTAAGGAAATTCCTTCTTAAAATTTTTACATTTTATGTCCGGACTAAATGTAATCAATGGTACAAATATTCCATTAATAATGACGTTTTAGAACAAATCTGGTCCGTCAACATAAAAGCAAGCAATTGTAATTTTTCTCAAAATTGGCTATGGCTAACATTTGTATTCTACGAAGAATTGTCGTCAATTTCTATCAATAAATTATCCTGATTTATCCCTAGGATGGGCTAAATATTGCATTTCAAGTAGCAAAAATTCATCATGATAATAAAAAATATTTAAAAGGTCATACAAGGGAAATATTAAGACGCACAAAATTAAGTTAAGGTTTTGAGTTATAATTAACATTTTTGAGGCTCTCAACTTATCCAAGAAATTGGAATACATAACATATAACTAACTAAAATATGCATATGACATATTAAGTTGTATGTATTATAAATGGCAAAAAAAAAAATAATAGATTTTTTCATTTCCCTTTCCTTGATTTTTGTTTCAAGATTATTTTTGTTGGCTCACCAGAAATTTAGAACCATATTTTTTTTAAAACATAATATGTTCTTATTGATTGAATATTTGTTAATAAGTTGTTTTTAGAAGTTAAAATTATTATAAGGTAAATTCATCTGACATTCAACAATTTAGTATATCACATATGTTATGTATGGTAACTTTCAATTATAGCTAGACATGGTCCCACCAAGACTTTTCCCCATTCAGTCGAGCAACCATTGATATGCAGAGGAGCTGGTTCACAAAGTGCTTATTTGAAAAGGATTACCTGTTTAGGCGAAGGCCTTTTACTCAATAAACTTGTTGCAAGGATTATGTTAATTTTAGAGAAGAACTTTTTGGTTGAACAAAGCAATAAAAAAGAGAAACAACGAAACAAAATAAAAAGTAACACGATTTTTGAACAGTTAAATTATAACCGTTTAATGATTTTTCCCTGTGGTTGTTCTTATTATTTAAGTCCAGGCGATGGTTTACATACTAGGGCTGGGGCTCTCAAACGGGGATACGTTGTCCCCAAATGGTTTTTCAAGGCAGTCCAGGAGTATTTTAGATTTTACGTCTTTTTTTTCAACTAAAAGTTCTGGTTAGGAGACACTCGAATAGAAAAATATTTTACGAGTGGTGCATCACTGAGAAAAGGTTGAGAGTCCATTTATTAGTGTTTTTTATTTCATGAGAAATTTTCGTTGAGCGGGATCCTTCATAGTAAATAATAATTAATATGAAATTTAAGTATTTATTTTATGTTTTAAGGAGAAGGACTAAATTTTAAGTTACTTTTCTGATACATAATTATTATTTTCTTCATTTTTATTATAGTTATTAATTGTGGAACTTTTAGAACCCGCAGGTCTAGCTTTTGTAATTAGATGACTTGATCCTACCCACAAAAAAAATTGTAATTAATGAACTATTTAAATTTTTGGTTGGAGCTGGGGATTGTATGATTGTGAAATGCAAATCCCCATCTGCAAGATAAAAGTATATACCGCATTATTTGCATAGTGTGAATCGTAAAAACGTTATATGAAGTGATTCTTAATACAATATTTTTTCTACATTTAATTAAATAAATTTTTTAATATGACTAAATGATGCTTGTGATATAAAATAATTAAATGCAGCATTTCCTGTAGAGTATAACCACCAAAAAACTCTAATATATACATTTTTACAAGCACAAACTTTTAAACAATAAATCACTTTCTCACTTCTTAATGCCTGATTAAATAAATTGGCAAACATTTAAAATGATTACTTTATACGCTTTAATATAATCCAATTCTGTTGACATATTATGATCCATATTTTTAATGGCATGAACTACATGCATTTTTATACCTATGAGCCTTATAGATTGATTTTCTCTTTACAGATGAGTGATACTTTCAAGCTCATGGGCTCATGTGTTAAGAATCCATATTAAATTTTTTCAATATGTGACCATCGACGTGATTATTGACAAATCAACTTGGTGTATTATCTTTACTTAGTTTCAAATCAGACTTATTATTATCATGATATACCAACACTATGGCAAGTCAAACGATAACAGGACCAAGCCGGGAACAAAAATCCCGGTTTTTTTTATATCTGAGCATATACTTTAGTTAATATGTCTTAATTATTTTATCAAAAGTTCACAAATCAAGTCAAATTCTTTTTGAGCTCCAATTTGTTTTTAGTGCACAATTATTATCATATATTTATGTTAAGATAAAGTTTGTTAGGAAATTCAAAATTGCTAACGAGTTTATTAATTTAAAGTTATGATTTCAAAGTTCAGTAATAATATTTACCGAACTTTGAAACTATTAACGGCATTTTTTTAACTATTTCATCCATTTTTCACTTATAAATATAAATTAAAATATTGAAAATGCTAAACATAAATATAAAATATCAACACTTAAATTAATGAATTTATTTATCTCGATGTGAGTTTGGGATTTTCACAATATATAATTTGTAATTCTTGTAGCTCTATGAAATATTATCACCTATATGCAATTTTTGGATTCAAATTTGTACTTACTATTGTATTATATTTCTACCAATACAAAAACATTTGAGAGTATGACTAAATCACAACGAAAAAATGACTTTCATGAAGAAATCGTACCAAATCTTTAACTGAAATATTTAAAACCAAGATAATGAATCATTTTTTGTGAAAAACGTTTTTTATATATAGAGTTGATCTTTTATTACAAATTAATTTTTACAATGATTGGTTTACTAATTTTTGTAAATTGTTACTCCAAAGTCAATTCTACGTTGTTATATATCACTGGTTTTTTTTTTTTTTTGCTATAAAAATCAATTATAAAATAGCTTTTGAGTTCATATTTTATTGAAATTAATTTGCACGATGATTGCAATATCATTTCTAGTGAATTTTTGCTCCACTTTCAATTTTTCCTTTTTTTAAATGTGGAGTTGTGAATATCATGAGATCCATTGTAAGAAGTACAATTCTTTTTACTTTTTGTACAATAATTTAATATTACATGAGAATGTTAAATTAGTGATTTTTAACACTTTTTTCATTTCAATATTACAGTACAAATATAAATGCCTTCTTATAAATTAATGTTATCTTAATTAAAAGTTATTATTTCACTGTTTATCATATTCAATAACAGAAAAAACAGTTTACTACACAGGATTAAAAATTAACTATGGTCTTTATTTAAATTTTATTTTAGATACATAAGTCTTCTAAAATTACTAAACTATTGTTACTACTCAAATATCATGAGACTGTGTCGATTTGAGTACAAGTGAGTCGAACTAAATCATTTGAGTAGTTCTGAATTGACTCGAGTGGATATGATATTAAAAAAGGAAAGGGAAAAATGAAATAGCTACACTTGGACAACTGTCAATTTATTAGTTTCTAATATAAACTGTTTTATTCCTTGAATGTAGTTTTAGTTTTATATTGGTGAATGTGATTTATTTGTTGAACAAAAAAAAATATTTTTATTTATTTGTCATAGATGTTACTCATTCTGAAGGTTAATTAATACAGCTGAGAGAGTAAAATGAATCAAATAAGTGTTTTGTTTGGAGAAGAAGATGCCCAACCCGTCTAATACTCATTATATATATTTAAAAGTTGCACTTTATGAAAAAATTAAGGAAAAATATTGAGCGACATTTTTGGGTTACTTGTCAATCTTAATCCTTAAAATGGCATATAATAATCTAAAAATTACTGTTTTTAAATCTATAAAATATAAATTGGGATTGATTATTAAATCACATAGAAAGAACAGCTCCACGAAACTCAAAAACATTTGGTAAGATTTAGTGATAAAAATCAAACCAACTTAATAAAATAGGAACTCCACTCAGATTTTTTTTTTCAAATTTTCAAGTCAAGAATCATCAATGGAATTCCAGTTGAACCGAGTCAATAATGTTCATGTCTACTCAACAAAAAATTGTTAAGTGAAATTGAGACATTAAAAGATAAACCAGTTATAATACTTGTATATCAAAAAATTGTACTAAATCTGGGATTTTTTTTAAGGTTCTATGTTATACTAAATTTTTAAAGATCTCCATTTTTTTTAAACTACTCGCACAGAGTAGTTGTATGTAGTTGCATTACATACCCAGATACCTTCATCCTTCTAAGTAATATATGTACCTTTAAATTTCAAAGTGAAGCACTAGAATGACCTTTCTTATCAACAACACATAACCACAATTATGTTGGATTCTCTTACATTGTGCAAACGGGTTTACCGGTTTTTTTTTTTTAGTATAGGAAGAGAAAGTATTCATATAAATATTTTTTTTAGGGTAAAATTTATTACGTCTTTAGCTACATACAGTGAAGTCACAATAATTATACCTATTTGATATATAAACAAACCAAAAGCATACTAAATATTCAAAAGTATTGATTAATGGGATTACTAAGGTGAGTACCCGGCATTGCCAGAGTTATTATTCGTCGTCGAAAAGACAAATGGTACTTTAATAACATAGATATACTTTATTAAATATATAAGATCTGTAATCAAATTCTCTATGTTTTCTCCACTTTTTATGAACATACTCATACTTAGTTAATCAATACTAAGTGGTTCTCTCCTTAGCAATGAAAGAATAATTTGAGAAAATTATTTTTATATGTCATGATCAGGCAGAGATTAAATTAATCTCTAGAGTCCTTTCAACTGAGCTATAGTTACATATACTCCTGACTAAACCTAATCAAAAGTCAAATTCATTGTTTTATATTTGAAATTACTCATAAATTTTATATAATGTATTTTTTTATTTTTAATATTAGCTTAGCTAAATACGCTCAATGTTAAAAATGTGTCATCAACATATATTTTATGCAGTATAAAATATGAATTGAGGTAAATAGCTAATGAATGTTATTCATTTCACGTAGTGTTTATATAACTCTCTTTTGATAAATATGACACCCATTGTTAATAGTATTTTTATTTATTCGATAAATTATCTGCACAGTCTTATGATATACACAAAAATTACTCTAATTATTTCGTACTATAAGTAAATTTATACAGTATGTCAAGAAATTGATGTCCTCTTTTTGAAACATACATAAATTTAATTTAATTTAGCATTGTGGCATAATTTTATTTCCCAATTCATTCACCCTTAAGTTTTATATATATATATTTTTTTTTTTTGCGTTTGGGTACAACAAGCAAATTATCTTATGTATTATCTGAAATTTGCAACCAGGCAAATTTTACATTTTGGACAAAAGTTTCTTCATTGGTTGCAGCTGTTAATTTATTGATCTTATTTTGGACAATGTCTCATACATTTTCCATCGGAGGCAAGTCCGGACATTTACTAGGTCATGTACCCTTTGCCCTAAATGAGTCGATGTTAGCATGAACTCATACCTGAACCACTTGAAAGCTATGAGCAGGAGCTCCACCTTGATGGAAAATGGTTCTTTACATGTCTGGAAACATTTTCTGCTTCAGCAACGAGCCGTTTTCTCGGCTCCTTTCCATTGCAGTGGTGAGACACTCTTTGAGTATGGTTTCCACATCGTAGGAAGACGTCACAGTTTGTCCTCAAGGTATAAAATGAAGCTCACTTAGAGCTCGGTAGATCATAAGACCCTAGACGTGAATTTTAAAGGGAAACTTCACTTTTGGAGTCGACACAACATCTTCCTTCCTATGATCCCAAACACAACCTGTTTGACGATTGGGATGGTGAAAAAGTTCAAAAGTAGTTGTCTGAGAGAAGAATAAGTCGGGTTTTCTTCTAAATCTCTGGAAGTTTCATGTGTTTGTAGACAGTCTCGTTTGACACTGGATGACAATTTGACGTCAGTCTGGTCACTAATTTCACCAAGGATTTGCCTTTTTTCGTAAGACTTTTGGCGATGGTTATTTTTGCAACTCTCAAAAGTGTTTTCTTCGATCCACGTCCACCCTTGTTCTCGAGGCTCTCCCCGGAAAGGTGACAGTTCCGCCACCTTTGAATGGTTTGGGCCAAAACGCCAAGGTCCCGAGAGACCTCAACCTAGTTTTTTCCCTGCCTCAAGTCCCTACTACAAATTTTTCATTTTATTATAGGTTATAAATTGTACATATTTTATGTAAGTTACAGCTTGTACATGACATACATATAATATGCAAGGGCTATAAAAATACCTAAATATACCAACAAATATCAAATTAATTACTCTTAAAAATATTAACATTTATTTATTGTGTAAAATATCCTCAAATTTTGGCACAATTAGCGTTCTCCATATTCACTAAGTAAATTAATAGTTAAATTTATATACATATATTAAATAAATATGTAAATTTTATTGAGCTTGTGTACCCAAAAACTCACTTTTGCTAAGTGGCAACTTTCAGGATCCTTATACCCGTGATGTCTAGATTTTTATTTTAAATGATACCCTATACATATAGTTAGATGGGGATTGTAGTACTCCTTAAAATTAAATTTAAAATCGTTTCTTGTAGTAGATATAATCCTTGAAAAACTTCCAAAATATTAAAATACCCTCCAAATTTTACAAATCATTTTTACTTTGATTACAATAAAAGGCATTCGTTTTAGCAATAGAATTTCTTTACTAAAACTTTAATCATTTTTTTACTGTTACAGCATTTGAATAAGCAAAGGTACAAATTTTGTGCCATTATTCTTAATTAAATTATTTATAATCTATTTTTTCTTGGCTTGTTAAAGATTAGTTTATTTCAATACAGTATGAATATTAGAAACACATTACAACATTTCACATTCATAGTTTACAATTAATCAGTGTTATTCTCCTTCATTCATGAACACAACCACTTTTTACATACTTTGAAATTTCCTCCGCAATATTGAAAACTATATGGAAAATATTAAACACTTTCAGGTTGCAACTTCAAAATATATTGCACTCGTTTTATGTCTTATTCTTTACAAGACTGACTATACCTCCAAAAATTCAAGATATATTAAATGATAGCACCACTGGGACCGATGGGACGTCAAATTTTAAGGTCAGATACATTCCTAATTTAGATTATGAAACTTGAGTAGGCTTACTAGAATAAGTTAAAACTCCAGAATATGTACATAGATGTAGATGACTATTGTAATAGTTATTATATATATCAGTAACATCAAAAAGTTTATTAAGTAAAACGTTTTTGAATAATACATGAGAATCACTTATAAAGAGAGAAAATGGTCCTGTATTTTTAGCAATCGTATGGTTTACAAAAACAACCATAAATATTCTTGTCTATTGCTATTTAAAGTATAATAACCAATAACTCCATTTAAATAAAATTATCTTAAATATGTATAACTTAAACCAGTTGTTTGCCAAAATGATTTAAATATGCATAGATGTTGTGCATTAAACATAGATAGTATTATTATTATATTTTTCAAGTGCTTTGTATTGTTCTTAATTGGCTATCATTTTTTTTATTACTCTAAGCAAACTGCCTTTTATTGAGTGTACATCATTATTCATGGACACCAATTGCATTCCTAGTACAATAAAATCCTTATTTATAAAAATATAATAAATGTGACTCGTCAACATAAAAACAAGTAGGGATATATTTTTTCTCAAAAATAAATCAGGAATAAATTTGTAATCTATAACTAATTCAGGCTCCGTTATTTTTCTTCTAATCCTTATGTGAATAACTGACTGGAATGTTTAGGCCTCAAGATTAAAATGTTGATTTTAGCGATAAATAAATTTATTTGCCCATATCTGTTTTTACATATCATCTCTACTATAAGTATTAGTGAAAAAATTAAATCATTCTTAATTAATATATTATATACATTTTAATAAATTATCTACTATATTAGTTTGACACAAGAATATTAAAACTTGTAGACTGTAGAGCATAAATTAATGAATTATTATTGTCAAACAAGACATGATCTTTAGAGAATAAGACACTCTCTTACCCTTTCTCCTTTTTTGTACCCTCTGATAGTGTTGATAAATAATAAAAATTAATTAAAAACATTATTTGAAACCTAAATAGCTAATTTCAGAATTTTTTATTCACTCAATTCGATAAATTATTCAAAAATTTATGGGATACAGGAACGATATAATAGATTAAGATTTTTCAGCAAAAGTGGAGCAAAAATATGGCGCACACAAGATATTATCAGACTACGTCAGTCCTTTGGGTGGATTTATATCCGAGAAAAGTAAAAGAGTGTCAATTATTATTTCATTTGAATTATTTTTCTTTTGAAAAATTCTTTTAAGACACTGCAAGTTTCACTTAAATTATATAAAAATTATTTGTTGCAATTAAAGAAATGCCGTGTAAGAGGCGAATTAAATCCTATAAATCAAATACAGGATCGAGATTAGTAATTTTTACCTTTTTTTACCCCAAGCAACACTAATTGTAGAAAATATTTTATATTATATACAATTTTTAGTTTTTCCTTTACTTTTTATGTAACAAAATTTAGAAATTTTGCATTGGAGCTGTATTTTTTCAAAAACTACAGCTGAAATTTCTGGGTATCTAAAACTTTTTACAAAATTTTTAAAATGAAGCCTTTATTTACTAGAAATATAAAATTTTGGGATTGTTTGTATTTATTTTGTAAAAAGTTTTCCAAACAAATTTATCATGCTCTTGATTTTTAGTCTAAATTATTTTTGTGTTGATATTCATATATGATTACTTAGATATCCAGTTATTGATCTATTAAGACTTTTTGAAATACAATTAAACACTTTTTCATTCAATCGATGAAGCATATCCCTCTACTCAACATGTTGGCATTTAAAATATAACTTTAACAAAAAGTTACATGAAGGTCATACAAAGGGAACTGGCATTTATATATTCTACATGGATATTTAAATCCCAAACCTTGACGATCATATATGTATAATATGTACATATATAACTCAAAAAAATATAAAATATGACATACCCATATGTGCATTGTGCAAAGGATAGTCATATGTAATTCGATTTTAAAATATGTGTTGTTTATTTACAATTTTTGATTACATTAGTACTCATACTCAAAAAGAAAAAAACTTCAATAGATCCAGGTCTAAAAAAAATCAAATCGAATGCTACTTTCCATTTATTATTTTTGCATACTAAATTATTACTTCTGTCAACGAAGTTCAACAAAAGTTATACTTTTGCCTCTGTTTGCTAGTGTGTTTGTCCCCAGGATTATGATAAGAATTAAGAATCGATTTTAATCTAACTTGGCAGTAAGATTATATAAAGTCCCAGTAAGAGGCCATCAAAATTTTGAGAGGTCAAGGTAGGACAATACATAATAATAATAAGATAACTTTGGAATATATTGGGGTACAGAGCTGGAATTGGTGTCATTATTTAATATGTTTATACATAAAAAAATCCAAGGTCAAGATTAAATGTCAAGCTCACATAAAAGGTCAAAATGCATGATTTATTATTTTTGAAAAAAATTGAGATATAGTGCTGAAATCATCTCGTGTACAAAGAAATTGTGTAGACTCAGGATACTGATTTCATCACTAGAACAGAAGAATATTTACATCATCAATAAAGAATTTGTTTGTATTATAAGTAAGTTTGGAATAAAACTCAAATTTAAAAAAAAACTAATTATGTATTCTTTTCCATTTTGTAGCAAGCAATACATATACATATTTTCCACATCGCATATCTTACAATGATACTTCAGCCTCAATTAATGAAGAGAAAAAAATACAATTGGGCGTCTTTTAAACAATATAATTCATACAGACTGAAGAAAAATAATACCAAATTGCAACATTAAGACGTTGGGGGAATGTAGATTTAGATTCCAAACCAGTCGAGAATCACTGACTTAGTCAACGTTGATGATTATGTAGATATTATTCATTCCTTCAACGTTTATTAAATTCTCTTTAAATCAATTTAATATTTCCTCTATAAGAGGAAATATTTATCGCTATCTGGCAAAGTTCCAAATACTAATCTATATATTTATAAAATATAAAGCGTGTGTATATATTTATTAAAAACAAATATATAAATTTTAAATATATAACTTTTTAATAAGTTTATATATTAGATAAGTCTTTTTTTACTTCAAAATTGTGTTGAAAAGTATAGAGGAGATAAACATATATTTAAATTTTTCGTCAAGAAAGTAGATAATACTTGTATAAATAGGTATTAAATAGGATAGGGTGGATCGTTTTAAGAAGTTTGATCATATTTTTTGAATTTTGAAAAATGGGAAAGTTATGATTTTTCTTTTCTTTTATAAAGCTGAAAGGAATGTTTTTATTTTAAATGATGAGAGCAACAAACAAATTAAGTTGAATTCACTAAGGAAAAATTCAACAAAATATAAATTTAGCATACAATTATTAAATACATCTATAGTGGGTTTAAAAAATTTAAAAAAAATACAATTACCAGGTGGTAATTTGAAATTTGAACACTTACTTATCCAATAATTAATGAAGTTAAATAATTGAAATTATTTCATATTTTGATACATTAAAGCATACCCAATTATTTACAAAACAAAACGAATAGTAGCTCTTTAGATTAAGTAGAAGTGATAGTTGAACGTGATTGACGCATTTCTATTCACACACTCCAAGCAGTTGAGCGTCTCAGGACCACCGTTTATGCCAGCAAGTCTGAAATGTTGGAGAGGAAGAAGGGCTCTGTCAATAAGGGTAAACTGGATCCGGAATATTTAAAGAAAATAGTCAATGAGAGCCTATGTTCCACACCAGACTGTACAGGGACCTATCGAAAGGGTTGATGTAAAGAACATTGTGAGGGTGGAGGGGCCACTTTTGGAACCAGTAATGAAAGAAACCCACCTCCACCGTTGCAAGAGTCTTTTGAATTAGTCTTTTAACTTCTTTTGAACTCTTTTTCATACTTTTGGCCGCCTAAACCCTAATGCCAACCCCACAACTATACATTTGGGTGCCTGACGAGGGGAAAGCTTGTAGTGTCCTGCATCCAAAGACCAAGGCCCTCAAAGCAACTGTTAGTCAGCACTGGAACGTCATTACAAACGACTACTTCTGGCCTTCCACCGCCGCCTGGAACAAGTCATTGCCGCGAAAGGCGGCTAAAATAATGATTAAGAGAGCTCAGACACACATATATTTATAGTTTTATTTTGTTTAAATTCTATTCTTACATATATATATATATATCATATCCATTAAAACAAATCTAATTGTAATATTTATAACTTTGATAATACGAAAATTCAATTCCCAGTTATTAGTTTAAAGAAGTAAAAATATTTTATGGGAGAGAGAAAAATGAAAAACAAAAAAGAAAAACAGGAGGGGGAGAAGGCGTACAGGCATATCTGTGTATGTCATATATTTCACCTATTCCATCCCTAACTCGTTCCTGCCGGCTCTTCAAGAGCACTCTAAAGGTACTACATGGACCAGATGGGCAGTATTACGCAACTTTTCATATAAACAAAAGTCAAGCAGAAAGCCCGAAATCAGTTGGTAGTTAGCCGATCATGTGAAGTTCTTCTAAGTCGATTAGGTTTTGAACAGCAAAAACGACTGATTTATATCAGCATCACCTGAGGAAGTCGAGGGAACTTTCAGGACAAAACATCCAGCCCAAACAATGTGCCTGGGGGGCGTAGTCTCTTATGGGAAGACAATTGATCTCTTCTTCTTCAATCCAATGAGAAAATCGGTGCTTAGGCCTACTATAAGGTAATGAGGTTGAAAATCTTAACCTGGCTGAAGACTAACTATTCTGAGAACAACTATGTGAAGACCTAATAGTGCCCATTCATACGACCTTGAAAATACAGAACTTCTACAAGGATCATTTAGCTTACTTCAGGGACAAGACATTCTGCTCTTGTTGTGGTCCTTCTCTCAATCCCCTCCACTTAAGTGTGTGGAGCGATTTAGAGAGCAAGGTTGGGAGGACATCAGACAGAAACGTGTAAGAGCATCAAGAAGCAATGGCCCAACTAGTCTGCCGATTATATTGTGGCAATCTGCACTAAGTTCTGACCTCGTGCAGAGGCGGATAGATGCTGGAGGCGGCCATATTGAATAATTTTTTCCACGATTGATTGCTAAAAGTAACTATATAATATTTTGATTATAACTTTCTAATAAAAAGTTATGAAAGTTTTGGATTTGCTTCTTGATCGTGGAAAATTTCCCTGTTGCACTCTGTATATATATGTGTTTCGTAATATTCAAATCCTACTTAGTCAATTATTCAATACTGTATTATAATATTGCTAAGTAATATTCTAGAAAAAGTGTAGTCATATATTTGTGTTTGTATATTTCTTCATAGAAATAATAAGATAATAAACGTATATATAAATAAAGTAGGGCTAGGGTGGTACGCTAACCCCTAGGTTCTGTACAAACTGCGGTACACCTTTCACAGTATAATAGTAAAATGTTTTTCTTATATAAAATTAATGAAGTTTCTCCATTTTTTTTTTCTTTTTTAGGTTTTATTCTTTTGTAGTTTCTATAAGTTATTCTTGGATTATATAATACGATTATTTATGACTATATAAACTTTTACAAAAATATGAGCTTGTCTATATTTTTAAGTAATAAACAAGACCAATTAGCAATCACAATATTGCCAGCTGTGTAAAAAAATATTTTTTTTGATACATATTTGTCAACACTTGTCAACATTGTTGAAATTTATTTAAAATTATTTTTCCAGCATACCTCTAAATTTTCATCAACTGGAATGTATTTTATCATTTTGTAAGTCAGTAGTTCTTTCTTGTAAAAACAAATAAATCTATTACTTTAATCAAAATTTTATCATATTAAATATTTAATTTGTGATTAATATGTTTGATTTTTTTTTTATCGATATTTTATAGTATTTAATTAAAATGATTTTTTTTTATTCAAAATAACTGACTAACAGTTTTACTTGTACTAAAATTACATTTGTAATTTTTCAAAAAACATCTACTTTTAAAACTTTTTCGAAAAGACTACAGGTTTAAAAGTAAAAAATAATCCTTTTTTTTTGTTGTTTAATGATCCATTGATTATATGAACTCATGAAATTGTTGAGCCAAAAATTGTCAAACTGTTCAAATCAAGGATTTTAAAAGTTATGTATAAAATAAGGTGTGTATGGCGTAACATAATTTAAATAAACTTTTATTTTGACACGGGCTTAATCCATTATCCATCATTAGTTTATATAAAACATATAATTCTGAGACATCAGAACCAAAATATTTGATGTTCAAAAGTTTGAATTTGAAAGAGAATAATATTTTTTTAAACATTTTTGTAAATGTTAATATTTATAGACTTATATATTTTTTTTTTAAATATAAGTAACATTTGTTAAAACATATTAAAATGTACAGCTTTTTAGTTTTTCAGAAAGTCCTGTCCACGCGAAAACGTTTTTTAGTGGACAACGCAACATTTTTATCTGTTTGGGGCTTACTTCTACGTGGGTTTCCATTTAGAAAAAATAGATTAAACTGTATAAGCCGATTAACGCAATTTTTGTAATAAATTTAGAAAAATTAACGATACTAAAGAAAATGATAAAGAAAAATTAACGATACTAAAGAAAATGATAAAGAAAAATATACGCTTGCTCTTAATGATTAATTATTTTTTCTCTCTTCGACCCATTGTCAAAGAATAATTGTCTCCCAGAAAGAAAAAATAATTTTTGAAATTTGTTTAAGAAATTATTGTTTTATTATACAAAGAATGCACAAGTGTTTAAACACATCAAGTTCTCCTCTATATATTATTGTGCATTTGTAAATTGTATACCGATATTTAGCTATGGTAAAATAAGTCAATTTAAGCTGTATAAGCTTATTTGTCTTGAAAAAAAACTTTCCCTTGATTTTACCTTGGATTTCTCATTTAGTTTCATGTACATGGTGCATTCTATCAATAACTTATTGATATTTTCATTGGAATGCCCTATTTTCAGTTTTAATATTACAGTTACTAATTCACAATCCTATGTCCAAGATTCTGGCTCAAGAAACATTCTTTAAGGGATTTCAAACTTTTGCTAGATCATCTTAAAGAAAAGAAACTGTGTTTCATACATTCACAATGTGTATTAATAAAAAAAGATGTAGAGTTATCATTTTTATTTTTATTACACAAGTCAGTTTTATCTTGCATTAGCACATATATAACTTATACATACATTTAATCTCATTGTGATAATTTCGAACGCCATGTGGGAGCAACATAATTTAACTAGGAATAAATATGTAAATATGATTGCTAATATTTTTTAAATATCGAGGTTTTTTTATTGAAAAAATGTGATTTTTTTCGTTTGGGTGTAGACTCACCCATGTAATAACGAAGATATTGATATTTTAAAAGGTTTAAATTTTATTAAATATTGTTTGGTTATCTAAAAATTATTTGAAAGTGCATTTATAATTCTCATAAAAGTTAATAATGATAAATTGGAATAGTAAAAAAGTATTAAATTCGTGTACTGATGCTGTATTTGCCAAGCTGTGGTATATTTATGAACCATGTAAAATAGAAGTCGTTCAATATATTTGCAAGTTAATAAAATGTTAGAAAAAGTTCGATAATGAATTGAAATTGATCAAAAAAAATTCGATTGGTTAAGTGTATCGTGCTTAAAGTTGGATGAAATATGTTTTTATCCTAAATTTGCCCATTGATCAAGTGGCAAAGGCCTGCATCGAGACTGTAATTGAGTTTGGAAGTCCTTTTATTTAATAAAATTAATTGGAATCTATCAAGCTTTCAGAATCTGAATATATTTTTTTAATATGATAATTGGTTGGAGAGAAAATTGCGGTAAAAAAAAATCTTTTTCGCGGCACAGACAGCTTGTGCTATAGTATCATATGGAACAATAATTCCATAATAATGGGATAATAAAATTTTATATTACTGAAATATAAATTTTAATATTGGTAGGGGGCTTAACACCCCATATATTTATTCGCGTTAAAACAATAAAAGAAATAAAGTAATGGTTAAATGATAATTGAAATCAATGTGAAATTACTGAAACCCTTTTCTGTGAGTATTTCTGTTAAAGATATTTTATAGTTGTAATATATGGTAATTTATTTATTATTATTAAAAACAATATTTTAATGGTATTAAATATAATTTAAGTGTTGTAGGAAATGATTATAAATTATGTGTAATAAATCATTCTTATACTTATGCTGAGTATTTCTATAATGCAGCTAGCAATATTATTTCTTAGGATGAATTATTGATTAAGAATAAAATCTTATTGATTTCCATCCACAAATATGTACTTCAAACCATTTTATATAAGGGTTTGGTACTTAAACCTATAGTGTTGACTAGGTTAATGCGTAGTCCGAATTTTCCTATTATTTGAAAAATTTCCAAAATCCGGCAAAGTCGAAAAAAATTTTAAATCAAAAATTTTGATTTCTTTTTTAAAAAACTAATAATTTTTTCGAAACATTATCATGTCTTGGATATGGCAGATTTTAGAATGATCTTGGACGTAAAATAAACCTAAAAGATCATTCTTTTGAACCATCTTAAAATTAAGGGGAGATAGATATGGGTTGAAGGGAGTCAATAATCCTAATGAAAGAAAGATGGGACATTGTCATTAATGAAACTTTGGGTGTTACGGACTGTGTATGGGCATACCATATTTTGTGACGAATTCCTCCGCCTCTTACTACTCGTATGACAATGAAAATACCTTGTTGTCAATGATCATCTTATACCTGTAACATTCTAGCCTCTCCACAAACAAACACCGTTGTTTATTCTGTGCTTTTCAGCAAAATGTTTAAAATATTTAAAGTTCATTTTTCAAATAGAAAACATAAAAAATTTACTATTGCTTGAAATTTGAGTATATATTTTTTGGTGTACTGCTTTTAACAAAGTCATGTATGATTTTATCCTTTTAGAGCCCTTCTTAATAATATTTCATTAATATACGGGGATATGCAGCAAAACACGGACTGTTGGTTAATGTTTACTTTCTCATTACTATGAAAAGGTTTGGTGACTATTTTTTAATATTCTGAGTCCACCGTCGTTTTTACATGAACAAACTCTACTAATCATGTAGTCACTTCATCATCATGTGTGAACAACAAGTAAAAAGACAGAGCATCTCAGATCTCGTAGATGGTGGAGTTGATTTTGATGAAGATTTCGAACATTATTAAATGTTCTAAAAGCATGGTTTTTAAATTGACCATGATAAAAAAGATAGAGGAGACCTCTCAATGATATTAGGAAGTAGAAGTCATAGTTTAAAGAGGGATACGAAGTTCTTGTTAAGTTAGGAGAAGAATATAAAGGAGGATCCCATTATGTTGATGAATCGCTACGCCAACAACTTCTCTGTGGCTCCTAGGACCATCAAGAAGGATATAAAGCACAACTTGGGATTAGTTTTTTTCACAAGGATCCCACGCTACCTTCTGACATAGGGAAGGGAAGTGAGGAGGCTCGAGAGATGCAAGATCGAATGGATCAAGGCAAAAAGGTCAATCTTGAAAATATTCTAGGACAAGAACATTTTCACAGTTGATCAATTCCAGAACTGGAGTAACAACGACTGGCTTGAAACAAAAGAAGAAGTCCAAGGGGTATACCACACCAAATATACGGCCAAAACAATGGTCTTCGGCGTTGTGGCCTCTGATGTAAAGAAGATGACTCTGTTTTTTTAAGGATGGACAGAAAACCGCCAATGAGGTAATCTATAAGGTGCTTAGGTACACCATCTTGTCATGAATGAAGACCAACTACCCGGAGGGTTACCAAAAAGCTAGAAAGTTCTACTTTGACAACATGGCGGGATTTTCGTCCAAATAGATATGGCCCCCTGCCTCACCTGATTTGAACCCACTTAACTTTTCTAAGTAGAGCACTTTAGAGCAAGAAACCAAGATGACCTCACACCCAAATGTGGACTCACTGAAGTCCTCCATAGTGGATGTATGATACAACATGTCGGAGGAGTTCTTCATTCCCTTCTCCGACGTGTAAAGACTGAAATTGATAATGAAAATGACCATATTGCGTGAAAAAAGTTTTACAAACACCTTGTCTACATGGTTTGATAACATTTTTTTTTTGTTGCCTATTATAAAAAATATAAAATTATTGATGTTATTTAAATACATTTATCGAGTCCACGTTTTGTTGTCCTATCCTGTATATTTTTCCATTTTCAATTCAATTCAAAAACATTTTTATCTTAATTGCAGATATGCGGTCTGTCAACATAATAACAATCATATGAATTTAACTATTACTTAGAACCTTGATTTGATTTGAAAGACTTATATGAGCTCCAATATGGTCTCTTAAATATAATTGATCAATTTCTAATTTTTCTTAAATATGACAATCAATTTCGGTCACTTTAAATGAGTTTGCAGTGCTTCCCGAGCGTTAATAAGAATATTATGTTAATTAAAATTGGCAATACTTCGGTGAAAAATAAAAATATTATTTACAATTAATTGAGAAAAAAATCATTCCAGCTTTCTTTTGTGTTGACAGGTCACATATAGTCACGTACCAAAACCCTTTTTAATATAACTACTTTTTTTATATTTTATCTCAACAAATTATTTTTAAATTTCATTTTAAACTGCTTCTCCTTCCATATTTATCTATATACATTAATATACTGAAGTCGGCATAGGTATTTTTTGATCTCAACCAATATAATTAACAATACAACAATGATTTGTAACATAGAAATAATAAGTATCAAACTTTTTTATTATTAGTAACTTATGAAGTTGGTTACAAGATTAAAGATCTTTATCTTCCTGTGTGTATTTTTAGCGTGTATGCATAGCTTTTTATTAGCTCATGAGTTTAAAGTATTATTGTATAACTATAAATATATCTATTTGTGGATAGGTACAAGTTATAAATTGTTTCCGAACTTAATTAGCCTGTAAATAGCTTGTTCCTGTGTGGAACCTAATGAAGAAATGTGTTAACTAATTTATTAAGTGAAATCAAAATACAAATTCGTAGAAACAAGTAGATCTTTACAAAACTTTTACTAATTATGTTGAAGAAGTCAGATACATATATCAAACCTGAAAGCTGTGTTTCTTTTCGCATAAAATATTCACTTATATTTTGATTTATTTGTATGTACTACAAAAGATTGTCAACAATATTTTTTTACATTTTTCTCATATATAAGCCTATCACAAGCCACATTTCATTGTTTTAAAGTGACTTGTCTAGCAATGTTTATTTAGTTTTTATACAACTTATGGATTTATCCCTTCCATATCATGTAATGTATTAACATACATTTTGCAATGACTCATCAAAGAAATGATTGTTGTATGTATATTGTAGAAATTGAAATAGGGGAGATTTTGGTTTATTGGCGCAAGGAGTAAGTTATTTTTTTTCAAATTTCCAAGAATTTTCTACAAATTGTCCTCCAATGCCAAATAAAAAATAATCCCATATATGTGCTGCATTAGCAATTCTTCATTCAGGGTATAAAGTTCAATCAATCATGAACTTCGACTAATGTTGTGAATTTATTAACACTATGTAATTTTATCAGTGGTCATTAATTTATTTGAACTTCAGTTATAACTTCAAATTATTTTTCTCTTTTTTCAATGGTACATAAAGATACACATTGTGTTTTATAAGTCAACTATTGTTATTATCAAAACACATATCCTTCTAAATTTTGCTCAACCAAAATTATTATACTTATTGTAGTGGTATTTTTGGGATATATAAATGGATCTAGATCACACAATCTTCAAATTTTTCAATACCAAAAAGATAATAAAAAAGGCCCAAAATTGACAACAATATTATCAAATTAAATCATTCTTAGGGATTAGATATTTTTTTCTTTTTTGAAATTATATTTATTCATATATCGTTATAGTGGTAAGATCAGTCTCGAAAAGATGAAATTTCTCATACTTTTGGTGCGGTTTCTCTTAAATCTATGATAAAATGAGAAAATATATATCTAAATATAATTTTTATCCTGCACTAATGCTATTGTAAATTATTTTCCTCTCTGTAGCACTAATACCTTTATTTTTACCCAAAAATCCCAAAACAGATAGCTGATGTTTCCAACTTCTGCTCACACTCTACAAAATGTCCATCATTAGTTATTTTCCTCAACAATTGAACCATTTTTACTTATTACTTATTTGTTAATTGTAGGAATGTCTTCACATCTTAACCATATTCAAAATGAGTTTAAATATGTTAACATTAGGAGTACGAGTAGTAAAAAAATTGGTATTTGTCAGCAACTTTATCAGTTTTTAAGGTATTTTTAACCTCCTCTCTCCTGTCCTTTGATAAAAGTATATTTTTGTTCACGACACATACAGAAATATCAATGTATATCCGTCGAAAATCGTGGTTATGACCCCTCTCAGCGTAGTTTTTTTAGCCCAACCCCTTCCCATATTGTCTTCAAACATTGGTTTTTGACGAATATATTTCCCTAGCTGTCAACGTTATTTATGGATGCTTCCCAAGAGTTTTGTTTTAATATTATTTATTTTATTAAAATAATTATCTCTATTTATAAACCATATTTATGTTTGAAGGTTATTCATTTAATTAACTTGAATTTGAAGTAACCTGGAAAATTTAATAAAAATAAGGCTAGAGAAAACAACATGAAGGGAAATAAAAGGATAACCGGCAAACCCGGCCTAGATAAGTAAGTCAGATAACTGAATGAGTCATGAGACTCTAGGTATCTGCTATACCTAAATATGTTTTTCTTTACTTTTCCCATAATATAAGTCAATTTTCCTTTTATTTTAAATAAGAGTAAAATAAGGACGGAATCAAAGAATTATATATACTTTGAATAATGAGGCATATTTTTTATTTGCCTCATGAAGAGATTTTAAAAGGAGTGATTGACTTAAAACAAACAGAAAGAAAAAAGTCAACATCATTTTTATTCCATTCCTTCAAGAAGGGAAATAAAGAAAAACAAGCTAAGTTGTATGCGTGAATGTGTCTATAATTCCATGGTTGAATATTTTTTGTAAAATATTTATAAAATATCAATATTCAAATTTCAGCAAGGAGTGGTGGTGTTCGTCACATTTTGTTAATTACAATTTTTAATCGTAACAATTATTAATTACAAAGATTTTAATTTTTTAAATTTAAAAAAAAAAAGTCATTCCGATCCACGAATATCGTTGAATGTGTTTATTTCTAAATAATAAAAAAACTGTACATACACATTATGCACTTAATAAAAATAGTAAATGTATAAAACTTATTATAGAACAAGATTATATAACTCCAGGTGGGAGAAAGGGGAAAAAATTATGTATTTACACTTTTTATTTATAAAAAATTCTATGGATGAGGGAACATACTCGAAAAAAGAGTATCACAAGCCTGTTCGTAAAAATAAATGTATTTAAATATTTCTTATAATCTGGATTCTAATCAATGGAAAGGGAGTTAAAGATTCAAATTGTTTGAGAAATGTAATTATGGAGCCAAAATGGAAGTTATCAATTTTTGTGCTTTACTGCGTAAATAATTACCTGTTCTTTGGAAATAAATCACATAATCTTCCATTTATCTGACAGACTCAGTCTTTCTTCAGAATTTATTTAGATTTCTCCATCTTAAGAGTTTTTGGTGGTGTAGTAATAAGTCAAGATTACTATTTATTAGTATAAATTTCCCCATTTATAAAATTAACTAAAGAAATAACTACAAAATAAATAAATCTATTATAAAATTAAAAATTTTGATATATTTATTCTTCATAAACTCGAACAAAGTTGACTAATCCGCTCATTTTTTTGTTATCTGACTTTTTCAGTAAATGCCATGGAATCTACGAATGTCCAAATGTAAATTATTATTTTGTGATATGATGTAATCCACTACCTTGTGCAAAATTTGGCTGTAAATGTAACAATAAATCCGTTTCTAAACCCTTATTTCTTTATTAATATATTATAATAATGAATACTTTCTCAATTATTCGATCCCAAAAACAGTATATTATCGAAATTATTAAAAACAATATTGACTTATGGAATTGAATAGCTATACAGCGAGGGAACTATAATAAAGAATATAGTAAAGCGCTTGATTTGGAATATACAATTTATATAAGTGCATTATTTTTTTTTAATTTCATATACCTGTTAAAGAAGGTCCTTCCTCAAACGAACAGTTAGTTATATAAATATATAACTGAAAAATGAAAAAAGGATCCGTAGAGTACTCAATTTTGTGAAGAAACAAAATTAAACTTTATTTCGTTTATTCCTAACGGAATATATTTATGTTATGTAAAAGTTGCAATTTGTACAATTTGCAAACCCAAAATTAGATAAATAATTTTTATGAAGAATGTACTTGGTTTGAAAATAATGCAATAATTGAACATTCAATAGATAATCTATATATTAATTGCATCATTCTTGTCCCCTTTGAATACAAATGACTAAAATATAAGAAATATGTGGCACGTTCCAAATTTCAAATGCCCACAATTATATTACTAATAAATACATAATAACCATGTAATTTGAATAGATCCAAATAAAAGGATAGTATTGACTAATTATTGGAAATAAGAATGACCAATGTTGTAATCAAATAATGCATATTAAGACAAAGAAATTGTAACTTTTATAATTTTCTTATACAAGTTGCAACTTATACATATATCGTAACTTGTACACAACATATGAATATATATATATATACAAGTGTTGGGTCTTGATCAAAAAATGATTTTTTTTTCGGTTCGGGCATAGGAATTTTTGTAGACCACGTTGGATCGATACTTTGGTCCAAACTAAGATCTCAGACCAAAATTTAATCGTTGTCAAATCATGAACTGATTTTTTTTATCTCACTTTACGAACAGATTTTCTACCCTTGTACTAATATGACTTATTGAACACTTCAACAGCATGTACAATTCATCTGTAGAATTGGTTCAGACCAAATTTCTTGATGGAACCGATTCAGATCGAATGTTAGAAGACTTTTTCTTGGAGACTTGTTCATACCGATATTCTTTTAACGACCAAATTAGTTCAATTAACTAAAAATTATAACTTTTTTAGATCAGTCTAAGATTCTCCGAACGAAACCCAAAACCAATATATATATTTACTTAAATGTAGCTATTTAGATGCTACATTTATGTTCATCCTTTTTGATTGATGTTTGTATCGTAACATACATATATCTTTAGTTAAACCAAAATTATAATGAATATTTGATTTTTTTTTCTGAAAAAACAAAATGAAATAGTAAATTGTGCACAAAATACTTCTTTTATGCATAGAAAAGTTTACATAAATATATTTGCAAAAAAAAAACAGATAAACATAAAATGTTCAATCTTTTGTATGTATATACGTATAGAACAAGAAGTTATTCCAACTACCGAAAAATTATTTTTTTGAGTATTTGTCATACTACATATAGTAAAACCCATTAGTGTATTTATTTAATCAATATTATAATATAAATCTGCAATAAATACAAAAGGTTTCATTCATAATTATTAATTTATAGGAGTTATCGAGAATGAGGTCAAATGCTACAAAAAGCATAAAAATTTACATATTGCAATTATGGTCATAAGTCTTCGTATTGCATCATTTTTTTGTTATTTAAAAATTTGATTTCATCTTTATTTATAAAGTTGTAAATCCGAAGCATTTTATGTGATGTATTTTAAAAAAATCAATATCGTAATCTTGACAATATGTATAATATTATGAAGGAGAACAGTTTAGCTGCTATTACGTTTCATGAGATGAACTACAAGTAACTAGTTACGAGAATACTTCTACACCAGATGCACTAAAATTGTAAACTAAAGTATTCTAGATGTGCATGAGTAGTAATGCTTCATAGAGTGAGATTTGGAATTTGGGACATCTATGAAATATCAATAAATGGGACTAATTTTACATCCTAAATTAAGGATCGACATAATATAAAAAAAATAATCTTGTATTGCAGGAGGAAAATTCAAAAACATAGCGCACAACACATTATATATGTATAAGTTTTCTCTTCAAATATTTTGTATTTTAATTTACATTATAAATATCTTTTGCCTAAAACAACATAAACATGTCTTAGAGGAAAATAAGTCATCTCCAAAAAATTATAAGAAAGATGTATCGTGAACCAATTTTCAAACTTTGAAGCTGTTGAACTACCTCTAAACATTGTTCCATTTTTCTCAAACATTGCTAATTGTAGTTTTTTATTGTAAGAAACGGATTTTGGATAAAAAATAAGAAACCTTAAAGTGTTTACCTTAATTTTACACATATACCAAGTATTTTAAAGGTGCGTGCCCCACATGTATCCTTGAGCGGGATAAGTGTGGTAGGAAATAAAAATGAACATAGGTCTGAATTTCAGAAAAATCAATCCTCCATTATACTTTAGGTCCAACAATGACTTAGACTTATAACTTCCCAACAAATCCTTAGTGTTACACTCTGTCTCATAAGAGCCCAAGTACGATAAATACGTTTACTTATTTTTTCCCCTCTCTTCAATATATAAAGAGTAATGATAACATCTTCGAAAAATACTATTCAGATTGCCAACTAAAAAAAACTCCTACGGCATAAAATGCTTAGGATTCCCAACTCTTTAAAATTGTTAAGTAAAGTAAGAATTGTTAGAAAATAAATTGTAGAAAGAAAAAATAAAATATCATATGTGTATTATTTGCTATATGAGTATCAAAACGATTTAAACAATAATCATGAAGTCAGAATTGTGCATATGTATGGGGGCATAAAAACAAAGACAATCTAGAATGATTTCTCTCCAAATATAGTCTAAATTAAATGCTTATTTTTCAAAACGAATAACTGTCAATCATTTTTATAAACAAATTATTTTGATTAATCTGTTATAGGCACTATTAATTGCACATATAGTAATCAAAAAGTTATAGTCATAACGAAATAATTAACAAAAAAAATCAGAGGAACCCCAAGCCTTAAAAACCTTAAAATTATGGATTATTTCTCATAAAGTGAATTATATATGAAAGGTCATATTGGAACTAAACAATATTTCATAGATTGAATGTGATAAGTCAAAACAATCTTGAATAAAAATCAAGGAAAAAATAAATCCATATTATATTTTTTTACTTCATGTATTGGTACAGCCCGATATTTCTTAGACATATTTGAGTTAATTACAGACTTTGTATTCAAACTTGTGGGAGGATTTAAGATACTTAATATTTTTAACTATAAATAGTTTCTTGCCTTATTTATCAATTCAAAGTTATTTTATTAAGACAATCAATTTTAGTTACTTAAAGGGGAATTTATCTCACAGCCAAAGGATAAATATGAATAATTTGTTCATATATATTGACGATAATTCGTCAAAGAATACAAATGTAATTTCCCACTCAACTTTCATAACAATCATTCCAGCTTGATTTTGTGTTGGCGGCACACATATTAAGTAATGTACTAAGAGGTATATACTACAAAGCTTACACAAATGCATTAATTATGTATTTTTTCATATGTATGAACATATATTTGGTTGTGAATTATAATTGAATAGTAAATAAAGAGGGTGGTTTTGTAATATTAGATATTATCATAGTATATTATTGTATGTTTTGTTCCTACAAGTGTGCTTACAATCAAAATAAACATTTAACTGTTGACAAGTTATTTTGATACAATATAATTATTTAAAATCATGGTCATACAATGGTCATACAACATAAGTGTCAAGACACAATCCCACATCACCCAGCACAATCTCATTAGATAAGCCCATCTCAAAATCCAAGAGATAAAGTTTCTAATGATTCAATCAAAATTTTCAAATCCATTTAAATTCCTAAAATGTTTAATCTATTTTTCGATCATTCATTAAATGTTATAATTTCAAATTAATAAATGCATTCTTAGTAAGGAAGTAATTCCAGAGTTTATATGGTTGTCTGGAATCCAGGCATCCATATAAATCTAAAGCTGTATGTAGATAAATATAACTTTTAGCATAATTTTTGTATACAAAAATAATTATTTAGGAACTACAATAGAAAAAAAATATCAAAAACTTGAATTATTTAACATTTTAATTAGACAGAATAATATTAGTCTGTTTATTAAATACTTTATTTATTCAAAAGTCTCACAACTGTATTCAACTCCTTGTACGTTCATATTTATACATAAATAGACTAAAACGATCATTCATAACTAATTTTAAGTAATATATACTTTAGAAAGATTGGAAAAAAAAAATGTATTTTTCAAATATAATTAAATTTATACTTAAAGCCCTAACATATATTAGATTTATAAATTAATTTCATTGGTTTTGTTTACTGGAATTTTTTGTCATGTTACATAGATTATCATATTATTCGCTACAAAAGAATAAAAATATTTTAACTGCGGACATTCGGCAATAAAATTGAAAAAAATATATTTAATAGATAATTTTTGGGTGGAATACTAACAAAATCCTTCATCTTCAATTTTTTTTGTAGTTGAAAGGCCATATATGTACAATGTATATCGTGAATAATTATTTGAGAGGAGATATTGTGTATAATAAACTTTCTAAAAGTTATACTAGATGTTCTTATCTTTGAAATAGAAGACGCAAGATCGTTGATTCATCAATTGGGCGTCAACGAAACTTGCTTTGAGAAAACCGGCACAAGTTCCAACCTTATTTGCTTCTAGCTCAACTACTGGTTTCTGTTTAGGCTTATATGTGTTAAACATAATTAAACCTGTCGGTTATCAAGTGAATAACTTTATATATTATTAGATATTTAAAAATATAAAAAAAAGTACTTATGTGACTGTTCAAAAAGATTCAAGTTATATGTTTGTTTAAGTTACATAAATAAACTATGATCATGGCTAAATATATCTGATTTGGTATGTTCAACAATACTTCAAAAGGTCTGGGAAATTGGTTCCACGTATGTATATACCAGATTGTGCGAGATAGTAGAACCTCGATGAATTTGAATTAACGAGGTAGATGATGTACATGAAAGAAAAAGTTCCATACTTTATGAGGAAAAATGATTAAATAACCTCATCTGAACGACATCTTGTATGGAAAAAATATTTCCCATGAATCTATTAAAGCTACCAGTCGTATTTCTCCTCTTGGTTTTAAGTGTTGGTTTTATCTACTAATAAACCGAGATGAGATTTTGTCTGTAGGAATAAATTTAAATTATATATATTTTTACAAAAATGAAAGGCGTTGAAGAGTAGAAAAAAATATCTCCTCCTCTTAAAATCTTGAAAAGTACGAGCTTATACTTTATTATCAAAAACCTTTCATTTATGAAGATTAAATATTTCTTTTAGATTTGTATATTTGTATGTAAATACGAGTATATACTATAAAAATATATGAATTTTTAAATTCATAGTATTCATATATTTACTTATGTTTTATTATGCTAATTTTTTATTAGTCAACAAAAAAGCTATCTAAAATGTTTTTATCAAAATTGAGTGAGGATTCTATTTGTATCATTCCAACTATAATGGAAAGAAAGAACTTTTGTTCCAATGTTCCAATATAAATATCAAGTAATGAATGTTGTCATCCATTCAATGGTAATAATTTCTACTTATGATACAAGGTGAGTATATATATATATATTATTAAAGGAATGTTCATCAACACAATTAAATTTTTAAACAAATCTGGTAGTTTTGTGATCAACATCTTATCTTAGGGATAAAATGAATTACATGATTATGCTGTAATATGGTTGATCAAATATTTGTCTTGACACAAATACTAAACTTTAATGAGAAATACCAAGATTTTGGAAGGACGATACCAATATATTCAAAAGTTTGTTTTGAAACTCTGGAACAACATAAACATACTTTTACTCCATTGAGATCAGACAAATAAATTGAACTATAGTTTGTTTATGTAAATTCACTAAATATGTCTAGTAGAGCTGTAATGGTCTGAAAAAACTAAAAAGACTACAGTTCTATCAGTGTTCTATTGTAAGAAAAACAGCTGCATTGACATAATTACTAACTATGTTTTTTTTCAGCTGTTCAACATAACATATATCAAGAGATAAGATAACTGAACTTTAAAATAGGAGGTGTACGGCTAGAACTTATTATTATACGTTCTAGCTATCATTAATTATTTTCTTCGTTGTTTATATCATTCAATCTTAGCTATGAGGGAAGAATAACTATAAACATAGCTAGGACCATAGGACTGAAGGACGGAGGTAATGTACCTTAGGACTGTTGAGTGGTAAAAAAGATCGGACCAATAAAAATAAGATTGAAAGGGAGAAATCATTAATAGGTCAAGCTTCTACTATTGCATGTTCAGTTGAGTCATAATAATGGTGATCCTTGAAGATATTTATATTTTCTCTAGGGTTACACTCAGTAAAAAGTCTGCGAATCACTTAAATATTGGGAATCTTAAATTGAATTTTTTTCTATCTAGACATATTGTTGAATAAGTGAATGTTTTGTTATTTTGAGCTATTTAAGTGAAAGTTACAGTGGGTGTTTGGATAAATATCTCTCATATCACTAGATTTTGACTCCCCTCATGTCTTACAAATAAATTGATAATGAGAAACTTACACAAATTGTACATTTCCTCTGTAATTTTAATCATTGATGGATTTATTCGTCTTGATGTCAATAAACTTAATTTAGGGAAAGGAAACAAAATTATTATAAAGTTTTTATTTTGTTTTTATAATTAGCAAAAACGTAAAATTATATATTTTTTTATAATAAGTGGTAACTAAGTCGTTACCGTATAAGTATGATTCAAAAGAATATAAATGATAATAAGATATAAAGAATCGATTAGAATGCAAATATACTTGTGTGGATCTTAAGAAGGAATTAGTAAAACTAATTATATGGAAGACCAATTTTATAGATCCATGAATACTAATCTTAAGTATCATGTTTGAATTGAGATGAGAAAATTAAAAAATAATGAGTGCGCCCCTTCACGATCACTATCTCGTTTTTTAAGGGCTCTCTCGTCCCTGATCGTTTTTAGAAACAATGAGTGTGCTCCCGCTCATGCTCAAATTGGAGCCCACTTTATATTTACAATTTTTTTTTTTTTAAATAGATTATTCTTGAAATTTACTAAGTTGTTTTTTTTTGCTTACTTAAAATCGTAAGAAAGGAGAACCCCTCTTGCACATGAATCTCGAGCTTTGTTCTGTATTTTTTTTTCTTTTTTGCAAACCTTGAAGCTTATATCCATGTTTCCAACTTCGTCAAGGGAAGGAGTAAAATGGATCTAGTTCTACAAGATGATACCATCCATTCCATTGATAATTTCCAATATCGGATTAGTCATTTATTGTAACTACATGACTCTTCAACTCAGAAAGAGTGACAACTCTGTGTGTCAACAGAATTAAATCAAATATTTTATATATTCTTTGAAGAAAAAATGGGTTAATTCATAACATTGTGTAATTTCTTAATACTTATATGCATGGTTTTTGTATCGTTAAAAGAAGGGAAGATATTAACATAAATGTATCTATTAGGGTGACAATCTATATGTAGTGTGTAAGAAATTTTAAATTTATTTTATAAGATAAAGTTACATAGCAATTCTAAAATAAAAGATTAAACTTGATTAATGAGATTGTATTATGTTTTGTTGAACTTATAAGGAAATTATTTGGTTTATATATCTTTATGTAATTGGATGATAATAAAAAAGGAATGGGAAAAAATTCTAAAAATCATTAATTATTTCAAGTTTAATGATGTACTGTAACGTTTTAACGTTCAAAAAATCATTTTATCACTTTGTACACTAATTTTTACTCCATATTTGTTGTAATATATCTACAACAAAATGTAAAACTTTATACACACTACATACAAATTTACACCCTAATATTATACATATATTTATTTTCTTCCAAACTAGCAATAGATGGAAGAAAAATAAGCAGAAACAGAACATAAAATGAAGAAAACTTATGATAAATAAAAATAAAGTTGGTTCTTTTGTTATATTATTTCTAGTCTTTCTTTATCTTCTTATGAAATAAAGAAATAAATAAAAAGAACCCCGCTTCTTTATTTGATCAATCTACGTAATTTATTTCACTTGAAGTCATTTTTGAGTTAAGATTAAAGCAAATAATTTATATTATGTACACGGAGACCTTATTGTTTTTTTTGTTTGTTTTTTACAATCGTTAACTTTTCTAAATCAATCATTATTAAATTAATTTATAACTACTTAAATAACACTAAACATAGTTTAACTCTTCATTACTTTCTCTTTAAATCCTAACATGATTTCCTTTCTGAGGCTTTTAAACATTAGAACATAAATAATTCAATTTCAAAATATTTTTATTTTTTAGAAAGAGGACTTTATAGAAATATATTTAAGTATAACCATCCAAAAACGTCATAAATCGAATAAGTCGAGGAAAATATATATAAAAATTGTATTAACAAAAACTAAGAATTATTACATTTTTAATAATTACGTCATTCTATAAAAAAAGACCCTATTTATTTATCCAAAAAGGGTTTCTATTATATTGTAAAAAAGGGCATTTTATCATATAGGGAAAAATTAAAATGGACAAATCTTTTTTTTGAACTTACCTCAAATATGTCAGTCAGAAATTTTTTGCAAAAAAATATTCACTCCCTTCCCAAAGAAAAATCCTAGCAAAGGTAAAGGATGTTTTAAATTATCCATCTTCTTTGTCTGAATGAACATATAAACTACAATACTTGTTTCGAGAGTGACAGTGATGCTCATGAATCCACGAGATTAACCTCTGTGGGACAGCTCTGCAGGAGGAATTTCATTCATAGCGATGGATATTTTTAACTCTAAGAAAAATACCCACATATTTGTTCCATTTATCCTATCGGCCATCGCTTTAGAATCCCTTGGGAACAAAGTAATTAGAAAAACAACTTTGTGTAGGGTCACATCGTCTATTTTTTACTCCATTGTTTTCAGGAGAATCAAAAATTTGGGAGATGGAAACAAAATGAGGGAAGAAGAAAAGAGAGAGAAAAAGAAAAATGCTTTGCTTCAAGGACTAACTTGAATATCCGTTTTTTGGATTCCCATACTCCCTACGGATTTGCAACGAGTCCTCCTGTGTCCATGAAGCTTAAAATAATTTATTTATATAGTTTCAGACATGAGGCTTAACACTAAAACGACGGATAGTAACGACCCCCCTTAAACGACGGTGGATATCAAAAATGATAGCCATTTATTTTTTAATATTTGTATCTGTTAGTGGTTGATAAGATTAAAAGTAATGTGTTAATTTTTATTTTCTCCGAAGATTTATTATTTATTTAAAAAAATAAACATAACTTTTATAATAACACATATAAAGAAATTAGCATTTTTTACAAGTTACTATTGTTTTTTCAGTACCAATACAAGGCTTGCATACGAATCTTTTACATTTACAACAGGTTTTGCTTGCTAAGCACCGTGATTTTCTTGTACAATTGACTGTACACCAGCTTCACCCTTTGATTCATCATCTTCACCAATAAGTTCAGTAATCAAATTATTCAAAAACTGGCGACGAGTTATTTTCTTACCAGTCACTTCTCTGTACCAGATAACATCATTTATGCTAGCAAAATCCAAAATATTATAAAAAACATGTAAAGGCTATTGGCGAGGAATAAAGTCTTGTCATTTGATCTAGAATATCAACTCCATACTTAGTTTCATTATAATACTGGATTGGTTCTGGTAACCTTTTTCGTACATCTAAAACTTTAACACTTTTGTGAACAGAGGTCAAAATCAAAACATATTTTGTTTTTTTTTCCTTGATAAGAAGTCAATGTCTTGCCACTATTTACAAAGATTAAGCTTGAAAATAGTGCTTGTTTGGTAGCTTTTAGTTCAGGACGTATTTCTTTGCGAGCACGATTCATAGTTCCTAAAATAGTCGTCCTATTTTTCTGAAGTTCATTTGCAAGAGACAATGACGTAAAGAAATTATCTGTTGTAACATTCCACCCTTTACCCAAATATGGTTTCATTAGCTTCATTACGACATATTCTGATAAAAATTTATTTGCTGGTCTTTGAGAATATTTTCCCAAGTAAGGAAATGAATTTACCAAGTATTTAAACGATGCATCAACTGCTAACCAAAATTGTATACCAAATTTATCAGGCTTTTTAGCCATATATTGGGTAAATGGATATCTAGCTTTTGTTGGGAATTGTCGGTTGCCCTTTGGCTAAGATTCCTCTCGCATACATTATTGTAATCAGTTGGAGTATTTCTCGTTTGCTGGTTGTCCATACATCATTCTTAAGTTTTGAACGAGCCTCAACTATTGTAAATTTTACAATGTGATCAATAATGTAATTATCGATGAAGAGTTCAAAAGCTGATAATGTTTTATCTGTAATGATGTTACGTTTTGCAAATGATAATGGACCTGAGACTTCCTTCTAAATGTTTTTTTGGCTAAAACAGGCTGAAATTTCTCCATTTCCTATTTGTTTGTGCCAAATATTGTTATCCTTACCAACATACATTGACTCTTCTAATAAGTCGGTTGATTTATGTTTCTTAGAAGACGGGAATTGAGTCACTTCATTGCATCCTGGCATTTCTTGAAATGTTAAATATTCCAATTAGTTGTCAATAAATACATCTAGTATGTATATAGCAAAATTAATAATGGTATTAAAGAAAATTACTTACCGACAGGCTTGTCAAAAACATCAGAATAGTCATCAGAGTTAGAAGAATTTGATTGAGGTGGTTGGACATATTCTTCATCTTTTTCCAATTCGAAATCCTCACCTTCTGAATCGGAGTACAATGTGCACTCAAGATAATGTCTTATTTCTTCAATGGATAATTTTTTTTTTGGACATCCTTGCACAATAAAAGGTGGAAGCAGAATGGATAGTTCAGAAAAATCTACGTTTATATTTATACTAGAAATGTACACGATTCCTATCTAGAGAAGTGTATTCATGTTTGAACTTGCTTTAGCATGTTCAAATAGGCTTGAGCCTCTTCATACACAATTGTAGAACAGACATATTATTTGAAATGATTGGGTATCAAATATGATACCCACGTCTGTCTAGGTAGTGTTCACTGTACCAACGAAACGAATACTGATTTTAATTTATAATTTAGTTTTTTGTGATTAATAAAATGAATTATGAGAATTCATCAACTTATAAACAAATACAATCAAAAAGTTTCTCACAATATTTCATTGAATCCCAAATGGGTGTCAAAAATGATACACTTGTCGTTCTAGTGTTAATGTTATTACAAATTGTATAATATAGCTTTTATTTTTCACCCTTTTCTTTTTCTCTCTCTCTTTGTTTCTGTCCCTTGCAGTTGGAGCATGCAAACATTTATGGACTTTTGTTATGAAATCAATTCAATATAGTTATATCCTTGAAATATTGTGGTGGACTTATCTCAAATTGAAAACGATATAGAGACTTTTTGGAGAGGCTCATTTTTCTTAAATAAAAGTTCATATTTTCTGCTCTCCAATGATATACTACTACTTTTTGAATCTATTCGACTTGAAGCAATGTGCCTAAGAATAAAAAAGACCTATTTTTCAATTTAAACAAATATTGTTCGAGTTAAAAGTATGATGCAGACATTTTCAAATGGTTTTAAATATTTTTAACATTTAGCTTTAAAATATATTAACATAATTTATCCCTATCTTCAACACTGAGGCCTTAAAACAGCTTTGAACCTTAAAAATAATAAAAGTGTTTGGCCTTTTTCCCAAGGCCAAGAGGCTATAAAAGAAGAAATAGGACCATATTTGGAATCAAGGGATCAAAATGTACTAAGTTGAGCATATGCTGTTCTTGTGCATTAAAAAAAATGTGATTTTGTTAGACAGTGTTATTTCCGTTTAAAAATTACTGAAAGGAGGCTTTATTTTGGTTTTGATTAGTACAGGCTCGTGATAGAACGTAGAAATGAAGTTGTCCATACACATGGTGCTACACATTTCTTCTGATGAGGAGGGAAAGGGGAGGTGATGCACTTGGGAAAGCATTTTTCTGTTGCTTGTATGTGAAGCATTCGCATGTTGGCAATCCCAGCCTGTGTTTCGACACATTACATGATTGCAGACTTTCCTTGATGCCAAAATTTATTAAAAGCATTGGAATGTATGTTTTGTACTATTTATTTATGTAATCAGATAAAAGCTTTAAACTTTCTTATGTAAAGATGAGCGGCTCATTTAAATACAAGCAAAAATAGACAAATAATAGATTATATTATTGACTGTCTCGAACTACCTGGAAATAAAAAATCTAGTAAATCAGCGGAACCAATTATATTAACGCGCAAGTAATTATTATATATCTTATAATAGGCCCTTATAGTAAATGAAAGAAATGATTAATTTCAGCATACTGAGACTGTAGTTATATAAAAAAAATTCAGTCTTTTGCAATAAACAGCATTATGGTAAAAGTGTAATACAATTTCAACGTCTACTCGTAAAAATAAACATATTAGTTAACTTTTTATTGCAGCCAGCATAGGCAATCAGAGTCTTACATCATTTCTCTAGTAGTAATTGCCAATTATTAGATCAATGAACTTCATAACCTGTTCAATGAGCAGTGTTCATGTAAGATACACAAACAAATGTTATGCGGTATACCTTTTATTTACTCAATCATAAGCAGATCTTGTCGTCTCGATGGGTTTATTTCTTGATGGATTACACATATACAAATGCAGGGTGTGTAAGCCTTGACACTTAGGTAATTTTTTTAGCTTGTTCGAACCATCAACAGATGGGGGAAAAATGGAACAAATTGACAAATTGGGAGCGAAAAATAACAATTGCCAGAATCAGAACGTCAACAACCAGAACATCATGTGGTCTTGTAGACAAAGTTCTCATGCCACGTCATGGTTTTTGTGCTTTTTAGTTCTGAAGGCCAGCTCATGCCTCCTCAGGTATTCCTCTAAGTTCTGATCGACATGGTTGCCCCCGGGAGGTCTTACATGTGGCAGTAGGTCTCAGCTCCATGTTACACATCGAAAAAAGTATCAAATAGCTCTTAGACAATTTTGACGACTATATCTCGCCGGACTTTTGCCATCAAACTCGCCGGATCTGAATCCAATGGATTTTTTGTGTTGGACACGATCGAACCACAAACTAACCGATCCCCTCGCAACACCAAAGTCAGTCAGATCAAGATAAAATTCCAAAATTTGCCAAGAAACCAAGTGGCGAAGGCCTACTCGAGCTTTCTGCTTCGTATTGAGACTATAATTGAGAATAGACGTGATTTTATTGAATATAATAAATTTTAATACAATAAGCTTTCTTTTATTTTTTTAATTTGATAATATATGTAGTCGGAGAGAAAATTAAGTTTAAAAAAAATCTGTTCGTGGGACAAACATGAGAGGAAATATAAGTTTAGTCGAGTTTTAAAACAATCTTTTAATTTGACTTTACCTTCTCTAAAGGAAAAAAAAAATGGAAAAAAGAAATATATTTTATGTTAGAAAAGAGTAGAGATGATGATGTAGGGAAAAAAAATTCTATTGGAATTTAAAGTGCTTTCATTAATTGAACCTATTACTTCATAAATATATAGTTTATTTTTTCTTAATTTATACATTTTGGAATTTGTAGGTGGTTCCATTTCTGTATAAAAAAATTCACATAGCCTCTTGTTTCTACACTTTTTCTCACTTATTTCTGTACATTTAATTAGTTACACAATTTCGGTTTCAGAATATAACAAAAAATCAAGAGTGAAGTAAAATAATTAATAAACCAAGAGTAAATATTGCATGTGTGATTATAAGAATTTTGAAACCCCGTACATTTATGGATTGCAAGGATACTAATTTACTATCCACTTGTAAAAGAATTAATGAATACTAAATAAATCTACAAGAAGGTTGAATTAAAGATATAAAACAATGTGACCAAAGGCACCTGTTAGCTTTAGCAGATTCATGGTCTTTGTGAAATCTTCTTTTACACGCAAAATACCACAGATGACGTCACTTTTCAATTTTTGTCATTTTCTCTTATGCATACCTCTTTTTACCCTTGTAAGAATTTTACTTTGTTAATTCTGTTAAAAGAACGTATTCAACAAAGGCTGTGTAGTTAGTTATGGAGTCATATTCAAGGCTCCTAGCGAACAAAAATCGTCACTAAGAACAATACTTTTTACAAATATTAATTACGTGATCTGTTTATCTCCACTTGGTTTATGGACTAAGATTGTACATTGTATTTTTGCACAATTCAAAATGCTAGTATTGTGACTACTCTCGTTAATATGCAGTATGTCACATATATTGTTTATCTATAGAAGTTGAAGTTCAAAAAAGTTTTACTTTTTTTTAAAAGCATTGATTTTCTTTAAATAATATAATACTTTCTACAGAAAGACTTTGTTGATAATTAGAACTTGCTTTATAACATATGTATATGTGTCTTTAAAATATATGACATATCAAATTTTTTATCGATCCTTCAAAAATTCCTGTATTTTATAACACTCTCAACAAGGTACTATATTCACTAATCTAAATTGATTGGCATAATGCTAATATATCGCTCAGGATGATGAGTTCCTTGCCTTCCTTGGTTCAATTTATTTTCATTTGGTTTTTATTTTCGATTACTTAAAAAAAGATGATCAAATGAAATTTCTAAATAGTGTTATGAAAGGCTCAACATGTCTAACTTTATTCATGTCCATCTCTAAAAAACTCCACAAAACCTATCAATTTGCCAATAACCTAGTGTTCAGTTTTAGCATTACACCCGGTATAATAATACATGATTATTTTTATTAAGGTTCTGGTTTTGAAAGTGAAAGGGTCATTATGCATATTATATATATATTTGCTTCTCTATATTGGTAATCAACAGTCCTCATTTTTCCGAAAATGCCGTATTTTTATATCCTATCCGGAGATTTGTTATAAATTCATAAAATTGGATTAAGTTGATTTTCAAGATGTAACAAGAGAATGGCTGATCTCCCTAATTTAATATATAATAGGATTATTCTTCACTTGAACCTAATGTACGTAGGTTCGAGCTTCAGTAGTTGATAGAGAAAATTGTTTGTCATAATGTATATGGACATCAAAGAAGATTCCCATGTCAGAGGGTGTATATTTAATACTATAATATTTACTTATACTTAATCAATGCTACTTTATCTTGATTTTTCTTCAAGTTTGTTATTGTACTAGCTCACGATATATATTTCCCATTTTTCTCTATAAATTAGATTATAGAAACTTTAAATCAGGTTTTTAAAACTAAAAAAGAAAACATCTTAAAGAATTTTTTTCTTCAAAGTGAAATTGCTTCAATTACATTATTAATCATTTCTTGTTCTAGTAAAACAATTTATTTAAATATATACACTTAAATAATTTTGTTCTTTTATTTTCTGTAACCCATTTTTCACAACTTAACCTTTAAAAAAATGTAACTGTTGTGAATGAATATATATTTATATGCATATACACACGTATAAGTTGTAACACAATATATTTTACCCTTATTAGAGGAGTATAGTAATACAGATATAAGAGTTATTTCGCTTCTTAATATGTGACTGAAATTGAGTCATTGACTATCCGCTTCTTATATCGGTCTTTGAAAAATATATCTCAAATTTTAAAACTACCTCTTTAAAGTTTCATTTTCAATTAGATCTCATATTTTTTACTTCATTTTAGTAATTAAATATCCGTCATTGTTTACCCATTTGGACAGACGAAAATAAATTTTCATTATTATTGGCCCTACTTGGTGATTCCATGATTACGATCTTCCGATTTTTTTAACTTTAAATCCTTGTCTATTTTTATCAACCAGAATGTTGAATTTTCTCTTTTTAATCTGTCAAATCCATTATTTCTCAAATTTTTCGTTATTATTATGTAAATTTTTTACAAAAAGTATCTGATTATTTTTGCTGAGTTTTTTCCCCATGTAACACCTTCAAAATTAGATTTCTAATTTTTCAAAAACACATGATTTTAGCACTTATGCGAGACCAAACTTCTCAAATTGAGAAATATGATACATGTATGTAGGGTGTTTTGGTTTAGTAAAAGCTTAATTAAAATATTTCTTATCTTTACTAAAACTGGATATCATCATTTATAGGAGAATCGATACTTATTAATATTGACATCAATGGCTTATATCTATGATGGTGACGTCTTGAAAAACAAAGTTTTTTTAATTGAACGGATTATGTATCTAAGTCTTGAACGTTTTAAGATCTACAGAGAATAGGGTCTCCAAATGTTGGTACCGATACAACTCAAGCAGATGATGAATTATATATGCCATGTCTATCAGAAGTTCTGAGAGTCCACTCCAATTTATTTGAAACAAAGACTTGGTGGATTTGACTCAGTAACGAAACCAATAGAAGAAATTGTTCTGAGGGCCAAGACCTTCCCCAGAAACAAATTATTTTTTTTTCAACTAGCAGCAAATTCTATAAAAATATCCTATAATCTAGATCAATTGAACAAATTGTTTACGTGAGACATTAATATCTCTTTGAGGTCATGGGTTACGCCTCAAGATACTTGGAGGGAGTCATTACTTTAATTTGTCAATCGTTAAGATGTCAGAAATAAAGGTATTAGGTATGAAGCAACTTATTTTCAAAAAACATTCCCGGCTATTAAAACTGTTATTTGTTCTGTGAGTAAATTCTAATCGTGATGTGGATTGTAAAGAAAACATTCTGTTTATTACACTGCATCAAAACCGAGTGATCGTTGTCCTATAACAGGGCAAAAAAAAATATTGTACTTAATCTTGTAAAAGCAACAAATTTATTGACAATGAGGACTGAGTGCTTCTAGTGTTTACGAAATTGTTCAAGTATACCAAACAAGCAACATAAACTTTTTAAGAGTCACACAGAAATATATGAGGCCACATTGTTATAGGTGAGCTAGTGTTACTATCAAGACACAGAACCAACTTAGCCAAGACTTTAAGGGATTGAAACCAAGGTGTTATTTTTTTTTTTTAATCTAGAAAAGGGAAGTTTCTATGTAGTTGATTTGCTTTTGGTCTTGACAACAGAAACTAGATAAGAAAAAGACCTTGAGAGGGCGAGATTGATACCTTTAAATATTTGTTTTGAGACCAAGAACATTAAAAAATAATATTTCAGCAATATGATGTTTCCATTTAACTTACCCTTCCCTACCCCCATTAACTATGCCTATTTTCAGGGCGAAAATATGTAATTTAGATGCTCTAAAAAAATTGAAACTGGAAAGGGACACCATTTTCCGGAAGAAAATCCGTAACATTGTTGGGTGTACTTTACAAATATTTTAAAATGTTGTCAAGGCCAAAGGTTAATCATTCGAAGGATTTATAATCCAATAAATTAATATAAAAGGATTAACTTTATTGCATTTAATCTATTTTTGTATAAAATAAAATACTGGCTATTATTGATTAACCAACATTTGCTTTGATATTAATATTGATGGCACATAACGTATTTTAAATACTAAGTTTTTATATGTATAGCTATTAAAAAACTTATGCTGGAGGATTTTTTTTAACATTTCTTTTATGAAATTGTGGAAGAAAATTAATCAAAAAATGGATTTATTAATTATATTCCTGATTTAATTAGTTTTTAATGCTTTATTCACTATATTATATTTGTCTCCAGATTAAATAATGTTTAAGAAGTAATAAATGTTAATATATGGGAACATACATAAAATAAGACTAATTTATACTAATTTTTCTCGTTTCAAAATTGATTGCTTTATGAATCCTTAATTTTAAAATAATGTTTTTTTAATTAGTAATAAGATAAATTTTTCGATTAACCACTTATTTGGTGCTTTCATGGATTACACTGGTGAACACAAATTTTGTTTCGAATTGAAGTCAGTAATCAAATTTATTTTTAAGTACAGAATCCAAATTGATCACAGTTTTTCTCTCAGTCATTTGCATTCTGAAATGTCTGGGATTAGAGTGATTCGGGACACTTATCGTTGAGAATCTTTTTAATCACCAATTAAAAATAGGATTAATAAAACTTGTGTAAAAGTGTTTTTTTATAATTATTACATTGTTTTTATTGATTCTGTTCCTTGTTATGAACTCAACATATTTCTATTTTCAGACTAAAAAATGATGAAAAAAGACACTCTTTCTTATATCCTTTTAACTTTTTCATCATCCATAGTGATAAGGAATACCAAAGCTTTTATTATAAAAAAATATTCAATGTTTAGTTTTTGTTTGATTTGTATTTTTTAAGTTATTCCATTTTTATAGGGGTGTAGTAGCAAATATTGTGTACAGTGTCAATATGATCTTTATGACGTAATACTCCATTATAAATATTAATAATTAATAAGACAATACCAAACTTCGTGCAAAGTTCAAATAAAATAATTATATTAAAATTCCCTAATATTCCCATCGTGAATGGATTTCTTCATTGCTTCGATCCTGGAATCTTCTTTCTAAGGAAGGAGTCCACTCTAATCCCTAATAAAGCCTGCCAGTTTTCCTCGGATGAATTTTTATCCCGTCCTCCCTCGTGGAATACGGAATCTGAATATACCTTGAGATGGATGATCAAGTTATAAGTATTTCCCCTCTATATTCCTTTGGTCCTAACTCTTGGAGAAAATAGAAGTCTACTTCAACAGGTATTCATGAATTAAGAATAATCTAAGTATTGTATTGTGTATTTTTGTATTATTTATCGTTGTATTTTGTATATTTTAATTTTATAGTAATTACTTCATATTATTTAAGTACTTAATTATAATTAACATATATATATTTTATATTGCTCATTTAGAATCTTTTATTTTAATTTGAAAGTGAGGGGATCCCGTTTCAACCCTTGAATATATTCATCATTGTTATATATAAAGGGAGAGTTGTACATCAATTAGCTCTTCTATTGATGTGAGCAATAATAGAATGATAATTTAACAGTTGGGGAAAATTGACCCAAAATTAGCCAACTAATTTGGGTATTTTTTCTGTTTCTTTTCCAAAGAAAGTTTGTAAGATACAATAAATATCTTTTATATGCTTAGGTTTTTTATTGATTTAGTTTCTATGACACGTCGTTTCTTTATTGTATATTGAACCTTTATCCGAAAAGAAATATAACTAATCTATGTTCAAATATTTATAAGGGGGGAGATGAAAAATCAACAGCTGCTAAAAATATATTATAAATTTTATGTTAGTGAAAAAATAACATAAAAAATCATTTTTTCTCATTTTCATCAATAATTCTATTTATGTTTGTTCTTTGTATGAAAATAAATAGGTAGCCAAAAAAAGAACTACATTATGAGATATCAAAAAACAATTTACCTTTAATATCTATGTAAACTGTTTAAAAATTTGTAGAAAGTTTCGTATGTTTAATATGCAGAAGAAATAGAATATTATAATATATATAAATTCCACTTCTCTACGTCTTTGCTATTTTATTTTTAACGGACCAATGATTCAAAATGTTATCTACACTTTATAGGTCTGAAAAAACTATCGCCATAAAAAGAATTGATGGAGCAGCATTTAATTAATCTCTTTAAAGGTTGTTGCTTGCATCATAACCCGAAGTCAAATTTGAAGTTAACAAATCCAGTTTGACTCAGGTAGGTATATACATAAACATATACAGACCGACATTATAGCTCATTTTAGAAATATTGAATAGAAATACTCTACATAATAATATATGTAAATCAATAGTCATCATTGTAGGTATAGAAACCTTTTCTACGTAGGAGTAGGAGAAAAACAGCAAAACACGAGTCAAAATTATTTTATCTGCAAAAATGCAAAATATCAAAACAGCCTTTATGTTTATACAACATAAATATTATTTTAAATGAATATGTATAGAGTGCGTTCAGAAAAATATCCTTTCTGATAACCTAAGCTTTACAAACTTATTAGTTTGTATCACAATTAAATTTGAAAGACAATGAAATTGATATATTCTAAACATGATGTATTATATATTCCTCAACTATCCTTGAACAAGGCCTCGACTTGGCCTCGAACCCCATTACAATTCTCACTTCACCCCAAGACAATTCATTGCAATGAAAAAATATATTTATATATAACATATTATATTTGTTACAGAAGATAAAATGAGTACGTTGTATAATTTTCTTGTACAAATTAAAAATGTATTTTAAAAGTATAAAATAAAAGTCTATATAATTTGATACAATCATGAAAAGGAGCTATTAATATATCTACATATATTTAATTTAGGAAAATAAAGATATCTTAAATTTATTTTAATCGATGATGAAGGATTAAATAAAGGTTTATGTTAAGAAAGAGTTCTTATTTAATTTAGGAACTTATCTACTAGGATAATTAGCATATTACTTAATGATTAAATCTGAGTATTAAATATATTATAAATAATGACATAATAATTAATTTTTTTTTATTAATATATTTTTAAAACATATGTTTTTTTGGAGATGAATTTTCCTCGTGATGAACTCACTTCGAGATGAACTTACCTTGGGGTGAAAAGAGGGAAGTTAACTTTCTAGAGGTGAAAAGAACACTGCGAATTTTCTGTACTGGCAAGTGGCTAAGGTCTGATGAAGAAGGAGGTCAGAAGTTGACCACGTTGTCCTGACATAATTTACGAATATTTTATACAATATTTTCCTGCCATACATAATTTCCTTTAACATGGTTAACCTTGATTGATTGAATAATAGTATTGTACCTCATAACCTTAAAGTAGGGTAAGAGTGAATTTTATCTTTTTGCTTGACGAAGTAGAGGAGATATTTTTATGTCTGAGTCTAGAACAACTAGAAGCATTACATATGTTGAATATTTTATCAGGAATACCCCTAAAATTTCTGGGAAAAAATGTGAAATAATTTAACAGAAAAATTTTCCGCACACACTCTGTATATTTGTTTCACTTAGATATTTGTTTACAAATATAAGAATACTCATATACTAAAGAAAACACTATTTTGAACACAAATATATTACAAAGGTATCTCTAGGTACACATAATATGTATATAATTCTACGGAACAAATTGATTTCGTATTAAATGCATGCATTTAACATATTATAACAGAGTTTTCTATGATAATTATTATTATTACTAAGAGAAAAAATTTAATCATTGTGTTCCATTGATTACAAGGCATAATGTAAGTTTTTCTATGTGAACAAATTAAAGAAACATTTCTTATGTATGAACTATAGAAATAAAGATAAATCACAAGCCGTAAAATAATGATAACTCATGTCAACAATAATTCAGTTTTTCCAACATATTTTCGACTTTTCATATCTATTTAAAAGATAAATTAATCCACTAATAAAGAACCTGTAATTATTTTTTTTATATCAAATCTAATTTTAGTCACTTTTATAGATTTGAGTCAACATTTTTCAATAAGAAAAAATACAAGAATATTTATACATAGTAGGGGACTTATTCTCAAATGGCCTTTGTGTATAATTAAACTGAAAAAGGATTTGCAGAAAGTTTGTGTACATCTAAGGTGTACATTAGTTCAAGATTTCAGCGTTTGAAGATTGGTCAAATTGGTATATTTGTGCTAAAAATATGATTAAATGAGTATGTTTCTTGATTTCAATAGAGTGCCGTTGAGATTTTTCTAATACAATTTGTATATTTTACAGATGGTGCATGCTTTACAGGGCTGAATAGATGGGAATAGAAACAAAGATAGAAAGTAGAAGAAAAAAGAGACAGAGAGAGAGATGTAAAAAGAGACAGAGGGAGAAAAAGGGAGAGATAGAGAGAAGAAGAGAGATATAGAAAGATAAGAAGGGAAAACAAGTTTTATTTAGGTCAAAAACAGCCTCTCAATGATCTCGGAGGTGCAAAAAAAAAAATCATAGGAACATGATTGGTTATTGTATACACCCACTTGCTAAATTTCAGACTGATCCATTCGACAGTTTTGGATTCCAGATGTAATTACAGTAAATATATGTAAGATTACGGACAGAACTATTGTAGTTTTTAATCCTTGAGCAGATTTGGATATTACGCTTCAAGTTACTCTTCTTAGATGATTTTCATACTTTGATATTAAAAATTTAAAAAAATAGGTTTTTAGAAGATGCTTTTACTTTCAATTGATCACATGTATAAATCTTCTTGTCCGAGACAATTTTAGGAAAATTGACCCATTTCCTTGTACATCTCTAGCCTTTCGGCTTTCATGCCTTCTGTCAGAAGGTGGTGTGAGGTCCTTGTGAAATAAACTAATCCCAAGCTGTGCTTTATAGCCCTCCTGGGTGTCCTAGGAGCCACAGAGAAGTCATTGGCGAGGCGATTCATCGACTTAGTGAGATCTTCATTTATGTTATTCGTCAAAACTTAATAAGAACTTCGTATCCCTCTTTAAATTATGGCCTCCACTTCTTTATATCCTGAAAAGGTATTCGGCCTCTTCTTTTCATCTTGGCCTACTTAAAAACCAGGCTCCTATAACACTTAACAATGTCTGTAATCTTTATCACATAAACTCCAGCATCTAGGAGATCTATAATGTGCTGCCTTTTTGCGTGTTGCTCGCTCATGATGATGAAATGACTAAATGATTAGTATAATTTATATATATAAAAAAGGACAGTGAAAACATAACATCAAAAAATAATCCCTAAACCTTTTCGCAGTGATGAGAAAATTACTATTAATCAACAATCCATGTTTTACTGCCCTACCCTGTTAAAAAAATAAAAAATATTGAATTGCACTTTAAATGAGTTTAGCAACAAGTATATTCTTGTCAGCAATCTGAACAAGGTTTTTTTTTTCCTCAAGCTGTTATTATTATTATTTCCTTTTTGAGGAGATAACATTTAAGTATTTAGTAGCTACCTGTGAGTGAGCCCATGTAAAATAGAGAGTAACAATGAAGATTTGTTTTTTAGTAATTCACTATATTAATAAAGCAAAGTTTGTCTGATGACTGATGCCTTAACTACGAGCAATGTATGTTACTTTCAAGCTACTAATTGACGTTTGCCCATTTTTTCTTTCTCTTTTCGGAGGAAAGGTTTAGAGATAATATAAAAGTTACTTCGTTTTTACATGACAAAATTAAATCATTTAGCTTTTTTATTAAAATCTAAGCATTTAACCACGGTACTTTACTTTGTAGAAATAGAAATCATAAGAAATACATATAATAAAATTTGAAAAATGCATACCTAATCTTAATAAAAATTGGAATATCATAAAATATTAAATGAGGATACACATAATTTGAGCATATTTTTCATTTAGAAATCCTACTTTGGCATGAAAATTTAGGATAGACAATGAACAACGCAATGAGACCTTGGGGAAATCTAGTTACAAGATATTTCATAATATTTATAGAAAGTTACATATTTTTCTTTATTTTCATCATCTAAATGTGTATATAAATACAGTTATTCAAACTCATTTGATAAAATGTTTAAATATTTTTTAGAACAGGTTTGAAATGTTTTCTATGAATGCATATATTTTACAACAAATTGTATGACATACCTACTTTGATATTGAGTCAATTTCCTTCAATAAAAAGAAATTAATAAATTAGGCATGAGTAAGGGAAAAAGTATAATTATGTTTTTAGAAATAATAATTGTTTTATTGTTTTTGTATATGAATAAAATATATACATTCATAAAAAAATTTAGTTGTGAGTCAAGGCTTCTTGTTCATGTTAAAAAAAATCAATTAATCAATCCAATTTATATAATATATATGTTTATATATAGCAAGTTTTATCATATTAGTTTTTAAAATGGGTCAATCTTTTTATTATATAATGTACTAGATCAAAGATTTTCAATGTGTGGGAAATTTACATCTACCCTTCAGATAATCAATAAACACGGGGGCGATTAAAGATGAAATCCTACAAAAGCCACATCTTTATATAAAAAAAATATGTATAATTTTGTTGTGCTACAAATAGTCAAACATTATTCAAAAAAATGAACTTCAAAGGAGGAAGAATAATAAAACTAGATGGTGAAAAGATTCTCAGAGAGATGATTAGGTAGCTGAAGTTAAAGTTGATAGCTTAGACATATTCAATATATAAATTTGGGCCTCGATCATTATACTGGGTATCCTTGGTAGCAGGGGCAGTGACAAAAATGTTTCACATTTCCGGTACATTTCCCCATTTTCTTTTGATCTCGTATCAAGTAAATGAATGCTTGCATTTTTGCATGAGCAAATGAAATAAATGTATAATCTTCAGTATATACGAACGTGGTCTGAAAAGTTTATGACCTAACAAAACTAAAATACATTTTTTCTGAATATTTTAATTTCAACATAGTCTATTCGTATCTCTACACACTTTTCCCAGTGATGCTCCTCTCTAAATAGAACTTGGCGTTTTTCTTTAGAAAATAATTTTTCACGAGACACTTTTTATTTTTTGTTCAATAATTCCGAGTTGGATTGATTTAGGCTCGCCAATTTCTAACACACCAACCCTTTATATGTCTGCTATTGTTTGAAACTATTTAAAAGTTACATTTTCAAAAATAAACATTTAATGATACCTGATTTTGTATGTTTTCACAAAAACACTAACATCAACGCAATGAAACAGCTGTACATAACAACTGCAGTTCCGAAGTGGCCGAAACTTTGTTGTTAACTCTCATCAGATGCTAGATAGATGTGACTAGCTTTTATTTAGGAATTCTGCCATCTTCACGTTAAGATCGAAAACTTTTCAGACCATTTTGTATATGTCATTCACTATATTTTTTGTACTATTCCCTCTTAATTTTTTTTAAATACTTTCTTTAAAATTATACGTATTTATCCTCATGTGTGTTTAAACGGGAAGGAAAATAATTAATTTTTCGGGCAAATTATCCCCTTATCATTAGCCAGCCAAGATATCCGGTATATTTTTATAGTTATAGTAGGTTGAGTTAAAAAGTACATAGCCCCGCGAAGTCAGAATCGTTATTTTTGAGGTCCTTGGGAAGAAGGATAATTTATTTTAGAACAAGGGTGGCCAAACTTTTTTATGGAAAGAAAAATTAATTGAATTCTCATTTTGGAAGTGGCAACATTCCGAAATAACCAATTTTGTAAGTTATAAATAAAATATTTAACATGTACCGAAAGAAGAGTAAATATAATATAAACTAACAAAAACATTAATTTTTCAAAATGGTATCCAGAAATAATTCACGATTTCTACTTTTTTGCCAGCTGTCAATTTTCTTAAACGAGATAAAAATTTCTTAACGGTGAGTGTTAGAACTTGAATTAGTTGTTGCTAAGCTCTGAACATTTTTCTAATTTTAAATGAAGAATAGTTTTATGGGTGGGAGAACAGCCTAACAATAATATAAGTTCTTTATTTCTTTGAAAAAAAGATTGAGAGTTACAAAAGAAATTACTATGTTCTATATAAATTTGTTATCGAAAACTATTTATATGTAGAAATTTTACCTGAATCACATTTGTAACACTTCGTAAAAGCTTTTTTTGTGGCCCACAAACAAGTAATTTAGTAGCCACATGGTGGCCCATGGACGATAATCTTCCCACTACTTGTTTAAAAGCTATCCTATATTTGAATAATGGGGATTGAATACAATTGAGACTAGGATAGTCGAAAAACAAACTCATTAATACGAATGTATTACTGAGTATTTAGCATAAATTCCACTATAAAAACAGAAGTCGAGTTATTGAAGGTTTTTTTGCCAACTCTATAAAACTGAAATACTACTCATTTAATAAATTAACACAACCGATAGTTGAAATGTTGGTATACAATGAATTATGTATGATAAAATAAGATATTAGGTAGTAGGTTGCGCGATTTTAAACTTTTTTTGATTCATTTAATGGTATACTATGCATAAATAACTAAACAAATACAAAACATTCATTATTTAAATATATATGTGAATTGACGATAAAATTAATAACAAACGTAGTAAGACACTCTTCAAGAGGATAATACAATTAAGGTAAGACAGTATGTGCATTAGGGTGGCAATTAAATCCCTTTTTGTGATAAAGAAAAAAATTGAGTGTTCAATAGATTCATTTTGATAAAAAAACATAATTATGAATATTTAGCGATAGCTCAGCGCCCCTAAAGTTTTGAAATTTTACATTTTTTAGAAAAAAAAACCTGATTTTCTTTTTACTTCATCCGCATACAACGCATTTCAGCTTGTAAGTGAAATAAACAAATTAAGTTAAGTTTAACTTTTATCAAAAGTTTTTGAAAATGCTTATGATAAATCATTTTTTATTTGTCTAAAAGAAGAATAAAAACATTAAAATGAAATTAAGCTAGCTTTTTTGCCTATGTCTGTTCAACTACGTATCATAGCCAATGAGCAGCTGCAGATATCTACAAAAATTTGAAAATAGGATTTGTTTACAGAGATTAATTTAAAAAAAGTGCCAATTTTGATGAATTGACCTTCATAATCTTTATTTGGAGGAAAAATGTGTATATATAGCCGAGTTCTTATATAAATCAAAAAATGTTGTCAAATAAAAAAATCATGCAATGAAAATTTAGTAGAAGCTAATTGTATAAAAAAAAATAACCTTTTTGTATTATAAATCAAATAAGTAAATAACAATAAGATACTCATACCAATATATGAGTAGTGAGCATTCAAACCATAAATCTTCACAAATTTATTGAATATAATATGTAAAACTATACGTGTAATTACAACGTTTTGTAATTGGTTTTTACAGTGTTGTTTAAACCATGAATTATGGTTATCATTAGAGCATATCTTTATTAGTTGCATTCATACCTTGGTATGATTTACGAGCATAAAAGTATGTATGCATGCATATACATTACCCAAACATGAATTATAATACCTCCTTTGGATTATGTCACGATATACCATAGGAGACGTCATTATACTATTTATAATTCAATCATATTAAAATTGAATCAATCTAAAAAATACAAACAAACTGTGATATCTTTCTGTATATAGAATTTCATTGACGTTACAGATGTGGGGAAACGTCCTTAACCCTTTGGGAACAGTAACGTCCCAGATGATATTTTCGTCCAACTTTTTGATATTTTTTACTCAATGGAGTATAAGAAATTTTTTTTTTTTTAATTTACAAAGAGTGTATGTCTAAGTTTTGAGATATTTTTGGAACATCAATGTCCCTATTGTCCTGAAGGGTAAAAAGACGAATAAACAATTGAAGTAAAAAAAGTATTTTTCATTCTTATAATTATTTCCTAAAACATAAAAATTTTCTATATTTATAATAAAAATGAAATAATTTCTATTATAATCATAATTATGTTAAACAACTATTCTTTTTTAACATAATAATCACTAAAACAATTTCTTGATATTTGTCTAGAAACTATTCATACAAATTCTTAGCATGTATTTCATGTAATATTAATTATATTCTCTTTTTTGTTTATTATTGCAGTTTCTACATTTCCCTTTCGCCGATACAATTGTTGGTAAATGGAGTGGAATAGATTGAAAAATGATTTCTCGGCATAATAGATGACTTGTTTGTAGGCATTGCATTCGATTATTCTGTTAAACTATAAGTGATTTTGATAAATTAATTTTGAAATCCAATAATTAAATTCTTTTTGTATTATTATTATTTATTTATTGTAAAAAATAAGCGAATTAACAACATAAATATCCAAGAGATAAAAAAAAAAAGCCTGAAATAATAACGACTCTTGATGATTTTTGATCCAATCTATAAGTAGCAGTTTTTTGATCTAGAATATTAATATCTCCCATACCAGAGTTGCATATTATATTTGTAATGGATCGACATGGAATGACTATTTTAGAATTTTTCCCTTTTATTATTCTTAGAATTGATGAAACTTGATTGTAGCGTTCCATGCTCAATTTTACCTCTACTCATATTTTTATCTTTTTTCATAGTTGGCATATATTTCCTATCTTTTTTTACAGTTACGACATACAATATAATCCATGGAGGTAAAATTTATTGACTAATTGGAGAGACCTGGAGAGAGCTGAAGAAATAGTTTAATAAAGTGTACTGTAGAAATTTTTGGTTTCTAAGACTGTCCAAGCACAACACTTTCTCCAAGACCATATTCATTATTTTATTTCTTCCCAAGGTATAAATTAAAGTTATAAAGATTTTTTGTTTTGTTGCAGCACCTACAACACCATTTGAATTCCCACTTTATGGGTTTATTCTTCATGTATTACTTACAGGGCATTTTTCCTTGTAATTTAGTCATTTGTACGTCAATTGAATTTCTGGAGCATCGGTCATGGCAGATGGAAATGCTTCATTTAAATGGTAAATACTGTGTAAATGGCTCTTACTTAGTAAGCATTGTCCAACTTATTTGCTTCTAAGTAGGAACAATATCCCTTTGTTTAAAAGATATAAATACAAAAATAATGTATGAACATGAAATTTGCACTGTAGAAAAGATAAACATAATGCAATAAAAAAATGTAATTTAACTAGTAAATTAGTATGAACTGTCTAACTAGAAATAATTTTACTTGATCTTACAAATTGTCAAAAATTAGTAAAACTAAAATCAGTTTAAATACGATATTTATTTTAAAAAAATCAATATGACAATAAAAAAATGAGATGGTCATTTTAAAGTAAAAAAGAACATCTTTAAATGATTATAAAAAATTTTATAGGCAATTAAATTGGTGGGACGTCCATGTCCAAAATGTGCCATAATTCCATGTTGCGTCTCAAGTTTTTGCTAACAAGTTCAAGTCCTTGGTCATTTATACTGATTCCAGTTGGAGTCCTTATTAAGGCTTTTGTTGAGTTTTTATCAAAAAAGAGTACAACATATCCATTAATGAAATACAAATAACTGTGAAAAAATTGTCAGGTGGGAAAAAATAATAATAATTCATAATTTTAATTCTAAAAATATACTTTTTTTTCTTTATTGGTCATATGGAGCTTCACTGATTATGTATAAAATATATAAATATTACAGTACCACATTTAATCTTCTTGGTCTAGGTAATATATTTGAAATGAATACACATTACTTAATGTTCTTCAATAGGAGCGACTAAGAATCTAACTTAAGTCTATTGATTTCAAGATAATAACTTCTCTACAGCGCATTGTACACTATGCTAAGTTCTTTTAAAAATTTGTTAATAATTTAATTTATATCCAATATAGTCTCCAATCTGTGATTTTGAGTCAAAGTTAGGTATAAAGTATTGTATTGTGAGATCAAGTGGAGTTGTAATTTCCAAAATATAAACTTGGGTCGAAGTTGAGTTCTTACCTCCGACGTTTCCTATACAAATAAAAATTTATACAATAAACTTTTCTGGTGAATATTTTCAAATACTCTTTCCCTTCATTAGTGTTCAAAAAGTTGATTAGTTTAAGCATTCGTTAAACTGTGCGTAACTATCTATTATAGTAGATTCCTTTTTATACATATAATTATAAAAAGTAATGAGTCCAACAGTTGGGAATAATTAGTTAACTACCGAGTGATTTTAGGCCCATTTTTATTTATCTTCATCGAAAGGGAGAGGTTGATAGATAAAATAAAGATAGCATCATCACAGTTACTTAAAAACTAACTTCCGGAACGATGATGTCAAATAAGTATACTATATGTTTGTTATTTTATCAGAAACATTTCTTATGTAGAATTTTGTTAAGTTGTCAGTTAAATGAAATTAACCAAAGCCTTATTGAAAATATGTTCATAAATTTTAAATATGACTTTGAAAATTGCTTCCATAATGTTGAACCTTGGCATTAATTATCCCCATAAAGTCTTTCTTTGCACACAATACAACATGCTCCATGATAATCAGTCTCAAACTTTCACCAAGGACAGCTCACAAATATCAAAGTAGTAGTCTTCTGATACTTTTAACATTAACCATATGAGAAAATCCTAAATAAATTAGTTATTGGATTAAAGGTTGCTTAAGAGCTTTCAACTTCTCTTTATTGACTTTATCTCCTTATAAAATTGAATTATTTATTTTTGTTTAGCTTTTATTTTAAAAATTTTACTCGTCTTTTTAGAAAATTATTTGCTAAATTCCTTTCGGATATAGAAAGAGAAAAATAAGGGTGGATTTAAATTTTTCGCACTTCCTGAGGACAAAAATTTTGGGATTCCTAATTAGCTAATTGGTGCTGAAGAATTTAAAAAAAATTAAATAATAGATTGATAATTTCCTACGATTCTACTCAATCCTACAACAGATTATTAAGTGTCTTCAATAAAATTATCTGGGACACAACTCTTACTTTTAATAGTAAGAAGAGGAAAAGAGTTAAGCAATTGGAGGAAGACATAGATAAAATCATGAATAAAGTATCTTTATTTGCCGGTATGCTAACTTTGGAAACTATGAATACATTCGGAATTCCCGAAATTGCAGAAGAAGAGATGAAGAGGAAAGGGGATACCGAAATAAATCCTTATAAGAGATTAAAACATGTCTCGAAGAAAACAAGAATTTCTGCTAAATAATGATGTAATTACAAATCCTAAATCAATTTTCAATGTGCTACAGGATAATTATCAAGGAATATTGGAATGATCTAGGAGCGGATTTTCTAACCCAAAAAAAGTTGCGTATTGTTTTATCTTTACATGCAATAATATATTGGACTACATCAATAATTTTTACCGAGATAACAGAGCTTCTGCACTTGACAATATAAAACGAAAAATATTTACCCTATGTATTGAGTATATTGTTCCCTATTTACTTATGTTTGGAGTTAAGATGTAAAGGAGGGGTAAGCTCCCTCAACTCTAACTCAAGCTTGTATTGTCTTCATCCCCAAAAAAAGTATGAATCATATATAGAATTTTAGAAGGTGTTTTAGCAAAACAAATCGAGCCTATACTTTACAAAAAGTTGGGTTCAGAACGAACAAAGGTTAGTTTTAAACGACATATTACCGATACTTCACGAAATATTCAGACAACTTTTAATTCATTTAAAATGAGAAAAAATAATGGAGCAATCATTGCGATTAACATAAGCATAGCTTTTGACTATGTAGGTCATAATTTTACCATACGTGCTGTAAAGAAATACCTTCCAAGAAGTTATTTTAATTCAATCTGTGCTCTCGTATTCAATGGAACTTCAACTATAGTGATTGATGGATTACAGAGTAACCATATTGTCCTAGGAAAAATCGGATGAAAAGGACGTCCCTTATCTCCGTTACAGTTAGTGTCTGCAATGGAACAATTAAGTTGTACACTTATGCAGAAATAAGGAGGTTTTTCTGTTTCCATATGAAGTAAAAAGCATTTGATTGATCTTTATGCAAACGACCTTGCACTGATGGTAGAGGGAAATTCGAACAGCCAAGTAATGAAAAGAATCCAAATTTTACTCTCCTATTTTGATAAATCTTCTCCATTTTCTTCATATTCTTCCTATTGGTAGATGGTGCTCCGGGCCTCCCATAATGATTGGAGGATATAAAGTAGTTGAAAGCGTAAATATTTTGGGAATCTAATTTGAGAGAAATCAACCATCTATATCTAACTTTGTGAAGATAAAGTCACTAGCCCACAAGTGGTTTCAGGCCTGGAAAGGATTTAGTTTGCAAAAGAGAGTAGACCTTTACAACTCCAAATGAATTATGTGGACACAGCTTTGCCATGGGTAGACGAGAGACTCTTAAAGGAAGAGGAAGGGTGGTTAAATATATTATTTGATAAAAGATACGTCCCTTTCCTGGAGAGACCTCGGTCTCAACTAGAAGAAGGACTATTACTACGCTAAAATATTTTAACAAAAATTTATATAAAGATTTTTACGGACCTCACATTCAAACATTAGTTAGAATGGAGGTGATTCATCACTGAGGCATCCGTCTATAAGAGGTTGATGTTAGGTGCGGAATATTCCATCGATGTAGTAGCATTGCATTCCATGGACTGGAAAGCTACACAAAAGAATTATATAATGTTTGATCCCAATTGCACAATAGATGTCATCCGCCAATATGCAAACAAGAAGGCATTCTTTACTAACCTCCAAAAACAACCAAGGGGGCTGGAAACTATTGCCATTAAGAGGGGCGTTCTTACATTTCATGATATGGATCACAAATTGATTTTGAATACTGGAAGATTCTACTACCCTCTACAAGGTTCAACAAAGTGACATCTTCCACTTACTCCTTGGTATCTAGAATTTAATTATGAAATTTTGAAATCTACTATTGTATGTCTTATTACTAAGGAATATTATCTAAGGAGCTTAGATCTTCCTCAAACATTGGAGAGGAGGATCATGCATTCTCCGAAATGTATCAATGACGGTCGGATGTTCACCTCACAATTTCAGATATCGACTAGGTGGATTATTTCTCTCTAGTTTGTAATGGCTGCGGAAAAATATTTAATGGTGTCAAACACGCTTTTGTTTCTTGTACAATTTTGAAAATTATAAAGGATTATATATTACTTAATTCCAAGAATATTTTAGGTTTCGAGACAGAAAATTGGAAAGCATTTGTGTGGCTGTCAGTAGCTGTAAAACTTTTATTCATCAACAACTCACAGAAGATAGGGTGCTTCATCGAAGAAATCTAAGGACTATCTTAATTATGGCTGCAGTTAGATACACCATATTATCCCTGATAATTACCCAAATGCATGACTCATTCTGGAAATATGATGCCGAATTAAGTAGATATTTTACTTCGATGTCACTTCGGTATGAATATAATAAGAAGTATAGGAAAGAAAATAGGGATTGAGTTGTATTTTTCTTTTCCTGCTTTATTTATTTGAGCTGTTTTGCTGTTTTTATCTTTTTGTTAAGTACATTTGGTAACAGTATTTAATTATGTATATGTGATTATGTAAAACGTCGTATTTATTAGTTTGATTATTTTCAGTTTTTTAGAAGGAATATATATACAATCGCAAATTTCCTTTTATGTATTTATTTTTATTTTTTTACATCTAAATATTTATAAATAAAGATCTTGCGGTTGAAAAAAAGAAAAAGTAAACTAACAGTACCCACCCCACTCTCCGGAATTTTAAACTTTCATCAGGTATATATATTTTTTTATTAAACTTGATAATGAGTAATTTTTCTAATAAAATTGATTGTTACAAAATTAGCCTATGATAAATGAATCTTTTGTTTTCTTCTATTTTTTTTTTTGTTAGATTAATTAACATTAATTGATATTCAACAGAAAAAATAACAAACAAGAAAGCAATTAGTCTATAAACATATTTTTCGATATGTTTTTGTATAGATAAAATAAAAAAGCATGTAAAAACAAGGAAAACGGGGGTTATAACAATTTAAACTGAATAGATCAAATAGATTGAAATAAATTCTTATTCAATACAGTTGAATAAATTAAACTTTCAAACTGCATTTACTAAAAAATAATTTTCAATAATCATATTCCCTGAGGCAAACATAATCTATAGCATGTACTAATCCCTATATATTTTAGCTTTTTGGGGCTTATTAATGGAGAAGAAAAAAGCAGATAACCAATTAATCAGTTAGATTTTTTTCAGATTAACTAATGAAAACACAATATTAATATCAAAAGTTCTAAACACGAGAACTTTGGCCATGGTGAAATTTTTTCATTATCTATGTAAAGCAACACATTATCTGCCTGGATTATCAAACATCCTAAAAATATGTTTACAGTAATTTTTCGAATCTTTTTATAGAGAAAGTTCATTGTTTATAAAGTAATAAAGTTTTTAGTTTTTGACAATTACTGATCAGGTTTAGAGTTAAAAATAGATCTTTTTTCATTCTAGTTTTATTTCACAGCTGTTTTATTTTATTAATTGAATTAATGTATTTAGCTATGTCTAGAACTTTATTCAATGTTTTTAGAATTTGTATTATTAAATAAACTTTGAATTTTTTTTTCAAAAATCAGAACATTTAACGTATCTTTAATTATATGTATGGTCAGGATTAAAAATATTGTTTAAGGTAGAAGGTTTTTCAAACAGGCTCACTCTGACCACAGTCCAAATGGGGTTTCAGAATTAAAGTATCATAAAAAAAATTTAAAACTTACAAATATGGTTTTTATAGGAATATATATTATTTTTTGAAAGTATCATATGGTCCTAAAATTGACCAATATCTCATTCAATGTGTTCGCCATTGTTCTGAACAACCTGGCAAAAACTTGTCGTCGCTGAATTGCAAGTTAGGTTGCACAATGTTGCATAAATATTTTTTGTAATTGTAACCTAAACAGTGTTTTTTAAATTCCAAAATTGTTATCAGTATTTTTTCATTCTTAAGGAATAAACATGTAAGTATAAAGTACGATTGTATTCATGAACAACAGAGAGTAACACTGATGTTATATTCAGGATTTATAGGTGCAGGTCCATGTAGACTCGGAGTAGAATTTAGGATAAACATAGAAGTAATTCTAGCCTTTATTTCCTTATTAAATACAAAGTACAATTTGTGTTCAGTTTTTGCTCGAAGATAATCTAATAAAACGGCATGACCTATAAGCTGCTCTTCTTTAAAAATTCTTCAAATTTTCATAGTTCCCTCATTAATTTCCGGTTTTTACTTACCCAAAGGTCATATTTTGTTGTCAACTTACTTACAGATAGTAAGCATACTCAACATTACAAAGTCAATGATCAGTTAAAGAGGAAACCAAAAAGTGCTCAAAATAGTTTTTGAACCATTTTTGCACTTTATTTGAAGTTTAGGCTTGGGTCTACACTTTAATATTTTTTATGTATAAACGTAGTTGCAATATTTTCGACTTATGTAAAAAAAATATTTACACACAGTACTCCTTATTTAATTACGTAAAAATTAATGGGACTCTTATTCTGGATGTATGTTTCAACTTTTTCTTTTTTTTTTTTAAGAAAAATTGTGGATTTTGTTTATTAGGGGAGAAAATATCGGTATAAAATAATCAACAAGCTGTAATTGATTACTCACCAATGATTTTCCAAATGTTTATAATCAGGTGGTATCTAATATGTACCAATTTATAAAACACCTTCAAAAGACATTACACTAAAAAATTAAGAATTGTATATGATTTGAAGGATAATTTTAAAATACTTGATTACAAGTATATTTGTAGATACTACAGTGTTACATCATCATTTTTTATTTTATAACTTTTACAAATTTATTAAAAAATAAAAAGTAATGGTGATTCAAACATAAATAAAAGTTTAGCATTTGTTTTTAAATGAAAAACTCATAGAAGGAATGTAGTGGATATAAATCGATTTAATTTTTCATTCGATAAAGCAATTATTTATTTATAATTATGAAAGTAATTCAAAATTAAATATGTACCCTGCTGGAATAGTTAGTATTAAGTACAATAGGGATGGGTCCAGGTAACATCCGTACTTATGGACTTGTACAGAGAACATTAATGATAAAGATACATGCATATTACACACAAAGATAGGTACATGGACAGGAAAATTTTAAAAAAATATTCGTATCTTTGTTTATTGGTGGGTACCCTTTTTTTACTGGGGATTTATCATACATTCATCCCTGTTGACGGCTAATTTTGAGTCTTACATGTTTGTATGAGTACCATTGTACACAGAAGATGAGTCATTTCTGTTATGTGTTCTCGCATTCTTTCTTATAACTTTTTTTATTATTTCATGATTTTTTTGTATGTTTAGTATATATTTTTGTGAATAATAAAAAATAATGAAGGATAAAGGTATATGTAGCAACAAACTACTTGCAAGTATTAAAATATCCAGGTAAATACCCAGTTTTACCCATGCCCAATGTTCAAATACATGTAACTACTCGATAATAAAAAAAAAGGTGACCGGTACTTTCACCTTAAACTTTTTTTTCTCGGGGCAATTTGCCTCAAACCATTTTGCCTTATGACATTTCACCTTAAAGCCATTTTGTATCCAGGATATTTCGCCTAAAAATATACAATTATGAGATTGATATATTGTTATTGTTTATTTTTTTGTTAAAATTGATGTTTTCTTTGAATTTTGAAAGCAACATATTTAATGTTAATTACTATACAACGCATTATATTGTTATTTTCTGTAAGAAAAATGATGGAATAATTTTCTTGCATCATATTATGCTTGTTCGTCAATCCATGAGTATTTTCTAAAATGAATCATTCATCATATTTTATGATAATTAATATTTTTGGTATTATACTAATTTTATTAGTAATTTTGTATATCATTCGAAATCATTACATAGTGAAATTTTACTAGCATATACTATGTATGCATTTAAATTTTCAGACATAACTTTGTCATTATTCCAACAGAAAATAACCATTTAATGCATTTTATAGCAATAAATATTGCATATTTTGATTCACGCGGTTGAAAGGAAACATCACTTATATCGAATAACAAACAATCATGACGTAAAGACATTATTTTTTTATATTTTAAGGCAAAATATCCTGGAGGCAAAATGGCTTGTAGCCCCATGTCCAAAGGTAAAATAGTTTAAGGCGAAAGTAACAAGTAACCATAAAACCATCCCTAATGTAAATTGTACATACATATCTATAGATATGTACACATAAAGTAAAATAGTTTATAATTTATTACGCAAAGAAAGATCCCCCTCTCAACATACTTTGAGTTCTTTATAGTAAACATAACTATTAGACTGGGGTTTTTTTTCTTCTTCTTCTTTTAGTGCCTTTTTTTCATAATCCATATTAATATATAATCCCTTTGAGAATATAAAATGTAAGATTACCATTACAAAAATCTTAGACCTACATCCAAGCATCGAATATTCTTGTAACAGGGATACATATTGTATTATGCGGAGTATATTATCAAGTAAGCTGGAGGTCGGGTGAAAATATGACCTCGAGACAGATTAAGCTATAATTATCAGAATGTATTAGTCCTTTCTTTAGTAAATATTTATGGCATGTGTAGAAGTTGCAAGAAAAAAACGATTTGCACAATTTCAAATTAAGAGTTGTGGACTTGTGATGAGTATATTGAAATTATTCAGTATTCGTTTGATGTTCCATATATTAATGATGTAATATTTTACTATTTCAATGGATCAAAATGAAATGATAACAAGAATTAATAGTGGGTAATTAAAATGACTTATGATGTAATTGAATGTAGAAACACTTGACGTAGAAATTGAAACTTGAACAATTTGTTTATACTAACTACAGCCTGTACAAACATATACATATAGTATAAGGAGTGTCATCAAGAATGACATTAAAGTAAATGCCAATTTATCAATAACATTAATTCATTTCAACAAATATAGACGGCATACGATGCTATTGATCATTTCAAATTGATTAGAGAAGAGATTGTAGAAATAGATAACCTATGACCATATTCCTTAAAATACAATTGGGTTCATTGGGCTCACTTTTGGAAAAAAATTGTTTGTTAGTATGATTTTCTTATGGCTCTAAGCAGCCAAAATTTGGTGACTTGTATGCCCTCTGAACGAATGATACTACTAAGTTATAAAAAATATGTTTGTTATTATACAATGAGTTACAAATTCCATGCAAAAAAAGCTATGTATTTGAGGTTATTTTTGTAAAAGGTCAAAGTACTTGAGATGTATCATTCTACATTAGAGCTCAAAATTCCTACGCATCATAAAGATAAACGTTGTTTAACTTACAAAATAAAAATATTGATCAGAACTTTTAAAATATTGGTTATTTCCTATATAATTACAGTCCCTCATATATACTTATACTTATTTAGTATATAGTAAATTCGCCACCATTTTCGATCTGTAATCTCAATTACACACGTTTTCTGGTCTATTTTAACTATAATATATTTTACGGCTCCAATGTTTGTATGAAACCAATTTGTCATTTTTAATGTTTGCCACGCGTCTACACCTTTGCTTCAAATAAAAAGGGATATTGTCAAAAATATATCCACAATAACTTTAACTAATTATGGACGTATAAATTTGGTAATCAATTAATGCATGAAGAATTATTTTATCCATGAATATTTTCTATAAAATACGGACGATGAATATTAATTGCTAAAACTTACGTAATATTAATCTTCTTCTTCTTCTTTTTTTTTTTTTTTTGACAAATGTAATCCCTTTTTAATATAAAATTCATACATTATGGGTTAAAGGATCAATCCTTAAATAGTAGTAGGAGAAAAAAATATTAAATTTATTTTGTAAAAATATGGACAAGAAAGCTCATATTTTTACTAGAATAAAAAGATATATATAATTGTACAATTTTTTCTGTACTTGTACCTAAAAATTAATTTGTTTTGAAATATTTTGATGTTGTTACATAATAGTTTAAAATTACCACTTTTATCTCCTCATATTAATTTTCCGCATCACAAAAAGTAATATTAAAAATAGATGGATAAAATTATGTAATTTAAATTCTTTTACATGAGTTTTGAATGAGACTTTCGAGATCTTTTGAACTCTTTTTTAACACTTTAGGCCCCTCTAAAGCTTTGATTTCAACTTTCTCGACTACAGCTTTTGGTTTCATGTCGAGTGTCCGCCATCCAAACACCGATGTCCTCAAAGCCATTCTCAGCCAGCACCGGTACGCCATGAAAGAAAACTATATCTGCTAGACCTTTCGGCGTCACCTGCAACTCATTATTGTCGCTAAGGGCAGCTATATTAATGATTAAGAGAGATCAGACAAACATCTTGGTATTTATGGTATTAATTTTGTAAAAATCCAAATTTAATTAATATATTATATCTTGTTGAAGTTTAAAATTCAAAGTGTTCAGATTTTAATGGGCCACTTGGTCAATACAAATACATAGATTACTCTTTATGGGGTAACTGGGTGAATGGGCATTATTCAATTTTAGAACTGTGTTCCAACACTTTTGTTCAATAATCAACTATAAGTGATCACCTATCTATAAGTGTGGTTTGTACATCCAATTCTAAGCTGTGATACATTTTCTGAATTCACAACATCAAAGTATTTTTGTTCATGTCCATTAGTTTTCTTGTGACATTCAATGTCATAGTCTTAATTATTAGATCATCTTCTTTTCTTTTTTTAAATGGGCTTAATATTTGGTAAATTTAAGAATTTAAATATTCATAGAGAAATTGGTGTTTAAATTTTTAAAAAAAAACAATTTAGGAACAGTTTAATGACACTAATTTAGGCAGTATAAGACATATTTAAATTTATTTTTCTAATGGCCTGTGAGTGGAGAACAGTATCCGGAACTAAAATTTGGAAAATTTGGAAAATATAAGAGGACCGCAATATAAAATCTTTAATAGTTTTGGTTAAATTGAATTTAATTTCATATATATATATATAAATATGTTAACATTTTTTAATATTAGGTATTATATCATTACAACAATCCCAACTTCAATCATCAATACGGCATGTTGGAATTATCAACATTGGAGTTGATATTACAGCTAAAGTACACTAAATATTTTATGAAATTGGTATCAAATGGTGCATTTTTATAGAACAGCAACAAAACGTGGTCTCAATATTAATTATTTTAAACTGAGTAATATGCCAAAAAATGAACTTTGTGCAACTCTGCCCTACCAACATATTTATAGGATTTGCAAAATACAAATCTTATATTACATGATGTAGGGAAAGTGAATTGCCATCTCTTTTGAAGACTTGATTATATGGTATTTACATTCAACATGGCATATCTATTTATTTTTTGTACTTCTTTGGGTAGGTATTTATGTATTACTTGAAATTATATTCATCCTTGAACTTATGGATAATTATGATTAAGTTGTACCCAAATAAATATGTCATAAATGATATATCTATAGTATATCTTAAAACGAACTATCAAAATATTACATCTATATCCTTTTTTAATACATCAGTATATACCTAATGATTTAATTAAATATAAATTTTATAAGCTACTAGTATCACAATTTAAAAGAAAAAAACGAAAGTGTAGGAAAGGTACTTTTTAAAACAAAATTGGAAGGTAGATAACATAATAAAAAACAATACCACGATAATTTGAGTATTTTTTTCTAAACATTCTAACTATATTAATATATATCATAGAGCTCACCGAATAAATATGAAAAAAAGTATATATATATAAATATGCAGAGAGCAAATCTGACAATATAGTTACCTAAAAACAAATTAAACTGATCCTTTGTTTAAAAAAACAACAACAAAAACATGCATAAACAAAAGCCGAAAAAATAAATGATATCATAGTGTAATACTAATAGTTGAAGCTCATGAAAATAAAATTGCCTGATATTGATATAATCGAAAGTCTCTTTACTATTTTATAAAAAGGGTAAACATTCGGGTGGTTTTATAATCATAGTCAAATCTGGGTAAGAACAGGCCACTTGAATTTCAAATGTATTATGATATTTTTTTATCCGAAGTGCATTGAGTTTAAAAAATATAAATACCTATACTCAAATTATATTTTTATTATTTAGTTAACCATTTTATGTATGGTATATTTAGTAAATAAAAAATGTAGTTTTTCATGATTTTTCCTCTTTCTTCTCATCTCATCCAACAATATTTGCTTTTGCCCACGTTTTTGTTTTTTTCAGCAGGGATGTTTGATATACAAAACAGGTGTTTGGCTATTGCAAAGTGCACCTGCACTAAATTGAAATTAAGTAATTATACTGATATATAATTTTGGAAATTACTATGTCGGAATAGAGATGTTGTTCTATCGTAGGCAATGTGTCTTCATAGATTCTTAGTTAATAACTCAATTCCAATTTTATTACTGTTGCAACTGTACCAGTAGCTAGAAACGGTTGCAAAACTGATTGGTATAATCTTTTAAATATATTCATTATCAATCAATAAGAAACAGGAGCGGAGATGTAATTTTACATTTTAGCGTTTCTAGGGACCATTCACATGGCAAAGTTTTCAAATTTTATTCGGATTCGAAAAGATTTGTGGGCACACGAGGAGAAAATCCTCTTCTTCTGAGCTGTTTAAGATTGTTAATGTATCTGTAATAATAAAATTATTACTTGCTACTGTAAAAAAGGATCTATGTAAAAAAAAAACTAAGTTTAGCAATTAGAAAAGAATAAACTGTTGATGCGTGTTTACATATTCCCATAAAAGAAAAATGCTCACCTATTTATGGTAAAAATTGTCTTTAAAATATGAATTTAAATATAAATATAATATTTTCACTGCAATGCTATTTTAAATGTAGAAGATTATCCTTTTTATAGCAGTAATTGATTTTCTTCCCCAAAAACCTATACCAGACAGCTGATTATAAAGACAGTCTTAGTTTAGTACTATTTTATGTCTCGCTCCTGCCTTCATCTTTGCTCTATTATACAAATCCCAGCTCTCGTTATTAGGAAGGGGAAATAGTACTTTCGGCGTCTACAAATTAACTCATCTCAATTTATACAATTTGCTAATACAATAAATAACTTGTACAAGTTAAATACGCGTAACCAACGTTTTCAGATTATTTCACTCTAGAAGCCGTTTTCAAAAAATATCGTATTAAGTGAAATGGAACCCCGGTTTTCAGTGAGGACGACCCCTAACACAAATCAGCTCCCATAAAAAAAAATATGTGTTATTACTCTTTCCAGTCGTCCCTACATTAATTATTAAAACCTTAGAGAATCAATACTTATTAATGATGCATGAAAGGCCAAAAAATGAATTAAAAATCACATTAATAAAATGGGAATGAAAAAATAATATTTAGACTCAAAAGTAAAAATTGATATAAATAATACTTCTTATGGAACGAGTAACAGTGTACACTTTAGTGTTGAGACTCGATTACAGATTTTATTTTGTTTTCAGTTTGGTCTTAAACGTCGTTACCTTTATTGTATCTCACACGAAACAGAGAAACAGCCCCGGATCAATTGGTTTGTAGTTAGGCAATTCTTCCAACTATAGAATTATGATTAAATTATTGTTGTGAATTGATCATAGCTATACCAGAACTAATACATATTCAACCAATTAACGTTCAGAATACAGATTATTAAAAAAAAGTAGGTACATCGACTGTTTTCATCAAAATACAATATACATTTTAGTGCTCGTGAGATGGCATCGTTCTTAAGTGATTTTTTCTAGACCAATCTGAACCGATATTTCGAATTAGTATGGTTTTGTCAAAATTATAACGGTCTGAAAGTGCTCTAGGATTTTTATGTCAAAATCATCACCTGTCAAAAAAGTTTCTTTGAGTTTCCTTTTTTTAATATCATTAATCTAATGCATGCATATAGGACTTATCGATTGCTTGGGAAACTATGTCAAATACCTACAATAAAGTACTATTGAAATATATACAAAAAAGTTTCTATGTATACAATTTTTCAGAAGCATTAACAACACCTTTATTATCCTTACAAATACATACGTCATTGTTTATTATTTGGCAATGACGTCAGAAGTGAAGAGTGTTTGAAATTTAAATAACAATTAATATTAATGGCACAAGTTTTCTGTCTAGCTCTATGACGATGAGTTGAAGTTTATATATACATACATATAAGTTATTTTCTTGATTATAATCCAAGTTTTTGATAATAAAATAAATTAATATATATTCTGCAAAAACCAAAATCATGAATAACTAGTTAAGTATTATTTATTTATGATGTACATATGAAAGTTATTTGTGAATTAATAAATGAATATGAATAGTTTGTTCAATTAAACAACTCTGACATTTTAGTGTTATTCTACCAGATCTTGTAAATTCACAGTGTATTATTTTGTCGTCTGTTGATTATATGTGTAGTGTTCTCAAAGTAGCTTTTTTTATTATGTGAGCAATTTATACTACTTATTTAATAATAATATTTTTTGAAAAAAGGTTGCAAGGGATAATGAAGGTAACATGAAAATAGTGCAACAGATGGGAATAATCCCAATTGATTTTGGACCTACCTACTTTACAATAAAGATCTCGTCATCATATTTATTTTACAAAAAAAAAAAAAATTGGATGTTTATGCTTATGAAATGATGATGTTACATGAAAACGCTATATACAGAGAGTTCGTCATATGACAAATATTAATTAATTACCATCTTTATTGCTATTTTTGAATAGAGAAAAGTTGAGAAATCTAAGTGTGATAGTTATTAAGTAAATGGACAGACTTAAATGTGCATGTCTTCATGATGATTGACTTATAGAATTGTGATGATTAGCTAACTTAGTAGATACAAAATAATAGATATACCGTGTGATCAAAAGTTAGGAGATTCATCTAAAAAAATTATATTACCCACAGATTCTGGTACGTATTAAATTAATTATAGACTTGATGAAGTTTGTATCAATCTATGAATTGGTTATATGTATAATAATTAATCGACAGGTATGTTTTTTTCTAAAAGGTTATAGTTTAATCAAGGGAGTGCATAGGGGGCTAAGCCTCAATCTTTCTGTATCCTCAACCGAACGAAAAACAGCGACATTTTTTGTTTTTGGATCAACTAGGTACTATTTTTACTTGGACTCGCCACGTTTTAAAAACATCATTACAAGTTCGAATTATTGTTTGAATGTATTTAAAAATTATACAAGTCTATAGTTTTTTAATTTTGTTTTTGTAAATTAGCTTTGTTCGAGAAGAGTAGGCCTTTTATACATAAAGCTCCATCACTTTTTTACTAAGTAAAGTTATCAAAAGTAATAATAGTAATTCCAAAAATGTTATTGGCCACGCTAACCAACTCAACCCCAGATTCCAAAGTGCTGTCCTTGTTATTTCGAATTTTGAAATATAAAGAATTCATTTTTTAGAAATGTATGATATCTAAAAGTAATCTCTTGGGGTAATCTTTGTTTATAAGGAGTTTATGCAATTATCTCTTCCCAAAAAACAAGAAAATATGACTCTTTTTTTTTAATATGGTGCTTACCCTTTTTGTGGTCCGGACCTCAATATATTGAGTATTTAGTCTCAACCCCACAATTATGAACGGTAGTTTTGGCCCTTTTACAGTTATTCTCAATTTTATAGAAAGGGAACCGAGTTTTCGGATCTGCTCTATACCAGAGATCCATCACTAGTTACGAGTAAACTGGTAAGTATATATAAAAGCCCCGGATTCATATCTCTGATCCTCTTCAATGTATACTGATAGCTAGTCACACCCCAAATTCCAATTTATATATGAGCAATAAAGAAGTGATTTGGCAATATATAGAAAACGAAATCAAAAAAAAAAATCTTGACGATGCCATTCTATGTGAAGTTATCAACTTATTATTCATGACATGTTTGTGTTATTTCTATCCATGGTGTACAAATATGTTGGATGTAATAGTTTGAACAATAAAATAAATATATATGTACGTATGAATGAAAATGTGAACTTGTTCCCTCTGTTTAAATGTGATATCTTATGTGATATTTTAAAACATTGTATATGCATAGAAATATGTACATGAAGAATGAACCGATCTATGTATTTATTTATCTACATATACAAACACAAGACATGTTGTATGCATTTCAATTTATGTATTTTTTATCTTTGTACATATACTTTTCCTTAAGTCATTTTCATTATCAGATTATGTTAATGCATCATTGTCTTTACGAGTATACTTGTATTAGAGATGTATCAGGTAAAAAAAATCCAAATATCGGGTATAAGTACACATATATGTTCATAAAAAATGGTTATGGATACAGACAGGGTATCAAGTTTGAGAATTCACGGATACGAATACTCATAAAATCACTTTTTTCTTTCCGAACTTCACTTATATTTGCAGACATAGTATATAGGGATATAAGAAAAGCATTGCTCTAATAAAACTGGTACCTGTAATTTTGCTTTAATCATATTAAACACTTTAAAATATGTATATGGCCTTGATGATCTATAGAACCACATTTTCCTTCGACACCATCAAGCAGTTGGGTGTGGGTAACCGGTATTCCACAGGCAACCAAAGAGGAGGCATTTGGTCTCCAGTTGATGCCACAACCCCTTACATCATCACAGAGACCGGATGTTTGGTCTTGATGACTTTCATAACGCTGTTATCAGCCTTGACAAAGCATACCCCCCGATCATTTTGCTTGTTATAAAAATTGAATCATATACAAGTTTTTGACATCGCTGAAGACTGAGTTCTTTTTGACGTTGGGATAGGAGTGGCCTCTCAATTCTTTTAAGCGACTTTCCCCCAGCCTTTCGAATGACCTTGCCCACAGTAGACCGATGAACTCTTTTCTTCTTGGTGTACTCTGACATCTTTATCGTTGGGTTGACCTTCAAGGCCTCCATGATGTCTTCCGGCTTCACTTTGGTAGGTCTTGGGTTTGTCCACATCAGCCAAACGATTTATGATTCGACAGACTGTTGCCTTGCTGACGTTCAAGGCCTTCATGACGTACGAGATGGTCATCCCAGCGCAGATTAAATTGCCTATGATGTCTCTTCTTGCCTCCATCGCGACATATACAGAATTTTTGTTTATAACATGCACAAAAATCAAAGCCTTAGAATGTAAGTTATTCAAAAATACTAGGAACTTTAAAACTTAATTAACAAAAACGATTCAAAACTGTATTTTTAAAAGGTCTCATTACTTTTTCGACACCCGTACATGTTTTGTTAACATTTATCTTTTGCCTATTATTGAAAATATAAAATTATTTATGTATTTCTAAATCCATCTCTCGAGTCTACGTTTTGCTGTCCTACCCTTTAAATAAATGAAGTTTATACGTCGTTATTGTTTATTTTTTGTTGAAATAGATGTTTATTTTGAATTTTCTAAATCAAAATATGTTATATTTATTACTATAAAATACATTAATATTTTTTGTTAGAATAATGATCATATTATGCTTGTTTATTTCTAGAATGAATAATCCATCATTTTTAATGATAATTATTGACGGAAAAGTGATTACCAATTCTTCAACCGTATTTTGATATTATCTTATTACCTACTTTGTCTCTGGTTCGAACTCATTACATAGTGAGATTTTTTTCATGTATTCATTGAAATTTGTTCGAAAAATGATATTTAGTATATAGATATATGCGGTTGTATATTATAATTTAATTAAAAATAATAATATGAAAAATAGGTAATGTTCATTTGCTTTGTGTTATTTTTCAGAATAATATGTTTTTATTTATTTTATTTAGTAATGATCCTTATATAAACACACCACAGCAATATATATGTAACTTGAATCCGACTACTACTTAAATAACTTTTTAGGTAGGATGGAGATAAAACAATTTATCACTCTGTTTAAAGCAATCATTATTTACCTACAGGACATAAAACATTGTTTTATTGAATGATACTACAAGTTTTGGGTCCCTACTCTTGATTTGTCACATCTACTTAGATAATATGCAAATTACAACTAGATATAATCTAGCTGTAATTAAGATGCAGCTTAGCATGACTTAGCTAAAATAATTTGTTATCTCGTCAATGTCTAATAAAATTACAACTAAATATCCTTCTTAGACGCACTACTTATAAACTTATTTAGTCATTTATAAACTTTTATCATTATTACATCAATAGATACGTTAAAGAGTGAAAAATGAACATTATTTATTAAAAACTTGTAATTAAAGTTTGCCTGCATGCATACTTATTTAATGTGTATTCATTGGCATTCAATATTGTATAATATACTAAATGGAGTGCCATGTTGGTTGTATATAAAAATAGAACAAATTTTCCAATAAAAGTCAAGAAACTTCATTTAAAGTAGGGTGACTCAAAGGTATTGAACCAGCTACGCAGGATTTTGCAAAAACAAAGTTTCTTGGTTGTCAAAAAAAGAATATAAGTTATTGTCAAAATTTGTTTTGTTTTTTAAACCTCAATAAAAAAATTAAGTCAAAAACATATTAGTAACGGCCTTGCCACAGATGACGTTACTTTATCGTCTTCTTTCATGACATATGCAATTTATTCATGAGCAAACAAAACCAATAAATTATCTGCAAGGTGCTGTGGTAATCTATAGCTTGTTGTTCAAACTAGCTGTTTTAAAAGATGGTAAATGCAGAGATGAATTTTCACATCGCCATCTATGTTAGTAGCATATATGTATATTTTTTATTAAATATTATAATCACTCAGCGAGATATATTATTTTGCCACAAGACGACGCCTTTCTCTATTTCACAAATATAAGTAAACAACACTCATGCCTAATATTTAGAACAATATTCCACGCTTCAATATTCAATGCTTCAAGTATCTGATAGCAGGAGAGAGGTTGTTAAAATCAAATTCAATTTTAGACCAACTTTTAGAATGCAAGAGAATCTTTTAAGCACTTTTGAAAATATCATTTTTAATTTCCTACCAAGCTCCCACCCCCTATCCCAAAAATTACTTTTTTAAAAATTACTACGAACTTTTTTAAATCTATTTTTAAAGTAATAAGAAGAAATGTAGTGAACATTAAAGTTTTTTATGCTTAAAGCAATAGTTCTATAACATTTTATGTTCATAAAGTACACTTTTAGGTTCATATAAAAGGTCAAAGGTCAAATGTAAAGTTTCAGTCACCAAAGAGCGTTTTTTGACGTTTCTAACCATTTTAAAATTACTTTTTTAACGACATTCTCAATTTGTAAACGAATTCAGAAGTTTGAACTTTGAAGTTATGTTGTTAAACTTCAAAAGTTTCGTTAAGGTTCCTTTTCTCAAGTGCAACCCATATTTTTAATTTGGAAGAAAAACAAACTGTGAAAAAGTAATTTTCGGTGTAGGTCGGGGAGGGGAGGGATGTTGGCCGGATTTTTTTTTTTTTTTTTTTTTTCAGAGTTCTTAAAAGATGATCTTGCATTCGAAAACTTGAGTTTAAATTTAGTTATCTCATTTTTATTCATTAAAACCCCCTCCTACTGACAGATGACTACTTTGTCCTATTAAATATTGATTACGTAGCCTTCCACTTCATTTATACCGTCCTCTTTTCCCGGAAATGTTATATTTTTATATCTTGCACTGAACGTCTAGAGACTTTTTCAATAAATTCATTAGAGCTTCAGTTTTTTAGGTTTTTCACTCGACTTCAATAAAAACTAAATTAAAAGTAAAAAGGACCAAAATCAACAAAAAACTATAAGAGAAATACAAAATATAAATTAATAAACACTTTTTTATCTGTTTCTTTTTGGGAAAAAAAATATTGCCACCCCAATATATTTGTTTGAAATATACAAAAAAAAAACTAAACTGTTTTAGATATAGTCGAAAGGGTTCTCATATATATTTAACAAGATGCTCAACTTACAAAATATGGAATCATGTGAAAATATTCTTTTTTTAGACTATAAATAAAAGACTACCCTATCTTTATTAGTCTACTTTTCTTTAAGAACATTATTTTAATTTTGTGACAAATTAATTATTAGTTAGTGAAAATCCTTCTCGATGTAATCGAAAAATAAGTGGTACAACTCTAGAAACAAAAATAAAAAAGTCTAATTTTAGAAACAAACTATAAGGACCTACTGATACATAAACAATATGAAATGACATTATATTTAAAGAAATTCATATATACTATGTTTATAAGTTTTATAAAGAGATAAAGACAAATATATTTGTCAAACAAATAATACAAAATAACATGATCATACATTTATTGATATGTACATCCAATACATATCAGATATATTTGTTTAAATCTGGATGACATTTCCATCTACCAATCTTCAATTTCAATCATACTAGGGTCGTTTGAAAAGTTTACTACCTTAATGTTAATGTTAATATTGCAGCATTCGTAAAAAAGCTAGTCACATCTATGTAGCATCTATTGACAGCTACCTTCTAAAGTGTAAGGCATTTTGGAGGCGCAGTTATTATATAACAGTCGTTTGAGATAGTTGATGGGAGTTTTTTGTGAAAATGGTATAAATCGAGTATCGGGCTGTGATTAAATATTTTTGTCCAAAATGGCTGAAACTTTGGTGAGCAACTGTCAATAGATGTTCAATAGATATGACTAACTGTTTCTGACATTTTTGACAAAAAATTAAACATTCTTAATACTCTCAACGATAGATCTTCACTAAATTATGTTGCAGCAATATAAGTACCTTGGAATAAAAGTGCGAAAAACCTTTAAAAACCCCTGTTTAAAGTATATTAGTGACTTTTATGATAAATTAAATAATTTATGCTTGCAGAAGGTTTTATTTTATATATGTTCGACTTATTTGAGTTAAAACTGGCGCTAATCAGATTGGTTTCTAACTCAAGACTTCAATTTAACTATTAGTACAAAAGTAAAATAGTTATTTTTGGTAATTTATTTCACTATAAAGCTAAAACTAAGTGTGGACAAGAATGTTTTCATATTGATGAGAACTGAATCCATAAAAATAAGGAAGTGAAGGTGTGTACAAGGGATGGGTTCTATTAATATCCATACTCTTGAGTGGAAACAAGCTAAGTCACTTATACTCTTTGGAGGGGCGGGAATATTTGTATGTTTTTGTTTAAATTCTGAATGTGGAAAAAAATGTGAGTCTTTACAATATTCTTAATTGACAATTCATAAGTACCACAAAATCTGAATGAAATCGAATACAACAATTAATGCATCTGCCAACATTTTAGAAATGAGAAACAATTGTTTTTGCTCTAAGTAAGTGTTTAGAACTCCAGACAAAGGAGCTATCAAAATTTTGTTTCTTAATTTAAAAATGTTTTTCTTTTCAGTTGAAACATATACCCATTGTAGCATGTAATTTCACCTAGATGTTGTGATGAATTGATATGGTACCGATATAGTACAAACTAGTATTTTCCATTTGGATTTTTAACAAAAAAATACAACTCCCGCCTATAAAATACAGAGTGCCTTCTTCTTGTTTCATTTCAGATATTATTCCAAACTCATTGGATGTTCAATGAGTGATGTCACGTATGATATTGAATATAATTTAGTTATTCTATTTGTATTACACCAATACCAAACACATAGTCACAATTAATTTTGCGGATATAATAGACTCTTTAAGATTGTTAGTAATACAAACGATCACCAAACTTGTAGATTTTATTGGAAAGGCCTTGAAAAGAACAACTGTACTATAATGAAACCTGAGCAAAATTTACAACACAAAAAAAATATCTTATAGATTTACTGTTGTTTGTCAATTATGCGATTCGCCAATGCAAATAATTTTGTCTTATCTTATTTTTTTTAATGGATGTGTCAGAGCTACTCACGACTCGACTTGGACTTGTAAAAAATAACATGTGAACAGTTTTATAAATAAAATAGAGAAAGTCCCTATTATAAATATGAATATATAAGTAAGAAACGAAATCAATGATATAATTCTAATCTCAAAAGATTAAATTGTCATAATATCTACATACTTGTCGTCAGCAAAAAAAAATGAAGAACAAAAATATTAAATATGTATCAACTTCAAAAATATACATTTACAAAAGTGGAAAATCATTTTTCTTAGTTTAAGAACAACTACTTGAAGGAAGTGTTTTAGCGATAATACCATAAACAAAAATTTTAGACTTACGCATTAAAATAGCCATATCACGAAGACAAAGGGAAAATATATTATAATATTTCAATCAAATTCATACAGGTATATGTATCTTCAGTAGAATTGTCTATGGTCCTTCGTGACCCATATTTCAAATATATACTCGTATATATAATATTTGAAATAATCGTGACTCGACTGAAATGTATTGTATATGTATAGTTAAAATTTATATGTATGAAGTTTGTGAGATCATTTTACTTTGTTTCATTTAAATATAGCGTCCATCTAGTTTTGTGTAACTTAAAGCATTAATCTAAGTTGAATAAGTACCAATAAAAAACATACACGTTTTTAATGTCGCTTAAGTTCCATATATCTATTTAATCCAAGTTTCTATATATGCCTTGCGTCTAACAATAATTATTGTACTCTATGTTTACCTTTTTTTCAAAAAGAAATTACAAAAATAACTTAATTAGTTCTTATTTAGGCAATTAAGCCATCTTCTCCTACTTTTAAATTATTCTCTATTAAGTCATAACTTTAATCTTCATTGCTTCTTGGTCATGGTTTTCTTTAAAAAAAGAAACAAATATGATGGAAATTATTTACAAACTAGCCAAATACGCCTTTTTTCTCAATAATTGTTGGAATATTCTTTAAATAGTAGTAGCGATATGCTCATTGGTCAGATCAAGATTAATGGAAATACAAGGTAATACCATCAGGATTGCCATAATTTTTAATTTGATATTTCGTACCTACTGCTGGCCAAGACAGATAGATTTTGACGTCATAGAGTACAACAGCTGTATTCTAACAGAATTAGTTAAAGAAGGCGATATATAGCTGCTCATGGTAATGGTTATACTGTTTGATATCAACATTAAAAAAGTGGCGAAGTCAAACATCAGTCGGAACAGCGTTATGGTATGACCTTGTATTTCTATTAACCTTGTGTCAGATGAAGGGATTGTAATACTATAATATTTAATTATGCTTAATCAGTGCAACTCCATCTAATTAATTAAAGTAGCATTAAAAAAACGTCCAGAGTAACAACTAGAAATATATATAGAAAGCTGACCAAATAATTTCCAAGTAGTTGTGCTGTAGGGGGATTAAATTCTGCAGAACGCTGTGTTACAGGAACCAGGGTTCTAAAAGAATCATTTTTTACTCAACCACTTTTTATAGAACAATCACAAAGGAAAGTTGCATGATTATGGTAGCATTCATTTAGACAAATTGACAGAAGACAAAAAAACATTTCTTAATGTTTTGGAGATGCAATTGTGTAAACGTCTGTCTGAATAACGGAGAAAAAAGATCATTTGCTGCGAACGCACCTTTTGAAGAAAACAAATCTCAGTGAAAAATTGCGTGATTGGGATGAAATATATAAAGACAAATCGACAGCAGACAAAAAGACTACAAATGGTTTCATGGGGTTTTGAAGAAGCGATTGTGTACTGGTGGGACTAAAGGGTCATTTGCTAATCAACAACATCATTTTGATAGAACAATAAATGAAAAGTTGTGTGATTATCTGTATATATAAATATGCAAAGTAGACAAAAAAAAAATGGAAAAATATGCATTTTAATATAGGATTATTGAGTTTTGTTGCGGTCAGTGAGCATGTCAACAATTGATTTCGGGTTCCTCTGTTAATTCTACTAATTGTAGTTTATAAAAAAAAATGAACAGATATGATAGAATTGATCAAATAACTAGTATCCAATGTTACCATTCTTTCTTTCCTTAGATTCTACTCTATGTCAACATTTCTCCCAAGCCTGGATAAGTATGTATGACTATGTAAGATATCTTGGAAAAGTAATTTCATTGTATGTACATTTTTATTCTTAGTATATGTATAGCTTAAAGCAAAATTTGAAAGATGTATGAGGAAGTATGTCTTTGAGATTTTTTCTTTTGGATGATTGTAAAAAGGAAAAGCATAAAAGTGGATAGAATAGGTTTTTCTCACATTTTGTCTTTATTCGTTTTACAAAATAATATACTGTATTAGACATATTCAAAAATACACTATCTGGAATTTTGATATATTTCTGCATTTTGTCCAATGCTTTAAGATATGAGAAGTTCGATAATTATTTTTTTAGGGAACTAAGTATGTCTTATACTCTGCCTCATCGGCCTTAAAGTTTTTCCAGAATGCCTTTTTTGATAATTTGGCATTGTTTTTGGACAAAAAGTATAGATTAAACACACTATTGAATGTTAAAAAAGGGATTAAACTAAAATATAGCCATATTTCAATAATAGTTTTTATATATTTGATTATTTAAAGATCAAAATTTCCCAGTACAATGAAGGTAAATGTGCACAGAGCGCAGTATTAAAATTGTATACTCTCTTCTATTAATGTTATTTTTTCTAATATTTAGCCATTTTTGGGGAAAAGATACAAATATTTTCGAAAGATTATCACATCTTAAAGCACGGAAAAAATACGGAAACATATCAAAATTCAAAAAGAAATATTTTGGACTAGGTCTAATATTGTATGTATGTATTATGTTTTTGCATTTTTCAGGAAATTACGTTTCAGGGGGATTCCGTTAGTAAATATTAAAACCTGTGAAATTTAAGTATTTGTTTCCATATTTAACGAAGAATTAGTATATTGAAATGAAGCTTATATTTTGAAATAGTAGAGAATATCTGGGGGTAAAAATATTTCGAGGGGTTTTCTGTTGGCGTAAAAACCCCGAAATTCCAGAAAAACGGGAAATAACTTTACTGTATATACAAACTGCGACAACATAACTTTCTTTTTTTATAATGTTGGAATGGGGCGGTAGAAGTAGTAGCGTGTGGGCGTTGTTTCATTATAGAAGCAAGATTCAAAAGTTTTCTTGGAAATACAGTCACTTGCTGTCATGTGTTGGAGTTGTGAGGAACGTGTGTTTGCCATCGACAATAAATAATGCCAAAAAGGATTCGACAAAATCTTTTATAAAATTATTATCAATATGAAGCAAAATAAAACTTTTCTGATTTATAAGACTTTTTTTATTACCTTTTGAAATTTTGAATTAAGTTGTCACTCCCTGTATTTGCTCGTATTTTATACAACACACCGTTCTATAAAAAGTATATTGTTTGTTTTGTTTCATTTTGAATGTAATAGAGTGATGTTATAATTGTACTTAAACATGACATCAGAACGCAATTTTTTAATTACAAACTTCTGGATTAATTACAAATTGTATATCTAGTTACGTCCATATATTTTCTATGTATCTAAAAATACATAAAATTCTTTTTAAAGCTTATATCTCAGTAGTATTGTAATAGAGCCTCTTTACATTAGATCATAATTTTGGATGTCAGCCTTCATATTAGAGGCATAGAGAACCAAATTTAGGAAATATGAATGAAATATCATTTTAACATCTAGAGTTATTAATACAATCAGGAATTAATTATCAAAATTTCAAATAATTTTTGAGAATGAAAGATGAAAGGAATGTTTTATTCTACAACGAAAATGTCTTTTTTGACAGTAATTTATCACTTCCGAATTAATTTATACTCTAGAATCTGAAAAATTTAATATACATTTCTCCTACTAGAATTTTATGAGCTCACCTGGAATAAAATCTAATGGTACAAAAGTATTCATTTTTTTCACTGATGCTCATATTAGACATCATAGGTATCAACTACTAAGAGCAAATAAAGTTTTATATTACTGTGGGATTAGAAAAACACGGTAAATAAGTATTTGTGGATGGATTTGAAAGTAAGTAATAGAGGATTTAGAAGATTGATTAAATAACTATGTATATCATCAGCTATATCTCTAACATGTTATTGTATTTACAAAAAAAAAATCAAGCTCAATAATATTTTTTTTGAGCAGAGGTTTTTAACAGTAGTTATTTGCAAGGACCACTTCTGGACACTTTCTACTCAATATGGTAATTATTAACTTTAGTTATGGAGCCCAGGCAACGACAGAAGGCGGAGAATGCGCAAGTTGCTTTGGCTGAGGTGAATGTGGCCGTATTTAGCTTGATATAGCGTTTTAAGGAGACGATGTGGCAGTGGGAAGACTTATTAATTTTCATCTCAAGTTCAGAATCCACATGAATTTGTTGGAAAACTTAAATGAAACATACCTATAACAATGTGCTTCACTGCTAAATAAATTCAAAGAAAATTGACTTCTTCAAATGAAAGTGCATGCAAGACTTTTTGTACCTCGCACATATTTTGATGAAATGATCATGGCACAACAGTAAACCTCAACTAAATTTTATTGAAAATCATATCAATTGATTCTTTAAATTATAGTTAATCATGACTAAAATGGTCATGATAGCTAAACTGTTTGTAATGATATAGTGTTGGCTCATGGGAGTCGTTAGAAACTTGATATTATTATCTTTTGGAACCTATGGAAAAAAAAATTATATATTACTGTTAATTATTTCCATATAGATGTGGCAGCAAATTAAAAGAAAAAAAAATCAGAGTGTGCTTAGACTAAGGGCTAAATTTGAATTTGATTTTAAGCCCTCCCCCCCATTTACATCACAAATAAAGAAACTACACCCAAATATAATAATCGATTAGACACAATAATCATAAAAGCACGCCTAAGAGTATTGCAAACTTTCTGTCTTGATTATTTTTTGATCGTCTCATAAATTACCTCTAAAAAAAGATAAAGACATGCATGTGCATGCATAAATCTATTAAAAAGTATGATATTATTTACATCAAGATATATGCATACACGACTTGTAATATAAATAAATAAGGATTCAATGCCCTGTCATGGATATTGAGTTATTCAATAATTCAGGGCAATCCCCTTAACATGAAGTAATAGAATGATACAAAAATCAAAAAGTGACTTGAAAATGGTTTGATTTGTGTGTACGAAAATAAAATATTGTTAAAAAAACATAATAGAAATAATCTCATAATATTTTCCCCCTAAATCTTGAAACATGGACTAATTTATTTCATATATAGAGTTTAAAAAGCTTATGCATAGTTATATTGGCCAACGATCAGAGTAAGTCTTCAAAAATAACCCATTTGTTGGAAATTCTATAAATTTTAACTACATTCTTATCCAAAAATTGAGAAGAAATGTGTTGTACTTTTCAAACATCTATGAGTTTTTTATTTTTTTTATAGAGCACAATATGCATGCATACCTTAATCTGTCATTATGACAAACAAAAACAAATAAACATTCTAACTGAATATAACACAATCCTTACACATAACTGATATAGGTTAAAAAAAAAAAAAAAAAAATGACAATAAAAATCACAGCTTTTTTTTGTCTCCCATACAAGTAACCAAAAGTCCAAATTAACAACCATTGTCGAAAAAATTAGCTAAGGGTCGAGTTGTTTCTCTATTACACCTTCCAAATGTGTTAGTATGAGTTTCTTGTTACATCTGCATTAATATATAATAACCTGCACCTTACTGATGATCGCCTCTACCTTATAAGCCTTAGGAACATTCGGATCGGTGGCCACTACCCAATCAGTTTCTGACGTCGAGACTTGTAGTTTTTCTTTTAATTATACTTGTCACATTCTTACAAAAGGATTCAACCTATAACACACTGGGATTTTTCGGAGGTTTTACAACTACGGTAATTTGCAAGGAAATCCTACATTAATTGTTGCAAATTATTATAAATGATCCCCCAAAATTAGTCTGTGTAATACTTAAGTATTTTGCAGAGATTACATTGGGATAGAGAATTTTAAAAAAGTGGTTTTACAAGCTCTGAAAAGTAACCAACACACAATTAGCGATACTATTTTTTTACAATTATAAATATGAAGAACATCAAAATTGAGAAAATATGACTATTCAATACAAGCGTAAAATGTATTATTTTTTCTTAAATAAAAATACAAACTTAAATTTGACAGGATTTATTATTTACTAACTGCATTCTGATATTTCCCGAAATCCAGTATTTTAAAAACTTGTTTCCCGAGAAGGGAGAAATTATAGTAGTAAGCCCATTTTTGCGAACTATAATTAATAATTGCTGGGAATTGTTCTCACCTTAAAGAAAACGAATTTAAATTTAAGAAATTAAATTCGTTTTGAATATGTATATAGAGCAAATAAGTTGAAAAATCGACAGCTGATAACAAAATACAATGTTAATTTCTATGTAAGTAGTGTAACTCACTAAATATATATATATATTTTTTTTTTTCATTTAAAAGTAGCTAAGTCACTTTTTTTTTCTTTTAAAAATTGAAAAGGACATCACGGCATTAGATATTTCATCATCACGTGATCAATGTTTCACCACTTGGTTTAAAGCTATAGAGGGAATAACGTATTTGACTTATTCTTACGAAAGCTCCGACATATTTTCTTCTTTCCCTTTTTGAAGGAAAAGAGAGTTAGATATCCAATGATAATCTTATAATTATATGGTATCTATATAAACATTTATATACAAAAAATATAGTTGTCAAAACTTTTTGAAGCTTCGCTAAAAAAATTATCCATTTGTCAATTAAATTATTAGGAAAACATTGAATCCATAAATGTTGGTATATCAATTTTATTTCTAGGAAATCAAAACATGAAAAGTGTATAAATTATAGTCATTCATATATTAAACATTTCAGTATGAAAGTTATTTTTAAATATTTCTGATAAAATAAATATTAAAAAAAAAAAGGGTAATATTTCAATGTTGGTAAGATAATTAATAATAAAAATAGAATTAAGGATTAATTATATTAGTTAATTATAGAGGTACTTACGCATTTAATTTAATATCTGAACTGGCACTTTAAGCTTCAATACAATTTGAAAATAATGACCTCCGATAAATTTATAACTCTCACAACAAAATTATCATTTTCATTAATAAAAGCAAGAATAAATATTTTTTTTAATTAAATTATTATATTGTGCTTTTTTTAGGCACTAGTCGAAATCAAACAAATAAATAAAGTAGTCCTTTTTTAAACAACATAAACAAAAATTATATGATATTAATCTAAAAATTATTATAACACAACGCGGAATTCAACAAAATTAGCTTTTTGATTTAAAGGAAAACTGTTTGTACACTATTTCATATATGTAGCACTCCCAAATTTTGAGTTTTCTTCCGATTTCTTCCGAGTCAAATGTAAAAGTTGTGCCTTAGAACAATCTTTGCTAAATGACATAATCACATCCATCAACAAGTGACGTCATCATAGTGTTGCTCAGTAGACTGATACCATAGCTTTACCAAGGTACATAATCATTTTATAAGATTTTATACTAATCTGATAGTGGAACCGGTACTTGCAGTTCCACAATGTGGTAAAAAATGGGTCTAATGATGAATATTTGTCAAATTTCCCTTTCTCTCAAAAACTATATATATTACCCAAATAAAAAAAAATTTGACCAGTGGTTCCCAACTTGTGGCTGACGATACCAATTGAGGTCGCCTATAAATGTATTGTATGGTACCGAATGTCCTTGTGCTCTATTCTCGTATAAATATAAATATTTTCTAATTATAATGGTCAACTGAGCTACAATTTCAGATTCCCCATGATGAATCGAGAGACAATTATTTGGAAAAGAAAACATTGTGATTAATTTATAATTATGCATTTACTTTTACAGTTGAAGTGTGGAATTAAACAGCCAAAATGTGTCATTTGTAAAGAAATTATGTCAGCCAAATCGATGAAGCCCAACAAAATGAAATACCAGTTTGAGGCTAAAGATCCTAACTTTGTGGGAACGGATAAACAGCAAAATATGGCAGTCATGGAAACTTCATATTTAGTGGCTCTCAGAATTGCCAAAGCCAAGAAACATCACAGTGATCCCAAGGAGTTCCTGCTGCCAGCACACAAAGACATTATTTAAGTTATGCTAGAACATGAATATTCTAATAAATTGAATATAATATCCTTGTCAAATAACACTTTGACTAGTAAGCTCGAAAAACACAGTGGAAGAGGATCAACTCAAATAATTTTGTTTCCTTGGGATCACTATAATTTGGTATATGTTATCAAGGGATCACAACACCTTTACGGTTGGGAACCGCTACTTTAGACACCCCTAGAAGTGCATATTAATTATGCTTATAAAAATAATAAATAATTCAATTAGGCCTAAATTAAGAATAGTAATAAACTATTCTTGTGGATGAAGATACAAAAAGTTTTACCAAACTCATTCAATTGGTAAGCTAACTTTGAATTATACATTCTTAGGGCACCTTGGGACGTTTTTAAGGACCGATAAAAAAGACAACACAGGAATGGGACTGGACTTTACGATAGCCTTATAACTCTCTTCTCATTCTATACTGACCTATAAGAATTATTTTTAGGCTTAGTACCTTTATCTAGTTTATTATAAGTTATTTTTATCTAATGTACGGATATATTTACATGCTCATTTTATTGAAAACTGCTTAAGTTAATAATGAGGCACTAATAAAGAGATATACGGTTCGTGTAATTATATATGAGTTATTTCATTGTAAGGGATTTTATAATAAATAATTTTTTTTTTAAATTGTGTGTCGATGGTGTAGAATATTAAATAATTCAATTAAAAAATTAAAAAAATATTAATACGGATTTTTTATCAACTTTGTAAATGGAGATCCAAATCACTTAAACTTATGAGCTAATCACTGTCCCAACCCAAAACAAAAACATTGCAGACACCCATGTAAGTTCATGTGAATTGCCTTTAAATATATTTTGTTTTATAATTTTTGTCAAATAATGTATTAAAAAAGTATCAAAATAAATCAAAGTTGATATAAGTATTTCAAATATTTACATACATTTTCGATTAAAAATATCATTTAGGACGATTTGCAGAGTAAAAGGCCAGCTTACATTGGAAAACTTTATTTGTGAGGGAGGGGTTACGTCTTCGGCGGCTAATATTTTTAGGAAAAATTTGTGCTGTAAATAATTTTTGTTCCAATACCAATTTAGTATATGACCATTTTAAATGTGTCAGTACTCCTGTACCACTGTATAACAGGGGGACTGAACAAAACTACTTCATATAAAATTTCCAATTTGTTTAGGACCTGAAGGTAGAAAGAGCATTATAGATATTTATAAGGAGTTGTCATTTTCAAAAAAGCTGATTTTTTATTCTTATTTATATAAGATAAGAAATCATATTTCATATATATTCAAAACTCTTTGGAAAAAGTGAATTTTTCTGGCATGAAGACTCTTATAAAAATCAAATATGCTATAAAATATAATACCAATATATAAAAAGCCTACGTTTACTCATACGTATAGAAATTCAAAGAATGTAAAATTAATGCCAAATATTTGTGTTTCTTTTTATAGCAATACCTTTTGAAAGTCCAAAAAAGTTAGCAAAACAAATGCACAAACTTAGGATTACTTTTCTTTTTAGAACTTTTTTTTTTTTTCAATTGGCATAATCCGGAAAAATACTGTTTTTTGAGGAAATTTTAATGAATTCAATATTTGACCAAGTAGGGTGTTATCAGAGTTGTAAATTCTAAGTTTACTCTCACCAGTTTTTTTTTTTTTTTTTTTGTAGTTTGAAATCTAAAGTGTGTATAAAGTAACCACTTGTTTGGAGACCTAAAAGTGTAAGTTATTGTTGGATTCAGTGTATAATTAAGTATTAACTCCTTCCTATGTCCTTGTAGTTACAAAGTGGGATATTGGATTATTTCCTTCCTTTCTTAGAAGCTTGCAGCTAATCCAATAAAACATCATGAAAGCTAAGCTTCTCCTTTCGTAAACATTCTTCAAATTTTCAGGGTTATCATTACATTTCTTTCTATTTATTTTTAGCCAATTTCCCATAAGTGATTATAATTTACAACTCTATGTATAAACGATTTAAAAAGCAAAAAATTATAAATAGTTTTTCCCAGTATAAAAGTAGTCGTTTATTATGAATAAATTAAATCGACAACCTGTAAAATATAAACTATTTTTCAAACATCTCGTCGTCTTTTGAAATATTTAAATGGCATCAAAAGATGCGATTGTATCACTCAAACCTTTCACATTTTTTGAAACATCATCTTAGGAGTGGTTTTTTCGTTCATCTGTTTTCCAGACGGGTTTTCTTAAATATATTATGATATAAATCTCAAACTTTTTATAATTGCAAAGGTTGGGGTTTTCAAAAAAAAAAACCGTACATTTATCTTTGCTCAAGCTAAAACAGACCCTAGGCCGAAATCTATAAAGAAATTAATTAATGTTTTAGATATGATGATGTTGATTATATGTACTGACTAAATTCTTGTTTTCATTATTGTCATTAAGAATTATTAGTCCTCCAATCTTTTCAATTAGTATCTATACAATGTATGTTGTCAAAATAATACTCAATTAATTACTGTAATGTTGATTAAGCCAAACGACCTTGTGGGAATGTAAGTTAAAAATGGTTCATCTTGCAATCAAAATGGTCAATAGAGTGGGCTATGACATAACCAAAAAAAAATCATTTTGAAATATATTATGAATTAGAATTAACTAGTGAAAAAATACATGGGACTTTTCCTACAAGGAAAAGTCAAATTCAGTTAAAGGTAAATTTAATTAAGCCTTTTAGATATAAATATGATTATATTCTCTTTATATCATAGATATTAAAGTATTACAAAAGATCAAATATACATATAGGCATTGAATTCTAGCGACATGGAATAATTATACATACAACTTGGAGCTTGTTTTTTCCTCTTGAAGGAAATTTAGTAGTACCAGAACCATAGGGCCATTGCCAGATATTCGAATAATGAAAGGCCGGTACGTAAAAAAACGAAAATTATTGTGATCCCCCTAAAAATTTGAAGAATGCTTTGGGGGAAAAGCATCTTAGATGTCGCTACGTCTTATTAATTTACCTCTGAGCATCTATGAAATGAAGGAAATACACAAACCCCACTCTGTATTTAGCAAAACTATAGGCAGGAATTACAACGAGTCTAACAAGAGCTTACATTTGTAACTCCACAACAAATCCACAGATTAATTCTTCGTCTTTCACGTTCTAGTGATTACTGTATACTTATTGCTCTCTCTCTCTCTCTTCAACAAATTTTAATCATAATGATGAAAGCTTTGGTAAATAAATAATTATTTTCAGGTGTCAATTACAAAAAGATCTTCAATTTTTAGTTTTTTTAGTTATTCAAGTAGTCATTTCTAAAAAAAAAAAAAACAGGTTATTCCTTTAAATTAGCCCCCTCCAAAACAATTTACTTCTTAAAAAAATCGTCCCTCTAAAAAAATTAAGTTTAAGGGTCAACTTGGGCATTTATTTAAAAAAAAAAAAAAAAAAAACATATTGTAAAAAATATAAAAAAAAACATTCAACTCCCTCAGCCCCTCCGAAAAAAAGCAACAGACGCTGCTAATGATCTCACCATTATACCATTTGACCCTCTCCCTCCCCCACTCATACCGACATCGCTTCTGCAATTCATGATTTGCCCAATCAATTTTAATTATGGCTTAAATTAGATGAATAACATATTATTCATATAAGAAACTCAGTGAATAAATCAATATACTTAGGTAAGAAAGGTCAATGATTGTATGAGGCAATACCTAATTGATGTTTATATTAATTCAAAAATATATGCAATTTTAGCAATATAGTTACCAATTAATTTGAGAAAATGTTGAATTACATCCTCGAGGATGTTTAATTTTGACTTTTATAACTCCTCTCCTAGCAATCTTTAGGTCTTGAAAATATTGTAAGATATAAACCGATTTGATTTTAAATTATATATATGAAGTACAATCCTCTTCCTACTAAATCAATCTTCTTATTCTTCAAGGGTCTTAAAAAGGTTTCCCTTTAGTCAATGAAGTATAAAACATTGATATTGATAACCAAAGTTACGTTTGTAGGAGGGTCATTTGAGACACTTGCCTTATTTCCCAAGCTTATAGATAAAGATTGGGCCTTCACACTTCACATGGGAGATAAAAAATGTCGAACTGTGAAATCAATTTTGACAATTTTTTATACTAAAATTAAAAAAGGAAACAACGTTCTCCCACAAAATTTCTAAAAAATTGTATTAAAAATAGCAAATTTTGTATTTAAACAATGACAGTTATTCAAAATTTCACCTAAAAAAATGTCAATTGATAAAAAAAAATTCTGCGATAGTCTAGCCCCAAATAAATAAAAAAATTTCAAGGCTCTAAATTTTGTTTTGAATTTGATCTTAGACTTTGTACTAGCATAGAGACTGGACCCGAATAGACCGTAATTAGACTAGTCTACGGTCTTCGTTATCAAATTAGAAACAACCCAACAAACGTTTCAATGGTTAACAATATCATAAAACTAACTAAAGTATGTGGAGCTCTTAGAAGGTAGTTAATTGATGTATACGAGCTATTGTTAAAACGCTGAGCAATAACAACTACTCACACACAAAGTATTGGTGTATCAAAAACAAAAACTAGGTATATTACTTTAATAACAAACTAAAGGAGTAGCAACTACCATTTGTTTTTCAACTAATGGCTAAGTAACACTGGCATTTAGTTGTAAAAAAATGTCTAAATAGGGCTATTGCATATTTGGCATTGCTGTGCTCGCTATATATCAACAAAATGTTTGCTGAGATTAGTATAACTATCGAAAAGATATTCAAAGTACTTTAACTTTCTTATTAGTGTAAAAGGAACATTAATATTAATTTTTATTGATTTAAAAGAAGCATTTTAATCAATATATTAATAAAACTATTACTCTATGTGCATTGCACATTATATTTATGTTATAGTCAAGGACAGCATGAATATTTTATTACTTCATAAAATATGATTGTTAGTACTTAGTATTATGTACAATACACATTATATGTCTTCCTTTCTCCCTAAAATACTTCAATTATCCTGGACTCAACTAAGCACAAACAAATGAATACAAAACCTTTGCAAATAATAAAAAAAAAAAAAAAGACAGATAAGAGTGAATAACTATATGCAAAATAGTTCCATTTGTTTGTATATTTTACACAATTAGTACAACAAAAATACATATAAACCAAGAAATTACTCCCTTTAATGTACTTGAAGTATGTATATTGTTCAATTCAAGGTGAAGGCTGATTCAAGGTTGCATACTTTTGATTGAGAGGCTTTGTTAATTTATATACAATATTGTGTGTAGGTAGACCAGAGACAGTACCCAAACTATTTTGTTTTTCACTCAATTACTTCAAGCTGTTTTGACTTAGACTCGCCAAATTTGAACAGAGCATGACAACACAGCCTCTTTCTGTAAAAATATGTTGTGCCTAGGCTAAAAAAATAGAAAAATATGTACCCTCTGTTACGAATAAACTTTCAATACATTGTAAAACTTTAAATTTAACCTGATAGGGTTGTAAAAAAAGAGTAATTTATTCAATAGTTGAATATACTATAGCTTGGGATAAAAGCATAATTTAAAGATAAATCAAAGTTATAATCTATAGAAAATGTATTTCTTTTCAAGCAATAACATATGAAAGTCAGTAATATAATATGTAAGATTTTTGTAAAAACATGTATTCTTATGATTTTCATCCCCCTTTACTTCCTCTTCGCGTATGATGCCACGATTTCCAGAATAATGGTGGAGGCTGGGAAGTTAGTCTTGTTGACTGGTAAAACCTTGTCGACCACGTAGGCGAGGTAGATGTCATTCCTGGAGTTTTTTGACTAATCCACGCTCCAGTTTTTCTTGTCTTTTGCTGTGCTAGGAGCAAATCAAATCGGCATTACTTTGATTTTTGGATTCCATCTCGACAGTGAATGAACCGATTTTAGTCAGTTTTAGCTCATTTGAACGCTAATATTAACCAATTATTGTGTTAAAATTTTAAAATCTAGTTCTCCAATGATGCCTCCTGACACTTTCAAAGTGGAAGTGGCAATTTGCTGTCGTACAGTGTGAATGATTGCAACGAGGAACGGAACGCTGAACCAAACGGAAATAATGACTGAACGATGAACCCTGACCGAAGCAAAAAAAAAAAATAGAAGGGAACAACAAAATAGTGGAACGCTTACAAGGCTAATTTCAATGTTTGAATCTATTTAAAGGTTATAGCTGCAAATCAAAAGATTTTAGTCTGTGAGGGTTGCAACAGTTAAAAGATATCAAATTTTTTTTAGAAATTTAAAAAAATATGCTTCATAATGTTTTTATGAACTAGGCACATCGACTTTTCATGACGTTGAATTATTCAATTTCAGTTTAATATAATTAGTTAAGATATTATAAGAATTATAAGACTAATCATTGGTGAGAATTATAAATTGGAGAAATTTACATTAAAAAAAATTTGATTGCCCCTCTCTGGCTAAAAATTCTTGATGTTAAAATAATAAAGAAGAATAAAACAATGGGAAAAAAGTTGCTGCACTTGCTACTACTATCCTTTTCGTACTGAGTGTTAGAAGATCTCAAATTTCTTGTCAATGAGTGAGTTTTGAATTTCAATAAAATTATATCAACTAAAATTCAAAGGTGTAGAAAATCACTGGAATAGACGAGTAATAAAATATTGAGCTTAAAATAATCAATAAACAAAGGATATAAATGAATTCAAAATTAATGTAAAACTGACTTCATTATTAAAAAAATAATTAAGCTCAAGGAACAACGTATCTCATTGGACAAAGTACTCGGGAAAATTATTTACTTAATGTATTTTGACTTCAAAGACTTTTTAGGTCAGACAGAGTAAATTCAATACTATAATCTTTTATCATACTTAATCATTGCAATTCCATCTCACCAATTAAAGGAACATTAAACAACTATTAATAATAAAGCTTAAAAATACTGTTGCTTCCCCTTCAGAAACTGTTTTTATACAATATATAGCGAAAAAAAGTTCGCAAAAATTATTGATATATTTTTTCAATAACTGTTATGCAATATTGATGTAAATTTTATTATTGTAGCTTTTTTGATGTCCGTGAAAAAGGGACTTTTGCAAGTGTTTTATGTTGCGACTGCCCGCACTCATAAATATAATATGTTTGAAAGATAGACCAAATATTATTTCTTGAACATAGGTATACGAAACTATTACTTGCATTAACTTATATTCATAAAACAAAAATGATGATCTAATAAAATATATCTATTTATAAATGAGGTAACTCTTTATTTTGCTTTATTTTTATCCATATATACATACACATCAAACTTTAAATTTATTTTGAAAGAAAGAAAACATAAAAATAATATTTTATTATTTTTTTTCTTTTTCTTTTTTGGATTCTACATAATATATATTTAAATAACAATGAAGAAATTGCAGATGTTTTTTTCTATTTATATTTTATTCCAAAGTGAGGAAAGATAAATTATTTATATAAAAATATAATTTGCACATATGGTACAGATGCAAATTCTATAATATTATGATAAGTGATGCAATTAATTTCAACAAAGGAGGACTTTTATTACTTTTTATCAACTCAAAACTAGAGGTTGTGGCAACAAAACTTCCTTTTTATGATGCATGCCAATCAGGCTGTAAAGTTGTAGTTGAATGGGCGTTGCTAAAGTTCTCTTGAAAATACAGTCAGTTATTATCATGAATTTTAGAGTAGTAATAACCTGCGTTTGCAGTGGAAATTATGGCCAAAAAATGATATGATATAAAACTTTATAAAATTACATTAATGGTAATTTAGCTTCCTAGTTTTTATTCGAAAAATTCTTGAAAATCAGTTTAATTCATAATACACAAAAATCGATTTTTCCAATTAATTTTCATAACTTAAAATTTACAAAATTCTTTGTTCCCAAAAAAAAACCTCACATATAATTATGTTTGAGAGCTAAAGTTGATATTATCAGATCCGGTTATATGCAAGAATTCTAAATTTGTGCAATTTGTTCATATCAACTAATTCAACCCGGATTTATTCCTGAACAACACCAAAAATCTTAAGACATTTGGAGAATTGCCAATAACTAATTATTAAATTAAGTAATCATTTACGAGTGTTGAATAAGATATGGTCCAAATTATTTTATTTTTTCTGAAATAATTATCCCTCTATAATCTCTTATTGAAAGGTAATTTTAGAAGCAGAAAAAAATGAAAAAAACCACTGTGTTTGGTTTATTCAACAATCGGTGATGCCACCGATCTGATACGGCATTGTAAAACAACAGTTTAATTGTGAACTACCATTATGAAATAAAAATAAAACTTTTTGGATTTATAAATTATGTTTTATTGCCTTTTGGAAAAAGAAAGTCATGCTGATGCACTTTTTATAATAATAACGGTGAAGCTTAAACTTAATATTGAGCTCTTTGCTTATTCCAGTGATTTCCACTATTTTTGGTTCTATTCAGTATAGATATTTTAATGCAGTGTTTTTTTGGTAAATAAGTATTATAGTGGAACTAAGTTACAGACTCATTTAAAAAGGTAGTATACTAAATTTTTACTTAACTCGGTAGAGTGCCATTATATCATAAAAAATTGACGCACACATACTGGAAATGCTCAAAATTTTAAGCCTCTCTCAGTCCAAACAAAAATGTTATTTGTAAAACAAGCAAGAATGAAAATTTATGTTTATAAAAATATCATCAAATTTCTGAAATAGGTTTTACCCAAGCAAAAATCCAACAAATGTCCTTGTAGTATATAAATGAATAGCTTTCAACGATTTTGATATATTATTAGTAAAAAAGTACACAAGTACACATTTTGATACCGGAACCGCTAAGTAAATATTAGTATTGTTACAACACTATTCTAAACTGTTTTAAGACAGTTATTATTTGACTTAATTATTTCCAACTTTGGCTTGAACCAGCATCTAAAGAAATTTAGTGTTTAAAAATCTTCATCCTTTCCCATAAAAAAAATACATTTTTTCTAGAAAAAAAAATTTTTTTTGTTACTTTGTTTTATCATTGGAAATTTCAGGCCCTAGTTTTAATTTCCATCAATGATTAAAATTTGTGTCCAAATCAATCTAAAGGATCAAAAAAATCGATCTCGAACCAACTTTGAACACTAGTTTTGAAACTGTTTACAGTATTTACTGTGTACCACCTGAGAAGATATAAAGTAACACCATTCACTTTTTGACAGAATGTAATAGAAAGCTTTTTTATACACGTATAAGATATAGTTTTATTTCTTTGATAACAATAATTCCATTATGTCATCCTTTCAAAATGTAATTTTAAATTATATAGGAAGAAAAAATGCCAATATCAGCTGATAATTAACCAATTTTTACCCAGTGTTAATTTTGTTCTCTAGGACTTGACAAAATGTATTTGTCCCTTTTTGTTGCATGAAAATGACGAGACGAAGTAACCAATTTTTATGAATGGGTTATCTAGGTAGAACGAATATTTTATTTTCTTGACGAAATAAGGACGAAACTAAATTTTCAAAACAAGAAAAAATTAACACTCTTCTTATCAACTGTTTGATAGAGTTGTATAAAATATGTTCTGCCGATATACTAAAAAAACGAAAGTTAAAGTGGTAACTTTGACAATTTGTAGAAAGTTTCGAAGGAGAACAGCTTAGGTGTATTACTTTTCGTAAAATTAGATACTAAAAGCATCTATGAGAGGAAAGAAATAAACACAAATCCAACACACTACTGTTTATATTTTGTGCACATCATTACAGTAGTAAATATAGAATTATTTTTTTGTGGAGAAATTTTTGAAGGGTTTATATCTTAAACAAAGATTATTTTTAGCATAATCAACTCCAAAAACTTAGAACATACAACACCCTTCATTAAATAACAATACCTCCCAACATATACATATATATTTATATACCATGGAATACTTTAGTGGATACATAGATATATTATATTATATTATATAACATATCTTGGATGAACTAACTCGAACTTATACCCTATATTATTTCTAAAAAAATATTTTTTTGCTTCTGTAACCTTTAACATCTTCATGATGTTCTGTTCAATTTATAATTGTGTTATGAATATGTTACTCATGAATGATACTGTAATCTGTCAACAAACTATTTCATAAAAATCAAAATTAGGCTATAATGTGATCAGATACAAACGTATCAAAATATAGTCACGTATCGAAAAAAAAAAAAAATTATATCAAAAGCTCTCTTTATATATATACCTTTAATATCCTATTTATTTTTCTTATACAGGGGAGAGTCGAGTACAGGAGCGTCTGCAGGATTTTTTTATTTTTTAGGAGGGAAGAAGCTTAGTTGTTTTTTTTTTTTGTTTTTTTTGCAGTTAAAATTTTTGGCCAAATAACTTATTTTTAGAAAATACAACTTATTTTTTGTACCCACTTTGCCATATTTAAATTTTTTTCATCAAAGTCCTCCATCCTATCCCCTGCAGACGCACCTAGAGTGAGTTTGTGTACTTGCACATTCTTTTTAACAAAGAACATTCATTTAATACGTTCTCTGAAATTTGGCCAACAATTGATTTTTTATTGTGATGTGAACCTATCGTGGGTCACGCTTTAATAGCTTCAGGATAATTGAATATATACAGAAAACAATGTGTCGCAGTAGTCGGAACCTTTTACAATGAATGTGTTAAGAGGACCTTTTGACAAATTATAGCATCAATAAAAAGTGTTCCGGCCATGATATAGATCTAAAACTTTATTATTTCTATTTTCAAAGTAAATTTAGGATACACACTACAAATGATCTAATCCTGACACGATAATGGCAGATTCATAGCACACTTAAAATTCATTGCATCTTTTTTTATCCTAAACAGAAAGAAAAAGGCCCCAAAATTAACTGATACTTACCCAATCTCACCTTGTACTCATAAATCACACCACATCCATCTTTTGGGGTATTATTTATTCACTTATATGTAGTATAGATATGCATAATGGTGTCCTCAAAACATTAATAACTCCTACGTAGATACTTATTTTCAGCTTTTGATTGTTATACAGATGCAACTTGTAAGTTTTCTGAAAAATTAATCAGTTATACTAAAATTATAATTCATCGTTAATAAGTGGTCTCGTCGTTAATTGGACAAATTAGAATTAGATCTTGTTTAGGTAAGAATTATTTGATAATAACTCCATAGTAGGGAATAATTGGCTAACTGCCAACTGATTTTGTGCCTTTTTTTTTTGTTTCATTTGGTATAAAAAGTTGTTTGTTACCATAGAGTGGCTATCTATGTTCACAGCTTCACAAAAAGACAGAATATACATACACAACTATTGAGGAAACAACTACATCCTAAATGTACCTATTAATTTAATAACGTTGTGTTAATTGTGAGTAATTTTCTTACAGTGAACATGAACACCATGACTCGTTGTCATCACTTTTAAAAAATTGAATAATGACGTAACTTGTCGTAATTGAGGAGAAGAAAATTAACACATGATTAGAAAAATAGCAAAATTATAAAAAGCTAATTTTTTTCCTAGGATCTTAATTTTCTATACAAATATTTGATTGTATTGTGGGATTATACATTTGTAAAGAATATATTCTTATTAAAATTTGTACTGCAAACTTTGATAATAATGATTAATTGTCTTAAATTTGTAGTAATAAAATGTATTGCCGTGGATTGTATAAAATATTTTTCTTCCTCATTCATAATTCCTTATAAATCCTTGTCACAGTATATATAGAGTTTTTTTTAATCAACAGGGCTTCAACTTTTTTATAAAAAAAACACAAACGGTTAAAGATTTCCCCCAAAAAAATTAGAAATCAGTACAAATAATAAACATACATTTATGTATAAAAATCGGTTTCTCCAGAATGACTACCACGAGTACGTTTACAGAAGTCCAATCGCTGAACCTAATTTTTCACTACTTTTTACAATAAATTAATTTTGCGTTCCTATTTTCTCTGAGCTCTTCTTACGTCGCTTGCTTTTTCGTGTAAACCAATGACTTCACGTGACTCCAAAAAAATAATATAAAGGAATTAAATTGCACGATCGAGGTGGTCAATCAACTGCTCCATTCCTCGAAATAACGCACTCACCAAATTTTCTGGGCAATAAATCGATAGAAACGTTTGCTGTGTGACAAATCTTTTTGAAACTACATGTTCGTTAAGTTTAAGTTTTTTGGTCCAAAAAAAATCAGTTATAATGGAATAGCGATTTCTATTTATAGTGACGTTGAGATTATCATCATCAACGAAAAAATATGACGTAATAATCCATCCAGCATGAAGTCCACAGAAAAAAGTAATTTTGTCGGGATGCAATGAGGTCTCGTGAAGCAATTGTGGATGGCCAATAACGCATATTTTGCTTATTAACAAATCCATGGAGCCAAAAATGAGTTTAATTACTGAAAATAATTTTCTAACAATTGAAATGTTATTTTGATAATAAATTTTGATAATTTGCAATCGCTGATCAAGTGTATATTGATCCAAAATGAAATGTATACTAATGAAGTTTCTAAATGTCAAAGAAGGGAAAGAAATATAGCATCATTTTTTTACTAACGGAAAAAATATTAGAGCGTTTTTAATGAAAGGCCGTTTACAAATTTTTCTATCTATCTGGATTTCTTCTCTCTTTGTAATTCGGACACTTTTTGTGACGGAACATAGCATATCAGCTTGTTCATGCATCTAGAACGATAAACAGCTTTAGGACCTCGCTAATGAGTTTTGTTTGGTCTACTACTAAGAACAAGAATGTTAGTTCAAAAATTTATTAGGAGAAATTGAGTAAAAAGTCAATAATAAATGCAAAAAATGTAAGTGAATAGAATGGGGAAATTAGTATTAATATAAACAGTAAAGGGTTTACAAATAAATATTTAATTAACAAAATATATTATAAATAAGATGCAATGAATATGGTCAATATTGTCTTACTCAAACAAAAACTGTTTTTATGCTGAAAAATTGGAAAAACAAGGTTGTAATTGAAATTCGTTTTCCCATTCTCATGGGAAGACAATTTTTTTTTGCAAGATATTACACTTTATGGAAGAAAAAACAATAGAGGGTGCTTTGGAAGGTTAGTGAAACTTTTTTATTTTGGACCACCTTACTATATATAGTACAAATCATCAGCTGGCAAAAGAATACATTGTATATTTTCATTGATGTAGGTAATTAAATATGGGCATTTCTTGTTTGACTTATTATCTACTAGAGGAATATTATACTTTCTAATAATTCTATGATTTTAATAAATAATTAATCAATTTAAATATCACATCAAGGATTTCTTATTGATAATCTGTTTTTATATTTGTAAATGGAGTTTAATTTCATTATTACAAATTTTAAACTGAATACTGAAAATTCTTGTATTTTAAAGCATACAAATAATTTACTATTTATTTATTTCATCACACAAATTAACCATAAATAAGGTATATAAAATATTTTTAACGAATTCTGTATAAAAATATTAAATACTTGCATTTTATGATGACATTGCAATTTTAAAAAGATAAATAACTAGAAAAGTTCTCGACATGCTATGCAATTTATTTAGATGTAAATATGTTTAAAGAATAAAAACTGTATAAATTATATTTATGTATATTGCTCACTTCTATAATAGAGGCTTAATTTATACAATACATTGTTTAGAAAAATAAACTAATTACTGTGGTAATTAGCACAATGGTATAATAAGACTGAAGCGTGATCATACTTTTTCTGTTAGTCTGTTCATTTCTGAAACAATAATCCGGTCAGGCACTCGTTTGTTATTTTTATTTTTAAATAAAACGAGACCATGTTATCAATTTTAGTCAAAATTTAGTTGTCTACGTAAAACTTTTTCTCTTGCAAGGTTGTACCACATATGAATTTTACCTCATGATTATGTATTTTGCACCCTTTTTCAAACATTCACTTTTTGAATTCATGGAGGTTGATTAGTTAGTTATAGAGTAACTCAAAATAACCTTAGTGTGTCAACTGCCCAAAAATTTACTTTTATAGCCAACTAAATTTGATGAGGAAATTGATCATGTGGTGTCCGTTTTGCCGCCACTTGATTTATAGCTTTGGTCCTGTTGCAAAAGATGTATTTGGAGAACAATAAAAAGAGATGAACATATCAACTCATTACAGGTAACTATTTTTGACAGTTGGAAACAATTCTGGGATTAAGTTTACTTTTATTTGACTCAAATAAGATAATTATATTTATAAAAAAATCTCAAACAGGTCACTGGGACCCCGATAGGAGCTGGTTTATTAATTAACCTATCGCCAGTAGAATTTAGGTGTAAGAATATGGAGATATATTTTTCATTGAGTTATTTAATTAAAATTAGATTTGCCTATTTTGACAGATTCATTATTTATTTACATGACAAAATTTCAAGGAAAATATAATAATGACAAGTACAATTGCTATTATTTGGGATAATTATAGAAGCAATGTGGATGTTGCCAAATAATGGATCTGAAACACCCAAATTCTACCTTTTCCTGACACATTGGACCTTTGAAATGTCTTAATTGAGGCGTAAATCTAATAAGGAGAAGGCCACTGTCACTTTTCATGGTTTTGCAAGCTGCTTCTCTCAAAGTATATGGAAACTGGGTCAATATAATGGATAAATTATAAACAAGACAGATATACATTTGTCCTTCTTTAATGATCCCCTATACTTGAACTGCAGAAACCCAACTGACCTGTTAAGTATAGGCCATCACTCCTTCCTTGATCTAATTATCCCTCCATAAATAGCTGTTATTTCATCCAAGAGATCAACTCATACTATAGCCTTGTTATATTTAGAAGTGCTATCAGGAAATGTTAGCTTCGTATTTTTTTTTTTTTTTAACTTGATTCTTCCTTGAAAATAGGAATATCTATGAAACTGTTTCTAAAATTTCGTTAAAAGTAAGATATTTCCTTTGAAAACAATATATTCTTATAAATCACTATGCTTATCCTACTGGCGAGAAGTTATTTTTTTAACCACCTAACTTCAAAATGAAATAAAACGGTAAAAATGAATGGAAATGGTTAAAAATTGATTCGGATTAACATCAAGGATCACAAAAATATTTCCAATTGAAATTAAATATGTAGAATTTATCATTGACGAGAAAGAAACCCTAATTTTCATTGGAGCAAAACTTTCAATTCAAGCTAGACTCTTGAGCAATGCAGAGCCCCAGTAAATAATTTAGACATCTTTTTATGTAATATTAGTTTAAGCACTCCAGACGACAGATAAACAAAATTAATTAACAAATATTACATGTATATTGAAAAGTTCATACTTATGTGTAGTGGTAAATTAATTAACCTATCGCCTGTAATGGGTTAATGTGAAAGGAAAAACTGTTGTTGTTTTTTTTAAGTTACACATTTACTTTAAGCTCACAAATGGTACTTTTTACTGGTACAAGAACGTCTTTAAAACACTGATATGACTCTATTTTTACCCCTACTTCTAAAAAAGTAATAATTGATCAGTAGGGGGGAATGGCATTATTAAATATATTATTTCGGAATTTTCTTATCTATACTTCAGGAGGGAAAGTTGTAAATTATAATAAAATTGACATTGTGATTAAAAACTGAATGTTAATTTTGTTGACTTGAATACGTTTTTATTAAGCTACAAATACCCCAAATATTTGAATTAAGAACATTTTAATATAAATGCAATTATTGCCTGACAGACAACCGGTTGAAGTTTTTTTCTTTCCTTAATAAATAAAAAGATTGATTAATGCAAATAAAATTTCTGGTCCTTTGTGAAATTTGAATAATTAAAAAATTCTCAATCTCGCATGACAAGAATGAAGATTTAAAGAACATATATGTATTACTTAAATTTAGATTTTATTTCTAATTATTAATGAAATACTTTAGGGAGTAAATTATACAGATTAATTAAATTTTATAAGACAAGGAACATAACATTAAATATATATTCTAATTTTTAAATAAGTATTTCTATTATTTTTTTTAAATTTGGTACAGGAATGGAATTTTGTTTATTGAATAAATTTGCAAGTGCGAACGATCTACAGCTATTGAGACAAATGAGATATAAAAATTAAAATCTAACCGTATATGCAATAGATTCTGCTTAATAAAACTACAATGGAACCAGTAACATTTTACCCAATTAAATGACTGGTCCAATTGTTTTAATTTAACCAATGTGACTTTACTTGAATAATGTGTATCAATAACATTGAATGAGTATAATCTTTAATATTTTGAGTATTATCATGACACATTCATGACAACTAAAAATAAATTAATCAATATGAATCTATTTGCATTTGTTGCCTTTTTCAAATGAGTTGTGTTTCGAATAAGTTTAAACATGTATAAAAGCAGGAAAAGGATTTCTTTCATTATAATCCCACATAAAATTAATCATCAATTCATTGATAAACTTCTTGCCCAGATCTGTTATTGGGTCATTCCATATCAATTCGCATAAACAAAGGAATTTTTTTTGCCCGGCTACATCAAAAATTGATAAAATTTAGTAAATCTACATGTAGGTTTTTGCCTGTTAAACTCCAAATCTTTTTTTTGTGTGTGTGTGTGCTTAGGAAGTGGTTTACATCCTATTTCTTATAGTCATATTTTCTGAAAATATGGCTTAATGTCTACAAATAAAGTGTGATTGAATTAATGAGGCGAAATCTATGTATAATGGCATATTTATAGAGATTCTAGGGAAGGAGGCAACAAAACAGTAAGAATAATAATATTATACCTAAATTATATCCACATATTACAAATACTTAGCCTCAATCAAAAAACGACAAGGGATTTTGTACGAGGAGGAAACTACGAAGAAAATAGATTTTAAGGTTTCTCTACAAAAATTAAATCCCTTACAATGGCACGATACAAAATATGAACATAGAGCACAGAGCAGTACAACACTTTAAATTGATCATAATTCAAGGTGATACTTTTTTTTCAACTCATATCTTTATTGTATCTTTTCTTAGAGTATCTTTAGGCATAATATGTTTTGTATAGATTAGTATTTCTTGTAACTTACTGAGGCGGGAAAAAGTCCTAATTTTACAAGTCCAAGTCGAGATTCGATTAAGGAGGAAAAAAGTTGGCTAGAAAAGTTATTGCATAAACCTTATATTCCGTCATTAAAAAGAAGCAAGGAGCAACTTGGAGGTGGAATAACCACGTTTTCTACTATATTGCCTAAAATTTACAAGAAGATTTTTCTTAACTTAACTGCGAACCTAGATTTTGTTGAAGGTCTTGTATTTCCTCGAGTAGGACTTGGAAGTGGATTTTGTTTGGAAAAAAATGATAAATTCTGAGGTGGTTGAATTTTCATTTTTTATTAGGGCAGCTCATAGAATTTTGTGGTCAAAAATATCATTAAAAATTATTTTACGATCTGATATTTTCAAAGAATTAGATGTACCCATATTCTTTAATGTATTTGGATTGTTGTGTTACTATCTCTACAAGGAAATTTCCGTATAACCTGTTTAATACCTCAAAAATAGTTTTGATTCATTTTTCCAGATAATTAAATGGGAAAATTTCAGCAATTCAATCTAACATATCCTACTTTGTTTTATATAATATGAGATTTAAAATTTAATTAATCTTATCTTGGGTTTTTTATCTGATCAAATAACAAGGAAGGCAAATTTTGTGTTGCAATTTTTTTAAGAAGTACATAAGTCATAACAAATTAATCATCTTTGTATTATGCATTCTTTGTGGATAAAAATTATAAAACTTTTATTTTTCTTTCCCTTTCTAATTAAATGATATAAAATATCGAAATTTCTAACAATTTTCACTAATACGATGTAGGAAATTTGACATTTTGCCCGATATATCGATTTTTCAATTTGGATCCGATATATCAACCCACGTCTAATCATTATATCATTTAAAAGTGTAATATTTGTCTTTTCTGATTAAAGTTAATCTTTGATAGGATGCAGTCTGTGGTATGTAAAAAACAACTTCACCGTATTGAAAAAAGGTGGGAATTTCGTAGGATATGTTTTATTTTGCATTTTATTCCTCTAAACAAGAAAACAGCCATTAAATGTCCGAAAAAAAGTACTTCATCAACGTGTTTTGATTTGAAAAACTGTAAAAAAAAATGAAATTTCTTGTTTCTTCAAAATTATCGATGAAGTATAAGTATTATAGATGAAACATATATTTTTCAACAAAATGAAAACAATTTTTATCTAACGTGCCTCATAGTATGATTATTTTAGATCCAAACATGCTGCCAACGGATAAAAATTCCCTTTTGGTACCGCGTATAACGCACATTTATTTTGATGTGTCTCTTCATTTTTACTTTTCCAATTCCATTTTTTGATAAGAAATGTATACTATATTATTATCAAATATACTTTAATTTTTCACTGATGCCAAATAAGACATTATTAATTTTGGACTACAAAAACTGTCTTATATAACTCTTAATACAACCTTTTATGATCTACATATTAATGATTGATGTCAGTTTTTCAATCAGTATTATTGATAGTTTATTGAAACAAATAATAGCCTTTTAACAATATTAAAATTAACCCTAAAACCTTTCTAAAATAAATAAAGTACTAACCATGAAAGATTATAAAAAGTTATCATGCAAAGAAAAACAAATAACATTTTAGTTTATCGTATAATTGGAAAAAGATGTCTACTAAATATTACATATCTGCTATTGTTAAAGTCCTTGGTTTTTTTTCTGAATTATTTATTACTATTTATTTGAGACATATTGAAATGCTGTCAGCTACTTCAACAACATTATGTTCGACCTTAAAATAAGTACGATACTGCATCTGTGGTGGCTGACGTTCCTCCACTTGTACTTGCTACGTAGAAACGAACAAAGGTTAATCTTATCACGACCCCTATCTGCACAATTAACACTTCAATCATTGGAAGATGAAAGTTAAAATGGAATATTTTTTTTTTTAAATAACTCGCAAAACGAAAAATATTATGAAGAGTTTTGGATTTTTTTTTGCATGGACTTGACACATTATTTGACAATTTCACATGTAATTTTCCTTTTTTATCATGTAAAAATGCAAGTTGCAACGGTCAAAAATGTACATCAATTCATATATTATGTCTTTGTCATAGATAATCTATGATTCGAAGTGTAGAATAGACATTTATCAATGATCAAAGATAAAAGTTTAGAACAAAAGAAACCTTACGAATAGAAAATCAGGATGGTAGGAAATTAATACGGGAATCGAAATGTTAAAAACATGAAACAAGAAAAAAAATGGACATATTTGAATTCCAATATAACCAAGATGAACAACCCATAAAACTAGATAAATGTACAGAAGAAGAGGAAGTTGATAAAACACATGGAGATCTTATGTTATTAAATGAACGTATTGAGCAAAGATTTCAGTCAGAAAATAATTGGCAAAATCGGATTCAACTTCCTAATTTAGCTCAACAAGTCAATAGATACAGCAAGTCCGTACTAACTCCCACTAACATTGCTACAAGTGTTTTAATTGATTTCAATGCTACTACAACCAGACCAAAAAAATAGAATAAAATCAAATATAAAATTTAAAAAAATAAAATAGAGCTAAAAGTTACATGTAAATACATCAATTGTAGTATATACGTTGTACATACTAAAAGTTCAAGGCCCCTAGTTTGATTACTCATGAGAATATAATAAATCAGATATTTTAATTTGTCAAAATTAAAATATAGGATTGATTAATATTTGTAAATTAAAATGAATGGTGCAGTAATTAAATTAGAGGTTATGCAACAAATAACTGTTATAATTTTATTTTATTATATATTTACTTACACTTGTACAAAACCAAATAATATTTTTTTTTTTGTTTAAGAAACTTATCACTTAATAATCGTTACATTTAAATTTTCATGGTCACAAAACCTTTCTCACAATGTACTATTTCTTCTTTAGTATAAAAATTATTTATTTTTGTATGGGTATATTTAAAAAATATACATACACATTTGGCATTGCGCCTTTAGACTGTTTTTGTTAATTTGGAAACCCGAGTAAAATCCTAGCATATCTTCACTTTCTAGCGTTTTGAAAAATAAACACTATGCTTTAATATGTTAACAAAAGTATATTTTTATATCAAGGAATAGAATAGGGAAAGAAGACTCTTGAAGGAAGTCATTGAGTCCTTTAGATAGGATGTGATAATGGTATTCATTTTTACATAGGTAAATATTATACACAAAATCATAATAAATAAATAAATTATAATAATTGTGAATAAAATCCAATTTTTACAAGAACTGAAATATAATATTTTTGTTATCGAGTGTTGCTGAATAAATATATGATAATTGATAATATTATATTAGATATACACATCATATCAAGACTTGAAAGAGGCCCATTAGAAGCTCAAATAATTGAAATTTTTATTACTTGAACGTGTTTTCAGTCTGTAGACAAATAATACAACTGCTAAAAAAAAGTTCTGAACGCACATAATATGTGGGTGGAATGTGTTGCAATAAGTTTTATACTCCATGAACATTTCTTGTTTCTATTTAGGTAATGTTAAGTTTAAGTTAACAATATTATGAATAGATCAAAATAATTCCATTTTAGTAGATCGTGATTTTCCAGTAAAAAATATTTTTTTGAAAATTTTCCGAACAGTAAAAAATATAGGGTTTATCTGAAATACCCAGTTTGTGTAGGCCAATTAAACCCTCAGAATATGAAAGTATTTTTCTTTGTTACATTAAATCCTAAACATACATAAATCAATTGGAAATACAACACTTATCTATACTGAAAACTTATCAATTTACGAAGTTTATAGACTAGGCTTGTCAATAAAACAATTAAAAGATATATTTCAGAAAATTAGTAATTAAATACATTTTTATTCTAACAATGTAAATCTATTTTTTAATCAATGTGAATTTGATATGCTGATATGTTTCTACTCATTAATGTATAAAACGCTTTATTAATTTAATAAATCATATATCATATTGATAAGATTCCATGAAGAAAGGATGAACTTTCATACCGGATGTAGAAAAAACACTAAGACCTGCTTCTATGTAGTCATTAAAATACTCATAATTGATCAGGATGATGTTGTACATAGAAAATTTTATTTTATATTTTTTTACTATAACAATGTTCATTAATTATGAATTTGGCCAACATCAGCCTCAATGACAGCCTCCAACCGTCTCTGGAACTCCTTGCACAAATTGGCAACGTATTCCTTTTAATGGTCCTCGACTACTGGTTTGGTTAACGTAGGCTTACAGGGCATCAATTTTCGGGTAACGTACATTGCAGGCCTTCTTCTCAATATGCTACCATATGGAATAATCCAGTGGATTCAGATATGGAATCTGAGGGGGCCAAAGGTTCTTGGAGCAGAAATTAATGTTGCTACCCATCCACTCTTGTACAATATCAGCAGTATGGGCCAGAGCCCTGTCCTGCTGAAATACGTACGTGGCATTGTTGGACTTCTCCATGATCTTGGTGATCTATGGGACCACATTTTCTTTCAACAACATCAAGTAATCGGCCGCAGGTAACCGGTATCCATTAGCAAAATAAGTTGAAGGCAGTCTTTCTCCCGTTGATGTTACAACCCCCAACATCATCACAGAGGCCGGATGTTTGGTGCTGGTGACTATCCTGATCCTGTTGTCAGCCTTGCCAAAGAAAAAAATTACTCTGTTGCTGTGGTGCTTCAGATCATTCAGCAGTTGTTAACATCGCTGAAGACAGAGTTCTTCTTGATGTTGGGACAAGAGTTGCCTCTTAATTCTTCTAAGCGACCTTCCTCCAGCCTTTTGGATGGCCTTGTCCACAGTAGACTAATGGGACCTCTCCTTCTTGGCGTACTCAGACATTTTCATCGTTGGTTTGACCTTAAAGGCATCCATCAAGTCTTGCGGCTTCACCTACTACTATTTAATAAAAATAATATTTATATGTTCAAAATAAGCTCAATTGAAGTTGATTTAAATTTAGCTTATGATTCATTTTTTATTTATTTTGCATATTGCAACCCAACTTTTGGACTGATAAATATGAAAATTTGCAATTACCCTTAAGTCACAAACTCAACGAAAATAATTAGATTTTAATTACCATGGCCTTAGTGACCTTTTAATAACCTTTTCACGTAAAGTGATCATTCTTATTCAATTTTAATACATAAAACCAACAATAAAAATCTAGGTCACGTACTTTATACTTACGAAAAAATATATCATTTGGATACATTTTTGTTCTTTTTCTTGATGATATATCAAATAAATGAATAAGTTCTTATTCTATTTATATATTTAGACAGAAGATTTATATAGTTCAAATGATTATTTAATTTTTGGATACATATATATTTTCAGACCAATATTTTTATAATATCATAGATATTAAATAATTTATAATTATTTATTGTAAGTTTTTGAAAAATGCTAAAGACTTTTGATAAGTATATTCTTATTTGCGTTGGGTTAGATCCTTCGATAGTCTTTCACGATTGGTAGAAGACATTGATGTTCCGGCTCGTCATTTGTCATTTGTTATTGTTATTCTGTGTATATTCATGTAGTCTTTCCAACCATTTCAATGTACTGGGTCACGTTCTAAAGAACTATAAGGGAGCTCGAAAATTTCGAGATTTTTTTTTTACTTCTTTGTGACCTGGTTTTTAATATTTGTAGTAAAAAATCATTGTTGAAGTTTTTTTGAGAGAGCTAAACTTTTTTGTTTTTGTAGTATAACTTTCTTTATCATCGTCATGTGAGTACAACGAGTTCCTCTGATAAATTTGGAAGAGGCTAATTTGGAAATATACTTATCAATAGAAGAATATTCAATTAACAAACTTCATTAGAGTGAGATCGTTCAAATGAGAATTGGATGCATTGGCCCAAGTTTTGATGTATAATTTTACAATGAAAACACAAATATCACGTAATCCTCGTTCTTTCCTTGGAGTAAATTTGAATTATAATTTAAATATCCAAATTATGAGACTATATATCACTTTTGAAAGCCAACAGACATGGTGCATTGCACCAGGTGACATGAACTTAACTCCACACTCAGGGGCATCGATAAAAAATTAATCAATAGTTTTAATAGGTCTCTATTTTCGTCTCTTGAAAAAAAGTTAAGATTATCTTTTCAATTTCAATAGTACTCTCATGCCTTTCAAAAGATTGGGCACCTCTTCATCTGTAAGTCCGGCCCTTTAGTTAGTTTTGTTGATTGATGACCCATTTTCTTTGAATTTTTTGAACAAAAGAACATCTGGTGATGAGGTGGCACCCATACACTCTTGGAAAACAGTTCATATAACTTATTCCATTATATGGTGTCTTCAAGCATATGGTAGAAATTTTTTGCCAAGTAATTTTTGAAGTAGAACACAAGTTCCATTATTATTGCTGGTATTTATACTTGTAGTCTCAAAACAAATTGTTGTTGTTTTTACTAAATATGTATGCACTCTTTGTTTAATTTATAACTCATAAAAATTAACAATAATGTATCCAAGTGATATGTTTTTTATAGGTACTATCTTCAACTAGGATTATGTGACTTAAGCGTTTTCATATGTATCAGTCCAAAAGTTGGGTTACAATATGCTAAAGAAATGAAAAAAGAATCATTAGTTAAATTTAACTCAACTTCAATTGAGGTTATTTTGAACATATAAATATTACTTTTATTGAAATAATTAAAAAATATATTTTATTGAAAATTTAGTAGGTTCAACGAATTGTTTTTACAAACAATCTTTGATTTGAAGTATAATCAGTTTTTTCTTTAAAATTGAAAATTTTCAAAACTTTAGGGCCATTGAGCTACCACAAAATATTTTTCATATTTGTTGAAACTTTTTTAAATGTTTTTTGTACAATTAGGAATCATTTTTTAACCCAAGTGACTTACTTTTCCAAAAAAAAGGAACGATTTTATGGTCACCTTAATGGATATGCTACATAAAAATTATGTAGATAGGTACTTGTCAACTTTTTTAACAAATTTACGTTTACTTAAATTAAATTGTTTGTAATATGTTATCGACTTACCAATTTATTAGTATTTGATTTAATTACATATGTATCTATTAAAAATTAATGAGAAGGATTTTTGTTTAAGTTATAAAAGTATAACAATAGTATAAAAATAATTTATTATCCTATCTTCAATTGTTTTACATTTTAATGCCGAGTACAATACTTGATCAATGATGGTTGTTTAAAAGCAAAAATGGACTTGATTGATCATTTCTTGAGAATTGAAGGAAAATGTATTGATACATTTTCTTTCCTTCTCGGATAAATATTATCTAATTTACAAGAAATGATGTTTTGCTTAAAAAATACAGAAATTGGCAATAAATTATTATACAGTTTTGATTATAACATTTTCTAATAGATTAATACATTCTCGAGAATAAAAAGAAAATGCAAGTTTCATTTTTCTATCCTGCTACAATGTACATTTTATAATTTTTTCCACAAAATCTTGTACCAAATCAATCAATGGAAAATAAAGTATAGATGTACTATCACTAAATAATGTTAAAATGCAGGTGGAAAAAGGAATTTTTGAAAAAAAAAAGTGCTGGAGAAGTTTGGTTCATTAATAGTTCCTTATAGTTTGAGGTAGAAACAAATCAAAGCATTTAATAAGTAATAAGTCAAAACATGTCTTAAAAGTGGGAATAATTAAAAGTATTCTATAATAATAGTACTCAACGTTGAAATATAAGTAATTAGGCAATTTTCAAAATGAAATTTAATTAATTAAAATGTTACTCACATCAGCGATATTTATCAAATTACACTTTTATTATTTTTTTTTTTTTTTAACTATTTGCATATTTTTATCTCATTCTACTTTTTTAAAGATATTTGAAGGAATTAATTTATTCATATTAATTCTTAGGTCTTGTATCTAAATACTAATAACAAACTAAATCTAAATTAGGTTCATCAGAACTGTGTGATAAATCTTTGGGAATAAAAGGAGCAAATTCAATTTAATTTGTATAATATTATTTTTATTAAGTTTGACATTGAATCTCCCATTTAAAATATGTAATTTTGTATTTATTTGAAGAAGCACCAACTGTTTTGATTAATTGTAAGTGCCTAAAAACAAGCACATACAATGCATACTCTTCCATTTCTAAATGTATACTTTTATTAAATTTTGTTCAAATGAAATATACTTAAATATACCTAAGTATCATTTATTAACAATATACATATGTATAACATATCAACCTTGCATCCAAATAGATTAAAAGAGCATGTCATTTGATTAGTAGGATTATTGTTGGAGCTGTGTAGATTAGTGTATTTTAAAGGAATTATATCTTGCTTCATCTTGTTTTGCCAGCTTTAAAAATCTTTTTGTTTTACGACTATTGGATAGTTCTTTATACTTAAATTCCCCAAGTTAAAAATAGTTTTTTAATCGATGCAAGAGAAATGCATACCCAAAATTCAATTTTTTAACAAATACAGTTTAAAAAGGTTCAAAAATTAATCCAAGCATTTGAAAGAACTATGAAATCTAAGACATTCTACAAGAATGAACTGTTAACAAAGTCGGGTCTTAGACTTTCGATAATAAAAAAAGTTGGTTAAGACAATATCTGATCTTTTTGTAATTTTCTTTATTCCGTTGTTTCTAAAAACACTTTTTATCTGTTCTAAGAATGATGTTACTGTAATTAGGGAATGCAAAGCAAATATAGTCGTTTCTTTGAAGGATCCTATTCTTTACAAAGAAAATATTGTAGCTATGATTAAAGGTCTACTAAATTATTACTTTTGAATTAACATTTTTTGTACCTGAAACATCTTAGAAATAAAAATATATAAAAAGCTTGTTATTGGAGCCTGATGTTTACAAACGATTGAAAATATTACTGTTTTTATACTGCTCATTTCATAAATAAAAAATGTTAACCCTGTGTTACTTCCCTTTTAATCCTAATGTGAGTACTTCTTTGGGATGTTTAGCACCTTAGCATTGAAATAGATATTTTATCTAAATAAAATTTTATTTTTCCTTAGAAGTTGTTACATATGATACTACAAACAAAAGTAAACAAAAGATCGTTGAATGTCCACATTAGTAGTTAGAGTAATTTTGAAGTTTGCAAAATCTTCATGAGTCTTGTTAGAAAGCGACATCTCTTGATCACTACCATTGATTATACGTCCAACCTTTTACATAAATTGTCGATCAATATTTAACAATTTGGCACAAAAGTATTTCTCATTTATTGTAAGATTCAAAGGGAATTATTCAAAGGTCAAAATTTAATCTTCTTCTAATTAGTTGTTGTAAGAATCTGTCTTCCTCACATATCCGATCTTGTAATCATAACCCTGATTGCCTCATATACATATTTTTACCCCCAAAAAGAGAACCTAATGAAGGAAAGTGGATTTTTCTCTGAAAAATATCAACGAAAGCTGTTTTGTAATCTAACTAGACTCTTTTTCCTATTTTTTTATTTTCATACTAGTATAGAAAAATGCTGTATTTTAATTTTTAATTAAAATTTTAGTCTACATGGCTGTGTAACTACTAAATAATAAATGAAATAAGAACTTGAAACATTTTTTCTTCGTACAGAAATCATTTCGGCCAGGGAAAATTCATACTTATGCAAGGACATATATTTAGAAGTGGTCACTAATTCTGTGATAGCTCACTTTTTGTTTCCTGTTATATGCTCTAACACGTATGTATGTATATAAAAAGTTATGCCATGGATCATGGGTATATACCACTGTAAATTATAGGTATGTTTATTAGTCTGATCTCCTTTGAAATAGGTCTTCCTAAAAATCCATTCATTAAGCTTACTTGTGTATACAATATGATTATATAACTAATAAAAAAATTATAATTATAATTTGTAGAAAAAAATATTACAGTGTTAATTATCATCTGTCGTTAAAAAGTAGCCAAGTTCATCCTATTTCTTTTCTCAGACTGGAGAGTGAACTTCAGGTGTTCATTGTAGAGGAATATATTATTAACTATTAGAGTCAAGTTCAAATTATTTTTTTCTGTGCCTTCTCCACTTTGTGAAGGAAGGAAGTGTTTCCTTGATTGATTTTGTGTCCATTTAGTTTACATTTTTGAAGGGGTTTCCCCCTTGGTCAACCCATTCAGGGGTTTGGATCTGGACAATGAGACACACACTTTTAATAGTGGCGCAATAACAAAGTAATAAAAACACTTAGTTCTGCTGAACCGTTGTTTTTGGGGTTTATAACTCGATACGTCCCACGTTAATCTAAACAACTATTATTTTGTGAATTATCATGCAAAGGCTAAAATGTTAATGATTGGGATTTGGTTCAAAAAGTCCTCTCTCTCTTTTCGTTTTGAATTTCAATCTAAATGGAGAAGAATAAATCCTCTATTTTTCAAATAAAACTTCTCAATTATAATAGCCAATTAACAAATTAACTAATTTATAATTTAACAACATTTAATGCCAAAAATATGCATGACATTCTTTAAAATGATAAACACAAATAATTTAATATAAATGTGTTTGATTGTTGATATAATCTGAAGTAATTTTTGATTCAAATATGATATTTAGTAATTAATTAATTTGTATGAATTGTCATTTTGATAAAGATCCTGAAGTTTGTATTTCTAAGCGAATATAATAATTTATATCCTTTAATATAAAAAAATATTAATAAGGAACAGAACTTCATTACTGAATTTTTATGACATATTATTTTTTCTTGTTTTAAATTAATTTATATATTTTTGTTTTTATAAAATTGCGTCCAAAATAACAAGATTTTAACCTTTCATTTATATTTTCACTTGTATTTGTGAAAGTCTTTTTCTTCTAAAACAGTTGTCAGCAATTACTGTAAACCCCTCATTAACATAACATTCAATTAGCACAATATGTAATGTAGAATAAGGCGTAGTTATAGCATGCTTCAATTTATTGTTGAAAATGCATTTGATTTATGTTATCAATATATTCAAACACTTGATACAAGTTACACAAAATGTATGTAAATAAAACCTTATATTATTTTAAAAATTGACAACAATTATAAGTACATACATGATACGACTATATTCGTTAGTATGTAAGACAGTTCCTTACACGTTGTTACATGTATTGTATCATGCAACCTTTCTTCCAAAAAGAAACAGAAAAAGCCACAAAATCACTTTATGGTTATGCAATGTCAGTTAATTTCGCCTCCATTTTTTTTTTCTTGTGAAAATATTTCTAACAAGTTTGAAAATGCTCTCTTTTGGAATGAAATGAGGAACACCACTGACTTAAATAGAAAAATAGGTGGGTAAAGTCCTTTATCAAATTCTAACATAGGGATAATGCAACTCGCAATGTTTGAGAAACGGAGTTTTAAAGGAACAAATAACTGATTACATTCTGTTTATAGTATCATGTGACACTATGCAACAGCATTTTCCTTCGCCGTCTGAAACCCACATTTATTATAGTTATTTAAGGCATGGAACTCAAAAATGACAGTTATGATTTTCAATCGCTGTAGGTTTGGTATTTAAGCTTTTTTTTAAATCACTTTTTATGCGATAGTTTCGATTCAGAGTCATATTTTGGAAGGAAATAACTAAATAAATGTAAACTTAAGGAGAAATAAACAAAAAATAAATCATCCAGCATTTAAAAGATAAACTATTCATTAACTTATCTAGGGGGGGGGGGTTGAATACCATTCCAACAAATTATGTATTATCATACAAGAATCCAGTAAAATGAAGGATAATATTTTTTTTAATTATCTTACATAATATTTAATAAATAAGCATTGTAAGGTTGCGTGAAAATGCTTCGAAATAAATTTTAATTAAGTAGATTATTTGAGTAATTGTAATGAGTGATTAATATTTGAGAGGGAGGGAGATTTAAAATTTAAATATTTGGATGTCCAAAGTATTATTGATTAGATGTAAGTAATCTAATTTCCTTATTTATATTTGATTTTGAAACATTCTATGGCTTAAATAAGAATAATATATCTGGATTTTTGTTTGTGGGCGTTTCAAGATCTGAACTTTGCTGCCTAATGTAATATGTCAAAGAAATGATGGCATATCAGTTGTTAAAACAATATAAGAAGCATGAAAAAGTTTTTCTAAATATTTTTTGCTAAGGTATTTAACCAACAACCCTTTTTCTTTTGTCTTAATAAAGTCACGTGACAATTATTAATGTTCTTACTTCTTATGTAGATAATTTAATCCTTAGGTCATCCACCACTTGATACATTTAATTCTGTATATGTATATTTCCATATTGGTAATTTTTTATTAAACAGTTTTTGCTTTTACAATTTGATAGGATGGTGCATTGTATTATTGGTTAACATATACCAAATATATATTTATAAGCAGAGCGATAAGCAGTTTAATCATTCTAAATCAAGACATTATAAAAGGATACAAAAATTAAAGTCTAAAATAATAATGATTTTAAAAACAAAAACAAAAAAAGAGAAACTTGATACCGTATAAATTATTTGATGTTAGGTTTTCTTTATTTATAACTTGGTTAAAAATGCAAGGATTTAAGTCCAAAAGTGGTAGAGATCAACTCAAAAATTCCTTCATTAATGAAGATATGTTGAATAAATATTGAGTGATATCTCCCCCCACAGCATTTAGATTTATAGGCATTGTATAGCCATAAGATATCTAGAAAAGATAACTTCTTGAGTGCACTTTAATTTTATCAACTTTGTAGGCATTAGTATATACTGAGCTACATATCATCAACCGGTCACTTTTCAAAAAGGGAAGCAGTGCAATCTTTATTTATCTTCACCTTAAAATAATGAATGAAAGGACACCGGAGACATCGTTAGCTTTGTTGTATTTCGCAACCTTTCTTTTAAAAAATAGAATAAATGCCCTAAAATCATTTGATAATTGGTCAATTATCGAATTATAATTAAGTTATTGTTAGGAATGGTTCACAAATTAACAAATGCTAATTGGAATTAAGTCACTTAACGTTCAGAATACTGATAAGGGGGGGAAAAATATAGAAATGAACAGCTGAAATGAAATAACACTTAATCACAATTAAGTTTTATTCTATAAAAGAGTCATTATCTCTGCCAACGAAAATGATGGAAGGTTATGTTTTTGCTTCGGTTTATTTGTTTATAAGCAGGATTACAGAAAAAGCTCCATACCAAATTTGGTAAATTAGGAGCGGTAAAGGGCATACAAACATTTAAAATACAAAATCAACCATAATTTTTGAACAAATCCAGATAAAAAACTCAAACTCAATTTTGAGTGATCAAGATCACAACAAAAACGTCAAAAACGCATAATCAATCATAAAAAGGGAAATTGATTTTAGTCAGAGGTTTGCGCTCTATCGAGTTTTCATTGTCGTTTTCTTTGTTTTTCATAGAATTAACTTCGATAAATATTTATTGTTCAATAACACTAGCTATATAATTATAAATTCCATTATGAATAAAGGAAATTATAGAGAGTCAAGGAGATAAATATTATTTATAGACATATTTTTGGAGTTAATGTATTGTAACAATAGTAGTTACCTTTATTTGAATAATTTATTACTAATGTTGCTTATATCCAGAGTCACTCATAGAGTTAGAATTACTGTTTCTGTAATAAAGTAGTATTATTCAGATTTGACTTAGTAAATTATTAATAAAATTATAATAAAGTAAAAAAATTATTCATTTTTTCAAATTAAAAAAAATCATAAACAAAATATTCACAACTAAATTTATATTCTGTATACTTTGTAAAATGTTAGTTTATTGATATGCAACTGTACGTTGTTGTAAAAAGGAATTGTTTTTTCCTGACCACATAAACATTAACAGCATTTTTTTGTTTGTTGTACACTTATCTACTTATTTTCTACGTGGAGTTTTTTGTCCACTCGAACACACGACTTTCAAAAAGAAAAAGGATAATTCATAAAAACTAATGGTAGCTACAAAATGAGGTTTTATCCCCCTTAATCATATACAGACGTGCAAAATGGTAAAGTGCATAAATACGTAGAGTTGGGAATCAGCTGTTTTAAATAAAATAGAGTTAAATGACGAAAAAAGCTGTAAAAAAAATTACGTTGTTTTTTGGTTCATCACATAAAGCTAATCGTGTTCCCCTGATCAGTGGTGTTGAAAATCAAGGTTCTCTAAATATTAAAATTGTGGATATCCTAATGTTATATATGGTATTTCGAGTTCTTCCATATTTTTTTTTTTTTTTACACATAGCGCATAAATTATTTTAATTATGAATTAAACAAAACCATGATACCAAAAACAGTGTACCTATTACTTAAAGTACTCTAAGATATCATTCAAAACTATAGTTATAACTCTTAAAACAAAACTACTCCCAATCAACGACATAGTTTATTTTTATCATATTTTACAATACTACTGAGAAGTACCACTGTAGAGAAAACATTTTGAAGGATGACAATTTGTATTTGGCTTTCCATGTCCCCCAAAAAGCATGAATACCTTTATCTCACACCATTTGTGAACTCAATTTGGAATAGTATAGTATTGCATAAATTTCAAATTTATTTCAAATTACAAGAAAATTATGATTTTTTGGTCTACTGATAGATTTATAAGTGCATATCAAGGATTCATACTCCTACTTTAAAAAGAAGTAACGAAACCCAAACAGTAATACAAATTTAAAAGAAAGTTTTCAATTAAAAAAAAAATTTCAAGATTTATGAATTGAACAAAATTGGTTACAATTATGAAGTTTTTTCTTTTCTTTTAGATGTAATTTCCTATTTTTAGGGATTAATGATTATAATCTTGTTTTTTGAATTAAAGTAAAAATATACATCTTTATTTTTTTTAAATAGTACTTTAAAAAAAGCCTGTTAAAGAAGTTATTTAAGATTTGTTTCTTGAAAAAAAAAATATGTTTTTAAAAACTTTCGAGGTTTATATAGATTAAGAAATAAAATAATTTGAAGGTATAAGAGATTGGACTGTACCACGCCACCTTTCATCCAAATAGAAACCTAAAAAGGGCACAAAATCCGTTGGTAGTTAGCCAATTCTTTCCGATTATAAAATTAAAAAAATATTGTTGAATATATTAAACTACTGAATCTACGAAGTTAAGCACATCCAATGAATTAGTTGCTTATTCTAAGCATATTGTTTAATAAATATTATTTTATAATGTGACACAATTATGATAGGTATTTTATAAATAATAAATATAGAAATTTATTTTACTCATGTATATAAAATATATCAAAATCATGAATCAACAGTGTGAAATTACACTTCTGATAAATTGTCCTGAATAATTAAGTAATTAATTACAGTTGCTTGAATAAATTAAAACGATTGGTTTTGGCTATTAAAAATAGTTTGCTATTTACTTATAAAAAAGTAAATTTTGTTTAAATATTAAACTCATTTAACAAAGCAACTAACTTCTTTTAAGTAATAGTACTTTATATTATGACTTTACAAGTATGTTGATATTTCCATTAATTAACATATAAAAAAATATATAATTCAATGTGTTGAAATTGTAAGAGGTTGAGTGGCAATTAGAATAAACCTTCCGTATTTTTTTTCCAGTAAGGTACTTATTCCCTATATCTATATAAAACATAAATCAATAACTAGATATAATGAAGGAAATTTGTATAATATAAAACATATCTAAACATTTTAACTTGAAATTAAATTACTTAAATATAAATGTATCAAATGTCAAAATCTTTCTAAAATATTAATTTTAATAAAATTAACCGAGGACAAAATAAACATTCAGTTTTAAAACTAAATAATATACTATCTAAAAAATATAATAAACTTTAATTTTTATAAATCATACCAATAAGTATTTATGGCATAATAATAATAGTATTATGGTTATGTATGATTCATTCTAGTTTATTGAAATTTATGTAGTTTGATTTTAGAAGATGAAAGCTGAATTAAACTGGTTATTGCTATAAATTTGTGTACAAATTATTTGATCATGGTTAATTTTGATCTACAATTATCCTTGTTTGTTTGTTAAAATTCTGATAAAAATTGTTTTTGTTTTTGGCTTTTGTCTCCATAAATAAATGGATTTCTACAATCAAATAAATTACTCTAAAAATTGAGCACTTGAGTAGATCAAATATGTATGCTATAACATTAATATATCTGTTAATGATATCTTGTAGCAAAATCTTTTTTCAATATTGTCTCTATTCTGACCTGTATTCATTAAATATTCATAGAGAAAATTCTAGTAAAAATACGTTTATCAAACAACAATGTTATATTCATTAACCCTCAGTTTCTATTTATTAATCATTCATATTATAGAGTATATACATTCAAAAGAAAATTAATTCTAATTTTTTCTATCCACATAAAATAACATTGATAACAAAGAAATAGCAATTGTACAGTTGTCTATTCCTACATTGTCATCTTGTTTTTATCTTACAAACTTTCCTCTAAAAAAAAAAGAAAAAAAATGTCCAAAATGATTAGTAGTTTACTAACTTACCAATTTTTGGAATATTCTTTATTACATAATAGAGAATTGCTCACTAAAGGGAGGCATGTAGCAACGCTTACAAACAGTTGTGATCCCCCATGGAATTGGCAGTAAGAAAAATGGGATTAAAGTCGGGAAATTTGATATAATGTAAGCAAAATGTATAACTTTTTTTATAAAATACATTGTTGTCAAAAATAGAAATATTTAATAACCCCATTGTCCCAATAGGAGGAGTTTGCAGGGAAGTTTTCCTTGATGTACGACATTTTTAGAACCAAATAACTTTCAAAACATTAATGAAGAGCCATGTCTTTGATGAGCAGTAAGAGCTGTAGAAAAATTGATGGTTAAAAATTAAATAAACATAAACTTTGTGCGATAGTGATGTGTTCCATCGAATATTTAGTAGATGTTATTTTATTTGATATATAGTTAATACACACACTAATATATTTATAATAAAAGGTGTTTATGTGATTTTTTTTAATTCTAGAAGTCGGTCATATTGTGAGAGGCAAAAACAATCAAAAATTATAAGATAATAGCATTTTGTTTTTATATCTAAATAACTTAAGTAGTTTTATTTCAAAGCCATTCAATAAAATTCTCTAAGATTTTTGGGAAATTTGTTAATTTTTCTTAACAACTACCTAATATATTAAAAATTTGCCTCCAACAAGGCGTCTTGCAGTGGATAAAGGATTTTATAGATATAGGGGAGAGTGAGGATAATTTTTACGGAGGAATCATGTTACACTCCCAATAGCTTTAAAATGTATAATTATCTAACCACCCTGTTATTATACAGTTGAATGGCTTCCTTTGTTTATCAAATCAACATAAAAGCCGGGTTGCCTAATACTTACAATTATAGAGAATTTCAACATTGAAATTTTTGAGACAGAAAGTAAACATTTTAGGTTACTGTTATTTGAGATATATTTCTATTATAAAACGTGAGATTTATAATAGAAATTTTAGTAAATGTTATAGTCTAACATGTTGTTCAGTTAATTAACTTGCTTGTAATATATTACTAGTTTATATATTCAGCTCACATAATTTATTCTGATTCCAACACTATGGAGAAGACTTGTTACGCCTCATTTTTATTATATATACTCGTACTATATAAATATATTATATTTAATAATATTTTGTTTTTGTGTAATTTCATGATATACTTAAATTATCAATGACAGTAAATAGTCAAAAAAAAAATATTTTTTTAATTTTATTATTAACTATGCTCTATTTCTGTAAATGTTTTATTTGTTTATCTTAATTCAATTAATTCTTGAATATAACAAATGTCAGTTTTCACATGTTTTCTCATGTTGTAACATGTCTAATCCTACCCTGTATCTAGTCGTCTCCTGGTGTATCTAGTATCCTACTTTTGGTTAGTTTCGAAAACATTAATAAATGACTATTAATTATTATACTAAATAAAAAATACTTTGGAATTATTTGTCTTAGGTAACTAATACGCCATGTTGCCCGGGCGTTGAATTATCCCCTATTTTTCTAATTTATTAGGAAACAAATTATTGAAAGTATCTAAGCCTGCATTAAAAATTGCAAAATATACAAACAATTCTTACCTCTTTCCTCTCTGTGCCTCATTCAGTGGATATCATCTAATTTAAAGGAAAGATCGTTCATTGCAAAGATATCTCTCTACATAAAGGTATGTGATAGTGACTTTTGATATCATTAATCAGTGTCTATATACATAAATGGCTTCTGTCAATAAGTCAACTCTGCTTCGTCTTTTAATCAAAGAAAAACAATTTCTTTAATAAAATACCTTCAGTGTCCTTGATGTAAATAACGGAGACATCGCTCCTCTCAATTGTATTGATATCTATTCCATTTATAATGTGGAGTTCGTGATGTACGGCTTATATGGATAATTATTTAACCTGGACACTTAAAAATCACAACTAATTACCTTATTATTTGTTAGTCTTTTCTATCATTGGAAAATAAGTGGAAGAGTTCTAGATTCTTAAAGATAATTTGCTTTTCTTTTCTCCATAATCTGGTTTGCAATGCATTTATATTCTGTTATTACATATAAATTTGAGCCCAAAATATTATTTCCTTCAAAAAAATGCCAAGAAAAGATCATTAAATGTTCATGTTGGATTCTCAAACTCATTTAGAACCCTTGTCAATCAAAAACTACTCATAACTAAAAAATTATTCATTTTACGGAGTAAGTTAACAAAATATCATTTTTGCAGTTTCATAAGTATTCATAACCAGAGAGTAAAATGACTTAATACTTTGTGACATGGCTTCTGGCTTTTTTCAAATATTCTTGAACTTTTTGGATGTGTGCTTTGGGTAATTGTCTTGCTGGAACCACCAATGCCTTCCAAGCTCAAGCAAATGTAAATGCTTTTAAAGAATCTCGATGTATTCTTCCTTTTTCATGGTTCCATCAATTTTGAGAAGTTCCCCAGTTCCATTGGCAGCAAGACAAGCACAAATCATGATGCTTCCACCACCGTATTTCACTGTTGGAATAGTTTTTTTTTTGGTTGAAGGCTTTGACCTTCTGTCGCCACATGTACCGATGCTGGTAGTGGTTAAACAACTCCACATTTGTCTCATTTGACCATAGCAAAGTGCGCCAGAAGTTGAATTCTTCATCTTTGTGGTCATTGGCATAATTCAACCCGGCCTTTATGTGCCTACTCTTGAGGAATGGAGTCTTTCTTGGCGCACAACCCCGAAACCCATTCTTGTACAAAACCCTTTGCACAGTTGATCGTCCAACCAAAATTCATGTTGATTTCAACCCCTGCTGGAGGGATTTGAGATTTGTTGCTGGATTTTTGGCAACCCCTCAGACTTCATATCTCACTTATGTAGAGCTCAGCTTGTTCTTCCTACTATGTCAAGGAATATTCTTATTCTTGACATGGTCCGTTCTTTTGAATTTGGTGATGATGCTTTGGACAGAAGATTTTGGGATAGAAATCTTGATGGAAATGTATTTTTAGCAGTCACATTGATTATGGCAACTGACTACAAGCTGATAGATGTCCTCACTCTACTCCTTGGTCTTGGTCATGTAGACTGTTGAATAAGAATGAAGCAATAAATTGGATAATCACACTTGTATACCTCAGAAGATAGTTCAAGGAAATTGTTGATCTCTCGATTAGTTTATAGACTCTCTTAATCTTTCCAGACTTCACCATGATAAAAAAAAACATAAAATGGTTCTGTTATTATTACCTGTTTGGAAGTATATGAATACTTTTGAAACAAGCAAAAATTGTTTTCGAGTTATAAAAAAATATTTTATAGAAGAAGTTTATATTTTTAGTCAATAAATATTAATTATTATCAGAATATAATTAAAAGAAAATTAAAAACAATCATTAAAGATTTTTGATATAGATATGGCAAATATTGAAAGGGTAAGAATACATTTGGGCTCAACTGTAAATTGTAATTTGGAACTGTTTAGTGAGTATGTGTTTAAAAAATATTTACGTTATATCTTAACTTCTGCTGGTTTTTATTGGAATATGTGAACGTCATTGCAACTCCCTAACTTTTTGAGTGGGGAATCCTCTTTTAAACATTTAAAAAAATTTGTCGACATTTTGGAATATTACCCTAGCAAATATTTAAAATCTCCACACATAAAATTTGATTTCTAAATTGTTGTCATACTAGATAATTATAAGTTGTTCTTAAGACAATAGTTAAATTCAACAAAATAATAATATGACGTTTTAGTATAGATTGGACAAATAACAAAAATAAAAATAACGTTAATGATATTCTTCAAAGTGTATCAATGAGTTCTCCGTTATTACATTTTTTTTATCGTATTGATTACTTTGTACAAGCAATATGAAAGTAGGGAGGGGGTGCTTTACAAAATATAAAAAATTAAGAGTATTTTTCAATATTTACTAGAATATATCTCCGAAAAGAACTTTCTTTAAGGCATCATATTTGGTTTTGTTAGAAAAATAATTAAATACATTGAATTCAATATTTAAGATAAAAAAAAATAAGATTTTACGGTTTTTTCACATGATCATTTTGTGTCTGATATATAATAATATCCAATTATACTTAATACATTACTGATTTGTCCGCTGTAATGATAGTTTTTTTATTACAAAAATATATATAATATTGATACAATGACGTATATCCCACATATAAAGGATATATTGAAAAATATACTATAAATGAATTAAATACAGTCGTTCAAAGTTACAAGGTAACTAATATTAATCTATTGTATTAATAAATATAGCTATACATTTTTAGATACTGATAGGTAGATGCTTGTTTTTTTCCTATACAAACGCGCATAAAGTATAAATATAAGATGCAAGCCCCCATTTATAGATATTTCATATAATACTAGAATTTCAAGGGGGGTAAAATCAAATTCAATTCTAGCCAACTTTTCGAATGCAAAATGATTTTTTAAACACTCTAAAAAAAATCCGCCCAAAAAAAACCCCCTATCCCCAAAATTACTTTTTCACCCATTAATGCCTATTTTTTTAATCTATTGTCAAAGTAATAAGAAGAAATTTCGCCAATTTCGTGATCATTAAAGCTATTTTATGCTTAAAGCAACAGACATGTAACATTTTAAGTTAATGAAATACATTTAAGGTCATATAAAAGGTCAAAGGTCACACAAAAGGTCAAAAAAGGATATTTTTGGATTGATGCAACTATATATAAATTCATTATCCAGATTGCATGAAGATTAATTATGAGTGAAGATGTACATATATATACGCTCAGAAACCCCATTTCATAGTACAATACAATTAATTCTAACTTATTTAGTCTATACTTTTCTTTTAAAAGAAGCCATATTAATATATATTAAAAGAAGGCATGATTCAGAATATAGATGGGGCCCTGCTCATTTTTATTCATCTTTCAATTTCCAGGAGAAAGATAATAATATCAAACGAAAGTTGCCATTTCATGATAGTTTCAACTTCATCATTGACCTTTGAAATTGTATGTTATTGATACCCTCATTACTTTCTATAAGAAATCATTTAACATATTTGTAATTTTTTTTTAGTCAGATTAGATCAATCTTCTGATCATATCAAAATCTTCCAATCCAAAGACATATATTCTCTGTCTATAGAACTATTCGGTTATTTTGAGAAGAGCAATTACTTATTCAATTATGTTTGAATTAATTGAAAGACTGGGAAATATCTAGGATATCTCAAGGATTTATTGTTTTCAAATCAAGATAAAGTTTCTTCTTTTAAGTAGTATTTATTTTTTTTATCAAACATTTGTGGATGTTGCTAATCGGAGGAAAGTATAGTGGTTCTGATAGTTTATGTATCCGAAGTATTTCGTTGGGGTATAATTAATTTTTCTTCAATATGAAAAATAAGGATTATATTCTTATGTATCACCTGAGAATAGGAACTTTAATGAAGCTTTTGAAAGTAAACAACATAACATTAAAATTCAAACTTGCATAGTTCAGAAACCTAATTTTAAAATTGAAATTCCTGAATCCCTTTACAAATAGTAAATGTCGTTAAAAAAGTTATTTTCAAATGGCAATAGAAGTAAAAAAAAATACCTTTCAAGACTGAAACTTCACAAACATAATAAACTCATTAAAATACAACAGAAGATCGAATTAACAGGTCATCCTAATTGGACACAACCTAGTACATACGCAAAATAAATTTTTTGAAGAAGTTGACCTTTTATGTGACCTTTGAACTTTTATATGACTACAAAAATTTACTTCATAAACTTAAAATGATTTATGTATATTGCTTTGAAAAAGGCTTTGATGATCACGACATTGGCGAATTTCTTGTTATTATCTGAACAATAGATTAAATAAATACGCAATTATGGGTGAAAAAGTAATTTTGGGGGTTCATGACTGAAAATAACGTGATCAAATTCAAGGCATGTGCTTTGGCACAACGAATTCATGTACGGGCAGGACTAAGTTTGTGATCTTGTTCAGGAAAAAAAAAAAAAACTTGGAAAAACCATTTATCTCTCTCATGGAGACACCATAGACAAACAAACAACGCTCTTTGAATGAATGCTCTCAAAGTCTGTACCTTCAAGAGAAATTTCTTGAGACAATCCTGACTTATGGAATTCTCGAAATAACTGCCAATAAGCTCATGATACTATCATTAATTCAAAAGTTATTAATGATCTTGCTGAGCGTGGATTTGGTCTCATTAAAGAATATAGTGGTCTACTAACATTTGATTTATTGTATCTGATGAATTCCTCATGCATGTGGTCGAAGATCATCAAAGCTTATGTTTCCTTGATTCAAGGAAAAATACCTCTTTAAAATTTTAATTTAAAATCAAATTTGCAAATTAAATTACTACCACTTTATTATGTTATATTCAATATTTAGATTAATAATAAATAAGGAAAAATTTGTCAAAGTTTTATAATTGAAAAAAAATATATTTTCGTTACGTTGAGTATTTTTTAAGCCTATCCCATAATAATCTTGCTTTAAAATGATAATTTTCAACTAAAGCTACCCCATAATAGTTCTTAATTACGACTTAATTGATCGAGCTAAACTGATTAAATATAAGTAAACATTATAGCATGACATTTACTCTATCTGACCTAAGAATTGTCTTTTGAAGTCTATATACAGTATATATCCTTTCCTAGAAACGACTGGGGCGTGAAACTGCGTACAATGAGTTCCAACGAATAATTTGTCGATCACGCTCATGTGTCCTTTTCTCGAATGTACCTGGACTAGAGAAGTCAGGTTTTTTTTTTTTTTTTTTTTTTTTTTTTTTTTTTTTTTTTGTAAGTAATTGTTTATGCTTTAGGACCAACTAGTAGCATAAATGAACTTTGAAAGTATATTTGATAGTAATATAATAGACACTATGTATAAAAGAACTAGATTTGAGTATTAATAATGCAGGAAAAAATCATAATACACCGTACCTAAAGAGCATATTTATATTTTTTAAAAACACACTTTTAAAACAGGATCAGTTGATCACTTTCTTTACTAGATCTGAACCTATGCAGTTTTTTCTGCATAGGGATTGTTGAGAGCACTGTTAACTTTGTCAATCTTGATGGGATGAAATCATTTCGTTAACGAAACATTTTTTCATGACGAACACGAAAATCCGTCTAAAATTATGATGAAAACGAGACGAACACGAAACTCTGACGAAGACGAAACTCCAACGAAGACGAGACGAAATAAAAGATAACTACGACTAAACCATGCAACATCTGTCGAAGATTATATTATGACACTGACGAAACTCTGACAAATACTAATGACTTACCATTACGAACCCAAAAAATATCAATGCAATTATTGATGCTGATGGTTGGTGCAACATTCCCAAATGGTCTTACAACAAACTCATAGCACAAAACTGTGCTTAAAGTGTATTAAATTAAATTAATAATTAAGTGTCTATGTATGTATGTGTTACCGGCATTGTGCAAAATGAACGTCAAAGTGGGAAATAATCAAAATTCCCATTAAAGCCGACATTGTGCAAAATGCCCGATGAAATTATAAAATTTCCAATAGAGTGGTCAATTATCATTTTAACTTCATTTACATTGTCAGGTGAAATGATTGTGGGTAATTTGATTATTAAACAATTCAATGCTAAAAAATTTGGTCGTTAAGGATTTGATTATGATACAATTTGATTGTAATCAATTTGATACTCTGGTATTTTTTCATTGAAATGGATATAGTATTCACATAATCAAAATATTGTACGATAAGAAATTGTCACGAGAGTCTTAATTCTATTTTGCAAAATATATCTAGGCCAAAAAGTTGTGCAGATGGAATGATAGTCCCTAAGAGGAATGAAAACCAATCTTTATCACTATCCTTAGTGTCAGGAATCCCTTCAAATATATTATAACATAACCAAGTTTTACAAGTGAACCACTGGTCCAAAAAATGGATCATTAGCCACCACTTCCCTGAGCCTGAAGGACCTCTTTTTATATCCTATAATACACCACAGACACGAGTTGTGCAAATAATCACAGGTTCAAAAAAGTGGATCATTGCCCACCGACACCGCTTCCCTGAGCATGAAGGATCCTTTCAATCTCCTATAATACACCCAGCTCATGGGTTGTGCAAGTGAACACTACTCGAAAAGATGGGTCGTTATTCTCAGAACTCTTGAACTTTTTTTGGTATTATACTTAGTTGTCTCTTTAAAGGTAAGTGTAACTTTGATCGTGGTTTATGACCAGCATGCAGCTCCTCTTCAGCCAGAGGCTTAGGTGTTTTTTAATACAAAAATTACTCAGGAACGTCGATCAACACAGAGGAATGACTCATTGTAATGCTGAGACTACTTTCTTAAATTGAGCTGTTATAATACATATTTTGGAAAAAAAAGACTTCAAATTATTAAATTTTTGCTCTACTACATAATTTGCCAGAATATCGAAAACAAATTTCTAATAAAAACAAAAAATCCTTTATTTGGGAGGGCTACAGACCTTGTGGAAGTACCTGCGACCGCCTTCACAAACTCAGTAGGAAGTAAAATGGATCATGTAAGTAAAATTTTTGGTTATACTTTAGAAGTCATATAACAGGGAAATGGCTTTGGGTTATGAGCCCACTAAGTTCCCCGCTGGTATATTGCACAACTTGTGGACAGAAAAACTAAATAGAGTCTCAAAAAAGGGTTTCCTTTGCAAATTACAATAATTTGGTTGTGGGTTATGAACCTACTCTGGGCCATATTGACATATTTTTTTGTACTTTAAAAACCTATTTTTCAAACGTTATTTATTACTAAGAAAATATAAATCAAACTACAAAAATGGTCTCCATTGAAAAGGAAACTCTGACGAAGATGAAACTTTGATGAAGACGAAAATCTGACAAAAATTATGACGAAGACGAGAAAAAGACAAAACTCTTACGAAGACGAAATAAAAGATAACTATGACGAAAAAATGACGATGTCTAACGAAGACAATATTATCACGCACACGAAATTCTGACGTCTACGAAAGCTGACGAAGGTTATAGGCTGACGAAGACGAGACATGACAAGACGAAGATGAGACAAAGACGAGACGAAACAGAAAATAGGTGACGAAGTTAACACTGGTTGGGAGGATGGCAAAATGAAGTTTTCAGAGACAAGAAAGACAGCTTCTTGGGGCAAAATATAAACAAAACTGTGGGGAGTTTGACAAAGTCATCAAGGCTCTGGTTGGCCTTTTTGAGTAATCTTTGTATATTTTTTTTTTGCATAGTTAAAGCATTACAAATTTTAAGTAAAAATTTCCCTTCAAATTTGGTACATTTTTAATTTACGACTGGGATCGTTAAAAAAAGCCACCCGGTATATAATTATCTTTAGATTGCACATCAGTAGAACCACAATTAAAATCTTTCATTGCATAAAATTATATTATATAATTATTTATAACTTAATTTTAGAATTTAATCGTATAATTTGCCACTTCCTATGTTTAAAAAAATGTCGTATCATACCTCAGATTAGGATTAGGATCAATTTATTGATAAGCTACATCCATCTTATCGCTTCCAACCGCCTGATTAGTGATTAATTATTTGTCTCAATATTTATATTTATGCATGTACGCAAAATATTTTTTATTTATAATCAAAATATTTGTGATCTATGAGCATAGTAAAAAACCAAGAGGATTGTTTTAAAAAGTAAAGGTACCAATGTATGTAGGTATTCTTAAATTAATTGGAGAAAAAAAATTAATTGATGAATTATATTTCATTTGTATTAATAAATAATATTGATTAATTTTTTTTGAGGTACCGCAAATTGCAATTAAAATTCATCAAAAATTTCTGTTTACAACTGATAAATAATTATATTTGAAATGGTCATATCGGACCCCAATAAAATATCATAATGGGATGTCTACTGTCAAATATATTTCTATTTTTCAAGCAAAAATATAATATTTTATATATATAGAAATTCTGCAAACTAAACAAGTAATGATAGCTATATACAGATATACAGATTATAGAAAATACAAGCCAGATGGCAGACAATATGAAAAATGTTAATGGTCTTGATACTGAAATATCCATTTATTATTTGTAATTTTGGTTTCGTCGATTCCATTCCATAATGCACTACGCTTTGCTTGTCCAATTTTAAAAAAATGAGGATAAAATATTCGAAATTGTCCAGTCCGACTGTCATTTTATATTTATCAAGAAGATAAATATTTATATATTAGTTTTTTTAATCCAGTAAAAGTAAAAGAAATTGCTTGCTGTTAAAATTCCCTCAAGAAGTGAAAGTGCTATATTGCAGTTGTATGGATCAAGGGTCATAATAATACCATATGGAACTATTTGGCTGATTGATGCTATTGCTGAGGAGGGTCTAGAAGGGGGGGTACACCAGTATCTGTCCTCAATTCCGTATGTCAGGCTGAGAAAGCTCTTAGAAAAACCACTTTGAATGAGTGGCGAGCTATTTGGCAAAGGTTGGCTAGCTACCGCCAATCTAAACAGTTTATCGTCGAGCCCTATATCGGAATAAAAGTTTACGAATACACGAGACATAAAATCTCAAGTTTAGTGGCTATGGTTATTGGCCACATAAAACTTAAAAGACAGCTTTTTAAAATGGGTATACCCTGAGCCCGATACCTTTAATTTGTGAAAAAGATGAGGAAACATCATTCCATCTTATCCATGATTGTGACCTTAGAGTGCGGGAAATGACTGAACTTGCTATGGAGTCCGTGGAAAAGAAAATATCAATGTAGGATCAACTTTTGAGAATTTTTAATATGGTGAGTAATTACGATTTATTTAATAATAATATAGTTAGAAACTCATAGATAAAAAAACTCTATCTACTGATACCAGATTGAGTTCCTGTGTAGTGGGGTGTATTGAGGAGCTAAACAAACAAAAATAATGAATTACTTTTTACAACATCTATAATATTGTTGTTTTCATAGATTTATTTAATGAATCTATTGGAAACTAACAAAAGCACAAGTAAGTAGTGTTATATTAATAATAGTTTAATATTACCAATGTTGGTTTTAATAATTTTTGCAAATATGAAATACTTATACAATTAGGGATTGTTTCTCTGACAAAAAAGTATAGACAAAATACTACCAGATAAAAAATTTCATTTTATAAAAAAGTAGCCAACTCTACTTGGATATATCGTTACTCTTTTTGAATACTTACTGTATCATTTTTATGTTCTTGCAGTATTTTATCAACGAAATAGGCTAAACTTTGAACTTTATCTACGACAGACTAACTGAAGAAATGATTCAATGCACATGAAAACAACTGACTTCACATTAAAAAAATTTTAACATTTATATAAAGATTTACAATCTTAAGGGAAATGGGGGACATATCCCCCTCTGATATCTACACCCCTCTTGTATGAGCTCACTAGTCCTCTTGTTTTTTTTAGATTAGAGTCTACAAAGGTGAAAAAAATAACTGAAAATTTTTAAAAAATCAGTTTAGTTTTTTATGCTGTTCATTATTTACACTAGTTAACAATTTTTTCCCATTTAGTTAAGATGGGGTTGTTTCTTGATTGCTTTTACCTCGATAAACATCAAAAATAAACTCTATAGCCTAGATTTATGTTTTTGTGGTCTATAGAGAGCAACATTTTATATGTTATCAATAAGACTTGATAGTTTAACAAATATAAAATAATATCAAGGAACAAATATTATTTAACTTTTTAATTATTAGTTTTGTAAAGATACTCATTTATTTATTGTAAGATTGTATGTCTTCACTTTACTATAACTTATAATTTTTGTTATTGTTATCCAAAATTAGGCAGTTATTGTACTTCCAGAGTAAAGATCTTCTTCTTTTTTTTTTTTTTTTTTTTTTTTTTTTTTGTACCTAAAAGAAATTTTACCCTATTCAAAAAAATATACTAAATATACTAATTAATATATTTTTTGAATATTTGAAACATGCAACAACAAACTGTATCTTTATACTTTTTCATTTATGTATTGCATTCAAGAGGAAAAATCACTACAATACAAGTAAATATTGGTATTTTTTTTTTCTTCGAAAGAGCACATTGTAGGCCACAATACAAGAGATTTGGACTATAAAGATCATTTTCATGGTTCTATGAGTAAAAACAATCAGAAACCCACTATTTCAATCATGACCAAATGAAGTTGATTTTTTTTCTACATGTAAAATGCATATATTTACTAATTAACTGCATATTAACATACATTACTAATCATAAATGAACATAAAAAAGCAAACAAAAACTTTAAAAGTTGAGTGTAAAATTTAATAATAATCTCTTGAATTTGACTTTATTGATGACTTTTAAATAAATAATTCACTCTTGTAAACTACTAGGTGTGGAACTGTCTGCAGTAATTATGGTTCTTATATTTATGACGTCCGGTATAATTTTTAAAGGTACAATTTTTGCCCCCTTGTCTGTCCAAAACTTGATAAAAAAATTGTTTTCCATTGTTGTTGTTTTTTTACATTGAAATAAACATCCGATCATTTATCCAAAAATTGGCCTGGCGGATAGACTTATATTTATTAACATGAATGAAAATATTATTATCTGCTGGTATTTTATTTTAAGAAACCTATAATTTAAAGAATTTTTAGAAGAAAAGCAGGATAGCTATCATGACGTTTCATTAGATTAACTGCGAGCAGCTATAAATAAAACAAATAAACACAAAACTTAGAAATTGATGTCCTTCATTTCAAACACACATAAATGAAAAAAAAATGTTATTGTGGCATTATTTTATTTTAAAATGTATCCCCCTTAATTTTATACATTTTTTAATATGTTCCAAAGTATCATCTGAAATTTGCAACCAGGCAAATTTTATATTTCGGACGAGAGTTTCTTTATTGGTTACATGAGGTAATTTATTGATCTTATTTTCGACAATGGTTCATAGATTTTCTATCGGAGACAAGTCCGGACTGTTGCTAGGCTATGTAGCCTTTACCTAAAAGTATTCCAAGTTAGCCTGAACTCATGCTTCAGCCACGAGAGAGCTATGAGCAGGAGCTCTGTCTTGTTGGAAAATGGCTCTTGATATGTCTGGTAACATTTTCTGCGTCATAACCGATCAGTTTTCTCAGCTCCTTTGCATGACAGTGGTGAGACACTCATTGAGTATAGTCTCAACATAGTAGGAAGAAGTCACAGTTTGTCCTCGAGATATTAAATGAAGCTCACTATGAGCCTGGTAGCTCATAAGACCCCAGACGTGAATTTTCAAGATAAACTTCACTTTCGGAGTCGTCACAACATCTTCCTTCTTGAAAGTCCAAACAAGATCAGTTTAACGATTTGGATGGTGAAACAGTTCAAAGGTGGACTCGTTAGAGACAAGAACTCCTCTCCAGTCATTTATTGACCAATTTTTCCTCTCACGACAAAAAATAAGTCGGTTTTTTGTCTCAATCTCCATGAGTTTAATGTCAATCTGGTTCCACCACCTACAAATTGTTCGGATCGAAACGATAAGGCCCCAAGCTACCTCCACTTGCCTTTTCTGTTCTAAAATATTTAAAAAAATGACAACAGCTTTGAAAAATAACAACATATATTCAGGTATCAACTAAAAAATCCAGATGTTTTTTTTTTTCATTTATATTTATTAATATAAATAACCTAAAAATATTTCTTTTTAACTGGAAAGAAGGATGTTTGTTCTGACAAAGGGTTTTGTTTTGATACTATATATGAATATATCAATATTTTACATATTTGAGTAAATAATCGAATTCCGAAAAACACTTTCATATCCGTAAAAATATTTAAATAGTGGAAATAATATATTTTAAAGTGCTGTGTCAGAAATTTAAATATTTAATAAATATTCAAGTACATCAACGAACAAGTAAATATTTGATTATGTAATATAACTTAAATTAAGATATCATTAAAATTATGTAACAATGATTCAAATATTATGTTAATTACAATACATTAAAATTTTATATACCTTGGAATCTGTGGTTTGTATAAAATTTGCAAGAGTTTATTGTTTATTTTTACATAAAATTTATAAATGTGCACACTGGTAATGATGTGAATCCGTATTTGATTAGTTTATAATAACACTATTTCTACTAAAAAAAATCAAGTAATTATAAATCCTACATATGCGAAAATATGAAATACATTTATGGCTTCTTTTTTTTTTTTTTTTTTTTTTTTTTTTTTTTCAAGTAGTCAATTAATTTAAAATAAAAAATATACATGAGTATATATTACCTTTATTAATAAGGCAAGGTATGTTTGAATGTTTTTCTGTTGAAAACATAAATGATCACTTTATTTGTCCTACCAAAAACTTTAAAAAGTTGTATGACTACAAGAAAATAGACATAGTGGTAAATTAAATTATATACTTGAAAAATTTATTCGCATTAAGTTACTTTACATTAATATATGTGATATCTGTTTGGCTAGATTCTCAAAATAAAATATTTTATGTAACTAATAATTACATGTAAACTTTGATCGTAGATTCTAACTCAGCATTGTATAAAATAATTTATAATTATCAATATTGAAACTAAATATGAATGATTATTAGATGAAAAGAATTATGGCTTGAAATGATTTCAAATAAATGGACAACATCATTTATGAACCAATAAAGAGAAAGAATTGAATTTTTTATTCTCTTGAATCCAAGGATGATTAATAATGGGGTTTTAGCCAACAATGAAGAAAAATGTGATAAGATAATATTTTCAGTAGTAAACTAGGATTTTGTTCCAAGACATCTGTCAGATTTAATACTTACTCAACTTCAATGTAGACAGCTAAAACACGAGATGGTTGGAACAAGTCCTTTTTTTAGCATCGATAAAGCTCCATCCACAATATTTATTGATAACAAAATCGTGAGTAGTTCAAGTAATATCAATCATAAGAAAAACCATGAAAAACTGACGGCATTGTATTACAAAAATAATAGGCTCCAAAAGTCGAAAGTTATTTATTTTTCCACAGTAATTGCCATTATAATAATGTAAATAAAATGAAATCAATTATTTTTCCAATAGATAGCTTAAGTAATAAGTATCTCGTGCTGTATATTTCGATCAGTTTACGCTACAAGGCAATAGAAAGATAAGATTTCGTAATAAAAAAACTGGTTATAAGCTTTGTGATTGTTTGACTTAGTATTATATGAACGTGCATCAAAGATAGACAGCAGTAAATAGAAAATACGCCATATTTTATAGTTTTTCTTCGATAAAGACGAAAATGAAAGTCAGGCAGATGAAAATGTGAATAGTGTTTATGGACTTGATACTGTAGCAGGCAATTATGCGTAATTTTGGTTTCGTCGATTCCGTTCCTGTACTTTTTATGTCAAAGATACACCACAATTGGAAAGGCCGATTGTCGAAAATGTGGATAAAATTATTAAAATTGTCGAGGACAATCGCTATTGAAACACTTTTATGATTGTCAAGAAGATAAATATTAATGAAAGAAAAATATAAAATATATTATCAATAATGGATTTATTTTTAATCCATATTATATTAAACAATTGTATTTTAACTTTTGTGAATGTAGTTTTATTGATGATTGATTAAATGGGCATGTTGCAATCATCCCGTATTGCAGCTGTCAATTTTGTGAATAGACAGTAAAAAGGGATCAAGACATATTGTCATGTGTGATAGAATTGAAAGACAAAACTTTATCAATTCTTTAAAAAAAAATACTTTTAATATCCTCAAAACTTTTTGATAGGCATTTTGTATTCTCGAACATAAGTATAACATACAAAAAATAAATATATTAACAATATTAAAATTATCTTATTGTCATTTAAAATAGTAGATAAATTATCCAATCGAATGAAAACATTATAGCCCCATTACATCAACCCGACTTAAAGTTACGCCGAGCTTAAAAGAAGTGACGTGATAAGTTCCAAGGTTAGATGTAAGTTGGATTGGACAACCGGACCTGAATATAACATATGTAACGCCTTTTTCCACATAGAGAACTAAATTCGGAACCACTCGATACATTCTGCATTTCATTTCAATAAAGGAAGAACTCAACAAAAAATTTGTCAGAATTATACCATTGCAAGGACAACCTCTCTATATCAAAGCTATTCAACATGTTAGGTTTTCACGTTAAGCCCAAAGTATCAACTTCCTTCTTCAAATTTAGTTTTCTTCCCCCATATCATCATTCTTAAAATGCATCTGCAATAAATTATAAATCTAAAAGAGAGGTGAAGATTAAATAACGAACAAATTAGTGTTATTTATTTGATTATGAATCTAATAGATCAATTCTACGAAAATAAATTAATTGCATACGGGATGAGTAAAAATGGAATAGTAAAATAATTTTTGGTATCTCAAAAATGATATCTGGGGGGGAAATTTTTCTCTGAGCCAAATAAATCTCTTTAAGGTTTTTTAAGCGTTTCATCACTATATTTTATAGCTTTGTGGAGAAGAAAAGATAGCCGCTTCACTTACGGCTAATTTTGTAATGGTTAAGTTATTTAGAAACATTTTCTTAAAAATACACTATTCATATTGATTTTTTTAAAGTTAAAAAATCAATAATTTGCAAACTTTGATGAAATATTCTCAAAATTACTACAATTGATCGAACTAAACAGTTTAGGTTGTATCTAACTAATACGTATATATTCATCCTATCAAAAAATCATTTATTATTAAGATTGATAATCATGATAACTATTATCATTCATAAATGTAAAGTCATTTGACTTGTAATAAATCAAACCGAATCATATTTGCAATTTCATATTTTTGCCTGTTGTTCTTGTGAAATAAATAACTAATTTTACACGGTTGTTCAGAAAAAGAAAAAAAAACAAGGTGAATAAACTTTAAAGTCTGTGTTTTTATTGTTTTTTTTATTTTATATTCACAGTCATTGAAATACTCAAATAGTGTCATTGTTTTTTTGTTTAGATAAACTGTTGATGGTGATGTTATAGTCAAGTATCTTTAGTTTAGTGTGATAATAATAAATTAGCAATAATGAATATAAAAGAAGAAAAAACTTTTAGGTGTAGGGTTACAATAAGTTTGACAAAGATCTTTTATTTCATTCAGTATCCATCCAAACAATTTAATGTTGTTCGTAACAATGCAATTATTTTAAGTGAAGATAATGGGGAGACTAGTTGAATATAGATAGAGTTTTAACAAAATATGGCATGCCAGTTTGTAAAAAAGGAAAAAATTGTGGTAACCCTGATAATTTCAAAAAAGCTTATAAGGTATAACATGAATTTCATTAGTTCAATTATGTGCATATGCATTACTCACTTTATATCTATATGTTCCTACTTCCCTCCTCAAGAATGAAAGAAGAGATAACAGTTTTCGATTCAGGTCACAAATACAAAAAGTTGTATATGAAGGTTTTTTAGAGCTATAAAAATATGTACTGTACTGTATAATTTTCAATTTTTTCAAAAATTTTACATATATGGAAGGCTTATGACTTACAACAAATGCACTTTTATTTTCTTATGGAATATATGTTTTGCAACGTTATGACAGGAACAGCAAATAAGAAGAGAAGGAAATAATAATATACGAGTTGTGTTCAAAAAGTAAAATGACTTTTCGAATTTCGAACATTTGGTATGTTCATTTTTATTATCGGTAAACCGATCGAAATATACAGCACGAGATACTTATTACTTAAGCTATCTATTGGAAAAATAATTGAATTCATTATTATTTTTTACTAGATTAATGGTGTTTAATGCTCAAATATGCATTTTTTCAATTTGAATAACGCATTTAAAAAAATAATACATTTCGTTGGACATAAAAGACAAATATTTTGCATGCTATACGCAATATAATAATTTTTTTTTTTTTTTTCATTTTTGATAATAAATAATCATTTCAGGGAAAAACTATATATAAACTTTTGGAAGATTGTTCATTCATCTAAAATATTTAATTTTGCAATTTAACTTTATATAGACTTATTTTGAGTATTTTTAGGTGAAAATATTATTTTTTTTCAAAAGATTATGAAACTTAGAAACTTCAAATCTCTAATAATAATAGTAACGTTTAAACAAGGATCAATTTATTTCAAATTTTATCTCTCTTTTTTTACAAAAATAAACTTTTTTGCAAAATATCTTACCAACATTTCGAGGAAAAAATTAAAAATCAGAATAGTCTCAATAAAGCCTGTGGTATTTATATTACTTTAGTCCGTCATACTCCAAGTAGATATAATACTTGAGGTAGATAGTAGATCTTTGTAGATTGTAAAATATTTTGAAATTCAGGTTATATTTTCTTCCATGTAGTAGAATTTATCTCTCAAATCCTAGAATCTCAGTTTTCTAGGATTTTTCGGGGTCCTACAACTACGGGAAATCTTGCATTTAATTGTGTCATAGTATATGTATAATTTTATTATTACATCACATATGTATACCGAGTTGACTTTTAGCCTAAGGGTCGGTTTATGTATTTCACAATTAAATAACTACACCAAAAATTAGCTCTTATCATCACTTACTATATATTTATTCTTTGCTGGAGGTCAGATCCGATTACATAATTTATATCAGTGGGACCTACGACCTCTAATGATACCAAAATGCGCAGTATGAGTTATAATGATAAAATAAAGAAATTGAGAATATATGAGTAAAATGTATTCTTCCTTGTTAAAATATAAAAATAATACTTGAATTTCATTGTATTCATTATTTTCTAGGGGATGCCGATATTTTTCGGGATTTCGCACAAAAAAAAATCCCCTGAAAATGAGAGACCCTGATATGCATGTATTTTCAACATAAAAACCTACACATGATCCTCAAGGAAAAATAACAGTGAAAAGAAATTCGACGCCCACAAATTGCAAAATAGTTCAACTTAACCCTTTAGTTTATCTAACTTCATTTTTATTATTGCTGGACTATGAAATCTTGTTTTATTGTTAATTTTAAAAAGAGAAAATTGACAATTTTACATGTATTTGTATAATTTCATATTAAATTGAAAACAAAAATCCTACAACTATTTAAAGTTGTAGGTGCAGAAGATTTTATTCTTGAAAAACAAGATTTTATTATACTTTTACTGACAACTGATACTTTTTTAATGGTATTTCTTTTTTAATATTGTACCCAACCAATTCAAAGGACGAAGAAGCTAAAAATTAAATCAAAAATTTATGTAATATAATTCAAAAGTGGATTTAATAACATTGATGCTCTAGCTTCAAATAACATGGCATATATTTTTTGCATTCATTTATCAAAGAATTTCTAAAATTGCAACGATTGATATTGTGATCCTATTTAATCAATATTTGGATATTGCATCTCAATACAGAAAAAATAATTAATCGATATAGTTAAAAGACTTAACCTTATAACAGCTTTGAGATGAATGCATGGTCTGAATTTCTGATTTTTTTCAAAATGAATCCTTGTTCATTTTTAAGAACATAATGGTTTTTTTTCTTAGTATGATGGACGATTAACAATGTCAGCTAGAGATGTAAACAATGGGTAATTCTTTTATGGGTCACTAGAACATTGCTCTCTTAAAAGGTAACTTTTTGCTACGTTGCGATTATGTTTTTTTCTTCATTGCTGAGTTATCAACGGATCGTATGTGTTTTTACTTAACTTTCTCTTTTCTAATAATTTTAATTAAACCCACATATATTTAAAGTTAGCAATACATTTTTCAGGTACTACCTTCTTTTATTTTTTGTATTTCTACATCATTAAAGATTGTTTATAGAAATATGTAGGTATAAGAAAATATTTTACTTAAAAAAAATACTCAAAAAAACTGCAATTCGTGATAAGTGCATCAAATACTCATTGAGTCAGCAATCTGAGAAAACTTTATATTATCGTTTTCCTTTAAAGAAATGAAAATCATGATCTGTTACATAACTAATCTATTACATGGTCTAGCTTGTAACTCACTTTGCTCGTTTACCAAATCAATCTTCCTCATTTGAATTACCCCACAATAGACATTCGAAACAAATTATTTGCTTATTCTCAGCTCGATATACAAATAATACTAGCAATTTAAGGCGGAAAATAGTATAATGATGACTCATACGCTGAATATTGCCTCACTCACCACGGTATTACCTAGCATACATAAAAATGTAGTATGCACTTTATCATCTACTCTCCCCTCCCCCAATCAGTTTTCGGAGCATTAATTAGTTGAATTCCAATTATCTCTTTTTAAGTGTTAGTGAACAATTCCCATCAATTATTAAATCCAAAGTTTAAAAAAAATTTGTTTAGTTAAAAAAACCCAATACAATCGGATATTGGGACTAAATGTATACATTTTACTCTTTATGATCAAAATTAATTTAGAATGACTAGATATAATTTAATTGTAGCTCCAAACCTATATCGCAAAGAGTCCACATTATCAAGAAAATTAAGGAGTAATTGTATGCTTCCGAATAAATACTACAAGCTCTTATTTTATTTAATGACATCCCAAACTTAATCAAATATCTGGTACTACAACATAAAATGGATCGAGGAACAATATACTAAAAACATTTTTTTTTCAATTAATTAATTAAAAAGACTAGTTTAACATTATGCAATAGTGTTACCACGATAACAATTTCTACATCACCAAAGTCTAATTTTTTTAACGGACTTGTGACACTGAATCAAATTTATACTCGACTGGTAGTCACGGTTCTTAATTAAAACCGACACAACGTTAGAGTGATCAACATAGACTAGAGTTGTTGAACAACTATTACAACTCGTGTAATAAAATGTGTTATTTTGTTTCTACATAAAAAAAAAGAAGATAAAAATTGAAATATGTAAACATATTTGACATGTTTGTAGATTGCTCAATTGATTGACAATTAGAGGTTACTCTTTTTCTTCCTGATATAAATATGTACGTATGTATCATAACATAAGTTATAAGTTCTTTAATTTATGTAAATATGTACATTGACACAACACCCTTTACATAAGTACTGCGTTACCATTCTTTTGTCTTGCATAGAGTCGAATAACAATGAGACACTTAATTTTATCAAATAATGATAATATTTTTAATTTACATACATTTAGAAGATAGAATTCTTAGTTGTTATTCGTGCAAAAAATATCAAGGACATAAATGTATTTTACATTCTATGATGTAGGTATATATTTATACGTATGATGTACTTTCTGCTATTACAGATACATGTACTTACAGATGCACGGGGTGAGTATAATTTTTTCTACACTTGCTTATGAAACTTTAATGTATGCATATATCTTTCGAATAAAACAATTATTTTACCATTAATATCCAGACACTACCTAACGTCTTAATTAATTTAGAGAACATATCTGATTTCTACACTTGTGAAAGAGTTTTTGAGATCATTAATATGGAACCTTTGGTTTATTCCAATGGCCATCAGGACTTTACGGGAGTTATATCTCCTTCTCCCATACGTCAATGTTTTTATGAAGAAGGCTTGGGTCTTGTTAAAGTCCTGCGGATAGGTCAACCATTCCGCTGGACACCAGGAAAGTTTGTTCTATGTTTCATTAATAAAAACTGATGACCTATATGAGCAAATCTGATTAACCAGACTACCCTCCTGTTTCACCACTTCCACAATTTCTTTTGATGCCACCCTTCTTCATAACATTTTAAACAGTTAATCTATTTAGCTAAAAATATTTGTTAGTGTGTTGCCTCCCTACGAAAATTCACAGATTTGAATTGAATGAAAATATTTGTTCCTTTTTTATACTTTGACTCTTCATATAATTTAGTTTATCGAACTAAAAAAAAGAGTGTATTTCTTATTAACTATTGTACCTAAATCATACTCTAGTAAGTGTTAAAAAAAATAACGAACGCAGTATGTATCTACAAGTGCATTTATTGAAGTAATGCATTTGATATTTTGATGTAGTTTGTTGCAGTAACTATTAAAATAATAGCGCGTGATAATAACTTTAGTTTCCAATTGATTTGTGGTTCCAAAATTTTATTAGTTTTATACTCCGCATAATCTAAATTTTTACGTTCCTTGATGACCACCTATTTTTCAGGCACAGTAAATAAAATATTAAAAAAAAAGTCCATTATTATATTTTTTATAAAAATCCTATTTCTTTGATAATATTTTTCATTAAGTTTACTCTCAAATCTTTACTTACTTACGCATTTCGATGAAACTTTGAGTTAACATAGTTGAGATTTATATAAATTATATTTATTTTATTAAAAAAGATTTAAAGTCAAGTTTAAATACCTTAATTTACCCTTTAATCTTTACACTACGACAAAAAGATAAATCTTTATTTCCTCAAAAACTGTATTAAAAAAAGTAGTACAACCCCGAATGTACAATTTGGACAAATGGTTCTACTATGTTTTTACATTGTGCCCCATCTGAGAAAATATCAAGGTATTTATGTTCCACTATAGTTTAAAACTTTAAAAATTTAGCAATACATTTTTGTTGACTATTATTTATAAAAATCATATTTTTTAGATGATCTTCTAACTTACCACTAAAGTGGATTTTTTGTAACAAGAATTGAGAACCACTAATTAGACATCCATGATCTAGTTGTACCAACTTGATTTCAATTTAAGTAAATTGTAATGAAGTGATATGTTTAAGTCTTAATTTGAATTTAAGCCGAGTTTAATACTCAAACTATTATTATTTTAGTTTAATGAATTCCAAATTGGATTTTGTTTTCTCTAAAAAGAATTGATCGGTTTTTTATCTTATTTTGTTTCTAAAAATACTTACTACTTAATCTTATTTTTCACTTTGGATTTTTCCAAATTTTACAACCACCATAATTTACGGAGAGAATATATATTTATTGTGAAATCTGCTATATAATTATATCCCAATATATTGTTCATATATATAATTAATATAACTAAAAGATTTATACTGAATAAATTATGTGCTGTATGTTCCCACAAGAAATAAAGCCCAAACAAACACCTGTAACAAACCTAGAGATGAATAAAATCGCTTTAGCTCATGCACAACTCGCTTGGGAGAAGTTATCCTCTTGAATTCAATATGTATTCGTGCCCAGACGATTCCCAGAGAAAGAAATATACTTTCTGTATATGGATTTCACCAAATGATTCCTTGGTGAGATGGAGTAAATGTAATACTATAATTTTTACTTATACTTAATCAGTGCAACTCCATTTAACCAATTAAAGGAGCATAAAAAACCTAAAGATGAAATTAATTGTAAATTTTATTATAATGTAGGAAACAAATTCTATTTTTGGATCTTTTAAGAGAATTATAAAATTTATGTTATCTTTTAAAAATATACAATAAATTAATGGAATTTGACAATATTTTTTTTATGCTATCTCATCATTGGAAATTCCCGGTATCTCCTAAACTTTTTAATTTTAATATATGGTTTTCCGATCGCTAACAATACTTTGACTTACTTTAAAAATTATACCATTAGATGCACAATTGGGAAGAACGAAGGCAGTTGTTATACTTTATATTTTCATTGTGTAAATATTAAGTTAAAAATTATTTTTATAATGAGAGCCCAAATTAACAATACTATTATATTCCATTTTTAAACAGATATTGAATGACTATTCAAAAGTTGGAATTCTATTGTTTAGTTATGACGTAAAATAGAATATGAATATGATTAGTTCATTCATGAATTCGATTGGTTAATTTAAATAAGAAGCTTCATAACCAGTGGCGTTGCTAGCCGCCTTTTGGGGGGTCATAAGACCATCATATTTATAAATAAAACTGATTGTGTAATACCAGGATGATTAAAGACAAATAGAAACAAAGAATAAAGTTAGAAGAAATGAGATAGAGAGGGATGTAGAAAGATACAGAGGGAGAGAAAAAAAGAAGGGAGAGACAGAAAGAAGGCGAGAGATATAGAAAGAGAAAGGGGAAATGAGGTTTCAAAAACAACCTCTTAATGACCTCAGAGGCCCCAAAAAAATATGTGCTTGACTATATTGCACGTCTACTTGCAAAATTTCATTCTGATCTATTCGACCGTTTTGGATTCCATGAAAAAAACGGAAAAAATAGACCTATAAATATAAGAATATATAAACCCTATGCCCTCCCAAATTATGAAAGCTAGCAATACCCATGGTGACGTTATGGGTACAATCATGTTGTGTAAACAAATTCTAAGGATAAAAAATTGTTACACTTATATGAAACTTTAATTTACATATTTGAGAAATTATCGTTAGCAATTGCAAAACTTATAAAATAGCATTTGAAAATTAATTAAAAAATCTACAATTTTGTTTATATAACCTTAACTATGGTTTTCATAAGCAGTTATAAACTTTTATAATATGTATCTTCTCACTTGATTTAGATCACTATTGAATGAAGAAGTAAATGTTAGAAAAAAAACAGTAAAAACTTAAATTTAATTTATGTACAAGTATAAAAAGACTTATCAGAAAGGATTATAGTGAGAAAGTAAGTCAAGCTTGGGTTTTATTAGAATTAAGTTTAATTTGTATTAGGGAAATTAATTAGTTTAACCCTTGTGCATATAAGTACAATTTTATACCTACAAAGACGAAATGAAGTATGATGCTAGGGTTGTATTATTCCTTAATATAAACATTAAAGTGATCTTTACAGGGAATTAATTTCAATAATATTATAATAGTCAAATTACATAAAATATTGGTGGTCGGGTATAAAAATTTGAAGTGCATAGTAGGTGGGCTGGGGGCTGTAGTTTTTGTTTTTTACTAGAAAATTAAATGTTTGACTTTTTTTCCAAAAAAATTAACTTTATTTTCTGTGAATAGAAATTTCTTTATTTTGAAATTTTTCTCCAAAATGTAATATTTGAAATTTTTCTCCAAAAAAATTATTAATTCAAATTTATTTTCTGAAAATTTTATAATTGAATTTTTTTTCAAAAAATTTCAATTCTTTGCGAAAAGCTGTGGATGTTGAAATTTTTTCAAAAAAAAAACTTAATTTTTGAGAATAGATATGGATTTTTGAAATTGAGGGCGTACTTGGATTAAATAAATATTTTACAAGTGGTACATCACTAAAAAAAGGTTGAGAATCACCAGATTAAGGAATCTTCAAAAATAATATTGTCTTTCACACAGTTTTATCTCACTAATACAAAAATATACCCTTTATTTTGCTGTCAGCTGTCTATTTCTCCATTTCTTTGTCTCTAATTAGCATTTTGAATGTTGATTGGTTGAATTAGAACTAAATAGCTGTTGGTTAGTTGTCAATAATTTCCAGCAATTAGTGAATAAAAATTGCATTGCTGGTAAATTTATTTGAGAACTACCAATTAATTTGGGATTTTTTTTCTCTTTGTTTTTGGATGGAAAGTTACGGGATTCAATAAAGATAACGAAGTGAGCAATTTTTAATGAAATATAAATAGTACTTAACTACATAAAAAGTATGTGTTATTTTTTTTTTTTTTTAATACATGGTTAAATCAAAAAAGTACTCGAGTTGATATTAGAGAGATTAAATGTTTTGAAAGGGAACAGCGTGTACAAATGTTAATTAAGTTTATAAGTCATCCATGTCTTAAGCAATCAAGCAGAGGGAGTTTGAAGGAATAAAAAAAGAGATCGTGTCATTCGCCTTCCTAAAGGGATGACAAACATTTCTAAACGGAAGTAATCATAATGTCAGGAACGAACCAAGCTTAGAGAAAAAGATAAATGCGTGAGGATATTTATACTGTATATCGGGATTTGTGTTCTTCCTTTGTTGTTGTTGATTCCTTCTAGTACTAAGGATAAAATTGATCTTAAAGAAACGAATTATGTACGCAGAATCTCATTTAATTTAATGATGAATCTAATATCCTAAATATGGTAATTTTAATTGGATAAATTGTAGTTTATTTTATTGACACTTTCAGGCTTTATCTATTGTTTGTCCAAGGTTTTGTAAACTTCATAAATAAAAAATCCTTTTTACAACCTTCATTTTGTCTTTTTAGGAGAAAAATATCTATTAAATTCACATAGCGATTTGCATCGTATCTTTCAAACTTTCCTGCAAAAAAAAAATCTTGAATTAATTAGTAGTTAACCAACTTCATTATTCTCTGAGATCTTTAATGTATTGTCACTCTTATGGAATTCCCCACCTTGGGAGAAGTAAAAAAGCCAAATTTTATAAGAGTATATACACATGCTTTTGTTTTTTTATTCAGAAACATTGTGATTTATTGCCATGTATTAGGATGGCATAATAACGATGAACATAAGGGCTTATATTATATCTAGTGTATTAAAAATTATTTATTAATTTTACTTAATTTTTACATATAGTGTCAATTATTCAAATTATACAGGCTACGACATATATTTTACTCCAGATAGACTACTTTTTCAGCTGCCAATTTAGTCAACAACTTTTTTTTAAATTCCTAAAGTCATCAGCAGTGTATGTATTTGTGAAAATTCAAGATAGTTAACTACATTGCTATATTTATATAATCAGAAACCGGGGTTTTTTTAACGTACATTTCCTCTTTATGTTATAATTCTGGTACTTTCATCTGCATTAATGAAATTTTCATTCAGTAAATTGTTTCTGAACAGAAAGTCAATTTAAAAATAAAGAAAGAAAATATTAACCACAAGGTTTGATAAATAATAAAATTTGTGTAAACATATTTTCCTTAATTTATGTAAAAGAAGCAGGTATTTTCATTCTTATAACATTGGATAGTTTAGGACCCTAAAGTGATAGATTTCAACCGTTCTGACGTCCATGACAACGCTATATTTTTTATTACTGGCTGTTTCCACAGTTTACAATTTTATAAAATTGTTTAAATTTTTAAAAATATTCAATGAAGAAAACACGACACAGCCCTAGATTTTTCTTGTCCAATAATATAATAAGGTTGTTTCTGGAAGGATTCTAGATATCAGATCCGTACATTAATATCGGAAAGAACATTAAGCTCATATAATTTTCCCATCAAGGTAGGGTTACTAATTTCGATTGGCTAAAACTAATTATTTCGTGGTTTCAATTGGCCCTCCTTATAATCTGGTCTATATGCTTCTTAAATCTCAGATCACGAGAAATGAAAATTCCTTAGTCTTATTAATCATCCTCCACTTTATGACTGGGTAGATGAACTCTTTTTTTAAGAAAGGAGACAGGACACATTTATTAAGATTTAGAAGAATTTTCCAAGTTACACTCCAGTTAAGAAATTTGGTATAAATATCACCGACAGAGTTGAAATCAGAGCAGATGATCTGCGTATAAAAGTACATCCTCCAAAAAATGATCTACTAAATCGTTAATGTAAACGATAACAATTGTTTGTTCTAGTACACTACCTTTGAGAACAAATGAAGTAACCTCACAAGGTTCATAGACATTGGAAACGATCGCTAGACTCTGTATCCTATTCGTCAACTAGTAACTGAGCTACTGTAACATCCGACCCTTTATAGCAATGTTGGACCATATAAAGAGGAGTTTCCTGTGAGGGACTTTATTGCAGGCTTTGTTGAAGTCAAAGTATATTACACCACAGTCAAGATTACAATTATGACAACTTAAGATCACATCCTGGAAATAAATCGATTCCAAACATACGACATATTAGGACGGAATCCGTGTTGTTCGCTAAAAATGAGTTTATTACTCTCATCACCGTATTGTAACTTCTGGGTTAACGATCCGCTCTAATGTTTTCCCGACATGGCTTGTAAGGGATATATGTCTGTAAGTAAAGAATAAGAGGAGCTTCCTTCTTAAAGATGGGAACTGCATTTGACATTTTCCATTCCTTTGTCACATAACCACTTCGAAAAGATATATTAAAGAGCATAAAATGAGGGAAGGCGAAACTATTAGCAACACTCAATAAGAAGAAGGTGTTAATTCTGTCTGGTCTAGTGGAGAAAAAGCAACGGATATTTACAATTACACAACAAAATTCTTCAGTATAAAAGAAACATTCAGAGAGGGACAGAAATGCAATCAATAGGACACACATGCACTTAATTCAATTTGAGTTGAAAGACCGATACAAAATATGTGTATGGCAGAGCTATTGTTGTTGCAGTGAGTGTTTATAGAATCTAGTAATTATATAGTTGTCTTTATTAATAGCTATTGAAATTTGTAGAAGGAAATAATTCTGTCACAATAAAAATCTTTTTATAGCAAAATTGGTATCCGTATTTTGATACTTTATTTTATTTTACATAGCTTATGAATTTATAGATTTAAAAAAAACACAATTACTTTTTATTCATAAGTTGTTATTTTTGTTGTTATTTTTTTTTTCGGAGATGTTGTATAGCTCAGAAGCATAGGGATTACGTCATGGGATTTGCAATGTATTTATGACATAATAGCACTGCAAGTATCGTTGCAAATACTAATTTAGTATAGCATAACCATAGAGAATATAGGTGGCATGGATTTTTTATAGGCTGCTTGACTATGTTAGGAATACAGAAAATAAATATTCTGATCTTGAAAAGTTTCATACAGCTGTTATACTTTGTCAAATTATTGATATATTTTTCTTTCTTTTGAGGTTTTCAGTTTATATTCACAAATTACATAAGAAATAAATGAAGGAAGAAGGATCACGTAAAAAGATCACTAAATAAACATTTTAGTTTATAATTATCCCTTTCCAACAAAAAACTACCTAACCAATATTACTGATCAAAAACAACGAAATTAAATCCTTCAATATAAAGAATTTAGAAAACACATTCAAGCATATAACTAAAACCAAAATAAGAAGCAATTCATCCTTAAAAGTACAAACAGTCTCCATAGTAAGACTATTTCTTTTGAAAAGCTTTGTAAGATCTTATAATGCACTTTAAAGAGTCAAAATATTTGCAGACATCGAGGGGTAACATCTAATAACATTGTCTCCATATTTTCATCCGAAGGTACCAGCCGAGATTTGAAACTGGGCAGCTTTGGTTGAGATCTAAAATTTTCATATATCTCAGTAATATTACTCTTAAAATCTCTTGAATATAACATTTTCAAATGCCATGGTGTTCGAGGAATGTGGTTCTTGGGAGTCCTAAAAGTGAAAAACAAAATTTACTCTTCACGAATACCGAATCAGTGTAGTTTGGAGGGACATGAACAGTCAAAATAGATTTATGGAGAGCATACTTTCTAGGCAGCTCGGATCCTCTGTATTATTGAAAAATGTTTCTTTGCTACTTTTTGATTAATTATATCTATGGTAGTGCTCGACTCATAAGTTAGCATTCAATACCATAAAACACGATGAGCAGCACCCCATGGAAATGAGATTTCATTCTCAACTGATTGATAGAATAGTACCCATCATTAGAAGCATGTATAGAGTAGTACCTGATACAGTAACTCCCCATTCCAAGAGGGTATTTTTCTTTATATCAATAAAAATCTTCTCGGAAATCTTGGGGATAATAGAACATAGTATATGTAACCCAACTCTATAGGGCATTGAATAAAAAAGGGTCTTCAGTCACAAAATTTACATCATGAATTTCCTCTTCAGCTAAAAGACGCAGATAAAAAATATATAAAATATATATATATAAAACCAGGGAAAATATTTTAGCACCATACCATTCAACTCTTGTCACAAGATTGTATTTGCTTAATTCTCTTACTTTTTTATATACCAAATTACATAGATTTGTCCAATTTGCTTAGGTTTCGCCGTGCCTTTGCGATTCTATAGGTAAAATTTCAACCCAATTTTTGACCGTGGTCGTTTTTACGTTTTTAACATTTTATGTGATCTTGAACTTGGCCTCTCAGAATTTAATGCCCTCTAACAAAAACAAGTAAATTGAGAGAAAAACATAACATAAAGTTGAGATAGTTGGTGAAGGTAAAAATTGTTTTAAATGGAGGAAAACTGCAAGGATCACTAATTCTGGTATAACAAACTACAATATTAGAGAATATTAAGTATAGCTGACTTACGAGTACATACCAAATACCTATAAGTCTATGTATAATAACCTATCAATAAGAATTTAGTAACCATTAATGATGTTTATAATATTATTTGAAAAGTTTATTAGTTCTCGTATATCATGTAAAATTTGTTGGGGTTGTTGTTGATATTAGTTTACTTTTGATAAATTGAGGGGCTTAAAAATGCATTCTTATGTAATTTTTCATTTCGTGTTTATTAACGGGGAAGAAAATGGGATTGTCGTTTTTAACAACATATCATGATTCCAAGATTGATGATCAAAACTCAAAATAAATTAGTAGACCTTACTTGAGACCAAGAAATCGGGAAGATAAAACTTTCATATTTGATTGCTGAAGAGTATCTGGTCTCAGTTAGAACAATGATCAATGATAGAATGGTCGGTGGTTGTTCTTACCCCCCCCTTTCACTCCCAGTTCAATATTTTAAGGGTGCCAAATCCAAAATTGTTTTTTATTCTTCATTAGTTTATGAGTTATTAACAAATTCTGGAATTAACTATCGAGGTTTTTTGTGAATTTTTAATATTATATTACACGCATTCGTAATTCAACAATATTTTACTTTTTTCAAATCTTGTAAGTTTGGTATTTAATTATTGTAGTACTTGATTCGCTCATCACGAATGTCCAAGTAGTTTTTGCACATAAAATATGGTTCTCATTTTTTTGATAGTATTTTTGCTCTTTTTATAGATTTGAGCAACTTTTGAGTAAGAAATAAGGCCAAGTACTCTTGTGCAATAATTTATATGTTTATTTCAAGTATGGGTATATAATATATATCTGCAATTATCAAATCTTGAGAAAATGCCGTTTAAATGTCAAAAAATCACTTGTTTAAAGGGCTTAGATTGATAATGAATAATGCTTGGGTTTTGATTCTTTGTAGTAGTAAACTATTTTTAATGTAAAGCAAATTAGATTTTCCAATGGTAAAAATGATAATTGGAAATTATATTTGGATTTTAAATTTGCCATAAATTATGTACTTCCTAACTAACAGTATCTTTAGGTAAAATTAACATACAAAATTAATCCAAAAGTCGACTTGAAAACGTATATTTATCAATATTGGATTTAACAATTTTCACTTATAAACTTAATTAGACTTCACCTATATACTTAATTTTCTTGTATCTTGGTGGTTAGCTATCGTTGGTTTTTTCTCCAATACCAAAAATGGGGCACTCTAATATATATACCCATAAGTCAAACCCAAAATGTATCTAAAATTATTTACCTACATGACGTGTGCATAATCTAATTATTACTCAATGTACAATTTTATTTTAAGTTCATCTTATTTATAAAGTAATTTTTTGTTTTTGCAAATAAAGATTAATGTACCAACATAAGATTTGTCTTCCCATTTCTTCAAGTCTAAGGATTTCCTGTTCATGGATGATGAAGATGGTTATTATGGACAATGCAGGAGGTAAATTCGTGATATGAAAATGTAAAAAAAACTATTTAGAATACATAATTGTGAATGATACGAATTTTATTAGCAGATATTTCTGGAATAATTTTATAACATTGTCCTCTTATCTGATGAAATTGTATATAGCAATGTTTTCTCAGATCGTCGGTTGCAATCAAAAACCACCTACAGAGAAGTTATGGAGACCTGATCAAAAATAATAATCTTGAATTTTCATATGCAGTACAAATGAAGGATTTTCGTAACCTGGATTAAAGGGACAAGGGATTTACTATTTAAAATAATACAAACTATGGAAATTATCTTATAGATTATACATAACTTAAAAATTCAAGATTAAATTCCGCTAGAGAAAAGTCCTCCGAGGACCTCGCCCCCTCCCCCTCTCCAAGATTAATCATTGTTATTTCATCAAAGTCCTCCCAATCAAGTCAAATTTCAATTATTATGAGGGGAATAATATTGAATCATCTTCTTCTTAGCATCGGAGTTACAAAGAAATATAACCACATACCTACGACTTTATCAATAGTTTAGTTCTTGAATCATTTTTCCAACAGACTTGTTGTGAAGGAGACTCAAATTTTGTTTTGAGTATACCTTTTTTTTTTTTTGTGTGGAAAGATTTTGTCCTAAAACTGTAGCTGACATAAAGTCATTTGTTTATATTGAAAAATAAAATTTGGTATTGGCTAAATTACCATGCGTAAATGTGGGCCACCGTATGAAATCAGTTGAGAACTCCTGGCTTAGAGAATAAAAATTAGTTTCTAATAAAGAGTTGATCTTATCCTAATTTTGCTCATCATTGTATTCCACTGCAGTTGCATAAATGGGTATTCACATTGTACATATTGCTACCTAGAAATGCAAAAAATTGAAGTGTAAGATATAAAAAGGTGTAAAGATATATTTTGGTATCCATTTTCCAGAAGTGAAGACTTGAATTCGGGACTTGGGACTCGACTTGGACTTATATCCATAGTTTAAAGACTTTCGACTTGAATTGAACCAAATTTAATAACAATGAATATTACTAATTCTACATAATATCTGATTAGTTATGGATAAAAAAAAATGTACCCTCTATATCCCGAGAAGTATAACGATAACAATAAAAAAGCTAGAATAATTATCGACCCTCAACGCCACACACAAAAATAATTGAATAATTGCAAAAACTAAGGAATACTAATATTATGGTATTGATTAATGATTTTTTTTATTTATAGCTATCAAGTTCAGATTATTGAATATTAAGCCGAATCAAGATTGAGTTTTTGAGTCGAGTTTGAGTAAAAACATCAGGAAATAACAATATTTTTCCATTGAATTGATGAAAACAACAATTTAGTCAGTTTGAGTTCATCAATATAGCAGTCTCTTGCTAGGAAAGCGGAAAATTATATGTCATTAAATACTCAATATAAATGTAAAATCAACCAGAGATTAAAGATTGGACGGAAACCCCCGAATTCAGTTGTTGATTATCTAATTCTTCCAAGTATGAAACTATTATTCAATAATAGTATATAATTGATCAGAGTAAGAAGATTAGTAGAAACTGGTTCGAATCTAACTAATATATATCTATTAAGAATACTGGTTACAGGAAACGACAGCTGACAACCAAATATGCAGTAAATTTTTGTGTTAGTGATGAAACCCCGTGTGGAGTAATTACGCACACAATGCAATTGTTTATATAGATGTCCTTCAACAACTAATCAAGATAAATAGAGATGCTAGGGTCAATAAAGTGAATCTTATTTCTTTAAACTAAGAGTTATTAATACCATACATTTTTTAAGATTAAAAAAACCCTCGGATCTTTTTTAACATCGGTAAAAGTTTGGATACCAGAAGCCGTTTTGGGTCATGGATCATTTCGGATAATACAAGTTTACTTAAGCCGTTCCCTCTATGCACGACCCGTCCTATCTCTACTAGAGATAAGATTAATCTATACTATACATAATATTCCTTGTTTTGATCATTTGAGTAGAGTAGAGTTTATCAAATAATATTTCGTGCAAAATGTAGTTGTTTTCGGAAAATTGTCGACTTTAGTAGTATAGTCAAGTTTTTTTCGTGTTTGAATAATACTCTAATCCAACATTAGTATTTATTGTCAAAACACTGATGGTTTAATTATGATGTATGTACATATGATATTTACTCATGGAAGTGGATTAGGTAGAAGAAGAATCAATTATTTCTGCGAACAACAATTAATATTGTATTATTTCCTCGAAAATAAAATCAAACATAGGGCAAATATGCAGATGTATGTACGCATAACATCCCCAGTAAAAAAATAATAATATGTTAAATGAATAAATAATGAATGATTCATGGTTTTAGTGCATTTATGAACCAAAATAACAGATTCTACAATGCACATGGAGAGCAAATGAAAAATATATCTTCTTTTTTTTTTTTTGGTAAATTACATTTGTTAAAATAAAATACAAAATTGAACGAAGGTCATATTCATTTCCGTGCCATATGATGTTCTAAACATATTTATTTACTAAAAAACTATCTAGTAGTAAAATAAGAATAATAACAAAGAATCCAAAAAATCAAACTTTGATCTATAATTGGTTTAAAGTGAATTCTCACGCCACAAAGTGTTCAGACGTCACCCGTCGAAACAATTCAATTTTGAAACGGAACAGTGTACCTGGTAATCTTCAATTTGCATATCTTAATATTTTATCTTCTAAAAAGATACATATAATATATAAGATCCGAAATGGTATTTTCCTAAATATGAAACATAAAATCGGTTATCAATTCTTAGAAAACGTTTCAAGTTTTAGAGTTTCATTTCAATTTTCATATTTTCCAGTAGGTGAGTGGTTTTTAAAGGGGTTTGGGGGACTGAGGTCACGTCGAAAACACCATTATGTACACAAAAAATGAAAATAATAAAAAAGGTGAAAACAATTTATTTTCTTAAAAAAAGCGCTGAATTGATGGAATTGTTGGAGTTCTGAAATTAGATTATAGAAAGTAAAACGGTTAAGAACCACTGAATTAGATTTATAAGTTACATTGATAATTTTTTTAGTGTATTTTATTACTTTTTTCGTCCACACTTTTTTTTAATTAAAAAAATAGATTTGGATCTTGGGGGTTTTTTATAGAAAATTTAGAGCAAAAAAGTATTTTTTTTTTAATTCCCCACTTTCGAAACAAGAGTCATTTTCACAATGCGTCATTGACCTTTTCCCATATTCTACAAAAAATTATTTTCAGTTTCCTATAGAATTTGTTCTGTAAAACTATTGATATCTGACATTGTAAAGGTGGGTTTATTGATGTGATCAAGCACTGATTCAACACGCAAAGTTTCTCCCTTTTTATTATTATTATTATTGCACTGAACTTCATGATTTTTTTTTCTTTTTTTTTTTTTTTTGGGGGGGGGGATAATAAATGCGTTCAAAATTGTGCGTAAGCACTTCAGTGAAGCCACTTTTATACTTATTTGGACGGACAAGTACACAAATTTTAAATACCATCGATAAAGATTGATAATGACGTCACTAACTGATATCTATGATACATAGGATTCTAGGATTTCCTTAATATTAAGAAAAGAACCTCAAAATTTAGGAGCCGATATATCCCCTGGTAGCTAGCCAATTATGTAACTTGGTTGAATTATTCTTCATTTAATAGTATAAATGGAGTTCAACAAATCAACACTCATATGGCATTAACAGGCAAATCAACAGCTGATAAAAACACATTGGAGTTGTTGATGTTTTAGGGCAGCTTGAAGCTTTAAAACAAAGTAGGGGAACGCGCAAGTTAGCTTGAGGAAGTTACATAATCGTACTGATATATTTTTTCACACACAAGATGTCGCTTTTTATGATGAAACAGATGATGTCATTATATCGTTTCTTTCACTTTCCTAATGTTGTATGGAATTTTTTATTCCCTTAGCATAATTTACCTTGCTAATTGAGTAAAAAGGGTCAATTCATGGAAGTTGCATAGTTATTTATATTGTAACAAACACGAGTAGCCGACAAAAAAGTGTCAATATGACCCCTACCTTGTAAGATATTGATCACCTGGTCTTTGTTTGGCAACTTTGTTTGTAGCATTGGGGCTACCATTATAAATAACACTTTTTTTAAGCAACAGGTACTATCACTAGAACAATTTTTGTTTTTTGTAGGACAAATGAGAAAAAAAAATTACATATTGCGGAAATTACGAATTTATTGTTTGAAAATCTCATGTATGTAATTTACATAATTTTTATAAATAAACCGTCTGTTCGGAAGTTTGATGACCGTATAATGTGAGAATTCACCTTTGTAAATATTCAACGATTCAAATTTGTTTCTATTTGATGGTATCTTTATTTCAATTATTATTTACCTAATATATTTGTATGCAGGTACCTGCTATTTGTATTTGTACTCTGGAACGTCCCTTCTCTCTTTATAAATAAACTAAAGCAACCTTCAATCATCATGCTAATAAAAATCCAGCTGTTCGTCATTATAAAGCAAATAATTGATTATCATATTTTGCAATAAAGGAATTCTTTCGATAGGAATAATTACATGTATATGGTCTATTAGGACTTAACCTAATTTCAAGTCTAGACCCTTGTAATAGGATGAATTTAACAATAAATTGAGTAAAGGTTATTATAATGTAATGTGTTGTACATCTTACAAAAGTTGGAAAATATGGATTATAATGGTTATCAGATACGATGCTCTTACGATTGTATTTCTCACAAATTCCTTAAATAAGGAAAAATTTAAAAATTTCCCGATAGTAACTAGTAATTAGACAATTATGTCACTTTCTCCAACTGTTCTTCCCCAATTCAATAGTAAGAATCTCTTTTCTAATTTGGGAGATTTAATTTGAATTATATAAATTAACGTCCAATCAATTTTTCAGATTATAACAGCTATAAATTTATTCATCTGGAAAGATTTTGAAAAATAATAAAAAGTTACTGCATATTATTTTCGAATTTTTATGGACTAAAGCATTTTAAATGGTGGCTAGTAGGTTATTCCTAGGATTAAATGCAAGTATCTAAGCAATAAATAATCGAATAATGTTTTAGAACTCATTAAATTAAAACAGTTTAAAGTTATTGTAGATGTTTTCAATTTCATTCCTTGATTATCCTTTCGTCCTCGATGATCAAGGACAAAAAGATTCATCAAGAGAAAATGAGGAAATTGAACTTTCAAAAATGGTTGTTCCTGGCATGTCTGGATCTTTCCGGGGTTAAGTTAGTAAAAAATAGCAACTTTGGGCTGTTACTGATAAAAATGTCTAAAATTGACTAATTTAATCAGATTGTCAATCTACAAATGGGGCCCAAGCCTACACAGGTACATTTGAGGAAGAAGAAGATAACACAAATTTTGTTTACAACAAAGAAGAAATCTTTGTTATGATGTCAACTAAATCGCCAATCCTTTTACTAGGATAGGTATTTGTAATTAAATATGAGGGATAGTTCGAAAAATCCACCTTATACAGTATTTGTTTTGATACTATTTTTCTTGATTCATTTATACTGTCCTCCGTTTTTAATTATAAGATGAAAAATGGATACATAACACATTCAAAAAAGTTGAATAAAACCACATAAAACCTACCATATCATATCAACTTATGTACTATCAATTCTTAATTTTAAATTAACATCACGTTTTATTATAGGTAAATACATTGATGGCTTTAAAAAGTCATAAAACAAATCATTATACATGGAGTATTAAAGGACCATATTTCATTAATTATAATTGACTTCTGTTTGTGGTTTACATAAAATTATATTTTTTTTTCTCAAGGTGATTTGATACCGTGCAAAGATAAATATGGTCGTGTCTTCAGTTCAGTAGGATCCAAAGTAGATATTCTCTTAAACTAGTACTGTGTCAACTTGAACCGATTGAGTCGAGTCGAAATAGGCCACTACACATGCCCGCTACTCATTTATTGATTTATAATATTTTTAAACTATAGAGGGGGAAAATTAAATTTATATAGCTTAGAAAATTGCTTCATATTATTACTATTATTCATATTACGAAAAAAATTATTCAATAACAAATTATTCCAAAGGATCTTGGTATTTTTTTATTCAATTCTGCATTATGTAGTCTGGATGCATTCTAATCCAGGCCATATTTACAGCTGTCTTTATGGCCACCACACTCCCATATGGTTTCTTGGATGGATTCATCTCAACATGCAGCCAAAACGAATGGCAATGGTGGCTCGTGTCGGGGCTGTAGGGTTGGGAATTTGTTTTCTCCCAGATTTTTTTTTTTTTTTTTCAATAATGATTGGGTAATTTTGGCCTTTTGTCCAGAGATTCATCCTGCTGGAAAACTATTTTACCTTCACAAATTTATTTTTCCACTCAAGGAAGCTATTTGTCTCGAAGAACTTTATTTTAAGCATTAGCATTAAGCCTGTAACTCCTATGGATCCAAATGAGGGGAACCATGTCGGATGTAGGATTTTTATGATGTTAATGATCCTTTAAGCACCGTTTATGTCCCCAAAACTTATAAAGTGATCATTTCGATGGTTATGAACTATTTCTACATCCAATTTATCTTCATCTGAAAAAATTATCACTGTTCCAGCTGTTGCAGATTTAACTCATTTAAAGTACCTTGCAACGTTGTAGATATTTAAATATCATGCTGTTTGTAAGGATATGCCTCTGCAATAATACAAAGGACTTACCTCCAAGTTTTGAAACTGGTTTATTAACTACAGTGTGAGATATTTCAATATCCTTAGAAGGGCTTTGCAATGGCATGGTTGGGTTTCCCTTCATGCGGTGTTTGGGATGTTTGCCTAAATAATAGGTTTCTAACCAGAGCCTACCCCTTTTCAATGAACCAATTACATTCCAACTTCTTTATGACGTTGTACACAGTATTTCTGGAGACTCCAATAAGGATTTAAATTTCAATTGGAGTATGATTGACATGAATTAATATTGAGACCCTACGTCTTTTCTCCCACTCTGATGACATTTTTTCATTAATGAAAAAAGGTATATTTCATTTATTTGCAGTGACTTAAAATCTCGAGAATTTGAATTAACTGAGTTTGTAAATTTCAAGTTTCCATTTGGTATATGCGGAGTATCAACATCAAAACAATTTTGAACAAAAGTCAAGGGAAAAGATAGTATCCCATCTAGTTTTAACATTAATAACTTATCATACTGCCCAATATTTCATAGACATTGACATATCTGAGTCAATTACAGGATTTATAAAGGAGCAATGGACCCTTTATTTTATTTAAGAGACGTATACTATACCCGATATGATCTTTTAAATAAAATTTGTTAATTTTTTTTTTTTTTTTTTTTTTTTTTTTTTTTTTTTTTTGTGACAATCAATTTTGGCTACTTTAAGTGGAATTTAAGGGCCTCCAAAAGGCTAATAAAATTAATTTGTTTATAGAAACTGACAAATATTCGTCGAAGAGTACAAATGAAATCCACTCTAAATTTTGAAAAAATCCTTCCAGTTTGATTTTGGCCACATAATAACTGTTTTATTTCTTCAATGTTGTTTGAGTTTTTTATTGATAAGAAATGACATCATTAATAGGCTAAGAATAAGTATTTATAAATTTTTTTAAATGATCAATATTTTCACCTATTTATTGTTGATACCTATTACTATTGCTAGATGTGGATTTCTAAAGGTGATAAAGGGTAGCTGAACACCATAAATTGAATGGAATTTGTATTTTGACTGCGGAAATCTTCTAACATTCTTAGTAACATATATCTTTGAAAGTTTATCATATGACGAGCTTAGATAATGTTTACCAACATCTCATAATAGCTACAACGTCTTAAAATTGCAAAAAAGTATTTTTTAAATTCCGAAAAAAAAATCTATAGAATCTCATTTGTATCATAAATAGATGAAATCGTAAAAAATTTAAAATCGAATCGCCTGTGTTTGAGTAGATTCGAACCATGTTGTTAATTGTTTGAGTTGACACAACACTATTTGAAAAAAAACCTTTTTTATTGAAAGGATCTTTTTAACTCCCAACCTTTTTATTTATTTCTTTATGTATTTTGTCATGAAATGATATGGATTGGTTTTTTTGTTATTGGTGTGGATGAATTGAGACGGCAATAGTAACTACTTTTGCTACTTGAAAGGAAGTTAGATTCAAGAGATATAACACGAGATATAGAATACAATACTTATTCACAATATTGTATTGTACATAATATTTATTTTATGACAGGAAAAAAAAATTATATAACTTTATACATCATTACATCTTGGTATTATGTCGACTCTTACAGTGTTTTGAAGAAGAAAAGATATATAATTTACTAAGATGAGTAAAACTAGAGTTGTAAAATCTAAGAATTGGACGCGTAGGAAATGTTTTTCCACTTTACTATCTGCACAGGGTTAAGAAATTTTCGAAAGTATTGGTATTTAATTCATGAGGAAATACACTTCGTTATTTTTATAATATCTTGCAACCTTTATTCCAAAATAAATATAAAAAATTATATATTTGAAAGCTGATAGCCTCAAAAACTTAATAATACCAGCACCTTCTAGAATCTTTCATAAATATGGGTTTAATTTAAACTTTAAAAGAGCTCCAATAAATTGAGTCACACCCTGTTTGCATTTTCATCAGACGTCCGTAATGTTGATATTGGACATCTTGGGGGACTAAACAATCAAGTTTTATAAAAGTGAAAACCCCTTTTTCATTAATATTAAAGAAAATAGTGAACTATTGCATTTCAAAATGGGGCCAACAAATATCTTTAACCAGACCAGGGGCACTTAAAAAATTACATATTTATATATACAGGTTTTTGGAATTTAAAAAAAATACAAAAATTTTATTTCAATTAATAAATTTCTTTGAAAAAAAAGTCAAAAATTTTATTTCAATTATTAAATTTCTTTGAACAAAATTTCCAAAATCCATTAATTTTTTTGAAAATTACTTTTCAAATAAAAAAATTGTCATATTAAAGTTTTAGAAAGAAAATTTTCCAAAATCCATTGTTATTCACAGAAAATTAAATTTAAAAAAATAAATTAAATTAAATTTCAAATATTAAAACTTTTGAAAAAACATTTAAAATATTAAATGATCTAGTAAAAATCCAAAATTATTTTATTGTTTGGAAGAGGGATCTCCAGCCCCATCAGCCCACCCTTGCAGACGCCCCTGTTCCTGTCTATCAAAAATCTATCTTTCTAATGCCAAATTTTGTTATATATCCGATCCTAATATATATGTTTAAAATATGTTATTACATCCTTATACAATCTTATTTCCATATTCTATACAATCAATTAACCATTACAATGAAAAAAATAAGATATTTTTCTCTATTTTACTTTAATTGTCCCTAATTGGTAATAAAAATATTATCGTACCAATTTAGAAATATCATAAGGTTTTTCAGTACATTATACTTTAATTTAATTCAAATATAAGTGTATATAACTGGCATAAAGATGTATTCAATAGGTTTATTTTATTTATATAGTCTTTAAATATATTTATATTTACTCAAAATTTGTATGTTTTACGTAGTCGAAATATCAACTTTGAGCTCATAATATGGTATCTCCTTCAATTATGATGCAATTTATAGCAAGTAAATAAATGAAGCATAATTATTTAGACCAACCGTTCTCTTTTTACATACAAGGGTTTTTTATCTTTGTATTTTTAAGGACAAATGTTAAAAATCGACATTCTGAACGACTTCAGAACGATTCCAAGTCCAACTTGAACTTCAAGACCTACTTCAACTTAAAATTCAATTATCGCAACCTTTTAATAATAAGGAAATAAATTTGCTAAGTGACGCGACGCGACGCAAATAGGTAATAAAATTTAAATTAAAGACAGACAAAAATATAAATCCAAGATATATTCTTTTTTTAAAGAAGAAGCAAGATCTAAAATATATTTTCTTAAAATAAAGAATTATTATTTTCAAAAATTATTTATGTATATAACATAAATTAAAAGTTTTAAAATTAGTAGTGACGAAATGTCTTAAAGTCCTGACTTCTAAACTGCAAGCCGTTTCATTAAAAAAAGTTTTAGGAATTGTTTTTTAAATTTCTTAATTTTAACTACAGACACAGTCTTTTATATTAAAAAAATTCTTACATTATAAATCCCCCTTCCCCTCCCCCTCCACTTGTAACGGCCATGGTGAGCTGTATTGCCCTGGAAACATTTATGCAGTCGCAAGAGTTTATATTTTTAGGACTGAATAACTTCTACTGTGTTTTCAAGTGCTCAAGAGTTCACTTGCACAAAGCAAACACTTTTGCAGTTTCCCTTGCCTAACCACTTAATACAAGTTTGACTGAATAAAGTTATAATAATTAAGTGGAGGATTTTTAGTAACTCTAAAACCAAATTAAATCCCGGGAGATTTACCCTAATTAGCATCTATTTAATGATACATTAGATATCAACTATAAAATTGTATTTTGATAAAATGGCTAAAAATTTTGATTGTAAAAAAGTGTTTTTGAGGTTTTACTTATTATAAGTAGCCCATGATGGCAAAATTATCAACATAAATTTTGAATTATTTCATCCTCGGGTGAGACTGGCAACTGCGTCGGTTCTTTTGTTTTCCATGACTTTACATACATTAAAACTTAAAAATAAGTATTTCCATTCTTGAGAATCAGTTGTCTTATATGCAATTTTTGAACTAGATTGGTACAAACATAGCTAATTATATATTTTGTTTAAATCCATTGTGGGCATTGCTTAATAATAACAGTATAAACTTCAACAGTAACCAAACCCTTTTGAAGAACTTGAATTTTTATAATGAAATTTAAATATCCTCCAGATCTTGTATAACAAAATATTTCTTCAAAACTTGTTGCCGATGGGTTTCAAAATTATATCCTTTGACCCTCTTTTATATGGAATGACACATTTGCCAACAATATGTATACATATGTTATAGCCATGAAGAAGTGTTATGTCTTACTACATAGGGAGATTTTATATGCATCGAATAATTACTTTAGTGTGTATTTGAAGAAATAGACTCCTTTGTTGGCATATAAACAATGGGCGTCTCCGTGGAATAGAGTACTCTACATAGTTATTGGTTACTTACATACTTCAATAGACGTCTACACAGCGTATCTAGTACTTCTTCATGGCTATGCTAAGAACGACCCTCTTCAATAACTCTCCTTAGTAACATGAGTTGCTCTACGATATTATGTATTGTTATATTATATAGCTATAGGGTAAAATATATTGTTTACATGGTCCTTCGGATGATAATGCATCTTTATGACGTCATTATTTTTTCTTAGAATACACAACTCACTATTGTGAGTAAAGTGATTAAGTCATGTATGTATATGTACATATAGATTGTTAACGCTTAAAATCAATTCCTCTTGACATTCATTTTTTATGAATACATAAAAAACCATGCTAGGTACTATTTCTACTTTTAATATAAGATAAGAACAAAGAGCCTTTGACTGTTATGTATTAAGTGTTCCATGTCACTCATTAACCATTATTATTTTCGTCAACTTTGGCTAAACGAAATGTATTCGTCAACGATTGTTTCTTACATGACGATTATATGACAAAACGAAACATTTTTTTTTTTTTTTCATCGGTATAAAACAAATTTTTTCTTGAACGAATAAACGTCGAGTTTTTTGACTCAGCTGTATGTACCTATACCTAAAAAGAGAAATCTTACTCCTTTCACAGATGGGGGAACTAAACCTGGCCCTGCTCTTGACTGGGGGCCATGTACAGAGGGATTTTTTTTAAAGCTAAAAATGTATACTCTTTGTGAAAATATTTTTTTATTATAAAAGGCTATAAATAAATAGGAACATACTTTTTTTATTTATAAGAAAAACCCCATTTTCATAAAGCCAAGTAGCTACTCAATATTAAGATGTTATCTTCTCAAGAATGAAAGAATATTAAAAAGAGCTTAATGTCTTTTATATTTTTTTTGGTATGATATGTTGAGCCGAGGAGTACTTTAGTCTCTATAGCACTCACTGCCAGTACATTACCTGCACAGGCTCGTTGCTAAACCTCATCTAAAGCCACATTATATAAATAACCAAAAGACTTCCAGTTTATTATTCTATTATTAGCAACATCATCTATAATTGGTGTTTTATCTGAACAAGTACCAGCGATTAGTGTTTCAAAGTCCAGAAAGTATTTAATCCTTGATAAGCGCCTTCAAATCATAGCCATTCAGCGAAGAATATCAATTGATTCCATGTTATATCAGGTTGAGAGAATGTTCAAGCTTCCCGGGATAGACTTAAAGCTGAAGTTGGCGGCAATATTGTTATATTCCATTCCTATGCTTGGCAGAGGGAGAGGAGACTCAATAAACATAATCGTGACTTTTATTGATCAAAATGAAAATGTTATCTACAGAATTGTGGAGAAAACTGGAGTTTTAAGAACAAGGTATTCCAGAAATCTGTTCGACCGTTGTCCTCAGCATTTACTAAAGAAATCTAATGTTAAAACGTACAATACCATCACAATTCCCCAAAATTTAAGACCATCTGATTGTTAATGACTTCTTTAATTGTGAATCACTAGAAAAAAATAGCAGTGTCAGACAAATAGAAGCAAGTGCAGTAAATAAAAATACTGTGTAACAGAGGATCTTAATCGTTCAAAAAAAAATAGATATATAATAAATTTCATGAAGTAAAATTTGTAGAAATATTGTGCTGGTAATTACATACAGATATATTTTAGTATTTTCTGTATTATATATTATAATTTGAATATAAGATGATGTTTTTTCAATAGATATTAATTTTTAATATTTATTAATTTCTAGATATAATTATTATCAGGCATTTCATAAAATGACTGTACCATCATTTCAGGCATTTCATGAAATTTCTGAAAATTTTAGTCCTTTCTTTAAGTGTCTGAGTGAAACTGTCATTTCCCAAACTAGCAAAAATTTTCTGGTATTTCATAAAATGCCTAGTTAAACAGTTTTTTTTAACATAAATAAATTAATAATAATTCAAAATTATATATATATTTCCAAAAGAAAACAAATTATTATTTAAAAAATAAGCAATAATAATAATAATTGAAAAAAAAATCATGGTCAGTTATATATTGCATGGTAAAGTATATTGTAAAAAATGTAAGTTCGTATCTTCAATATTAATAAAGTAAAGTTTGCACTTTTGACGTTTAAGAACTCCAAGCAATGCCTGGTACTCCTTCTATTTTTTAATAAAATACGATTGCATACCATTTATTAAATAAGGCCGCTCTCTATTTTTTAAGGTTATTTGAAATTCCAAAAAATTTAAATTATTTTTTTTAAATCAAATTTTTAAGTAAGAAAGACGCACATTTATCCTTTTTCGGTTCCCATTTTTGATAAAACCGCCCCTGTAATTTTCAAGGAGTCAATGGACTTCAAAAATTAAATCGTTTCAACAGAAAGAATTCATGTAATATAAAGACTCCGAAAAATTTCTAGAAAATATTATGTAATCTCGTTGCAGCAGATGCAATTATAATTTGTTATGAGCGTATAGTAATTATATCAGCCAATTATTTGAGCAAAACTTGATTACACTTTTTAAAGTACATAGGTACTTGAATGGGCTCATGTGTAATATATACCTACATATAAAGATAGTTAAAGGTTAAAAGTTTTTTTTTAGAGATTCTCAATCTTCTACGATGATGCAATGGGAGTAATTAATATATTTTCCTCCCATGTTAGTTATAGTCAATTAATAAATAAAGGGATTTTAACCTCGAGCTAGATTAGTACATATTACAATTAAGGATTAAATGTACATAACATTGACGATAATGAAAAATATACAAAAAGTATTTGTTTCTTTTATGTATGTATGTACAAATGAAGACCAAATAAGTTCATTTGAAATCCAAGCCTACCTTATTTTAATAACTTATAAAACGAAATTAACCTTTGAGGTCATCCTTTGAACAAAAAAAATAAGGTGTGTATAGGTGCAAAAAAATATACTTTTCATAATCTATGTGAGAAGGTAGATAAAAACCAACATAATCAAGTTTATTGATTTTAAAATTAAAAAATGTTTAGATGGGACTTATATAATTAAAAGAGAAAGCTGTGAATCTTACTACTATTATATGAATAAATAGCTAATTTTTTGAAGGGGCTTTATAGGCTGGGTCGTGAAGATTCGGGTTTCGAGAAAGTGGGATGAAAATTGGTAGTGATGAATCTGTTCACAATCTCAAGGGAGAAGTGGATGAGGTTTCCTTATGCTACATCTACAGTATCTACAAATAAGTCTAAGCTAGAGGAAAGGAACATAATTTGCACATTTTGTAAGAAGCACGCTGAGTCCTTTTCCATCTCTTTTACAAATGTGAAATGATGAAAAAAATGAAAAAAAGTAAAGGATGAATCAGGACTTGTACTTTATAAAGATGACTGGTTAGTTGCTATTTCTCTGAAGAATAAAAGTAGACTCCATCATTACAAGGATTATATACAAAATTTACAAGAACTGAGCGTTTGGTACTACTCTGAGGGCATCTAGTCCGGATGATTTTATAGATATACAATTTAGAATTTTAAAACTCTTTAACTAATAACTATAAATAATATATATCTTTTATTTAGGATTAAGAGTCTGCTTATACTCCCTTTTTCTTTTGCGGGAGTTTATTTTTTTGTAAGAGTTATATATATATTTCATCATACTTTTTGTACCTTCTATTTTATATAACATTGTCTTTTTTTTTGGAGGGGGATCTGCTTCAAACTCAGAAAAAAATAGTTAGGTCCGAAGGTTGGGGAGTATAAACCGTAATTGGCTAGTTAGCAACTAATATGAGGTCTTTTTTTTATATAGCCAGAAAGGTTGAAAAAGGGTCGAGCATTTGAAAATTTATCTTGTATTTACTTAGCCAGCTATTAATTTGTCTACTTTTCTCTCTTATTTGTGACCTGAATGCTGATTTTTTTAACTCTAATTAAATCTTGCTAATTTGTGAATATTACTACTATTAAGTGAAAAATATTTCAACACTTGGGAGGGAAGGGCGTAATTGATTAGTTAACAACTAATTTGAGGCCTCTTCTTTATATTCCTTTTTTTGAAGAATCAAGGTTGATATACACAATAAAGATAACATGGAGTAAGATTGCATTAATATGGATCATAGTGTTATCCCACAAATGCAAAAATGTAACATGTATGTTTTTTCGGCTATCCATTTTTTTTAATCTTGTCCCACATTTGTGATCTGAATGTTGAAGTGAAAAATAGGCCAACACTTGAGGAGCACCAAAGATATTAAAAAAATTAAAAAAGCGCCTGTTAGCATGAGGAGGTTTCCTTGTCTATGAGAAAACGTTTTCCCCCACAAGATGTCACTTTTGAGACACCACAGACTTTATGATTTTCCAGAATTTTTTCTTTCCTTTGGAGAGTTTACCATGTAATTTAATTAAAAGGGTGACTTCATGGAGGTAGTGAATTAAATAAATGTATAATTTATTGAACCTTCAGCGTCCCTAGCCGACAAAAAAGTATTTTCACAGTCAATTGAATTTGAGAAAAAAAATTGTCATGTTTTCATTGCTGTGATTCTTGTTTATTACTTTTGAAATCATAGGGTGTAATTGTCCAAATCATTATCTACTAATTTTGAACATTTTAATTCTCTTTATAAGGATGAAAAGGTCGAGAGATACAATGAATATTACATGATTCATTGTATAAGGCTCACAGTGTTATCTTACTAATTTAAAAATGTACCATATATTTCTTTCAATAGTTTTTTCTTGTTCCTTCCATTCAAGTCAAGAACAACATACTCAAGACCATCAGAGATGGACACTAATAGGATATCTAAGCTTAGAAGGATCGAAACCAAGATTATACCAATGTTTTAATGGATAGAGACTAAAGTTAAAGAATTTTTTTGGTTTATTTTTTTTAAGTTGTTACAAAAGAATGAGATTTAATAAAGCTGACTTTTAAGTATTGAGATCGAGACGAGATTTTAACAAATGAATGATCTCGAGAAACACATTACTACTGACTAATTATTAATGTTATGAACATTGATTTGTTGAATTCAAATTAAATTTTGTTAAACTGTGAATATCCTCACAGTTAGATAAAGAATATTCCAAATGACGGACTACTAATTAATTTTGTGTTTATTCTCTAGCTCTATTTGGAGAGAAAATAAGTTGAGCCTTGAAGGCTACAATTAAGATAACATCTTTTGAAATGAAACTTTGAATCGATTTTTTTATCAATATATATGATCGAATGAAATAAAAAACTAATTTAAATCCATATAAAAATATAGTACGTATTAGGTAAAAAAAAAATTCCATGCTTGGACTTTCCATTTCCTTTTTTTAGTTTAATCATAGATATTACATCTATGTACAATAAAATATATATCTGTTAAAAGTAATATTCTGTTATTAAAAATTACACGTCAATTTATGATGGTTTCATGAAGAGTTCTTGGATTCTATGAAAGAGGTGATTTGGGAAATGATATTATGCTCTGTGGATTCAATGTTATCTGTACTAGCAATATATTTACATCTATGAATATTTTTACATGATTTGATTATATTTTTTACAAAGTCATAAAGTTATTTGATATTCCAAACTCCCTAATTCTTTTGTTACTGGAGATATTTTATTATAGTAGACAAAAAAAAAGACAAGATGTTAGTTAATTCATGCCTAGTATATGTTTTTTTTTCAATATGGTATTTAAGTCATGTTTTATTGAAACGTAGGTATGAAAACGTTGTCAATAAATTATTAAAATATTACTAAGAAATATGCTAAATGAATAACTTATACCTGTGCATATAACCATATATAATTTAGAATGACCCTTAATTTTTTTTTTTAAATGCTGGATGGTGTTTAGCTTAAAAAATTGTCTTGTGATAAAAATTAATCAATGTTTAGAGGATACAAATACACTTAATGTTGTTTTTTGTTTTTTTTTAATTCAAAGGAGTTTTACTTGAAAATTATCAAGATAACTTAAAATAGATAAATTCATTTGATATAACTATATAAGAAGAATAAACAATATTTCAAAAGGGTTAATTTAGTTTTCTCCTGAAATGATTATTTTTTGAAAAATAAGTTATTGTTGTACCTCAGATAGCGCGCATTTTTATGCCCTATATGTATAATATAAGTTCTGAACTTTGTTTTAAACACTTTTTTGAGATGAAAAGTGTATATTTTCATTAAACTATATCTTTTAAAGAGACATTCAATACTAATGTTTCATTATCAACAAAAAGTGGAATTGTGAAGTCAATTAATGAACAATCTCAAATCCAAAAATATTTTCTAAACATGTAAAATTTAATATGATGAATATTTTTCAAACTTTATATTTCTTCATTTTTTTATCAAAAGGAACATTTTTAGAGAATGTCTAGAGTTGTAAAAAATATTAACTGTCTGTATGAAAAAAAACTCATACATTAACGTGGTCACCCTGACAATTTGAATAATGTTTTTATTATGAGAGCAGCTTACTTTCCATCACATTCATTAGCTACAAGCAGCAACCATCAAAATGAAGGAAATATGCCCAAATACTACTACAAATTTTGTAAAAATATAGACAGGAATTACTACGATTTTGATCCTCAATTTTACTCCGAGTCCAAATAGGAGCTACGCTTAAAACTCCCCAACCAATACTCTAGTTATTTACAAGCACACTCACTTTATACTTAGATGCTCCTTTATCTAGAATTATAGAATAATAACAACAGCTTTGGGAAATAAAAACACTGTTCAGGTTGCAACAACAAAAAGTGCACTCAGTGCTGCCACTCGTAGGAAATTTAATTTATTTTAGGAAAAATTATATTATTATAATAAAAAAAGATTTTGTTAAGCTTATCTCTAAGTAGATATTTTTAATTTTTAAACTTTTTTACAAAATTAGAATTGTTTTAACCAATAAAAGATAAAAATAGCTCATGCAAGGTAGATATTATTTTGAATTGAGTGGCTCAGTAGTTCTGGTTTATCGATGATTTAGATGGTCATTTTGTACTAAACATTCGGATATATGGATATAACTAGTATGTTTATCTGCGTCATCGATAAACACACACATTTATTACGTAATGTAAGCTTATTTTGAGCGTGAGGAAATGTAGGGATTTTGAGTGGGAGCTCTGATTCCACCCTTTCAGATTTTTTATTTTGCATTAACTATGCCCCTCTCCCAACATTTCGAAATGGACCAATTTTAGAACTACTCCAAGGTGTATCTACAATGTACATCGGTGTATGCAAATAAAAGTGATAGTATTTAGATTGTGAATGATTGTAACTTAGAGTGTTTACAATTTATGCACTTGTTTCTGTAATTCATAAATGAGTATCGCGTTTGAAAAATTAATGTTTCTTTTTGTGTTAATTTTTTAAGAGTTGTAGTTGAAATCAAAGGGTTCATAGGTAAATATATATCTGTTAGTATTTTTTTGGGCGAAACTAATTTGGTCTCAAAACTAGTTCTAAGATCTTTTAGTCTCGGTCCTATATTTAAATTCGGTTTTGATTTTTCTCATACATAGATAACTGTTAACTGTTCACATAACAACGAATGTTGGTAAAATTCTATGTCATGACTAGAGTTATTATTCTTCTGAAAAGAGGAAAAATTAACGTAGAATTTTACCTATGATCGTCCTTGTGTGAACCAGCCCAAGAGTGTTTAAGTTGTGTTTATGAAGTTGCAAGGGGTATATTATATATCACGACAACAACAAAAATTAATTAACAACAAGGCGTTTACCTCACTAACACATAAATATAACGTGTATTTTGTTGTCACCTCTCGATGTATTTGCTTCCTTTTTTCTAATCAGTGTTTTGACCGTTGATTGGTTCAATTATAATTTCTCTTTTTAAGCTGTGAACAACTCCTCAACAGTTAATGAATATAATTCCATAGTTGGGAAGAATTGGTTTACTGCCAATTTACTACTTTTTTTCTGGTTTATTTTTGGATGAAAGGTTGCAATATATGATAAAAATAACGATGTGGTAGGTAAAAAATAATTGAATTGACTTACAAAAAAAAATATAATTAAAACCGACTCTTTTCTAACGCCTAGCAGATCACAGCTTAACAAGAGCTAATTTGGGTTTAGCTAATCAAAATTTAGAACACTTAAATTATGGTAGTAGTAGTAGAAAAATGGACAGGTGACTATCAAATTCAATGTAAATTTTGTATGTTGGTAGGATTTTTGTGTTATTTTGCCGTAGTGGAGTATTAAAAATAATTGGATTCGTTTATAAAGAGTTTTTTTCATGAAGATAACGAGCCAAAATGTTTGGCCTTTGTTTCATCTTGTCATCGTCTTGTCAAGGAGAGGAGGGGGTGGGGCTCATATGATTTACAGAGTACGACAATATAACTTCCCTTTTGATCATGCATGACAATACAGCTGTAAAAGTAGAAGCTGGATGGGCGTGGTATCATTCTAGAGGCAGGACTCTAAAATTTTCTATGAAATACTGTCAGTCACTATCATGCGTTGGAGTATTAAGGAGCTAGTGTTTGCTGTCAAACACAAATATAACCAAAAAATTGTTTAATAGAATATTTTATAAAATGAAACTATGTAATTACAATTTAGCTTCTGATTTTTTGTTTGTGCAGTTTATGAAAATCAGTTAATTGCTTTAATTTCCAATAAGTAGGTTGCTGTTTATATTTCCGACCTAATAATGAAAAACAGATAGCGAGTAACGAAATTGCCTTAATTGCTTTTAAAAATATTATTTATGAACATCAATATACTTTTGCATACGTTTGAACCAGTTTTCGCAGCATTTTCGACTCTGATTGAGGTAACTCCAAAACATAGGATTTCAATGTATCAGTGGCTTCTTTTGGTGATAAAAACTGCTGACCACACAATTTAGTTCGATTTAATGGGAATAGAAAAAAGTCATTAGGGGCTAAATCGTAGGGTACGACGGATGATTGATCTTTTTGATGTTTTGCCTAGCAAAAAGCTGTTTATTTGAGTAAAAGTGTCCAGCACTTGCATTGTTGTTTTTGTTTTAAAAGATTTCTTGGAAGACTTCCGGCAGAAAAATAGCACCGCACCATTCGGAATGAAGTGTTTTACGTTGCCTTTAATACCACTAAAGCTACATGACCTGTCAAACCGAAAAAAAAGACAGCCATGTGCTTTGACCTGCTTCTCCCACGAACAACTTTTGTTGGATAATTCAAATCACTATCAAATACTTAAATCATGTGGAAATAACAAAACGTTATTATAAATTTGATACTTATAAATACCAAGCTATCATCGGAAAAATAAACGGAACTTATGATGCATAGTTTCTTTGAGGCCAGAAATATAAGTAACAACCTACCAAAAAAAAACGATTTTTTCAATTAATTTTCATAATTTGAAATTTACAAAAATTCTTTGAGTACGAATAAAAATGGATAATGATGCTAAAGACCTAAAATTGGGGTCATCAGATCTAGTGTCTTACAAGGACTCTAAATTGTGTAATTAGAACCGGATTTATTCTGGAAAAAACAATATTTCAAGACTTTTTACAGAATCACCAATAAACTTTTACTTAATTAATTAATCATCTATAGGTTTAAAAATAAAATATGTTGTTAGTTTAATTGAGTATTTTATTTTTTTGTATAAAATAACTATCCCTCTTAAACTTCTAAATGAAAAGTTATTTTAAAAAATGCATTAAAAAAAATCATCTTGTGTTAAAATACAAAACTTCGGTTTATTCAGTATATGAACAAAGGGGAACGTAAACTACCAAATATGATTTTGAAAAATATCTACATAAAACAAAACTTTAAATGGTCTTGTGAATACGTGAATTGTGATTTCAAAGTAATGCTAAATAAAGTTTTACTAATTTTATAACGTTATAAGTATGAAATTTTCAGTTTTTTTACAGTTTAAGACTGATTAAGTAACGACATATGGTTTGATATCAATAATTATTATTATCGACTGATATATAGTTATAAGCTCAGCTAAAAGGATCGTTTGTGTATAAATATGTTAAGAAGAACTACATACCTTTGTGTCTATGTATGTATATCTATGCTTAGCTTTTTATAAACATAATTTCATTTTAATTTGGTGTAACAAATGACGCATTGGAGAAGAATGAAACCAATTCATGAATGTTGAAGCTTATATAATCTACATATTATTTATGGTTGTAAGTCTTACTACGTGTTCATGAAATCCCTCCATTAAGTTTCTTATAGACATTCACACAAAAATAATTGAAATAATATGTCTAACCAGTTATTACCTAAGATTACATACTTACAAATTACTTGGGTGTAACCTCCCAATGATCAATGAAATAAACAATTTGTCAGTTCCATTTCATTACGTCTATTCTAATGATGTCACGATACCAATATTTTTGTACCGGAGCCAGTAGAAAAATTAGTATAAGTACATCAATACTTATTCGACTATAAATATTAAACAAAAAAGTCGATAAAGAAAAATATATACATTGACATACGCGTCCGCAGGCCCTATTTTTGTTTGGGATGGTGATAGGTGGTTACCTAAGAGTTTTTTAATGGTGTATAAAACACTATCGGCTGTTAAAAAAATAAGACGTAATTTAACTGCAGGTAGTAGATGCAATACCAATTTAGTATATTACAGGGCTTTGCAGATAATTTGGGAATTTATTCTCGACAATTTATAATATTTATGGCATATTCATTTATTGATCAAATTTAATAAAAATTTATGAATTGTTGCAAGTTATCTTTTGGTTTGATTCTTTAGATATCTTAGAGGCATGGTACAGGGCAGAAAACTAAATAAGTAACATATTGTTCAGGCCAAACTTCTTGTCAATCCAGGGTTGCAAGACGTCCCTCAGGATCTTCAGTCACTCAGGTAAGTTGACCTTAAGTTTGGCCTCAATAAAATGTCGTGGCATAATGGAAACATCGTTAACCACAGCTCCAAAAGCCATGACTCCCGCCGGATTCTTGAACTTCAAAAAAGGTAAGACCTCAGTCGTATCACAGGCGATAACTGTTGAATTTTGCCAATTAATTTCTGCGTCCAACACGAACTTTTTATCATTGACGTGCACAATGGATTTTGAAGCCCTTTTTATACTTCAAGTAGTTAAAAAGTTTAGAATAGCAATCAGCTCTGATGGCCTTGGCCTTCATTGTAAACAAAATCGCATATTAAAGAAAGAACTCAGTCAGTCACAGCTAAGCAATTTTTAGGGCATAATTGAAAGTGGAAGCCGAGATATATCAATTGGAAAAATTTCCAAAGCCATGTACCCTTTTAAAAGCGTCAGTACCCTAGTACTACTATTATTCTGCAATTTTTTTATTTGGTTTCCTAAAAAAGTAGATTTCCTGTCTTACTTATATCTTTATTTCCCCCTACAAGATGTTATTTTTTATGATACCACATATGACGTCACTTATTTTTTCCCATCACTTTTCCTCATGAAGTATACAACCTTTTATTCCTTTCGCATAATTTATCTTATTAATTGAATTAAGAGGATGATTCATGGAGACTATTTAGTTAGTTGTAGAACAATATCAACGCCCCTTAAGTACAAAAAAAGTATCCCTCAGACAACCACTTTTTAAAAATATCAATTATGGGGCCTTCATTTTGCCACGTGGGTTTTAGCTTTGCCCTACACAAAAGGCTCCTGAAGCAATAAATATTAGGTTAAATAATCGCACCTATTTTTGTACTTAAAAATATGTATACAACTCTATTTAAATTGATATCGCTGTTTGCCAAACTCAACCTCCTACATCTTAAACTATAATAAAATTTATTAATCATAATTGAAGTCTTGAACCTATCATCGATTAAATTGCATCTTCAATAACAGTGGAAAATTGGTTGTTTTTTACAATTATGTGAAGCTATATATCTACTTATATATCGGCAATAAAGGAATGGCGAGTGGCTTTTGTTGGGTCTTTTTTTTACAAAATAAATTATTTTGATCATTTACGTAGGTTGAAATATCGCATAATTTCATTGAATTATGTAACTTTTGTGTTTTCGTGAAAATATAAAAAAAATATACGAGTATTGTTGGTAATAATATACTTTATATCATATCTTAGAGATTCCACACGAATTATTTTTAAAGTATATTACATTTTACATTAAGTTTATCAAAAATTAAAATAAACATTGTTAATTATGTAACTGCCTATTAGGGCTTCTCATTTTCCAGAAATATTATTTTAGTGAGATCCTGGGAAACCAGTTTTTAAATTTTCGGATCCGGGAAAGAGGTATAAAATAATAAATGCTATTAAAGTGTGGTCATTTATTTTACATTTTAAGAAGATAATATTAATGTTAAACTAGCGGTGAAAATCTTAATTAGTTAATATTTCTTACGTTAGAGGGTGAAGTTAGTATCAAATATTCATTTGTTGGTTGTTATAGATGCCTTGCTAGGCATTATTTTTGAGCAATGTATATCACTTTTACTTTAATATAAATGGTTCAAAACTTTATTTCAATTTAACCTTAAAATAAATTAAACTTTTCAATATATAAATGTTACAAAACCTTAGCTCAAGTGAATGTTCAAAATTAATTAAACTTTTTATTTAATTAATTACATAAAGGAAGTTAATATTAAGAAATAATTAAAAGCGATATTTCTTTTGATATTTTTTTTTTACAAATTTCTTGGGAGTGTAAAATCTTGATAAATTCTTGAAAAGGGTATCCCAAGGATCCCTGGTACCTATATATATATATATGTATATTTTAAATATTAACTCATGTTCAATTTTTATGAACTTGTAGAGGCCAATGGCGGCTATTTGGGCAAAAAAAACGGTTACTGATTAGTATTTTTTTCAAATAAATTTTTATGACGTTGTTTTTTAACAAGTGAGTCGTAATCCAAAATTTGTATTGCGAGGAGCTGATCAAAAAGGTAATTAATCCTGTATTTGATATTGATGAACCTACTAATTCCAGATACTAAGGACGAACGAAAGAATGTTTATTTCTAAATGAAATACTTAATATATGCTTGGCTTGAAGGACAGTTGAGAGCTCGCAAAAAAAAATGTATTAGCTGAATAACTGTGTGCAAATCTTAGTGTTTATTAAAATATATTTCATTATCAAAGCGTTAAAAGTTCAAATACAGCTGTAAAAGCTTGAGTATTACATTTTACATTTTAGAAAAGCTTATTTTGAGTATAAAATATACTATAAGTTACAATTAATTTATTAAAAAAACGAAATAAACAAATAAAATCATTTCTTTAAAAGGCATAACATTTAAAAGAAAATTAATACACATATATTTATAGTCTACACATTATTGGAAGATGTATCGAGTCCATCAATATATCGGTCAGATCTAAATTCAAACATTTTTATACATTATTTTCAAAAAACAGACTTAACCCTTCAATGCACGGTGTCTTAATGACGAGACATACCGAAGTTTGGCTAATTATGTCGTAAGTACTTGATTTTTTCTTTAAAAAATAATAATAAACTATCAGTATATCATAGTGTAAGATCTTGCTTACTTTCAGTCCAATAGAATAAATTGTCTTAATTAACATAGTAGATCAATTATAAAGTTATTAGAATAAAAAAATTTAAAAAATGTCACTTTCAAATCAAAAATCAATGTATGGAGGGTTAAATTAATCTAAAAATTGAGGTTATCGAAAAATATTTTTTAAATCGGTCATACTACTTAAAGATAATAAAATGAGTATTTTTATGTAAAATTAGTTAAATTCTTATAACATGTACCATTCCATTTTTATACATATATGGCGATTTTATTATGCAATATTATGCATCTTGTTCTATTTTATTTTTATTTTTTGCAAACAAGGTGTCGACATTGGGTTCAATGCGTGGAATTATTTTCTTTATTTTTTAAGATAAAAATCATTAATTTGATTAAAACAAAAAAGGGTGAAATAAAGTTGAAAATATCAAAAAAATTAAAGTAATATTAAACTTTTCGAAAATCTTATACATGTGAAGTCAAAGTGTTGAATAGATTTTAATAAATTAAAATCTATGCACACATCAATCATGAAAATGGCCGATTTTAAGCAAAAAATGGACATATTTTCATCTTAATGTAATAGTATCATGCCATAAATGTCATGAGAGACATAAAATAATATTGCAAATTACATTTTTTTATGTCTTCAAGCAGAAAAGACTATAGAACAATAAAAAATGTTATGCTTAAAACGGGACTTACTATATAGTAGTACTTAATCAATATATCGGTGAGCTGATTAATCCGGCCAAATATATTGTTTCTAATAATATTGTATTATCGGCCAATATTTGCTGATTTTTACAAATACACTATTATCTTTTTTTCGGTGCAAAAAAAATATATACTTGATGGAGACTTGAAACGGACACACTTGTAGATTCTGTACGAGTAAATTAGAACTGTCTGTAATTGTATAAGTAGCCATGTATTTCAAGTACCTGCTACTTTTTATATTTTTAAATCGGACGAGAAATGTCATTGCAGCGAGACTCAAGGGTTAGGGACTAAACTCTTCTTCGTGCGGATCACACTCCAACAAAGGTGGCCAGGCTGACAGGAATTGCTTGTAAGACTATCTATTATGTTAAGAAGAGACCATACTACAACGTGACCATAGAGAGGAAGGAAAACTCCAGAAAAAGCCCATCATTAATGCAGATGCTCTAAAAGACGTCCCTGGTCTGGTTCCCGGAGGGTTACAGTCTCACGTCCCATGTACATTGACATCTTCAAGGCCAACCTGCTACCCTGGACCCAGGCAAATTTACACTACGGCAAAGTCGTCTTTCAACACTGCGAAAATTACTCAGACCTTCTTAGCAACAACATCACTTTCTGGACAAGAGAACTTGCCCACTATACCGTCCATTGCGAATCTCCTCTACTTTTCTTTATGGTCGCACATCAAGAAGAGGGCATGTAGCCTCCTTCACGCAAACGTTGAAGCTATGAAGCCTTCTGTCGACAATGAGTGGGCTGCAATGGACGCGAACTTCATTCGCAATACTTACAACTTTTTTTCCCAAAAGGCTTGTTACCATCTGTGAGGCCAATGGTGGCCGAATGTAATAAATCAATTTTACATAGGCTATGCATCCAAAAAGATGAATAAAGATTTTTGTTAATTGTATGATTAAAAGAATGGCAGCTATTTTCTTTTTTGTTTCTTAGTGTGTAAGTTTCAACTTTTCAGACGGTATTCTAAAAAAAAAATAGATTTAAAAAAATACATTACCTCTAATGTAGTTTATTTATGTATATTTTATTATTTTTTTACTATTAAAAGCTGAAGAAATAACTATACAAGTTCATTTTCTATTAAATGTGTACTATATTCATATATCCACCAAAATATCTCAAAAATTTAAAATCAATTAAACCATGGACTTTACTGATTTGTATTTATACATTATACATAGCAGCAATGAAATAAATAAAAAGGATCGATGATTATAAATATTAACAAATAATGGAATATTTTTTAACTAGTGCTTTGACACGATTTATAGGACAAAGAAGCGTATTTATTATATACAAACGGAATCTTGAAATTTTCAGATATCCCATAATTTAAAAATGTGTTTCCCGCGAAATAAGAAACATACTTGATAAAAGTAGGATATCACTTTATTTATTTTCAGTAATAAAATATCAATTAGATAAAGTAGGACTGTGGGTAATGAAAGAGCATGGGATAATCTATTGAACTTGATACATGCGTAGGTAAATAGGTATTTATTCCAACGGTTCTTTGTCTTATTTGAATGGAAAAAATAATGGTAATGGAATGTCGTTGTTGTTTCGTGGGGATTTATTCTTTGAATCTACTCTTTACGTTCAATTTACGTACGTTGCTTCTGCAGCAAACTTGTAACATAATCATTATCCTCTATGATTTGTGGTATAGAAAACGGCCATTGTTATACGTAATATATTTTGTTGATCATATAGACAGTAGTGTTGAGATGCAGTCCGAGAATATGTTGTTGTTTTTTTGTTTTTTCGGGTTCGGTTTTAAATGTTTAGTTCTCCATAGACCCATCTGGATCTATAACCTGGTCCAAAGCAAATTCTAACAACCATTAACTGAAATACAAATCCTGGGTAAAATTAAAAAGGGTCACACACATAATTTTTGTTTTCTCATTTCTAACAAAAAAGTTTTTTTTGTTTTTTTTAAATGACATGGGACTGAAGTTTTTTTATAAGATCGAATTTTACTGGTCCACACAGAAGTTTGGACATCAAATTATTAGAAAGCTACGTGAACAATTATTATTTTGAATTTTCAATATCCGTAGGCTTGATTCATGGTTGCCCCTAAGGAAAGAAATATACTTTATGTATATGGACTTGAATGAAAATTTCTAGGTCAACCAAGGGGTGTTGATAGTTTTCATCATTTGGAGGGGCAAAAATTATCAACATCATTATATATTTATAAGTAGGTTTATTTTATATATAGGTATACTGGCAGAGGGTGTCCACGTTGCAGGGTTGAATAGATAGTAATAGAAACAAAGAAGGAAGGTAGAAGAAGGAGACAGAGAGAGTGGGATGTAAAAAGAAACAAGAGGAGGGGGAGAGACATATAGAAAGATAGATGGGAAAGGAAGTATAATTATGGTCAATAATGACTCTAAATGACCTTGGATAAATGAAAAAAGTATCATCTTATATGTCTATTTATTTTATACGTCTACTTGCTAAACTTCAGATTGATCTTTTAAACCATTTATGATTCCATGAATGATAACACAAAAAAACAGAATTATAAATATATATAAGATATGATACAAATTTTTTTGGGGTGCTTCAGTAACTTTTAAGGGCTCAAGCCCCACCCACCTGCCGAAAAAAGAGGGTCTAGCAACGTCACTGGGTCAGATGATGCAGTAATTATAAAACTATAAGGTTCAGTCATACTAAATTGGTGCAATTAAAGTAAATAATTTTTTTTTAAATATTACGATCTCAGATCGGTCTAGGATTTGCGGATTGAAATCCAACACAAATATATAAGTACAGTTGTGTATTTTGAAAGTCAACGGAAATACCAAAATAAATTTTAAAATATCATTACTGTTAGTCATTTTGATAGGTAAAACCAAATGTACACAGGGGGCATTAGATATGCACCTATGTATCTAGTACGTAGTGAGAAAAGGGGAAAAATAATTTATTAATTTTTTTTAATGATCTCATCCTCTAAAGCATTAAACAGAGCTAATAATATTCTCATATAATTAAACAAAGCAAATATTTTTGTTTTTATAATATGATCATGAACACACCTATCGGTGTATGTAGACATGATATCAGAAAATGTTCACGTTTACCTGTTTTATCATTAATTTAAGCATAATAAGTTCTCATCTAATGATCAAGCTTTGTTATGGTATTTTTTCTGCATTCATCAAACAGTTTCCTTCATCCAAAAAATGAAACACATTGTTTTTAATCCTCCTCAAGAATACTGTTTTTGAACATGGTTGCAGCTTTATTTAACGTCAAGACCTAAACCCTAGCTCCCCATGCATAAACTCAATAGACTTCTACGTCTAGGGGGAGTTAGAGGGTAAGTCATGTACTAAGTACCACCCATCTATGAAGGCCTTGAAGGGCATGATCATACATGAACCCTAGAAGCTGGATCTTGTTGAAGTCGAACCTTGTCCGGATTCATCAGTTAGAAGTAATTCGGTCAATTTAAGTTTTTATATTCAAATTTTTAGAATAAGCTGAGACACCCAAGCATGTTAACTATAGTTTTGAGTCTTCATTTGATTGATGGAGCCTAATTTGGCCAATTACCTTTAAATTGATCAATTTTCAATTATTCATTGTGAAGGTAAATTAGCGTCACTTCCAAAAGAATTAATCAGCATATAGAAATGGACGATAATTCGTCAAAGAATACAAATGTAATCTATACTTGTTTGAAAAACATTATAGCTTAGTTTTGTATTGACGGGTGAAATATTACAAATGAATTACAAAAAAAAATATCAATTGAAACAATTTCAACTATATCTATCCTATAACTAAGGGTGTACCAACGCATCGGAATCGGCTCATAATTCTAATTCCACCGACACCTGTGTGGACTTATTTATTATACATTTTTGCGCAAAACAAACAAAAAAAAACATTCTAGTTTTATTATTGCAAACGGTCAACTAATAAAAGGGAGTGAGGGTTTCAGTATAGACTAACCCAGGTTTAAGACTGGGGGGCTCCTACCTATAGGGACCCCGGATTCTATCATTTTTTCTTGAATTTTTATTTTAACTTATAATAGGTGCAATTAGAATATATCTGCATAACAAAATTCAGGGTCATTCCTTGAAAATTAAAGTATATTCAGTGGTAAAGGAAACATATATGTATGAGCCAATCAGGAATTAATTGACTCTTGAACACAGAATTAACTTTTTAAATAGTTTTAATTTCAAATTATTTACAATCAATCATAATTATGATTGATATATTTATGCCTTTTCTTGTCAATCCCTAATTAATAAAAAGATAAATATTAAAAAAACTATTTTTTTTAAATATTTGTTTATGTAATTCATTTAAAGATCGGAATCTGCTGAAATTTTGGTATCATTATTACCATATCTTTAACCAATTAATGAATCCTCAGTTTAAAAACTATGGGATACACTTACGTGTACAGTAAAGGTAAATGAATGACCTCGTCTATTCTACCATGTACCTCTAAAAAAATTCCTAAATTCCTTCTTGTCGTGTCGGATGTGGTTAGTCTAGGTAGAATTTAAAAGCAATATTTGAAAAAAGTTATATTATTTTTGTTTTTGCAGACTATATGAGTAATATTAATACTATGCATAATTGTACAGAAAAATATGATCATTTTATGATATATACAGTATGTCCAAAAATTAATGGTGGTATAAAAAATATCCGATTTAATGCAAAAAAAAATTTTTTTTGGTCGCAATAAAATGAAATTTGCCTGATAAAATCATTAGGCAATATTGAACTTTTCTGATGCAATAATTTTCGATGATTTTATCATACATCCGTATAAAAGGGCTCAGAAAAAACCACATGACGTTAGTTGAAATTCAAAATCCGAAATGGTGAGAGAGCACTCTTTGGAGACCAGAGCCAAGGCTGTTGGCATGATAGAGGGTGTATCAATGCAGAGGGATGTTTCTCAAAGGTTACAGATTCCTCTCAGGACCATTGAGAATTGGTGTAAGAAAAGGAAGAATGGACAAACCCTAGCAAATCAGAAGGGTCGAGGAAGGAAGAAAAAAATTAGCCTAGTTCCCAAACTGGTGATTTCAAAATATTTGACCAAAAAGAGGCAATTCATAAGGAAACTTGCAGCAAGATTGACTTCAAAGGGCTATCCAATATCCAAGTCATCTGTCCATAACTACCTGAAGCACTCGTTGAATGCTTTACCATACGAACCTCGTATGCTCCCAAAACTTTCGGACAACTAAAGGAAGGTCCGACTTCAATTCTGTCGTGAGTGGAAACATTGGGCTGCAGATGACTAGAAGTATATCCTCTTTAGCTTTGTCTCGTACTGAAGAAACTGGACCTCCTTTGAAGAGGAAAATATTGTCTGACACATCAAGAGCCATTTTCCAGCAGGATGGTTCCCCTGCTCACCACTCCAAAAAGGCACAAAAGTGGTGTTCAGACAATATGGATTCCTGCCAACAGTCCTGATTTGTCTCCCATCGAAAATTTGTGACCTTGGCCCGAGGAAACTCAATGAAAATGCACCAGCAACTTGAAAGGATGAATAATAAAAAAACTGACAAAAGTTGGGGAAAAAATTTATCCAGATACTTTGAATAATCTGTATGAAGGGATACCAAAACGTCTAAAAATATATTAAGCGTAAAAGACGTCATATAGGGAAGTAAAAAAGTTTTTCGCTAAAAAAATCACTTGATATTCCGGACTGTCCTCACTGTCACAGCAACAATGTCTGAAATTCTTTTTGGATCAACATATGGATTGAGAAGATCCAAAACCCTTTACCTTTTGGATTACTGTTCACTCATTTTTCGTCCGATTTCGATCAAATTAAAGGAATACGCAAGAAAAAAAAAACATGTATTTTAATATTATTTGAGATGCAATCTGAAAACCTAATTAGAGCAAAAAAAAAAATATTTTTAATAACGCGGAAAATTTTCCCCTTGCACTTTGTATTATTCAAATATCTCATTGTACTTTCTCTACCGATTCCAATCCTATAACACGTCAGCAGTACTATGAGACAAATGAAGTAGATATTGCTCCTCAAGAAACTGTCATTTAACTTGAGGTGTATATAAACTGCAAATGTTCATTTATACATATGCTTCAATATAATACATAAAATAATTGTAATTAATATCCACGTTCTTTATACAGTATGTCTAAAAATTGATGGCGTTTTTAAAATAAAAAATCATGAAATAACCAATTATTGCCAAGATTGATTCCTAAAAGTTTTTACAATAACATTTTTCATTATACTTTTTTATAAAGAGTGATTAAGGTTTTGGTTTTGCTTCTTGATCCCTTGAAATTTCCCTGTTGCACTCTGTAAGCTTGGACAAACACAATCTCATAGCAGCTATTTTTTTTTTTTTTTTGATAGTTTGTTCAAATCTGCACCAGATGAAAAAAAGTGGAATCAATTGTAGAATTCATTGTCCCAAATGTACAGAAAAGGCACGAAACTCTCTTTCGAATCTGAGCCAGGATCGACAGCTGGATGAACTAAAGTGAACTCCTGGATCTATATGGATGCCAATGGGAGGCCTTATATGTGGCAGCAGGAATCTGCTCCCTGCCACACATAGAAAAAAAATTTCAAAGGGATCCAAGACCATATTGACAACTTCATCTCACCAGGCTTTTGACCTTTCAACTCGACGGATCTGAATATGATAGATTTTTTTGTGTGAGACGCAAACGAACGATGAACCAACTGAACCCAATGCAACACCAAAGACGAATTTATAATCGGGATCAAGAAGGCATTCCAGGATTTACCAAGAGACCAAGTAGGGAAAGCCTGCTCGCCCTTTCTGACTCGTATAGTGACTGTAATTGAAGCTGGAGTTGATTTTACTGAATAAAATACATCTAACAAGTTTTCAGAATCTGCTTTAATTATTAAAAACTAATAATTGGATGAAAAGAAAGTTGCGCTTGAAAAAAAAATCATTTTTATGACACAGATTAATTACCCACCCTGCATACTAGTTATCTGGTTAATCAATCTTGATGACGCGAACATAATAAATAAGCATTTGTTATATTTCTCCACCAAGACCATTATTCTTTATTTCATTAAAAGAATTACCAATATTAAGTTGGTTAAATATTTTAATTGATATTAAATGTTGACATATGATATTAGATCCCAAAACAAAAGTTTGATATCTGTAAATTATTATATATCAAATCATTGATTAAAATTTACATTAAAAAATACATTGGAGATGTCCATTTATATTTTAAGTACATAGCTCCAATGCAGAGATAAAATCAGACATGCATTAGACCCTCCCAAAATTACAGCTTGAGCCTATCGCCCTACTAATTGTTATCCATTTTCCTAGCAAAAAATTGTGTTTTCTGTATCATAATGGCAAGACACTAAGTGATACAACTGATAAAACAGAATTAATTGAAAAAGAGAAAATTTGATAAAAACTCTTAAGTTTGAATAATTAAGATTTTATTATTTTATCCTAACCTTTTTATGACAAAAAAAAATATATTCCATTTGATATCTAAATATCATCCCTCATTAATATTATTTTCTTTCCATTATAAATATAACGTTTGTTATGGCGTTTCTCACATACGAGTCTTTTATGGCTAACTTGAGTCTCGTTTCTTACATTATTTTTTCTCTGGATTTAATACAAAACTAGGAATAATAAACATCGTTTGTGAGAAGGTAGACAGTACTTATAACCAGTAGTGAAGTATCACAACTTTTACAAGGGAGGCCATGAGTAAATTTGAAACCCCCGACACAACAGATTTACAAGAGTTATTGCCCTATATCCTTTAAAAAAATTTACTTATTGTAGGAGAAATTTCGAATCTCGGATATTTTTTTTAAATGTTCCTTTAATTGGTCAGAAGAAATTGCAACGATATAGTATATTAGAATTACTCCATCTGACCTTGGAATGGGGTTTGAAGTCCTTATACACAAAGTATATTTCTTTCTCTAGGAGCGACCGAGTATCAAACCTACTCACATTGATTTAAACATAATAATTTTTTCTTAATGCGTTGCCCATTGAGCTACGTCGCTATATCTTTAATTTGCGATTTTCTTTCATATGCCTAAAATTAGGCTCTCTCTAAATTATGACACTCTTTCAGAATATATTTCACTCCTCATATTTAATAAATTTTCGATTTTTTTTTTTAGAAAATGAGTATCAGATTCAGTTTTTTAGAAGAATTTCGAATCTTTTTTTTTTTTTTTTCATAAACCTAACACTTAAAGCCCTTAACATATGCAGTGCGGAGTGCATTTAACCTGTAATTTTAAAATACTAGTCTCACTACGTAACATACATATATGATATAATAGTGTTGGGGTTCGGTTTGGAAATCTTAGACCGTTATAATTAGACTAATTAGACTTCGGTTTTGTAGTAAAATTCCATATCTACAAAAAAAATCATTCATTATCCGGTTTTGTCTCATTTTTTCTGGTTTGCAACCGGTCGAAATATTAGTCTAGATTAGTATAGAAAAAACTACTTATAACCGTACCGATTCAAAAATTCAGTCTCGAACCGAATTTCAATATTAATATATACATATATATACCTATTTAGTGTAATGTCAGTTCTTATCTATTTTTTTATGTTCAGTCCAGTCTTAGAACCAGTCCTGTGGGTCTTTAGGACCGGTCCTAAAGACTGTCGGTCCTTAGAATTTTTAGTACTATAACGGATTAAACTAAGAAGAAATTAAGTTTATTGATGCCATCAAGGACTGTAATTTATAAGTTTTTAAGACAGATATGCAGGACTGGGACTGAAATGTTTAGAACTGCAGTCTTCTCTTCTAAATAAAGACAGACACAACACTAATCTTATGGTCATAATCATGAAATCTTTTTAAAGGTAAACTTCCGTTGAGTCTGATTAGTTTATGGATAATTACACTTTGGCCGCTATAATAATAATAATAATGAACCAAGTACTTAATTTATCCAAAATATATTAAACTTTATATAGTAAAATACTTGTACGAAAAGGAAGTTGTATAACGATTTGCTGTGAAGAAATGTGGAAAACTTATATCTTTATTTATTTAAAGTACATTTTAATTTCGTGTTCTTGATGCTTGGTTTTTTATATGATGTATTAAAAAAGAAGTTTGTATATAAATATTTGGGTGGGGCTATTTTTCAAAAAATATATATATGTATATTCTTACTGATATTGTAGAATAGTTGTTGTGTTGTATACTAAGAAAATAACCAATGTAAGATATAATTGTTCTACAATGTCCTCTGAAGGTTGTTCATCCCTGTCAAATTTTAAAAGAGAGACAAAAAGTCTTTATTTAGCCAATATATATTAAAATAAAGTATTTCATTTTATTTTAAAGGTATACTATGGAGCCAAAGAAGAGAATAATGTAAGAAATTTAAAATTCAGTTTTTTCATTTCTGAAAATGGAAAAAAGATTTGCACAATAAAACGTTTTTACTGACGTCATAAACTACATCATAATTGGAGACGACTTGGAGGCTCATATTTTGTATTTTTACTACATAAAATGAGGAAATTTTCAATAAATCTCGATCAAATTGATTTTGGAATAAAAAAGACTTAAGGTTTGAATTGAATACTACATAAAGTCAATGATAAATAGTGATATTTGATTTGAATCTAATTAATATATACAAAAAATGCTTGAAAATGTCTAGATTTGTATTAAATTTCTTCTTTTTTTTTTATCGATTAAAACAAGAAAAATAATAGAATTAGAGAAAAATATCTTACTATTTTCATTTTAATAGTTAAATTATTATCTACAATGTCGAACAAGATTATTTTACGATGTAATAACATATTTTAGATTAATATTTGTTGTTTTGTGTTGTGTGGGTCATTAATTAGTACTACAAACTGCGGTCCCATTCAGTTCAATATAATTAATAAAATATATTTTTCTGCAAAAGAACACCAATTAATTAACCTATATCACAAATATAGTTCATAAACAATATTTAATTATTTTGCTATCATTTTTATCTGAATTAAAATATAAAATCGTATATATCAATATATTAAATATCATTTTTCGGCCAAATGTTCCGCTGGCTAAATGTCTCGTAATCAAATGTACAGTTCTTTTGGCGAAATGTCCATTTGAGAAATTGTCCTTCCACAAAAATGATTTCGGTCCACTAACTATTTATAATAGACAGTAAGGCTAAAGTCTTGTATTTGTTGGCCCCATTTTGACATCAAATAGATTTTGCCTAATATTAAAGGAGAAGGGGTTTTTATTGTTATAAAAATATGTTGTTTAGACCCCCAAAATAGCCGACATGGACTATGTTGACATGACATGAAAACGTTGTTTATCTATAGCCGATATCAAAAATTATGAAGCACAATGAAAACTTTTTATGGAGGGTTTTTTGGGGGTTTTTTCCACATTACAACAGCTTTTCCCAACTAGACGTAAATGAAATTTTGAAAAAGTTGAAAAACAAACCGTCTTTATGCGTATGCTTCATATTTGTTATAAGCAAGTAGAATATGTAGTAGTTGTAGTCTTTATTTTTGTATGAAATTGATAAATATCCTGTGTTAACATATTATGGGTTGAGTAAACTGGGATAATTACGTAGAATTACAAAAAGAAGGAAAATAAATAAATCAGCTCCTTCTTCTAATGATTCAAAACTAAACTCAAAGATAATTGAGAAGTGTATTTGTAAGTATGTAATATGTACTCGAATAATGAAGGGGAGCCCAGAAACAGTTGCAAAACGGGACGGATATAACAGTCTCGTATTCTCAAAAACATAAAAAGTTCTAACATTCAAACTTACATTGCAATTTTATACTATAGTGTAAATTTATTTGAAAAAATAAGTAAATATTTTTTGTCAACTTGTCCTCCGAATATTTGGTTAAAAACTGTTTTTGAGGGGTAAAAGTAGTTTATTTTATTGTTTGTCCTGTTATTGATACCATTTGAATTGTTGATTATTTTGCTATCAGTTAATGTTTTTTTTTTAATTCCTTTAATTAGTCAGATGGATTTGCACTTAGTAATTATAAGTAAACATTATAGTATTACATTTACTCTACTTTACATAGGAATATTCTTTGAAGTCTATATACATAAAGTGTATTTCCTTCTCTAGAAACAACTGGGCGCACACCTACGCACATTGAGTTTAAGAGAATAATTTCTACCGAGCGCGTTGTCCATTGAACAACGTCATTTCATATAAATTTATATTCATATAAAGGACTACAAACAAAATTAATAATTCAACATAATGAAAAGGTTAATCTTTTATTACTCAAAATTTATTTTGTAGTTGCATTTTTTTAAATTTCTAACGGAAATTCGATATATTTTAATAGATGCAACCTTTGTTGACAATGGAGACATTTGCAACATTTTACGAGTAACATTCAATTCCAATTTAAAAACATTTTGACTGGTATAACCATTAAATAGAATTTAAAAATTAGTAAACCTATGTACCCGTCTAGGCGGTTATAGTTAAGTTCCTTAGAGCCGACTAGATCAAAAAAATATTTTATGTAATAATTTTAAATGATTATGTTGAAAGGAAAATAAAGAAAAATATGATATAAGTCCAAACTCATAAAATATTTCACGAATGATTTAAGTATCATAACTTATAAATGTCCTAAATAGAGTTCAGTACAATCAGTTGATTAAAACCATCATCAGAAAATGATAATCCTTTTGAATATGTACTCTTTTAAAAAATGCCAGAGTATAACTACATATAGTACAAAAGTACTCTATAAATCATGCATCAAATGATCAGTAGGGATGTGGCCGGTGATGGTAGAGATGGGTATTTTGTAGAGTTCGAGAAAAACGTTTAAGCGAGACTGGACATGGTATTAAATAATATAATTATTACCCTTGTTAAAATTATCTACAAATGTTATATAACTTGGGGGGAATCATCAGATATCCAATAGCCAGGTAGTCAATATGTGTAGTTAAAAAACATCACAGAAGCAGAGGCGTCTATAATATTCATAATCGCCTTTGAGGATGGCTGCTGGGTGTCTTGCAGCACTAGTAGCAGGGACGGCTCCTGATATAGGCTTTGTGGGCAACTGCCTTGGGATGTATTCGCCGAGGGACGGTATGAGCGCTGGCAAAAAAAGTAAATGTTTACATTCATATGAACCGACTTAGCTCGATGCACAATGAACTCAGGATAATTTATCCTCTTGAACTCAATAGGCATTGGAGTGCACCCTGGTCATTCTTAGAGAAGGAAATATAATTCATATATATAGACTTCAAAAAAGATTCCTTGGTCAGATGGAGTAAATATTATACCATAATATGTCGCTGGAGGAGAAGTTTGCGCAGGGTGTGATAACAAGTAGGACCACCACTGACTAGGAGGTATATTGTCTTTAATATTTGGTGAATGTAGGTAGCTCGGAGTAATTGAGCCAAAAATAAAAAGTTATTCAACTGTCCTCGGTCTACCCTAGATATGATTACGTTCAAATTATGAACTTCATTTTTTTTTCAAGGCTTAACATTTGGGAATCACGCAAAAAAAAAAAATAATGTGGATAAGTCAATTTGAGGGAAAACAATAATAAATTGGAATGCTAATAGAGATCGATGATTGAAAATGCAAATATGTACTTACTGCTGCTAGGAACAGATGTTTAATCAATTACTTACGTATTATTTCGTATGTGGGATTGACCAATTGTAGATATATCCTAAAAATATAGCAACAATTATCATTAGTTGATAAAATTATGTTGTACAGAGTCTTACACAGGCTTGGACCCGTTCACACTTTTTCGTCTTATTTGTTCTTTTCTGAAAAAATTTCCGTTTATGTGATAATTCATTAGTTTTTTTACCCCCCCATTCGTTCATTTTTGATTGAAATGAAACGTACAGATAGGAGTTTTAACTTTTGTTCACATTCGACTGCCTTCAAAAAAATCCATACATATCCAAAAAAAAAATCCTTCTGCACAATTCACCCTATAAATTCATGGAGTTTTGTAGTTAATTAAGAAATAATTCATTATATTAACAGCACTCCTAGTGAAAAATAATAATTATTGTAGCCAACTAAATTTGGACTACAATTGATCATATGGTCGTTGTTTAACCACTTGGTTTTAGCATTGTTACTGAGGAAAAAGGCGTCTTTAGAAAAAAAAATTAAAAAAATGTGACTTTTTTGTCACATTTTCAAAGGACTTGGAAGTTGATTATGATTTCGACATACTTGACTTGAGACCTGAGTTGCAGTTGAAAAAATCTACAAGAAATATAATTCAAGTCTCTAAATATTTGTTTGCATTATGATCAAGGGAACAATAATTTGGGCATACGAGACTTCCAAGTTTGAGAATTACTTCTCATATCGTTTAATTCCAATTTATTTATTAACGGCCATCTTCCTATAAAAATCAAGTAAATATTTCCTTAAAATACAGGCAAATAAATATTTAATTAGAATATTTAGCCAATTTTTTCCTCTATATTAAATGCAATTTTTGACTTAAAAAAAACTGTACATTTAATTAAAAATTATTGACTTTGTCACATCTCTGATAATTAATTTTGTATAACATTATTAAAACTTATTCTAACAATGAATTAATATATTAAGATTACTTACATTTGCATGATTTTTAAACTTCTTTTTAAAGATGTAACCCAATGGCTTTATTTGTATATTTAGAACAATTCATGCTGGTATGCATAAGCCAATAATCAAATAACTTTATACGAAAAATATATTTGACGATATATATGTATATACATAAGTACATACATGTTGAATCATTAGATTAAATTTTATAAAGAAATAATCATTCATATATCCTAGATTCTATGTACATATATAAATCCTTATTGCATCAACCTGAGCTCCTTTAATATTATTCAAAGAAATATTGAATACCTAAGTATTCTTGAGAAATAAATAAACTAATTTCCGCTATTCTTTGAACGAACATTATTTGTGATAGATGCAATGGAGCAATTGAAATATTGCACGAAATAATATGTTATGTACATGAAATATTCTTATAGAGGTGAATAATATTAAGTATTTTTCTATAAATTTGAAGTGAAGAGGAAATATGTTAGGTATACAATATTATATTAATCATCCCAACTACTAAATTTTGCTCAAATAAATAAGAACATATTACTAAATTGTGCATAGGGATAAATACTCAGTATTGTTATTTATCAAAATTGTATCATAATACCATCAACTAAAAAAATAATATTTATGTACATAGTTAAAATAAACGTAAATATTTGGTAGTGAGATACACTCGAATCTTTAACAATTACTATGGATTATTATTATGACGACTATTTGGACTGAATGTAGAAATATTCTAGTAATATTATATTGTAGTAGACGACATTGTAATATTTTTTGATAGTTCACAGTAATTGAGTCTGTATCACAGGTATCATGTAATCTGTCTGGGTCATTTTCATATCAAATCGCCCAGGGTGCTTTCCTCGTTTTAATTCCTTAATAAGAAGTAATAACTTAGTCAAGATCCTTTAATGATAAGTTAGCGTAATTAGAAATTGCATAAGTACGCACTAATTGCAATTCCAAACAAAGGTAACTACAATAAATATACATAAATATAAGTTACTCACATATTGTACTGTGTAAAAACCAAATGAAAGAGTTATTATTATTAAATAAGATCCGGTGAAAAAGATATTTCAAATGCGTGTGGATGAATAACTTCAGTTTTATGTGATATGTACTTAACTACATACGTCATAAGTAACAAAACAAAGCAAAAAGAAGTAGAAAAAGGAAGCAGGGAAGTGTACATAATATTTTGATGATAGTAATCATAGATTAGTGGTGGATTCCAGTATTAATCGAACTCAGGTAAAAAAAGAATTTACTAAAGTTGAAAATTTTCTGCAATTCTACAAACTCGGCCGAAATAGTTTTTGATCGAAACTCAACTTTATTTGAACTCAAATAATACGTGCCAACATAGAAATTTCATCAGAAATAATTTTGGATGTATCTTACAGCATTTTGACGCTGATTTCAAATCTGTTTTTATATTTCGTCTAGAACGTACAGTTTTTAAGATAAAGTTAATTTTGTTTTTTATAGTTTTATAGTTTTTTTGTAGTTAATCAGTAATTTTGATAGAACCTGCTTATATTTAAATGATCTTTTTAAAATATCAAATGAATCTATGAGTCTTAAGATTTGGGAACTTATCTCCCTGTTATTCTTCTAAAATATTTTGTCTTTCTGCATTATGGTAATAAAATGGCATCCGTTCCCATTGCTCATTCTGCCATATAAAAAAGACATATACCAATATGGAAATAACTTCTAAAAGCAATTAAATATGAAAGTTACCAAGGAAAAATCTTTGGATATCTCAAAAATTATAGGAATGCTTATGGGTATGCAACCAAGATTAACAAAACTTTGTTGTTTCTTATGTCTGTGAGACAGTTTTGCCGCAATACAACATTCCACCAGAAGTGAATTGGATCTTAGGTCTATTTATGTCCCAGGGATAAGGAGTGTCGAGTTTGTCTTTTTTTAAATCTTTATATAACTTCTTCACATTAAACTTGGTTTAACGAAGAATTTTGTAAGAACAATCCCTAAACTACTGAAGTAGTCCCCATTCTAAACATATATCCTACAGACATATATTTAATTAATATCATTTTTTTATCACAAATATCGATACCTTTATTTGTAGCAGAACCAGTACGAAAGTATTAGTATCGTGACAACAATTCCATCGAATAATGATAAGTTAGAATTCTACAGATGTAGTATAACTCAAAATGACTCTAATAAAAACTATTATTGACTAAACTAAATTACTTCTTAAAAAAGACTTCATGAATTAAAAAAAGAAACCTCAACTCATTAAATATTATTTGAAATAGTGATATAACACAAATATACGCAGAACACACGAACTTAAACTTTACAAAACTCGAAAATCGTGATTCAACAAAAATAGTAGTATATATACGTTCGATATACTGGTACTATACTGCACATTAGAGCAGTTTGATTTTCAACTTTTTTGAATTTCGATTAATGGTAGTGTGCAAAATTACATTTTCTTACGTGGTCATCTTTAGGTCGCATATCTGTTTTAAATTATGAAAATAGGGAAAAACTCTTTACTTAGTCAAAATATATACAAAAACGATTTTTTTTTTTTTTTTGCATAAATTAACTTTTATAGCTATTGTTTTAAATCTATAAAAAGTGTAAGAAAAGTTTGTTGCTAAATTGTCCTATGAAACAAAACAAAAGAGAAAAAAGTTAGGAAAATCTGATGAACCGTGTATAGCACGCATCCTTTTTTTTTTTTTTACATTTTGAGAAAGGAATGATCAAAATTTATTAATGTTTTTATAGGTAGAATAAATTCTATCATAATTAATTAATTGAAAATCAAACCAGTCTACTGCCCCTGTCTGGTAAAACCATGTGTCTGCAAAATTTTCAATTTTTTGCATATTTCCGATATTCTTGAGGAGTTATATGATTTTGAAAATATTATACAAAAAGATCATTGGCTGTATAATTTTTTTTATTGGTGAAAGAATGCATCTAAATAGTATTCTCCCTTCTAGTCTTAATCTCCCACTTAATTTTATGAGTGTAAAAACTAAAATGGTAAACACTACTTCATAGAATATTACCTGAACCATCCCGTATCCCTCCGATATAATAATAAATAAAATGTGACCTTCAACCTATTAAAAATAAAGAATAAGTTATAATTATTATACTTACGTTCTTGGCTCTCCTGTAAAATTGGATTAGTTTGTCCAATACATTTTTATGCCAGACAAGGACAATATAAAGGTACCAGGCTTATCACGAATATAAAATGATAATAGACTAAATTAATATGTGCCATAAAATATTTCCATGACGTAATACCTCCCCCTTCTCAAGGAAGTTTCATTTACAGAAAAAAATAATAAAATTTCTAAGTCTGCACCTCCCCTTCAAGCAAGAAATTTTGCAGACAGCCCTGTAAGTACATGTGAATTGACATAAACAACATTATTGTTTTTAAATTAAAATAATTTAAATAAAAAAAGCACAAACAAGTATCGAAATACCGATACAAATTTTGATACATGAACCATATGATACATATTAGTATCGTGACAACTCTATCATAATACTTTCATTGATTTCAGTCCCTAGTCTGAGTTTCAGTCTAAGTCGATCCAAATCGGCAAAGAAAAATCAGTTAAGAGTTAAAACTGTGGCAAAATATAATTGACACCATCTTTGTCTTATATTTTTAGTCAAAAGAGTATTTAAATACTAACTGGCGGTGGCACCAACTCGATTAAAGTTTAAATTTGTAAATAATGAAGTCAATGAATTTGGGCTATCTTAAATTTCAGCTCCACATCCAGGCTGGTGTAAAAGGGCATACGTGTGGTTTACTTATATTAGTTTGTGGCGCCATCTTGCGGCGAAATAATACAACTCCTGGAATGATACTATTTTTTAATAAAAAATATAGGTGTATATTATTCAAATAGATGACGCTGTGAAAATTCTTCTTCGCCTGCACCTTTTTTTTAAACAACAAGCTGCAGACTGTCCCACGACCTTGTAAATAATATCTTTTTTTAGTTTACTCATTCCCTATTGGGCTTAATAAATACAACGATTCATATAACATAATAAATCATACTCTGGTCTCAAATTAAAATTGTGTAAATTATTCAAACACAAACTTAACCCGAGGCAGAGTTTGAAAATGACGACTCAAATCCAACACTGGTATAATACATACAAAAATTCATATAACACAATAAATATAATACTCTTTCCCCTTTGGTTCTTTCATAGGCTTTCAGTGTCAAAGCAAATGTAGTCGCATATGTGTGTTTATATTCAAAAAAATATTTCAACTGTCGATTCATGTTATATGTTTTGTACTTGATTAACGAAGCATGTCATAAAATATACTAATTTAAATGATTATAATTATGTATACCTAGAATTAAGTGTTCCGTTATTTTCTTACTTTTAGAATAACGTGTGTGCAAATATTTATATATCTAGGTATGTACATAGAGTGCAGAGGAAAGATACCTAATGCACTATTGAGTGGGAGATTTCAATTAGTAAGGAGAAAATGCATTCATATATAGATAAATGAGTAGCTACTTCTTCATTTCTTAAAGAAAAACTTCTCCTCGGTCGCATATATTAAACAATATGTACCTATTTATAAAAGTAAATCTCTCTTTCTATGAAACCAGAAATTTAAACGACCCAAATATAAAGATCCTGGAAATAAATATGTCAGAGATGGGGTCTTGCACTCGTGACTCAACTCGAGTTACAATTAATAAATTCCTCAAAAAATATCTTATTCTACATATTTAGAGATGTTAAATCACTAAAAAAATGGAAAAATCGAATAATGTAATTTTCACAAGGGTTGTCAAACGATAATTGAAAAAATTCAAATACCTATGCTTTCCATTGCACTTATGGTGCCTTAACTATCTTCATTATGCCAAATGTGAATAACTAGATAGCATAACTTCTGATAGTGGGGATCGGCGTGCGCTCTAATCAACTAAACATGGTAACAATAATATTTTCGAATGTTCAATTTTAACGAAAATAAAAGGGGACTCTTTTTTATAGAGGTGAAAAACATCAGATGGTCATTATTTTTCTTAAGAAAGTACTTTTATTAACTATTCAATTATACCAAAAAATTTATAACCACGGATCAAATGTAGAAAAAACAGTATTTGAATATGATTAACTTGATAAACATCTCAAATTATAAAGTGATCAACTGTCGCATTTTTATATCCTGCTCAGGGGAGGGGAAATGAAATAAAAAAAGACCAAAAATTATCTGGTAACTCTAACAATTTGATCGATGTTTGAGAAGAGGGCAGTATAGCTGTTATGACATTTCATAAGATTAGTTAGAAGCAGCTATTAAATGAATCAAATAAACTTTAACCACACTCCATATCTAGCAAGGATATAGACAGAAATTACTCCGATGTCTATTTTCTCTCAATCCAACTAGGACTTTCACTTAAAACTCTCCAACCAAACCTAGTGTTACTTTCCATTATCTGTGAGGTCACGCACATTGTACTTATATGTGGGTTTTTTAAAGAATTAAATAATAATGATAACAGCCCTGGAAAATGAAATAAAAACACTCTTCATGTTGTGATAACAAAAAGTTATATTTTTTATAATTCTAGTCACTATATCATACTATTATAACCTAACCTGGATTCTGTGTTATAGGACAAGAACGTGGAATTTACAAAGTGAACTTCTTTTTGTCTTTTTTTAACCTTTCCTTCAAAAATAGCAATAAAAATGACTGAAAATTATATGGATGTTGGCCAATACAGTGACTCTGTGGTAATTTTTATTTAATAGCTGGGGTTTTCACAGCTGAATAATGTGCAATGGGTATTTTATAGATAAAAATAACCATTTTATCTTTGAAAAGGAAAAACGATTGATACTTTATTTTTAATGATGACAGAATCAGAGCTAGGGTCTCGGCCTCAAATTGCACTTTAAGTCTCATTAAACTGTTAAGATGTACACAGTACTGGTTTTACATGAGCAGGAACTAAATAAATGTGAAGGGTATTAGCTTTCTTTCTTTTTTAAACTTGTTATTTGTAAATATTTTCATTTTTTTAGCAAACAAAATGTGTGGCCCTTTTTTTTTTACAGACTGGGTCCCAGTCACGATTGGTGACTTGGACAAGTAGCCCTCCCTAAAAACGTACATTACATATAAGGATAGTTCTTTATTTATCAATTATGACCGCTGAACACTCCTCAACATCCAAATCTTTAAAATGTGTACTTCACAAAACATTATTTACTAATTAATTATATTAAATATAAACGTACATGTCGTTTAAAAAGAGTGTATAGGCAGTTGAACCGAATACATAAAAATACACTAAAGAACAAACATTTTGATCAACCATCCCAAAGTTGTAGTAGTTGTTGTTTTTAATTAATTATGTTCCATTAAGAATTCAAAAAAAGGTATAATAATTGTAAGCAGGTAACAAAAGCCCTGAAAGGGTTGAAATAAACTAAAAATGAAATAATTATCATCAAGTAGCAACATATAGATATATTATATTCTTTGCACTTTGTTGATATGTACTTTCAAGGGTTTAACCTAATTACGTAATATCCCCAAAAGTTGTCCTCGGATTTAATCATGTAATTAGACTAGGTGCGGTATTAAAACTTCCTTCTTTATGTGACGGGATTTTATCCTAAAGCCAAGATTTTAATGTTTTCTTGGAAATACAGTCAGTCGCTATCATGCATCGGAGTAGTGAGAAACGAACATTTTCCACCAAAAATATGGCTAAAAAATTGTTTTAAAAATATTTTATAGGGTTAAATTAATTTTAATTGGGCCTTAAGTTTTCGTTGGCGTAATTCATGAAATCAGTTAATTGTTTCAATTTCTAATATACTAAAAACGATTTTTTCAATTCATTTTCATAATTTGAAATTAGCAAAATTCTTTGAAGGTGAATGACTCCACAGATAATGATGCTAGAGCGATAATATTTGGTGTACTACAAGAAATTTTAATTTGTGAAATTTGTCCAAATTGTACAATTAGAAACAGATTTATGCCAGAAAAATCTAGATTTTTAATATCTTAATGGAATTGCTAATTACTTATTACATAATTGACCTATCATCCACAACTATATTATAAGATATGTTGACAATTAAATTTTTTATAAAGTCATCATCCCTCTAAAAATTTATCAATGAAAAGTTATTTAAAGAGAAACGAAAAAAAATTAAAATGCCGAAATTCGGTGTATTCAACAATCGGGGAAGTCAACTATCGGATATGATTTTCAAATCTGTCTATAACAAAAATTTAAATGTTACTATCATTATGAAACAAAAATAAGACATCGGGATTTATAAAACATGCTTTATTATCTTTTGGAAAAAGCAAATTATGCTGTCGCATGAATTCTTTGAATTAATGTTCATATATATTGGCTCTTAATATGGGACTAAAATCGATCATGTTCCTGTTATTGGTACTGAAAAACTTCCCACATTTTAGAATGCTCTCAAAAAACCCTCACTTCCACTAATATTATAGTTAAGTATCTCAGTTTACAATTGAGTTAGTTTAGTAAAAACTTAAGCTTTCTTTTACGTACGAGTTAATTGAGAACTGATTAAAGTATTTATTATTCTTATAAAAATTGGTGAAGATTGATTGGGTATGACGTCACTAATAGAAATCTTGGATGACTTAATTTGGAAAAAAATGTTATATGAGACAGTTTTTTCATTTGATTCGAATGCGTCTGAAGGATAAAAGCTGGGACCAGATGGGACTTTTAAATTTTGCAACAACTAAATCCCTGATTTATATACATTGAACAGAATACACAAAAATTGATGGTAAAAGTATATTTGGGCTTTATGATATAATTAATTATTTAACTATCATTAAACTTAATTAATAAAAACATTAATTTATGGAACATCTATACGAAATTTCACTTAAAATGGCCCCATTTCTATTGGGAAACTTGACCTTTAAGTCTTTCAAATTCATATTATAAGATTTACAGCCTCTTCGTTCAGGAAAATATCACATTATGTAATCAATAACAATAAAATCTGTTCTTGATGGAGACGTGGTTCCAGAAGAAATTAATAATGATATCTAAAAATTTAGCTCCATTGAAGATAAGAATTTTTTTTTTTTTCAAATAATATATTTACTTTCGTTTCGAATAAGTGGTCTAAAATTTCGAGAACTCTTGTTACTCAACTTAATTAATTGTAATTTGGCACATAAATTTTCCTTGACGTAATTTATGAAAATGAGTTAATTGTTTCAATTTCTAATATACTAAAAACGATTTTTTCAATTCATTTTCATAATTTGAAATTTGCCAAATTCTTTGAACATTTGAATTTAATTGTAAGTTAATTTAACATATGTTTCCACTTACTTTGTAGGATGTAATTTCAATAAGTAAATATTGGTACATAGGTAAGACCTACATTGTTCCAAACGTGATGGATCACGTACTCATTTATGTATATTTTGCAGAAAATCTCTGTTTTTTGTCAAAAGTATATAAGTTTCAATTATGATTGGTTATCAAAATTCAAAGAAATAATAAATAGCAGGTAAATAAATCAAAAAAAGATTGAAAATGTCAAATCAAGTAGAGTTTTTTTGTGATGCTATCATTCTGAAAATTTGTCATCTTGTAAGACATAAATAATGTGTTAAAATTTTTATTATAATAATAACTGCAAAAGTGGGTTATCACATCAATCAGGCGTTTACAGGCATTTATAATAACTTTACATATTATAATCTTGAAACCTCCACAGTTCTTTCTGTCAAAATATTGAGATTATGTTATTTGAAATGTATCTTGTATAGAGTAGAGAAAATACCACATTAGTAAATTTTCGTTCTTCAAAATTTAATTTATGATTGTATTTTCACTCCAACAAACTTGACACATTTTAAATCAAACAGCCTATTCAGTTTGAAAAGAAAAGTTATTAAAGTTTGATGATTATTATAATATACAAAGTGTTTAAAAATAAATTGTCTATACATGCAGTAGGTGTACATAGATGATAGATGTGGTAACCCACCCCTACTTATATATCTAAAACAATTGGTAATAATCAGAGGTGGTTTTTTTGTTTTGTTTTTTTAAACCATAAGCTGAAATTTTCTTAAGATAGTTTTGAAATTTGTTCATTTTCATTAGACAGTAACTGCTGATGTAGAGGTTTGTTCTGGGAATACTAGATCGATCTCAAATCTTCATAATTTTGGATGGACCTAACTAATTTGGATATTTAAAGAAGTTTGGCCAGGATTGGCCACATCAAAAAATTAAGTATAGACAAAAATAAAAATCAATCCTAATTGATCTCATTTACAATTTGGTCCAGGCCATTTTAATAGATGAACTACTAATGCTATGTTTCCAAATTGTACACCTCGATACAATGGCGTTATATGACGTTTAAAGTGTTTTATAAGTGTTCAACTCATATTACTGGGATTTAGAGAAAATTGGTTCATAGTATGATAATGAAAAAATCAATCCCTGAGTAAAAAACGATTAAATTTTGGTATTTACCATACTTTCTGTCTTCGCAATGTTTAGTTTCTTCTCTATTCTTCAGGAAAATAACAATATTTGTTTTACATAATTGTCAGTCAGACGAAGCAATAAAAAAATATTTTTTTATCTTCGTCTCCCTATTGACTTGCAAAAAACATTCGCGGACAAAGTCAAATCGTCTAGTTATAGCCTACAAAATTAATACTGTACCGAAATATCGGTCCATAAATAATAACTAAATACCAAAGCTAAACTTTTTGATAATTATGTTTATTATGCATTCTGTGATGCTAGTAAAAACGTTCTATAATAATATGTTAATTTATGAAAATGATTAAACTCCGGGGTACTCTGTGTGTTTTTTTGTTTTTTTTGTTTTTTTTATTCTCATGAATAATAATGAATTAATAATCATTTTGCTATAATCATAATTATCAAAGTTAAAGGTGTTTTGCTTTTTTTTTATCAATTATTCCATAATGTATGTATTTGTTTTGTATATACTGAGTAATAAATCAACAACAATAATTATGATTTAACCCAAAATGATATCATTAAATCACATTAACTTCATCTTTGTCTAAACACGCCGACAACTCCATAATTTACCACCAACAAGCAAGCAAGCATTTTTTGTTGATTAGTTAAAGGAGTGGTCTCACTAATCCTTTCGAGTGGGTATTTTGTACATTCTACATAATAGAGTGTTACAAAAATATGTACTAATGCACGTTAGGGTGAGGCCGGTACCCAACAGTTTCTTACATTTTGACAGATACCACTTAACCTTTTTTGTTACTGGGTATGGAGCTAATGATCACATTTGGGCAGTTCATTTCAATATATTCATATTTATCTTGAGCACAAATTCAATTGAACATATTGGAAAAAGGGATACAAAAGTATAAAAATCTTACTTTTCGGTTTTTAAATGTGTCTATTTTTTCATAATATATATTTAGGATAAAGATTCAATCATTAGAAAGTAACTTTTTAGAAAAAGTTACTATTTATAACCAAAAACAGATAAGAATTTCAAAATATGTCAATAATTAAGCACTTTATTGGATGTGCACAATATACAGGGTGTTTAGATAAAATTGGCGCATCTTTAAATTGTCAATAAGACAACATTTTTTGCAAAATGGGTTGAAAATTTTAATTCTACACAACAATGTTGTGAAAAAGCTCATTTTATGTATCTTCCTCCAGCATCAATCACTGCCTAGGTCCAAGTTCCGAACGAGGAGCAAGCGTTGACGAGTTAGTTTCTTGGCATGTTGGTTATTGTCTCCTTTATGTAGGTAATCAGAGAGTCGTTGATGGCATGAGATTTTCGATTTGTTTAGATTCAATGTAGCCAAAATTCAAAATAACCAATCCATACTGCTGGGGACATATTTCCTTCTTAATGAAGTCATATCAACCACTTCAATGACATTTCGAGATTACAGTCTCCAGAAAAGCCTAACGAATCTTTTGTCTGGATTAGGACGCTAATCCAGTAGAGAACTCAAGATTTTAAATTACCATATTGTTGTGTACAAAAATCATCGTCATGGCACAATGCCGTAAATCCTCTGTAGATTCAATCAGCTATATATCTGGAGCAGCTGTGAACTTAAAACTTCACACAAGTTTGTTGATACAACAATGTTTATGTCAAAAAAAAAAAAGATGCCATCATACAGCTGTATCATAACAAAATCACCATCGCTTACAAGTCCGAACTTCATCTTAACACCCTGTATATGTACAAGTCCCAGACTTCTCACATAGATGGTGATATTTTTTTTAATTCGCCTCATTTTCAATTAATACTAATCATCAAATGAAAGTTGTTAAAATTTCATGACAAACTGTTCCTTAGTTTGTGAGTTATTCTACAAAGTGTGACGCTACTTTTGTTATTTCCAAAATAATAGATCAAAAACAGTTCTGTACTTTATTTTAACACTGCTTCTTGATGGGAAAAAGTACCACTCAAGCTTAGCAATGGCATGAAGTGCCCTATGGAGACTCCACTCCATAAAGTGAATTATGGAACAACGTAGCTCAATGGACAACGCCCTCGTGATAAATTAATCTTCTCAATGTGTGTAGCTTCGCTCACTGGTCGTTCCTAGAGAAGTATATAGACTTCAAAGAAGATTTCTAGTAGATAGTGTAAATGTAGTACTATAATGTTTACTTATACTCAATCAGAGTAACTCAATCTGACCAATTAAAGGAGCATTACAAAAATTAAAAAATATGAACAAAATAAAATAAAAAATTATTTAAAAAAAAGTCAATTTAAAATGAAAAAAAAGTGTTTATCTTGTTAAGCTCGGGACTCTTCACCCCATGTCTTAATAAGAGATGTCAAAATTATCAAAAAAGTATCAGTTTGTTAACAGAAAAATATTACTGCTCTTATGAATTGTTTCTCCTTATTTTAAAATTATAAACGTACTAAGAGCAGGAAACACTATAGTTTTAAAGTTATCTTTGTCAGCAGATATATCGTTTATAAAAGATGTCAACATAGACTTTCCTTTTTGATTTGCAAGGATTTGAAATTAATTTAGACAATTTTGTAATAAAAACACATTAAAAATCAAAAACCCAAAAGAGTGATATTCATCATTTGGTACTCACACCAAAATTTCATCCTGCTCAAAGTCAGTATGAATATAATTCAATGAAATTGTACAAGTGTATTCATTAGGGTAAGTTGTTTTGGACAAAGTTGGACATCAAGCTCACCCTAATGTACGTACTAACATAAGTTTGTTTCTACAAAGATGTTTTCTTGGGCAAAATGGTGATAAATGTGATGATTTGAGTCTGCCAAAATATTTATTTAATAACTCTATGATTTGTATAAAGATTTTTTTTTTTTAAAGAAATAATAAAACGTTCAAATCCCATAATATCATATGATACGTAGCACAGCCAACAAACACGTCCAACAATTATATATATAACCCCCTAATAATTTTCATATCTTGAACATAACTCAAAAAATGAATCATTCTTAGGGTAAACGTATAAAAAGGCATTAAAAATATGTATTATGATACTATGTTTTAAAATAAGGATTTAGTGTAGGTATGGGTTTTGGGTATTCCTCCCCGCCCCCCCCCCCCAAAAAAAAAGAGTAAACACGGGTAATTTGCTACTAAATAGGCTTAGTTATTAAAAAAATCAAATATAGAGATTAATGCACTAATGCAACCAAGAGGCAGCGCGGGAAACAAATAATTTATAATTATATGTGACGTAATCGAAGGCATTTTTTGCAAGTTTTCAAGATAGATAATAACATCAAAAAAACTAGAACTACTACTTTGCTTGCTCATCCATCACTAGAAATCTGAAAATTGTGTAAATCCTTGTGAGCATAAATTTAAAAAAAAGTATATGTTAGTAGCCTGGATGATATCGGTGTTCTTATAACTATTTATCCCTATTTTGAAATTAACTCCTAATAATGATTGATGTATGATTAATACCAGGGTAAAAGTGTGTACTCCATAATAAATAAATCCGAATACTGTTTTTAAATTAAACCCGCTGACGAATAATTATTTGTAGAGTACATGTTTTTATAGGGTAACATGAGAAAATGGTCAAGTCCCTCTAGCCACCCCCTGCGGACGCCACTACCGGCTCTTTCACATAATCTGTATATGTTTTAACCCATCATTAGTTTAATCAATTCTTCTACACCGAGCTTTATCGATACTTTTAGGTTTAGATAGTGTTGAATACTTGTGTTAACTAATAAGCTCAGTTTTTTTTTTTCTTTTGAGTTTTGAACATTGAGTAATGTCGAGTTCGAAAAGAAAAAATATATCCACAAAAGTATGACTATGAAATTTATTTGGAATTAATCAATAAAAATCTGCCTAACCTGTACAGGGTGGGGACCCAAAACTTGCAGTAGCATGACTAAATTACGAACAGCGTGATTTTTATGGTGTTAAGAAAAGACAACTCAAAACCAATTTGTGATATGCTTAAATACTATATTTAACAAAAAAAAATTGTTTTAATATGTCCTCCTTCACAGGCAATAACAGCTTCGACACGGCGGCGAAAAGATTAGCAGCTATTACGAGGAAGGCTGTGCCCATGGAGTAGGAAGCAGGGGGAGCCTGGAGGAGCTGCCCCCCTAAAGAAAAATATATATATATTATTTATAATCTTGAGGACGCCCATGGACGATGTCATGATGGCAGCTCGGAGCAAGTTCAAATTTGGATGAGAGATGCGGAAGACATTATTCTCCAAGACACCCCAAACTACAAAATCCTGGTATAGGACGCCAGGGCTGCAGGAGGGGCCCATGGAGACAGGCCAGAAGTCGCCCATTTTGTTGCTACAGAAGTTTTAATTATTCTTGTCTGCATGAGGTTGTAATGGACTTGTAGACATTGTAAGCATTACGGATAGAGATTCCAACGGTCATTTTAGCCTTCTCGGCACTGAAACCAACTTGAAGAAGATTGCACAAGCGTTGCCTTTTTTTTTTTTAGTCAAAGATTTATACAAATAAAACATGAGATAAAAACAAAACTTTTGTATTTTTATTTCAGCTTTCATTTGGTTCCCTAATGAAAACCTTCGTTATTTTAAAAATAAGCGAATAAAATCGACTTAAATACTACAACATGTTTTGGGTTACCACTTTGTAATATTTTAAATTTGGATCATTTGTGTTTAGTTTTTCAAGTAGTACCTATTCTATACTATATTTCGCAATTTTTTAGAAAACAGACGACTTTAGTGAAGTCGAGTATTTATTCAACTTGCAGTAATACTCGAATCCAACTTCGGATAATAGTAAATCCTTAGTGATCAATTTTTTTTTTGATTCAGTTATATTCACAACATGATCAATATTGAAACATAACTCGTTGTTACTCCTACATTGTATGTAGATTGTACAATATACATACATAAATACTTAAAAAAGTTTAATTCAAAGGTAGTTACAAGGTTGAAATGATTTTTTTTTTTTTTTTTTTTTTTTTTTTGCATTTTTAAATGCATACATATTTATATTATATTCTACTTGGCAGTGTTGACTTAAGACTTAGGACTATACCAATTTATTCAAGGATAGAAAAAAAATAAATACATAATGTTATTATGTATTTATAAAGGAAATTTATGAGATATAAACGGATATAATCGTTAATATCATAAATTTTGTAGGTTTAAATAAAGATAACAATAAGTCAGAGCTAGGAACTCGTACTCTCAAATCGGAACCGAAGTTAAAAAGCTTCAGACTCAAGGCTTGAGACATACAAACATATATTTCAAATTATTTAGTGCGATTTATCTTTTTAATTAATTGAATAATTGAGAATCACAGCGGGGGATTAATCGGAGTCAAGTCTCATCAAAATGCACTTGACTCATACACAAGGATAGAAACTAGAGCATATTTTATTTCAAATTAGTAGCATTAAGTGTGTACAAGTTCCTGGAAATAGTATATGTTAGTAACCTGCAAAGCATTTGTACTCTTATTGACTACTAGTGAGAATCCCAAGCGTGTGCTCTCAAATGAGACGTATATAGACAAACTGATAAATGGGTCTTTGTTAATATAGATATTCCTTCATATTTTGAACATTCAAATGTTATCAATATTGCTAAATTTGTATGAAATTCTCTCAGGAGGGGTTTTTAGACTCACTCGAATTCCAGCTTTTTTACATTTTTAAGTATTATCATTATTTAAACACCAATCATCTTTATGTATGATATAACTTTGAAAAATTGACGATGACTAATTCAGAGCTGGGGATTTGTATTTAAGACACGAGTTGTACTTAAATCACCTCATTAAGCCGCAACTTTAGACTCGGTTCGGACTCAAAGTGAAACGATTTGATACTTTACTAAAATTCGTACAAAATGACTTGTGGACAGATCTGTTACTTCAAAATTGACCATTTAGACATAAACAAAATGCGGCTCTGAGGCGTTTTCTAACATATATTACGTATTCAATATTAACCAGCATATTACTTGATTTGCTTCCTACACTCAACTCTATATTTGGCTCAAAGTAATTTTTACTCCAAACATATTACCAATATAAATTAATATTTACTATTGTACTTCAAAGCTGGATATGTTATACTATATCATTATTTTACCTTAGAATCGTCATGTATACATGTAAGAGGACAAAAAAATGAAGATTTTTTTGGATCCTCATAGAGAAGGGTATTTTAAATACATATATATTTATTCATAATACTAAATATCATGAAGTAATAAGAGTCTTTTGTAAATCCATGTATAAACCCATGTTTTGGTTAATGGTCATGAATAATTGTGAACAAATGTGTTCCATATGTTTAATTTATAGAGAGTCTTGTTTTGTGTGTGTGTTTGACTGTATAGAGAGTATTTAAATGGATGTTGATAATATGTTTTACATAACAAAGAATACATTTATATACGTTGTTGGTAATTAATTTTGTTTAAATAACCTGTCTAAATATGTACAGTAAGATAGGGAGGGTCTATGTATGCAATAAAGCTTTGATTGTCGTTGAATTTAAATTCATGATTAGTCTGAGGTTGTTTCAAATATGTTTTGTACAGTCAAGTTATAACCTGTACATACAACTATATTTATAAATTGTCATTTATCAAATTTTAAATCTAGCCCTTATAATTACCAATTATTAATTACTCATAATACCATAATTTCCTCTTGGACTCCTCAACGATGCAGCACTCCCAAGTTATTAGATATAGAAAGGTCGCTACTCCACCGACCAGATAATCCCCTCCCATCATGCTTACTTAGACTCGTTGCTCCAATTTGCGAGTAAATTGTAAGAACATCCAACTTTGCTATACCAACACCATAGAAAAAGACACTATAGAGGTGCAAGGTATGCAAAAGACACTTATATTGCCATTAGCTGAGAAACTTTGATATGCTAAAGGCATAGTATTTTGCCAAAATAGGAATCAATTTAATAGACTGATTTTTTTCTTCTGGATTTTAACATAATGTCTAATAATAAACAACAGATGATTTAAACTTCTCAAAATCAGAATTTTTAGTTTCTATTAAGCCGAGCAACCAAGTAAAAATCCTTATCACTTCTATATTTTTCTTTCTCTATGGCTACCACCCACATAAAAATGATGTCAACGGGAAGGAAATCCGTCACTTCAAAGTAAACATTAATCACATGTTATCATAAGGCTTACTGAACGAGCCAAGGTCTTTGGAACAATAATTATGCTGACTTTTTTATTCAGCATGTTGAAAATGATAAAAATAATTCTGAATTCAATTGTCTTGATGTGGGTCACTTCGTCATTGATCAATGATCACATTTAAGTCAATAGTACCTCTCATATGAGACACTGTATTTGCCGTACTCATGGTTAGTGACTAAGTTGTACACATTTCATAGGGAAGGATATTTCTAAATTTTAGCGTCCCCTATGTTAAAGATTTGCAAACGTATTTTAGGAAAAACTTCGGTATTGTATTTTTTAGAAAAAAAAATTAATCATAATTTTGGACTCTCAAAATATTTTTCGAAAGGGGGACATGCTCCAATGTTCTTTCTGATACTCTCGAGAAGAAGCTTAGTAAACAAAAACTTCAAGTAAATAGATCTGAAGGTAGTATGTAGTCATACTGCACCATATTCTGCAAAGTATACATATAACCAAAACCATAAAAAGATTAATACTATTTGGATCCATTAAATTCACTTAGCTATTTACGAGTAATATAACAGTGGGCATTTGAGCTTTATAATGTGATACACAATATGTCTTATCAATTAGAATTTTCAAGAAAAATGTTGAACGGTACATGATTGATTTATGGAACGTCCCATAGAGTTTCAATCATTACATTATACTTATCACAAGTACTTTAAACTTTTCATTTGAGGATTTTTTTTTTTTTCAGTTTGTATTATTTACTTTCTACAAAATCGCAGGATGTACAAAAAAATATACAAAACATATATTATATTGTACTTGTAATTAGTCAAACATCTAAAAATGTGCCCAAACAATTTATTAATTCGGCCGATGTGAGAAACTTTGAAATTAGCCGGTAATCGGATGAAGTAGCCAATTATTTCTTATATTATATTTTTATTAAATAAACCTTTTTTTTTTCACTTATCGGTTTTTAACCATTTAATAATTGGTATAAGCCTCAAAAAATCCCTAACATTCGAGTCAAAGTATTTAATAATGTGGTTTCTCTTGATTTCATCACGTTGTCGACTCCTTTAAGTCTTGATTTTATTTTTCATAAAAAGACGGAAGCATCAAGACTGGAGATGGGATATTTTTGAACCAAATAAATTTATATTCCTGTTCATTTTTAAAATAAAATATTTTGAATATTACATTTTATATTTTTTTTTAATTTTGCTTTAATTCCAAGTTGATATATTTTTCCTATATAAATCTGGATATTTTATGAATATATAAAAAAGTTCGGAGACGAACTGATGTAAATCATCTCCCTAAGTTATGTTTTATTAACTTTTCTCTCTCTCGTATTATTTACAGATAATTTGCAAAAAAGAATATCAATATTTAATATTAGCAATTTTAATTCTATATAAATTCGTAATTTTTATCATAAAAGTCAAATTGCATTGTTAATACATGAAACATCCCATGTATTTTCGATCATTGTATTATAATTACTACAAATACAATATAAATTCTTCATTCGAAACGTTTCAACTGGTATAATCTACTTGTTATGCAATTTCAGAATTTGCAAAACATATACTTGTACATATAATATGTATGATATACAGCGGGTTAAGATTAATTTGGTGCTTACGTGAGACGGCGAATTTATTATGATTCGCCTCTCTGATAGCGTTTCTATTTTTGCCGGCTAAAAAGGTTGTTGTATCAAAAAACTTTAGTAATGTTTTGGGTATCATGACAACAGCTGCTACAGACATAAAGAAGATTTAATTTACAGAGGAGGAATGGCGTTGTTCCGTGGCGTTAATTTTTGTACACGAATACATAGAAATTGTGCTACCTGCGATCAGCATATCGCTAGAGACCAGTCTTGGGTTTGGTAACAAGAACAGTTTGGTAACAAGAACAGTTTGGTTGCTGAAGTGGCTGAGTGTGCACTGCTATGACTTCATTGGGTAGAAAATATGAGCACCCAGCAATAAGGATTTTAATCTGATGGATTAAGAAGTGGACAAGAAGTAAAAAGAAGAGAGTTGGTCAGCCTAGGTCATGTAGTTTTACTTCTTTCTTTTGGGTTGTATTACTTGTGTGGATGTAAATATTTTTTTAAATGCAGATAATTCTGGATACAAAAATTAACATTTAAAATCTGCGATCTTCATATCTTTAAATTAAAAAATGTACTTATATTCGATACTTTACTAGTACGAACGGCAATACTCTTTAAAAGAAGTGGAATTGGATGTGTGAGAAGGTATTTTTTGCTTAAAAGAAGGATGTCTGTTTGGAGATAGATAAATATCATATCTTGTGACATTTGTCCTTCATGTTCTCTACATATGCATATTTGGTTCATTAATAAGGAAACAAAGCGGATTTGTGTGGTTCCTGAAGACACAATCACAACTCTGTGTTATGCATATACCATTGACATAACATACATAATGCATAGTTTAGTAAAATGCAATGTCATTCAATTATTGCATTTATGAAAGTTGTTCTTGTCTGTAGTAATATTGGGATTGCCAATATCTTGTGAAACTTTGTACATACAATATATTATACCTAGTTCGTTGATGTAAATAAGCATCGACGTCTTTGGGATATCTTACCGAGTTAACTAATATGATTCATAGATAGATCATGAATTGACAAATCAAATTCCTGCTCTAATTTACGTCATAAGTAAATCATTAATAGGATTCGAATTTTTGTATAGTCATTCTAAAATTAATAATAATTGTTATGATAATGTTAGTTATATCCCTCGTATAGAAAAATTAAAATATATACAATATTTTATCGCACTTTACAAAATTATCATTGACAGAGTTGGGTGTCAGATTCTGCTGGCCTGGGACTCTAATTGTCATAATATACTGTAATCCAGGGGATTCAGATCTGGTGATTGGGGAGGCGAAGAGTTCTTGTCCCAGAATTCATTATTGTATTCCAAGTATTCCGGGACAATTTAGGGCAAGTTTTCGGGGATGATTTCTGTTGAAAGACAAATCCAGACCTCTTGGAGATCTCCAAGGTCTGGGAAAGCCATATTTGGCCGTAATAACTTCCTTCGGGACACTCTGGGGGCAAGTAAGGTTGCAATGTTTCCACTTTATTGTTCTTGTAAACTTTTATGTTTTGAATTGAACGTAAACAAAATGACGAGACTCCTGCCTCTTTGTAAAAGGGAAAATGAATCAAATTGTTATTATTAAGTTTTAAAAATGGTCTCAAAAGTTTTGCACGACCAAGTATAACAAAAATTTGTTAAACTTTATAAATCTGTAGTCTTAGACAGGGGTCCTTAACACTGGGTCACGAGCCTTTAGGTACCGAACGTTTAAATTTCCTTTTTTATTATCAATATGAAAGAAAAATAAATTTCAGCCCCTTCAATCAGGTTTTTATTATATTTAGAGGGAAATATCTTATTAATAAGTATTTGTTCTAAAATAGATAATTTTGAACAAAAATATGAGGTCATTTTGTAAATTGACGTTTGCTTTTGAGGACTGGTGAAACAATAGTTTGACATGGGGGAAATATGTGGGTGGGAATGTTATTCAATTTATCAAATAATTATATACATACAACATGAACATTAAAAAATATCTTATCTGAAAAAAAACTTATGGCCAACTGCTAAGGCAACTCCACACATAGATTCAAAATTTGACTATTGTGTCATAAATTACCAAGACAGATAAAATGAATGCTACTCCACAATTAAACCGGATCTTGGTACAAAAAATTAGTTTGGGCCCTTGATATAGGGGGCGTAATATTTACTCGTGAATCCCCTGAGCTAGTCCAGCAATATAGTGTTAATGTTGTCTACAATTTATCGATCGTATTGTTTCTTCTCGTCTTTGTTTCGTCATCAATTTTTCAATTTGTTACATTTCATTACATTTTGTCCAGTCTTCGTTACATTTAGTTTCGTCTTTATTTCGTTATGAGAGTAAAGTGGTGTCATAGTCATACGAAACAAAACAAAAAAATTCATCGTCTTTGAAAAAAACATTAATTAACGAATATATATGTCCTTGTCCTAGCTGATGAAATTAACTCTGAGACAGGCCGACATATCTACTAAAAATTATCATAAATAAAATAAAAAAGACATTATCATAAAAAAATGTATTTTTATCTACAAAAGTCGCACCTACCTATAATAATTAATTGTTTTATTAATATTTAAAAGTTCAATAAAAATCAAATGATTTATTATGTATGTAGGTATTTGTTTTTGATAAGACCGAGTACATACAAATATGTATGAAGACACAATACGTAAATTCAAACAATAGAAGGTACCTTCATGCATAAAAGGACCCAACTTTAAATATATATTACTCGCATTATACATATAACTAGTGTTAGATTCGATTTTAGCTCGAACTCGTTAAAAAAAATTCACTTTACTGAAGCTCTGAAAATTGTTCTGAAAATTACTCAACCTCGCCCGTAATATTTTCTTGGAAAACACGCATTTAGTGTATTGTGTGGACTTCATTACATTGAGTCGAGTCTATAAATTATAAAAAAAGATCGTAAACCGTGGTATATGCCAAGTTTGTTTCCTCAGGGATTAAAAGAACCTCATTATAAATTGTAATTGATTAGGAAGTTTATTAGGGACAGAAGAGTCATAAAACTCAAAATATTTGATGAGGTTTAGTGATCAAACATACTCTATAAAAGTATGAAGCCGACTTGGAGTTTTTTTATTTAAAAATCGACTCATCATTAGTGTCCAGTCAAAGCAATTCAATAATCATTGAAGTCGACACAACACTACTCGACTTTACATGATCTTGAAATTATTTGACACGAATCCCAACACTAATACAAATATATTTACGAACCTAAGGAGAGTGTATGCTGAGTGATACATGGCTTAATAGAGTACGCAGACATCAAAACATACTTGACTTTATTTTATTATTCATGACAATTGCTTCCATTAATCATGAATGTGTTTTTTTTAATGTTTATTATATTCATTTTGTATGTCAATTCAAAAAAGATAAAAGCTTCAAATGCTGTTGAAAAAAAATAAAAATTAGATTTATTTAAATCTCTAATCCTATTATTACTATAATCAGTATGGAGGAAATGAAAACACCTCTTCTATGAATGTGTGTATATAACTTAACTTATATCAGTGTATGCCTTTACAGGTGGAGCTGAGGGCGGAGAGGGGAGATAGTAAGTCAACGAGGCAATTGATATTAATATACTTATATATTCTGTCAAAATACTTAAATATATGGAATTATTACATATAAGTAAGTATTGTAGGCCCAGTGCAAGGATTTTTCTTTAGGAGGGTAGTAATATTTTTTTTTCAAATTTTCCGGATGACACTTCATTTTTTATAACTTTGATTTCAAAAGACTTTTTCTTTTCCAAATAAGATTATCCTTTTAAAAAAAATAATTAAATACTTTTTTGGTTCATTTTGGATGGAATGAAGTTTGTTTTTTTAATTTCAAATTTTTTTAGTTAGTATAAATCAAAAATTCCGAGTGACTTCCTATTAATTACAGCTCAGATACTCAATGGGGGATCACCCTCCCATCTCTGATTGTACGTAGAATTATTTTACAGCAATACTCTTAATATTCCAGGTAGTTGGTTCAATGGTTATACCGGAAAGTTTGAAACTGGACTGTTTTTAAAAACATAAATACGTCTCTCACAGAGTGCTACGAACCATTATGTAATACTTTTGGAATGTAAATACTGGATTGTATTAACTATTACTGAATTGGAAGTTAGGATACGGAGAATATATAGAGCAGTGAAGTTTGTATTGAATAATCTGTTATCGAATCGAGATGACGTCAGCTGATGTTGAGGTTTTAGTGCTATAATAAACTATTAAAAAAATATCTTTTTTTCCTTAATTTTCAGAGAATATATAAGAATATGAACATACAACAGTTAGTGTGATATTACGCGACACTAGCGATCTCAAGAAATAGATACTTATCTATAAGAGCAGGGGGGGGGGTACTATAATAGTGAAATCCGAATGTATCAAGTTTGCACTTAATATGATATGTTGTATGTAATATTTTGAAAGGGCAGCATATTCAAAAAAAATATGTTTTTTAACAAAAAACAAAATCAGAGTATTTCCTGTGTTTAAAATTTGGACAAAAATGTAAAGAGATAGATCTGAAGGCTAGAAGCAAATAAAGGCGGCCGTTAGGGTCCATTTTCTTTCATCCTTGCTCACTAACGTACAAAATAGGACTCGCCAAATTATAAATATAAATATGTTTCTCTTTCGGAACTATCTTTTTCTAGGATTTGTTGAGAAATTCCTCGTAAATTTTGTACATAATTACTCCATGATATTAGCTTTCATTTAATAAAGGTTTAAAACATTTTGAAAATTCATTTGAGATTAAGTTTTTACAATTTATGATGTACTTTTTGTATATACAATGAATGTATATGAATATATGAACATACAAAAAAATATTTAATTATAATTTCCCATTCTAACGATTAATTATACTTTATAGTATTTATTTTTGACTATACGTATATCATCCTAGAACGAGTTTGCGAGGATATCGTTGATGGAAAAATTTCCGGTAAATGAGAAACTTTTATACATCAGTACATATTGATTATAAAAAAATTTGCATTTTGTCATTACCTCAGACTCTACTCATGTTCAAACCGACCGTGTGCCACCCTTTGAATGTGTCTGTTTTAGAGGATATTGATTGTACTTGCCATAAGCCTTGTGTTTTATTGTAAACACTAGTCCACTAGTTGTTGTTGTTTTTCTGGAACCACCTGGTGTAGAAATTTGGGCGTTACACCATCAATATTGTTATCACGTAATAATTTTGCAAATATGGGTTCCAATTTGAATTTAGTATGGTACTGTTTTAAATGCATCAATATTCTTAGTACCTCCATGATACCGGGTTATCAAAATACACTAATGCATACATATTGAAAATAAAAAAGCCTACATTTTCTCTTTATCTCAAGCACCGTTTACGATCAAACACCCAACAAGAACATCAGTGATCTATACTATGTACATTAGGGTGGTTTATTGTTCAACATTTTTCTGAAATAAAAATGTTTTTTTTAAAATATACACGGGTTAAATAATACTATTATTTATGAATTCCTATTATTTTTTTGTTTGCAAAAAGATGTCCTAATCTACATTTTCCGATAATAAACAAGACTGTATTGCCGTCACGATATAGTCAGCTGTCGAAAAATTATTTTTGCTTGATACTGATGTACCTGTAGTATGGACAAGCTAACTTGGAAACATGGAAAAAATTGTATAAATTATCCTTCCTCCATAACACTGGGTTTTCGTCAACTGTGATGTATTTTTTCAAGTCATTATATCTTTTTTGTATAAACAAATAAATAAATTATTTCTTATACAATAGAATGCTTATGAATCTATTGATTTTACTATCTATTTATTTAAAAAAATTTATAACCAAAATTTTATAGCATCAAAATATTTAATACATGATTCTAATATATATATATACTATCGTACCGCACCGAAGGTAAAAACATACAGAACCAAACCGCGGTACAGTCCCGTATCGTACCAGCTCTAGTAAATACTATTAGAAATTTGATATAAAAAGTGTAATTTTAGCCTTTTCATAATAAATTGATAAAATCTATTTGGTAGGATTTTATATAACTTAAGTACAATGTACTCATAACAGGATCATTTGTAAATATATGATACATGTTAATAGATGAAAATGAATTACAATTCATCAATTATAAATATTTGGTAATTAATATGGCTGCTGATATATAGATATATAGAATTAAGTAAGACGTTATGAGACGTACAAATTGCAACTTAGGTATATCTAGAAGATACACTACATATACATTAAAATGTTATCCTCATATTCAACATATATTTTGAGGTTTGAAATGTGGTTAAAATGTTACGGATGTAAATATTATACATTCGTAAATTTGCAGTCAGTAATATATGACTGTTGAGAGAGACAAGCATTAATTCATAAAAATGTAATTTCAGTAGGTAATATGTTGTGTACAAGTTGTGACTTGCATAAGCAAATTGCACATGTTGCAATTTCTTTGTCTTATAGTCTACCTATAAAGCATAAAAGAGTAATATAATAAATGTGGTTCTTTGAACTTTATATTTTGCCATGGAATAAGTGGTAAGTGGCAAGGTGGTGTGACTTTCTGTAGCCTGGGCTAATATAAGTATAGATTGCTTGAATCGTTGGTGTTTCCTCTATATCAGAGGTAGGGTAACCTTCTTTAGTGTTGCCCAAAAGAATTTGTAGTAAAATTAATTTACACCAAACTAGTGCAAGGGAATCTGGAGGATTATAAATATATATATTAATTTATGTGGGGAGCGTGGTTCAGGCATTGTTTTATTTCAAAATGACCTTTCTTAAAGAAAAAATCTACCCTTTATGAAACTTTATTTTTTATACTCAAGCATGCGGACGGAGGAAATGATCCCAATGCGCATTGATGAAAAAAATATGATAATGGAGAAGGAACAGCTTTTTTATAGTTGCTTCCTGAACAGTAATTTTTTTAAACAATATTCCATTGCTGTAATAATTATTCCTTTATTTGTTGAAGAGAGAACAATAAGTATAAAGTCATCACTAGTACGAGAAAGACAAAAGGTAATACAGATAATTTATTGCGAAGTTATATGTGTAAGTCCTTGTTAGACTTGGAGTATAATTGAGGGTCGGCATTGATGTAATTCCTGGGTTAATCATTGCTACATAGGGAGTGGAGGTTTGTGTTTATTTCATTCATCTAAAAGCTGCTTGCATCTAATTTAATAAAATGTCATGACAACTAAGCTTCTTTTCTTTCAAACTTTCTTCAAATTGTTCAGGGTGACCACGTTAATTTTCGTCTTTTAGACTACAAACATATCATATTATGGCAACCATGTCAATGCTCGCCCCTAAAACTAGCCATGGCTCACGAACATGGTCTCTCCTATAATTTGGATTACTCCTTCTTGGATATGGATTCCGATTATGGGACTGCTCATCCTAATTACTACTCTAAATTCTTCATTTAAAAATGTTTATCTCATTTTTTGTTGCAACATACATGTACAATTTGCTTATACAAACAACTTCTATGTAGATATATGTTTAATGTTTATGTATTGTACAGTCACAATGATGGTTGTGTGTACCTACATATGTAAGGTTATGAAAATAATAACCATAATTGGAAGAAGAGTCCCATCTCAACAACAAAAAGGAAACAAAAACTAAGTTCAACCCAAACTCATTTGAATCGATTATTATAATTGCACATGTAAATAGTTTATAACTATTATAGGAAATCGGCAAAATATATGTAGTCAAAGTAACCTTTAATTTGTCTTTCAAACATACATAAAGTTCCAATTATGTATGCTTTGCTTGCATAATACAACAGCGTTTTATATGTGGCCACATGAATTAACAATATGTAGGGGAGATCAGAGACAGTTTCAAAATGCGATGGTTGAAACAAGCTCTTTTTCTCCAATAATAAAAAAGCTATAGCCACAAAATTTACATATAATAAGAATTATTGTGAAAAAAATCAATAATTTTTCTAAGCTTTTTCGAGATATTGGATAAAAACTGTCTTTGAAGGATAATATGAGTTTTTTCATAGTTATTATGACTTTTTTTTAAATGAAATCAGTTTTTATTGTTCTTCTTGTAACTAATCTCATTTAATTTTCTTTATTATTTTGCTATCATATACAATAAATTTAACAAAAATTCAAAACTCAGTTAGACAAAAAAAAAAATTAGATATAGTAAAACTCAGTACACGGGGGACAGTTTCAAAAAGGGCAGTAATTTTCTCGAATGGTTTTTTTTTTTCTTTATTATAGTTGAATCTCGATGTAAGGGATCTCAATTTAAGGGATAAATTCAATTCAAAGGATTCCATGAGACTGACCGAATTTTTACTTCATATGACAATGCTTATTCATCCCTCACTAAGTTTTGTTAATTATCAAGGTTCATTACTATTTCTAGTATAATCGACATAAAACTTTGATGAGCTCTACAAATTTATGAACAGTATTTATTAGTTTGTTACCATAATAACACAAGTTTAGTCACTATGTTTAAACGAGATATAAAATAGATTGTAGCGCTATCCACATTAAGATATATAGGGATTATAGTGAGGATTATATGATTTATTTTTATATTGGACACTATTTTTTTCTGGTTTCGATTTAAGGGTGTTTTTATCCGGGCAGGAATATCCCTTAAATAAGGATTAAACTGCATTTCATACCATTACACTTCACATCAAGTATACTTTTAGCTAGAAATGAATTTTGAAGAGGTTTTTGAGATTAAATTTATTCGAGCTGTAATACAGATCGGTGATCTATAATAAACATTTTAATCTACTATAATACATTGAAATTTTATAATTCAACATCATAAAAAGTTTACTCATTTATTCCTCAAAAAAAAGTATAATTTTCTGAACCTATAACTCAAAATCGATTTTTTAGCTGTTGTAACAGTTCCTGGCTACCCGGACAGTTATAAAATTTTTATGAGTCGAATTTAAGTGGAAGAAAAAATGGAGAAAAAGTATAGACAGCTATCACCTTAGGTTAAGCTATAGTAAACATATTTATGTTTGTTGTCTTAAAATTTGGACCAGCTCCGAGTGATTCAGCCAAAAACAAAAAGTGTTGTAACATTTCCCGGTCTCCCCTACATTGTACATACTAGTGATGTATCGAATATATAAAATGCAGTTATATGACGTTGTAAATATCAACATTTGAAATTTACGTAAGCGGATAATCCGTCGATGGAAAGGCGAGACTCTTTATTATTATTTAAGGAAAAAAAATATGTTCAAGGACTTTTTTTATATTAAGTCTTTGGCTGTGTCGAATATGTTTTAATGTATAATATGCAGATGTGGATGTGAATATCAATGTTTTAAATTTCCGAGGTCAAATATATATATCCGGATAGGAATAGGAACCCCAAATTTTCATTTGAATGGATAGCAAGTGTATGTGCTTTATACAATCGAAAAAATACGATCCATAAGAAGACATTCCTTCTATAACTGATGTTGTGCTCAAAGTCGCCTTAACCAAGACTGAGATCAAGATAAAGCCAAGAATTTGAGGAATTGAGACCAACCGAATGAAATTAATCTTGTTTTTTTATTATGGGAAATTTTGCTCAATTAGCCTGCTATTCATGAAAACAAAACTGAATCCTTCAAGTGTCGAGGCGTTAGGTGGAGTTTCTAGGGTGTCAAGTCCCTCTCTTCGCCCTCAAAATTTAATATATAAATACGTATGTACAGTAGGGTGTCCCATTAATGTATTTTTTTGAACTATGCAAACATAAGGGGCATAAAAATTTACGTAAATGTGCATTTGATAGAGCACAAAACCTCCACCTATGGTCATTTTTGGTGTGACCTTGACCTTGGACTTTTACCTTGACCTCTCAAAAATGTATTTTACTGTGACCATATATTATCTTAGTACCAAGTTTGATCAAAATCAATCCGTAACTTTTATTATTATACATCATTTTATTAAATAATAATCTGTTGCTGCTGTTGCTTCTGCAGTTTTGTCAGATTTTGGCTCAGTTTCTGTCAAAATTCAATTTGGTCGTTGATAAAAACAAGATTTTAAAGAAGACGTACTTGGCTCAACCAACACAATAAAACATAGATGTTAAGAGGATCAATAACATTTAATCGATTTCTTCTCCATTTGACACCTCTTCAGAAATAATAACATAACAATTTTCTTAAATTTTCAAACTTTTTTCAAAAACAAGATTCACAGAGCTGTATCTAAAGCACGTGTAGAAGCTTCAAAAGCTTTTCGAAGGGTTTTGTATTAGAAGTATTTACTTTGATAGACAAAAATACATAACTCAGATAAATAGGAAAATAGGGGACCGTTACCATCGCAAAGAAGAAGATCACATCTCTGTTTCATCAGAACCTGGATTATTTTATTTGGGACACACATCGACAAGTCGGGTTATAAGTAGGGCTATTTTTACTTCGATCACAAAATTATTAGTGGGACAAGGTTGGAATTTAGATGGCATAATTTCCGCAAGTATTCATAATCCATCAAAAACCTTTCAAGTCCCTGTCAACTACGTGCTTAAAGTCTACACTCCAGTGTGGTTCCTAATCAAGCAAAAAATGTCTTTTAAGGATAGACTTTGAAGCGTTTGTTTGCTCTAGGTTTTTTCCAGAAAATCTTAGGTCTGTCGTGGACCCTGTTATTGAAAGAAATACTTTTTTTGTGCACCCAGAAAACCTACTTGTCAGTAATGTTATTTGATGAGCAGGACATTTGGGAGTTGGCATTGCGAGGAATAATAAAAGGTAGGGAAACTGAAATTAACACTAAAAGTAGAATATTTAAACCACCAAAAGTAAACTTTTATGAAAGAGACTACTCTGAAATTATTGTGTGGCAAGAATGTCAAGTTACAGCACCTCTGGTTCTTCGAAATATTTCTAATTAGGACCTTCAAATTATGGCCAAAAATAAGAAATAAGAAATTGTTGATGTTCCTTTTCACACGCAATCAGTGGAAAGATGTGTTAAACTGGTAACAGATGCTTCACAAAGTGTAACTATCGCTAGTTCTAGAGATGGTTTTATAAGAAATAAATTGCAATTTCGAGCAGAAATACCAAATTTTTGACACAAAAATAAGTTTAAATTCTGAGTTCTGTCGTGGATTATAATCTCTAATTTACTTATATTATTTTTCTATATTTTGGATAATAATTGATTTTAATAATAAATTACTTATCAATATTGATTTTTGTATTATATTCAGCAATTAGTTTAATTATGAAAAAACATAAATTTTTACAAAACTCGAACAACGCAAAATTTTAGTATAATTGATTTTGATAATAAAATAAAATATAATAATAAAAGTTACCGATCGATTTTGATCAAACTTTGTACTAAGAATATATATGGTCAGAGTAAGAGGCCATTATATTTTAAGAGATCAAGGTCAAATTTAAAGGTCAAGGTTTCACCAAAAATGAGCATACGTGGAGGTTTTGTACTCTACGAAACGCCCATTCTTATTTTAATAATAAAACAACTCTCAAAATTCATTTTTGTATTATTTTAGACATACGCTTTAAATCTGTGAAGACGTAAATTTTTACAAAACTTTGAAGAGCGGTAGAGCCCTCCAAACGATGTACAATTTTTTTTTTTACTATTTTCATAATTCGTGTAAAACTACGCAAATTTTGATACCACTTGTGTTTGCATAGTTCAAAAAAAATACATTAACGGGATACCCTAATATACATGGGCGTTGCTAGCTTTCATCATGCTGTGGCCTTAGCCCCAAAAATTATCAATACCGTTATATAATTAATTATATAAATAGATTTATTTTAAACATATACTAGCAGAAGGTCCTTGTTGTGTATGTACATGTGATAGATCTGAATACAGGGGAATAGAAACAAAGAATGAAGGTAAAAGAAAAGAGACAGATCTTAAGAAGAAGGAACAGACAAAGAAAATGAAAGATAATATATAGAAAAAGAGAAGGGAAACGAGGCTTTATTTCGTTCAAAATACTATTAAAGACCTCAAAGGCCCAAAAAAATATCAAAAAGTGATTGGTTATTTTATACGTCTATTTGCCAAATTTCATACTGATCTGGTTTACCCTTCTGGATTCCAAGTGTGATAACACCAAAAAAATAATTTAAAATATATATACTTGGGAGGGGCTTCAGTAACTTTTAGGAGGTTCAAGCCCCCCAAAAAAGGGGTCTAGCGATGCCACCGCGTATGTATATATTATATATAGTAATTTAAAAAAAATTATACCCTCCTAGAGCAAATTTCAAACTTTTGCCCCCTAGCATAAATTTCAAATTCCGCTTATGATGAAGACTAGAGCAAGGTCCAAACTTTAAGGTTGGAGACCCAGACATTCAAAAATTAGTTTTAAGTACCCCATTACTAGGAAGAATCATTCAGCTTCTTACTAACACAAGTTATCAACGAAATTTTTTCAAAAATCTTTAAGGTACTCTACAATTGATGAGCAATTCCAGTAGCCTTTTACGCACTGATTATAAATCTGTCATAGTTGCATTTGTGACTTATTATGTACTTCAGAAGTACTTTTTAATTAAGGCTATATAACTACTAATTAAAATACCTGGTTCCACCCTAATCTGAAATTCAATTACCCCTTCGTTTTTTGTATCAAATCAGTTTTTGGATCATCTAAATATTTTTGAATATTTTACACTTTGTAAACACTTGGTTTGTGCTCATTTCTGTGTCAAATCATAAATCTCCATGATAATAAACATGTTCCCTGCAAAATGTAATACTAATTCCAAACATAAGTTCATAAATATATCATGTAGAAGCATCCAATCGACGGCAATTATAATTGCTGAAAATTCGTAGGAATGTATTTTTATGTTCTAAGTTCTCATATTATTTCTTTGGGATCAATTCAGGTTATGAGTCCGATATAAATGTTGGTCGCAAACTGAAATAAGGCTATGTATATTTAAGTGTCAGAATAAGTTTTTTAGATAAAAAATTACTTTTTTGGTTATGGCTCATGTGTTACATTTCAAATTAATTATTTTAACTCATAAAATTTGGATTGAAAGAGTCAAATAATTAAATGAGAGCGGAAGGTAAAAGAGTAAAGTATTAAATTCAATTGAGTAAGGGACAAAATTTATGAATTTAGCCTAGAAACTTATTAGGAAGATATTTACTCCTTTGTCCCCACTATTAGACATATCAAATAGTTCAAAAATCAAGTAGAGTACAAAAAAAAAGTTTTTAACATATATATCATAATGATTAACTATTAGTACAGTTGACATATTTGTAATGAAAAAACTACTTTGAAAAATTTGAAAGGAAAAACGGTTTTTGCATGTGTTCTTTCTTCTTTTTTGTTCATTATTTATAATAGGTCGTCAGGGTGTTAACTTTTCCCTTTAAAATAAGGATTCCGGCCTATCTTTATTGTAAATTGTTTTAAAAATGCAAGATGAAATAAATAAATATGAATTTAAATATATTTACAACTTGTTCACTGTACTACTGCTATTTTAAATGTAGAAGGTTTTTCTTTTTATTACAGTAATTCATTTTCTTCCACCAAAATGATATAACAAAAAGCTGATAATAACAGGTGTCCTAATTCAGTAGTACCATATGTCTCTTCCTACACTTTTTTTCCTTACAAAAATGTTAACTCTAAGTATTAAGCTCGGAGATAGAGTAAAAATGAAACATAAATAATCTTTGATCGGCTTTTCTATAGCTTTTTATTTCTTTGTTCCTTTTTTATTGTTCTTCGAAGATATACTTTACCCAATGATTGAAGTTAAACCCCGGTGATCAATCATTGTCTAAATTTAGTTCGCTACGAATATACTTTTTTTCCCCGCAAGAGCCCCTGAGGATATTACTCAATAACTAAGTATACAACCTCATAGATTCCTTTAGGGGAAGACAAAATTCCATACATTACAAGGAAAAACGATAAAATGATGTCTTCTGTCGTACTTTAACAGGGACGAAATTAAGGGAAAAGTTTTTTTGTACCCAATTGAATTTGAGTCAAAAATTGAACACTCGTTGTTTCGTTTAAAAAAAGAACAAATAAACGATAAGAAATTAATGAATGAGCTCTTAAATGTTCATTTTTCCGAAAAGGAGAGATGAACGAAAAAGTGTGAACGTGTCCCAGCCTGTTAATAATACTTATAATTCATGATATTTAGTCGATTTTTTTTTTGTGACGCCTCTAGAGTCTATTTTAGTATATAATTTAGTGGATATTCAAGTTATGTACATTAAAAAGAAGAGTGGTCCTTATAAAAACCTACATTTTTCAATGTGTCCCTTGATGGATTTCGAGTTTGGCAAGCCTTTGATATGCCTACGACACCTATATATGCATTTACATTGTAGGTAGGTTCTAGGTACATAAGTAAGTGAACTTATACATATAATATGTAAATACATAGGCAAAATTAAAAAAAACCATTAAATGATCCCTTCCAAAAATTACAAATTTGAGTAATAAGATGAGTATAATTAAAAATTTCTACTAACCCAAAAAAAATTTATTCGTTTGGGAAGGGGATAACAGCCTTTTCAGCTTACGAGCTCCGTCGATGAACGTATTAAACTCGTATGTCAAGATAATAATGTACTTCAAACAGTCCAGATAATGGGTTGCGTAGATATTCCTGATTTGTTTAATTTGTACTATCTGAGACTCTCACTACTAATATTTTTTTAACATGTAAATGATGGTTTTTATTAAAAGGACCATGAAATGAAAAACCATATTTTAGCAAAACCTGAATTAAACGATGTACTGTTGAACATATTGAGTACATGTTAGGACTTAGTACAAGTTACAATCTAAAAACTAGATGAAGAATATACAGTATTCGTTATGCAATGATTGAATTATCTCAAGATAGTCGTTTTATCAAGGGAGTATATATTGACTTTTTTGATGAAAATTACTAATTTAATGTACGTTCCATGACAGAATCTTCAAGGGTGTAGATTCGAGTATTACTCAAACTATTTTAAAAAAACTCGACTTAACTCAATTTTCTGAAAATTACTCAAACGCACTCGATACATTTTTTCGAAAATTTGACTAGACTTGAACGTAAATAATCAAAACAAATTTGGTCAAACTATTAGTATCACTACTCAATATGACAGTAAACACACAGTTCACTCTCATTTCCTATTAAATATATTGCTACGCCTTAAAGAAATATGATATTAGTACAGTGTGCTTAATTCAAAAAGAGAAACCCCATTTTGTATATGCAGAAACTCTCAAAAACTCAAACCCAAAAAATGATATATTGTCCTAACACGAACTCGACTAAATTTTGACTCAAATCCTCCACTACTTATAAAGGGTGGAGATTTCAAATCTGGAAAATTTATTTTTAATTCAGCAGTTCACAAATATTTTGCACTTACGTGTAGAGGTGTGAGTGAGGTCAATCATTTAAACCAACCCACACAGCTTCCAACCTGGCCCTGAACCGTACACAGGTATTGATGAAGAACTCCTTGTCCATATTGATGACTACCTTGAGAATGGAAGCCCGCAAGGAGTAAACAATGTTATGTGCACGTTTATTGGACTTTCTCTCTCCATGACAACCTCACACCAAGGAGTACAGATCCGGAGAGCTGGGAGGGCATATTTCCATCGTGTATTGCATTAATTTATTAGCAGTTGTTAGCCTAAAAAGATCATGAGTCTTCTTTGCAGGTGATCCCGACCTATCAGCCTCCTTGAAAGCTATGGTAAAATCGTGAACAGTTGATTTAGGCATCTAAATAAACTCAAAATCTCCTTGGGCATGAAGCCAGCACGGAGGCACACATTAATGACCAGACGTCGTTTGTATTTAGAGAGCATCTACAAGATGTTGTACTTTTTCTTCTACAGTTTTGACCAGGTAAATCTGATGAGCACACTTTTATAAACATAAATCTTAGAGTTACCAAGATATTGAGCTCTAAACTTGTTCCTGATTTAAAATCCCCACCCTGTATAGTGTATAATAGTTCCTTAAAATTAATGTATAAAGTTTAAATTAGATCACTGAATAGTTGATATTTCAAAAAAATGACTGGTGTTATAAGTACATAGGATTTTATGCAACGAAAAAATTGCACGTAGACGTAATTGAGTAAATCTACAAAAAATTAATTTATGAATTGTATTGTTGTTGTTTTTTTTGTTTTTTTTTGTATTTTAATTTTATTTTTACCGGAGGCAAAGCAATCCTTAGAAAGTCATTAGTATATATTTGATTAACTTTGGGATAGTCCTGAATAATATAAGAATGAATATTAATTAGGATGCATAAAATTACTACATTTCCTAAACTTAGTAATCTGGTTACTCTGGAAGGAGGAGTTTTGTATTAGTAATGTGGTCAATGAGGACCTCAGTTGTCAAGACCAATACTTTGAGGGATTGAGACTCAAATACAAAATTAGTCCTTTTTTTGGAAAATGTTAATTTGTCTTGACAACAATACCAGGAAGAACTCAGGCCTTTAAGGTATTGAGACCGATACGAGACTAAGATTTTTTTTTTTTAAATTGGTATCAAGGCTATAAAGAGAGCTTGCAAGGGAGGTAGACTGCTCTGACCCTCAAAATTTAATATATAAAATATTTAATAGTGATGACCCAAAACTTGCAGTTACATTACGAACAACGTGATTTTTATGGAGTCAAAAATATGACTAATTATTTTTGTTCATTGTTGCTCATAAAGATCATTCATAATTGTTGCATAAAATATTTTCTTATATAGTCAGATCTAAGTAGTGGGGGGGGTGTTAATTTTTAAAAAATGAGCAAATTCAATTTTAGCCCCACTTTTCTAATCACAATATATCTTGGTAAGAATTTTAGTGTAAAAAAAATTTAAATTGGGAGCCAAAAGTCAAAAGCAGTTTTTTGACCTCTATAGCCATATGAAAATGACATCTTTTATAACATTCTCTATTTGTTTAAAGGATTCACAGGTTTCAAATAAAAGTTATGTTACTGAAATTCAAAAGTTTTATTAAAATTACTTTTCTTCCGTGATACAGAATAATATAATCCTGATTTTGAAGACAAACAAATCGTAACCTAACGAACTTTGTACTTTGGATACTTAAACGATCAGAAACACTGTACTGAGCTCCAAATCGAATCAGATAAGTATTAAAGCTCAGCTCTAAGTTTTACTGCAAGTGGCTGAAGTAATAGAAATGACTGTTATGTGGAGTATCAAAATCAAATGTACACATAGTCGACAACCGATCATAAGGGAAACAGTTTATGAAGTAATAGAAGAAATCAAAAATAAATTTCCTAGAAAAATGATTCAATATTTTTGGATATGCTATAATACACCCCATCCCAAGGGTTGTACAGGGAAGTACTGGGTCTGAGTCATGTTAAATTTATCTGTCGTTGCTTCCCTGAGCATCAAGAACCCCTCCTAATATTCAAAAATACACCCCAACTCTCAGGTTGTACAGATGAAGTGCTGAGTCGAAATACAGTTTAAACTCTACCGTCGCGGTATTTCTAGGCACCAAGGAACCCTTCTGACATTTGATAATGCACCCCCATCCTAGGTTGTGAAGGTGAACTGATAGTTCAGAGTCAAGTTGAATTTCTCTGCCGCCGCTTTCCTTAGTATCGAGAAACCTTCATAATATCCTAAAATACACTCCTACCCACGGATTGTGGACTGCTGGTCCCTGAGATAGGTGAAATTCTTCCACTTCTATGAGCATCAAATAACCTGTCTAATATCCAAAATACACCCCGGCCCTTAGGTTTTACCGGCAAAATGCTAGAAAAAGGTATTTATAAAAAAAATGTTACCAGAACCGTTTCTGGAGCTTGAACAACCTTTATAAAAAAATCAGCAAAATCCATCCATTGGTTTGACCGTAATTGAAGGACATACACACACACATATACAGTTACTATCTAACGTCTGGGACGACTTGTCGGTAGATGCACGTCGCTAGTATCTCGGCAAAACTCAACAGGGTTTTATACGATAATTATGACTGAAACATTACGAAATAATAAAAAATCCAAGCTCAAACAAGAAAATGATACCACTGAGTAATTTAAATTTTATGAAAGATATTCGACTTCCTCTAAATGTATAATTGAGATCCTGTGAGGTTTTGATTGAATATAGTATTTAAAACAGTTCCTATATAATCGAATTATTCAAATCTTTTGCACATTTGCATAGCTTGAAGTTGCTATAAGAATGAGTAATTATCGTAAATTTAGTGGATTATGATAGTAGACGGAACAATTTTGTATACTCATTGTAATAATGTAAATCTACTGATGATATTTTCACAGGCTCTTACATAATAATCGCAACATGGACTTAGTAAAACAAACACCACATTAACTTCCTCTCTCTAATTTAAAGATCGCAGTTATATCAATGTAGACTATGGGGATTTGTAAATACATAAAAATAAATAGACATAAGTAGGGATATGAATGTTGGAGGAAATTGATGGAACACATTTCTATCTATGTAAAATATACATTAGGGTGAAGCCTCTGCCCCAACTTTGTCCAAAAAAGATTAAACTTTTTTTGGTACTACTGTTGTATAGTTGTAACGAATACCTATATTAATATTTACCATGAGAAAAAAGCCTATGAAATTGTGGAAAAAGTGACAAAAAAACTATCAATATCACATTTCTAGGTTTTTAAATTTAAATAATAATTTTTTAGACGATATCTATTGAATATAAAAATTTAAAATCCGCCCTTAAAACAGTACAATCATCAAATAAGGAGGAAGAAAATAATATTAAGTATTCATTGCGCAATCCAATTAAATATATAAATATTGACATTTTGAGAAACTTTTATCCATTTTTTGGTAATAGATATAAAAAAATTCGAAAAAATGATAATAATATTTTCTAATTATTGAACTTTAATGTAGAATACAGGGTGTAATAACGAAATACGGCGCTCGAGATTTCCGCTATATATGATGAAGTAATTGCGCAATGTATTTTTTGTGGTGAAATATAGATATAAATATTTATCTTTGTACCCAAAACACCCCCATGGAGCCAACAAAAGAAGATTTCAAAACCACTACATTTAAAGAAATAGAACACAGGTGAGTTGTAGTGAGGATTTCTGTGAATCTGAATATTAGCAATGCTGAGGTCTCAAAGATGACCGGAAGAAGACAGAAGAAGGGGTGTGGAGTTAATGCACGTCGTTACCTTTATTATATCACGCAATCTTTTTACTAGAAATTATAATATTTCAAATTTGAAAAAAAGTTAAATATTTGAAATTTTTAATAAAAAATTTAATATATCAAATTTTAAAAAAATTTAATATTTGAAAGTAAATTAAATTTTTCAAATTTTTCTCTAAAAAATATTAATTTAAAAAAAAAAAACAATATTTGATTTTTTTTTTTTCTCTAAAAAATATTTGAAATATTTGAAATTTCTTTGGACAAAATTTATTTTTTAGAGAACTTCTGAGGAATTTAAGAATTAAATTCGCAAAAAATTAATATTTGAAATTTTTCTTCTAATTTTTTTGTTTTTTGGTAACAATTATGAATTTTGAAAAGCTTGTTTTTGCAAAAAATTTATTTTTTTGAGAATAGTCAAAGGTTTTTGAATTTATTTTTTTTCTTTTTTTTTCCAAAAAAAATAATTTTTTTGTGAATAGTTACAGATTTGTGAAAAATTGTTTATTTGAAATTTTTTTCTTAAAATATAATATTTAAAATTTTAATTTTAGAATTTGTTTTTTTAAATTCCAAAAACCTAAAATATAATCCTGCGGACGCCCTTGATTGCAAAATGGTATTTTTACCTTCTATTTAAAATATTAAAGAATTGGAATTGGCATTGTTGTTTTTTTTAATCGTCCCATCAATAATATTTAGCAAATGAAGAGATAATATTGAAAATAGTGACAAAAAAATATATAAATTTTATATTAGGGTTTTTAAATGTATATGTTTCATCGAGTTTGTCCTCAAAATATATATTAATATACTTCAATGAAATTGCACTAGTTTTCATTAGGTCCATATGCAGTACCAAAAAAGGGCAAGTGTTATTCGTCAAAATTTAAGAAATTGTTGTGCACCAGCCTCACCCTATTTATGTACGTATATAGAAAAGAAATGATGTTGAGTCTTATATTATTTGTCTTTGTCTTTTATTTGGAAATTGTAAGGAAAAAAATAATAGAATCGAGTCAAAAATATGATTGACATTGAACAACTCCGGTCCTTGAAAGAACTAAAGAAAAACAAATAGTCATAAATAGAAATCGTTTTTGAGGACTTTGTATTTTGTTTGGTGTTATTGTTGTCAATCCTCAACAGATGGATTAGTTTTGTATACGTCTCTTAATAAGCAGTGATTCTCAAACTTTTGACATTATATACTCAGGGTCGCTTTCTATGATTAAATTTATGATTTACCTTTTTTTTAAAGAAAATACAGATTTTTCAATACTTTTTTTACAATAGACATGTTTTTTCAATAAAAATTTTTAAAGACATGTGTTGGATAATTGAAACTTTTCAAGCATCAAATTTTCCTACGGACATACATTTTTTATACACGCCAACGAAGATGAACGAAGGTAATGTTTTTGCCTCTATTATTTTATTTGTTGGTCACAAGGATTACAAAAAGGGTTACGATTCAATTTTATCTAAACTTAGTACGAAGATTATATATGGTCACATTAAGAGATCATCAAATTTTAAGAGATCAAAGTGAAGTTCAAGATAGGACAAAACGTTAAAAATAGGTAGATAATCGACAATAATTTATGAAAATATTGAGGTACAGAGATGAAATTGGTGTCATTATGTAGGTTTAATAAAGATGCTTCATATAACAAAAAAATAAAAATTAAAGATCAAAGTCACACAAAAAAGTCAAAAACGCATAATGGATCATCATCACTTTCGAAAAAATTGAGATACAGAGCTGAAATTATCACTTGCACACAGAAATAGTGCTGACTCTGCAGGCTGACATCATCACAAACACCATGGAATAATGACCTAATCTCTAAACTAAATTTATATTCGTATAAGTATGTTTGGAATAAAATGCATGTAGTTGAAAACTAATGATTGATTTATTTGTGGCTCATATATATACAACATATTAAAGTATGAATGAAATAGATATTAAATTTCATTAAATTCAACATCGTACATTTTTGACTTTCACATAGAGAAGAAAGGATTTTTCATTTAGAACAAATGACCGTAGATAGAGGTTTACGCTCTACTGAGTGCCCATTCTAGTTTCTTACTGAAATATCCATGGGTGTCTGCGTATCACAGTTTCAGAACCATTACTGTCTTTAATAAAATATTGAGAGGGCTCTCTGATGAGGAATTGACGTGGATGACAATTATATGATAATAATTATTATTCAATAGAGAAAAAAAATATATCAAACGGCCCAATCTCCACACACAAAACCATACATTTATAATATGATTCATATATATACATACATCATTAATGGCCATGATAGTACACCATCACTATTACGTAATAAGATAATGAATTAGTAGGTACGTATTATTATCGGCTCTGTCGGTTGAGTGTTAACCGCAGATATTATGTACACTACTACTAACACATGGGTACGTACATACATAATTTATTGAAATCCTGATGAAATAATATCTATATAGAAAAAAGAATCATGATTCAATCCATTCGAATTAATAATTATCCATTTTAACTTTAAGCAAGGATAACTCAAGCTGTAAGCATCATAAAGACATTTTAAAAATGGTTTTGTAGTCTTTCAACATTAGGCTTGAAATATATTTGTATCTTTTCAACACCCTAGCGCCTAAAAAAAGTTAGATTCTTAAAAATACCAGACAATTGATAGCTTATTTCAAAAGTTACTAAGGGTGATAGAGAAAAAAATAAGGGCATATTTGGAATTACGTTATCAAATTCTACTTAATTTAGCATATTTCGATCTTGAGACACAAAACAGTGTGGATTGTTGGATAGTGTAATTAATAGCAATCAATATCTGCCAAAGATAAAGCATAATTTCCATCAAAATAACTTGAATGATTGTACATAAAATGAACTTGGTCGTAGTATCTTGTAAATGAGATGGCAAAGTGAAGTGGAGCAATTGATCAAATTCACACACACACCGTAAGTGTTGTAGGTACTATGTACGTATATAGATAGCATAGGTACTTCTAACGCTCTCTTAGAACACAAAGGAACTGCAAATATATAATTCTACAAGAGATCCGAGGCAAATTTTGAATGTATATAGTAGATAAAATGTGAAAAATTATTTAATTTATCAGTCATGATGATTAATATTTTCTCATTTTACTTGAATGGCCTTTTCTTAGAAATTAGTCATTTCTTTTAAAAAAATGATTAACAAAGTATTGCTGTGCTGTGTATTGCGTTGACTTTTTTGTCATTTTTGTATAGCAGGAATTCCAAACTTTTTCATCACTGCCGAGCCACTAGGCATTTTTTAGGGAGCTTCTAATTTTATAGTTTTATGACGTTTTTTGGAAAAGAAATTTCTTTATGATCTTGATAAACTCGCGGAGCCCTTGACGATAGATCTGTCACGATAACACATTTTTCTGTGCGATAAATTGCAGTAAGCGATAATATTTATTAGCATTTTGACACAATTTTCAACTTATTTAATGATAAGGGCATATTAATTCCTACATTCCTATCGAATAAATATTTAAAATACTGGCATCACTGAAATCAAGAGAAAAAGCTTCGTCCAATAAAGTTAATTATCTCATTCAAATTTAAAACTTTTGAAATCCTTTAACATACCTAATAATAACCATCACCAACTGAATGCCTAACCTTGCAACCTGCCTTGGGGCAAAAAAACACCAATCCGGCGACAGGTCTACTTGACAATGATGCACTTCGTAGCTCTTTTGCTCTACACGATTTTTACTAGTACAATTGATAATGATTAAGAATTTAAGAACCAGTAAAATGTATACCGGGCCGTGCAAAATTATTTACCGATGATGTAAATATACTTTTTAAGAGGTTTTGTGGCAACCAATCTGATTATTTCGTATTTTTATTGTTAAAATAAACAAAAATCCTTCCTGTGAGAGCGTAACAACATCCACACGTGAGACCATGTCCAATCAGGAAACAAAGAGGATCGAAATTGCAGCCCTCCTCCGAGCGAAAGTACCTCATAACAACATTAAGGAACAGGTTGGGGCCCCGTTGAAGACAATTTACAACGTTTCCAAGCGCTTGGAGGCTGGGGGTGATCTCAAGCATTCCCCTGGGGCTGGAAGGAAGCCCACTGTCTCAACAAGGCAAGTAAAGGCAGTGTTCAAGAGGACTCCCAACAGGTCAATTGCCGACATGGCCAGAAAGATGGGAACGTCGAGATCAACTGTTTCAGGGGCATTGAAAAGGGCTGGAGGAAAGTCCCTGAGGCGTACTGAACGCCCTCTGCTAACTGAACGTCAGCGAGAAGTCAGACTTGAGCATGCCAAGAAAATATTGAATGATATCAAGAGCTCATCTGGACGCATCATCATTTTTTCAGATGAGAAAACTTTTACGGTCGATCCTGTTTTCAACAGGCAAAATGACCGTGTTGTGAGCTTTGTAGATATGCAAGATAAGCACCGCTATGTGGCAACCACAAAGCACCCTGCTTCGGTGAGGATGTTGGGTCTCGTGGCCTCCAACGGGAAGGCCATGAAGCCAGTATGGTTCCCCACTGGCAACAGATTAACAGCGGAGGATTATTTGAAGATTCTGGCGTCCAAGGTCCTTCCGTGGATCAAATCCATAGTCGGCAACTCTCATTGGTTTTTTCAACAAGATGGAGCACCCGCCCACGCTTCCAAAAAAAGCTCAGGAGTGGCTCAAGGACAACATGAACTTTTGGCCCAAGGACTACTGCCCCCCTTAGAGCCCAGATCTGAACCCACTAGACTTCTCTATCTAGGCGCACGTGGAGACCAAGGCCTGCAAAAAACGACACAAGAAAATAAATCCCTTAAAGGCTTCTGTCAGCAAGGCCTGGGCCTCCATGGACGCCGATTGCATCCAGCAAGTCTGTGGCAGCTTCAGACGTCGCCTGACCAGTGTCATTGAGTCAAATGGTGGCTACATTGATTAAATTTAATCACAAACTATTTTATTATTCTAAAAATGTATGAATAAATTGTTTCTCAAGTCAATCGAAATGTCATTATTGTCTGCGATATGTTCTGAACAAAAATCGGTAAATAATTCTGCACGGCCCGGTATAGTAATAGAATACGATTTCTGAGCAATTATTTTATTTATCAGTCATGATGATTAATATGGAGATTTGAAATGCTTGGTAAATATAGATTTCATGACAGACAAATTAGCACATGATGTATAATAATAATTAGGTATCCATCGTCCATTTGACACATTGCCAGGTGCAACACATTTATTTTCAATTGCAATAAATTAATTTACATGACGTGTTTGTGTACGAACTGGAGCTATGCAAGGTAACTATAGTCCATTATTTTATTTGGTAATATTTACTTTAAAAAAAGAACTAACATCCGACGCATTAATAAATTATATTATTTCTCCTCGGATTTTACTCAATCCAAGGCCAACAATATGCATAATCAATGACATATGGCCTGCAAGCCCCCAATATTGAAAGTACAACGGCTCAAATAATTGGCGTACCAATGCAAAGCCGATTTTACTGTTATCAGGGCCTGACACTTTGACCGTAGGAGTGGGCATTCTTTCAAATAGGCCCAGTACATGTGTAGAAAAGGCTACAGATTATAAAAAAAGTATTCTCTAAAATCAGTAAATGAAAATGTGACAAGTCTTTTTTGAAAAAAAAAATATTTCCTAAAATGTCATTTGAAATGTTTTCTCTCAAAAAGGGCCCCACATTTTATTTTCCAAAAAAAAAGAAAGATTAAAAACTAAATTTCTGGCTATCCCTACCCAGATTGTGATTTGTGCATTTCACATAAGGTCCCGTAATAATTCAGGCCGGTCCTGCCTAGAGCAGAGATATATGTACGGAGCCCTTTTTATGTTTACTTTATTTCAAGGAAAACATTTTCGAAATAATATTACTAATGACCATTACTCATCTGCACCTCTAAAACTGGCCTTGCGTCTATGCCCCTATATACGATGGATATTCTAAAAGAGCCAAATTATCAAAAATAGGAGCTATTTTTTTTTTTTTTAAATCAAAAATAAAACAACAAAACAAGATGGAAATTTCTTATCATCGATAGTAAAAGATTTTAAACTAAATTATCCTTTCAATAAATTAAGTCTCATAGGGCGGTAAAATATATTCTGAACAAGCCATAATTTAATGGTTACCTAATCAAAAGAAGAGCCCCATTGTTAGTTTTTTTTCTCAAAAAAAAAAAAAAGATCCAAAATTACATTTTTTTAATAATGGACTTTTTAAATCTGTAGGTAAAATTTACAAATGGCCTCTCCTACCACTTTTTCACTAATTTTATTATATTTTCCCTTTTCCAGGTCCGACTTTAGAGGTAACAGAACCTGGGGCAAAGATTTCTTTTCTTTCTTTATTCTTTTTTTAATATTTGGTATGGAAAATCATCAGATGACTTTTTTTAAGTCAACAATATTTTATAAATGTTTTTTTTTTGGAATAGGTAGATAAATTTTTTTACCCCTTTTTAAAAATTTTTATATATTGATTTAAAATTGACATTTTTTAATGGCCTTCTCTAAAATATTTATTATCCATCAATGTATTTCAATTTAATAATCATTGCTTGCACAGAGCCCTCAGTCAAAAGAGGGGTCTGGGGTAAGTACCTCCTCTAAAACCGACTACGCCTTTACATCTCTCCCCCCCTCCCCAAACAAAAACATATATTTACCATGAATATTACGTATAACAACGATTGAAACCCCATATGTATAGTGCAGTGCCAAAATTGAGCATTATTCACTGACATGATTGACATCTGTGAAGAAAAGCTCCATCAAATTACGCTAATGTTGTCATTTAGGTACAATAATAACGACATAATATTGGGGGAGGGAGCGCAACCATATTTATTATTTTTCATCTACTTCCTAAGACGCGTTCAACGTTGAGTGCAATATGAAATATTGAATAAAATTAAAATTAATAATATTAACTGCTTCCAATGTAGGTATGTAGAACAATAATTATAATCTGCAATCGTAGATCTTAAATTTCAATCATCTACATTATCTCCTCCCTAACACTAAAACCATAAGAAATAAACTTAATTTACAATCGTATTATCTATCACTTAAAAATGTCATTTCCTCATACGTTTCAAAAACTCAAAGGGCGTCAGCAGTTATACAAATTTATGCCAAATACACGTTTCCAAACATACATATAAAAATCGAGTATTTAAGAGGCCATATTTCTATTGATAATTATAAATAATAATTCAACTTACCAAACTAGAAGAAGAGCATCTTTAAAGGGTTATTCCCTAATATAAATCCAAGAATACTCTTATACATGAAACGTGCACTCTTTTTCTCCTTTCTTTTTATTTTGACAAACTAAGGGCGATTTTTTTTTTTAAATTAAATTAAAAAATAATTGTCACAATTCAATTCCTTTTACTCCGAAAAATCGCCCTTAGTTAGAGCAAGTAAGGGTGAAAAGAAGAAGAGATTCATGTTTCATATATAAGAACTAAACTAATAAATAAATAAATACAAGAGATCGTTGAGTATTATAAACTTTTATGTGTTACTTTCATTAATAGTAGGTATAATTATTACTCATTACGCGTTCGTCTATCAATATTGAGACAGAAATAATAAATAATTATAATTTTCATAATGTAAAACATATAAAAACGTGTCACAAGCAACTGTTGCAACAAAATATATATATATAAAAAACATGAGCCTGTTATATCAATTTGATTTAAAGCCACTTATAGGGGATAGGAGTATAAATTGGCAGATATGGAAGAATAAAGAAGGGATAAAGTTGGTTCTTTCATATTTGTTAGGAGTCCGTAAAAGTTATAACGAATGACAAATTTGATTATTTTAAAAATAAAAACTTATTTCTTTAAATATATATAGAGATATATATGCATATAATACTGAATAATCAGTACATATATAAATAACAAGGAATCCGCAGATAACCATCAAATTCATCACAAGGAATGTTTGGTCTAACATCCAAGCGTTGGAGTAACGTAAAAATAAGTATGTAAACAATGAATTATGCGTCATTTTTTTAGTAACCAGCGGCTTCTTTGTATTCAGAGTCCGTGAGTGTGAAAAAGTCTTCTAACTGCCATTGCAAGGTTTCAAAGGTAGGCCTTTTCATGGGATCTTTATGCCAACATTCCAGCATAATCTCATAGAGGGCAGGAGGACAACCCTGTGGACTCTGCATCCTATAACCATGTTCTACTTGGTGCAAAACTTCGGCATTGGTCATTCCTTAAGCAAAACAAAAATAATATATTTAATAGAAATAAAATATCGAGTATAATATAATGTATACCTGGATACGGTATTCTTCCATAGGTTACTAATTCTGTTAATAGAATTCCAAAACTCCAAACATCTGATTTGATAGAAAACTTTGAGTAGTTAGCAGCTTCAGGAGCGGTCCATTTAATGGGGAATCGAGCACCAACACGGGCTTCATATTCATCTTCTTTTATAAGCCGAGCCAAACCAAAATCAGCAATTTTTACAACATTACTATCACCAACTAGAACATTGCGAGCAGCCAAATCTCTATGGATGTAATTTTGTGACTCCAAATAGGCCATGCCAGCGGCAATCTGTGCAGACATATCAATTAGTTGTGGGAGCTTTAGCGTTCTTCCCTTTCCTTGTAAATATTCCAGAAGACTGCCATGTTTCATCAACTCTGTAATTATGTAAATGGGTTCTTCTAATGTGCAAACAGCATACAGTTGTATTAGTTTAGGATGTCTAAGTTTTTTCATGATTTGTGCTTCAGCTAAAAAGTCCTTTGGATCCATTGTGCCTGGAGATTTAAAATAGTGAGATAATAATATTTATTATTATTTTCTAAAATATAGATGTATAAAGACCGTACCAGGTTTTAGAGTTTTTATGGCAACTGGAGTTGTATTGTTCCACAATCCTTCCCAAACCTCACCAAATTGACCATGACCAAGTTTTCTATTAAATTTTAAACTACTTCTTTCGATTTCCCATTGATCTCTTGTGGTATGCGATAAATCAGCTGTCACTGGTTTCTCGATCTATATAGAAATGTTTTTTAAATATTAAATAAAGACTTATATATATTTTTCTTTTTAGTAGAACTGTGCTACTTAAATTAATATAGAATCTATCATTTTATACATACATTACTATATATATTAAAATTAAAGGAATATGCAAAATAACTAAGGATTTATGGATGATGCATCATTAAATAACAATCCATGCTTAGTTATCTTATAGTAAGCTTTCATGCTGAGCAAGTGAAAGTAGAGTAACTGATATTAGTTTAGCATTGATGTACTACGTACGTGGTATAATATAAAAAGAAACATTATTAATGGAATGTAACTATATATAGTCCGGCTATGAAAATCAATAGATTAAATTCATAGCAAATAAATAATGAAATATAAAAATATAAACAGTGGAAGTTTAAGACAGAAACATATATGAAAACAAACATAAACTAAGCTGATCCTTACTCTTCTTCAACGATTGCTCTAAAATTACTATTAGATACATATTTTCAATCAGCAATATATTTTAAACTCTGACGATCAGAAAAATGAATGATCATATGAAAATATCCCAATATATAAATTAAAATAAATAAATGTATTCATCGTCACATTTAAAGCCAAATTGCACATTAAATTAGTAACTAAGGAATTCAATATTACTAGTAATTACTAGTGGTGAGACTCGATTTGAGACGGATTTTGTTTAAATTCAGTCTTTTTTAATTTTTCTATAGTGATCTAGATCGATATTTAACGTGGCCTCAAATCGTGAATCAAAATTTAAAACGTAGACCGATATATTTTTCAAAAAAGATCATACACAACAAATTTCTACTCTTTTATAAATAAATAAATGTAATCTTATTAAATTTATTTTCCTAAAACAACCTCATTTTTTGTACACCGAAATTTAATACGAGATCAGTCCAAATCTAATTATTTCTACCTTAGAAAAATAATAAGGGTCTCAAAACGGCCTAGGATTTCCAGACCGAACCCCAACACTAGTAAATACCTGCTTAACCCAGATCTAAGGGTAGTGACAAAGTATGTTCACTATAAAAGAAATCAGCCTTTTCGAAATAATTATAAAGTATAATAAATAACTCATTCGGGCCTTTAATAAATGTCCACTATAAACGAATATCCAAATTAAGCGTTACTGTAATCTATTTATCATATACTAAGTACATTTTAATAATTATATTAAATAGAGTATTGAACTTTTGTATTTTAGTATTCCTCGGATTATTTTTTATAGGGTAAAAACTATAATAAAAATGATTTTGTCCCCTTTTTCTTTTAATTTGTAAATGTTTGTCCTCACATAAGTAGGTTTATTATAAGAGAATAAAGTGTTTTTGTGGTTAAATAGATAGAAGTTAGATGAAAAGATGGAAATGTTAATTAAAATAATTCAATATCTTATACATACCTCCTATAATTCCAAGATTTTTTTTTTAAAAGAAAGAAAATGTGAGTTAAAAGGGGGAAAAAGCTTGATATATTACAACACAAATGTATATAAAAACAATGAGATATCTTACCTGAATGCAAGGTTTTCTCAAATTAACACAAAGACCGTCTGCTTCCCGTCCATAATGTTCCACTAATTCTTGTAATGATCTAAAAGTTGTTCTTCGAGCAATGAAAAAACCTCCTTCATCGAGTTGACGTATACGATAATGTTTTACAGTGTCACCATCCCGCAAAGATAGGGAATAATCATTTCTACGGGATTCTGAGTCACGTATTAGGTAAGATCCATGTTCATTTTGTGGAAGTAACAATTTTTTTTCTGCCTCCATACGTTTAATCTTTCCAAAGTACCACCTTAAAAATTTAAAATAGAATTTGTAATTAAAATCAATTTAGTACAATAGTGCATCATTAGTATTAATGTCAGATGAATCCTTCATATAGATATTCCATAATAGATTTTGTAAATAATACAAATCAAATTTTAACTAGCTCAAAAATGTTTAATAAAAAACTAATAATCACAGTTGTTTTTTTTTTTTTTTTTTTTTTTGTCTCTTTTTTTTGGGGGGCTGTCGAAGTGACTATAACCGATTCATTATTAATAGACTGATAAATACTTATACTGAAAAAAAATTAATGGGGAAGACCCCCCACAAGTAATTACGGCCCTGATTAGAATATAAAAAAATATTGACATACAATTTGGTAATGATTTAAGAGCATTTTAGGAAGGATCATTATGATCTATTTCGATAAATTGCATTAATGGTCCTTGTAAATAAATAAAGAATAATACAAAAAGGACACCATTTCCTTTAAAGCAAATTTATTAGAAGAGAAGGAAAATTTAAATATTTATTCGTACTTCAACTGATAAATCAATGTTAATCATTTTAAAATCAAGATATGAGTGAAAAAGTAATTGTTATTACTAGTTTAACCCTACAACGCCTACTGGATTCATGCTTGGTCAGAACTTTTTGAAATTAGAATTATTGTCCGTTCCTAATAAGAAAAACAGTTATTTTTTAATCGATAATTTTTAGTTTTTAGTTAGAAATTGCAATTTTTTTAATATTCAAAGAAACTAACCGACTTTTTTCCTGATAGTTATTTAAAAAAAAAATTGAATGATATTCTCCATATTTTAACACCTCAAAAATTATATTTGTAACTTCAAAAACAAAATAAAAAACGTGGTTTGAGCACTTCTTCGATGAGATAATACGTTTGCAATAACAATGGAAGATCATAAGTAAGAACTTCGCTTATTTTTTTATTATATGATCCATTGGTTAAAATATATTTGCAAATGCATCCATGCAGTTTTTGAGACAAAAACATGTCAAACGGCTCAAATCGAGGATTCCAAATATTATATGTACAACGTTATAGGGCTAAATTCAATATTAATCCATAACATTTTTACAGAGAACAATCATAGAAAATATATCTTTTAAATAAGAGATATGGAAAGTTGTACTTATAGCTTGAAACAGGTGGCCATTAGACCATGTTTGACAGTAGTCATTAATATTTAAATGAATGAATATATGTATATGACGTATAAGCTTAATAAAACTTTTAACTTTTTAAACTTATAATTTAAATACTTATTGTTTATTTTTGACTGTAAGATTAAGTGTTAATGTAATTTACAAGCAAGTAATCAAATGTTCTGGTTAAAAGATTACTAATTGACAGTATATAACATAAGGAGCCCAAAGTTAATAGTTTGATTTCTTGAAGCTCTGAAATGTTATAAAAAAATATGTATTTAAAACCAAAATTGGAAATTATGTTATTTGAAGAAACAAAAATTTACATGGATTGGCATTGCTTATAGTTATATATTCGCTTATCCAACAATCCTACGTATAAAAAATAAAAATAGTAATGATGTTTGAGAGTCTTATTATCTGTTTACCCAGAATTATCTAACATTTACATTCAAAATTTAATCATAAGGGCTGTTAATCGTTATAGAAAAAATGTATTATATTATGAAAGCAATACTTATAACAACTGTCACTTACATGGGTAGCCAGATGCCCATTTTCCCTGGCCAAATGGTCATTAACCCATTTTTGGATCTAGATTTAGATTTAGAGCGACTCAAACGCCTTCGATTAAATATCACTTCTGCGTAAAAATTCTTATTATCGGCTTTTTCCTGATGACTATCATTTCGTCGTACTTCCGATTTAGCTCTACGACGAGAGCGTGAAAGACGTTCCGAGAATGAAGATTTTGGTTGTGGTTGGGGTTGTTGATGCTGCTGAAGAGGAACATAGGCAACGGGATAAGCTGGGATACGACGAAAGTTTGGATAGTTTTCACTATCTGGAGGACGTATGCCTATCTTTTCAGGTGAAAGAGAGTATCGAGGTTGACAATAGGGGCAACAATAATAATCAGAGAAAGACGGCGAATGAAGAGAGGGTTGTCTAAAACTGGAAGGATTTACTGACATTCCACGAGATCGACGAACGGTTGATGTCGACCTCCTACTGAGAGGACGACGAGGAGAAGCCATATCTAAAGTATAAATTTTAGTACACCTATCATTATTGGTGAGTTGAGGAGCACAGCCTTGGGTTTCACACAATCGACATAAAGCAGCAGGCATAGTGCTGCTAGAGTGTCACTTAATTGGATATTTCAATTGTTGATTTAAAGTAAGATATCATATCATTTGGAAAGAAAACACAAAAAGACACCATCAGATATACATATACTAACATAATATGTATACTAAGTACATAACAAAGTTTTACACTTCACTTATTTAATTTTCACATCTTAAACTAAATGACATCCAGAGGATCCGGTTCATAAAATGTTACTGAAGAACCATCAGAGCGGAGAGAAGCGTGTTCTCCCTTATTTCTATGACGATATACGCGCATTCTACCTCTACCATGTTTAATTGTATGTAGAATAGAATTAAACCACACATACATAGGTACATAATATATGTACTATTCTCTTACGCTAATCAAAATTCTACCAACAGACTACATCCACCATAATAATACCTCACGAAGTGACTTCAAATATATTGGTGCAAATGAGTACAATTTCCAACTAATAACACAATCATAATATTTATACATTTTAAATGGGAAAATAAATCCGTTTCATTATATCTAGTAGGGAGCCACAATTTTTTACTATTTTTTATTGAAGATCAAGAATTTAACTAAATAGTAAAAAGACAAAATACTACACAATTAATTGGTAGTTTGTTTTTGTGTCATGAAAACAGATCAAGTGGCAAGTATAAGTTGATTAAATCAAACTTTTATCAGATACGGACACTGTAATGAAGTTTTATTTTCTTAATAAACCAAAATGCATACAGCCAAATTCAGATAAAGGACACTGCTATTTTTCAGATGAAAAGTTGACTATATCCGGATTTTCATATATCCGAAGTATATAAAAAGCCACAATGTTTGGACACTTAATAAATAATAAACTTTGAAACTACCTATTTCGAGGAAACCAGTGTCTGATTAGATTCTGTGCTTGACAAGTGCTTTAGGATTTTTATCTAATTCTTAAGCGAAAGTGTTTTTGGGGACACTTATGATATGTTTGCGATTTGATTGAAAAGCAATATGAAATAAGCTTAAAAATAAACATAAAGAAAAAAAAGTTGGTGCCATCTTAAGATTTGCACCTTAATATAATACAAGAAAAATTCTCATGGGAATTCTTCATTCTAATTTTTTCCATCAGACTCATAAATTCCTATGAATTTAGTATAAAAAAGTGGGAAAAGTTGACTTTATACGGATTTTTTACTTCATTTTTCTTCTAAACGAAGTATTTTATGTAGTAGAAAATTGGTTTTTGAGAGAACGTTGACTATAAGGGTATTTTTATTATATCCGGATTTAACAGTAGATGTATTTATAAGAAGCAATAACAGAGCGAATGTTTTTTTTGTTTTTATTTTGGTTCGGTCGTAAGGGATTTATTCTAGACCAATCTGAACCTATATTTCGATCCAGACCGTGTACTAAAAATTAAATTGTAGACCAAAATTATTTTATATATTCCAACTTATTTTTTAATCAAATATCTTTGTAAAAAACGTTATGTTTGGCGGTACCGATAAAGACCAACTTTTTTTGAATAGACGTATTTTTAATACGAGACCGGTCCAGGCCAAACTTACACCGAATTAGTTCTGTCTCACAAAAATTATATGGTCTTAAGTTTTCAGACCGAACACAACATCAATACTAGGTCAAAAGTTAATCACTAAAATTGGGTAGGGATGTTTTCTATTATTGCCATACAAATAATGCCTGAAAAGTACAGCCTACTGTTTATAAATTCATGTTTTGTTCACTGATTCCTTATATTCATACATTATTTTTTATGAAATGAATTAAAATTCAAGGAAATGAACTTTCACTTATAAATGAAAATTGCATCATGGCGACATTTCATACATTCTTTAAGAGTCTTCATCTTACAATTTAATAAAATTGAGTTAATGAATATCAAATTGGTTAGTTATTAAATATGCATTATTATAATTATACATTTTGATAATTATGCAAGATGTATATAAAAGAAGAATATTGATTCTTAAATATTGAAACTGCTTAAGATAACTAGCTATTTAAACGACACAATTAATTCTCAACAATTATTCATTTAACAAGTTTTGTATTTTTATAACCAAATTAAGAACTTATTTTGAAAAATTATTTAATTCAAAGGAATTATAGTAATTTTTGAAAGATTTTAAGTGTATTTTGATTAAAACAAAATACCTTCTTATGAAACTCAACTCCCAAATATTTATTCATACAAGTAATTTTAGATCCGAAATGATTCCATAAATAAATGACTAGAAACTTTCGACGATTTCTAAATATTTAAAATAGCAAAGCAAATAATAAATGAGTCATTTATAAAGGTAGTTTGCAGCCCATGTAACTAACAATTGCTTCAAAATTATAGAGCCATCAGCAATTTCCTTTAATGTATTATTTAAAAAAATATATATATATCATCATACAATAGAAAATGAAGCGAGTCATCAATAAATGAATAAAAAAAGACGAGAAGTCATTAAATTAATAAGAATAAGCATGAAAATGAATATAAATGACCACAAAAAGTGTAATAATAGTCTATTCTATTTCTACAATATTTATTGCCTTCTATAAATAGAATAAAGCGTCACAATGGGACTAATTTGATATAAATATATTCATCACAGAAGGGGAATTTCATTTTCTAAGAGATAACTTTATAAAAACGTGAATACACGGTTCTAATGAAAGTTTTATTATATACTAAATGTGGTACATCAACAAAAAAGCAACCTTGAACTAAAATCAACACAAAATTCTTATTATTACTACTTTAGGTAGATGAGCTGCCCTTGTTCCACAGACATATTTGGGTCCATTATGGACCTACTACTTCAATTTCTGGAATAGTTTGATGGCGTTGTGTCCGTGCTTATTTAGGAATGAAGATTGCGGTCCCTTCCAGTTCAGTCTCAAGTTGAGTCCTGCATATGAATCCTAAATAGTTTAAAGCTCGGTTTTAGTACCGACACGCCATAAAGACCGATAGGACCCTTCCTTAAGACTGGACTGACTAAACAAGGACAGACACAACACTTTGAGTTGAGATACTTAATTTGGCTCTGAACTGAGCACTGAAATAGAATAATGTGATTCTGGCGAATGAATGAGAATAGTTGGTTGATGGTAGTAGAAGAAGGAACAAGTGTTGGACTTACGGTTCAGCTTCAATAGACTTGAGTTTGGCAACGTAGTTGGAGGGAATGTATCCTTCCAACTTGGTGGAGCGACTCCTCGCGTACCACCAATCCCCTTGTCCGTCATTGATGATTTCTAAATGCTCTCCCTTTTTAAAAGTCAGGTCCTCATCCGTGCGGGCATCGTAGTCATAGAGAGCCACAAAAGTTTTGAGAGGAGTGATGGGCGGGAGGACGGGATTCCCATTGGAGACGGGCTCCGGGAGAGGTCGAGAGGCGTTGGAATTCACGGAAGGGAGCAACACTTCCGGATTGGGATCCTCTCCTTGGACTACAGATTGAAGAACCACGCCTGGACTCACAGCAGAGGCTCCTCCTACGGCTCCTGGAGCTCCATGAACACCATTTAACTCCTTGCCCTTGTTAGGGAGGTACACTGGGAAACGATCCGTACTAAAGCAATTCCCCATCTTAAAGGCTACGGCACATCTTTCTCACTCACACACTCGTCCCCCTTCTTCTCCTCCTTTTCATCAAGAATCCCATAGATAAGAGCCACACAATCGCAATCTTTCCAGAGCCCACACTTCACTCCAAACACAGAACACTGCTACAGAGACAACTTTAACTTTTTTACTCCAATCCACTCCACTACTACGGCCTATACTACAGGCCAATCCAATTCTTTTCCTTCTCTCTCTCTCTCTCTCTCTCTCTCGCTCTTTTCTCTTCTTTTTCTTTCTTTCCTTCTTTCTCTTTTTTTCAATCAAACTCCAGCAGCTAGCTAAATATTCCCTTTTTTTAAATACTATCGCTGCTATAGCTAGCCAGTTAACACTAGAATTTATATAGGTCGCGCTCTCTTTTTTTGTACTTGACAAAAGTGCAAAATAATTTTCTCATATCCATATTAATATTAATTAAGCAAAGTGGATATGTATGTATGTATGAATGTCAGAAAAAGTCACAAGGTGTATATAGTGCTCCTTAATGTATATCATATATCCATACAGTATATTATAAAAGGGAATATAATATAAAGGGAGCAATGTATAAAATACATTAAATATAAAAATATAAGTATTTGTGTAAAATTTAAAAAAACGAATGTGACTTTAGATGTGGTTTAGCAACAATCTGAAGTACTCATCATTTTTTTTAAATTTTTTTCGAGCTGTTTTTATTTTTTCTTTCTTGAGGAGAGAACAACTACGGTCTAAGTATTGAGTGTGTAGCTAACTGCGAGTGTGTTCATGAAAAACGGAGAGTAACACGAAGGATTTGTTGGGAAGTTATCTTCCCATAGCAAAAAATAATTAAATTTATTTCATAGAAAGTTTAACAATTATTATTTCAAAGACATAGAATATGTATTATATCCATATATACATTTATATATGCATAATTTGCGTGAAGTTGGCTGTTTGCTTTCGCAACAAATTTTTTTACTAAGATATCGAAGAATTTTGGTGCAATTTGATTGAAAAAAGTGCTGAGTAAGTGATTATTACTGCTTGATGATTTTTGAAACCATATTAGTAATATAAGAAATGTATTTGCTCTCTTTCTTTTGCAGAAATTGGCTTGGATATATATTGTGTAATTGTACATAATGTATGTGTTTCATAATAACATTGGATTAATTAAAAATACATATTCTAAATTATAATTTTTTAAAGGTTAAAATTTCCATAATTAATTATTTTTTGAAATGGGTAAGATATGCTGATTTTTAAAGTTTCAATTTACAACATTTACTTAATTAATATAACGAAATTATTTTGCACTCCCGTCAAGCACAAAAAAGAGCGTGTTCCGTATGTGTTCACTGAGCTAGCTAAATGTTCTCTTTTTTTAATATTCTAGCTAGCTAGCTCTCTCTTTCTTTTTCTTGTTCTCTTTGCCATACAATTAATAAAAATAGGATTCCCCTTCCTTTTTCTCTTCTTCTTTTTTGATTTAATAAAATAATAATACAAATACATACTACAACTATTAGTTGTGGATAAAAATGAATATCAGCAGTATTCTGTATATAAAATAGAATAAAGTATCTCTCTCCCTCTCTTTATTTTTTTTTTATTATGAATTGTAATACCTCGCCTACTTTTATTATCATATTATATTTATTTTTTAGCCAAACACAATGTTGCTGCTCTTCCGGCTATTTTAATATGTATGGGAGCGAGAGTCATAAATTGTTCAATCTTCATTATATGTTATTCCACAAAGTTATGATTATAATAGATAATATCTATGTTGTGGCCCGTTTTCATAAAATGACGGATTTACAACTCCCTTTTAGCAACATTCGTCGCCATAATATATTATAATAGTAAACAAAGTTAATCCCACTAGCTGCACGATTTGTAATACACAATTTAAAAAATATTATTATTGTGTAAGACCTTATCAAATGACGTGTTCAACAATTAAACCACCTTTTTAAAAGGATATTACATGAATGCATTAAGAACTATAATAATTTAGGCGTATTCAAATGAAATATCAAAATTGGACACATAATTATTTGTTAAATAATTATTGAGACTTTGTTTCACAAATGGATTTCACTTTTAAAAAAATAAATAAAAGTGATAAGGTCAAGGGCGTCGTGACTACTTAAGGGGATTTGATTCTGATATTTTCGTCAGCTCAATTTATAGGGTTTATATTATATATAAGGATGTAATATAATTAATAATAGTTATTCTAAATTTATGATCAACCAGAGTGAGAAAAGAACCCTTGGAAATAACGAGGAGGGAATGAAAGAACTGCATGAGTATGAATTGATGGTTTGGTAGTGTATTCAGTGGTGTTGTTGAATTGTAGTTGTTTTGAGGGCTTGTAGTAGTGGAGTGGAGTGTCCAATTGGTTGAGTTACTAGCATTAGTTGCATACTTTCTTACCTGGTCTGTTATTATTCTATAGGGGGTTCTATTCTACAACATATTCACATGAAGTGAATGAGGAGGGAGTGTGTGTGTGGATTGGATTGGAGTGAGTGAGGAGGAAAGAGGGGGAAGCTGAGCTGAGACAGACAATTACTATTAGTGACATAGAAAAAGAGAGTTGAATATTATTGGGATCCCATCTACATACACTAACACAAAATATAATATCCAACTCAAAAAGGGGGTTGAATCTAAGGGATAACAGAATTGTTTTTTTCTTTGTTGTTGCATGTCCGTGGATTTCTTATTACTCCTTATTCACTTATTAACCTCAAATATTTGTCTGCATCCTCAATGGGAAAGTATTTAATGAGTGAGGGAAGTGATGGGCGGTAATTGCTTAAGCCGAGGAGGGATACTTTCTCCTTCCTCTGGACCATCCAAAGTCCCTCCACTCATCACAACTATTCCACCAACAGAAGTGACACCTCATCTCATTCAATCCCTGGAGGCCGTACGACCTCTTCCTGATCATCCTACTGTTGTTGACTCTCTTCCTGAAAATCATATTGAGATTACAACTCATAATAACAACAACAGTAATCTCAACAACAATAACAACGGATCCTCTTCCGGGCCTATTAAAATTTTTGTCGCACTCTATGACTATGAAGTGCGGACAAATGAAGATCTCAGCTTCAAAAAAGGAGAGCACCTTGAAATTATCAATGACACGCAAGGTGATTGGTGGTTTGCAAGAAGTAGAACTACTAAATTAGAGGGATATATTCCTTCAAATTATGTTGCTAAGCTCAAGTCAATTGAGGCAGAACCGTAAGTTCAATTTGGAAAACTTCCATTTTTGCAGAATATAAATTGTTAATTGGAAATTGCTTTTATGTCAGTATAATAAAGCAATGGTTTTTATATTATTTTGTTAACTTAATTATTCCATTAAGATAAATAATAATATTCAATTATTTAATAACTTGTTTGATTTTAAATTACTTAATTGTTATATTCGTATATGATTTTAGTTTAATAGATTAATTAAAAAAGTTATTCCTAATTAGTCCCTTTTTCATTGATTTACAGGTGGTATTTTGGAAAAATCAAAAGAATCGAAGCAGAGAAAAAACTATTAATTTCTCCTAATGAACATGGTGCATTTCTTATTAGAGACTCTGAATCCCGAAGAAACGATTATTCACTTTCTGTTAGAGACGGTGATACAGTAAAACATTATCGACTTCGTCAGCTGGATGAAGGCGGATTTTTTATTGCTCGAAAAACAACTTTTAGAACTTTGCAAGAATTAGTGGAACACTATGCCTCTGATGCGGATGGGCTTTGTGTTAATCTTCGTCAACCATGTGTTCAAGTAACAAACAAATAAAAATATGCTCACCGAAGAATCCGTCATTTTAAATGTAACACTGTTTCTATTTTTAGATCGAAAAACCTGTTACAGCAGATCTTGCTCATAATACTCGGGATCAATGGGAAATTGATCGGAATAGTTTAAAATTCATTCGCAAACTTGGACATGGACAATTTGGTGAAGTTTGGGAAGGTCTATGGAATAATACCACACCAGTTGCAATTAAAAGCTTAAAACAAGGTACGTTGTTATGCACTTTTAATATAAAAAATATAACTATATTTATTTTGAATTGAAACCTACTTGAATAAGAATTTTTGCCTTAGTTTTTTATTTATTTTCTGTTACTCTCCTTTAGGTACAATGGATCCCAGAGATTTCCTCACGGAGGCACAAATAATGAAGAAACTCAGACATCCTAAGCTCATTCAACTCTACGCTGTTTGCACACTTGAAGAACCTATTTATATTATAACGGAGCTCATGAAATGGGGCAGCTTATTAGAATATTTGCAAGGTAAAGGTAGAACTCTAAAACTACCTCAGTTGATTGATATGGCCGCTCAAATTGCCTCTGGAATGGCGTATCTTGAGTCACAAAATTACATTCATAGAGACTTAGCTGCTAGAAATGTATTAGTTGGCGATAACAACGTAGTTAAAATCGCAGATTTTGGACTAGCTCGACTAATAAAAGAAGATGAGTATGAAGCTAGAGTAGGTGCAAGGTTTCCTATCAAATGGACAGCTCCAGAAGCTGCCAACTATTCAAAATTTTCTATCAAGTCCGATGTTTGGAGTTTTGGAATTCTTTTAACAGAACTAGTCACATATGGTAGGATTCCATATCCAGGTAAATAATTTTGTTGTCTCCTGATTTCATATTCAAAATAACAATTACAATCCTTCATTTTTAGGTATGACTAACGCTGAAGTTCTTCACCAAGTTGAGCATGGCTATAGAATGCAATGTCCTCAAACTTGCCCCTCTCAATTATATGATATTATGCTAGAATGTTGGCACAAGGATCCCATGAAGAGGCCCACATTCGAAACGTTACAATGGAAGCTTGATGACTTTTTTACCATCTCGGACTCTGAATATAGAGACGCAACATCTTATTAATATTATTTTATACATAAAGCGATATTTTATTATATTTTTTTAAACTATTGAAAGTCTTCTGTGAATATCAACCCCGAACAGGAAAGAAAATTTATATGAAATTGTTTACTATTGCTTATGTATTTTTTGCATGCTAATTTTTTTCAACACAATAATTAGTATACATCATACATTTCTTCAATACTGCCGATACATATAGTTTCTTTTGAATATGTAGAAAATCAAGAGCCTAATTGAATTTCATGATTTAATTTGTATAGCTATGTAGTTGTTTTGTTTTTTCGTATGTGTGTGTGTGTTCTTTTTGGCATAGATCTAATAATGGTGAGTAAACTCCAAATGCTAAATTATTCCTATTTGCTATATCAAATATCCTATATTACTTCAAATAAGAAGAATTCATAGTTGTATTTTTTATGAGTTATGTGTTATTAAACTAAAGGTCCAAATGGCTGTGATATTTCACTCCAGACTGTTTTTGCATATGTTGAATGCTTACACAAATTATTTTTTCCTCAAAACCTCATTTTATCAATAAATTAAAGAGTGAAAAGAACTCAATTTTGAAGAATTACATAATAAGATTGTCAGTGCCCCTAAATTTATTTGTATTTTCATGCCAAGTGCAATTCAGTATACATTCTTATTTGAGCCAATAAATTTTATTTATTTCCTTTATACATGTGTGTTCATTTTACTCTTTTATTTGCAGATAGCCATCAAGTTTTTGCAGAATGCTATCAAATTCTTCGTTCTTTGGATGATTAGTTATCTGACGACTTTTACAATCTTCACTTGAATCATCCTTATATATAACTACCGGTACTCCGGCTTTTGGTGATGATATTACCATTATATGATCGTGCGGATGGTAAGAAATAGCACCAACAGGTACAGATACTTTAATGGATGGAAATGGTTGGGTATAAACAAAAACTCTTTGACCAGTATCCGTATTCCAGACATAAGTTGCTCCGTCTTGACTACCAGCAAAAATGTACGTTCCACAGGGTGTTACATGGGATCTAGTCCGGCTACTACCTTGAAAACTTTGACTTCCAATATATTTTTGCATGATACTACCTAATTTGATATCAATCATAATCAATGCATTACTTATAGATCTTGAATGAATTAATAAGCGTCTCCCACCAGGATGAATTTTTAAATCATTGATTGGACAGTCTTTTAAATCGGGAAGTTCAAAAAATTTCTTTTTATTCCATTTTTCGTTTCCCTCAACGCTTTCCCATACTCTAATATATCCAACGTTATCACCAGAGAAGAGAACCTGGCCATCAATGTCGAATTCTAAAGCAGTGATGAAGTCGGTATGCCCAAGTAGCTCTTTGATAACAATATACCCTGTTTCCTTTAATTCAGACCAAATTCTTACAACCTGATCAAAACCTCCTGTAGCAACTAAATCCAAAGAAGGATGATATCTTGCAGAATAAACATACGCCGGATGTTCTAAGCAATGTTTTTCAACAGAATCACTCCAAATCCGAACAGTACCGTCACCTGATGCCGAAAGAATCCTCGTTGAGCTTCCATTCCAATGTAGTTGATATATATAGCCTAAGTGCCCTTTAACAGTCCATTGTAATTCAAAAGAAATCGTGTCATAGATATTTATTACATAAACATTAGAAGAAACAGAAGCCATAGCAAGCCAATGACCATCAGCACTTATATCTAAGCATAGGCACGCACTTATTTCCATTAGTTCTTTCACAATATTTTTTGGAATTTTACAAGACTGTCCAGGTAAACGGGTCCAACTAAATTCTTTGGTCCTAATTTCAGGATTTGATTCTATTCTACTAAGTCCTATTTCTTTTTGATGCGGTGCTAAACTCCTCAAAACGGAAGAGTTTTCTTCCTGAATTGGTGGTTCTACAGATTGTACTGTTACAAAAAGAGAAGACGAATATGGCATACGAGGTATCTTATTCCACCATTTCCATATGGTTTGAATACCATCAGATGAGGAACTGTCATCATAGTTTGAATTGCTTTTTTTCTTCTTTGGCGGTTTGTATAGTTGAAGCCTCACTTTATTCCCAATATTACAACGATCATTTGAAGGAAATAGTTTTAAAAATGCCCAGGCTATATGGTGCCACCCACTGGATTTGTTATTTGCAGTCGTCATACTGACAAAGTCCTGAATCATGAAAAATAATACTATATTTGGACCATAACTTTTTAAATGGTTGTAACTCTCATTGAATAAAATCACTTCTTCCCAACGCGGAACCAAGGAATTTCTTTTTCTGAACTCAAATGGTTGAGTCATACAAGGAACAATGGATTGAACGTGCTCACCTTCGTAATAGGATGTCACTTTTCTTTTTGTATCAGATTTTTTAATTAATTTTCCTGTTGAAAGATCCACAACATAAACTTTCACAACCGGATGGAGAATCAAAAAATCCATCTTTAAACATTCAGTATGATGTATTACAACCCCCAAAACCTTCGTATTTTGTTCTGGGTTAGTGTCTCTTTTATCTTTATCGGAAAGTATCTTCATTTCATGCTCTTCACTTCCTTCTCCATTCGTATTTTTATTCTTTTTGGATGATTCTCCTAATTTATTCTGGATTCTTAAATCTGAAGAAATTGATTCTTTTTTTTTCTTTTTCCTTTTTTTGGGTTTCGATTCGATCGGAGCTATCTCAGTCGGACTTTTTTTCTCTTTTTCTATAATTGAAATAGAATTCTTACTGTACGTTAGTAAATCTTTTTCACTCCGCTCCTTAATTAGATCCAATTCCATCGCGTTACAATATATTTATCCCTTTACCTGTAGCAATTTATTTAATGTTAAAAACATAAGCCACATCAATATTAGTTAGAAAGCAGGTAAGTAGGTTATGAGTAAATCATTTATTTTCCTTTTAATTGTGCACATATAATATATAGATTTAGTATTGATTCCTGAAATATAAATCAGTAAGTTTGTTAGGGACACACAACATATGCAATTGTTTGTATGAAATAAAGTAATTGTTTGAGGGAAGGTTATGTGGAGTGGAAACAAAATGTCACATGATCTTTCATTATATCAAGCAGTAACCTAAGACAAATTTTTATCTTATTTAATAAAGTTATATATTAAATTGGGAAATACATACATGCTCACAAAATAAGATAATTTGTATTATCATTAAGCATGATCAGGTATTGTCCCACTTTTAACAATATATGTATAAATGTATTTACATATCTAAAATATATGTTCATTGATTTCTTCCAATATGCAACATTTTGATAGTCAATAAGATAGTTTAAGCAAGAAATTATTATTCCCCATACTCAGGACCTTCCACATTACGACCATTTAAGTTGTCTTTAATAATCCACAATTATATCCCATTTGATATATAAGACAGGGAAACTGCAAATCATTGAGCATATCAATATTTTTTACTAATCAACCAAATACAAATTGTTTTACTCATAACATTATATTTGGGACGGCAAGAGGCCTAAAAATGGCAAATTTTGACTGAAAAATTCAATTTTTCTCATTAAAATGGATTGTACCTCAGCAAAAATGGCAGAGAGGTCTTAAACTTTGCCAAAGAAAGTTTTTCGATTGTCCTCAGCAGAAAAGGTGTTTCTGTCCGAAAACTGGGCAGTCTAGTGGAAAAGGAGTTATAGGCAAAAGTAATTTTAAAGTTCAATCAACTGAGCATGAAGATCTCTTTTCAGACCTACAATTTCACCATTTTTAAGAAGTGTTTATATACATCGATATCCTCCATTAACAAGAAACTGCCATAAACTATAAAATAATAAGGAAAAGTTCAAAATATTGAACACATTAAAACATTTTTTATTTTTTAAATTACATTGTATGTTTATTTAACAAATGCTTGCAGCTAATTGAGAAACTGTATACACACATTTTGATGTAACTACAAGGATAGCATAAAAACAACATTTTTTTTGTTTTCATTGGAATAGAATTATTTACCTTGTATTAGGAAAGCCAAAAAGTACTAAACTAAGTCAATCTTCGCTCATTCGATACAGTACTGATTATAACATAATTATTAATACAATTAAGAATATTGTATATATGATTACTTCTATTAAATATGTCGATTTAACATATTTCAAAAACATTGAAAATTGTCAAGCACTAAAAATGGCAGTATTGAATTCCAAGGCCTTCATAAGAAGAAAAAAAAGGTGTTTGTATATGATTAAGCAGTATCATATAGTGACTATGTGTGTAAAAATATACTTTATAAGTAATATTCGTTTTGTTTAAGAAGACGGAATCATATTAATCTTGTCACTAAGTTCAAAAATTATATCTTTAGGATTCATTTCTTCAGAAATATCGTATTTCACTATTGTTTCCAGAAAGCAACGGCAAGTTTCATCATCGTAGCTTACAAATTTTCGCAAATCAAAGGGAAGAGTGCCTTGATCTTGAAGAGAGTAACACAAAAATCGTTGGAGAGAAGATGATGACTCGAACATCATTTTTTGTAACCAAAATCCAGAACCATAATGAGTAAAAATCTCACTTCCTTCTGGAATATTCCTTGTGGATACATACCAGCTATCACTTGGGGACAACTCCACGTTAGCATTTCCGTAACTACATTTTTGATATTCTTCTAATGAAAATATCGAGTCTTTGAAATTCAAATTAGCGAATTTTGGACAACTTGAATCGTTCACAAACTGTCCAATGCCATATCCGCTGGTAGACGTTTGATCTCCGATTAAAAATGAAAAATCCTTCAGGTACAATAGGTGATTAATGTCTTTAGATATTTCTAGGACTGATTCAAATGTTTTTGTTGCATTCACTATTGAAAAAAGGCCAGTCTTTGAACACTTCCTCATAGACACTTGTATTTTTTGCTCTAAACGTTTTACAAGTAATGTTATTATAGAAATATTAGGTTTATGATATAGATACTATTTAACTAACACTTGAAAGTTCCCCTCTAAAAAAAGTAAAGACAATTACAAGAAAGCAAAAATAATTATCACTCTAATCTCATAATAATTTGCATAAATATAACCAACTCTTGATGACCCCAATTAAGATATATTTTTCGAATAATAACATTACTAGTAGGTTCTCCTTCGAAGAAACAAATGGGAGTGCCAGGAGCTATTTTAGAAGTAGCAATGATCCCTTTTCCATGAACTGGACTAGTATGAACCTTAACGGATGGAGGTTTTGAAGGAATGGGTCGAACTATCTTCGTTGAACTGTCTTTCTTATTATCTAAAGGACGGCAAACTTCCCGATGTCCCCCAGCTCTCCAATCTTTTTTTTGACATTCCTTGGAACAATAATAAACAACTCTACAAGAAGAACATTTTCTCAGAGCTAAATTGAGACAGTTTTCGCATCGATGATGTTCTTGTAACTCCATTGTGTCGGAGCTTACGGTCCCCGTCATTTTCGTGAGAAAGACAAGATTTGAGAGTATTCTAAACTACAAGACTGAAACAGCACAGGCGTCAAGTACACCACGTTTCAACAACAGCCTCTCTTAGTCTTTTTCTTCTCCCTTTCTTTCAACATTCCTTTGTCTCTATGCAAACTTCATGTTATTTAGACAGACTGATGTGGTATAATTTTGTAATAATGAATTATGATAGATCATATCAAATTTAAGTCGAAAATATGTACCAATTATGTGAGTAACAATGTTAAGAATATAATGTCATATTAAAGATGAAATTACGACTTTGAACTTAATAAACTACGAGACAATACAATTATTTTATCCACGTACATCTCCTTCAGTTAAAAAGGGATTTTATGAGAAAAACTAGCTATTTGCAACAGCCTTTATTAAGAGAAAAATAATCGGAAGTGGTACTTGAGTATCATGGAATTTAATTTGAACTATTAAATTCATAATTTTTATCCAGTTTAATTATTCAAAAAGGCAACATATTTAGTGGAGAGAAGGCCTTTCAAATTCTTGAAGAGTATATCGAGTAACTGGAGTATCTTGAATAGTAACTACTTAACTTATGTAGCATAAATATTTACCAAGTCAATTAAGAATTTATTCAATCTGGGAGTGAATCATCAGAAGAAAAAAAAATTACAAACTCATCGATGTTGTAGATGCAAGTAAATCTATTGAAAGTAGTTGGTTATTATGTTGCGTATCAGTATCTTCAAAAATATATACTTATAGTTCTTACCTAACTGTTTGTAAGTAAACATGTAATTATTTTATCTCTTGTTGTTCTTCCACAGTTGTCTCCGTGTTCCTGGTATCTCGACAATTTCGGCGACGAGTCCGCAGTTTAATTACTAATGCATGTATTTTCAAATACACAACAATCGAGGGAATTATAGTTCGGAGCAAAGTTACTTTTTGTCAAAAGGAAATATTTAAATCTTCAATAATCTGAAGTGGTATGTGTGTATTATGCAGTAATTAGATCTATTAAATTTATTTTGTGTATCCAATTGGTTACATATTTAGCGAATTGGAGGTCTTTATCATCTTTCAAGAAAATGTCGAGTGACTAAAATAGTTGTCAAACCTATATTAATAATTTATTCAGTCTTTTAGATGTCAAATGATCATCTAAAAAAGATATTTATAAACTCATTTAGGGAATGTTATATAGAGCTCGAAGCTAAAGTGTATCAAGTCATTTTTAGTCAAATGGAGATTTTTTTAACTTAATTATAGAGTGATAATATTTTCAATAGTAATTTGCCCAATATTTTCCATATTGGGCAAATTATAAATCTAAGGAAATATTCAATAATACTTTATAATTTATATAACATACATAGTCAAGAATATCTAATGAAAACTTTAGTATCGAACCTTCTCAAAACAATAATCAATACTATTGCACTTTAAGTCTGGACCCAGGATATAAACCCAAAGTCAATCACTATAAAAAAAATCGATTCAACGTAACGGTTTATAAATAAATATTAATGGATAGGGGGGGGGGGGATTAATTAAAGTTCCAAGTTTTCACATTTTAAAGCTCCCAAAAACTTATTTTAAGTAATACTTCATAATTCATCTTGGGAATAAAAATATCCTATCTTGACATTTGAAAATGACTCAGGAGAGGCAAAATATTTTTAAATAACTTGTTGATTTGACAGTTAGGACATTTGGTAAAAGGATATTTTTTTACATACTATTCAGAATAAGCTGAACTTGAATTTAGTAGTGATAACTGCATTTGTGAAATTTGAGCAGATTGGACTTTATAACACTGATATAAATACAATAATAAGAGTATATAGAGATAAGATTCGTAACTTGCTATTTTTCAGTATATTTCCGTATTTTTTTTTTAAATTTAAATATATAAATACTAATATTTATAATTCCAATATCACACTCATATTAATACAAAAATAATGATAATAATAATAATAATTATAATTAATGAGAACTGTTGGGAAGTTATGAAAGAAAGACGAGGGTTTTTATAAAAAATGATTTCTTAATTTTTCCCATGGTACATACACGCACATAGATAATAATATAAAAATAGTTATAATAATCAAAATCTCTAATAATTGAATAAATGATTTTTTTCTCAAAAAAAAAAGCAGTATATAAATATTAAAACAAAACAAAAATGATGTATAGTGTATCAAATATATGCATTTTGGTAAACATGATAATGATGATGATAGTAGTAAAAAGAAGTTGATAATGATGACGATGAAGAGTACAAGGTACAATTAATTAATTAAAAAAATTATCCACGATGTCTTCGAAGAGCTGCTCGTCGCCTGGGTGGAGATTCAGAGCGATTTCTTTGTCTCATCATAGGTTGACGTTGAATGGGAGCAGCTGGATCTATGATCATGGGTGCAAATCGTGATCGTTGTGACAAATTTTTAAGTCCAGGCTTGAATAAATTAGACCAAATGAGGGAAAGTATTCCATCCTTGGCAAACTCGTAAAATGAGCCGGTAACTGTGTACATTCTATAAAGAGAAAAGGTTTAATTAATCAATTATAATTTATCACATGATGGTAAAAGAGAATCAAAGGAAAGAAACAAAATATATTGACACTTGAGGATACTTTATGACAATCATCATCGGTGCTATGGGATTAGTAGGGAAATTGCTCACTATTTAAAGTTTGAACTTAATCACACTTTGAACACCCGTTACTCCCCACTCCACAACCTTGTACTAAACATACATTAAATTTATCAATAACGCCAAAAGAAAGTAAAAACTGAGTTTCTTTGCTTGACCTTGAATCTATCTATTTGTGTATGTACATACCAAAATATTATTTCGTAAATTTTTTTTAACTCAATCATATCTAAAAAATGTACTAGTACATTTTTCTGAAGGGCATAACATATATTTGTACATACATATGATGTTAATTATTATCATATGACTTGTATACAAAATCTCGAGAAAGGTTTAGTGTACACAGATTTGTAAAAAAGTAAAATAATATCAAAAAGTAGGATTCATATCATATTATTTCCAATTATACGCACATCAATTTTTTCGTATAAAACATTAAGAATAAAATAATTTTATCTGTTAGAGACAAAAAACCGGTTTAAAAAGATTTGGAATTCTAAACACTTGTTGTTGTCAATCGGGAAAATATATGTACATGGAATATATTATATACAAGGGTGGCCTAATATATCGTGGAATTTACTGTTATATTAATTTTACTTGATCTGTGAAGCATATATTATTATAAGAAATAGTCAATTAAAAGTCCATGAATGTTTTCAACAAGACGAAATAAACTCATTGATATATTATGAAAATTTACCTTTCCCTTTAAGTCAACAAGTGTATATTTGAATAATAATAACTACCATTCCATAATTAATGATTTGGTGATTATTATTAATTATTATATTATTAATACACTTAATTTAAAGATGATGTTTCCACATAGATGTCGCTTTTTAGTGTCCATTCAATAAAAAGGAAAAAGGAAAAAGGGAGAAAGAAAGAAAAAGAAGAAGAAAAAAAAGAAATCAGCCTTTACAGCCACAAGAATTAAATACCTTGATAATGTCAGATGTAATTAGTTATGCAACTGGGTGAATTTTAAAAGGAGGTTCTGTGACGGATACTCTTATTAAGGAGAGATCTTTCGTTGGTTTTGTTTTTCACATGAGCGTCTTAAACTATAATTATAATACACACAACTTGATGCACATTTGAAATCACAACCTTTTTCAGGATTTAATAGTTAGTTACGATGATGATGCCCGAGAACTTTCACCCAGGCGCAAAAAGAAGCAAAAGAGATATTTTTTTAATTTTTTTCTAGTATTTATTTTATGTTCGCGAGTCTCCCCCTTAGCCTCCGTTGCCTTCTAAAATACAACTAAATAGTACGGCTAAGAGACCGTGGTTGTTTTTCTTTTTTTTATTCTTATTTTTTCATTTGTAGTGGTGGTCCGCGGATCGCGAGTGTGCCTCACAAGCCTGCACTTTGTATTAAAAAAAATTACTTATTATTATTTTTTTAAATCCAAATACAGCTTTATTGTTTCAATTAAAGCAATATAAAATGTATTAATATCCATGCTAAAAATAACATTATCTATTATTAATAGGAGGAAGGAATCAACTGTAAAAATAAATATTGGGTACCCATTCAGAACAAAATATACTTCTTCTCTTTATTATCATCCCTAGATATTAAAGTAGAGCAATATACATTATTCATATGTTAAAAAGGCTCAAAAAGTAATGATATATACATTGGGGCGAATGTATTTTTTCAACTTTTTTCGAATTTCGATTCCGGCTAGTGCGGAAAAGTATTTTTTATGTTGTGGGAAAATAGCCCTATCCTGCAAAATTTAATTATTCTACGATGCAGAGCTGGGGAAAAGTTTGCAAGTACAAGTCGAGTCGTAGATCTTTGATCGCAAGTCAAAGTCCTAGAATATTTGCACTGGAGTCCAGTTCAAGTCCTCAGAAAATAAAAGATACTTTAAAGAGGCTTTATATGCAGTGAAAAAATTAAAATAACTTTCAAGTCCAAGTAAAGTCACAAGTTTTTGATTGTTTGGTCAAGTCGAGTCGTCCAAGTCCCCGCCTCTGCTACGATGACATCTTTAGGTCACATATCACATATTAAGTCAATAAATAAAGCTTTATTCTTTTTTTCGTATAAAATTATTATGATAGACACTTTTTTAACCTACAAAGAATGTTAATAAAATTACTTTCTAAAGATCCCTCCCTATGGAGCAAAAAAGGAGAATAGTGTATTTATATATATCTTTATTAACTAAATGAATAAAAATTGTGTTTTTTTAAACTTCGACTCAGATGTGAAATCTACAGCACGGTATTGTATCTCGTAACCTTTCCTACGAAAAGAAACGTTGGAAAGGTCTTAAATCAGTTGGTAGTTAGCCTATTTTTGACAACTATGGAATCATTATGATGTACTTGTTAGGAATTGTTCAGAGAATACCATGAGTTATTTCTATTCAACCAATCCACGTTCAAAACACTGATTATGGGGAGGGGGGGGGGATTTTTCGCAGAAACATCGACTTCAAACAACAAATACAGTATACATTTCAATGATAGTAAGGTGACATATGACATCTTAGAAAAATGAAATTTTGCATAGGTCATTTTCTGTCCACATGCCAATTTACATTTTTTCTTGCATCCCTGGCCGTAATCAAAATTCGAAGAAAAAAAACCCCACCCTATTATACATTAAGCAGGGTAGAAATCCATTCAGTGGCTATCATATTTTTCGAAACGGTCTCTAACGGATTTTTTTATTATTTGTATGTAAAAAACCCACAAAATGAAATGATCCATTGATTATATTAATAGATATGACGATATATATACTATATTCAAATAACTGGTCTTTGTGTTAAAGTTTATAACATCGTCAAATGTATATGGAATAGCTAACTATGAACTAATACGATGTTGAAAATCCGGTGCAGTCACAAAAACAATTTCATCATCATCAAATCAATCTGTTACCATGTAGAAACTACATAGTACTTGTGGTTTTATTTATTTACATATATTTTTTGAGCTTTTGAGTTTTGAAACATTTTTATAATCTCAAAAAATAATTATATGATTCGTTATTTATATCTTTTTATTATAATCTTGCTCAAGGCTCACTGAAGAGTTCCTAATTATAGTAATACGACTTATAACTAATGATGTATCAACAGTTTATGACACCATATAAAAAAATATGATGTCATAATAAACGAGGTCATGAAATACAGTCTTAATACTATACGTGTAATAGTATTATTTATGTATCTGATTTAATAATTAGGGATGTGTCGGTACCGAAATTTATGACGTTCTGAATATGTAGGAAGCTTCCAAATCGGACGCAAAAACAATCATTGCCATAAAACAATCTTTGCTAAATGACGTCGCTGATAGATATAAGCAAATTGCATCATCATCAATAATAAAACTTTAATTAGGCCTAAATGAAGGGTAAATACAAACTATTCGCCTGCTTGAAATATATTTTTTTAATAAACGAATTCAATGGGTAAACAGATATAGGTAACGGTGTTAACCCACTAAAACAAAAATTTGTACTGTATTTGGATGCCAACTCTCGAATTTTCTGCTTATTTTCCTATTATCAGAGTTTGAACATTGATTGGTTGAATTTGAATATGAACAGTTCTCAACCTGAATTTGAATGTGAACAGTTCTCAATAGTTATTGGTTAATCCAAAGGTGGGAAGAATTGGCTAACTATACCCACATTTGGGTCCTTTTTTCAGTTAATTTTTTTATTGAAAGGATACAATAAAAGTATTGGTGTGAGGAATTTACAATAATATTAGTGAAAATGATGCCCTGTATGGATCACTTGTAAGTTTAGAACGTTTAGGAAAATCGATACTACCCTAATAAAAAAATATATAATCATCAAGTTTCTCTCTTTGCTTTTTTTTGCATTTTTCAGCATATGGTCTAATAAATTAAAAATAATAGTTTATAAATCAATGTTGTTCACCAGATTCAAATCAAGTTCAAGGACATTACTACAAAACATATTATTGAAATACTTCATTTGTGGAAAAAGAAGTAAGGAGGAAATTCAAAGTCTATGACAATCTAGATAATATAGGCTTATACGTACATAGAACCGAGGAAATAACTGACAAAGACGAAGTTAGTCTTTAAGTAATATTAAGTATTTATTTTGAGACTGATATCATGAAAAAATAAAAATTCAAGGAACTTCTTTACTACCACAATTTCAATCATACAATTAACCTTGAATGTGGAAAAACATGAAAATAATAAGCTTATTCAAAATCACTTCAAGGTTAAAAAATGGAGAAAAAAAGGTTTGAAAGTTAAGGTTAAATAATATTGGGCATGGGGTTTAAGTAATAAAAACAACATATATTTATGTATAAAATAAAATAACTTTTTCCTTAATTATTATACAGAAAATAATTATACTTAACTAATTTATTTAGGCATCCTAGAAATACACATAAACAATCATAACAGTAATATATTCCACATCTTTTATTCACCTACGAGTCAACAACCTTTTTGTAAAAAGTGTCTTGGATATATATACATACGCATAAGTGTATTGAACCCTTGAAATGGAACCAGGGTAAAAACAGCCAATGAATTAGATTCTTGTCTATCCTTGATATTACATATCTATCCATAAACAATACTAAATTAATAATATATACCTAAGTCATTAAAATTTCTTTAAATATCGGTTGTAGGTACATAATATATTTAAATAAATAAATAATTTGGGAAAGAAAATGTGTACACATAAAAAAAGGGATTTTATACTTATGTACATATACTAGTTATACTATGTACTGTACACATGGTTGGTTAAATCTATGACGTCAATTCATATTGATATAAATGGCAGTACTTATGTAGTAGTACATTGTAAAGGAAAAATGCCCCTCCCTCTTTTCTTCTTTTTTACGTATAGGAAAACAGTGTATCTATGATCAGGCATAAAAAATGGTATGCATAAACCAACCATGGTACTACTACAACCATGGAAGAAGAGTGAAACGAATATGAAATAATAATACATTTAAAAATTGCAAGTTGTACAACCAGCAGAAGGAGTCGCCAAGTTTTCCTTTTATCTCTCTTTTGATAAAGGAAATTATTTTGAAACATAGGCCCGGATTGGTTATATTTTGTTATCATTTTGTCATGATAATAAAAAAAAATCTTGTTTTTTTTTTTTGCAATATTTACTTTTTTTTACAGAATGAAGCTTTTTCAATATACACAAAGATGATTAAGAAGAGAAAATATTGCTTCTTCATACATAAATTCATGCAAAATGTATTTTCTAATGGTCTTTATTATTTACTTGTTATTATTATTTCATGGCCAATTTTATAGATATGTACTATGTTTCTGCATTCTAAAACCTGTTTTAACGGATATAAAATGCGACTGAAAATTATGTTTGAATACCTCTATTTAGATATGATAACTAATGGTACATACAATACTTCATAGTGGTACCTTTAAGTGAGAGCTACTCAACTGTTATGATCAGGGAAATATTAGCCTAGTTATAGACCCCGGGGCTGAAAAGATATTTATGTCCTACCAGGGGATCAATTGTGAAAAAATACAAATTTTCGGTTCACAAGTCCCTCCTAAACTTGCAGGACTATGGGCTTCAGCACAGGTTAGCTTGGGTTATGACCAATTAAAGTTTCATTTAGATAAGCATGAACAGGCCCAAAAATCAGCTGCCAGGGACATTAATATTATTTAACTATATTTTCTCCTCCTGGAGCCTTGAATCCAGCTACAACACTGAGAAGGTTCGGATTGAGTACACTTGCACAGGTTCTCAAACTGTGATACGCCAACTCCCTCAAGGTTGTAGGTGGAGGAGGGGCCAAGTGAGATTTTTTAATTTATTGAAAAAGGTTTCAAATTTATATAATGGTGGTACTTTAAGATCTTGATACATTTTCACGTGGTACGCCATGTAAAAAGCTTGAACCCCTTTAATCATATTATGTGAAAAATGCAACGGAAATATCCTTTGTCTCTGGTCATAAAATAGTACTGTTTTATTGCCAATAATATGCCATAAATGAAAAGATTAATTATAAACAAAATTAGAGATAATTAACAATCCTTCAATAATAAAAGACCTTTTCCATGGGGAGACTCTAAAGAATTTAGTGAGTTGAGCAAGCAATGGTCTTGTTGGTATTACCAATTTGTCCAAGACTAATAAGGATACAAAACAAGACGAAGAAAAATAAAATTATATTTTAATCTTGGTGATTTGGTTTTCATTATGACAGCAAGTCCAAGATTAAACCAATAATTTGAAGATTCGAGACCTAGACAAGACCTTCAAAAATTGTTATCAAAACCATAACTGAACGGGAGAACCACACCATCACTTTAATTTGACCAATTGAGTAATCAATGGAAATAGTTCCACTCAAATTATCCCAATTATGTCTCTCCACTACGACTCATAATTAATTGTATGTTTGTCTGCGGAGTAGCAAGTTTTTCTTAGTTTATGAGTATGTGTATAATAAAATAATTCGTAATAGAGGGAAAGATGAGAATTAGCGAGTTTCTCTTAGTATTCTTAGTATGTGCATAATAAAATAATTCGTAATAAAATATATAGTACGGGTAGATCCTAGTCTACTATAAAATAATATAACACTACATGTTTGTCCGTCCACCAATAAAACGCATAACCAAGGTTTCACAAACGGTTTTTCATAAAACAAGATCGATTCCCCGTGTCTCAAAAAGTTTTTTTAAGGTTGGGTTGTAGTTTCGAAAATGTTCCAAAAAATTAAAAATCAAAAAAAAAAAAAAAAAAAAAAAAAAAAGGGAGAACGTACGAATTAAAAAAGGGAATTAGGAAGATGATTAGTGTTTGTCTCGGTATTTATAAATATAATACGGGTACATCCTAGTATCTTATAAATAAAGCAATTTCAAATTAGAATTGAACAAAAAAGAAGAAGGAAAATGTGAACAAAATAAGTGTTTACTTATCAAAAGCTATCTATGGTAAATCAACATCAATGAGTCATGTCCCCTGACGTAGGAATATAGAAAACAAGGCTACTATAAAAAATTGAACGTAGTTTCAGATATATTTATTTATTAATATAAACATTATACAACCAAAAGTTAGTTTAATGTTTTAAATATTAATAATTGAACTACATATTATGATGCATTTTTACTTGCGTGAAACAAAACTCACTTTAATCGATTAAAATCCTAATCATTGGCGTCCCAAATACGGTTTTGATTGTTTATCATTCGAATGTTTATCTTTCGCTTCACAAAATATGAATAATATCTACGTATTCGATGGTTTCTCTCAAATTCCTATAGAGATTGTTGTATGATATTAAATGACTAAATTCAAAATGCAGACAATTAAATTTATATTATGGATATATTGGGCGCTCGGAACATTCCTTTATTATAATACGTTTAAAGCTGAGCGTCCCTAAGAAGTTACTCTTTTAAAAAAAAGTTGGATAACATGGCTTCATACACCTATATGATACCTCAAATCTTGTGAAACCAATTTTACATTGATTTGCAAGGATAAGCAGTGTTTTTGGACGAAGTGATTGTTAAAAATATTATCAAACTTACGCAAAAAATTCGTGTTTCTCTCTTGCTTATTTCCGGATATTTCTTCCTTCTTTACAAAGTTTGAACATATTATTATTATCAAATGTGGCAAGGTAACCAAGTTTTTTTCGTCTTTGTTTCTCTTTTTGAAGCTGGCTAATACCAACCGGTATTTGAAGGAAAATAGGGTAATGACCTAAAAGAAATAATAATATTATGTAGTCATTGTTTATTCAAAAATCCTTGCAAAGAGTTGCAATCTTTGAATATTCTAGCTTGTTTGTAACTAGTGTTTGTTAAGTTAACCTAATTACGGAATTCAAAAATTGTTGAATTGTTTAAGCATTGTAACTACAGCTAATTTTGTATTGCCATTCATCATGGTGTTATTTCACTAACACAAAAAATTTCTTAGTATTTGTTGTCAGCTGTCGATGTTTCTCCTTCTTTTACCTATATCAGTGTTCTGAACAACGTTGATTGATTGAATTAAAATTAGCTCATGTTAAGCTGTGAAAAATTATTAAATTATAATCCCATAATGGGAAAGAATTGGCTAACTGACATCTGATTTTGTCCTGTTTTTTAAGTTTCTTTTCGTAACAAAGGTTTCTTGATACAATAAAGCTTATGACGTGTCATGAAATAAATATAATATAAAAAAGTTCTAGTGCTGTCATCATGCCAATATTTTTGTATCGGTTCCAGTACCAATATAGGTATCGATATTTTGGTACTTTTCAATACTTTTGGAAATAAAAATATAAAACAAAAATGCAGTAGATATTCACTTACACAGGAGGTATGCATATTTATTTTTGGCGAGGGTGGGTGGGAGGAAGTAGCAGGTTTACCTCAGAAATTATATAACTTTTTTATAAAAGAAAATTATGAGAAATTGGAGAGTTTGCGTAATTGACGAGGCATTTTTTTTACGATGTGGTGCAGCTGCAAGTACCGGATTCTAATTTAGTTTTAGTATAGTACCGTTTAAAATTCAAAAAGCGTGTCAAAAAGGATCGTGAGACCCCACGGAACATGACTTACCGGAAACTTTGTGACCCGAAAGCGGCCAAAATCGTAAGAAGTATTTCTTTGTTGAGGAAAATAAACAATAAAATGAGATAAATCTCGACCAATCGATGAATGCAACCACTGACATCATCGACGTAGCACTCCGTTCAATTGTCCATCGTGTCATTTATGAAAACATACTGTACCACAACTATGAACGTTACAAGGGAAAACATTTAACCCCATCAAACAGGAGGAAAAGTGTCACCCGTAACCAAGGCTTTGATCAAGCTAAAACCGAAGACTCTCGTGAAAGATTTTGTTTGGTTCTTCTCAGATAAGAAAAGCTTCAGTAACCCCAGAAGCATAACTTGAGGAACAATAGATTGTTGACAAAAAGTCCTTATAACGTCTTCAGAATCATGAAGGCTAAGGAGCCAAAGAAAGTTATGGTTTTTGTTGTTGTTAGCGACGAGGGTCACGTTATCCCTCCCTTCATCTTCAAGCAAGGAATGAAGGTCAACACCAAGGTTTATATCAGTGTTCTGACATAATTTACTACAATATCATTCTTTAATTCTACTCCGAGTTCAACAATGACTTACTGTAATAACTCCCCAACAAATCCTCCGTATTTCAAGGCACACTAACCTTATAGATAGGTATAAAATTCACTCCTCAAGAATTAAATAATTATGATATATTTTTTGAAAAATGAAAAAAAAAAAAACACTGTTCTGGTTGCAATTAAGTTCATATTTTTATAAATCTACTAATAAGGCACTTTGGATGAATATTAGAAAAATAGATAGCTGAAAAAAGTATAGAAAGTCAAAGTGACTATATTTAAAAGTGAGGCAGCAAAGAAATTCTACGCTTTTGTTTTTTTCATTATCAAGAGAAGAAGGAAAATTTAATGACGTCACTGTTGATACACATAGCACTCTGTTCTATGTATATAATTTTAAAGTAATGATTTTAAAATCCAGACTGAATTCATCGTAAGGCAATACAAATTAAGTGAATAAAATATATTTAAAAATCATTTATAGTACACAATGGTAAACTTAGGAATTATCAAAAAGACTAATATTAATTTGCATTGAGTATATTTTAATAATAATGAACTATCTGTATGTTAGCTTATTCTCATATGTTTTATGTATATTCTCTAATTTGTCGTTTTAGTACATAATATAAGAGTAGTGAATAAAAGATTGCTAATAAGTAAAATTATAGTATACATATTTTTTTGAAAAATGGCCCACAATATAACATACATACATACATGAATAATAAATATTAATTTGTAAATTGACCAGTCTGTCTAAGTTTTCTCAGATTAGTACTTGCGTTCTTCCGTTTGAGCTTTTTGTTAAGGTTATATAGTCTAATTCTTGTTTTCACAAAGGATATGATGACTTCTTTTGGCCAGTTACGATTAAATATAACTAGATGATTATGCAGCCCATAGAGAAAGAAATTTTCCATGATGCAGCCTTTCAAATACAATTGGGTTTTTGTCAATTGCGTCTTTATGGGTACAATGAAAAGCTTTGAAATGTTTTTCCGGACAATAACAATGTATTTTCCCTAGATTTGGATAAGTGTCCTTAAATTTTTCTGCAATATAAGCCAAACCCTGATCTGAACAATCATTGGAAACATGAGATCATTCTTTTGTATTTTCTATAATTAATTTTTCGGCTTCAAGAGCTTCAAGAAGTCCAAAATCTTCTTCAATTTCCTATGGTTCAATTTCATCCTCATCATGCTCATATTGTTGTTGTATATTTGACGAAAAGAAGTGACTCGCTATTGATTTCGTAACTATTTTACCACCCTCCTCATTATTTAACTCCTCTTCAACAGCTAGATTTCTTAAGACAAGATTTTTTCCAATCAAAATTATTTTTAATCTTCTAAATGCTTCCACTGGGGATGGGTGAGTATTGTTTCCTGTGATGGCACGAATCCCTATCACAAATATTGAATATTCTTAATATTAATTGGGTCTGTTCCCCTACAGACTGAGATTCAAAGACGCTGGAGTATCAACTTTTTCTTAGGAAATGCAAAATACTGGGCATCCCATGGATTGGGACAACAGAGCGTGGCACAAATACAATTTGAACCTCGAAATTATGCCCTTTTTGCTAAATAGATCCAAATTAGTTCACTTCACTTACATGAAATTATCTAAACTGCCGCAACAGTGACGTCACTACGTTTGCTGAGTCAGCTAACGCCAACCAGACTGCCTTAGAGAATTTTTGTTACCTCATTTTTATATATAGTCCCCTTGACAGAAAGTAATTTTTTTATATTAGTAGAATGACGCTGCAAGACGACGTTCTCTGTCAACGTTTGAATATAAGTAAATTATATGCACTCGACATCAGCTTAGACGTTCCTGCATTTGTTATAAATTAGTTTAGTAATTATAAAATATATCTGCTGACTATTACTATCATATATTTTTCTTCTTATAATATATTTCAGCGGAACTTTTAATAGAGGTTGCGTGTGCATATAAATGTCAGTTAATATAGCTTATTCTTTTTTTTACTATTAATTAATGCAATGTGGTACTGTTTTTATTCAGAAAATTGACTAATTAATCTATGGATATACTATATACAATGTAATTGGCACAACCATTCACACACAAAGGATATGTGAAGTAGCATAATTATGTCGTAAATAATTTATAATATGTAATTAAATAAAAGTTAAGCGAATAATTAACTATTGAATAGTCATTTCATTTGGCGGCACAATTTTAAAAATGAAACATCCTTTATTGTTAGCTTAACCAACTATAAAACTTAACTATGCAATTCTGAAATATACCAATGTATACACCGTCTGTCAAAATGGAAGATAGGATTTTATCAGTATTTGGGTCAGTCTAAGACCTTCAAAACCCCACTATAAATTTTCAAATCACGGATATAAATTGAGAATAATAAAGTATTCTTTAATTCAGAGATTTGGATAATTAATAATGTTTTAAGGAGTATTTGTTATTTATATGTTTTAAATATTTCTAGGAAGATTATTAAAATTGAGGGAATTCCCCTTTGATCCCTTGAAAAGTTTGCATTTATTTTTTAATACAAGCTGAAGTTGATGTTTAATATCGACACCCCTTCAGAAAGTATTATTGTTGTATCTAATTATAAATTTAAGTGTAATTGGTTTAATATAAAAAGTATTAAAATATCATTTTGGGAACGATTTTTATAAAACTAAGTGACAAACGTGCATATAGATGTAAAAAGGTTAAGAACCGCTGTTCCATACATTAAGTTACTTTTTTAATACATTGTATATATTTTCTATTAATTGTTTTTTGATTATAACCCTGAGCGATGAATATATTATTAATGTTAAGTGAACTTGTATGTAAATATTAACCATTAGTATTGCAGTTACGTCATTGGGAAGTCAATTTATTTATGACGTAATGACGTTTGCAAGAACTGAATCAAATATCAATTTAGTATAGTACTGTTTTAAAAGCGTATGTACCACCCCAGCTCCACTACAGACCTGGAGTACTGAGCAGCACTAAAAGACACATAGTCCATAGGCTAAATGGGTAGTTGAAATATTTGTGCTTCAATAAAGCTACGTAATAAAAAGCAATTTCCTTATTGGCATTAAAATTGTTTTGCATTCTTGATAATACAATTGATTGCAAACAAAATATACAAAATGCAAAAAAAACAAAAAAAAAACTACTATTTTGTTAATTGAATTAAACCATTTGTTGTTTTCGTTCTCCTTCTTTCTGTTGCATTCATTTCCTACCAATGATTAATTAAATGGTTGCCAATTAACCAGAAACTATGATATTTAGAAAAATATGATAAAGTTATCGCAGAAACATTTGTTAATACAATTATGATATATAACACAGGGGAACAATTAGGGGGCGGAGGAAAATTTTGTACAAATGAATTGAAGACAATAATCGAATTTGTCTATGATCGCAGAATCTAAAATTGATCTCACTTTTTCTATTAGTCATCCGAATTTGGGAATATATGGGATTATAGTAATTCGGTTCTATTGTCGTTCAGAGTCATTTTTCACCCTTAAAATAATCAACAAATTAAAGGTAGAAGTAATAAAACTTATGTAAAAGTGTTTTTATTGATTCAGTATCTCGTTCTGAATTCGATATATTTCCATTTTTAAGCTGAAAAAGGATGAAAAACGGCACTCTTCTTTAGAGCCTTATATTTTATTTATAAAAATTACTTGAAATTAGCTATGAGGAATATCATAGCTTATATTATAGAGAAATATTCAATGTATAATTCAAAAAAAGAACTATTCTAAAAATATGCATCGCCAAGGATTTTTGTTCTATTTTTAAGTTATGTCATTTTATATAGGGCTGAACTTGCAAATAGTTAACATTATCATCATATTTTTTTCGATTACAACGCCAATTTAATGACGTCTTGCCCCATAAAAGGAAGATCAAGGTAATTGAAGGAAGATACTTCTAACTTGATCATCCATCTCAATAGATGTTCGAATTCGGATTCCAAATTCCTCGATGGACGACAGGAGGATAATTTAGCTGAGGAAAACTACCAGGCATCATATGGAGTAGACTGGACTCCTTCCTTGGAAATGAGATACCACGATCGAAACAATAAAGCCATTGATTCAAAAGGGGTAGACAATTTTAATATTTCAACACGGGATCACTTAAAAAATAAAATAAATGGATCAAAAAACCTTGGAAATGCATATTTTTTAAATAGATCTTTTTTTTAAATTGTACATTTCATATTTTTCTATTTTTGACGGCGTCAACTACCTCTTCACATCATCACTCTATGTATTCCATTTCTAAGCAATCGAATCGTCATCAAGTATTTATTTTTTTCGACAAAACTACTCACGCAATGTAGTATTATATCAAAATGCGTCAGTACCCTAGTTCCACTATTTGTTAACCGAAAAAGACTGCATTATACTAATTCAATCTTTTGAATGTATAATCAGCTATTTTCGTTTGCTATGATTCATTTTCTCAGTAAACCTATTGTTAAGGGGGTTTAATCTCTTTTCTTTATTATCTACAAGAGCTTTAAAATGATTAATGATCATTATTTCATCTAAAGAGTGACGGAATATCTAAGTGAAGTTGGTTATTTCTTTGTCCATCAGCTTTTTATCTCAAGGGGTGTTGTCCTCTGGGAATTTGTATAAGAGAGGTTATTTTTCATACGGGAGGTTAGTTCTAGAACAAAAGTAATACTATTACATTAATATATTAATAAATATCGTATTACTATCCAACATTGCAGTAAACTTCTTCGGAGACTAGGAGGGAGAAGAATTTAAAACAAATTTTTATTATTACATGCTAAAATATATGATCAGCCTACCTAGGTAGTTTTTATTCATTCTGTTTTTTAGTAATTGGCTTTCAAACAATATTTTTTCCCTATAACTTCCCTTATTATAATCCTCAGCTTGTAGTACGTTCATATTATTGTATCGTATAAATACAATATATTATTTAGGTAATAAGTTATAGCATCATTCATAAATAATTTTTAAGCAAATTTGGCATTTAATTGTGAGCATATAGTTAGTAGCTTTTTGCTTAGCATTTGAACAATGATATATAGCAAAGTTGTAAACAAAGTAACCAAACGAAGATTGCGTGATCAATGTTTGTCTAATGTAGTGTTCTATGCAAAACAAAAAAAAAATTATCCGCTAGAGGTGTTGAATACTACTCGAAACTAACTAGGCCGCACCCATAACTTCATCCTTTTAATTGAATTAAGAAGGTGAAACCTGGGGAGGGAAGGAAAAATTGCATACATCCTCTGTCACTGTGGTTTCATAAAAAATGAAATTGATAGGGGAAAAAAAATCAGGTAGTCAAATATTCTACTCAATCCAACAGGCACGTTTCTCCACTTGGTTTATAGATTTGATATACATTTAGTAATTTTTACTAAGCGTTGTAACACTAGGAAGTAGAAGTCCCTCTTGTTGCAAATTTTGTACAGCAAGGTCTCCCAACCACATTTTTACACCAATTAAATCTGTAAAAGTCAAGAATAAAAATATCAGGAAATTCATCATCGAAAAGAAAAGAAAATGAACACCAAACTTATTGGTGACAATACGGTGGACCAAGAATTTGAGTCGTCTGAACCGTTCAAAAATTGACCTAAAGGCAAAACTAAGATCAATTTTGAGAACTACCTCCCTGTTCTTCAATACCCCTGTATTTAAAATATTATTAAATCGAAATAATCAATAAAATAGTGTAGACTTAAGGAGAGTATTTTATCTACTAGTTCGAATATAAATTCATTTAATATTTACGTATATATTTATTTGCAAACAATTCAATAATAATAAAAAAAAGGAAAGGAAAGAAAAAAAAATGTGCATCCATAAAATATTCCTAGGTATATGTCAGTAAATATTTTTTCTTTGGATATGCTTACTTCATCACATACGTTAATTTATGAGTTCGACATTCAATATCTTTTATCGATAAATATGTATAAAGAAACTTGATAAAAAAAATATATTTTCGAATTTTTTCTTTCGATGAAGATGACTATATATCTGCTACCTGATTTAGCTATATCAATCCTAAAACATCCACTCCATACTTGTTGGAAATCAATATAAGAACTATTTAGATCAATAAGAGTTGAAAACCCCGACTTATACTGTTTTTTATTGATTTAATTTGATTAGTTCAGTTATAAAGGCTTTTCTATTTAAAAGGGAAGAATCAAATTTAAGCAAAACTACCATTAAGTAAACAAAACTCATACTCCATTAGATTATTTTCGCGAAAAAAAATCCTTAGAGCTCTGCGAAGACTTGCCTTTTCTACATAAGCCACTGAGGTCCTGGAATTCTCTCACAGGGAGAATGGGTTTTGGTTTTTAAAGGAGAAGATCAGGAAGTCTCCAGATTGTCCCCAGAAAAAAATTAAGTATATTTTATATCAACATAAAAAGTATTTTTAATAAATTATAACTTTTAAGATGTATTATTGACGACTTCAAGCCAGCAAATATTTGTATAACATAAACGTGGCTTCATGATCATAGCAACTGCGAAATTGTCTGAACTAATTACAACCTTATCTCCTGCGCGGATCGCTTAATAGGTTCAAGAAAAGGGGAGGTGGAGTGGCGGTATTTTGCTCTGAAGATCTCAGCTTTTCTTCAGTTAGAGAAATCTCTGAAGTCAACTTCCAAATATGCGAAATGCAATGTGATAATCATAGAATCCTTTCTATATATCGATCTCTTAGTACCAGCATAATGAAAACCAATTAATTTTTACTTATCTAAGATCAACTCGTTCTGACGCAATCATCTGTGGGTACTTCAATCTTCATAATACTGATTAGACATCTTGGATCCCCTCTTAGTAGTACTAGTAGGCTGTAAATAGAAGTCGTTCAAGATCTTTTCCTGCAAAAAAAAGTCAGTGAAGCTACTCACTCTTGGGCCAATATTCTGGATCTGGTGCTCTCCTCCTCCAATTCTATTGGTAAAACTGGAGTGTTGAATTATATTAATACTTCCGATCATTATCCAATCTTAATTTCCACCACTAAAACTGTCGTTTATAAAAAAAAATAACAGTTCTAGAGGATCTTACTAGGGGTGACTATCTCTCAATGAATAAAATACTTCGTACAATTGACCGGGCTGGACATTTTACCTCTTCCCACCACCCAAACAATGTTGATACTGCCTGGACATTAATAAGAAATACGTGCACTGAGCTTGTTAGTAGCTATATCCCATGGCAGGTGCATAATATTAATCACGATAAAAAGGATAAGGAAATTAAACGACTTGTCTCTTTAAAACGATGTTCTTGGGATAATTTCAGACGGTTTCCTTGTCGATATAATCAACTTTGCTAAAAGAGTTGTTAAAAGTGTTGCCTTCCCTCTATCTTCCTCTCTTTAATCTTTCTTTTCAAAGTGGATATGTGCCAAATGATTGGAAAATAACCAATGTAGTTCACATCTTTATGTATGGAGATCCTCTTCATGCTTTTAATCACAGACCTATATCCCTTACAGGCCATGTTGGTAAACAAATGGAGTGGATCATTAATTTGAAGCTACAATCATTCTTTGAGAGTAATAAACTTATTTCTAGTAGGCAACACGCATTCCGTCCTAATATATCGTATGTCTTGAATCTAATTTCTTTCTGGGATGTTTTCGTCAGTCGTCGTAACTGTAAGTTTGACTGTGTTGTTATATAATTTGATTTTAGTAAGACCTTCGATAAAGCCCCTCACGGGGAACTTCTCTTTAAATTGTCTAACATCGATATAAAAGGTCGGTTGTTACTTTGGCTTAGTTCCTGATCCACACTCTTTGACATTTACATTAACGACTTAGTGGATAATTTTTCACAAGATACATTTTTATATTTGGATGATACAAAAATCATCTGTTCTTATTTAAACTTTTTCTCAGTGATGTCTATACCAAATTTATAAACTGGAGTGATACTTGGAAAATGCCTCTAAATGTAAATAAATTTGTCCTGCTTCCTTTCTCGAAAAAAGAGTTCATCCACCCTAGTATTGAGGGGGTAGATGGTTACTTAGACTTAATAATTTACATCTCTCGTGATATAAAATTTAAGAGAAATATACACCACATGATAATGAAGGAAAATCGAAACTTGGGAATTATTAAAAGAATCTTCAAAACTCGTGACCCTTCAATTATGGTAAAACTTTACAAATTTTATGTCCTCCAGATTTTAATGTATGGATCTGAGATCTGGAATCCTTCAAAAAACTAATTGATTAAGTCCATAGAAAAGGTATAAGCCAGGTTTGGGTCGTTTTTTCCGTCATTTGGAGGTAATGAGATCTATTAATGCAAAATCAAAAGACTAGGCCTCATCACTTTGTCTCATAGACGTGCTGTTAAAGATATAAGTGCGCTCCACCGAATTTTAAACAAAAAGATAACTTTATCTCCCCCACCCTGGATACTCAATTAAGGCTATCTCTTCCACAAAACGAGACTCTCAACTGTCAATACTATTTACCTACCAAAACCAAAGATTGACATCTTTAAGCATAGTTTTTTTTTTACAGATCGGTAAGTCTTTGGAATACAAAATCTTTTTGCTTTCACCAGGGAACTGAGGCTGACCTCAAGCGATTTTTATTTAATTCTTTTTTTGTGTCACACATATAATATATATATATTACATTTATAGTTTAGTTTATTATGTTTTTTGCTTTTTTTTTCGTTGCACTGTCACGTTATTTAAAAAAAAAATTATCATTGAATTTTAAATTAAGAATGATAATTTTTATATTTTATAAACATTAAATATATGTCGACCTTTTTATGCTTTGCTTAAATAAAATAGATAAATAAAAATCTGTTAACTACTGGAAGTAAACGCTAATAAGTCATATTTCGATGTGGATCCTCAATTCTACTCAGAATCTAACAAAGAACTACTTGTAACTCCTCGTCTACTTGTAACTACTTAGAACAAATCCTCGGTGTTACTGGTTCCAAAAGTTTTATTTTGACTCCTAGTGCTTGATATAGAGCTGTCATGTGTCTATATTTTCAAAATAAAGTTATAGACATATTAGATTTTTGTGTTCATAATTCTAATAATAAATAAATATTCTGCATATTTATGCATAAATGTTAATAATGTTTAATAGAGTTACTTTAAATCCTATTTTATTTTTGATGTGCTACATATCGGCGAGCATTAAACTCACTCTTTTCATTAATGTTTAAATCCTTATTTTATTGTAATTTTATGTAGGGTTTTATGTCTTTTTATTATTTAATTTGTTCCGTTGTAATCTTAATGTGTATTACAATTAAAAAAATCTCTTTTCTTTTCTATTACAATTGATCAAAATATATTAAAAACACTATCAAAGTGAGAATCACTTTGTAAGCTTTCAAAATTTTTTAAAATTATTAACTTTAAGAAAATTCATTAGGGGGTATACAGAAAAGAAAAATTCGGCAATCGGTCTATAGATTAAAAGAGTTTGGGAATTTCTACTCTACATCGTGCATGAACACATGGATGTTAGATGTTCTTTTCTCAAGAATAATGATAACAGGTTTGGGAAATATAAAAAAAAGCACTGCTCAGTTAACCAATTAGAATAAATATTTCACCCGTTTTAGGTCATTTATATACAACTCTAAACATGTTGATATTCCTTTTCATTTTGAACTTTGATATGATAAATTTGAAGTAAATTTTTAAATCATTTTTATGATTTTTTAATATAGCCTCATTATGATTTGTAATTATAAATGTAGTCCGTCAACACTAAAGAAATCTTGAAATTAAAAATCAATAAAAGAGAAATTCCAAATGACTACTCTTACCATATCAATATAAACAAATCTAAAGACATTTTTAGGCCAATTATAGTCTTTATATTCAAATTTCTGTGAAAGATTAAGATACTTCATAATTTATATATAGTTTAGTTCTTTGTTTAATTTATGATACTTTATTTGAATCTGCATTGGCCTTTTAAATATAATCTCTCATATACTCTTCTCAAATTGTGATTAAGAATTTTTGCAATATTTAAATTCAATTTACGGAGCTCCAAATGATTAACATGATAACTTATCAATAAAAATGGAAGATAGTTAATAATTAGTTGAAGAATAGAAATGTAATCATATTTTGTACAAAAAATATAATAAAATGTTTTTATAAGAAAAGCTAAGGGAATAAATTGTTATTTTTTGGGGGCTTTCTTTCTTGCATTGAAATGCTTTTCTTATAAGCATTTGTATTTTAACCATGTACATTTAATAAATGTTGGTATTCTTAAAATAAGGTGGATATTTTCCGTTTTTACCATATAATCAAAATAAAATGTTAAAATGCCAATTTTTCATTTGATTTTAATTCTTTCAAATATAAATATATATATTTTTTGTAAATTATAAGTGCTCATTTCATTCATTCATTTCTTTTATTAAGTTAGCTCATAAAAATATCAAAATTTATTGAGGGAAGGCACATAATATAATGTACATATACAGTAAATATTCCAAACTACGGAATTCTCTGAAACGGAAATTCCGTTACATGGAAGAGATTCTCCTGCATTAAATTATTTGACGTTTTTTTTATATCAATTTTAATTCTGTACAACGGAAATTCCTTTATCTGTAATCTGAAAGACTTTTTGAGGTACAAAATGGTCAAAATGACATTCGATTACGGAAATGAAGTCTTGCCAGAAGAGTAATTTTAAGTACAAATGTATATATAGAACCACCACATGAGATGCATAAACACAATATAGTTATGTATCTAGGTTGGCATCAACTAGTGTTAATTCAGATAATTTGATTCAGCAACCCATGAGCTTCTTGTTTAATTTTAGAAATATTTATATGAAGTGTACACATAAAGTTTATTGAGAAAATTGTTTAGAATTTAGAAAAATTTAGAGTTAGGTCCAAGCACAGCACCAGAAGATCAATCAAATGAAGAGCTTACTAAAAAGAAGCCATTGAAGTCCCCATCCAGCAAGAAAGTGATGGAAATGGCATCAAAGATATTGCTATATGCCAATGAAGCATGTAATATCCCAGAGGATCAAAGAGCTGACTTCCTCCAGATAGTTAACAAACTGTATGATTCCCAGACATCCCTCATAATAAACCAAAAGTTTAAATCTGAACAAACCAGTATAGGCTCTTATTTTTCTACTGGCCTTAGAAAATGATTCATATTTTACCATGGCCAATTTATGTCACTTATATGTACTATAATTAATAATCCCTTATGTGTTTCTTTAGTAAATAAAATAAAATGTAAAAAAATAGGTACATTTGTTTGCCAAAATAAATTTGGTTTCGTAACTATATGTATTCCCACTAGCGGAAATTCTCTAGTCCAGAAAGTTCTTGAATGCAAATATTATTCCGTTATAAATACTATTTACTGTAAATATTATTTATTTTAAGAATAAAGCCATCAACAATGCACCAGCTCACAACTTAGAAGTTGTGCTGGCAAAATTAATGGAAATAGGGTTCCAAGTAGAGATGTTTACAGCACTAGCAATCTCACGCATGGATTTTATCAATGATTTCTGGAGTACTAAACTCAAATGGGCGTCCAGAACGTTCAGCGACACTTGTCCCCATATGGCCGCTCCAAAAATTTTAAAACCACTAATTAACTATCTTGATGGAAGGCACAGAGCCTCCATAATGTTTATCTAGTTATTTTTAGTTTCTTGAGGCGTTTTGGCTTACATAAAGTAATGTTTCATCAACACAAGAAATTATTTTTGGTCCATTTTTTGAAAATTACTCCACTTCCTCGATTCAAACAAATGCCAAACAGAAAGAAATATACCGATCTAGCTGACTGTTGGTGTGTGTTCTTCCAAGAGATGCTACTAACTTAACATAACCTCGATACGTCCCGGTAGTGCAATTTCTTGGACTTTTAAAATTACTCTCGTATTTAGAGTAAAAACTACGCCTGAGAGAATATCATAAGCATATGGTTACTTTAAGCGACGACAAATCTGCTGACAGAGATAACCATAATGAGTGTTATAAACCCTAAACATTTTTTAGTGTGCAAGTTTTGCTGTTGTTGACAACCTGAACATAGTTTTTTTATTATTATCTATTATTCTTTCAATCTTTAGGAGGGAACATCGAAGTATAAAGTGTAACACTGATTGTTTGTTGGGGATTTATAAGTTTAAGTTACGTCGTTTTAATTACGGGGTCTTTGTTTTGCAACTTTGTTTATAGCTTTGAAGATAAATATCTTGCAAGTTATTAACATATCATTTTTAAAAAAAATACGTTCTTGAAGATTTGGACACTTTTCACATCGCTAATTAACTCGTATTATATACATTCAAAATGAATAACTTGAAAAATATTAGGAAAATATTTCAAAGAGTATTTCCATAGTATAGGAATGCTTTTTGATTGGGAGTTAACAAACACATTTAGAGAAATGAAATAGATTAACTATTTTGTTTAAATAGAAAACAAAGCTTATATAATTTTCATTTAAAAAAAAAGTACTAATCCACACGATTTATACAGGACTTAAGGTTAAGAATCAAAGTATTTTACTATATAGGGATCTTGATTCTGGACATAAACTGAATGTAAATATTGATACAAGCAAATTTTAGCAATGTGTAGATTCCCTTATATATACTACCACTCAGGAGTTGTAAAATTAAATCATTTTAAGTTATCAAATCTTCTTATATGATAGTTTGATATTGACATTATTTATGTACACTGCTTGGCTTACAAAAATCGATAACGTTTGAGTATGTCCAATGCAGTGAGGATTTTTTTTTTTTTTCATTTAGTTGAGTGCTGAATTGTATTATGCATATATACAACATCAAAAACTATGGCTTTTGTTATTTTATCTAATAATAGAATATACATATATAATAGAAAAGGCATTGTCGAAGATGGAAATCTTATATTATGTAGTTTATCAGAATGAACTTAACAAGTAAAGATACAAATCAAATACAATATAAGAAAAAAATACCTACTATTGATGATTTATTTATAAGAAAAGAAAGGTCAATAATAATTTCTTTAATTTGAATTAAATATTATGTTGATTAGATAGATCAGTGCTATAAAACAAAGACTTTGTTTTATAGCAACTTTGTGGCAAAATGCGCAGTTTACCATAAATATATTCATTTGTACTTCCCCGTACAATATATTTTTTTGAAGCTACAACAGAGTAAAATACTTTAGGCACTTTGTTATCTCGCTAATTCTAACTATTACTAAGTATTTTCTTGTCGGCTGTCGATATTTCTGCTTCTTCTGCCTTAATCAGTTTTTGAACGTTGATTGATTGAATTATACAAGTAATTAGCTTTTGTTAAGCTGTGAACAATTATTGCAGGAGCATCAACAGGAAGTAGGCTGGAGAGGCCTTAGCCCCCCAAAACTTGAAATTGTTTGCTTTTTACTTAATAATCTAATATTCGATTTTTTTTTTCTAACAATTTAATATTTGAAATTTGTTTTAATTTTTTGAGAATAACTACTATTGATTTTTGAAATTTTTCTACAAAAAATATATTTTTTGATTTATTTTTTAAATTATATATTTGATATTTAATTTTTGAATTTTCTTTTCTTTTGAACAAATATGAATTTTTGTCCAAAAAATTTAATAGTTGAATTTTTTTTTCAAAAAATATTATATTGGATATTTAATTTTTGAGTTTTTTTTTAAGAATCGTGGATTATTGAAATTTTTTTTAAATTGTTGTCAATTTTTGTATATATTTGAGAATATTTAAAAAAAAATATATTTTCATTTTTTTTTTTAAATTTTTTTTTAATTCTGTTAAGAGCAGAGTTTTGAGCAATCAGAGCTCCCCCAAAAAAAAAAAAAAAAAAAAAATTATTATTAATTAGCGAACTACTTACTGATTTTTGGTCTTTTTTCTGTTTCTTTTTGGAAAAAATGTTGCGAGATACAATAAAGTCGGCGTCTTTTAGGGAAAGAGTGGACATCAATGATTCTGCGTGAAATTAAAAAAAAAATAAGTGAAAAACTCACTGCATCGAGGTAGCATTTATGATGAAATATATATGAAGAAGCTCATTGGAAAGGAATTCAATTTTGTCCATAAAATATGCTCCAAATTGGGAAAAATCTATGGTTGACAATTTTAAGCCACTCAGAGAGCTGAGAAAATGATCACTTTCCATATGATATTTATATTCACTCTTTCCTTAAATTTCTTTTTTTTTTCTCTACGCAGAATTTACTTTGTTAGTTTAATATAAAGGAGAAATTATTGCAGGGTTTATACTGTATAGCTACTTATACAACAAAATTTATGGCATTCTGAGCGTCTCTAGCGGGCAAAAAAAACACATTTTCCTCTACAAATTAATTTGAACAAGATAAATCAAGAGGTCCATGTTCACCCATTTGACTAATAGTTTTGTTCCAGTGTTAGTTTTGAAAGCAATTATTCCAATTTTTTTCGCCATAGTTTGTCACATTTCATCTCGTTTATTGTAATATTTCGTCCACCAGAGACAAATTTAATGATTGTATTAAATTTTCACAAAAAAACAATTTTCCTTTCTGTTTTTATTAATTTTTAAAGAACAATTTTTGTTTGTCGACATTATTAATTTCGTGAGCAATTTTTCAATTTGTTTTGTCTTTTTTTTGGGGGGGAGCTCTGATTGCCCAAAACTCTGCTCTTAACTGGGAGTTCCACGCTGGACATAATTTGTAAACATTTTTATAAATTAGTAAATATTTTTTTTCCATAACAAACATAATTAAATATAGACACAATTTATTCAAAAAGCCCATAAGAAGATTAGGCATTTTCTAAAAAATACGAAAAAAAGTCATTCCTGAAATATTAACAAAATTTTCATAAGTATCCCATTTTTTTAATTTTCTGAAAAATGAAATTTTATGATTTGTATCCTAGACCCCACTCATCCTAAAACCAGCCTTGTTCCTAATAATAAAACCCTGATTACGGTTTTGATATGATTATGCTAGTATTGAATGGCATATCTTCAATGTTTCTTTATTACGACGACCTTAAAAAACATAAATTTTAAAAAAAAATTTCAAAAAACGTAAATCCTAAAAAAAAAAATTTCAAAAAATGAATATCCCCAAAAAAGAAAATAAATATGTATTAATCAATTTTAGTTAATTAAAGTAATCCATAAGTTTGGATGAAATGGACATTTTAGTATATAAACAGCTTGAAACCTCAATCAATTATCTGGTTTATTGACAGAAAGTATTTGCTCTCCATGACAGAGTAGCATGAGAGCTGGGAGCTCATGTCTTTTCAGCACTGAATATCTTTAGGGATGCCAAAACTTATGAGGAATAGCCAAATTAAAAAAAATATAATTAAATATCTCTTTAGAATGAAATTCATACTTAAAATATTGATTATTGGGCAGTAAAATATATTCTGAAGGTACGTTCACAGTTTAGGGGCGCCTAATCGAAAGAATATCCGAAATTTCTCTAAAAAATATATATAAAGTTTCTTTTCTTTTGTACATAAAAAAAAGTACTAATTTTTGTAAATCTGTAACATCGGAGTGTTAAAGTCTAAACATAACCTCACATGTGAAAGTCATTTTTTCTGACACCTGCTGATTTTGTAAACTGGGAATGAACGTCATTAAATAATTAAGGTTTAATTATTATCTCCTGATATTTCCATCACAGTTTCCTTATTACTCCAGTTCATGTCCAAATATCATCTTCATAGTTCATATCTCTTCTCTTCTTGCTCTGATAATATGGCAGCTATCAGGTTTCACATATTTTATAACTGAGTCTAGTATTTTTATAACTTTTATGTCTCTTCTCATAGACACAACCTAAGAACTGTCATTTCAAATGATTTAATGGATTAGTGTTTATAAGTATTACTCAAACTCGAAAAAAAAAAAAAAAAAAAAACACCACTTAAGTAAAGTCGACAATTTTCTGAAAATTTATCAAACTCACCTTAAATATTGTTTAAAAAACTCGAATGAACTCAAACTAGAATTAAAAAAATTAAGAATATTAGACTTAAGATTAATCTTACTCCAAAAATCAAAATGATATCAAAAATAATAAATATAATTGGTAGTCATCATGCAGCTGAAATATTAACAACTTTACAATATGACAACCTATGTTAGTTTAATGTATGCTCTGTTGTGATTAAATAGAAACAACTTTTTGGAATAATTTTCCGTTATGCAAATAAATATTTTATAAAATTACATAGTTTTAATTTTTATAAAAATTGAATACGTTATTTAATTAGTCAAACTAAAACAATTGATGAACAACTAAGATTTGATCAATTCCGTCAAAAAATATAATTCTTTGCATGAAAGCTTTACTCTAACTTAATTAAACTCAATGCTCAAAAACTCAAACTCGATAGTTATTTATCTTCGGATACAACACTAATTATGAGTAAGATTTTTTTTACGAATAAGACAAATGAAAGAGGTTAGATTAGTATCCCCAAGGAATATTAATTTATTGCTTTATTTTTGGCATTAAAATGCTACAAATTTACTCAAAAGTGTTAAACACTTGTAAATATAGAGAGATATAAACATAGGTACATACATATTTCAGAATGAGTCATAAAATGTCCGTATCAGCATAAAAATGGGGGGTATTAAAAATGATAAAATATATAGAACACGCGTTTTAAGGGAAATCAAATGAATTTGGGTATTAAAGTAATAATAAATTTATTATTATTATTTAATTGTCATTTGTTTATTTACTTATGCACGTATGTATAATTATAATTTAACTATTAATTCATAAGGTTTGCGTTTTGGCCAAATACTAGTAACTAAAATAATAATCTGAATGATGGAGTAATATTTATAGAGTTACGACTTTTGTTGAGATAGAGTTGAGTTCAAGGAAGGAAAGAAAAATAACAGTTGGTACAAGTATCAGTTCTATCATTAGTGTTTATTATTTATTGTCAATAACAAATAGCTCATAGAATGAAACAGAGGAACCGGATAGAAATTGCGGGTGTGCTCACTCACCTCAACAAAAGTCGCAGCCATAGTAATATTCAAAGCATTAGTACCACCCATTAAATTACTAGCGCTTTCACTCACTACCCTATTGTTGAGAGCGCTTCTTCGCTTTTTTTTTTCGAATAAATAAATAAGTGATCTCCTGTTATTACTCAATCAAGCGATTATTTGATGTTTTCCCTAATTTTTTAGAAAATACAGTTCTCACATGGTTAATAAAAATACAAGGTTACACCGTCATGTAATTGGGCTTGCCATAATTTTCAATTTAATGTATCGTACCGACTGCTGGGGAAAACAGACAGATTTTGACAGCATAGAGTTTAACTGCGGTACTCTAACAGATAAATTAATAAAGCTACACTTGGTAACACTTAGACTCTTTGACATCACATTTAAAAAGCGTGGTGGAAGTCAATATCAGTTGGAAAAGTGTTATGGTATAATGTTGTATTTCTTTTAACCTTGATTTTCCTTAAATTTTAAAGAGCAATTTTTTCGTACATCTAAAATTGTGAGAGCTCTCTCGCTTATTAATCTTGAGCACTGCTCACTAATGCTTTGGTAATATTTATTTAAGACTATATATTTATAACTAAGAGAATTTGTCGAATTCTGTGTGATTTTTTGAGTTGGATGGTGTTTGAGGTCGCTTAACGTCCTTTAAAATGTTTTTCAACTCTGTGGAATGAAAGGAATGCCTTCGTATTTTGTGAAAATACTGATTTCTTCCGTCACTGGGTTGTGCAAACGGAAGTGATCTTCTGAGTCTTTTATCTTCACTGAGTCTCTGTCTTGAGGAGGTACAGTCGAATGAGGAGGATATCCAAAAAATGGAAGTGGATGACTGCATTGCCACAACGGAGGAGGCAAATGAGGACGACGTATCCGCAACTTCATTTAACTCGGCTCCTTTGGATTCATGCTCCAACCTACTTGGGAATTCAGAGCATTTCCTATTATTTTGAACAAATACTGAGATACAACAGCAGTAACTTCTTCTACGGCAAATAAAGTCTATTGCAAGGTTACCCGTATTTTTAAGGGATTTTCGAATCGTGTTTGAGATTTCTTCCCTTAGCTTTGTTGAGGTGAATAGCAAGACTGTAGGATGGATTAGGAATTCGGAATATACGATCATATCACATAGTAATATAGCTACTGGATGTAGAAACCATCCATGAAGACCTATGACCAACATTGTGGGTACATATAGAAGAAAGTGACTCATTGTGATGAGGAAAGAGGTGAGTGCTGCATGCTCCAGTCCTCTGTAGTCTAAAACTGTAGTGGTTGACGATCTATTGGAATGGGCTTGTTTCTTTTTGAGGTAAAAAAGTACTCCAATGTAACTTGTTACCATGCTAAAAAGTACCAAGCAGTAGATTGAGAATATTGTGATAAAAAATTCAATTGGCAGCTCCGGAATGCAAAGCACAACTGCAGGTTCATATGAGGAATGAAAGATCCCTGTAACTAACCCAGCAATGCTGAAAGATAGTATCCAGGAGATCAATACTAATATTGAAATAGCTTTTACAGGTAGTAATGGATATTTTCCTGAAATATATAAAATAAATCATTATAATATCAACTTTTTATTTAAATATTAATGGATTTGAAGATTTGGAATTATTTAAATACATATTTTCCATAAAATATAATTACGAGTTGCTCTCGTATAGATGTGCATATTGTAGTGCTGTAATTTGGCCTTAAAACCAGTTAAAAAAATAATTTTTTTTGACCCATATAATTTGCCCTCTCTGTCGGTTCTACGAACAAGTTTGTTTTCACTTAAAACTTCCGTATGAACCTACTAAAATGATGTTATACAGAGTTTTGAATGGATTTTTGCTATTTTTGAAAAAAAAATGTAAACAAATTATGCTTCAATTTATGAATCATGCTTTTAGATTTTACCGAATTATATAATATATTTAAACTAATACTCAGGACATTTGTGAAGTTGGGGGTACGTTCCAGGGTGTCATTACATAAATGATGTAAAATCTATAGAAAAGAATATTTCAAGATTACAAAAATGGGGATAGGGGACATTACGGCGCCCACGACTCAGAATTATGGTTAATGTATTACAAAAATATTTTTAGTCTGAGACAGATTAAATAATGATCAACACATTGAGAACTACTAAAGTTCGAGACATGATCTGAAACTGGCGGTCCCAACTAAAATACCGGTTAAATCCGATCCAGAAAGAATAATTTAAAATTGGTAAAAATGAATTTCGAACCTGCTCATCCGGAACTTGAGTAAAGTTAATTTTTAGGAAAAAAAGTTATACTCATCTTTATGATACTACTTTTTACTTAAATTACTAAGTTCAAAATGAGTTGAAATGACTCATAGATATGTGATTATAAACTGGTAAAAAACAGCAAAGTATAGATATATTGAATTAGCAAAAGGTAAAATGAAGTTGATATTATAATGTTTTGTCCCTATTGGAAGACATGATGCTAAAACTCTATCAATTTTTAGCATGCCGAAGAGAGCCAAATGTTGAAACCATACTGTGACATTCACAACACTATTGATCGCACAGACAGTTGAGCCAAAATCCCAAACTCCTTTAATTGTTGCAGCCAGAGGTATGGGTAGTACACAAATTGCACCGACAAGATCCACAATGCAGAGATTTTTAATTAGAATAAAATTCACACTTTTCATTTTTAAATCATTTAAGCAAACATTGTGAATGACTGCCAAATTTGCTACCACAGCAAAAAGGATAATGAGGATAATAAAAGTAGCTTGAAGCTCTTGGTTGAGTAGGTAAACTTCTCCAACATCATAATTTAAGTTAAGTATGTCGGATATTAAGGAATCCTCAACAGTGATATTGGTGGCACTGTTATTCGGCATGGTGAGTCGCTAATGATATAAGACTACTAAATCTTTGTTCATCTGAAATTTAAAAAAATCTAGATTAGTAAATATCAAAAAAATGTTTACTAATTATTTTAAATAATTATTCACATTTAAATAATTTTAATTGAAATTAAAAAATCAAAAACAGATGTTTAACACCTTATACATTTTTTATATTACTATAAGGAATATGGAAGTTATTTTATATTAAGTCAATTATTGTAATTGTAGTGTTAAATAACGTTAGAACATTTGCAAACAATGATTAAACCTCATTTAAAAAAAACCCTCAGGTGTTTGATCTGCTTTAAGTAAGGAAAATTCATAATACCTTTTCAATCATTAACTATTTCAATTTTTATATCAAAATCCAGAAACATTTGATAGACTAATATTGCTACAAGGGTATTTTCGTAAATTTCTCGTAAAATTTGTTTTTCTCATACGATTTAATGTTATTTTCAGTTTTTTAGCTAACAAACATACATGGGTGGAACATGGGATTCAATCAGTGGATAAATCAGCATTATTAAAAAAATATATCATTATATAAAAGTAAGACTTTTGCTGCTTTCGGAAAAAATCGTCCTATCTGGACACCACTTCTAATTAATTTTTTTTTTACATGGGATGACCAAATCTTTTGACGGACATGTCTTCGTTTTACGTACTGTACTGAGTATTAAGAAAAAATTATATATTAAGAAATAACTTAATAATAAAAAATTACTTACAAAATCTAAAACATATTTTCTAAAAAAAAAAATAATCAAAATATATTTTTTTATTTTTTTGAAAATGGATTAATGTTAAAATAGTAACGAAGATTTAAAACAGTGTGTGATAGGCTGATGAGATTTGTTTGATTACATAAAAGCTTTATTCCCAGCAAAATGCAACTTTTGAACTTCAAAGATTAACCACAGATGACGTTACTTTATTATTTTTTTTCTCATCACGTACGCAATTTTTTCTACTCTTCACAAAATTAGTTTACTCCTTAAATTTCATTAATAAATTTTAAGTTCAATTATTTCTCGTGTTGACAACTATATTTCGAAAAAAGTGGATCATATGAGCATCGTTTTGCCCCTTGATTTATAGTCTTTTTTTTTTTTTTTTTTTTAAATCAAAGACATTGATCTAACCATGTATTTTTTGGGAATCAAAATATGGCTAATAATTACCTTAGATTTACCAACCTTTCAATTATTTGAGTACACAATTTCAAGGTAATAGCTTTAATTAGTTATAAACTTCAGGGAGAAAAAGATATTGACGAGTTAATGAAAATTAATTACGAAGTGTATAAATATTGGCTAGAATAGGGCTTTCATAAATTACCATATTTCATTAACAACATATTTTTACCAGTTAAAAATTTATATATGTTTTATTTCATAAATAAGGGCTTCTGTTTCAGAAGTAATCAAACCATGTATTGATTGAGTTACATTTTGTTTTTTGTTATTTGTCCCATTACATATTAATGATGTCACATTTAAGATTTTCTCATTGATTCAAAGCTTTATGTTACATAAATTTGTAATTTATTTCAAGATCTACATATTTTTTGTAATGTTTTTAAAAGATAAAATATTCACAAATATTTGCTTTGTTGTGACTAATCTTAGGTCACGTCTGCGTTAATTAGTCACGCTTCTAAAGACAAAAAAAAAGAAGTATACATGTATGTATAACATTTACATATCTAATAAGTGGAAACTGGAATCCAATAATATATTATTGCCCTACCCAAACAAGGATGAAAGGCGTGTTATCACATTTATCCTGCGTGTGCACGTATGTATCTACAAACACGATAGATGTGGTAATCCAACTAAAGTATTGATAACAGTTATTTTTATAAAAGTATTTAAATATATCCTTGGACAGTTTTTTAGATATTTGAGCTGCATTAGAGGAAACTGGAGTACTCTGAGGATTAAACTTTCTTGCAATGCAGAAAATTATTGAAATTCAAAATTAAATAAATGTATTGGAAGAAACTATGTCCACCATACTTCATTACAAAAGTTGTTAAAAGAGTTCAGGGTGAAAACTGACAATTGAAAGGGGCTTAATAGTTGTAAAAGCACTATTCTGATTCATTTTTTTCTATAAAATAACAATTATTCAGTTTTGAATTTTAATAATCGATTGACATGGAAGGAAATATTAGCACTTTTCTCTTAACAACCCTACAAATAACGTAGAGGATTGACTGACAAAAGAAATTAATGGACATTTATTTGTAGAAGTATTTATCAATTCAGTTAATTTTATAAAATAATAATTATTCAATTTGAGTCAAAGTTTTGGCTTGATTTTTAATTGGAATAATAAGTTAACAATTAAAGAAAACATGAATGGTTCATAAACAATTAAATGTCGTCTTCATATCTCACAATGCCCAAATATTTAACTCCTATGACAATATTTAAAAATACTATTTATCTTCATTAGCAATAATTGAGCCAAACAATGAGAAAATAAGGTCTTTCATTCAAAATTGCCTCATGATATCATTCTGAGACGGTCTAATATACATTCTTAAAACATAGAAAGGAAGAAGGTCCTTTTATTAATATATTTTTTTAATACTTCCAATTGACAAGAGAAACAAATATTTCTACTTACAATTATAAGGGAATATGTATACGTATAAACTACTAGATCAAGGCTACTCAATTGGTGGCCCACGGTACCATATGGGTTTTGTAAGGGTTGTAGTGAGACTATAGAGGGAGAAAAAAGAGTTACTTAACTGATTTTAAGCTTAAATTACGGAATACCAGGGCATAGGCCAATATTCAATATTATGTTATCTATTTTAAGATTAATATTTTTTTTTTAAAGTAATGAAGGACACTACGAGAATGGAGTAAATTGATAAATTTTTTATATATGCCCAAAGATCTATTGAAAAAAGCCGAAACGACCAGATGGTTTGTATGTAAGAGAACTGGTAACGTGGGCTTGAGTCTGTATTTTGAAAACTTGAGTTTCGAAATCAAGAACTCGAGACTGGACAGGAACCAAAAGGAACTTTACAATGACTTGAAACCATGTTTTTAACAAATTTTCTCACTATCATTTCTATTTTTTCATTAGATATAAAGAAGGTACATTTCAAATTATATTTTATAGGTAAAAACTCAATTCATGTCAAAATGAGTAGGAAAATATTAAAGATTAATTATATCCTACTGAAAAAATTAAAGCTTAGTTGTGGCCATTATTTTTGATTTATTGGGATTCATTTATATTGGACTTAAGAAAAGTGTTAAGACTCAAATCAACCAATAAGTAATTAAGGATTTGAAGTAAGCTAGAAATAAATCCATGGGCTCGAACTGGATTGGGTGAAAATATTTAAAGACTTGGACTTGTGAGCTAAGACTTATGATTCGCAAAATAAGGTATTTACCCCCATTTCTTGCCATTGGACGTATTTGTTACAGCCCGTACTTTATTATAGAAAATGGGGCCCCACAATGTAAATTTTTTTAAAACAATTCAAGATGTATTTTTAAAGAAACGTCATCCAAATAAATCATGTTTAAAAAAAAAGTTCATTTTTGTACAATAAAAAGAGCGACCAAAGATTTTATTGTTCCTAGACCATAGGATCTTAAAATGACTTTTAAGGAAGGAATAAGCAGTCTCCACAGAAGTCTAAAGCCATTGATTTTGCTTTATTACAGTCTGAAGCATTAATTCCTGGAATGCTTACATCCTATGAGCCAATATACCCTTACGAACATAGAGCAATTTTTATGGCATCTACTGCTAGATATACCACCCTTTCTTTGAAAATCCCCAATGCTGATGACACGTCTTGGATCCAGGTGGCAAAAGAAGTAAAATTCTATCCATCGGTATCACATAAGAAGCTACTAAAGTCAATCCTCATAAGTTTTAGAATTTCTAACCCGTACTCTTGATTTCTAGAATTTATTTTGGTTTCAATTATTTTTATATATGTAGTTACAATTATTAATGTGTTTTATTTATGATGTTTTTTCTTATTATTATTGATGTTGCTTGATTTTTTTTTTTAAATTTTAGATCAATGACACTTAACTTCCCCCCCCCCCACTAGAATACACTGCTTGCTTGAAATAGGCCATATTGTGATTTATTTTTCAACTGTCCTCTTTGATAGAAATTTTTGACAGTTCTTATAGGAAGCAATAACTTTAAACTTTCATGTTTATCTATGTATATTTATTTACGTAATTGCTTTTTACATATAAAAGGAACAGTGAATAATATATATATATATACTTCTTTTTAAAAAAATGCCACGTATTTATATTTTCAATAATAATAATAAAATAGGTTTGAAATTATTTTTTATAATAGAATAAAATATAATTAAAATGAAAGAAAAGGGAATTCATCTTTGCCCTTGGCTCAGCTTAAAGTAAAACCAGCCTTGCCTTTGATACAAAGCCAGAAATTTGATGGTAATTCGCCTACCTAATTCAATAGCTCATACAAATCACAATTTGACAACTGCATTAATAGAGACAAATTGTTTATCATCAAGCTGTCAAATATTAAAGGAGATCGAATCTACAAATGTGCATTTATTCGTGTGTACTGCATTGCAATAACAGTACACCCCCTTCTTAAATACGTGAAACTTTCTACATAAATAAGAAAACAATTTTATTTTTGTATGATTATGGCTTGTGAACATATTACCTAACATAGTTAGGTAATGATATGGACAATCCACCAAAATCAAACATGGGACATAATTAGAGCTATAAATTCAAAGTACTTTCGGTATGTAAAAACCCCCCAAAAACTGAGGTGGTAATCCTTACAATTTGAAAAATGTTTGAAGAAGAAAAGCTTAGCTGTTATGACGTTTTATTAGACTAGGTACAAGCAGATAAAAGATTAAGGTAATGAACACAAATCTAATTGTGCATCAAGGAAGGACATAGACAAGCATTACTACATTTTCAATCTTCAATTCTACTCTGAATCCAACAAGGATTTACACTTATAAGCAGTGATGACCGAAAATCAACAATGTAACCCTAACAATTTGGAGAATGTATTGGAGGAGAGCTGCTTAGCTGCCATTACGTTTCATTAGATTAGTTACAAGCAGTTTTTATAAAGGAAAAGGGGTAAAATGAAATATATAAGACCGTAGGCAAGAATTACTTTGACGTAGATACTCAATTTCACTCTGAGACCAACAAGGACTTAAAATTATAACTGCATAACAAATTTCTATCTTTTATGAGCATGCAAATGTTCCAAATTATCAGTGTTACTCTTTGTCATTCATGAGCCCTCCTACTCGTGGTTACTTTAAACGTAGATATTATCTTCTCAATAATTAAATAATTATAATGACATCTTTGGAAAACGCTATTTAGATTGCCAACTTCAAAAAATCACTCAAGTGAGAAAATTCTTAGGGTTTACAACTCTGTACATAATTTTCCTATATTTTTTTGATTGCTGATTGTTGATTTTTGATATATATAGTATAAACTTTCGTCAAGAAAAGTTTTTTTATTTCTATCCGGAAAAATTTTCCCAGTTTTCCCAGCTACTAAATGTTATTTTCTTATTTTAGATTCAAAAACATTATTATTCTATATTAATACATATTCATTCCAAAAAAATCATGTTTTTCATAATTAAGTCATGCTACTACAAATTTTGGTTCCGCACTCTATATATATTTAAAAAAGGGCTATAAAGTTGGTACTTAAAATAAATGGAATAGTGCATGCGTTTAAGAATACTTTATTCTCAAAACTAAAGCACTCCTATGTTCATCACCTCATATTCATTTATTTTCTTCAAGCTGTTATTCTTTAACCGCTTGTTCTTAAGGTGAGAACATATTTGCATCAAGTGACTATGTGTGAGTGTGTTCATAAAAAAACCCAGAGTGAGATTGAATATTTCTTGGGATCTCCTATGTTATTAAATCAAAGTTTGTCCGTTAGTTGACACCTAATAATTCGGGGCATTGCTGAGTACTACCCCTGGCGTTTGATATAATCCGAATGATGTGGAACAGATCTTAGACCTCAAACTTCGGCAAAGTCAAAAAGCAGGGGGTGTGGGGAAATATTAAGTCGAAAACAGGACAGCCTAATGTACAGCATAGGAACAAATAATAATAGTACATAATTGATATACTTTCTCAGACATCGCACACGTAATAGCCCGGACAAGGTTGCATACACATACATTATACTTACATATCATTGTAACTATTGCAGTAAAAAACAACAACTTTATCCTGCATTATAAATATAGTCATGTTCTTCTTATACATACAAATAATTAAAGCCATGTACAAGATTTATAGGAAAACAATCTTATGATTAAGTAATATATATGTACCATTCTTTTCTTAATAATTATAATTTATGTAGCTTCACAATTTATTCTAATATAATATGTGTTGCCTCAAGATGAACACAATATTGAACAAAAATCCCAATTTAATATTTTACTTCATATTTATACATTCAGGCCAATATTTTTTAGACACGTTTGAGTCAATTATAGACTTTGAATTCAAATTTATGGTAGGAATGAAGATACTCAAAAAGAAAAAAAAATTAACCATAGTCTAGAACGTTTATTTGATTTGAGAGATATATATTGACCTTGATATGCCCTTTTAAACAAAAATCTATCTGTTTCCCATTCTTTTACTATAACGATCAATTTTGACATTTTTTAATTGTAATTAATTTTTAGCACTTCCAAAGGGGTTACAGGAATAATTTGTTATTAGAAATGGAGGAGAAATCGTTGAAGAATACAAATGTAATCCACACTCAATTTTGAGGAATATCATTCCCTTTTGCTTGTACCCTAGCCCCTACAGTGATTTTTAATTTTTATTAAAAATGACTATTTATTTGTGAGCCACAGGGTTTCTGTAGACATTTGAATAAAGAGTGTTCAAATAATTTTTGTTTAAAAAATTGATTATTTTATAATTTCATTGTTTCTAAAATGTAAAAAAATACGAAGATAATTTTTGACTTATAAAAAATAAAGTTACTTTGAAGTTTGTGAGTTTTAAGGGACAATATTATATCATCACCAGAAGAAAATTATCGTAAAAAGAGTTTTATTGTAAATTTCCCAAACTCAACGAACCAGATGATTACTAAGACTACAAGCCCTCAGTTATCCCAATAACATTCCTCAAAATATTAGAGTGTCAATAGTCTGAATTAGGTTTTTATGTTATTAAAATCACACAACCTCGACCATCAATTTAAATAATTTGAAGAATCTTTGTTTAAATGTCTACCAAAATCCCTTGACTAACAAAGATAAATCCATTTTTGTAGAGTGTCAATAGTCTGAATTATTATATGATTCAAATCACGCAACTTTTGCTATAAATTAATCCAAATTAGAAATCGATATTTAAGAGCTTCTGTAATAGATTTTTCCAAACAAATATATTCTAACAATCTTTGTTTAAATGCTTACTAAAATCTCTTGACTCCCAAAGAAAACCCCATTTAAAAAACAAGGAGCCCCCTAATGCCCCCTCCCCTCCCTCTTTCTTATAACTGTCCCTTAGGTACACTTAATTAACACTTTCTCCCATGTGTATGTATATTAGATAGAAAATCAATGGCTTATAGAAAGCAAGTATTAAGAAACAAATAGTAAGGGAAGCTGGGCATAGTTGCAACACTTTTTGTTTTCCCCTCAAATACTCCGAGATGGCCTAACATAACATAGTAAGTAATTTTTCAAAAATTGTATCGAAATGTGACTCGTCAAATGTTGCAGCTATTTCTGTAGCCATGGGCGGTTGCAACAGTTCAACAAAAGAAGAAGTTTGTGTTTAAAAAAATTAGCATAAATGAGCGTTTTCCCTACTTTTTTTACATAAGAGTACCTTTCAAAAGTTCATAAATATCTTAAGGCACCTAACTGTAAAATATGATTAAAAATGGCAGTCCATAGGCTAAATGTCCTGTTTATGTAGACGAGACAGCAATGAGCAGAGTCATAATACGAACTGTAAATAACTTCGACCATTAAAAACTCAAGTTTACAAACTTAATTGACTAACCAAGTGATACAATGACAAAAAGAACCCAACAATATGACCATGAGAACTACAATAAAGTGCATAGAATTGGCTGAGGCTTAATTTCACAGTCAATCATGTCCAGTTTTTTATGTGGCTTTTCTTTTTAGAAAACAATCTCTGATGATTTTACTTGTTCCTTTCTATTTTTAAAATCAAATTTATTCACGCAGTTAAAGGATAAAAAAACTGCAGTCACACTGACCCTGATGGCTATTGACATGACACGTTATTGACAATTAGTACTTTTTACGTTCAATTTTATTTATTGATTTATCTCAAATGAGTTTAAAATTTATTCTTTTATATGTAATAAGAATTGAAATGTCATATTATTTTTTAAATGTCAAAATGTACTTTTTTTCTTCAGAAAACCTTTACACGATCAAGGAACATCAATTTTGAGAAATGCTGGTCTAAATAATAATTTTTGAAGAACAAATAACCTGCATTTTTAAAATGTTGAATAATTAAACTTCTGTATATTTTAGTCGATTAAGATATAATAAGATTTATATAATAAACAACTAATGAGTATGATGGATTGGATGAATTAAATCTTAAAAATCTTTACAATCTTGACTAAAAACAAGCTTAACATGAGGTTCAAATATATAAAAGAATAATGAAGAATAAGACATACGAGGAAAATTGAAACTGTTCCCTTTGTACTAAGAGTTATGATATTTCAAGTTTCTCCTCTATGAGTGATATTTGAAATTTGATTAAATTATATCAACTTGTCAATAGTTTTAGTGATATAAGTAACAGTAGAAATTAGTCAAAAACTGACTGATACTAAGATACAAAAAAATACTTTTTCTCCTAAAAATTAGTTATTACTCAATATCTGAAAGAAAAGTACTTGTGTTTTTTTCACAATAATCTTCATTATATTAAATAGATGGGATGACATTTTGTGAATGTGGCTTTTTGATGTTTGAGAAAAAAGAATTGATACAATGGTGCCCGGTCACCCCTATTTATACGTGTTAGTTTTTTAAGATCAATAAATTATGTAAAATTGCTTATGAACATAAATAAGGATAATTATTTGCATACATATAATTAAGATTTTATAGGAGTTACTCCTATGTATATCATTTCATTAGTGTTGAGTCGGCTTAGGTTTATCACTAAAATTACTCAAATGTTTTGAGTTTTGGGGTGCTAAGTTGTTTTTCAATCAATCACAATTTTTAATGTGATTCTTCTAATATCTGAGGAGACAGACTACACATTTACCAGGGTTTTGTATTGAATGGTACAATCTTACACTTACTTAAAATATCAACTTATTAGTTTAGTTGTAAATCATAAGCATTTTTGAAAATGAAAAAAAAAAAATTAACATGGTAGTTGAAGATTGTTTTGGGGAAGAGCAGCTTAGCTGTCATGACGGTCCACAAAATTAGCTTCAAGCAGCTATGAGAAGAAGGAGATAAACTTAATTTACACACCGTATACTGGGTGTAGAAAAAGTACAGAGACCTGCTTCAATGCGGTCATTAAAATACTCATAATTGATCAGGAGGATGTTGTACATAGAAAATTTTATTTAATAATAATTTTTACTATAACAATGCACATTAATTATGAATCTGCCCACTATCAGCCTCAATGACAGCCTCCAACTGCCCCTGGAAACCCCTTGTATACATTGATAACGTAGTTCCTTTTCATGATCCTCCACTGCTGATTAACAGAGGTCTTCAGAGTATCAATATTCTGGTGGTGGAATTAGCAGGCCTTCCTTTCAATTTGCCACGAAATGGAGTAATCCAGTGGATTCAAATCTGGGCTTTGAGGTCGCCAAAGGTTCTTGGACCAGAAGTTTATGTTGCTACCCATCCACTCTTGCACACTATTAGCAGCATGGGAAAGAGGCCCATCCTGCTAAAATACGTACGTGGCCTTGTTGGACTTCTTCGTGGTCTTGGTGATCTATGAGACCACATTTACCTTGAATACCATCAAGTAGTCGGCTGGAGGAAACCAGTATCCAACAGGAAACCAAGTTGGATGCATTTTTTCACCAGTTAATGTCCCAACCCCCAACACAGTCACAGAGGCCAGAAGTTTGGTCTTAGTGACTATCCTGATGATGTCATCAGCCTTGTCAAAGCATATCACCCGATCATTTTGCTAGTTGTAGAAGGTGTCAACCAATTGTCAAAGATTGTCCCTATCAGCCAAACGATTTTTGACACGATATACTTTGACCTTGCTGACGTATAAGGTCTTCATGATGTCTGAGGTGGTCATCCCAGTGCGGATTAAATTACCTATGATGGCTCTTCTTGACTCCATTGCAACATGTTCATCATTTTTCTTTAAAAATAATCGGAACATTAGGATTATTTCTATAACATCTATTCAAAATTGTATTTTTAGAAGACCTCATTAGTTTTTCTACAGCCGGAATAGCAAGGACATACTGTAGGAATGACTCCAATGGTGATCCTCAACTCAGTTCTGAGCTCAATAGGGACTGACAATTATAATTCCCACAGAAATCTTCAGTGATACTCTGCGTTGTTCATGAGCACGCCCATTAGTGGTGAAACTTTATATTTAAATGTTATCTAACAAATTCTGCAATAATGATAACAGCTTCCATTAATAAATACCACTGTTCAGGTTAAAACTAACAACAACCCATCACATTTAAGAATCCATAGGATTGACAACTGTACGCATTAGTGCTCAGAAAGAAAAAAAACAAAAATCTTAATTTTCCTTCTTTCTTTTTTCCTTTTCTAATTAATTGACTTGATTCGGTTCGACTCGACTCCAGTTGACAGGACTCTAACTTTTTTCTGCATAAATACTAATAAGTTACAAAAAAATTTATTCATTAAATTCGATAATAGCATTTTTTGAAAAAGGATATTAAAAGCAATTCTAATAACAGAAATTCTAATAAATATGTACATATGTAGCCAAAAGAAACGTCAATTAAAATTACCTAATTAAATACATTGACATAAGTTTTAATCACAAAAGTCCACTTTAATGTTACTTGACTTAATATTGCTGATATACATCAGGGGCGTCCTGGGGGGCTGGAGGGATTGTAGCGCCCTCCCCCAAATCAAGGAATTTTTGCTTTTTACAAAAAAAAAAAAAAATGTATTAGATAAAAAAATTTACACATTCTAATTTACGCGGATTTAATTGTACTTTTCATTAACATTTTTTTCGAATTACTTTAAATTATGAAAACTAAAAACTATTCATTAACATTTATACAAACTTACCCGTAGTTACAAATCCGGAGGGATCACAGTTTAAAAAATAAATTATTGTTAAATACATGAATCTAGTATGTGGTCACAATTTTGGAGTTTTATTATAATATCATAAATATATATATTTATATTTCACTTGAGAAGGCTACGGTTGCATAATTACAACACTGCTAAGAGCACTTAATGTTGAGGAAAATATTTATATCATATTTTATGAATTTTTCCTCACATAAATATGATTTGGAATAAAAATGTAATATTTTGTCAAATTTTAATCATTCAAATATCCCTACTCTGTTCAAATTTAACTTATCTTATGTTAAACTTTTTTTTTCAGCGTTCTTATTATATATATTTTTTAATTTAATAACAAATGATGTATTTATTAATAAAAACATATCTTATTATTGATTTTGCTTCTTCTGAACAATTTTAAAATGTACAGATAGGACATTATTATTAGGATAGAACAACAACGATATGACAAAACCAAATTATTATTAAAGTTATTAAATTGTTTTTTATACTTATAACTCGTAGTATTTTTTCTCTTCAAATGACTATATTTATTTGAATTAATGATGACTTGGTACAAAGCAATAATACATCTTTTGATTCAATATTTTTTTTTTTTTCAATTTTTGTAATAATAAACTTCCTTATTTTTCAGTTTGGATTTGAAACTACGATTAAAAACTTTAATGGAGTTCTCACATTTAAAGAAATATTATAGAGTCAAAGTTGACAATCTTTTTGAGTTATAAGAAAAAGTTTCTAACGTTTATTCCTTCAAAAAAAGTAACATAAAAGGTTCAAACCCAGTTGGTAAATACATAGTCAAATGTCCCTCAAATATTGTCTTTCATTAAAGAGTATAGAATATTGTGTGTAGATTTTCAACAAAAGAAAAATAGGGAGGAAATACCGTTCCTACAGATAAAAACTGAAACAAACATGGCAATTGCCTTTGGTAAAAGTAACGTTTATATAACTCAATGTATGTCTATCATCATTTCCAAAGTCTATTTCGAGAAAAGGTGGATAAAATAGGGTTCATATCTATGATATTTCTGGAGGAAATAACTTTTAAAGAAAGTTATTTTGTAAAAGTACCGCGTAGAAAATCATCCCATTTGATATAGCTTTCTAAATATATACATATATACTTGATTGAATTTCGGTAGAGAAAGCCATCCACAAACATATTCCTATAAAATTTATGTATCCCTTCTTAAAGCCCTAATATGAGAGTGTAAGGATTTTGTGAACACTTTTACAATACAAAGTTTTAATCGATTTTCTTACCTTCATTAATAAAAATAACTTCATATAATATTGTTTTTATTATTATTCCAAGGTCAACAAAAAAGTACTATTTTACATTAAAAGAAGTTTGAAAATAACCTTTTAATATTAAGAAAAAGAATGTCTATACAATTAGTAATGTAATCATTTTTTTGTTGGAGAATTATTTTTGTAAAAAAATTAGTCGGTCCAAAAAAAATATGTACAATCTAACAACTTATAAATAGTTCAATCCCTCTCAATCTCAAACTATACTGATAATATTTTCTGTACATAATGTTAAAATATTTACTATTTCTACAGGGTGCAGCTCATTAAGTGACAGTAAATTTATAGCCTTCATTATAGATTATCTATTGGCCACACATTTAAAAAAAATTGAAACCAATCAAAGTGCTTGTTCTAGAGCTTTTAAAGGGTGGGAAACGCTGCTTTAGCATTAAAGATGCCAAAGTAACAACATCAAAGACAAAGTGTCTTTGATTTACTCTGCGAACTTGTCGATTTTAAGACAATGAAGGAGGTCTTCGGCGTCTAGGGAATCACAATTTTTCGGATACAACAGTATTAACGGGCTAGAAAAGGGGAAGATAAGATTGTTAAACGTGGTCCTAGTGGGAAATTTAATCCTTGCTTGAATAATTTGGATGAAATTATCACAAAATGGGTGGATTTTGATCCAATGGTTTTCATACGGGTAAGGGGCCTTCATTGATTTGGAAGAAATAACCCGTGCTTCACATAGCTTCAGGTCTCGTTTTGTCAAATCTAAGGCAGCAGAAGGACAAAAACTTAATTTTTAATTATTTATGTATACACTTAAAATATATATTAATAAAATTTTCTATAATTATTAAAAATTAATTACAGTATTTCTAAGTTTTATTTTATTTTTCTGTCAATTTATGAACTTTATATTAATAAACGCCAAGAATGTTTGTATCACAAACGGAATGATTATTAATACATATTATAATTCGTCAATATTCATGAAAAAATATTAAATGTCATTCAAGGTATGAATTTTTCTGTTTCTAGGCAACAAAATTATAACAGCAATTTCCACTACGACATTTCCGAAAATTAACAAATTATTTACTTAAAATCTGTATCAATTCAATAGAATACGATCAATAAGGCAGGCAGTGCTAGTTTTGAACTTTCAAAAGTTGACTCTCTGGACTGGATAAAATTATGTAAGAATTTGAACATAAAAAAAAATACTTTTTTAAAATAAAAAGCCCGAACACCAGATCTAATAAAGAAAGGTCGTTAGAAAAAAATGGGGAAAAAGTGAAATATTTTTACAAAAACAAATTTAAAATAAAAGAAAAAATTATAAAAGCACCACACAGGTCCTAATCCTGTCGAAACCGTCCCTGTGTCTTCTCTATCTGAACAGAACTGGGAACTCCAATTTGAGACTGCAATACAGATTTGAACTTAAAATTTGCGCCCTTCTATAATTACTGTATATCGAACAATTCAAGCTTGAATTGGAATTGAAGTTAATTAAAGTTCGAGAACATATTTCATTTAACTATTATTATTTTTTTGAGTATCATGCACCATGTTGATGCTTTTCAACTTTATTTCAAAATGGATGATGGCTGAATCAAAACTCTCACTCAAGACGCGGATATGAGTAGCATTTAAATCTTATTCAACATTAACCTTAGACTTAAATTGATTTCAAAATTAGAAAATTCAGACTGGAGTTAGAATCAAGACTTGATACTAAAAACAACCTTCATCTTCATCATTACAAATGTAAGCTAGAACTATTTTTCTTTCAATTGAATATAAAATATATTATGTTGTGAATAAGTAATTTCGTACTTCCATCCTTTTTTTAAAATAAGTATATCTTCTTTATTATTGGTCACATTGGATCATACGATAAGGTGGTCTAAAGGACTGATTGTAAACAAAAATACTTTTTTACATTATTTCACTTTGCCGGTTATAGTGCGTAGAGGATGGATGTCTCAAATGAAGAAATTTGCCATATTTTACATTTTTACTACCAGAAGAGGAAAAACACATCGAAAGTGACCAAGAAAATTTGTAATATATACAGGGTCGATACTCTTTCGATCCGTATTAAACAACAGTGGCTCGAGAGATTTTCCCGCCCCGCTCAATTCTGCCATCTACTGTAAACTACTCGACCGTTTGAAGCTGGCAATCGAACAAAAGCGGTCAGAATTGGTGAACAGGAGACATCAAAACGACGCGAGGTAGAACACATCTTTGATAACGTGCGCTCTGGGAGCTCAGATGGAAAGTTCTTATACATAAGAGTATTATGAAGTTGGACTCTCGTTAATAACAAGCTATCCAACAGAACAGTTCATACTTGGGTTAAATTGGATAATTCTAACACTTCCTATAAAGCATCAAAATAAAGCCAAAAATACGAAATTACTTTTGCCCAAACCTATTATATTTTGTATTCATCAACAAATTATTCTACGTAATCCTTTGGAGGCCCTGAAAATTGAATTTAAAGTAGCAAAAACTATTCATCACAATTAAAAAATTAAACATTAATTGATTTTAAACTTAAAGAACTAAATTGGAGCCAAATTAAGTATTTTATATCAAATGAAGGTTCTAAAGTGTAGTTTACATTCTTGAGTATCTCAACTCAACAGTATGTACATTTCTTCTTTTCTTGATTTTTGTTCAAGATTGTTTTTGTGTTAAATCACCGGAATTATTAGTATTTAAGCGCAATAGTAAAGTAATAATATAATATATCTATGATTGAATATTAACTTTGAGGATAAATAAATCATAACCACGACTCACAAACTCGGGTCGCCCTTAAAGTAGGCTTATGAAAACTTCAAATTCAACTAAGACTCTAAGTTTAAAGACTCACAACTCACGTGGGACTTGGTATACCTCTACTACAGAGATACCTATTGGGGTAATGACGCATTTAAAATAATGATATACTAAATGGGTATTGGAGGCGGTTCTAGGAGCACCATTACGCCATATACAAATCATCATGTCGATGACGTAATAAGCAAAATTGTATTTATAAAGCAAAGCAAGTTGAAATTATTTTTTTTTAAACGTCATTAAATTTCTGTGTTCATCTTCTCTTAGACTAAACATTGCATATGAGTTACCCTTCACGGGATTTTTTTATATTTTTAGTTGAATAGTTCTAAAAATAATAATTTTGGTATCGTGGGACCAGGGTCATTGCCACGGAGAGTGAGCATGTCATTTCTTATAAATGATTGCTTAAGTCAGAATAGTTGGATTAACAGTCGGAAAAATTGAATTTTTTTATGAAATTGGTGGAGGACAAATCTAAATACCGTTCCTACAAATTTGAAAAAATAAAACTTACCGTTTAAAAAAAAAATGGAATTTTATAAACCTAAAGAAATATTACTTTTCACAAATTAACATCATTAGATGAAATAGGAACAAAATATAAGATTTTTTTTTCCAAAAACACCCATATCAATCGATAAATATAACAAGAAAGGCCAACAAATTTTGGGGGAAAAAAAGAAAAGGCCCACTTTTATTTATTCTTAAAAGAAGCCATTTCATATTAGTGTAAGAAAATATGAGATTTTAATCAGAATACTTTAGAAACTCAATAGCCCCCCAAAAAAATCCTAGCGAAGGCACTGCCTGGGACTCGATCTACATTACTATAAGCAGAACTTAGAATTGCAAAAAATGGCTTATGAATATTTTTGTTTCTTATTGTATGTATAATTAGTTGAAATGTTTTATAAATATATCACACGTTTTATGCTAATTTGAATGTTTTCTTACAATAAAATAGTATGATACTTTGTATGGCTTTCATTAGTTGGACTTTTGATTTGCATACATATGTATGTATGAAAAGCTATGTAATTTAATAATAATGATTTTAAAAGAATTTTAACAAATTTCAAACACCTTGAAAAAATAAGATTAAATGAATAAAAAATAATGTTTAAAAAATTTATTTTCCCCGTTGATTAATTCAAGATGAAGTAAGTTATTAGATAAAAAGAAAAGATTTATGTACTTAGCATTTAATTTATTGAAAATAATTTTGATTTACCATGAAATAAATATAATACACTATGTTTTTAAGTATAGTTGAGTTAGGCAATTAAGCAAACTTTTTGGTATATTACATAGCTTGTAGAAGTGATTTGAGTTTTTAGCGCAAGCCAACTTATTTCCCACCTACTTTTTGAAATCAAACACTGAACACTTAACCAAATAACTTTATTTAACTATTAAAATAACGACAAATAAACATTATATAAAACAAAAAGTGTTTAAAAATTAAAACAATAATTGAGTTTCATAAGAAAATTAATCAACATGAAAAATGTTACTCCGAGTTTGAAAATAAGTAAAGGCTCAGGATTTGGTGTATTGGTCTGATTGTGCTAATTCTCTATTGAAGTAAGCAGAATGATGTCAATATATTTTCAAAAATTAGAAAAGTATTTACTTAGGGTTAGATAATGCATAGAGTTGTAAAAAATACAATCTGTCTGTATGCTTAAAACACGAAAATAAACATGGTAACTCTGGCAATTTGAAGAATGTTTAGGGTTAGAGCAGCTTAGCTGTTATGACGGTTAATTAAATTAGTTGCGAGTTTCATAAATACACAGAGTCGCGGTTACACTTTATTAACTAATTAGATATTATTTCCTCAAAAATTGAAGAATAATGATAGCAGCAAAAAAAGCTGCTCATATTTTCAAAAAACACAAAAGCACAACTTGAAGAACGCCGATTTAGCCCATGTGCCAACTAGTTCCGCTTTCTCCCTAAATCTATAGCCTTTTTAATGAGACTTGGAACAGCCATTTTCATCAAAATTAGAGTATTTATACTCATGTAAATCTAGGTATTTACATTTATTTGACTATAAATGAAGCCATTTCATCACAAATAACTAATGCGTTTTTAAAAACTACATATGACATATATAATAAATAAAAAGTTCTGTTAATTGGGAATGTCGGCATTTATTTTAAATTAATCATTTCTTAAAAACAAAAGTACATTTATAAAAGATATCATTTTTTTAATTCATGTTACTCATTCCTACCTTGTAAATAGGCACAACATATGAATGCATGGACGAAATTGTGGGAGCTTTTACTAACAAACTTAGTAAAATAAAATTTAATTTCAATTTTGTTCTATATGTAGTTTATTGGTTAAATAAGAGGAAAAAGTATAAAACTTTTGTGAGGCAAGTTGCATTGCTGAAGGCAAAAATGTGTAAAGTAAAAAATTTATTTTTATCTTCTAAGCAATTGGATTTAGTAACATGATTGGATAGGCAAATACAGTCTTTATTTATATTATTCCGACCATTGTTGGAGATAACGGCGTCATTGCAAACAACTAATCAATTTTGTAATTTGTGTGAATCATGTGTATCAAACACCATTTTTAAAACATACATCTGTTTAGGAGAAATATTAAGATAAAGTAGGGTTCCTAAGACTTATGTGTCAACCCATATAATACATATGTACTTTTATCCCAAATTACATAAAATGTACTCGTACATATTCTCCCTCTCATTCATTTCGAACTCTTTTTTGCGGTTTACGTGATGAAAAGTGAAAAAAACTAAAGGCTCTTTTACTTTGTGATTTGATTGTCATATAAGAAACCCCATTATTTATTTTATTAAAACTTTGATGCAGTAACACTGCATCTAAAAAAATAAACCAAATATGTATGCATATATATTAATTCTTATTTATGTTTATATTAATGCAATAAACTTTGACTGGGTGATTTTTAACTATTAACTAAATGAGTTCACGAGAGTTGTTTATGTATGTATATGTGTTGGATTTCAAAAAAATTGTTCGTTATTGGTTACACAAAAATGGAATCTGTATCTTTTTCATTTAAAATTCGACCCATACTATAGATAAATTATGGTGACGTCACGTGTGTTTCATAATATGTAATAACAATCTATGTACTTTGTATTTAAATTCGTTTTCCATTCTTCTTCTTCTTTTTTAAATTAAAGATACATTTAAAGCAACTTTTTTTTCTTTTGCATTTGAAATAAAATGTCGAAAGTGAAGGTTATAAATATATTCTCAACTTCATATCCCAGTGATGTCATTAAAATAACTGCTTTCTATTTCTACTACCCAGACTATATTATATATACACAGGAGAAAACTGGTCCATGGTCTCAACCGAAATATAGGTCCCAATTGGTCTAGAAAAAAGAATCATTTAATACCGAATCGAGGGAAAAACCAGTCACGGAACATATTTTGACACTATTATATCTTGTAAGTTCCTTATAAATATAATGTTACATACTTAGAGTTTGGGTTGATAATTCTAGGTAATTTTTTGCTTGAGCTATCATCATTACTCTTCAATTGTTGAGGAGTATAAATTGTTACCATGAGGGTTTGTGGTCATGAATGATGGAGATAAATGCTGAAATTTATGGGGGAGCTATAAGTGTAAATCCCTGTTGAAATCAGAGCATAATTGAGGATTGAATACGGAGTAATTCCTGCCTATGTCCTTGCTTGATACGGAGTAAGATTTGTGTTTATTTCCTTCATCACACAACTGCTCGTAGTTAATCTAATAGAACGTCATGACAGTTTAGCTTTTTTCCTTCTAAACATTCTTTAAATTGTCAGAATTACCATCTTAATTTTCGTTTTCTACTTTTTACGCATCGAAAATACTTACAATATACAACCTTACTTATAAGTACGGCGTTACATACTTATGTATGTATGTGTCATATGTGAGTCCTTCCCTTTGACCAAAAGGAGTATGTAATGATTCCAAGACATTATATACATTTATGTGTATAAAAAACAACAACATACAACATGCTCTAGTAGAATGAGAGGAGGAAGAATTTGAGTGCTTTTCTTTCTTTCAATAGACAAACTTTCTATTTCTTCACTGCTACTATTATATATACTATGAATATTAAAAGGATATATTTTGTATACACTCATACATACACTGAGTGTGAGAGGTAATTTTACGCCCAGAAAAATATTATCTTAAGGGGAAAAGAAAGTACAATCAGCAGACAAATGAACTTTTCTTTCACCCCTAAGTTTAGACTGTTAGGAATCAGGGGTAAAAAATGAGTGTATAACGAGCAAAAAGGTAATAATATATGCCTGATCTTGTGGATGCTAACATTTTATTGATCTTCACTGTGGACCAGGTCTTAAACGCAAGGTGCAAATGACAGATTTACGGCAAGAGCATATTAAGAAGTTAAGGGGTATATCAGAATAAAGCAACTAAAGCATCTGCTCAAGTCATGTGTCTCGAGGTCGTAGCGTCGGATGATAGAAAGATGCACCCATATTTATTCATGTACGAGGAAAAATTTATTGCTGAGGCCTACTACAAGATTTTAAGTTGGAAAGTCTTGCTGAGGTTGAAGGCTAATTATCACGAGGGAAATTATGTATGGTGCTTCACCTCATGCACCTCTCACGTTCCAAAAGTTTACTTAGAAAACTTTACCTCTTTCTGGAGCAAGTCCTATTGGCACCATCCTCACCTGATCTCAAAACACTGCAATATAGTGTGATGAGGGCTTTAGAGACCAAGGTTATTAATACCTCTCATTGTAATGTGAAAAAGAAGAATGCTGCTGCCTTCTTCGTGGAGCACTGGAACCAAATGCCCAAGCAGTGTTAAATTCGTATTATTTCGTCACATTTTTTTAAATTATATTTCTTTCCGTCTTAGTCATAATTAATCTCGTCTTTTATTTTGTCAAGAAGAGAAAATATTTGTTTAGTCAGACGAAACATTCAAAAAAATTGTTTCGTTTCGTCTAGTAAACGTCATGCAACAAAAAAAAACAACAACGTTGACTTATACATTTTGTCTGATCTTAGCTGACAAAATTACCATTATGTCCTAGGAGTCAATCCAGAAGACCTGTGCAAGGTTTCCTTCTCGTCTTGAGAATGTAATTGTTTCCAAGGGATGCCACATTGAGTAATGATGCTAGTCATTACATAGATATTTTTTTTTGTTTTTTTCAGTAAAAAAATACTTCTATTTATATATTCCACACAAAATGATTAAATTTTGGAAAATTTGCTTCTTCACCCAGTATATGGAGACCCATCCCCCCTCTCCCCTTGTTCTAGCGAATACTATATTATGTGTATGTATGCTGACTTTGTCTTAGAACTATGTACAATATTGTAGAATATACATACATTTGTACGTACAACTCTTTTTATGACTCTATGTCCCATTTTTCAAAATTCTACATACTTTCATGAATAAAAGTTACAAATGAGTGCCCAATTATGACGTTAGCAGATATCCTTTTGTATGCATGTAGTCATTTGTATATGGGACAGAGCCTTGTAATTGTGCATCATATGTATGTACTCGTATCTATGACTTTACATAGTTCAATCAACTCTTTAAAATATTATAGAGGGAATTCTTTCAAACAGGATTTTTTATTCATAATATATAGGATCTTTTGACATCCTGAGTTATAAATGATACAGATATACCAAGAGTCCTACCTGTATGCTAAAAAAAAAAGAAATTGAAAATTAACCTGATTATCCTGACAATTCGAGGAGCTGAGCCTTCATTAAGGTTTTATTGGATTAACTCTAAGCAACTATGAGAGGGGGAGACAGGAAATAAACACAAATCCCACTCCATATCTAGCAAATACATAGGGATGACTTTAGACTTAAATGATCTTTCCTCAAAAATAAATAATAATGATAACATTTTAGGGAGAAAAACACTGTCCAAGTTGCAAATATAAAAGTATTGCTCACACTTTAAGTCTACTGTACCATTAATAATATTTTTTTTCTATCCCCAGTTAGAAACTATATAGCAATACCCCATTTACTACTGAGTTCCTCAGTCAAGGAATATTCTATTCATGAAGCATGCATTCTTTTTCTCACTTCCTTGTTTTTGACCAACTAGCAGCAGAGGTGGAAAAAAGTTTTTCCCTGCAAGTCGAGTCTCAAGTCATTGAATATTTATATCGAGTCCTCAAATTTCCCTTGAGTTAATTTCAAGTACATAATTCTAATATAAGGCCAATAGTGTTAAGACTTTTTTTGAGTATAGTATGATCTAGCTTTCGTGTCCAAGTTGAGTAGCAAGTCTTACCTATCAAGTCAAGTCGCCAGTGTTTACACATATTTACTGTTTTTTAATTTTATAATATACACCTTTTTGGATGACCTTTTTCTAATCAAAGGTAAAAGATATATTCTTTTTTGTCCGAAATTAAATATTCAAAATTTTGACAACAAAATGTTGTAGTTTTATAAGAACCCCTGTTCTTTACACGAAATACTAAATTTTTTGGTTACATTATATCAAATTTTCACACTGACATCTCATCTCCCCCCACCCCTCAGAACGGTTCTTTTTATTTAACAATCGAAAAGAAAACAATAATTTCTAGCTGTATTCGTTTATAATGACGTCACTAGGCTAAAAATCCATTTTTTTTAAATCCTTAGTAATGTATAAGAATCCCATAAAGAATATTTCGTATAATATACTTCATCAATATTCAGTACGATTTAATTTCAAATATATTCCCAATTTCTTACACATTGACGTCATTAGAATACTATTCCATTTTCTACTGCCTAGACTTTATTATATAGACTTTTATTTAAAGATCATTTTTAGTTATAAAATCTCCAATTTATATACACTTGAAAGAATCAAATTTTAGTTGGTAGTAATCATGGTTTTAGATTTACACGATTAATCCGTAACCCCAATTACCCTGATATTTTGGGACCATAACTATACAGATATCTTTGGTTTATTGTTAACATATTAATTGTCATTTATAATTAGTAGATAAATAATTAGATATTCAGTAAAGTGAAATGATTATATATGGAAAGCGAGTATATATGTTGGTTCTAACCAAAAATATTGCTTTTTCAAAGTGCATATTTAACTCAATTAAAAAAGCAGAAAAAATGAATACATGAGTCCATGGATGATTTTTAATGATTTAATGTTGTTCATAATTAAATTTTAGACACATTTGGTCTATTAAATTAATAATTTTACATGTTTTCGTGTATTATGTTTAATAAAATATATTTCTCCCAAACTCATAAATTAAGAAATTCATATTCGTATATTATATATATGAAGGGTTGCCAATATTTTGCATAAAATGTGTTATAAGAGGCAAAATAAGCTTCATTCAAACTTCATATTACCCTCATCTTGTGAAATTATGCTCATAGTAAGGTATAAAATGCTCCCTGATGCTCATAAAGATGTAAGGCGTCAATCTTAATCAATGTATGGGCCATGTTTTTGTGCAAGTGTCGTTAGTGGGCCATCCCTTGAGCTAGATGGCTATAATGGGAAATATATGAAGGAAAAACAAGATAAAAAAAATCTTTAAAAAATCCTCAAATTCATAGTTTTTTAATGTATATATTGTTTAAAATAATGTGTAGTTATATTAAACCTTAAATTCATACAGTATATTTAAGTTACTTCTATACAAAGTCGATTATAAAGTTTTTAAAAAAGAGGTTTTTTAATGCAAAAGTTGCTCTTATCTGGATTTACATTATTTATATGGTGAATCAATTAGAAATGGCATAAAGCTCCAATATTGTAAGTCCAAAGTCTTTGGTATTGAGTCTCAAGTCATGCTCACATCTACAAATCATAACCCTAAATAATATTTTAATTGAGTCCAGTTCGAGATCCCAGATATCCTTCGAGTTCATTTCAATTCCATATTTATTTATTGTTCGATTTTAGTCTAAGGCCTTTTCTGAGTGATGTAGAAGGTCTTGATCACATAAGTATTTACCATTTAATCTAGATATATATGTTTTAGTCAATTGTAGGAGTATTTGACTTCTTTTAGTATAGTCAGGTGTGCTAAAGTTCAATGATTATATTAATTAATCTTCTTCTTTTTTTCTGGATATTTTGACTTTTTGGGTTGTTTGTTGAGTCCTGCTTCATTATTGACTACGATATAGCGACTTTATCAGTGTATTGATCTGTAAATCAAGTAAGAAAGTAATGTTTTTTAAGGGAGATAACCTAAGCAGCTACTCAGAACTCACATGTGGTAATTGATACCAAATATATCAGTGTGTATCCGTCTACGGAAGTAGGTGGCTCTTTTTAGGCAAATATTTTTTCTGCTTCTACTCCTTAACGGACTCCTTCATTATCTTCCGCCAGTCATCTTTTTTTACATAGACCTCTTCAATTTTCAATTCAAAATATTTTTTTAAAGTAAAAAGATGAATGATTACCAAAGATCTTTAGTTCACCCGACCGTATTAACAAAGGAAAATATAACAGAATAAATCATCTGTTTAAAAATCAAGTAAATAGTAAAATACAACTCCAGTAATAATAAATCAAAACTTATGACTACAATCTTGATATCCAGCGGAAATAATATGAAAGGATTGTGAGAAAATTTCTGATAAAATGATTTCAAGTCTCAAGTATTTCAAATATGGACTAATGTCTATGCAGAGTCTAAAGTGCCCATTCCAAATTCCGATTTGTCAATACAAAATCAATTTTGAACAAAAAACAAGAAACTGAGACCTTCTCAAATTATTTTTTTACTCATTAAGTATTAACATCCTAGTGTTTAATCCCATATTATTTCAGACAATTCTCGAATATTTTCAAATTCGTAGGCTAAACTGAGATACTTTTGAGATATTGAGCCATATTTTCCTAAATTGGTCGGCGCCAAAAGAACCAAGTATGTTCTCAAGTTGTTGTCATTTTTTGCTTCACTCTCTTCCTATGTTTGCATTGGGTACATATTTAATTAACAATCACTCCAGTCATAATATAGTATGTACAAATGTAATTGCATACTAATAGGTTGTGTTTGCAATTCCAATCTACTCTATCTACGTAAGTACTTTCTACATAGTCTCTTAGCATTTGGATAGGCCTATGCCCTATCCAGGATATTTTATACCATATTACCTTTCTTTCATTGTTACCAATAATTTTTATCATTATTAAATGTTTCTTCGAATGGTTGATCAAAATAATTAATTAATTATTCAAGAATATATATAATATGTCATTCAAACTAATTTGGGAGAAAAATTAATTAACTTTGCTTACTATTATGTTTACAAACAAGACCCGTACTTGAATAGATTATATAAATATAATTATATGTAGAAAAAATAATGAATTAATTAGTTGATGAATATAAATTTAATCCATACTTATTTGGGAGAAAAATTAATTAGCCTTGTCTGCTATCGTAGTGAAGGACCACATAAATATATTCTGCATTTATGACATGATTTTAAAGTCAAGGGAACATAATTTATGGCAGACTTTAATTGATTTTATTCATGCAATATTCATCGGCAAATAAATGAATCAGGTTAGCTGTGACCTTGTTAAAAAGTTTTTATATCTTTTTTTGACATGCAATTTGAAAAATACATAGACTCTAGTTAACTCAGTTTGTCATTATAGTAAATAGGCAATCAATAAGATATTGAATGCAATCTTTTTTATTGTTCTTCAATAGACTGTAAAATTGACATATGTATAGGCATGTCATTCAAGAAGTTTTAAGCAATATAGAAAAGGATTAAAAAAGAAACAAGACATTCCCTACATTTTTTCTTCATTTAAGAAAAAACAAATCAAAACATATGAAGAATTTTAAATCAAAGTTTGTTAAAAACATTATTTGAGAATAAGGGGGTTAAAAATAAATATTAATTTAGGTATTTTGTCCATGATACAAAGTAAGATTATTTTAGCCCAAAAAGCCAAAAAAAAAATTGGACATCAACTTTCCCTTACTCTACAATATATAAAAACCTAACAAATACTAGGTATTTCAGAAAGTTTTTTGTGACCTATATATATTAAATTATCAAATAATATATGTAGGTAAAAATAATAATAAATCTTAGTAAATATAAAGCTCATAGAGGATTAATTACTATTAATGACTGTGGAATCCTTTTTGCCTTCTTGGAAAATAATATCTGCAAATTAGATCCTATTAATAAATATGTGAGAACGAACATACAAAAAGTCCCCCCTCAAGATAGAGTATTCTTTAACTAATGTTCTTTAATTCTTATTTCTGACGTTTATTGATTAACAACTTATGACTTAGGGTTTATTAATCATGGAAATATCCCAATAATTAATACAAATTAAGGAAATATTGATATTTATCGTTTCATTAAAAGCCAAATTGCGCACTCGGCAGTACACCAAATGAGTAAGTAAGGGATGCAATATAAAGTATAGACAATTATTTATGACATACATGGGACCTTTTTTTTAATCGATCTAATATTGTATTAAATTATCCCTGGTGTTTTTTTTTATGAAGTAAAAAAGAACGGTATCAATTCTTCTCCTTTTTTTCTTTTATCTTTTTCCCTCACAAATATCTAATATCAAATTCCTTTGAGGACTGGTTCATAGGAACTACTAATATTTTTTGAATAGGATACAATGTATTTAATTATTTTATCATTTGTTACTTTAAAAATTTATTACATAAGAGAACAAATGATGTTTGTATCTTAGTTACAAAGAAAAATAGGGACAAATATATGATTTGACAAATTTATATATTACATAATGTATTAATCTATTTTCATAATTCAATTTACCTGTCTTATATTTTTCCTTAATGCAAAATAGAGATCCTTTATTTGTTTTTATCACAATTTATCCACTTCATATTAATTTTTGTTAATATGACGATGAGGTTTCAAAAAAAATAGTAGTGAGAGTTGAGGTTGCGAAGAGCCATTTTGTCAAAAAGAAAGATTCTGAGTACATACTGATTTTGAAAGTTCTTTTGAAGTAAAGAGGAAACGGAGAAGGAGAACTCCTTTCACGACACGACGCCTTCAGAAAAAAAAAAGTACAAGGAGAAGGAGGACAAGAAAGCGAATTTAAAAAGCCGGCCTGCCAGTTCATACCCAAGAAAAGGAAAGAGGGAAAGCGTTTCTCTTTATTTCTGTTTCTTTTTCATTCTTTAACTCCTCTTCTTAATCCCTGATTCTTTTAAAATATCATACTACACAATATGATAATATATTATGAAGTAAAGGGTTCATCACTCATTAATACAATTATTTATATGATCTTCGGACAGCATTTGTATACTTCACTAAGTATACCTATATGTAGGTATATTATCAATCATAGCTTCATTTAAAAAGGATATGTTATTTAGAAAGCAAAATAATATGTCGATTAGTTTAAAATATTTTAGTATTTTGTTATCTACAAGTTAGGATTTTGTACAAGTTGTAACTTGTACTACAAGGAACAGATTGTTCAATTTGCAATTTGTGCGTCTCAAAGTGACAACTAGTACAGAGAACAGTAGGGCTGGATCTTAGGAGGACACTTGCCTTGGGCCGCTCTTGACTGTGGACCTACAGTGAATATATTTTTGTGAAAATTTTTAATGAATACATGAAAAAGACATTTTTATAAAAAGACCACAAAAATAGAAAAAAATTGAACTTTTTTCTAAAAGTTGATTTTAAAAATAAAAAGATTTATATATTTTTGTAAAAAGACGTTATTTAGTGAAATATGAATAAAATGCCATAAGAAGGCTTGGCTCTTTCTAAAAAAAGATGATTCCAAAAATAAAACGAAATATTATTTTCTCGATCCATATTGATAAAAATTACACAAGAAAAGGAATATTTGGGACCAACATTTTATGTTATAAAATAGTGAAAATATTTATTTTGTATATCAAATTTTAATGAAGAAAAAAATAAGGGCCCGCATAATTATCTTTGCCCAGCTTACACTATGTACTTTTGCCTTAAATGTTGTAAACAAAATATCCTCAACCAAAATAGCTTAAGGTGAAAGTACCGGACACTGCTAAATCTGGGCCTGAGTGTAAGTACTATGATAAATTTTCGATGTTTTTGATTTAACAAAAACTGTCTTTCCATCCAATTATGATGCATCTTTAAGATGTAGGCTGGGAACACACAGTACTTCAAATTTGTAAGACTACTACATCCATAGTGTTAATTGCTTGCAAGTATTATGTGGTACATTATATACTTGATGTTTCCACAGTTAGATCACTCGTAAATAAACTAGAAATGAGTAGTATTAAGGAATCAGAATGAGATGATAGCATCATTGTAGAGTTAGTAATGGAAACAGGGGATGGAATTATAATTATAATTAAATCAGACAATATGCATATTACCAAATGAAAATAATACTGTCTACTGGTATGTTAAAAAACGAAAACCAATAATTAGCGTGGTCATCCTGTCAATTTTAAGAATGTTTTTGAGGTGATCCGCTTAGCTATCATGTCGTTTAATAAAAATAGCTGCGGGCAGCTTTGAGATGAATGAAATAAATAAAAAACCATCTCCGTATCCAGCAATGATGTAGGCAGGAATTATTCCGATGTCGATCCTGAATTCTACTCCGAGTACAACGAGGACTTACACTTGTTCTCAGTCATTAGTGGCTACACTTTATAGTTTATACGTATAATATGTTATTTCCTCAAGAATAATGAAAAACAGCTTTAGAAAGGAAAAAAATAGGACGATTTGCCGAAAAACATTTAGCCAAACATACAATTTACCGAAGAATAATTTCCCGAACGAACATGATTATTTGGGGCATTTGGCAAAAACATAATATTTAACAAATACTATATTCATATATGGGATTGCATATTTTAATTCAATTAAAAAATATTGTATGTATGTTAAATTGCCCGATAGTTATTGTTCGTATGCTATATATGTTTTATAAGTTAATTAATTAGTGTTCTTTTCCAGATTAAAAAAAAATTAATTAGTTATATTCATCATTGATCAATATATATATGAACACAACAACAGTAGCATGTATGTAGTTCGAATCTTTTACCGTTCGGTAAATTGTCATTCAGCAAAATATACTTTACACTTAGGAATTACTCCATTGTCGATCCTCCTTTCTACTTTGATTATAAAGAGGACTTACAATTATAACTCCCCGACAAATCCTTAGTGTTGCTCTCAGTCATTTATGAACAAACACACTCATCTCGTGGTTACACTTTATATTAAGATGTTATCTCCTCAAGAATAACAGAATAATAATAAAAAAAACATTGGAAATCAGGAGAGTATTATTTACTATCATTCATTTCTTTTGTTCATCTTGGATTGAAAAAGGACTAAAGCATTTGTGACAATGTTTAAAATATTCTGTATACATTTGAAGAGAGAAGACAGTTTTTCTGCAAAGTTTTGGCAGTTCCATTTTCTGAAGGCCTCCTCTGAGTGACACATTCGAATGTCAGGGATTTTTTTTTGTAAAGAATCAAAATTCCTTGTTTTTAATTGGAAATTCGTCTTTTAATCATTAAATATAGAAAGGATGTATAAAGGCGTTTGAGCAAAGAAATAATGCAATTTGAAGTATTTTTCAAGAAATTAGTGCAAAACTTTTTTTTGTTGTTTTGTTTTGTCCTGACGTTGTTTATTCTTTTTTTTAATCTTCAATAGCTTTAATATTTTTGTTTTAAATTCTGGTTTGATATATCATTCAAGGCTTCGAGACTAAGTTAAGAACATTCCTATAATTAAAGGTGCAAATATGAGTATGTCCTCAGATGGAAATAGATACAGTCGGATATGACTATCTGTAAGCACTAAAGAAGAACTTGGCATCTAAAGCCAAAAAAAACAGGCTTATTATATACCTGAAGTATATATAATTAGTGTCATAACAGATCTACTAACTGTGACATTGAGAATAAGATTTTTTTAAATTCTTAAGTTGGAGCAAAGAAATGTCCATGGAATTTGTGTTTCCCCTGGTTATTTAAGAATTATTGTTTTATAATCGAAGAAGCAATTGACACTGTGCAGGTTGCCAAAAAACAACAAAACTCACATCCTCTAAAATGCTTAGGATTTACAGCCCTAGTTCTATGAGACGTACAAATTGCAACTTTTACACAGCTTAAAACATTATGATTTGTTTATTCCCCAATTTGTTTTATTCATAAAAGATTAAAATATATTATCCATCCAGATGAGGTAAAAAGAAAATCAAATTTATAGCAAATATGACGTCGTTTATTTCTGTCCTTTCTCTCCAAATAACTACCTACCATGAAATATTAAACATTAAAAATAAATAAAATAGAAGGTAAAAAGAAACACGTACACAGTATGACATTTTTAATATACATTCATATATGTGTATGTAGGATTTAAAATGTTTAAGACGTTATTTTTTCCTTACAAAATCATTGAGAATTCTACTCCATAAATTAGGCAAATTGTACTAATTTACAATGTTATATATGTACACTATCTAATTTATGGCAGTGTATGTATGGTTACACAATACAAAGATCCTAAAAACTATTGAAATCCTCTCAATGATCCTTCAAAATACAGAGATCCAAATAATTAGAACTCTAAATAATAGAATTTAAAAATATATGTAGAACGACTGTATGTTACAAAAATAGAGGACACATTCAAAATTATTCTCATCCATTCTAATTAACTTTTTTAGTCAACTTTAAATAAATATATTGGGCACTAGCAGTAGTACTCAGCATTGCCCAGAGTAATTAGGCGTGGGCTAAAAGACAATTTTTGCTTGAATAAGAAATAATCAGTGTTGCCCTCCAACTTTCATGACCACACTCACACGTAACTACTCAATACTTATATCAATTCATATGATGTGTTCTTTGCTCAAGCATGAAATAATAATAATAAGGGTATGAGAAAAATAAAAATAAATGATGTGAAGATTGAGGAGTACTTTAGCTTACTAATAATAACAGTGCTCCATGTATGCTACATACAAATCACCTGCGAGAGTTTAATTCATTTTTACATTCCAACGTTTATGTTTTATTCAAATCTTAGTATATACCCTAAATGCAAATAAATATAAGAAATTTAAAAGAAGAAAAAAAACAGAAACAGTGCTCTTTTTATAATTGTGTGACGATAACATAAAAACAAGCTGGGATTTTTTTGATGAAACAGAGAAAAAAACATTATAAGTTTTTTAGTTCAATGAAAAACCGAAGAGGATTTTTCAATGTGTCAAATACAATATTAAACCACTTAAAAGCTGTCCAACAAGTTATTAATATTATGGATATTTTTTCAATTTTTATATGAACATATTTTATACAACGTCAGTCAATTTGATCGTGCAGTATTTGAACTTAAAATCGAATTTTGACATCATTGATATAATCAATTTGTTCTTAACCAGCTAATCCCATTCTCCTTTTCGTTATTCTCGTAACGTGAATACTTTTATACACTCTTCTTTAAAAATAATTTTTACGTAATGACGTCTCAGTAAATTTTATGATCCGTGTTACCAAATAACCGATTTTATCAGCTTCAGTCACCCTTAAAAAATTATATAAATTATAGTACTCATAGTAACGGATATGTTTATCATACTATCGCAATATTGAGAAAAGGTATCCCAACTTGTTTTTATATTATTGCCCCACATATATACACATTGTATACGACTGCAATATTTCATGAATATGACTGCATTGTTATTTCTTAGATCAAAAGTATGAAAATGATATACATCAGGGAGCATTATTATTGTGCACACGTTCGATGCTATATGCACACGTCTGCAAAATTTCTTTATTATGACTACATTGTTATTTTTTAAGATTAAAATATGTTTATGATATACATCAGGGTGCACTATCTACAGTGCACCCTATGGTTGTTTTTAGATATACAGTTAAACTTTTTTTTCATTAATAAGATAAGATTCATTTTTTCAAAAAAAAAAAAATAAAAATATATATTATAATAAATTTTATAGTTATTTTGTGTTCGTTAAAACTTTGTATTTAATTTAATTTAAAACACCTACTTCACACTTAAAAATGATTGTGATTAATTAATGTTCCATTACTGCTGATTGAAGCAATACGCACTAAAATCAATGTAACTTTCAATTGCATGTAATAAAGAATTTATATCCTACCTTAAAATTTTATTCAATTCTATTGAATATTAATATGAGCTATATGATTTTAAAAGTGTACTCTAAAAACCATCATTGACGTGTGAAGTAATAAATAATAAAACTTAGATAATATCTCTATAATAAAATTATTTTTCTGTCAAATAAAGGAACAGTTAAAAATAATATTTTTTTTAATAAAACTACAACGGCGCCATCTACTTTAAAATTTATAGAGCGGAAAAGAGCCGACGATTTTCCATTAGTATTGTACGGATCTGTTTCAATATGCCTAATATATGTACAATTATATTTATGGGTCATTCCACGAGAAATGTTCTCGATGAAAAAGATTTGAATCAAATTTCGTATTTAGTATTCCTACACATAAATAAAATAATAGATCTGTAACTCAATTCAAATCTGAGTTCTGAGAATTTAACGATAAAAAAATTAGCATTTTGATGAATTTTGTGTTAATCATATATGAATAGTAAAGAAAAGCAATGATAGGCAAATATTCAGCATCAGTGTACACAACTACCATTAAGGTAGTGGAAGACTTATATATACACTGGACTTTGTTTTTAAGTGCTATGTGCGTAGTAAAATCATATGAAGATTTTTAAATTGATTGAATTAATTAAGAAGAAACTTTTAATTTCATACTTAAAAGCAAAGTTTTCTTCATTAATGTACAAGAAAATAAGAAACGCAAGAGATATAGTGATCCTGGAGAAAACAGAAGAGTGAATATATTGTCAAATGTATCCTGAATTCATTGTGTGTGTCTAAAATTTTTAAATTATTGTATTTAATATTGTAATTATATCTATAATATTTTAACCTTTAAATGTACATTTTTTTTAATTTTTTTTTTGTATTCAGGGAAAATATATCATTTGTATTTTAATAATATTTTTTCAGTTAGGGACATTAACAAACATCGTTTATTTATTTTTTTAAAAACTGTGACATTATGAAAACACCATGACTCGAGAAGTGTACACAGTACACACAACATAGTGACCGATTTACTTGTTTATGTTTCCGCATTATCCCCATCCTTCCTGTTTGTCGGAATTCGGTCAGTTTGGATCACCTCCATGAGATCGAATGTTGAGCTCTCATGTTTGATAAAACAATTCGCCAATTGATTTTTCGTTTGAACCCAAACAACTTTCTTTATTTCTTATCTTTCCATCTTCTCCTTCAGTATTGCAATCTCAATCCTCAATCTCTTGTCCTCTACTTGCTTTTGATTGTTTGAAGGCATTCTTTTAAGGATTTCCAATCTGTTTTTAAAATCACATCTAATTTAAATCCACAAATTTCATACACTAGATTATTGATGTAGAAACAGAAGTTCAGCTCCTTCCAATAGTCCCAGAGTTTCAGCTGCCAAGGTTGACTTCATCGCTCTTTTTATTCTTTTAGATACCCATGCAATTGGACATATCTTTGCGTTTTTGTCTTCTATAATGACGAAAATTCCCATTTGTGATCCACTATTTTCGACGTTTGCAAAGGATGCATCGGTATAACTAGTAGACATTAACTAAGCCTACTGCATTAATGTCATATTTTATTAAAAGCGTAGCTATACATTTTTACACGTTTTCAAATCTTCCAACCTTGGTAAGTTATTCTGACATTGCTTGTTGTGACTTTCTGGACAATTTTATTTGCTTCAATAATATCTTGTACCACTGGTTCCTTCATCTTTGATGCTCCCATACTAACTCAAAAAAAAATATCTGGTCGAGTTTGGATCGCAACCCAGTTAAGCTGGCCAGTTATAGATCTGTATTCTTTGATTTCATCTTCTTTCAAAAGTTGCCATTTATGTTTTCTTCTCTTATCACTCAAACTGATGGCATCCAGAGACGAATTATACTGAAATTGATCTATTTGAATAGTTCCATCCTTTTGGCTTCTGACATTGACTCCAAGATATTTGAAATTTCCAATTTCTTCCACTTTTGTTTGAAATTCTTTTCGAATCTTCCCAATTTTTTCTTTAAATACACTAGATCCAGCCAATAAAAAAAAATCATCAACATGATTGAGTTTTCCATCTTCTTTCCAATAGAAAATACCATTGTCTAACTTTGACACAGTAATTCCAATTTCTAACAAGAAATTTTTAAAACGATTATACCAAGCTCTTGAAGCATCAACCATACCATATACACCTTTGTTGAGTATCCATAATTTTCCAATATAATCATCCTTAGGTGGCTTCAAAAAGACATCTCTTGTTATTGGACCTCTTTTCTGTCAACACCCATCTCGTTGAAATAGTTCTTTGACCATGATCTTCCACTTCTTCAAAAACTTTGTTTTCTTTCCAATTGTTAATTTAATTTACTTTTGCATTATTCACTTCTCCAGAGTTAATATTAAACAATACTTTATGATCATCTTCTACCACCTTCTACTCCTTCCAAGTATCTATATCAACACAATATTCTTCACCAGTACCATTGTTTCTGATATTATAGAACCTCCTATATCTTTCATTGGCATTGCCAGCTCTGCCAATAAATTTTCTTAGGAACCACTTGGCAGAATTAGGATCAATGGCTTCAAAACTTCCTCCAACCTTTGGACAGTTTTGATCCTTTTCAAAAACAGCTTTGTCGTCATTACGTGGACAACCTCTTCTTCTTTTAACCTTTACATTAGGATTTTCAACATGTTTACTGGAAACATCATCTTCATTGCCATTTGAAACATCTTCATCTTCAATACGAGCTTCCACAACATTTATTTGTCTTCGACCATAATGATAAGCTTCATCATCGTTAGCTTCTTCAACGTTTGTTTGTATTTGACCATATACCATGATCAATACCATTAACACGGGCTTCAATATTTGTTTTAACCATTGAAACATCTTCTTTAACAACACTTTTTTGCATCTTCACATCTTTTTGCAGGATACAAGCAATACATCTTATACAGTAACTACCATGATATACTAAATACACTTTACCATCTTTTCCAATAACTTTACTAGGACCTTTCCATTTCGAATCATCATTTCGATTGTAAAATACCATATCATCAAAATTGAGATCTTTTGTTCCTCCATCTCTGATATTATGCGAAAGAGCTCTTTGAATTTTGACATCTGATTCATTTTTGATCCTCTCCTCACTGTTTCTGATTGAGTTGTTGGTTCAATTGTAGGTAGCAGATTAACTTCCAATGATGGATAATTCGTGTTAAAACCAAAAACTAACTGGTTAGAAGAAAATCCTCCAAAATTCTGTAAATAATTCCTTGCTGCAACAGCCGAATCAAGTGCCCCATCCACGTCTAAGATGTCATCTTCAACCAACTTTGAAACTATAATACCCAAAATGCCTTTTGTCCTCCCAAATAGACCAAACGAAAATGGAGAATATGCAACTGTGTTCATTATTCTTATGTTAAATTTTTCTCACAGTTCAATCATCTCATTATTGCTAAATTCCCGGCCATTGTCCATAAGGAACTTCTTAGGTGCCCCAAATTTTGATTTCCATGTTCTGAAAATGCCTGGAATGATGGTGGATGGTATCGTGTTACTGATAGTAGATGCAGCACAAAATCTTGTAGCTGTATCCACCATTACCATAAAATAACAGTTTTTCTGCCAGTACTTGAGATCCATAGATACGACATCATTAAAGCTTTTGACCATCAGTAAAGCAACAACTGGTCTTGGTTCTTGTTTCTCCGTTTTCATGCGTATCTCACATTTATTGGTTATTTGAATTATTTCTTGTTCCAATTTGTTATATAGAATTTAGACTTCTTGATAAATTCGACTAATCTCCCAGACGGTGGGTGACCAAATTGTCTGTGTAGCTTTATAGCCATTTTTCTAAAATCCTTGTCCATTTCCGTTTTTCAGTTCCATAAACATTGCCAACTATAGATCATTATACGCCCATCTATCGTGATCTAGTCATCTGCTGCTATTGCTTATGTTGATGCAGTTGATGGTGAATTACCAAGCTTGATATTCTTGCCACGAAAAAATAAAGTATCATTTGAAAAGCTGAGTACCATTTTCGCCTTCCGCATTGATTCTTTACTCCACAATAAGGGGTTATCCTTATCTATAACATCAATGGTCATATAATCATGCGTTACCCCAATTTGACACGGCAGCTTAATCTTCATTTTTGACTTTGTCTTCCTATGATTACCAAAAGTATAAATTGATTTTGTGGATAACTCTTCTATCTTCATATAATCAGATTTGCTCATATTTTCAATGTAGTCGTCCAACCATTCTTGGCCACAAACAGTAGATGTACAACCAGAATATAATAAAGCTTTGCCCTTCGAATTTTGTACCAATTCTTCTAACTTATTATCAGTATCTTCTTCAGCTTATGCGGTTAAAAATGAGGTAACCCCATTCTTCCACCTTCCCCTATTGCCACCACGTTTCTCCTGCCTTCTTTTTTTGCAAAATCTTGCCAGTGAAACTTGCACTTGCAAATGTTGCATCTTGTGACTAAAATCTTTAACATCATCCTTCTATGCAAGGTTTTCATTGAATATTATTCTTAGCGTCGATATCATTTCCTCAAACTTCACTTTCTTCACTCCAGAAAGTACTAGATGCATTTGATTGTAATCTAAATTGCATGCTATAAGAAGCATAAACACAAGTACAACATCTGGAAGCTTGATCTTCTCTTCAATTAGTTTATAATTTACAGTTTCAAATTGACTGATATAATCATTGATGTTAGTACCCTGACTTCTTCTTAGGTCTTGGAATGCCAAGTACTAACATATGCCTCCTTCAAGTACAAATAACTTGTCCAGTTTGGAGAATATATTTTCAAGACCAGTGTCACAGTCTATTTCTTCATCTTTTAATTCCGTAGTAGCCTCTCTTGCCTTCCCATTTAGCGACAAATGAACTCCAATTACATGTTTCTTCTTATCTATGTCGGTGAATTTTTGCCAGAATTGTATGTCCTTCTTCTATATCTTATATCCCCGTACATCGATATTTAATATAGGAATCGTTTTATCAAACATTTTCATATCGTTACCAGATAACGCGTCGTGATTCTTGATCATTGATCTTGGAACAACGGACCTCTGCTACCAAATGTTAATGATGAATATGATAATAGATGAAAGAATAGGCATGGCTACTAATAATGACTAAGATATATTTGCTAATAATAAATATGTATCAACATTGATTACAACCGACTGCAAAAAACACTATGACTCGAGAAGTGTACACAGTACACACACATAGTGATAGATTTACTTGTTTATGTTTCCACAAGGACCACCCTACAACATATCTATGAATTGCATGTATTTTTTATATAAATTTAATGCTAAGAAATGCAGTTTAATTTCATTGATTTAAGAAACAGTCCCTTCTTATATAATAAAAGAATCCTAAGGAATGACATTAAATGCATTCATATATTCCTTCAATTGCATTCATCTGAATTTCAAATAAACCTATTCAATCCTATTATAATATTAGAATGAAACATAAAAATATTTTATAATTTTTAAGAATCAACATGTAATTAATCAGTGACGTAACTATAAAAAGGAAGTCAACGTGTCCACTATCAAAAACGTATAGATTTATAACATTTGTTGTTCCATGACCAGATTTTGTTCCGAGGGGATCTGAAGGTCGGCACTGAATATAATTTTGTAAAATATTAATATACAAAATGAGAAGATTTTTTTAAAAATAAGTTTTAAATAAACTAGACCTTTATGTAAAAAAAAAAGAAGTTAAAAAACGTCATTCAATGGAATATGGACAAAATATAATACATAAGACCATAAAGAACGTCTAACAATTTAAAAATTAATTATTTTATAAATAATGTCATTCAATATTTTTTTTTTTAAATGAAGACTCGAAAATATTGAGAAAATGTTTAAAGAAATTCAAATTAAAAGAAAGAAAAGAGTCAGCATATTTATCTTTCCCCCAGGCCCATTTGAATATTTAGATATTTCTGAAAAGCGAAAAAGTAACCACTAGGTGCCGTTGACCATTCAAATCAGGTTTCCTATTTTGTAGCAATTCTAAAGTTGAAAAATGATAAGACCGTTTATTGCGGTTACATGCTTAAAACAGGTGACCTTTACACCAGGTTTCACTTTACATATAAAAGAGGAACTTTGAGGTCTTAAAAAAATAAGTTTGTTTTGCTTTTTTCCCCTTCCTTCTTTTTTAATTCAGAAATTTCTACATTTGCAGCTCCATAGAATATATTTACCCCAGGAATATTCGTCCCAGAAGAGGACACAACTCCCAGTTTGCATTGTGACGACACTGATTATATCTTGTTCTTGAAATTTTATAGAAATATACTCCCCTTTAAAGGCCACACATATAGTAGGATTATGATTAGTGATGAAAGTCGTGTGTAAAATGGCCATTTTAAAAATCAAAAATCATGGTAACTTGAAAATTTGAGGAATGTTTTGGAGGAGATGAGTTTCAATCCGTTTCGACTAGGGAGGAGGGAGAGAAGGAAATAAACAAGGACATTTCAAGAATTATTCTTTTGTCGATCCCCTAGTCTACTCGCAGTCCAACAGGACTTACAATTATACTCTGCAACAAATCCTCAGGGTTACACTCTGTCTTTTATGAGCATAAACGAATGTTTTATTAGGTTTTGAATATAATTGAGTCTATTTAGCAAAGGATGTTCACCACTCAGGAATTAAATAATAAAGACAATTGCTAAGGAAAAGAAAATTCATTCTTCAGACTACCAATTCCAAAAAATGAGTCAGTTAAAAAATACATAGGATTTACATAACTATTTATCATCATTCTTACCATCTTTTCTAGATTCTTGTTCTTAACAATCGTTTATTTTTTTAATTATAGCCACCTACAATTTTGAAACGCCCTTGTATATAGATTTGGTGACAAGATGAAAGATTATTTTGCAAAAGTGTGGGCTCGATTAGTAAATTTGACAACTTGTGACTCAACTTATCAAAAATGATTGAAACTTAACATGGACTTGAACTCTTTGACTTGTCAATACATATTTGTACAAAAAGTAATTCAATTCACAAAATATATTTTTCTAATATTTGAAGAATTTTTTTTACCTCTGAAAATTTTGGAACTATTTACTTTATATCCAATTTCTTTATTCATGAAATATATCGATTGTTGAACCTATTTTTATGAAATAAAATTTCTTTGCAAATTGACAAACTTACTTTTTTCAGTTTGAAAATCAAGACAAAAAAAATTATAAATCTGTAAAACAATCTATGTACGTATCTATTGTAAAAAACAAACAATATTGTTCCTAATTTAACTCTACAGTATGCTACGAAATTGAGTATACCTTAAAAGGAATCATTAAAAGTTTGGAAAGATACACTCATATGAAGTTCCTCATGCCAAAATAAATAAAATATATATATTTATTTTTTTAAATATGGTTAAATAATGTGTAGCATTGCGCAATCTTCACGAGTAAAAGGCTGTTACTTTTTAATGTATGGATTAGTACAAATGAGGTGTTGCCATGGTGAAGGAATAAAGTTTAAACTCCCTCTATAAGGTTGTTGGTTTGCATGAGGGTGGCAAAACTTAAAAAGGAAGTTGCCAATGATATTGAAGTATGACTGTGAAAAGGTGATGGGCAATCACAAGGCCTGCGAGGAACTCCAAAACAAACCTGGTAGAGGGAGGAAGAAGAAAATTTTAACAGCAACTAAAATCACCAATGAAAAATCTTTTACCAAAAGACGTCAATCTATAAGGAAATTGGCTGCAAAAATAACGAAGAATGGTCATCAGGTGTCCCATGAAACTGTGAGAAAACACTTGAGGGAATATATCTTCCTACAAGCCCCGTTTCAACCAAAGTTAACCAAAATGAAAAATGCCATAAATTCTGCAAGAAGAATAAACGTTGCTGGATTTTTGTGTGGAGAAAGGTTGAATTTTTTCATAAATCCCCATATTAGTTGTTCCACTATACCTATCTGTAAATTGATCCAGTATGGGATTGTAATAAGGAAGATGTTGAAATTCCCATAAAAATTAAAGTATGAGTATTAAAGTATAATTACTTATGAAGTACAAAGCACTGAGTGAGTTGCATATTATGACGTGAGGGCAAACTGTTAGAGGCAAATATTATGCAGAGGACATTCTAGAGAAGTATCTTATGTCCGCAATACAAAGAAGTATAGAAAATAAATCAACTTTGAAGAGGAAACTTTGCCTGACATGTTAATCACTCCAACTCGCCATAAAATTTATTCAAACGATTTTGAATCAATTTTGACCTACACGTGCATGGCCTAGCAACATTCTATTTTTTTATTTTTTTTTTTACAATCGAAAATCTATGAGCCATTGTCTAAAATGAACTCAACTCTTTGAATACATTAACAAGTGAAAAGTCTTGGATTACAATTTATAACAACGAAATCTGTCGCTTTTGATCTATCTACATTAAATTGTCATTTTATAACATTTATTCAAAAAACAAAAACTGAGCAGCAAAAGCAATCATTGAGAATATATTTCACTCTAATCTCGACTCCTTTGGCCTCAATAATGCTCGCAGGACCTGGAAACTAGTGCTCGATCTAAATTTTTCCATTCCGAGACGATGAAGTAAGTCAAAGACTTCTTGGTGGTTTCAGAAGCTCTGTTGACCTTTGACTCAAGGTAGCTACAGAGAAAATAATCAATCAGATTCAGGTCAGGGGAGATAGAAAGCCATATATCCTTGGTGCTCGGACACTTCCTTTCTTGGGATCACTCCCACAGGAGCATTGGTATCAACCAGGGTCTTCCTCAACTCTGCAACACTTCTCTTGTCGATCCCTATTCTCTTTGAAACCTCAGCATTGCTAATATCCAGTTCGTTATTCATCAAAGTCATCACAATGGCGACCCTGCACTCTGCCTTTGAAAATGTAATAGCCTTGAAATCTTTTGTTATGTACTCTATGGTGTTGTTTTGTCTACTAAGTGAAACATTCATATACATATTTCACCACAAACAAAAGCAATGCGCAATTACGTCATCATGTATGGTAGATTCCGTTGTTACATCCTGTATTTGTGTAGCCTTAGGTATTCACTACAGAAAGAAGAGGGTATGTAGGATTTGAAAATATACCTCTACTGACAAAAAAAAAAATTTACCCTTTTTATAGTCCAACTTTTGATTAAGAAAATAATCAGTAATCCAGATAAGAATTAGTTTATTCTAAGCAAAGAAAGTTACGTTACCTCTTATTACCAAATGCTCTTATATAAATGAATTCCTAATTATTGAAGCTTCAAATTAACTATTTTAATGTAAAAACAATTGAAAAGTGTTGGTGGCATCCCTTCTCAAACAAAACCCTTACAATATGATGTTTTTCTCACCTTTATATTACACTTTGTTGGGATTGGATTCAAAAGTTGGCTTAAAACTATAAAAAGTTTAAAAATACTTCAAAAATTCTCAAAAACTAGATTTGATACAAAAAACTAATTAAAGATTCTTAATTATTACGTCAAGCTATAAATGTAAACACAAAAAAAGTAAAAAATAAAATAAAACAATAGTCCAAATTTTGTTTCTAAGAAAAGAAAATTTAAAATTTAATTTAATGTTTAAAAAAGGAAAAATTATCTTTGTTTTTTAAATCACAATTACTGCCTAAATTCACAAAGCCTAGATTGAAATTAAAGCCTACCCTAGCAAGGCAGAGTATGAAATCAAAATAAATGTACGACCCCTTTAAATATTAATATTTAATTTAAATATTAATTTTAAGACTTAGATTTAATCTCAAAATTTATACTTTGTAGAATATAAATTTATAATCTCTCATATTTTACGTCAAAATTCAAAAATTTGGTTAACATTTTTAACAGAATTCTATGTTTTAAGTTTAATGAGGTGTTTTTTGTTTTTTTTGTAGAACATGGAATATTTTTTTATATATTATACAAATCTTCAATGTGCGGACCTCTATCTTTTACAATCAAGTGTGGGGCTAGGGTAATTGCCCCAATGCCGGCCCCTAAAACCATCATTATAAATAGGTCATATACAACTCTTTTGATTCAACTCTGTATATTCAGCCCTGAACCGTTAATCAATTAATAATTATAATATTTTTTATCTAAGACTCCCTAGTTAATCCTTCATTTGGACTCCGTATTTTCAGCTACCTCTCTGACAAAATAGGTTCAAAGACAGAATTTGCAAGATGCTCTTAGCCTCAAGATTTAATGTATATCATTATCTAATATACCTAGTTCAATTTATTTTTAATGGGTCCTCCAAGTATTTAACATTTCAAAATCAGCCTATACTATGTGGCAGAGATTTTCCTAATAAAACAATATTTCCAGGGGTACCTTGCATTTAATTATTCCTATATATAATTCATCGAAGAATCACTTGAGATTAAATTTTTAACGATTTATCTACAATGTAAATGGCGTACATCAACAAAAAATGATATCCAACAAATAACCACCAACAACTGACCAACAAATGAATATTTAATAACATTCTTCATATTCCAACCTAGGAAACATTTTTGATTAGGGATCATGCAAGAAAATTTCCAGCGACATCACTAAAGGACAATTTCCGGATAAATGAGAAACTCAAGTACACAAACGTATATTTCTAGTTATGTTGTACAATTTTCGTACGGGTATCAAAATTGGTATGGGTATTTCAATACTTTTTTTAGCTAAAAAAATTTAATAAAAAAAAGACAATTCACAAGCACTTACGACTTGGTCTTCAGGATTTTTTGTGATAGTGGTGGTGCTAACTCAGAAATTTGAGGAAGTGTACTTATAGGAAACAACTTTCATTCTTGTTTTTGTACATTAAGGACAATATTGTTTGGCTGGAGTTGGCAGGAATTTAGGGGATTATGTCATCAGTAGAACAATTTTTGTATGACATAATGGCCCTAGAAGTAACTGTTTCTATAACGATTTTGTAAACTACCGTTTTAAATGTGTCAATAGTCCGATAGCACTTTAATACCGGTATACTAACAACACTAGTTTTAAGTACTATCATAGTATCTACAAACTATATCAGCAACTACAAAAGGTCGTCAAGGAGATATTAGTGAATGTCTTCATTAAATGATTCAAAGTTGATTTAAGTTACATTCTCTAATACTTCATTTTTTGGATATTTTATTTATAGAGGTTGATTTTTTTACTACTAAATTCCATTGAGGCCCACAAAGTACATACTTTTAGAGTAAATTTAGCTTAGAATATGATTTATAGATAACTAATTATTTTGTTTAGGCTTCTTAAACCATCTATAATGTATTCATTTCCCCATTCGTGTTAATTTTATACTCGAGGTAGGTATTTGATACATCAACTCTTTTATTTATTCTTTCATAATGAGCAATGTTAGAGATGATTATTTAATTATTAATATATAATTAAAAATCACTAGTAAATAACAGGTGATTTATTGGTCTAGAAATCTATATAATAAAAGTGTATGTATGTAATAATTGGTGTTGGGTTTTGGTCTGGAAATCCTAGACTGGTCTAAGACCGTTATATATATTTTTTTTTTTTTGACCGAATTAGTTCGGTCCAACAAAAAAGCTCGGTCTGGACCGGCCTCATATAAAAATTACGTCTAGATCGCTCTAAAGCAAAAATTCGGTATAGTTCGGTAACAAAAGTTCGGTCTAGACCAATTTTACACATAAATTGTTAGTAATATGACATCATATGTTTTTTCAAGTACAAGTTTAAACAGAGATAGCTCGGATCATTTTGATTCCGCTGTCTCTTATATGTATTCAATATTTTTCTTGAGCTTATCGTGTGCTTTTGAGGTTTGCTTGAATGAATGACAGTTGATCTAGAAAAAAAAATGGTTGCTCATAATATGAGACCGATAAAAATCAGTCCATGAATTGGGACCAAAAAAATCGGTCCACGGTCTGAGATCGTGGTCTGGACAGAAAAATCGGTGTAGAAAAAATCACTTAGGACCAAACCGAAAAAAAATTCAGTGCTGGACCGAGTCTCAACACTAGTAATAATGTCCTCTAAAAAGTAAGTTTCAGTTTTGTTTTTAAAAAATACATATATTCCTTTTCATATTTTCAGTATAATATAACTTTATAAATACAAGAGAATCTATGGCCCACGACACACTCATCTATTTGTAAATATACCAAAATATAGATGATTTGAACTATGTGGTAACTAATCATATAGTAAAGGCTGGTTTATGGGGAATCAATTCAGCACTGAAATTTTTTGTAAAAAAATTGAATAAATACACAACGATGAAAGTTTTATTAGAAAAGAAAAGGTAATTTCAAACAAAAAAAAATATGACTGCATTATATTATAATTATAAATATATATTTTTGTGAGAAGCTTCAATCTCCTAATTTACCGTGTCCATCAGGTTTTCTTACAAACTATTTAGGAGTAGGAACAAGGGGGGAGAGATTTATATTGAGGAATCTATTCATAGACAGGAACAGGTGGTAGTCACTTCCCATCCGAGCTCCCACAGCTTCGGGCGCGTCATCAAAAATGTGTGCGTCCTTGTGTTGTCTTGATGATGTCTTGTTGTCTCCTATTCCCCAATGCTGGTCACTTCTGTTGGGTTCCTAGCTTCAAAAGTCCAAATATTCATAGTAGAGGGCAGAATTAATCCAATGGAGAAAAAAATCGCTCGTTGTGCACGAACACGAACCGAAAGAGTATCGGCCCTGTATACATATCAAATTTTCTTGGTCGCTTTCGACGTGTTTTTCCCTTTCAGATAGTAAAATATGGCAAATTTCTTCCTTTTGAGACCTCCATACTCGACGCACAATAATTAACGACTGAGCTTGTCCAGCGCAACACTGTTTGAAAAGCGTTTGTATTATACACTCACACCTTTCGTATGATCCGATGTGATCAATAATGAACAAGATTTTTTGAAAAAGGACGATAAAAACGATATTGCTTTTCCCCCAACCTATTATATTTAATTTCCGTGACAACTAGTTTTAACAAAAAAAATATAATTAAAAATTATTTGACAACATAATTTTATTTTTTTATATCAAGCGCTCTTTTCTAAGGAAAATATTACAAGTATGTTAACAAAGATTAAGTGAGGGGGAAGGTACACTTAATATCGTCAAAAATTTTAACATTAAACGACTGTATAAAAATATTTTATCAAAATTAAAAATACATTTTTTTTAAACTGTTGAAATTCATATTGTCAAATGTTTTTTTGTATGTATATTTTAGTCATTTGTATTAAAGTTGTCAAAAATTACACAATTAATACGAGTTTATCGACATCCATGGAATATTCAATTACTGTATTATTCTCATCCCAAGTATTGTAAATCCGTCTTTTAAAATTATTCCTCTCATTATTTGGTTGCAACTTGTACACAACATATATTTACAAAATATGATAGTCCATATTATAAATAAATATGATTTTGGTAAAATGTTTCATAAAACTTCTTAGATTATAAGTTAATGCATGTAAAATATATGTTTCAAGCAATTCATTTAACAGCACCTGAATACAAATTGGAATGTAGATGTACCCCTTTCAATGATGAAATAAATGTTTTAAACTATAGTAAACATTATTGAGTAATTCAACTCATCCCAAAAAATTGGAAAACGACAATAATTGACTAGGTATATAATATGTTTAATCTGAATGCATTTTATGAAGTAAAAAAATAAATTGGAGTTTTGTTTTATTATTATTGCAATTTAACTTAGCTACATAATAAACGGAAATACAATGTAATTTGTAATTAAAAAATAAAAATGTACAGTTTTTATATTAAGACATTTTATGCGGAGGACTTGGTGGATCTGTTTGTGGAGGTGGTCCAATATTCAAATTAACAGTACCATCTCCAACTTTATATTTCTTTTCTCGACCAAATTCGTGAATCTTTTTTTCTATTTCTGTTGATGAGCAACTCCCCTTTCCATCAACGGATATATTAGAAGATGAAATATGTTTTTTTAAATCTGTCCCTACAAGGATTTCATTGGAATATCTAATATTGGTATACTCTCTAGTACTTTTCTGTTCTGCATGAATTCGATGCATAACTGTTTCTATATGATGTTGAACGGCCAGATAAACAAATTTATACTGTGCTTCCGTTTGGACCATGCCAGAACGATAACTTCTAACTGTTTGAATAGTCTTCTGAATATCAATGTCGCAATCTAGTCCTTGTCTCTTAATTTGATCAATAATTATATCTATTACAATAAATGTCCCAGTTCTCCCTATACCAGCCGAACAATGAACTATGACTGGGCCTGGTATGAGAGAATGCATAGATTCTTGCATCATGTTCACGTCATGAAGGAAATTAAGCACGCAGCCGGGATCAGTAGGTACACCATGATCAGGCCAGGCCTGAAAGTGAAAATGATAAACTTTTCTATTCTCATGTCCGTTACTGACGTGGAACTCCCTCAGAGTGTAGTGTTTAGACGATTTTTCTGCTATAGTTGATACTTGATAACACCCATAAATTTCACTTTCACTTATATTAGGCCAATATTTAGCACATTTCACTTTTCCTCTTTCAAACTCTTTTGTGGTCATTACAATAACACGTGTATTTTCCTGCCATGTCATATGCCAAAAATCGCTTCTTGTTGAAGTTAAACACCCTTGAGTAGCTATGTAGTGCTTGCTCAGTTTTTTTCCTCCTAAATCCACCTCTGGAAGAATATGATTTGCATTTATATAATTGTGAGACTCTAGACCCTTAAGAATCACACGCGTATGATCAAATGGAAGGATATTTTTATAACGATTTCGATTCTTGTTCTCAACTTTCTGTCCTTCAGATCGAGTATACTTATGCTTACACTCCTGTTGTTGCAGAGATTCAAATTCTTCCCAGAAACCTGCTCTTCCACAAACAATTTGAGAATTCATATTGCTTTTAGACGTATTAGATGTCATTGTAAGTCCGCCATCACTTATAGGAGTTCCCAAAGCAGGATTCATATTGTTATAAGTCAAGTTATCATTCTCTTTTTGTAATTCTCGTACACGATTATTAATTCCAGATGCAGATATTCTTGTTGCATTGCATGGTTGTTTCAAATGAACGACTGTGCCTGATGTTTCAACCATAGGATTTCGTTTGTAATGTTCTACAAGTTCTCTAAGCGAATCAAAGCGTTCGCCACCACCAACATCAAACTTGTTGTCTCGATGGAGAATCATGACGTGGGTCACTTTATTTTCAGAACGTGCAGAAACAACAAATTCCCCTGGCTTGGATTGAGACTCCCTTACTAAGAAACTACCATTTTTTCCTTTACCCATTAATACTTGTTCCGCCTCTTTACCTAATAAATTTCCATGAAACCACCTCTCAGTAGTGGGGTCAGCACAGTTTAAAGGATATTTGAGCTCAATAATATCGCCATTTTTTTCTTTGAGTTGTCCTTGATTTTCCATGTAGAACTGAACAAGCTCTGAGAGGGTCGCAAACTTCTCTCCTCCATACAAATCGTAAAAATCCCCTTTGTTTTGAATCTTGATGTGAGACACTTGTCCATTACGTCTGACGGATAAAGTAAAATCCCCAGGATTGCCTTTAGATGGACATGCTAGAAAACTTCCGTCATAGCCTCTTTCGAATAATAAGTACTCAGCTTCTACACCATGAATATTGGGATGGAACCAACGTCTCCCAGACATCACCGCTAGCACATGCCACTCCTTTTCTTGATATTTATTCTAGATTGTTTTTATGTTGATGTATCACATCTGTAGTTCTCAATAATTTAGTTTTAACCGTGGACCTCTTCCACTTAAATGGATCTCCAAAGCAAAAAAACAAACGCACTAATCTTTTCACTAATAAAAAAGTAAAGAAATTGTATCAATATAATTAATTAATAAATTAAAGGAATTATACATAGTTTATTATAAAGGAAAACTTTAGTATATAGAACCCCCGTAATGTTACATGGTTACAAGTACCATGATTGAGAACCATTGGTGTACATAAATCCATTCAATAAAAGGAATGGTAAAATAATTTTCTACAATAACAGATTGATTGACTTTTTGTGTATGTATTACAATTTGCATGATTATAATTAATTATATTTGATTTATATTTATACAAATAAAACCAAAATTGTTTTTTTATATTAAGCAAATCATCAAAAAATCAACAAAGTAATTAAACAATAGAGACAAGGATATTATTTTATATACAAATATTTATCACAGTTCATTCATTTACGTGGGAATAGGGAGATCCTTTGCAGCTAAAATAAGGAAAAACTCAGTTTTTTCTCTCCAGTAGGAGATATTTTTAGTGTATTTGCACCAAAGTTCACCATGTTTAGGTTCGGATGCAATACACCTTTGTTTGATTTCCTTTTGAGATTTGTCATTGCCATGAAGTAATTCAAATTTATAGAAATTAACCCATGCATCTCCTAGATCCGGCTCTAACTTAACAGTCCTTGTGAACCAATCACGACCTTTGGTTATTTTTGCTTCTGCCCAAAAGAATCGAGCAACAGCAAGAAGAACGTGAGCGTCATGCTCACACTTCTTTAATGCGTCTACTGACTTCGTCTTTCTTTGTGCTTTATTTTCCATAAATATTGCTTCTGCCCAAAGAATTCCACTATTGGGACATTCTTGTAATGCTCTTGACATTAATGCCATAGCTTCACTTCTATTATCTTTTTCTATACGTATAGAGCGGAGCCAAAGAGTGGGTGTTTTAGGATTCCTTAATCTTGCCTTTTCAAGAATAGATCGTGCACGAGTAACATTTCCCTCATTTACTTCCAAGTCAGCTAATTCACACCACGCAGGAATACAGCTTGTGCATTTCTTTATTGTAACATTATATGTATCTCTAGCATCCTCTTTTCTGGCCAGTTGTAATTCCAATTGACTCTTCATGAGTCTTAACTTTTCTGCTTCAGGAAATAATTCAATGCCCTCATTCACAAGTCGGAGTGCCTCTTCTTTATCTTCTAATCCCCATTCTAACTTAGCAGATTTCATAAACACTCTTTCTGTGGGAGCTTTATCTCGAGCACGAGTTAATAATCGGCGAGCTCTTTTATATTCGTTATTTTCTGACTCCAATTTTACAGCAGCAAGCCAAATTTCTTCTGAATTAGGATTAGCTTCGAAGGCAAGCGATAAAATTTTTCTCGCAGCATTAACATCTCCAGCCAACCACTTAGATTTTGCACCCATGAGCCAAAGAACTTCAGCTTGAGGACAATAACTAACAGCATCCTTGAGAAGAGCTTCAAGTGAATCTCTAGTACCATGCTCTCTCTCCAAGTATGCGGCACTAAGCCATATTGATTTTTTTGTGCGAAAAATACTTAGAGCGTGAGAAAATATGGCTCTTGCGCACTCATGGGCACCGGCATCCATACATGACTCTGCGTCTTCCATCCAAGTATGTTTCCTATCTTCTTCTTCAACTCCAATACCGATGACATGTTTAATAATAGCTTGACAAGTTAGGGTTGACCCACTTTTTTCCGATTCCATTGCATCTTTCATCCAGAATTCTTTATTAATTTCAACCTATAAAAAATAAGAGTTAAGATATATAAGTAAAAATATATATAATACTTGCCTGATTAGATGTAAGCGATTGAATTGCTCTGTTTATGATTTTTTCTACCATAGCTTTATTTCCGTTAGCTTCTTCTAACTTGGCTGCAGTGATCCAAATTTGTCGATTTGTGGGAATATGTTCTCTAGCTTTATTTAGTACCTTTCTAGCATTATCGTATGTTTCTAACCGAGCCAAAGCAAGCCATAAATCAACACTCGTTGGACAACATTCTACTGCACGGGCTAAAAGAATTCGAGCGTCTTCGGGTTCCTCAAGTTCTACTGCAGCCTTCCACAAGCGTACTGAATTGGGAATTTGTTCGAGAGCCTTTCGAAAAACTTTTTTCTTTGATTTTGTTTCAGTTTCTAGATCAGCTGCTTTTATCCATATTCTGACTGCATGTGGAAGGGATGCAACAGCTTGAGCTACAGTTTTCTTTGCTAAATCAGGAGTTTGCAAGCGAGCTGCTTCTAACCAAACATCTTCAGACCTTGGACAAACTTCCACACCTTTCATGATGAGATTTCTAGCGGTTTGGATTTTACCAGTCACTTCTTCCAATCTAGCAGAAGCAATCCAGGCAGGAGGATGGTGAGGATTTGTTTCACGAACTGATTTCAACAATAGACGGGCTTTTTTTACATCATTTATATCTCCTCCATAAGTTGGAATCATGGATTGTAAATCTGTCAAATAACCTTTAGGATCTACAACTGTTTGACCAGACACCGAGTCAGAAGTTTGTTTCAACTTTAGATCCATCAATGTATTTCTGGCTTGTCCAATTTTTCTCAAATCTAAATCCCCAGATGGTGTCAATATGCCGGTTGAAGTGCCAGGTAAAGCAGAGGCTAAACCATTTTTAGGATCTATTGTCGTAACAGATTCTCCTCCCATATTTGCAGCTAACAAACTGTCAGACATAGGAGTATACTTTTCTCTTATCCCTGCCAGTCTTTGTTTTCTATTTCTGGAGTCACCCACTTCAGGTATTGAATTCCAGTCACAAGTTTTTAAACTTTTTAGTTCCCTTTTCAAATCAGAAAATTGTTGTTGAATTTTTGGCCTCTCTTGACGATACTTTTCCGTTTCTCTCTTCTCCCTTTCTTCTCTATATTGTTTCCGCTTTTCGTCCATTCGACTATCAATAGCTTCATAAATTGCATCAGCTTCTTCATCATCCTTTTCATAGGGATCCTTTCCGAATAAAGAGCCACCATAGCCAGCAAATTCATCATAATTGGAGTCATTCAAATCTTCATGCTCTTCTTCTTCATCATCTTTTTTTTTCTTCGACTTTGGAGGCGCATGTCGATCATCACTCACATCAGTGGCTATACGAGCAGGACCAATATCTGAACGGGTAGTAAATCCAGTGGCTCCACGACCAACTCCTGCCACATAGCCTAAGGGAGCAGGCATACCAATGAAGTGCTTTCTTGCACGAGTCGCTGCATTTATCGTTGCTATAGGTGTCACGTTAGCCATGATTTTACTATAATAAGAATATAAAAAAAAGTTAGAAGATTACAAGATAAATTAGGTACTACTACATATATATTTCATAATTATACCAATGACTTGAAATTACATTTTTCGAGCATTATGTATGTATATATTATTAATTGACTACTAATGAATGCATTAAAATTTAGAATCAAATTTCAATGCTACTCCATTGATACAATAACGAAGAGGTTTCTCATGTGAAGGACCATCTTGAAAGACATGTCCTAAATGGGCACCGCAGTTATGACAAAGCACTTCTGTACGAATCATTCCATGACTTTTATCTTGTAAAGTCTTAACAGAGTCATCATCAGAAGGAGCAGTAAAACTTGGCCACCCTGAGCCTGAATCATATTTATCTTCAGAGTTGAATAAAGTTTGGGAGCAACAGACACAAAGATACTTTCCAGATGATTTCAAATCATTAAACTATGGAAATGAGATATTTCATCCAAGTTTCTATAATATCTCAATACATTCAGAAAATCTTCTCTTTTTAAAAATCATGTCAGTGGCAAAATAATATAATTAAAAGTGAATGTCAATGTTAGATGGCCTTATGAATGTATAAGGATATTGGGGCATGGTTTATAATTTTGCCCTCACGTCATGTTTTTTCTTTCTATCTCGAAATTGGAGTCAGCGACAGTGGAAAGTTGAAATTCAACCATTGTAACCTTGAAGTTTAAAAAAAGAAGGCTTTTAAAGAAATAACTTAGCTTGGCGAAGCGAATTATATACTATCTTATTCCCTTGGAGTAGGATCATTATTTTAAGGAAAACTTGTAGGAGAGTGCAAATTTGTTTCTTCCATTTTTTTGGGCATTTTCTTTTTAGACATCGATGAACTCGGATGCACATCCCTGGATTTCAGTACTCTGTTAACATTGGATTTTGAGGCTTGAGAGTTGTGGTCTTTTTATATCTCATTCACTTAGATATTTTTATGTATCCCTGAAGACTGAAAATAATGATACTATCATGATTCACGGTAGATACAAAAAAGAGTTTTAGTGGCTTACATTATGAGAATGAGATGTTGCCTCCTCCCTTAGTCCATGGATGGACTCTGAGCCCCCCGGATACTCCATAAAATATGATATGACTACTTCCTCGACCTAATGAGACCTTCCACCTATTCTCCTACTACTAAAATAATATATAATTAACGTCCCTTTGCTTAGCGAAGTGATTTCCTTATTAATAAAAAAGTGGTTACAAGGATTAGATTTCGACTTTCCGCTGTCTCCAAATTCTAGATAGACGAGAAAATAAGAAGTGCAGACAAAACTGCAAGCCATCCCCGGATATTGGTATAACCTCGGAACTAAAAGGCGGCTCCGTCCCTTTATTGCGAACAACATCAAATATTTGGGGCTCCAAGATCCTTTTCCATTCCGAGCGTGACATTTTTCTAGGATCTTTCGTGGTGTTATTATTATAAGAGGAAGAAAGACTCTGAAGAAGTAAGGGTCGAGTAGGACCCTTCAAAAAATGGCACAGAATCCTAGTTCTTGATAAAATAGACATGATTACCTCAGGAAACTTAGTTGATTGCCCAGAAAAGCAGCGCCGAAGTGATTATTCTGTATTCAGTAAACAATAGTCAATATTATATAATTTAAAATTATAAGTGATTCCAAGTGGATGGGTCGAGTGTTTTGTTTTGATAACAAATAATAACAATATACAAGGAAGCAGCAGCTGGTTTTGCCAGAAATGGGCTGTGCGGCTAGCTATATAAGAGGACTTCTTATTCATTCACGAAACCTTGTTTAAGTAATGTAATTTTGTGCAGTGTCTCCAAACTCTATAAAAACTATTTTAATCCTCTGACACACAAAAAAAATTCTATTTGCATTCAAAAATCCTAGGATCATTTTTTTAGTTACTTTTTATTGCTAGCTTCTCAATGAGTAACATGAACGTGGAGACATTATCTATTAACAATGATATCTACGACAACTCCATATAAATTTTTATTAACAATAATAAAATATTTGAAGGTTGGTTCCAAAATATGTGACGACATAATAAATATTCACGACTCACGGGGCAAAACTGAGGCTTAAACAGGCATTAATAAACTATAGGCTTATTCCCGGAACTAGACTACATAATTACTCAATATAATATAATCTTCTTTTTACTATAAATATATATATTAATATTATATATTTTTCATTATCATTCATCCCTTATCTTAATAATATATTTTATATTTATACAAGGAAGCCTTCCTTTGATATAAATATGATCTTTACTAGAGGTTGAGAGATGTTATCTTAATCTTTCCAACAACAAAAGGAAAAAAATAGCTCAATTTAAATTTGTAGCTAGTTAAAATTATGCTGCTCCTAGCGGACAAAACGGTTTAATCATAGCCATAAACATTTGTACATAAATTGATCACGTGGTCATCGTTGCATCACTTTCTGTTATTATAGCATTGTACACCTCAGTCGTCAACTAATCTTCGCTTGTAGGGAATTGTCCACAAGAGCCATTACAAGATAAACATTTGCATTGGACAGTTAAAAAATTGACAGGCTGCAAGAAACTAAAGTGACAGTTTTCATATTAGTCGGATAACACTGTAGTCTGTATCGATTCAGTTTCTTGCAAACTCCATTCGACCTTGACGTAAAGGAATTCGTTTGGTCGGGTTCTCTTTCGATATAACCTGCTTGAAAAACTTGAAGAAATTACTTAACTTGAATGATTGAATCCTGACCTATTTGGAGAAAACTACTAGGCTACGAATTGATTTTTTTACGGGATAGATGTCGCTTTTGAGGTACGTTTAATATGAATAAAGACTCGTTTATCCTGCGATGTGTGTAATTAAATTTTTAGCTTTAAAATTTCAAAATTAATATCCAATCCTATTTGTTCAGATTTTTTATTTTGAACTTAAAATGACGGCAAATTTTGGTATTTATACCTCTATCGTACATATTTGTCTAATGCACAAAAAATGTGATGTGGGTCACTCTTGGCTAAAACATTTACATTTATGAAAATAATGCAAATAATAGCATTGAAAATAAAATGATAAATTAAAAAATAATATTGAAATAAATTATGATGTCATCCAACAATTTAAATATCAGATTATGGATTATTACTTATTTAATACATACTATAATTTGATAAGTATTTTGTAAACATGACTTGATATAAATTTAACATTGTTATTAAAGATACCAATTGTTTTCATAAATGTCTTTTAACATCCTGTTTGGGGACTTTTTTTATTTATAAATTCATTAAATATCCCGTTTTATACATGACAAAAAGTTGTAGAAATAAATAAGACTAAACTATATTGTATTATTTTTTTTTAAATAAGATGTAACAAATTCTTAAATTTATTCATTTCTAAATAATACCATCCCTCCCTCTAAAATCACCACTAATTGGGCGCATATTCTCTTTTTTGGTAACCAAAATACAATTACCATATACAATTTTCAATATCTACATTTCTTTCAATTGGACGATCAGAAGATATGAACATGTAAAAAATTCCCCTGTTCCAGATTTGACTAAAATTGTACTTATAGAATCCTTCATATCTTGGGTACTGAATTTGGCGATGCATTTTTTCTCGTCTATGAATTTAACCTATTTTCATAAAAAAATGGACATGTCTTGTAAATTCTGCAATACTCCATTTCGTTCATATTCGATCCGTCTGAGTTAGTTTCAATATCTTTTCATTCAAGATACTTGGTAATAAAATCCCCAATTTCATGTAAACAGCGGTTTTAACCTTTTTACCTTCATTACCAAATTTCATAATCTCAGTAGAGAAAAAGAAAAAAAATATGGGGATAAGGCAAATTTTTATCCTCCTTTTATATACTAGTGTGTTGTGTGCAAAGTTTAGTTTTTGGATAACTTATGTCTTGTAATTTTGTTACTTTTATTGTATATCCCAACCTTTCCTCCAAAAAGAAATTGAATAAAAAGGTCCAAAATTGATTGGTAGTTAGGCAATTTTTCTTAATTATGGAATGATTATTCTATGTTAGAAATTATTCACAGCTTAACAAGAGCTAATTCAAATTTTATCAAGCAATGCTCCGAACATTGATTAGGGAAAAAGAAGCAGAATCATCGACAGCTGAAAACAAAATACAATGTAAATTTTTATGTTAGAGAGGGCCATGTTGTATAAACAGATTCTACAAGTTACCATTTATATTTAACATAACTCCAAATTTAGTGTCAATATCGGTGGAACTATAATTAATTAATGCTCTTTGGTCTTAAAAAATTATATATTTACTAGTGATGAAAAAGTGGATCTTTAAGTTATCTAATGTATCACACAAATCTTATCCATTAAGATTTTTTATACAAAAAAGACATAAATTACAACGTGTATCTCGGCGTTACCTCGTTAACACAAGAGTATACTCTATATTTGGTTGTTAGCTGGGGATATTTCTGCTTATTTTCTCCTACTCAATGTTCTGAATGTTGATTGGTTGAATTAAAATTAGCTCTTCTTAAGGAGTGAACAATTTCAAACAATTATGAAATAATAATTCCAATGGTACTAACATTGAATAATTCCATATTTGGGAAGAATGGGGTAACTACCAACTGATTTTGGGCCGTTTTCTATATCTTTTCGAAGGGGAGGTTGGATGATGCAATGAAAGTAAGAATGTGATATACATTTAGGTATTCTTTATCACATTTTTTAATTATAATTTTAAAATTTGCTTAAAATAGTTACAACTTGTACTAAATCGCATATGTATATCTAAAGTTATTTCTAATGTACGCTTTTAAACCAATCCTAAATCCACAAAATAGAAGGAATTTTGTAAAGTTTACCCCTCCCCCCTAGAACATTCAAAATTCTTCCAGGTTAAGAAACACTGATGTAGAAAAAAATGAAATGTTCAACGTATAGTAGTGACACAGTGATAGTCTCTTAAAAGTAATGTATATTCAAGGAACCAATTACTTACACCAGTTGTTCTCTTACTAGTTATACGCGGAGGAACTTCATAAATAGGTTAAGCATACACTGTTGTAAATTCAATTTGGTCATAATGGTGGTTTCACAATGTAACAAGTTTGAGAACCACTGATCTAGAATGTTGAGGATATTGCTGTGCAGTGTACATATTGTATTAAATAAAATGGTACTTATTTATCTTGTTTTTCAGAAGGTATGCGGATTGATTTACTTACCAAAGGTTTTGTTGTACTTATTTATGTTGACCTGGGAAGATAAGTGCTAATATAGAAAAAGTTTTTTTTGAGCGATTTTCTAGTGTATTTTCTGACGACTGGTTTTTAAGGTAGGTTCCAAGTTATCATTTTTAAGTAACTTATTTTATCAACATATAATAATTCTTAACCCATATGAAATAGGAAATTGTTGTCGTATTTCAGACGTCAATTAAAACCATTCAATAAAATTAATTCTTTGTAAAATCATGGGTGCTTGCTGTGTCGAAGGCTGCAAAAGCAGAACTGAGTCTAGGTTCCAAAAAATTCAAGGACATCTTCAGTTTTTTCGATTTCCATTTCCTGCTAATCCAAAAGAAAAAATAAGAAGAGCAAAATGGATATCAAACCTTCAATATCCTCCTAATTGGAAGGTTAAAATACATTCCGTATTATGTGAAAAACATTTTCCGCCAAGCATGTTTTATCCGAGATTGACACCAACGGCCAGAAAGTATCTTAGAGAAGATGCTGTTCCACCAATCTGTCGTCAGTTAAAGCAGGATCATACCTATTGCAAGAAATCTCAATCTACAGCAGCAGGAGAGGTAGGATTTGTGGACTCTCAAGGTGATGAAATCCCAGATATATCAACAATGGCAATGACCACTCTTGATCCCGAATTAACAATGCCAGACTTAGATTTAGATAGTATGGGAGAGGTTCAAGTTGAGTCCTCGTGTCATGATTGTTTTAAATACTGGAAGAAGATCTATCATCTCGAGGGTCTCATAATTTCATTGAAAGATGAAATTGAATCAATGAGAAAAAAGTACAAGAAAAATTATAGGAGTAAAGGTACTATGACAATGCGTCAAGCTATGAAGGTTCCAAAAGCAAAGTGCCAAAGGTGCGAAACGTCTAAGAGACAAAAGATTGCACGAGAAAAGCTTAAAAAGGATATTATAAGATCAAAAGGAAAAGGTGTAAAAGGGCCAAAAGCTCGAAGGGACAAAGTGTTGAATGAAGAAATTGTCGAAAATAAAAACATTCAAATAATCCAAGAAAATTACATTTTTATTAAGGATAAACTTGTATAACTTACTATTTACTTGTGATTGTTTTGTGCCCTTTCTTTGTTTCATTTAAAAAATATACATTCTTTGTTTTTCATAGTTTCTTTATTAAAACAACTTTAAATATTGATCTAGAGCATTGGTTCTTAACATATCGGGAATGATGGAATGCCATGTTTGGAATGACCGGTCGAGTATAAGAACCACTTCGTACAAAATTTTCATAATTTCAATTTCTACTAATTTTTCCAAATTTTCAACTATATTGGAATTCACAATCATTTACAGACTGTTTTAATAACAAACACAATCATTATATGAATATTATTGTATTTGGGTAAAAGTGAAAACACTGTTGGGTTAGGAATGCTACCAGTGGCTCCCCGTAAACTCACTCATGTCGTGTCTTGCCATGGTGTAACAGGTGGGTAACAGAGCTCCCATTATTATGTAAAAGCTCATATACGTATATATTATTATGGTTATTTTATTTAGTAAGTGTGTTGTGATTATATTGTATGAAAAAGCGAGACAAGTTGGAGACTGGCTGTAATGCATTTGCTTTTCCAACGTTGGCGCGAATCAGTGAGACGGCTGTTGGTGTCAGCAACGTTCTCAAGAATAAAGCCTTCATCTACCTCAATAGGCTGCTGGACGAGTTTCAGCTCTATTTTCTGGACTTCAAAAGTGACAGCCCAATGATGGAGTTCAGGAGGGATGCCTTCCGCTTTCGAATTAAAAACTTCCTGAAGGAAGCAGAAGACAAAGAAAACCTAGTACGTGACTCTGCAGCAAAAGCGGTTTTTGTGGAGAAAAGTCTGAATGTATTGTGGTCCGCTATGCCTGTTTTGTATCCTGGCATTTCTATGGTGGCGCTCACACTACTGGTGGCATTTCCCTCCATGTACCATGTTTTCGACCATAGTTCAGTTCAAAATCAAATCGCGAAATCGCCTGATTGACCTTGAATCTGATTTGCGCTACCCCATTTCAAAAGTGGAACCAAACATTGGGGCAATTGTCAAGGCAAACCAAATGCAAAAGTCTCATTAGCCTGTATGCGTCTAGTGTTGCATTTTTTGATCTATCTGAGGACTGTATGTTTATAACTTGGGCTGTAGAGGATGATTTCTCTCGACTTTAGGCACAGTTTCCCGCTCAGTCTCCACTCTGGTTCTGGTCTGGATGTCCTTCCGCTTTGGCTCCCGCCCGGTAAGTATCGGGTAACCCAGCTGGCTCGTGAAGACGACAGGGTACTCTGGGCCTCCGTCCACAAACTCCATCTCCTCAGTCTTGCTCTTCTCACCTCCCTGGACATTGTCGCTAGTCTCAGAGTCCTCTGCAGAGGGAATATTGTTGTTGTTGACTACAGAGAGCTGCTCGGGAGAGAAGATTGGTCCGATATCGAGATTAGGAAGTCTTATCTCATGAGAAATCCGTCCGCTGGGGTAATTTGATGAGTCGCCATTATTTTCTGTGTCTGCAGTAACTTTCTATTCAGCAGAAACGGACTTTTCAGATCTTGGTTCAGGCAGTAAGACCTCAACTCGATCAGGGTCATCGGGACAGGAGGAGGCAGTGACTGAGGATGAGGATGTAGCAGAGGAAGTTTTCTTAACAGCAAAGTGCAATGTTTTCTGCTTCTTATGATCAATTTTCTCTTGATACTTGCAGCTGTGGTCATTCTTATGGAGTTTAACTTTGTGATCATTAAAGTTGTCCTTCTGTATTTCCTTCTGACAGATAGAACAAATCACCAACTCTCTGTTAAAATGCGTTTTCCGCTTCCCGTGATACATTTCTGATAATTAATAAATTACTGCAACAATCCACTCTAAAAAGTACATAACTATTATTTATGTCCCTTTTAAGCAGTAATAATTTAATTTATCTTGTATTCAATGAGACAAATTCTCACGCTCTTAAATATTTCAAGAGTACTCCATACGAAAAATGTTGTGTGCGCCTTTTTTTTTTTTTTTTTTTTTGGCTGTAAAGTACTTCACATTTGCAACCAGTAACGTTAAACGTAATATCTAACTCAAATATCCACTCAATGTGAAGTACTTTAAATCCATAAGAAAAATGTTGTGTGCGTCTTTGTTTTTTATTTTTGGCTGTAAAGTACTCTAGAAATAATTGCAGTAATTTATTAATTATCAGAAATGTATCACGGTAAGCGGAAAACGCGTTTTATATTCAAAGGTTCAATCATTTATATTTATAAAATGACAGGCAATATTTGAAAGAGATATTACGGTAAATTACAGGATTTGAATTCAAATTTCTGCGATGAATTGAGATACTCGAGAGTGTTAACTGTAGTTTAAAACCTCCGTTTTATCTATCTGACTTAATTTGGGCCCAATATTGTCTTCGAGATATAATTTATTAATTTACTAATTCTATAAATGTGCCGGTGAATTTTGGCTACTTTAAGTACAATTTGTGGTGCCTCCAAAGGATTAATCAGAATCATTTTTTCATTTAAATGAACTATAATTTGTTGGAAAATGTATTCCATGTTCAATTTTGAGAAAAATTATCTAGCTTCCTTTTGGGTGGACGTGCTACAAATATGTAATTTTATTATAATGACTCAGTACTATTATGAGTTGGTCATAAGTTACATATATATAATAGATTTTAATAATTAATTATGACTTAATTCATCTATATTTACATACCTATATGATTGGTGGACGGTTGAGTAAGGTTTTTTTTTTTTTGGTCCGCTAAAGCGGACAAAGTGCAATACTGACGTACGGCCCTGGGCACTTGGTCAACCATTATTCATTCATAATTAGGGCTTCTGCAGTATTATTTATATAAAGGGATTTCCAATAAGAGGTGTTCTATTGATATTCAAAGAAAAATTACATTTTTGTGATAAATGAACGGATGTTTATTTCAATGTAAAGAGAAAGGTATACCATTAATAATGGAAAAAAATATCAGCCAAATGGCCGCCACATATACGCTTACAGGACAGTATCTTTTTTATGAAATTTTTCATCACCAAATCGCAAAGTGTCTGTTGCATGCCCTCAAAAGCTTCACGAATTCCATCTCTGAGGTCTTGAATCGACGCTGGGCTGTTGGCATAGACCTTATCTTTCATGTGGCCGCAAAGGAAGAAGTCGCAAGGTGCTAAACCACAAGATCTCGGTGGCTAATTGCGATATCCTCTTTGAGAGATAACACGGTCCAGATACTCATTGCTTGATTGATACGTAATACCATCTTGTTGTAAGAAAACGTTGCCCAGATCAATACCATCCAATTCCAGCCATAAAAAATCATTAATCATCTCTCAATAGCGCAATTCATTCACCGTAACTATTGCTCCAGCCTCATTTTCGAAAAAGTAAGGTCCAATGACCCCGCTGGACCAAACAGTTACACTTTGAGTGTAGAGAGGTTTTTAAAAATAAATCTTGGGTTTTCCGAGCCCAAGATGTGACAGAAAATGACCAAAAAATGTTTTAGTTTTACAAACCTTCTCTGCCAGGTTTTCCCCATTTTTATAGGGAATTTTAATAATAATTTTTATGTTTATTAATGGCGTAGTTTGTACCTGTAAAATATAAACAAATTAGAGCTTCAAAAGTGATATCTACCGAAATAGCAGCTATTCAAAATAAGACCACTTATTATATATATATATAAGTATATATTTTGGCGGGGAGGGGTTGGGTGCTTGTTTTTATTTTTATTTTTTGTAAAATAAAAAAATTTACCCTACCACAATGTTCTAAATGGAATCCACCCACCGGCGCCATAAGGCAAACAAAACAAGCCACATATGCTGCTTAATATTTGACTCAAGAAAAATTAATATTTTAGTTGCCTGAAAAATTCTTCAGAACTTATTTAAAAACTTGAAAGCACGATTGAATGACATCGTGTTGTAAGATTAAAAATATAACGTTGAACTGATTTTACTTTTACTCCTGGGTTAAAGCTAAAATCAAGTGCCAAAATGACTATGTAATCATCTTTATTTAAATTTAATTGGCTAAATTCATATTTTTGATAAGCTAGGGGTGCGTAGGGTATTATGAATTACTAATTACGTAATCACCATCAATTCAGAAAAATTATTGTGAGGAAATAAGTTTTTTCGTAGCTTAATCAATTTGAGGAAAAATTGATGAAGTGGTCGTCGTTCCGTTTTTTTAAGCAAATGAACGGAAATAAATTAACAAGTGAGTGTCTGAACGCAAAATGCTCAAGAATGAACGGAAAAAGTTTCAAAGGGTCCAAGCCTGGAATATAAAAAGGTATATTTATGATGAAATCATAAAGTGTTTCTACTTTCTACTGTCCCTGATCATAAATAAAATAATAAATGGGACTTTAGATGAGGTTCAGCAACGAGTGCGTGTAGCTAAAGCTCAGCGTGTCATAAAAAAAGAATAGAAAACGAGAGTACATATCTATATTCCAAAGTGACTATATATAAAGGTGAGGCAGTAAGGAAATTCTACGCTTGTGTTTTTTTCATTATCAAGAAAAGAAAGAAAGTTAAATGACGTCACTGTTGAGGCACATACCACTCTCTCCTATATAGTTATAAAGAATAATGTTAAAATCCAGACTTAGTTCATTGTAAGGCAACACAAATTAAGTAAATACATATAATTAAAATTCATTTATAGTACAACATGGTAAACTTAGGACCATGCCAAAAAGTATAGAAATCAAAAATATTTATTTTAAATTGATATTAATATCTATAAAAGTAAATCCTTTCCAATCCTTATTTCGATTGTTATGAAACTTGAGGATATCCTTGCTTCATACTTTAAAGAATAATAAATTCTATTTCAAAACTAATTATTTAAAAAGACTAACATTAATTTGCATATTAAAAATAATGAACTGTCTGTATGTAAGCTTATATTGATATGCTTTATGTATATGATTTAATTTGTCATTTTATTACATAATATAAGAATAAAAGAATAGCAATAAGTAAAAATTATAGCATCCATATTTTTTAACACAATTACATGAATAATAAATATTAATTTGTAAATTGACTAACCTGTCTTAAATTTTCTCAGATTAGCACTTGCGTTCTTCAGTTTGAGCTTTTTATCAAGGTTATTTACTCTAATTCTTGTTCTTGTTTTCGCAAAGGATATGATGATTTATGTAGGCCAGTATGGATATAACTCAATTAGATGATTATGCAGCCTTTCAAATACGTTTTTTTTTTTTTTCAATTACGTCTTCATGGTTACAATGAAAAACATTAAAAAAATTCCAGACAATGACAAAATTTTAAAAACTCACACGAGGGGATCGTAAGGCCTCCCTTAGAGACCAATTCAATCCAAGGGCTAGACGTTTCTTCATAAAATCCGATGTCACATGTATTTCCCCCTAGATTTGGATTAAGGTCAAAGGGAAGCAAAGTGAATATGGAGTGAGAGGACCTGTATCCCTTTCTAATTTTTTCCTGACCTCTAAGTCAAGAAGCTCAGCCTGGAGATTCCGCTCAAAATCATTGGATGTAAAATGCCTATCACAAATCTTAGCATTCTTAATATTAATTGGATCTTTTCTCCTGCAGACTGAGATCCAAAGACGCTGGAGCATCCAATTTTTCTAAGGAAATACAAAATACTCGGCATCCCGTGATTGGGACAGCAGGGCATGGCACATACACACTTCGAATCTTGAGATGATGCCATTTTAGCGCAACAGATCCAAATTAATGCACTTTACTTCAATGAAATTATCTGAACTGCCGCCACAGTGACGTCACTACGTGAGCTTACGCCAACCAGACTGCCTTAGAAGATCCTTATTGCCTCCCCTTTACATATGTATAGACAAGGTGACTATATTATATAGTCACCTTGTCTATATTCATACATGTAAATCCGGTGTGTTTTTTAGCTGGCCCATTAATTTGTAATTGGTAGTATAAAGAACAAATTTTATTTTCATTAGCAATTGTCATTATTATTTAATTCCTGAGTAGTGAAAATCCTTTCCCAAATAGATTCAAAACCTGTTTTGACATTCGTGTGTACTCATAAAAGACGGAGGATAAACCTTAGGATTTGTTGCAGAGATATAATTGTATGTCCTTGTTGGACTCGGAGTAGAATTGGGGTCAACATCGGAATAATTCTAGCAAATGTCCTTGTTTATATCATTTTTTCCTTTCTCTCTTGTCACAGTTGATTGTAGCTGATCTAATGAAACGTCATGAGCATTATTCTTCTCTCCTCCAAAACATTCTTCAAATTGCTAGGAAGGTTTGGAAAGTTTGATGTATGGAAAAATTGCTTTCTTTTATTTAATGTAAATAATAATTTCACCTATATAATGATTAATGAGTTCGAAGCAGACACAAAATAGGAATATTAATTACTAATAAATATAAGATAAAAGAAAAATAAACAAACACGACAGCGATTCGAATGGAAGAAGTGATAATCACTTAATTATCATTAAACTGTAAACATGATTGATTAATGATTACTATTAAAAATAAAATACTCATGCATGGACGGACAAGCATAAGATCAGATTAGGCAATAACACTGAATTTCACTTCATTATGAGCCAGGATGTGTCAGAATACAAGTCAGTTGGATGTGGTGAGGCAAATCACTGAAACAATTCTCGAAGGGACTTAAAGGTCGGGTTGTAGTAGAGCTCGAGGAAATGAGAGATGTAAGTGAGGAAAACTGTAAAGCTTTTAGAACTTAGTTTATATTCAACGCCATATTTTGACGTAAAAGAACTATAGGTATAGATGAAAGCAAAAGTTCTAATCAAATCAAAAAAACAGTTCATGGTAAACTGATTGTGATAAAAAGGTTGCAGACAAAATCTTTGGGATAATATTTCTGCGTAGTAAAATTACATTATCATTGTGAGTCAAAAAAAATTGGGGGTAATATCATCGTGAATCAACATCATTGTAAAATATATAATTTGTGAGTAATTTCATTGCAAGAAACTATTTTAGTTGTAATTTATAAGCATACCATGAAAGATCCTATTTAATACCCATAATAGACTCCAGCCCACATGTTGTTCAGGTAAACTGCTGGACCTTAAGGTTGGTCAAATTACACCATCGCTTCCTTGAACATCAATGACCCCTTATGATATCCCAAAATACACCCGACCCATGGATTGTGCAGATGAACCGCTGGGCTTCAAGGTCAAATTTGTTTTATATCTTCATACTTAACAGAAGAATTTAATCTTCCTTTCGGCCACCCCTCATTGAAATTGCCCACGATAATATTACCCTCAATGAAATGACTCAATCATATTGCTAACAACAATGTTGCTTCACAATTATATTACCTACAACAATTTTGTCTCACAATGATAATGTACACCACGATTTTATCACGTAATGATATTACCCCCAAAGATTTTTTTGCCAAACTTTTTAGAGGACACAAAAACCTAGCAGCATTTGTGAAAAATTATGCTAGATTATGTTATCTTGATTACAAATTCTAAAAAAATGATTCTAATCATATAAAAATTGAGTAAAATGAAGGATCTTATTTGGAAGCTAACCCTTATTTCAACTGTTTTAAGTTTATACCGTTTTTAATAAGATTCGCCTTCTAAAAAGGTCAATTTTAATTTAATTTTTCAGTTTAACTTATAATTTTCTCATGGAATTTTTAATAAATAAGCATTGTAAGGTTGCGTAACAAATCTTCCAAAATAAAATATAATTAAGTCGAGTATTTGACTAATTTTAATAAGTAATTAATATTTTTGAGACAAGGAAATTAACCCCAATTTAAATATTCTTCCTATTAGTTAGTATTTATAACAGATTTAGTCATCTAATTGATTTCTTTATATTGATTTGATAACTTTTTCTACACAACCTTGCTTTTTAAATCCAATTTTATAATGAAACACAAAAGATCTACTAAATTTTTTTGCTTAACATCTATATTATTTTTTAATAGCGTCCGAGAACTGTGACTACTGAGTAGTGTCATAGTTTATTGGCTATTAGCATCACAACTAATTGTTTAGTTCTAACTCTTTTCGATTATAAAAATAAATAGAATATTCGGAAACCTCCATTAAATAGGAATGGAGTATCCTACAAGAAATTTATCCAACCATGTTCAATGTCATACCTACTCAAGGAATTTTTAATATTAATTCAATAATGATGGTAAATTAGGTGCTTTTACGGATCAACCATTTGAGCCTTTGGTGAACTGACGGTTGAAGAAGTATCTGATATTGTAACATAAAAAATTAAACAAGTCCCTCGGAATCAGGCATAAACTGGAAATATTTATTATGTGTGAATAAAGATCTTTCAAATAAGAATTCAAAACTTCAACCAAATCTAGTAAATATGATATCATCAAAGCATTAGTGAGCGCCATTAAATTTTTTGAGCGAAACCGCTCATTGTTTTGGATAACGGGAGAGTACACTCGTCATTTTAGAGGAGCAATAAAATCGCTCATTTATATAAATGTGTATTATTTTTCCATTTCTGCATCTTATGAGATAACATCAAAAACATTTGAAAGTTAAATAATAATTTTAAAGATTGCAAGAAAAGACGGTCGAAGTTAAGTTGTCGTCTGAAGAGAAGTTAGAATTTTTTTTTCTATAATATATCTGTGGCTTTCTGCTGTCTGCAGTCGACGAGTTTGCCTCTCATGTAGTTGGCCACTCTAAGAAGACTCTGACATCACTTCTCTCAGAGACACGCCCAGCTCCTTTGTGTGTAGATATTAGGTTAGAAGATAAATCTTTCTTTTTGTAAACGAATTTTCCCAACTGAAATACGGTTTTGTTATTTTTTTATGTAGTAAATTGAGATAAAACCTCACAATTTCACGCAAGCATAAGTTTAAAAACTTGAGAACCATGTGTTTAAGTTTTATTTATTCTTGTACCTTATTTCTCTTCATTTTTTGGAGTAAACATATAAAAATTCAAAGAAATTAATTGCAAACATAAAGAGTCCTGAAATTCAGATACTTCTATACGAGCGAAAAAATTAGAAAAATTCATAAATGTGTGCCACTAAATAATGGAAATAGATAACATTTATTCATCATTAAGATATTTATACATAAATCCATTATTTATTTAGAAGTCCAATTGGACATAAGATTTCCAAACTAATTAATCTAATTAATTATTCCTATAAAAATAAATAGAGCATCAATTAAGTACAATTACATATTTTAGTAATGAGTTTATAAGTTTCCTATAGATCCTTGGAAATTTTATGAAACTTAGGGAGAGTTTGTTGATTTCAAGTGACCAAATTAGATTTATAAATGAATAAAAACAACTTCGTATAATTTAAAAAAAATATAATTCATCTGACTGTAGGTGTTTAAATATATATTTACGTAAGATAAGCATTAAGGAGTCTAGTCGTTGATAGAATCTTTTGTCAAAAATGGACTATTATTGATTATTTTTAATTAAAAAAATTAATTTATATTTTGACAAAAATTCATGTAGTATAACCTAATACTTTTCTAAGTTTGGGATAGGATTATGTATGTTTATTTAGAATAAACTATCAATAAAAATATTAATTAAAACCACAATTTCTGAATCTTAATTATGGTTTAAAAAATTATAGAAGTTATTTCAAAACAAAAAACCTAATTAAACCCTAATTGTCTAAGAAGAGGTATTTATTTTCTATATTTTTTTATCGAGGTTACATGAATGAAGAACATAATTCATATAAATACATTTTTTTTTTTTTGTTTACTTTTTATTTCAAGCGTTTTGTTTCCTTCTTCCATTTTTAGTAGTAGTCTCTAGCAAAAAATGCTTAGGCTAATTAGCTAAAACTGGCTACAAAGAGAGAGAGAGAGAGTGAAAAAAGAAGAAACGAATGACGTCATAAGAATATATAAATAATAAACAGTGTTGAATTTGATTATGATAGCATTGACTAGCTAGTCTACTAATATTCTTAATTTTTGTTAAATACGCTCTTCCAATTCGATCCCTCAAGTAATATTTTTTCCGGAAAAATAAACGAAAGAAGACTTTCGATGATGGCCTTCAACTTTGAAGAAGAAATGAGCCGATTTGAGGCGGAAATTAATCGTACTTCTACCATAAGTGCTGCAGCTAAAGTAAATTTTGTTCCTCCAGCGACTCGTGTAACGAAGAAGGACGAAGAAGATGTTTTCAATACCCTCCTCAAATATGAAAAAGAAATTCAACAGGAGAAGAACCATACTTCCAAACCATCCAAGAAATCTAGGTATTTACATCCATAAAGGCCTATTTATTTCATACGTTTAACCTGCCCTTATCCTTGATACAGATCCTCAGGTTTGATGAAACCCACAGCCGTCACAGCTCAAGAAATATCCACAAAAGCCAAACAAGTCCTCGAAGAAAAAGCCAAGGTCGTCAAACCCAAGATCCTTGTCAAAAATCCTGGCCCTCAAGCATCTTCATCCTCTAGTTCCTTAGGAACAGCATCTCATGGAAACACTTCAGAAGAATCTAATAAGAAAAATCGGAAACCTAAAAAAATAGTTCGTGTCGGTGGAGGACAACTTTGGGAAGATGAGTCTCTTAAGGATTGGGAGAGAAATGATTATCGTATATTTTGTGGGGATCTCGGAAATGATGTAACAGACGAAGTCCTTTCTAGAACTTTTTCCAGATATAGTTCTTTTATGAAAGCTAAAGTGATACGTGATAAAAGATCAAATAAAACCAAAGGTTATGGCTTTGTAAGCTTTCGTGATCCTCAGGACTTTACACGAGCCATGAGGGAAATGAATGGTAAATATGTTGGGAGTAGACCTATTAAAATGAGAAAATCGAATTGGAAGGATAGAAACCTAGAAATTGTCAAGCATAAACAAAAACAAAAACAAGCAATGGGATACAAATGGTAAATTAATTATTCATTGATGAAAATCATTTCAAGGACAATTCATAATTAATTCATCTGTAATAAATTAAATTAATTTTGGGATATTCTGTCATATTTTATGTTTTGTCTTCATTGACATTACCAATTTCTTAATTTAAGTGGTAACATAATAAATATATTCAACTTCTAGATTTCGTTTAAAATAAAAAAAGATCTTTATAATTACACTCCTTTAAATAAGTAGTGATTTTTACTACGATCATTGGGTTCAATGTCTTTATAAATACAAGGCCGTAATCCAGAGGGGGGGGGGTGATAATGTTTTCAATAGTTGTGTTTATCGGACTATTGATGATGAGTAATACATAGTCACTACAACCAGGCTCACAATAAGCAAATCATGATATCGGCACTGAAATATACCATTTAGCGCTTTCCCTGACATCAAAAATTTGCATCACAATTGAAGGCGACGCCATCCTGATGTTTTTATGCTGATATGTTTATTACAAAAAAAATGGTAAAACTTCCAGAAATCTTAATGTAACTTCGTCAAATGGCCTTAAAACAAAATGATTTAATAGCTGTAGTGAATACTACTTGATGCAAAAAAAAAAAAATATATATATATATAAACGGCATATTATTTGAATTCAATCAAAGTTGTAGGTACTGCTAATCTTTATTAAATTTCTATTAATTTTGCTTTGGATCTATTAGGGACAAGAATAGTAGGATAGTCAGAGAAAAATGTCTGATCCTTGCAATTGTTAATTTATTGTCTATTGTAAGAAAATAAGAATAAATGTATAATTATGTAATAACACATTTTAAATACATATCATTATGATATATAATAAAACTAGACGTTACAGAAATTGATTTTTCAATTTTATAAGAATAAAAGCTGAAAATTAAGACAAATAAGGGTTTAAACTTTTTTCTCAATTTTAAGTTTTTATTCTTATAAAATTTGATTGTTAAGGCCCCAAGATGGCGGACATAAACAATATTGACGTCACGGAAAGAGCACAATTGAATTATAGATTATAAACTGAAAAATTTAAGACCATTGTTGTTATAACGTGGTATATTATTTATTATTTGATGGTTTGAAATAAAAAAGATATTTGATTTCCTTTTTAATGTTATATTTAAGATGGCAGTATGACTTTAAATAAGTAATATTTCCTTAATATTAACAAGTTTGTCAGAAAATATCAAATTTTTCATAGAAAAAACATTGCTTATCTAATTTTTTTTTCATTTAAGTTGTATTTATTTAAAAAAAATTATGTTTCGTGGATGCTGAAATGTACCCAAAGTAGCCAATATCTCTGGAAATTTCATTTTTTGTAGATGATTTTAGAGTTTTTTCAAGTTGTCGAATCTTTTGTAGACCTTCGGCTCTATGTACTTCTATACAGCAAGGTTAATAAAAATACATTAGCCTTGCTATACACGAAGTACTTAAGAACATAAGTACGCTATGCCAAATATTGGAAAGTCCTGTAAAAATTCTAGGCTAGTCAGTTAAGTCATTTGTCCAAGTTATTCTATTTTTTAACCTTTCTTAGACCCTTTTGAATAGTATGTAGGTGTCCAATCTTGTTATACCATATACAAAATTCGACCCAAGTCAGTACTGTTTTTCGTGAATAGCATTATTGTTTGCGCTCATGAGCCTGATTCTACCTTAATATAAATATGGACTTATGATAGCACTGCAAGATACTATACTATAGTTATAGCCGAAGTTTTGGTAATGTTGACAAGCAAACAATATTATTATTTTGTCAAGTAAATTCGAGGGTAAAAGTGTCTTTTATTTTATAGCTTCTTAAATCCCTTCTGGCGGGCCTGTTGATGTCACTGGGTCAATGAATTTTGATAATAATAAAAATTTCAAGCCCCTCTTTACCCTTCAAGAAACACGAAATATTCATTTTTGTGTCATATCTGTGACTTACCAGTTTCCCGGGTTGTCAGCAGGTGGAGGAGCAAGGAAGCATCAACCTCTTCTAAAAAAAATGCTTTTTAATATGCAACAATCCTGCGAACGCCCTGGTTTGACACAGAGCCAATAGGAATAGACAATGGCTACATAGATTCTCCTACCAACTTATGCTAATGATTAATGCCTCAACCGATTACAAATATCCTCTACATTCAAAAAGGTCTAACTCTTATAGAAAAAATCTTTATAATCCGACATGGAGGATAGTGGCAAACTTTTCTTTATTTAAAAAAAGATTGGTCCATTTTTTTGTCAATTTCATTATTGATCAAAAGTTAATTATACCAGGTAGAGGTTTACTATTGGGGACTTTTTATACACTGTTTTGAAATATCTAAAATTTATTGGTGAACAATCGGTTAATAATAATAATTAAACAGAACCTGGAATACAAAACCCCCCTCCTAATTATTTTTGATTTTTTGCAATCAACCTACTTTTCTATGTTAAACCAAAGAGTACCTTAGTACTGGAGTCTGCATTATATTTTATGCAAGAAGTTGTGTTACACTTTTTTAGTATGTATAATGACTTTTTTTATTTGTGTGAGAATAATTCTTAATTTATTGTCAGTTAATAAAATTTTGGCAAAAAATTTGAAATAAATAGAATATTACTTTCAACGAGAATCATTTTGACTCATAACTGGTAAGAAAAACTCCATCCTTAACATTATATGGTTGAATATAATAATTAATAGGTCGTATTCACTATATTATTAATATAAATCTACAGTGTAGAAAAATAAGTATTTGATCTGTTGTCGATTTTATAAGTTTGCCCACTTATAAAGATTTTCAATGAGATTGAGGTCTGGAGACTGGGTAGGCCACTCCATGAACTTAATATGCTTCTTCTTTTTTAGTCTCTTCTTTGTTGCCATGGTAGTAAGTTTTCGGTTATTGCCGTGCTAGAAGATCCATTTTCAGTTCCCTGGCCTGAGGTAAGGAGGTTGTCACCCAAGATTTCCTCGATGATGGTCCATCGGCCCTTCGATGTGGCGAAGTTATCATCTCCCCTTCGCAGAGAAACACTCCCAATACATAATGTTTCTACCCCATGCTTGACAATGGGGATTTTTTTCCCTCCAAATACTTTCTTTTTTTTCATATAATCAAATGTAAAATAAGCCTACCATTAAAATTATAAAAGCGTTCTTTATAATTGTAGTCAACGATTTTCGTCGCCAGAAGATGTTGTTGAAGCGTTTAATAACCATGTTTTGGAGGTGTCTTAATCGGAGTGGAAAAAGAGCTTTGACAATTGGTTTGAGCGCATGCAAAAGTGTATAAATTATACTGGAGAATACTTTGAAAAACAATAAAACCATTTTTGCTGATAAATATTCGCATTTTCATTATTAGGCCAGAAATATATATATCAGCCTACGTATATGAATATATATTATTATCTCTTTCTATTCAATATTTTTTGTATGACAAATAGTAAAATATTAAAAAGAGTGCATACTCCTTCTCTAGAGCGCTTCCTAGTTAAACACAACTTTGACAGAGGTGGGAAAAAGTACTGCTAAAAGCCCTTCCAATATTTTCGAACAGTCCAGTTGGAATTCTTAGATTTCTTTTGAGCTAATTTTAAATCCATAATTAGAATATAAGGTCCATAGTCAGGGCGTTTTTAGGGTGAGCGAGGCCTAGGGCCAAGATAAATGTGCGAACCCCTTTTTATTCTTTAAAGATATTTTCATTTTTTAGAAAATAAAATGAGGGGCACTTTTCATTTGCCAATGTTCATTTGTAAAAAGAATATTTCTTTCTATTTTTAAAACGACCTTTTTCTATTGTAATGGTCATTAAAAAAAAAAAAATTATACTGGACTTGAGTCAAGTACTGCCCCTTATTACAAACCACGTCTAGTGTTAGGCTTTTATTGAGATTTGTACGAACTAGTTTTCTAGTCCAAGTAGGGTCGTAAGTACCAACCACTGAATTGAGACCGCTGTGCGACGTTAAAAATATAATTAAATAATTTCGAGAACACTTATACATAGGTATTTAATATGTATATGCTTCATACTACTACTTTATTTATTACTAATTTACTAATAAGTAATAATCAATTTAAGTAATGTTTAAAATTATAATAATGAATTAGGTGTTATATAACTACCAAAAAAAAAACACAATTCAAATTTATATTTAAAACATTTACTGCATTTACATTTTCAAACATCTATTTAAAGTAAACATGTTATATAACTTTCAATATATAAATTAAATTACGAAAAGAGTAAAAAAATAATTGAAGAATGAATTAAAATATTAAAGCCAGACATTATTCCTGCAGTGATCAAGTGTACCACAGGTTCGAGCGTGAACTAATGATTGACACCAGTACTCTGGACCCCAGATACATTTGTTGCCTCCGACAATACCAGCATCTGAAAATATAATAAATAGTAATGGTAATATTAAAGAACCTAGCTCAAAAAAATTTATTTGTAAGATTATAACAAGCGGCTTACCCCAAAGCTTCAATGATTGATCATAAAGACTAGAAGGACACACTCTCAAATATTTGCAAACACTCTTAGGAGGATTATTAGAAAAAAAGCCTTCTATATCCCCATCAATTTCATCAATAGCATCTTCACATCTAGTGTCAATAGGTGACGGGAACGTTGAACAAACCATTTGCAAAGTACGAACAGTAAAGTCAATTGAAGTGTTAGTGAAAGCTGAGTTTTCTAACTCATTTATAACTTTGATACAATCCACACAAAAGCTAGCCATGGAATACTAGATATATTAAGCATGAAAAGCATTTAGTTATTAACACAAATATGTATAATTGATGAAAGGTTCAATTATACCTCATGAGACAGAACCATTTCTAAGGGAGGGATTTCATTGGGATGGTATAATGGGATTAATTCTTCAGACGAGTCTTCCTCACATTGATAAAAGTTTCTGCAGAATTCATCTGGAGAATCATATTGCATGATGTTACTAATGACCATTGATACATATGTATCAACCATGATTTTGCAGGACTCAACATCAGAACCACTAAACACAAAGTTCAAAAAAATGAAATATTACAAAGCTTCTAAAATTCCTTTAATTTTACCTCAAGACAGCGTCACAGACATTTCTCAAAGCTTCCTTGATTTCCTCTTCTTTATCCAAAACATCTTCATAAATTTCAGTAAATATGCCATCACATATTTTACATTGATTTTGTGGTCCCAAGCTCAATTCATTTCTTCTAACATTATTACTCTGACAAATATAAATAAGTTGGCATAATTCTTTAGGAGACATCCCATGAGTAAAAGTGTCAATAATTGCATTGATATAGGAATCAACAAATTCATCACATTTTTTCTTTGATGATTGAGACGACATCATGTCGCAAATAGACTCTAAAGCATTCTCAATTGAATCTCTATTTCCCTTTTTATTAAGATATGTGTCCAATTGCCCAATGATATATTCACAAAGAGCACAACCAGCAGTATTATCCGATGAATGATCTTTTTTGACAATTATTATTGACGGCTTGCACAGCTCTAATTGCTCACAAATCTAAAATAAGGAAAAATGTTTTTTTAAAGATTCAAACATAAGGAATACGTTTATCTACTGAAAAGCTAAAAAAATTAATATGATCCAACCGAAAAAATTGGATTATTTGATTATTGAAGTCGAAAATATAAAACTAAACCGCAAAACAAACCAAGATGCAACAATTCTGACCTGTGTGGAATTTAAACCCTTCATTATATCAATAGTAAGTTGTTTGGAATATTTTATAACGAATTTTTTACACTGATGAATCAGTCCCTTAGGGAACTTAGAACATAACTCTGAAATATCTTTCTTTATCTCTTCTTCATTTTTCTTATCTTTGATTTCAGACTCCAGGATTTTCACAGCTTTTCTACAAATTTTACATTTAATTGGCGTCTTTGATGGTTCCTCTTTTACAACACAAACGTGAATTTCTTTACATACCTTAATTAAAATAAGACAGTTAAACTAACTGATCGATATTTAAAAAGCTAAAGTAAGCAGGAGATCCATTCGAAACTAACCTTATCAGGACTTAATCCTTTAAATATAGCATCTACCAATTTATCAGTGTATTTATTTACAAACTTTTTACATTCTTTCTTTAGGAAAAATGGAAATTTTTTACAAAGCTGACCTATTGCATGCCGAATTTCATCTTTACTCTTTTTATTTTTTATTTCATGTTCCAAAATTTCGACAGCTTTTTTACAAATTGTACACTGTACTGATTTTACTAAGACTTCCTTAGGTTTGGAACAGAGATGAAGTTTAAAGCATATCTATAATAATCATAGTTTCAAGGTGAACATAAAAATAAACAAATCATAAATTTAGAACAAAAATATATTACCTCTTGTGGGCTAAGATCCCTAATTATTCCATTAATGATTTCATCAGTGTATTTATCTACTAATGTTTTACATTGATCACGAACAATTGCAGGAAAGGCTAAACACATTTTTTCAAGTTTCTCTTTGATTTCTTCTTCTGTGTTATTGTTCACTTTAGACTTCAGCGCAATTATGACATCCTTACAAAGTTGACACTCCAACACTGAGCATAATTAAGAAAAAAAATCATTTTAAAATGATGAATTATACATTATCCAAAAGATAACGATAAAATTTAATACAAATAAGACCAATATATACCTTCTTCATCTTGTGAAACCGTAATGTCATTAGATTCTTGAGCTTCAGACGTTGGAACTTGGAAAACCATTGTACTGTCTAACTCTACTAATGGAGTTCCATCAGCATTCTCAACAATAGATGAAGCTTCTATAATTTGTACTTTGGGTTGACTTTCTCCACTAGCAGGAAATAGGGAAATCAACGGGGTTTGTTGAATGACTCGTTCAGCATTTTGCAAGGATATATATGGATAATCTTCATCTTCAAGCATATTAGCTCTGAACATAGGAATGGAATCGATTGATTGTTGAGCATCTACAAGAGGAACTTTGGGCACAACTATTGAATTGTCACTTCCTTCAGGCATAAGAAGAGTGAAAATGGAGCTATCTTCTCTTATCTAGATAATTAATTAATAGTATGTAGTCGCATAACCATACGGAATAATTTGAAGAGCAATCAAATAATCTAATATAAAATATTTAAAATCTCACTTGAAACATGGAATCTAAATTCATATTGCAAAGTCCAAAAATTTCACAAATCACTTTTGGATCCAACTCATGGGAAACAAAATTGAAGATTGGGATGTAATAATCATTTACAATGTGTAGACACCTATTGATTCGATCCGTGTTGTGTAATTTATTACAAAGGGCATCAAGAACCTCTTTAAATTCTTCTATAGTGGTACGAGATGTCCATTCATCCTTCCAATGTTGAATTACCTGCAAGGTAAAACAGTTATCTCCCTTTTAGTCCCCACAGAAATTAATTAACAACCTTTTCACAAAATTCACACTCTATATCTTCTGAGTTACTCGAATCTACAACTGGCGTTTCGAATGTTTCGCTACATACTCCCATAAGATCGCAAATCTCATCGTTTAGATTAAATTTTAACACACTACAAAAGAAAAAAAAACATAATTTAGTGATAGAGAATCATTAAAAAATATATTATGCATTACTTGTGGATATCGTCAAAAGAATCTTCAACGGTAACTTTGCAGGCATCACTAAAAGATGAAAGTTCATCACACAAATCCATAAATCTCAATTTTAAACTCCGAGGATCCGAATCTTGAATGCGTTGGGTAAATTTTTGAACTCCAGAACGACATGTATTACACATGTTAGTGGTACTTTGAGCGTATAAATTTTTAAGGAGATTATCGATTCTCTTCGAATTACATAAACCTAATATATTAAAAATAATCATCTAAACTTCATATTTATTAACAAAATTATAAGTCAAATAAGTACTGCATATTTAAAAAAAAAAGTCAATCTTAAGTCTCTGGACTTTGTTCGGATAAAATCCTTATAAAAAAAATCATCAAATTACCAGTTTGATGAATCAAACGCGTATTAGTAACATATTTGTTTTCATTCAGATGACAAAATTACCTGCTGTTGCGCAAACAATCTGAGGATTCATTTCAGATGCTAATGTTTCAACCAGTTCTGGTACAAAGTCATCAAAGATCTTAATACATTCATTAGCTATTGCTTTGATGGGTATGAGCTTGCAAGAACCCTCAAAAACTTCTTTAAGTTCTTCCTAAAAATACAAGCATTTTGTTAATTTCATAGAATCCGAATTTATTCGAACAGCTTTTATGGACATAAATTAAATATATGCTGATATTCATTATAAATGTCTTTGCAAATTATAATAATTAAAACTAATTCTCAAAGATTCTTATTCAAAAAATATATTCTTTAAACTCTCTTTTAAGAACAATTGAAGCTACATAATTAAATAAGACAAAGAAGCTCTTACCCGAGTTTCGTTTGATCTAAGAGTGTCTCTGGCCTCTGCCACCATTTCTTTACAGACAGCACAAACTTCATCGTCATCTGGTGGCAGTTCTAATTTAGACCAAACATTTTGGATACAGTGTGTAGTAGCAAAGCATTCTCGGGCTGTAGAAAAATCTGAACACCAATAAGTTGGACCCCATGTACATTTGGGAGCTCCTAATTGACCTGCCCAAACAGATCCTGAGAGTGTGATCACTAACAATAGAAAGGGAAGCGACGTTGTCCTCATCCTAAACAGTACTGAAAGCACAAGTTTCACATATACTTAATACAAAATAATCTCTTGATATTTATTCAGTCTCCTTTTAGTAGAAAAGGAAGTGATTATCTCAGCTCCAGCTCGCTTTTTCTATTTAAAATAAACACATTCCGGTTTACTCCTCTTTTCTACGCTGCGCTGATTCACCCAGATGGTCAAAGGTTAATATATAAAATATCATATTTACATGTACATATGGGGAAATTTCTTTATTTCAAAATTTACACAAGGAATTATACTTACAAAGAAATATAAATACTCTTCTACAAAAAGAGCTGTAAAATAAACAGGGTAATAAATGGCTTCAAATAATGTACTTTCGGTTAGTTTTATCATCGATTATTAATTAATAACATTTTTATAGCTTCCTAAATCCCTAATTTCAATGCATAAAGTACGTAGTATCCAATTTGTATAGACGAAAAAAAAAATTCAATTTTTCAATAATAAACTATTATTAATAATTCCAATCGTTTAATTATTTGACATTTTGGCAAATTTGAAATTGAATTAATTAATTATTATTTTTATACATACACCCCAAAAATTATACATTAGGCAATTAACTAATTAATAAAATCTTCTTAGCAAAGAAATATAATCACAAACATTATCATAATATTGATGCCCAAATAATCTAAAAATTAATGTTGTGTAACGAAAGAACGGTGCAATGGAAATTATTTAACATGATGTTATGAATTATGATTAATCAAAGACCTCAGCTTTGTTGCAGTGGAATAATATGCACTTTACAATATATTTTTTATTACATTTTCTCTATGCCTTGAATGAATTCACAGGAAGTATTATTATCTCTTGTTTACAATGTATTTATTTGAATCATTTATAACATTTCCTGTGCAGTTATATTCATAAACAATTTTTATCAAATTACTATATAATTCATGATAAAAGAAGTGAACAAATTACTTTGTTAAGAATAGAGTAATAAGGGTTTTAATTTCTAAAAATAGCACTTGACTTAAAAATCATCAAATTATAACGTAAATTAATGAATACGTAATGGAGAGAGGTTTTGATAACTTTTCGAAAATAAAATGTACCGTAATTTAATGCTAAAAATTAGGCTCTAATTATAGTGTGATTTTGTACAAGTTGTAACTGGTGAAATGAGATTGTATAAGTTAATTTTTTTTACTATTTAATTACAGCACTAAAAATTTTAATTACCAACTATTAATTAATGTGATCAATTAATTTTGGGTTTATTAAAATTAAGTATTTATTCGAGCAATAGAAGAGTATGTGATTGAAATTTATAATTTATTACAGAATAGGTCTTATAAGTGAGTAAATTTGATAAAACAAGTCAAAAATGACGCCAATAATATATTCACTATCTTATTGAAATTCAATTGTTGCATGAATAATTCACAAATATAGTAAATTTTTCATTTCAAATGGCTCATCTGATTTTTTTTATTGTAAATTGTACAATTTGCTTATATTGTATATAAATTTCAACTTGAAAATAAATTCCCAACTTGAACACAACATATATCAAAAATAACAAGTCAACATAAAAGTAGGCTGGGATGAATTTAGTACATTTTTTTTAACTATTTGTACTTTATAAGAAACGGTAGGAAAATAGTTGAATAAAATTTCTTTTTTTCATCCTAGTCTACTTTTATGTTGACTTGTCAATGATATAACATTTTCTGGGTTTTTATTTTCTTTGATATTAAAACAATAATGACAACAACTTGAAAGAAAACCTCAAAAAGCACTCATAGAAAATTTCAAAATAATATATTTAAAAAAATATTGGTAAAAACTAAAAATATTATAAATCCTATGTGAACATAGGTACCTACTCTAAAGAATATAATATTATCCTTGTGAGTAACAAGAAATTAAGTAAATAAATACGCAAAATTATCTAATTAATCAAAATACATTGTGTTAGTTGACAAAACTGATAAAAATGACTGAAGAAATAAAAGAATTTACTTCTGTCATGAGTAGAGATAAAATGGAAGAAGAAGAAATAGAAGTTCTGGAACCTAAAGATCCTTCTCCTTGGACAAAGTGGTGCAAGTCATCACCTCAAGCACTCAAACAATCTGAAGAAAAAATAATTTCGCTGCTCAAACGTGGCTCTGAGTTACAAGGTAGATACATTGAAATTAATTCCAATGTCCGTATTTGGACTCGAGAGTTGGAGCCAGAAAACAAAAAGAAATCTGAAGGCAAAATACCACTTGTTATTATCCATGGAATGGGTGCAGGGATGGCATTATATGCAGCAAATGCTGAATTACTTGCGGATAGACGAAAAGTTATTTTGATAGACTTACCCGGTAATTTTGATTTTACTTTTACATTTGATTTTTGTATTAAAGGAAGGCTTTATCTCTTCAACTCTGGACACTTGTGAGTTTTCTATTTATTCCTTGAAGTAAATTTGTTTTTATATGATACATTATGTAATATTGCTGATTCATGGAGCCTAGGTATATAAAATTAATTTCATTTGATGCGTCTTTTACTTAATATCACAACTATTTATTATAATGTTCTAAAATGCTTACTTTACATATCCACTAGGTTTTGCACGTAGTTCTCGCCCTGAATTTTCTACGGATCATATTCAATGTGAAAAGGAGTATATAGAATATATTGAGTTATGGCGAAAAAATATGAAAATTGATATCATGGACTTATTAGGACATAGTTTTGGTGGATATGTTGCGTCATCATATTCACTAATCTATCCTACAAGAATCAAGAACTTGATTTTAGTAGATCCCTGGGGAATGGCTGTGCCTCCTCAAATAAAAGGATTAGGGTTTATTATAGAAAACATAATAGATTTAGCTCGTCACTTTACTCCACTTCTGGGATTAAGAGTGAGTGGTACCCTTGGTTTAAATGCAATAAAATGGTTTAAAAATGATCTTTTAGTCATTTGGAAGGAAACTTTTAAGTCTGAGGATGAGTCTTTACTGGCTGAGTACCTGTATCATTGTAACGCTCAGAAACCTACGTAATTAATTTATAATATAATTTAAATATTTCTAAATTCTACAAATTAAAACTGTCTTCATTATTTTAGAGGTGAATCAGCATTCACTTATCTTAATGAAATGCTAATTTGGGCAAGAAATCCAATGATTCCTCGTTTAAATAGACTTGATTCTAATGTTAACTTAACAACCATTTTTGGAGAATATTCTTGGATATTCAAACTTGGCGTTGATGGCTTGGATGTGGCTCGGGTAGAAAACAAGGGATACAATAAACTAGAAGTAAAATCCATTTAAACTATAATTATTCAAAAATATTAAAATTTTTTATTTAATTTATATTGTTGGTTTTATTGTAATACCTTTTTTCATTTTTTCAGATCATCGAGAAAGGAAGTCATCACCTTTTTTTAGACAATCCGCAGAAGTTCACTGAAATTGTGAATAAAGCATGCACTTTTTAATAAGGCCTTGAATAATTTTCGACTTTACTTATGGTGAAGTTTCACAAAAGGATGGGCTTACAATTAAATGAAAATTAATTACACATTTATTCTAAAAGAAGTCAATTTTATAAAGAAATAATGTTCTGTATATATAAAATTTTGAGTTGATTGAAAATAATTATGAAATATATTGATTAACATTTTGAAAAAATAGGCTATATCACATGTGAAATGTTCATCAATTGTGTTATTTCTTTAAAGTACTATCGATGTTACAATTTCAAAACCTTTAGGTTTTTGTCATACGTAGATAAAGCAGGTTAAACCATATCCTCTAAAAGAAGACAACACTAATTAACAATTACTCTTAATAGAGTTCTTAATTATTTAAGTTAAGATAAAGCAATTGTCAATTGGTGATTATTATCATACTGTCTCATGTCTGTTTTAGTTTTATGCTCATTAAAAAAAAAACTAAAATTAAGTACCTATATCGATTATATTATAAGTGGTTGAAAGAGTTTGATACTTGTAAATGGTCTGCTCTATTCGTAATTCATTGATGTCAAATACATCTTGGAACGTTAATTAAAGGTTTCATGATTTATTTTTTCAAATTAACAAAGATATATTGTAGACCTTGCATTGTACTTTCCTTCCAGCTGTTTTCATGAGTTGACTCTTGTATGATTTAAAGCAGCTAATTCTACGTATTAAGGATTCAAAAAGGGTATTTTATGTGTTTTTTGATTTTTATATCAACCTATATAAATCAACAATTTGAATTAATGAATATTGTATATTAAAAGTATTGTAAGAAATATTTCTGTCACTATGATGATATTCTAAATAATTAATACACCTATAATAATTAACAGTTGGCAATAATAAAACACAGAAGGCCCATATACCATATGTTTTTTTTTCCAAATATTTCAGTTATATTTTGTTTGTCGAGGTTGCGAATGAATAAAATGCTGGAGGTGGTTACCACATCTATTATGCATGCACATGCAATAGAGTATGAGCGTTGTTTACTTATATTAGTTTGTTAATAAGGCACCAGAGAGTGGCGCCGTATTGTGATAAAATAATAAAGCTCCCTGAAGGATTTCTATACTTATCACATAGAGGAGACACCAACAACCTCAAGCAATCTATACTTATATTAGCACAGGCTACAGAAAGTCACACCACCTTGCGGATAATATATATTTTCTATTTTCCTCAGGCCCTATTTATTTCTAAGAACTTTACATATTGTAATCTTCAAACAACTCTTTTTGTCAAAATAAAGAGGTTATAGGATTTAAAATATTTATTGTTTGGGGAAGAAAGAATGTCACGTTAGTAATTTTCGTTTTCAGCAGCAAAAAAAATCTATTTATACATGATATATTTGGTAACCCACATTAATCAATGTAATATTATCAAGGTCCGTTATCACAGCTTTGGCCCAAATATTTTTCTTTTGTTGAAGTATTTATCGCTCCTATTAATGGCAAGTCAATCATAGTCACTCCAACAGCCCCCCTCCAAAAAAAAAAAATCATCAAAATCAGGGTCCCAATAACAGAATAACCGTATTTACAACACTGAAATCTAAAAGAATAGAGGTGGAAAAGGACTTATACTGTAAGGCTTTGTCGAGAGGTCAATACTAAGTAATATCTCGAGTCTTTTATTTTTATTCAATTGAGTGAGTAACAAATCAATCCATAAGTCCCTCATAAATAGTGTATATTATTAGTGGTTGAGAAAGTTTGTATTTTTGTTATGAAGTTGCCATCAGTAAACCTCTTTCTGCCATCTTCTAAACTATTTTTTAACTTGAAAGAGTGACAGATTCATTCCAAACTTTCACGTGAAGAAGTTTCTTTGAGCTTCTAAACCACATTTCATGGACTCATGTTTCTCAGAGCGCAATTTTCCAAAAAACTTTAAATATGTTGATAGATGTTTTGCTTCATAGTGACGCCGAAGATTTTATTCTTTTGAAACTGCAACACTGTTGCTGCATGTTTCGCAACTAACTTCCTTGTCCTTTGTTTCAAAATAGACTTCACTCCCTATTCATGATTGAAAACGCAACACTCAGCGCCCACTTTTATTTTTTTAGTAGCCATAATGAAGGTTGAAGAAAAAGGGATCCGAAAAAGAAAGAACGGGAAAGATCCTTAATTGTAAGATGCCCAAATAAAAATGGAGGAAATTAATCTTGCTCCTGCATGTGCTACATGTACATTGAATATATATTTATAGAAATGCATGTAACAGGACCAAAGTACTGTATAGTTATTTACAAGATAATAAGGATAAAATACACTACAACAATAATAAATTTAAGACACATAGCAATCAGGATCTTCTAGTATTCTAATCATAATATTCAAATTTTAATTTTACCACAAACTTGCGTGTTTCATACGTTCTATAAATCAAATTCAAATACAGTCGGCGGGCCGGATGAACTGACGTCCCGGGCAGTAGTTTGATGACCCCTCATCTAAGTAAAAAAACGTATTTGCAAATTATTGTAGTTATCAGTAGCCGCTCATTGGCTGTGATACGCAGGTGAACTGACAGATAGGGAAAAATAAAACATTTATAATTTTTTTTTGATAGAAGTTTAACTTCACTAAATTTGTTAATTTTACTAAGAAGCTGTAATGTGTAGTATACGGATGATATTAAAACAAAATCACGTTTTTTCCCCTAAAATACGTAAAATTTCAAAGCTTTAGGGGCGTTGAGCTACCTCTAAATATTCATAGAAATTGTTCAAACTTTGTGAATCATATATTTTTATGAAAAGAAACGCATTTAAACCCTCAATTTTTTCCTTTTTCACAAAAAGTGATTTAATTGGCACCTTAGTTTACATGCACATGGATGAATATTTTTCCCTGCCACATTTTAGTCTTTCCCTCCCTTATCTGAGGATGAATGTTATCCTATTATTACCCGAGATGTAAATTTTATTCTATATATATTTTTTTCTTTTATCTCCTATTTTCAAAATACCAGACCTGGTTTAAGAGATCCCCTGCAATAAGCCATATTATTGAAATGTTGAAACAAAATATTGTTACGTTCTAGACAACTTAGCTAATTACAAAAGAGCTTATAGTGATGATCATGAAAAACGATACTCCATAGTATAAAATGCTTAAAAGGGATTTTGAATAGTTTTTGTTAATGGAAGATTAAACTATGAGATTAAGAGTAGAAAATCGATAATTATAATTAATCTGTTATGCAGGAGGATTCAGAGTTAGAGTCCTATCAATAAAATCAAATAACTCACAAATTATGGTTTGTATTGTAAGATGTATATTCAAAAAGTTTTTATACATTTTACAACATTGTTCAACAATTAACCTATATCTAGTGTTGCATCGGTCTAAAAAAACAAACAAAAAAGACTTCAGTCTTATCATCAGGTCACAATAAAATGTGCCAGTCCAAGGACTGGTCCTTATCTGTCTTTTATTGTAACTGTTCACTCATAAACGAGTGATTGTTTAGTAGGGTAGGGTTTATTTGTATATATATATATGTAAGACAACACTGGGTTGTGATTGGAGGAACATTGAAAGGTATTCTCTTCACTCCTATTACATTAGCTAGTATTTATCAGTGTGTATTGAGACTCCCGTGTATAACAATAGAATATAGTTCTCTGATAGAAAATATTACAGTCCACTTATTATTAATTAATCAACGTTCCGCTCAAACGAGAAAAGGGGAAGGTTCTCTAACAGTAACTATAACAGCTTAAATGACGTAGTAACTAACTATGTTTTTTTTTCAGTTGTTCAACATAACTTCTTTCTAAGACACAGGATAACTGAAGTTTAAAGTAGGCCTGGGTAGAATTTATTATTATACGTTCTAGCTATCTTTTATTATTATAATCCTAGCTATCTTTTATTATTATACCTTCTAGCTATCATTTATTATTTTCTTCATTTTTATATTATTCAATCAAACCTAGGAGTGAAGAAAATAAAAATATATTTGGATCGTAGGATTGGACATATCGGTCCTTAGTACTGCTGAATGGAAAAAAATATCGGATCGAAAAAAAAAAAAAAAATGAACACCGCACATGGGAGAAATTATTTTCTTGAATGCAATGAACGCAGGTTTAATACTCAGTCATTCCTAGAGAAGGAAATATACTTTATGTCCATATAATGTATATGTCTTTCAAAGACAATTCTAGGTCGGATAAGGTAATAATATAATATAATGTTTATTTATACTAAATCAGTGTAACTCCATTTGACCAAGTGAAGAAACTTAAAAAAAAAAAAAAAAAAAAAAAAAAAAAAAGGGGAGGGCGAGATGAGAATATTTTTTCAAATTTTCCGACTGATATCCCATTTTTTCTGACTTTAATATGAAATGACTTTTTTTTTTGGAAAATTAGAAAAAGTTTTTCATTTTTCCCCAAAAAGGAAAATTTTTACTAAAATTTTTGGCAATATTCTCGAATGACGTTTTTTATTATAAAATGATCTTTAAAAAAGGTTTATTTTCAAAAGATAAATAATCCTAATTTTTCTTTTGACATCCCATTTTTTTAAAACTCTAATAATCCATCAAGCGGTATTACCGTTCCTGTCTACATTTCAAAGTCAAAAGAGTTAAGATCAGCTCAAGAGGGAGGCCAAAAGTGCTCAAAATTGTCTTGGCATCGTCCATTCTTGGCCTTGATTTGTAGTATGGACTTGGGTACTGGATGTACAATATTTCTGGCTTGGATAACGAAATCTATTGAGATAATATCCTTAATTTAATGACGTTAAAATTAGTGGGTCTCTAATTTTGGACCATCCTATATTGTATGGCGTCAGGTTCCCAACACTTGACAAATAATGTTGTATCTATATAATTCATTACATATCATTGTACGTTAAAAAACCCCACATGTAATAAAAACACGGATGGTTTACTCTCAAGTGGATCCAAACTGATAATAATTGACTCTTATAGAACCAGCTAAAGAAGAATCTCTCTGAGTGGGGAGATACGTACTTTAAAAATAAAGGGGGTAACCTTTAAAGTACTTTTTTCTGCTTTAACACTCTTTGATAAAAGGATAGATAATTAAATTAGTGGACCATTCATCTTCTCTTTCTCACTCTTCAAGTTTTAGTTTTTCATCAGGCGTCTCATGTATGAATGTGTATAACATATAAATAAAGAAATACATTGTCCATAGAGGTAACAAAAATATTAAGGCTATAAGTAATAGATTAAAATCTTCCGTCAGCTTCAATACCAAGCAGCTATGACAATGGGTATTACAGTTCATTATGATTTTAACGTCAACTTAAGGAAATATGTTGATTGGTAACTTTTTATTACACCATCAAAGTCAGTTACAATTAAATATCATTTCACAAGTTGGGACTGCAGATTATTATGTCAATTAAGTTCTTCACCTGTTAAGACAAGAGAAAGACAAATGTGACGTCATCCTTAAATACCTTAATTAATCTGAGCTGAATTAAGTATATGGGTTAATCATTCGTGCTTCCTGTCTTTTGACAATGGTTTTTACATGTATTTCTTTCTCTATGATGTATACTTTCAAGATCATAGTGCATGTCATTAAAATGGAGAATAAAAACAATGTTGATTTATCAATATCGGAAAGTTCACATGAACAATGAAAAATACAATAGAGCTTGACAAACGAAAAAAAATATTCACAGTCTCAAGATGGCACAGAAATACACAAACAATCATGTCAACAACGCTGTTACTCTATTGGTCAATATTTACTGATTGAAAGAGAACACACACAAACATTCCACCATTGGCATTGACAAAATTACTTTCAGGGATGGGTAGGTCCTCCGCCAATTTCCACTTCAAATTATTCCTAAGAATATCAAAATTAGAGACATAATGTCTCGAGGATGGAGAACATAGGTTTTACTGAATTGTTTACAATTTTTTTTCTAACTATTGTGTAGGAAAATAATAAAATGCGCAATGTGCATTTTGTCTGTTCAATGTGATGGTATTAAAGACAATTTAAATATTTGTAGCTAGTTCTGTAACGGTACCAATATTTTCATACATTTCGATAATATTTTACTACTAAAAAAATATAGAGAAATGTCGTTATGGCAATTTGCATACACTTAAATAAACAAAAATAGGGGTTTAGTTTGGGATGGGAGCTAGTTTCTTATGTCATTTTTTTTAAATAAAAGCCAATTTTGTTCTAGATGGGGGTTATGTCATCGGCGTACCATTTTACTATACTTATAGTTCCGTACCGAGATTCAAATAATATAATATGCCCGTATGTTAAAAAAGGAAACCAAAAATTTACGTGAACACCCTGACAATTTAAATAATGTTTGGGCAGAGAGGAGTTTAGCTGTAATAAGGTTAAATTATATTAGTTGCGAGCATCTTTAAGATGAAGGAAAAAAACAAAACAATAAGGATTACAGCTTTGGTATATAAGAAATTATGTTCAAGTTGTAATTACAAAGAGAGTGCAATCTCCAAACTTCATATTTTTTTAAACTTCTGGTTTGGTATATCGAACAACAATAATGATTATTCAAAATCACTTCTAACGAAGTGATATTTTAATCTAGTAATACTCAACAATCATCGTCGTCAAAACACATCCAGGGAAGCCTCTTTCTCATATCTTATATGTATGAATTCATCAAAGGTACCTATTCATTTTGTACTTTCCACTTGGGAGAGCATAAATCAGTTTGTTATCCCTCAAAATATGCATTTTTGAATCGTTATTTTAATCATATCATGATAACAATATTTAAATCCAAATATATATTTTACATACATATATATAAATATTCATGAATTCCTATTCTTATATCAATGAGTGCCCCATAATAATTCAATTGTTGTAAAAAGGGAGAAGGAATATGTTGGTTTGGTGTCTGGGGACGGCTTGAAAGAAGAGGAGAGGGACACAAAGTTGTGAGAATTTTATTTTTTCTCATCACTTTGAAAAAAAAACAGTATATATATATACATATAATTTATGCATGAATAGATTAGAATGATGCCCTTCTATCATATTATAATTCGATTCCCTCAAGCAAAGGGGTCCAACACACATTATCATGCTTATATTGTATGCATTTATATAACTCATATAATATGACGACAAAATATGATTTTAAATTCTCAATCAGGGATTCATCAAGTTTTTTTTTCTTTCCAATGCAATAGATAGTATATATGCTACAGAACAAGTTCTCAATAAAGTATACATTTTTGTACGAAAAAATAACGATTACGATTTATATAACGATACTAAATTTGGGTTTTCAGATGGCGGGCAAAAATGCGTTTTCATCATGTAATTTAGAGATGGAATTTGAGTAAAAGCGCAAAGAAAAGGCGAGGGCAAGACATATGGTACACCTGAATTAAGACCCTTGTTAATTTGACTGTTTTACAGCTATAAAGAAAATAACCTTTTACATTTAAAATAGCATTAGGGAATGGAAAATAATGTAATTATAATTAAATTCATACGTATTTATTTTATTATGTATTTAAAAAAAAAACAATTGACACCAAGGATAGGCACCAATGCTTACTTCAGAGGGAGTTGTTAACACAACGACGACGGGTAGAATTTTAAATAGACAGAAATTTTTTTTTGACCATAGGAATATAAGTAATAAAGAGGTAACGACCAAGAGCGTGGTCTGGGCCACTTGCCCAAAAGACTATGCTAAAGTAGCATGGTTAGTCTCAATCTCTTCTAGCCATTCCAATCTTAGGACAAATACTTACAACTATGGGTCCTTCGACTTTTCATAAAAATATCGATAGTGTATTAAGCTAAAGAAGATATATCTATTAAGAGAACTACACATATTTTGCAAAACATATTCATGTTGTCTTTATAATGTAATACAATACGAAGACAATTTGATTTACTTGATTATATTATTTTTTCTTTTATATATATCTGAATAATTTCAATTCTACATTCTTTAATGACCAGCAAGTAGAACTGGACCGGACTTGACTGAACTGGAACGTGCTCCTCGTCCTTAATAAGGACGGACACGCCTCTAAGTATTTAAAAAATCTTAAATAGTAAGAAATGGGGGTTTTATAACCCGCGTTATAGGAATCAATTTGCGTATCACTAGAGTCCATATAATATTTTTTACATAAATGCATGACACATCTGTGTTAAAAACTAGTCCCTATTTGACTTTTCCAAGTATAAAAAGTACATGCACTTATATATACCTACATAAATATCTATTAGTGATGCAAAGGTTATCCACTGGTCGGGTCGGGCTGTGTATCTTTTCCCGCAGTTCCTACATAAAATCAGGAAGTTCATCAATTGTGGTTGATTTTTTAACCATATAAAGCTCGTATTTTCCAATAAACAAGTTTTCCCATTCCATGGTTTTCAAGTCTCATCAAATTAACGAATAGTAATTTGCTGGTAAGTTATTAGTATAAGTCCTTTTGGACTCAGAATAGATTTGATGATCGATTTCGGAGTAATTCCTGTCAAAAATTTTCTTATGAGATACAATGTAAGATTTGGGTTGATTTACTTCCCCACTCACAACTGATTATACCCAATAAATCTAATGAAACGTCAAGAGAGCTAATTTTCTCTCATCCCAAGAATTCTTCAAATTTTCAGGGTTGTAATCCCAGTTTTTGTTTTTTAACAGACCGACAGGGCACATTTGTACGACTCTACTTCTGTACTATCAATCACACAATGAAATAAAAATACAAATGGGAGAATTAATTGATCAATTAAATGTTTAATTCTATTGACTATCCACGTTTGCTAGCTATGCCAATTTTCCTGAGGCGACAAGGAAGTCATTTGATCCCTATTATGTGAATAATAAAGCCATAAGCCAGTCAACTACTGTGACTCTACCGCAATTTCCCTTTTTTCAAGCTAGTCTTACTACGATACCAATATTTTAGAACCACTTTTAGTACTGCTTTCAGTACTAAAATAAGTGGATGCACGTCGATACTTTTTCGACTAAAAATATAATACAAAAAATTACCATATACTTATAGGAGCGTCCCTTGGACTTTTGATTGTGATATGAGCTAGCTCAGAAATTTGAGAAAATTTTTTTATAAACAAAATTGCTATTCCTGCTTCTTATAAAGGTTTAAGGTAAGGAGGGGGATCTGGTATTAGAGGAATTACGTCATTGACGGGAAATTTTTATATATGTCGTAATGGTAAGGCTATTATCAATTCCAGCATAGTATAGAACCGTTTTAAATGTGTTTATACAACAACACCACTATATTACTTTCTTTTTCCGTAAAAAATCAAATTTTCTCACTTCACTTATTACTCCCTTTGGATCACGTAGAAACCCAGGGGTGGTCTCAAGATTATTTTTTGCCCTTGAAGCTCCTCTAATAGTGTCAATAATTTTATCAGGATTCTACTTAAATTAGAGTTTATGGTCTTATTGGATTTGTTTATACAAATTCTTCATTTTTTACAAGGGTTTATTTAACTTATAGTTGTATTTTCATCGTTGGGGGGAGCTTAAGCTATAAACTTTTGTGTTCCATGGGAAATGGAAGGTTTATTATTATTATTGCTTGAATCTACATACATACGTAGTATGATCATATTATGTTAATCATTTCAAAATCAATTTTTGAAATATGGTTTTGCGTGGATGAAGCTGTCAACGAGAAGGGCGCATTAGAGATCCATAAATATATGTACATACATTTATGAATTGACATTATCATGACACGACAAGGAATCAATTCCCCTCCTCTTCTCATTGATCCCTTATCGGGTGTGATATTTATGTGTAATTTGAGTGCTCTCTAACTAGTACTTACTACTTCTATGATGTGATGTATGTAGAACTACAACATCAACTGAACGACTACCACCACTGTGTGTATGAGGAGCTATACAGCATACAATGGCTCAATGTAGTAGAGTTCAACAACAAGAATAATAAGAATAACAATAAGAACAAAAATAGGGAAAAGGCGCTTTTTCGGATAATCATTTGCATACGACAAGATTTCAACCCCTCCGCATCTTTTTGTTGTAGTTGTTACTGTTGTTGAAATAGCTTTTATTAAATTTTTTCGTTTTATACATATTTATATATTAATATTGCGTCGTTCTTTCTCCCTTCAAACTAATAAGGACATGACAATTTTGCCAAGGGGACAAGAGGGGTTATTTGAAAGGGAGGACTTCATGAGGAGTGTAGACGTTGACTTCAGTCTAAGAAATAGAGTACATCGTTATATTTACTGTATATTGTAACCCTTTCTCCGAAATTATATAAAAAAAGAGGTAAAATCAGTAAGGATTAAAAATGTTGAATTATCAAAAACAAAAAAACAAGTAAATTTTCAACATATTTTTTTATTTGTTTCAATTGATCCTTAAATATTAGGAAACCAAAATATTTTGATGCCCTTTGTTTAATAGAAATGTGAAGATTGCTCATATTTGAACAGAAACTCATTCAAATTCAACCAATCGACATTCAAAACACTAATAAAGTGGGGAAAATAAAAATAAAATCGACAACTGACAACAAATATTATATAACATTTTATACCAGTAGGATAATACCGTGAAAGTTGTATTTTGTTTCTTCATAAGCCATAAGGGCCCTTCCTAATCGGTCACAAAATCCGTTCCATTCTTTAAAATATATTCAATTTTGTTATTTTTATGTAAGCATATCTACTAGTTATATTATTGTCAATAAATATAGACTGTTTTGAAGGTATGTAACGTTTAAAATAATTTAAAAAAGGCTTTAATGTGACCATAATTATTAATATGTAAGGACAAATTATTCTTGTGCATACTTCGATTATAAATATTTGAAATATAAATATCTCATTCACATTAGTGATAAAAACCGAAATATAATTTTACAAATCTAAAATTCTATGAATTGCATAATTATATTAGCTCTTGTTAAGTCCAAAGACTAGTAAAAATCCTCATCATCAACTTCAGCTTATGCCAGATTTTGCTCTCGAAATCAATGTCTGCATAAAAATGTACCCATATTTTTTTGCATTTTAATGATTTGATTGTGTGAAACAGAGTCAAAGGCTTTTTCAACGTCCACTGCTATTTCAGTAGCTTCCATTTCCTACAACAAGTATTGTACACTCATACTTATTAGTAATTAGGTTATTAACAGTATGTTGTTTATAACTGTGATTCTCTACGCCATCTTGCGGATATTAATGTTTTGTCCGCTTACTTTTGTCTTAATGGCAAACTGAAGTATTTTAATTTGTATAACATTAGTGGAAAATAATTCTTTTTTTTCTAAATGAAAAAAAAGAAAATTATGTGAGGGAATAACTAAAATAAAATACTTCAGAATAATTGTTTATTCCTCTAAAATAGTTTTGTTCTATTTTGACTTATATAGACTATTTTTAGGTAAGAATCCCCTTTTTTGAAAGAAGTAAAATTTGGAAACTTCCAGAAATGATGCACAACCTCTAAACAATTGATCAATATGATTCAAATTTCATTTTTTATAAGAATAAATATTTTTGGGCTATATTTCCCAACATTTAAAAAAATAATAATTTAATAATAATTCTATTGTGAATTTCTATCTTGAAATTATTACATTAAATATTCAATTAGTCAAAACAAGGTTGGTTGTCACACAATATAATTTATAGAGCATTATTTTTTAAGTCAAAAATTATATTTTCTTCATCCGAGCCTAAATTATTAATATTACTATGATTAATGATTATTATTCATATTTGAACTGATATCAAATATATATAATGACTAACAAAAATTGAATTCTATGATTATTACTTATGACTAGTTGATATTTTTATTAAACTGAATGAACAAAACTCCAATAGATCTTAAAAAAACTTCCTCCAAAGGCTTTAAAGATGAAAAAAAATTGAGCATTCAATACTTTTGAGTACTACTTGATGCCAAAGAAAAATAGAAATATTTGAATCAAATCAAACTAATCACTGCTGAAAATCCCTATGACAAGGATGGATTTTTACTCTTATGTTTCTTTTTGATTAATTAATGACGAGAAAAGTAGGATAATTAGAAAAAAAAAATCTGATTCTCCAAAATGTATTAGTTAATTTATTATATACCCTATTAATCAAGAATGCATAATGTTAAAATAAAATAATTAAATACTTATTAGGATCTAATCCTAAAAAATAAATATAGATTTTTGATTGCCGGTAAATGCTTAATTATTCTGGACTATTTTGATATCCAAGTACAGACAAATATTTCCTTAGTGTCCATAATCTCAATATAAAAAGGGTGTTTTATTCTTATAAATTTGAATGTTTCGGCTCCCAACAATGCTGACGTCATATGATAACACTAACTATATATTTTTTTAAATTGAAGTTTTCATTTTATATGCTCAAATGACATAAAGAAGAAGGATCTAGTAAAGAAAAGAAACATTAATGAGCTATATTTTTTGAACTTATATTAGAGGTGAAAACAAGTCGCAAATTCAATTTGTGTCTCAACTTCTCTGTCCACAAATACTATTCCTTTAATATTTTCACCGAGTCCAGTCCAAGTCCTCAGATTTCTTTTAAACTCATTTCAAGTCCATAAATATGATATAAAGTACACAGTGTTAATGCTTATACTGTAGTTCAGTATAAAATAGTTTTTGAGCCCAAAACGGGTCGCAAGGTTTAAGGATAGAGGCCAAGTCAAGTCTCGAGTCTTTGATTGTGAAATCAATGAGGGCATGAGAGTTATTACTTATATCAGTGTGTCTACAAAACGATCCCTGAGTGATAATATTGTTCAATATATTTAGTATTTCTAAATTGTATTTGGGGTGCAAGATAAATGGAAAGTCCTTTTTAATTCATTTATGGTGCGTCCCCAAACTACATACATATATATACTGTCACACCACCTTGCGGATAATGTATTTTTTTAAAGTTTGCTCATGCTCCATTTTGGTCGCAAGTTTTCAAAATATGGACTCAAGTCTGAGACGAGTCTTTAGTTCAAATACCCACCTCTGGCATTTTTACGACTTTAATTCCCTTAGTGGAAAAAGTAACGTTAGTGATTAGAAAATTCTATTTATACTTTTTAATTAAGTGAGGGAAAAAAATCAACTTTTGATACTTAAATCCCCGTCTCATTTGAAAATGAGGATCCATGATCAAACCATAGCCATCCCTAATAAATAACAACAATAGAAGAAAAAGGAAAACAGAATATCTTATGCAAATGAACCCACGCCGTATGGTTGTAGACAAAATTTGAATACAATGCTTTTGCTGCTGCCTATGTTCTACGTGTGTTTTTTAAACGGATACAACCATCTAAAGGATTAAAATATATTATGTACATATAATGGTGGTACATAACAACATAGGGGTTGTAGGGGTGCACATAGGATGTAACAATAGGCGTTTTGAAACTTCATTTGAATATGCATGTACTTACTAAGCAAAATTGGCGTTTATATATAACTGTACGTATGTATGTTTAAATAATAGATTCCTTTTCTAATATATATATATATATATATCTCATTTTTGAATTTTAATGAGGTTCCTTCAAGCAGTTGTAGTCTCAGTATTAGAGTGAAACACGGAGAAGTATGATTGTATAACCTGGTAGGTGCGGATGGTTTTCGTTGCGGAATAGGTAAGAACAACACATTTTCAATATTTGAAAACTATGTACAAATGGACTAGGACGACAAGGGTCAGCTTTATCGTGAATGGGGGTTAATAAGGCAAAAACAAAATGAGGAACCCCCTTTTATGGCCGATGTGACATTTTGGCTATTTTTTTTTTTGAGGAAATTTTTTGAATGACCTTTATCTATTTTAATAGTTTTAACTGAATGGTGTGAAAAAAATAATGGTTTTTTTTTAATAAAAGACAGCCACTTCATTTAAGCGTGTCATCCCAAAAAGCAGCCAAAAGTTCCAAAATAGGAATAGATAAGATTATTAAGCGTGTCCCTGCAATCCCCCTAGTGATGAGACAATTAATCGAAATCGGAGAATAGGGTGCTTCTTCTGGAATCGGCATCAGGAATATACGATGTTACTTCCGATTATGGTATTTAGACTCTAATGTTTTTCTAATGACATAACTATTTATTACTTTTCTAAGTTATGAAAAAAAAAAAAGTTATGAAATATTTTCTTCAAGATACATGAAACGACGAAGCGAATTTATGACTTTAGTCTTATAGTTTTATAGAATAATTTATGATAAAAAAATTCATGAAAACTGAGAAGAAACAAGTTGAACACATACTAAATGTATATAAACGTGTTCTAAACACATGCGGTCGGTGTGGCAATTGTTATTTAAGTGCAATAAGTTTTGTAAATGTAATGCATGTTATATCATATCTAGAACCGTATCGAGCGTTTAAAAACGTGTATGATACCGGCTTTTCAACTCAGGAAAAATTAGAAAAATCAATGTTAAAATGAAAATCGTGTGTATAATGGCATGTTACAAAAATGAAACGGAAAATCAACATGGTAAACATAGCAATTTGGTGAAGATCAGATACAATCAGCTGTGGCTAGGGGAAGAAGGAAATAAACAAGTACATTTGAAATAATTAATCCGATGTTGATCCCCAATTCTACTCCAACAAGGACTTACAATTGTAACTCCGCAACAAATCCTCAAGGTTACTCTCCGTCTTTTATGAGTACACAGGAATGTTCAATCAGGTTTTGAATATATTTAGGAAAGGAAATGCACTACTCAGGAATAAAATCATAATTAAAACTGCTAAAGAAAAGTGAATTCATTCCTTTAATGGTCACTTTTTAAACTGGCGCATACTTTTGACTACAAAACAAAGAAGATGTGACTGGTGGTAGACTTTCATACTCTTTCTTGACAAGTTAATAAATAAAATATGTATGCTTGCACATAAAATGAATGTTTTTTCCACATTTCTGTCTTTCCCTCCCTCCTATATGACACACTGACCAGATTAAAATTTGATCCTTGATAGTAATCTTTCTTCCACTATATCCAACTTTTGAATTGTACCAAAATACCGAATCTGGTGTTAAGAGGTCACATGCGCCAAGCTATCATTTTTTCAGTTCCCTGTACCCTACCGCTTAATGCAGGTTTGATTGTATGTAATATGAAGGTAGAATTGAGTATATGCCTATATAGTACACAAATTGATTTCATATGATTAGCCGCCCAAGGATAAATATATATGTAGATACATTATACATCTATCAATATAAATATATATTTTAATATGTAGTACTTTTTTCTCCGAGAAAAAATTCGAAATATTTAATCATAGCATTTTTTTTTCAAGACATGTATAATATTCAAAATAGGTACTTTTACTGCATGTTCAAGATAGAGGGTTTTTTAAAAATATCTTTTTTATTTTCTTAGCCTTTGGGTATAATATATATGTGATATACATATATATCTATTTATGAATATATATATATATAGCCATAAATAAGAGTAGTAAGCAAAGCATGTCTCCTTTTAGGACGATTATCTTCTGTTTTTTCTACTTTCATGAATCCCTTTCCTCTCTCCATCTTATTTTTTGTTCCTTTTTCTTTTTTTTTTACTCTTCCAGTTTTTCAATTCTGATAAAATAAAGAAAAAACTATGTTTACATAATATAAGGAATACACAAATATATATATTAGAGTTGAGGTTCGGTCTGGAAATCCTAGATCGGTCTGGAACGTTATATTTTTTGTAATACCAAATTAATTCGGTGTGCAAGTTCGGTGAAGACCGGTCTCATTTAGTAAATAATTGGTCTACACAATAAAAAAAATCGCTCTTTATCGGTACCACAAAAATAAAAATGACATTTTTTTTTGCAAATAAGGCAAAAGTTTTAATCCATATGATTTATTCGTTTGGGCACACATAGAGAACGAAGCCAACAAGAAGTGCCACAAAAAGGTATCAGTCCTAAAATGCTTTGGCCTCCATATCCGCCGAGTACGTCTATTTCAGATTCAGACTCTAACTTGAGCAAGTGGTGCCCGTAGAAAACGTTTAAAATATTATTTTTGTATGTCAACTATAAATTTGTAGAGGGCTATGGATCAATCTTTATTAAATGTGTTCTTAATCTCGTATACTTTTTTTAGAAAATGAAATTTCGATACGTGTTTCAGACCACATTTTGGACTGAAACATAGCTTCAGATTGTTCTAGAAATTTTTTTTATGACGGAACCGGTAAAAATATCATCTTGGACCGAGTCTTAAATAGGTGGAGTAGGCCGGATCTTCAAGATTTATTATATTAATATATGTACATATATTGTATAGTGTTCGATATACCGATGCTATTGTAGCACCAAGGTACTGGTGAATTTAAAACTGATATTATAATTGATATTTGAAGCTCCACTATGAAAAGAAAACCTCTCCAATGACATAATTCCTAAAATTATAACACACAAAAAATAATGGCCTTATATTAAAAGGGTTTCATATATATATATATATATTAGTCAAACAACAGTTTTGCAGACCATTACATCATGTAAATTGTCCTTAACGACAATTTTTTGAATATAGATTTCGTCGAAAAAAGATTTAAAAAATACCGGCGGAGTGACTTTCTTAGTTTAAGTAGATTCTTTTTCTTCCTGATATCTTTTTTCCCACGCAAGCTATCGCTTTTTATGATGCCCCAGGTTACGTTCATTTATCATTTTCTTTTATGCCGTATGCAGAATTCACGTAGTACAATAAGTTAAAAGGGGGCGTATTTAGTTTTGGAATAATATTCAAGGCATATATCGTAAAAAAAAGTGTCGCTACAAAGACTACCTTGTACAAATATTGATCACGTGATGTTCGTTTCACCACTTGGTTTATAGCTTTGTCAATACCTATATTGGCAATGACAAATGGTTACGAAAATATCGAAATCGTAACAACTAATACTTACATACTATATAATTTGCCCTCACCGTTAGTGTTGGAATCAAACTGGCCATTGGCCCTCCCTTTAGCAAAATTTTAATAGTTCTGATGGGGGAAAAACATCTTTAACTCCAAAAAATTTATATATGATAATTTTAGAGATAAAATAAAATTCTGTATTAAAAAAAAAAGAAGATTATTTGTTCAAATTTAGTCTTTTCTAGAATGTTTCTTTTTCTCAAATTTTACTTTAAAAAAATAACATTTCATTTAAAATTGTAAAAAAAACCTACAATGAACCAGCCCTTTTTCATCCAAAAATCCGGGAAACGCCCCCAATGACGTCACAATTATATAATTTGCACCCCTCTCTCCCTCCCACTTCAAAATAAATGCCGGTGATTCCCCTCCCTCCCTGCCCCTAGTAGAAATTTCATACTCATAGCCTCTCCCTATGGTTGTGTTGATCTTTATAAAATACTGAAAACTTCAGTAGACCCAGTTCAGTCTCAGTCCCGTGCAGTGCAGTCCTAAGCCTTATAATGTTTGGCCCTTGATGATGTCACTCAACTTTAATTCTTAAAAAAACAAAAAAAATTCTAGGACTGCCAGTCCGAAGGAACGACGATCTTAAGACCGGTCCCAAGGACGGATAAGACCAGTCGTAAGACTGTACTGGACCAATAAATTTCAAACTCCACCTATGGTCTCAACACTAGTATCTATACATATTTATAAAGAGATACCTTTTTATATCAACATAAATATATGTATGTGATTAGATACATTTATAAGAAGACAAAAAAGGCGAAGAAAAGAAAAGAAAACATGAAAAGGAAAAAATAAAAACTTACCTTCCTCACACATAATATGACGGATAAAGAATTTTTTAAAATAAAAGATTCTCGTCTTTTTCTTTTAAGAAAATAAAAAAAAGTTATATAGATTGTATATATATTGTAGATATGTAAGCCTACTGCCTCTTTCTGCTACTTATAAATCTGTGGTTGACTACATCATCTTTATGTATGTATTGTGTAGCGAGTACGTACGAACATTGTACATACATACACAGTATACCATATTATTCAAAGGAATCAAGAATGCGGTTTCTTGTCTTATCTCTATTCATTTCAACATTTATGCGTGATTTTGGTTATATGTATATATGTATACTAATACAAATTGAAGGAAGGATATATAATGATAAAAAAGACAATATATATTTATATTTGATTAAAAAAAATACAAAATATGAAGCCAGAAGGCATTGTTTTATCTCCCCCCTCCCCTTCTCATCATATACTATTTATATAAACAATACATAGATTTGATTTGTCTTTACGGACAAGTCTTGCTGTTTTATTTTATTATTCAAAAGTATCACAGTTATATTTGTCAGTTTGTATATAATATAATCAAACAAGACCCATTCATTGTTTATATTTGTTCTGTACAAGTTGCAATTTTTTCCAAGCTTCTTTATAAGAATCAAAACACCGGGCATTTTAGTTAACAACTACGATTTGATGCTATTATTTCATTTTAATGTATTAAAATTAATTATTTAGTATATATTTATACGTGTAGTATTACTGGGAACATTTGAACTTTATGATGTACAACATATTATTTATATATTCATTGGTAATTTTCATTAAAAAGTCACATACATCATTAATATATTTAGAGTCCAATGAATATTCATTTTTTTTTTTGCTTTATCCTCATTACCAGTAGATTATTTATCTTATTTTTGGGCTGCAACTCGTACACAACATAATTATAAATACTAGTGATGTATAAAATAGGGTGACGGATCACCCTTGTATAAAACATCTGAAAAACGCGATTATACGGTTGTGGATGTGACTATTAACATTTAAAATTTACGGGTGCTAATATTTATACAATGCGGATAATTCGCAAATGTGAGTAGTTGATACTTTACTGATATGTATATGGTTTTTATAAGGGTTTAGTTTGCTTTGTTCAGCCTCGATGTAAAAAAGAAAGAGCTTAATGAGCAAATAATAATTGGTTTACTCCAACCCCATTGGTCCATTTTTTGCAAAAAGAGATTGTAAATTTGGGCTTCAAAATTATTCAAAGCTTCAGTGATCCACTTAAATAAAGGAAAAAGGATATGAGAGAGGTCGAGGGGTAATAAAAAGTGAGGATATCTGGGAAGGGACTGTTTAGGTTATGAGAATTGCCTAAACAGTGGATGGGGACAAAGGTGATCTTGGACTTTTACATAAGAGTTATTCAGAATGACATCTTACACTGGATCAAATAAGATTAGACGAATGAAAATTATGTTAAGAACAAGACGTTGCCCCATCCTCAAGCTCCAAGAAAGGACAACTAACTGTGTTAACGAATAAGCAAGAATTTCGTCAGACATGCTTCCGCTTCCGGCTAACTTTGAATAACTACTCTTCATCAATATATGATTACACTTAAGTCATTCAAATATTCTAATTAGATTGACTTTTACTTTAAAAATGAAAAGAGAAAAATTTCAAATTCGCACTCTGTACATAGAATTTGATTTGTCTTATAGAACAAATCTCATTTTGCTTTTTATTATTCAAAATCATCACATCAATAACATTCTGTCAGTTTATTATACAAACAGATAATATGATCAAACGAGACCCATTTATTGCTCATATAATATGTATTTTTATACATGTATGCACAAACTTTGTTTCGTTCTATTCATATTGAATATTTCTTATATAACATAGAGCTAACATCTATATCTGTAAATGCATCACCAATAGAAGTACAAAGAATATAAAAGTTAACAAAACCATTTTCTATAAAATATTTAATATATTAAAATAAAAGTGGCAAAAAGATGAAGAAAAAGAAAAAAAGTTTCTTTTAGCCATTACTCACTCACATACACACAAAAAGTTTCTTCTTTCATCTAAAAAAAAGAACAAAAAATCAATTATTTTATCCCTTATTTTGGTGTTAAACCAAAAAGAGCTGATTGGTTGAGTAGATGAAAAAAAAACGGAAAAAGAAAAAAGTAAAGACGGAAGGAACAGAGGGAATAAAATCAATAACGAAGGGAAGAGCCATAAAATCACTGAATGGATTCTAAAACCATTTAGAAACTCCACCATTAAGGATAAAAGTAATAATAATAATAAAAAAATGCGTAGCGGTCGGTATACATCTGACACAATAACTATATACATTTATAACGATAAAAACTATGTAAAAGTCCTTCAAAATTAGTCAATTTACAACCTGATTTGGGGGTTCTTTTTATCTTCTTCACTCCTAGCTGAGATTGAAGAATATAAAAATAATGAGTGATAGGTAGAACCTATAATAAGCTATACAATAAATAGTGACGCATGACGTCATTAGCAAAACAAAAAAATGACATATTAAACTTAAGGTATCTGGTATCTTTGAAAAAGATTTAGTTGAACATCTGAAATGATGTAGTTAGTAACTAGATCATTTTATGTGTTGTAAATGTTAGTAAACTAGATCATTTTATGTGTTGTAGTTACAATGAAATACCAATAAGAACCGGTCCTAAGACTGACAAATTTTATTAGTACCGGACGGAAAGGAATGACGTCTTTCTAGGATTTTTTAGACTGATCCAACACTGTAAAAAATTATTTATTTTCTCGTCGTAATACGTGAAAATAAGATTTGTGGTTTAAATACATTTTCGATGAGGCAGTACGTTTGCTGGAAGGTAGAAGTATAATTTTCTTTTGTTTAAAAATTCATAGATATTAAGATGCACCCATGAAATCTTTGAGCCAAAAAAACAACAATTACTTAAGCTGACGTTATGGTGTTAACATAACGATCTCCATTTAAGAGATATTTTCATATTTTTATGAATAAAAATTAATGATAATTATTTTTTATTTATAGATTAAGAACGTAGAATTTCCCACAATGTATATGATGTTTAATAGTTTTATAGGGATTTTGTCGAAAAAAAGATGTAATAAAGTTGCAAAGAAGAACAACTTTTTTCGATTATTATACAGTTTTTGTCTACATATACATACTACGTATATATATATATATTTTTAAATCAGTGAAAATGGAAGATTTTTTGATTTTTTGCTAAAAATTGAGATTTTTTTATTCAATGTAATTGATTGGCTGTATTTGCTGATGTTTATTTAAAAAAAATGAAAGATTTGTGATAAAATTTTTAATTTTCAAAAAAAACAAAAAAAAAACAACAACACGGAGTTTGATTACCCTTTCGATATTATGATATTCTTTTTTTTCTCAAATTTAATGATCCAATTATTTTCATATATTTTTAATTGCATCCATGAAGTTTGGAAGTCAAATAAATGTCAAACTGTAAGGATTCGAAAACTCAAGTATCATAAGTACGATACGTATAGTGTTGTAGACACAAAAAATTGCTAATTTGGCAAAACTATAGTTATTGCCCTGTATAAAACTTTCAATCATTTTTGACTAATGATTTAAGCAGAACCTACTAAAATCCCTCCTCTATTGATTTAATTTGATTCCCTAATAAAAAAACTCTGTGGAATGAGGGGACAAGCATATCAGTGAAGGAAAAAAATATCACTTTCAATTCTGATAGATTTGATATTGTCTACTACGGTATGTTCATCTTTTGACTCGTGTCAATTTTTTTGTGCTGGGATATTAGTAGAGAAAAATAACTACTATATTTTTTTGTGCTCTTCCAAAGTCAATTCCTAGCCATTTTTTGTTGGAGGGTAGTTTTTTGTAAAAAATATGACATTAACATGTGCAATTTTTTTTCTAGTTTCCAATCTGAAAAGTGTTTTTTATTATCTCAAGCTGTTACCATTATTTTTTAATTCTTGAAGAGAAAACATGTATATATTAAGTAGCCAGGAGTGTGCTGATGAATGACCGGCATATCATATTTTATGCAATTCTAATCGAGGGTATGCGATTATGTATATATAACTTGCATAGAAGTTTTTTTTTTGTTTAATTGTAATATCAACCTTTCCCCTTCATTTGAGCGTCTTTATTCCCAAATATATACATCGTTGTAAATTATTCAGTAGACATTTGAAAGGCCTATGTTACTCACACCTATAGAAAAAAAATCTTTAATAAACCAAATGTACCTTCTCTTTCAATTAATTAATTCACATTTTTATGAAATATAATTTTTTTATGTGTGTCTCCGATTTGCTAAGGCTTTTTTGACTCACTCACAAAGAGTGTCATTAACACAAACTTCAACGATTCAACAACATCAAAAAATCATCGTCGCAGTTTCCCACTTCAAGATTAAAATCTTTTTTTTCTTTTTAATTATATGACAAAAAAAAAAATCTTATAACGAATACAACAATAGAAAATATTATGAAGGACTTATTCACAGGGAAAAAAAGGGTTAGGGTATACATTCATTCATAGTATGTAAGTCCCTTTAATTTTAATAATAATTTTATGAAAAACTCCATCTGCAATTCACACTTCTTTTATTTTCTGTTAATATCTTGAAGTTGTAAAAATTATTTTTTCATAAATGTATAATGGTTCATAAGTGGATCTAATTAGAGATAAAAAAAAAGGAGGAGAAGAAGAAATATACATAAAATAAAGGAGATCTTTAGACAACTGAACTTGAATTTTGAAGTTTTGGTGTGTCAACATAAAAACAATGTTGAACAAAAATCAAAAAGTGTAGAAAATCCCAATTCAATATTTTACTTCATATATTTCTTACATGCAGGTCAATATTTCATAGACCCATTTGAGTCAATTATTGCCTTTACATTCAAATTTTCTTGGATGATTTAAAATACCCAAGAATGTTGGATATAGTGTAAAACTTTTATTAGAGTTACCAGTCATATATTGGCCCCAATATGGCCTTTCAAATAAAATTTGGTTGTTTATCCTTCTTTTATAGTGACAGTCAATATTGGCTGCTTTAAGTACAATTTATAATTTTAGGGTTGATAAGAATAATTTGTTAATAGAAATTGATGATAATTTGAGAAAAAAATATTCTAGCTTGATTTTGGGTTGACGTGCAACATTTTATTTATAATATTTATATTCTCATAAAAAAAGGGTAATCCTTTAGATGAATAAGGGTAATTAAATATTCATACACACACTTTTTTAGAGGGGAAAACTATGTGAATATAAACATATCATATATGAATGGTCAAATATAATTTATGCATATTCCGTGTGATTATTTAATGTCAAGTGTGACTTTTATAAAAGGGGACTTGTGCCCCTTATACTTATACATATATAAGTATATCAAAAAGAGTTAATGCTCATTTGTACATCTTTATACGCAAATGTCATAATACCCATGTTATATGTACATACCCAAATACATATACAGTCAAACCTGGTCTAATAATATCCACATGTTTAAAGTGTGTCACAGCACTTTGCAGTTGCTCTTCAGTTTCCCTTACCTGACCGCATCATACAGGTTTGATTATACAAATAGATTTTCTCATTTTTCAGGAAGCTGCCCTTCAGTGAGATCCCTATAGAGATAATAAATAATTATGTGTAAATACTGTGTAATTGAAGTAAAATATTTTAAATTTTTATTTATAAAACATCTATTTTGAACATGTCGTAAAAAATTCATATTTTTTACATTAGATGGTAAAATTATAATTATTAAATATTCATTTGATGGTTTGAAAAATGCACAAAATTTGCACTGAAGCATAAATCGTTAAAAACTTTATTTCAACTTATTTTTTAAAATGTATTGAACTTTTTTTAAACGAATAAATGAATCTTATATTGCGATATAATTAAATCTGAGATTTTGTAAGAAAATTTTATTTCTCAGGAATTTCTTGAAGGTTTAAAGTACTGAGAAATCAAGGGAAAGTGAGATCTTGGTGAAATTTTACTTATTATTCTTTTATGTTTGAAGTAACATTCTTTGAGTTGTGTACAAGTCGTAACTTGTACAAATAGCAGATATTACAAACCTCAATTTGTACGGTACGTCTCATAGCTTTTTATTCAAATAATATTATAGTCATACTAGTCATTTAAATTATCAAACCATAAATTAATCTATTTATCTTACTATATATTATATATACGTATGCTATGGCTGGTACGGTACAGAGTTGCACCCCTGTTTATTTCGGTACGACCCTTACGTACAGAATGTTTTTTCCTTCGATGTGGTATGTATATATATATAATTACATCTTAAATATTTTGATATCATAAAATTTTGGTTATTATTATAATTCCAATTAATAGATTTAGATAGTAAGGTAAATTTTAATCATTTAGCATCATTTGATTTAAGAAATAATATCTGTTTTTGTCTATACAAAATAATAATAATAATAATTAACTAAAAAATGATAAAACAAATCCCAGTTGACGAAAATCCAGAGGTATGGTGGAGGGATAATTTTAATAAATTTTCCAATGTTTCCAAGTTAGCTCATGATACCTCGCAACTACAGGTATATCTGTATAAAGCAAATAAATTTTTCAACAGCTGAAAATATTATGACTACTAATCAGTCTGGTCTATTAGCGGAAAATGTAGACAAGCACATTTTTTTTTTGCAAAAATAAATAAATATAAACTCTCTGAATAATAGTCTTATATAAGCTATATATATTTTTATCAACCTTTTCTTTTCAGTATAATTTATTTTTACAGAAAATAAATTATTAAAAAATAAAATATCGAAGAACCTTGAACAACTTCATTAATTATATAAAAAAGATTTTATTATTATACGGTACCGAATCGCATATCCCGTTCGTACGGAACTGTAGGGTTAGCGTACCAATGTATACAATTATAATACAAATAATATAATTGTTGGCATTTGAGCCGAATACGTCTCCTCAGTTATTAATTTTTATTGTAAAAAAATCAAAATTAAAATCTTCCCAGCAGCATTTCGTTAGCATATAGCAAGCTATACGCAAGTAGAGATTAAAACTCACCGGCTATGAACTAGCATGTTTGTACAGTAGCTAAAAGAGTTGTATGTCCGCGTTATTTGGCCATTAGTTGATTCTTATTTGTACTTTTATTTTTAATATTCGGCATTCAATTGTTTGCATATTTGTTTTTTACTCAATGTCTGAACATGAATTACTTGCTAGTACATAACAATAAACTATCCTTCAAAAGCTTGGTACATGTTAATTAGCTATACACTAGCGTTGAACATTGAAATGTTGTTGGATTGATTAATTTATCAAACAACACATATAGTTATTGCATAAAACCTACCTACTTATCACAAATACAATGTAAATTACTCATTTAAAATACTTCATTGCATTTGTAAATTGCAATTAGCACAAATTGTTTTTAATTTACAAGTCTTAGTCTTATTTTATTACTATGATAACGCCCATCGTTTTAATTAATAACTATTATCGTTTCATCTATTAAAATTACTTAATTATTACATATTTACAAATGATCCAATGCTGGACCTTTTATCATTTAATGTGTCATAGAATATGTAAAGGCATTCGAGAATGATACCCTAAATATATCAAACCTTTATTACAACTTCAAAAATTATAATGTATCAATTTTTGATATAAAATACACCATCCCATTTTTTTGACAACCAATTTTCCCTATTTGCTTGAAGAACGAGTTACAACTTGTAAAAAATAAAAATATTGAATCTATATATTTAAGACATTTTGAGTATTATCTATACAACCCGTTCTGGACAATTTAACCTACATGCAATACATCTATATCACAAAAACAATGTTTATTGCTTATTGTATGGTTTACATACTATTAATTATACATATAAATATATATATTTATATTATATATTCCTAAATAAATTCATTGACTTCCCCCCTTTCAATTCATTAAAATATATGTAGATTTTTTTTGTCTGTAATAGTAGTAATTGAGGTCATATTATGTCCTCAATTCTCAAGAAAAAAGGGACAAAAATATATATATGGATTCAACATACATACAAATATATTATAGTGGATGAAAAGAAGAGAAAAGAAAGAGAAAAAAAAAAATAATAAAAAATAGCCAAACGTCAGTTGGGTCCAATGAGATTTGTACAACTCTAAAAAAGGGGGACAGAGCAGTTTCCACTCCCCTCTCCTCTTCTTCTTCTCCCCCCTCCGCTATCCTTATGTGGCCTCTGCCCTCTTTTACGTGACTTTCTCATTTTCCCTCATTGCTTTCTCTCCTTCTTTTTTTCCTTTAACCTTTTTTTTCTTCTTCTTCCCTATAAAGGGAATAAACGTAACTTTAGAGAAGGGGAAAAAAATGTTTCTTTGTGTTTCTAATGGGAGTGATGATGCTTCTTCTATGACTCACTTCCCTTGGGGTGATGGCAGTAGTAGTAGTCGTCGGAGTAGACATTGTACGATATGAGATGAAGGTGTACATACACACGCACTTCCCCACCCCAGCGTCATCCCTACCCCCTCCCTTAATCCATTGTACATACATATAACAAAATTACATACACATATTTCATATTCTGTTTAATCCTTCCATTTTGGTACAATGTATGTATTTGATTACATAATTAGCTAAGGTTATGCCATGTTTTATTCTACGTATTTGATTTGCATGAATAATCAAAAAACAATTAATTTTTGATTATTTGAGAAAAAAAATATCTTGATGCAAAAAAGAAAATAAAAAAGTTGAATTTAATTTATTTAATTCAATCAAGTAGGAAATTAATGAACTTTTTTTTCATTATTATTTTCTCCCATAAAATGATTTGCATGTACTCATTATCATCTTAATTTAATTTAAGCTTACTTTTGTATATGTTTTTGATTGATTTTTCAACGAACAAAGGGCGCGTTAGTTATTTTGGGGTATTGAAGAAAACTTTTAAGTAATAGCATGTATTTTTCCTTGTTTTTATATATATGTTTTAAAGATCCCCACTGGTGTGTATCTACTTGTCCCATTCAGGTACTCTTTGACTTCGTATACTATATATCTCGCTGAATAATTAACCAATTAACTCTATTTAACTTCAAATGTTTATATTTTCATAAAGCTAAAAAAAAATTACCAAAAGACTGTCAATTCGGAAAATGCGTCACTGCTCAGGATTTTGTGTTCTAACTAATTTTATGTCGGTCCTTATTCATAACCAAGGTCCAGTGCAGTCTCACTTATCGGTCTTTAAAAAAAAAGAACGATTTCTTATGACGTCATAAAGGGTTTTTTCCTTTTTTTAAAAGAATTATGTTATTTAATAAAATAAATTAAAATATAATATCTTCGTTTTATACTACATTATAATGAAGACATAAATATCTTTTGAAAGATATGTGCAATGCTCATGAAACATATATTTTACATCTTAAGGACCAGTTCCAAGGACTGTGAGTTCTAAAAAGGTATAGGACCGGTCCTAAGACTGAATAGGATAGTTATAAATGTGGACCGATACAACACTTGTACTAAGCACTCTCAAAGAACCGTGACTTTATGCATTAGGTGTTTATTTCAAGAAAGTGCTAGAGCACAACTAATAGAAATTAAAGTTGAACCCCCCGCTCTCCCTACTACATCTAGAGTGTAAAAGGTTAATTTAAAAATTAGACGTAGCATTTTAAATGAATAAGTTATAGTAGTTTACTTGTGATGAGGATAATGTAATTATTAAAATTTTACCTTTTTTTATGATAGAAATGAATTACTGACTAAATTTATTCTGTGGCACATTATTTAACTAAAAGAGATATCGATTCATCATTTTTAAATCTATGAGAAATATCATGGTTAAATGGACCAAAATGAAATGAGTGTCTATGTACGTACATATTATATTTAAAATTGTTAGTGATATTATAATCCAATAACACATTAAAAGACATATATTAAAAGAACAAACGCACAACACAACATCTTTATATAATAGGGGTCGATGGTAGCCAAATAATATGTAACTGAAAAACTCTAAAAATAATGTTTTCTTCATTTTGTTAAAAGAAAACAAAAAACTCAAAAAAATGTAGGAGGACAATTTTAGGACTTATTTTATCATTTGCACAAATAGTTTCTTAAACGTTCATTTGATGGGGTTTATAATAGCTAAATGTTATATTGAAGCTAAATATTCTACAAAAGTAGGGTGCAAATCCATATTAATTAATGTTGTTTTTCTTTAATAAAGAATGAATAACTTATTGTTTTACACTTCAAAACTAATTTTTCAATAATAATTTAAGCATTTTTATTTTTTATTTTGTAAAATTTCTTTTTTTGGTATATGAATAGATACTCTATTGTTAGATGGATATAAAAACACATCTGGGCCTATGTACCAAATGAAAACATAGTTAACGGGCCAAAAGTGCCAAAGACTTGCGTATAAACTTTGTACATGGCCCTTTTTAAGAAATATGTACGAGAAAAATATGATAGAATATAAAGATTTATATTTTGTTTTTTCTTATATAACATATCTTTTTTTATATGGATTTTTACGTCCAATCAAAAAATTATGGAAAAAGAAAAACAATATTTATTCGTGAAATTAAATAAATGTCTAACTACAACAAATAGTGTATTTGTCACACATTAAGTAACTTTATTAAATAAATCTTCCTTAAAAATATACACATAAATTAGATTCACTGATTGACTAAAAAAATTGCAATCAATAAACTTTCTCCCCTTTCCAATAATGATTATTTTGATTAATCTATGATTGAATTTAAATTGATTTGATGAAAAAATGCGTTGATTTTTGCATTCGTGATTCCCTTCTCATGAAAATGTACCTTTTTTTTAAAGGAATAAAGGTTCTTGGTTAGTTATATTTGATTTTTTTTTACTAAATGACTTTTATAGAGGTTGATATTCATCAATATGACTTATTTTTTGTTTGTTTGAAAGCGTTCCAAAATGCACAATAAAATAAAAAAAGGAAGACGAAGAAGCAGGAAAAAGAGTGAATATCTAACTTTATGTCTAAAAAGAATTCTCGAATAAAAAAATAAAAAAATATGTTGCCAGAGGGAGGCCATTTTAGATAAGGAATAATATATTTATATACATATATTATATATAACTTTGAGGATATTGAAGATGAAGAAAGAAGGAACAAGAGAGGGGAAAAAATAGTAAAATATAAAGAAAAGGATAATGGAATAAAAAATCGCTTTTATCGATCAATATCTTACATACATTTGGTCCCTCTATACAAAAGGATGTAAACGTCTGAAATGGTTACATTGCATCGCTCTGTCTTTTTTATTGGCCCGATCATTTTACCATTCAACAGCCGATTAGTTAGTCTTTCAGTCCAATGGTCCAAGCTATCTTTTTAGTTTTTTCACTTCTAGCTAGGATTAACGAATATAAAAACGAAGGAAATATTTAAGGATAGCTGGAACGTACGATATTTGAGTATAATTAATTCTAGCCACACACTTCCTACTTTAAACTTGAGGACCATATTTTGTCTTTTTGAAAGAGGAGATGAGGAAACTTTTAGTTACAATAAAAGACTGATATTCGGGAAGACATTGTGTGTACTCTCTGTAAATCACTGTATTTTTGAAAGTTTTTTTTAAAGATTAATCCAACACTTAATACATCTAATAAATTATTTTTCATAATATAATAATAAATTATTTTCAAACACAGTCGCTTAGGAGGACAAATATATTTGTTTTCCGTATTACAATAGACCAAATAATTTTACTGGATGAAAGAAAAATGAGCATTTTCGTTAGCATAAAACACAAATTAGATTATTAAAAAAATGTTATATAAACTCAAAGTAATGAAAAAAATTGTGTTCATGGCGCTTAAGACTACGGGGATATGATTGTGTGTTATACGTTTAACTTTGAAAAAAAAAAAAAAAAAATGAATTTATGCTGTCAATTTTTTTTTATAACACTTCATCCATTTCATTTTTTTAATGTTCCTTTCATTTGTCAGATAGAGTTGCACTGATTAAGTATATATAAACATTATAGTATTAAATTTACTCCATCTGACCTAGGAATTTTCTTGAAAGTCTACATACATTAAGTAAGTATGTTTCCTTCTCTAGTAACGAGCAAGTATAGAAACCTTAGCACATTGAGTTCAAGGGCATAATTTCTCCAGAGTGCTTTTGTCCATTCAGCTACGGCGCTTCATCAAAATTGTCAAAGTTTTTCCCAACATCCCTTCTTCAAAAATAAAAAAATATCCTTCTAACGGCCATGATGGCGATAATGTATTAATCCTACACAGACTCTTTTTGAAGTTCGTGGAATAATAGATTATTTAAAGTCTCATTAATGAAACAAATATATAGATTAAAGTTTGACTGATGTAAATCTTTGGGGCCAATGTTGGAAAAAAACTGATAACCAATTAATTAGCCAATGTTTTTTTTTCTTTAAACGAACTCTTGAAAATCCATTCATGTTATTCTTGAAATTTCAATATAAAGCCCTTAATTGACCTAAATATGCCCATAAACTTCTGGGTTGTTCAGGATCTATTTATTGGATAAAAAATTGATCTGTTTATTTTCTATATTACTGGAACATAAAATGCCTCATTCAAGTTAAACCAATCAACGTTCAGACTACGAATATTGGAGAGTAAAGTTGTTGATGTTTTGAAAATACTAACAATTTATATTCATTAAAGTAAATGTATGAAAATCTATAGTGAAATTCTCAGTTCTGGTAGTCTTCTAGTAAAATTTAATTTATATAAGGTTAACCCTTTGATAATGATTGATTAATTTAAAAATGGTTTATCTTCTCAGTCAACAATATATAACATTATTTTCTCCAACTATTATTGTAGATTATTTATTAGCAGTTAGATATACAATAAATTATAATGGTAATAAAGTGTTCAATTAATTCCCTAATGTTTATATGTACATAGTTTCATGCGTAAGAACATTATAGGGAAAATAAAGTTTTATGTTTCTAAAGTATTCAGTTTAGTCCAAACAACATGTGTTGTGTCGGTTATTATTTTGGTCAAACCCAGTCTTAGGATCAAATTCTTAGCTACAGTCTTTTTCTTAGATGCCGATGGTTTATTAAGTCTAATAATATATGTAATCGGTCCTAACATTCTTAGCTACAGTCCGTAGAATTTTCTTACAGATGCCGATGGTTTATTAAGTCTAATAATATATATATAATATATGTATTCAGTCCATTACAAATACATATCTTGCAAAAAATATTCATGTTTTCATTATACAGCAATATCAAAGGAAGAAATTATATTTTCACTTTGTTATTTTATTATTTAAAAGCATAATTAAGAAAAGGAAAAATTCCCTTCATAAGCTCACGATAGATATAATTTACCTTCTTTAAGGACCGAGAAGTGGGACTGTACTGGAGGGGACCGGACTGGACTGGATAGTGGTGATCGTTGAGGGAGTACTAAAAATAACAATTTTATTTCATTTGTTTAAATATATAATTAGGTGCTCATAAATAACGTCGAAAGACGGAGAAAAAGTCGAACGGACAAAATATCGAATGTTCAAAATGTAGAAAGGACAAAACGTACAACAGATAATTTTTATAAGGATATTTTGAAACAAACAAAAATTATGGAGCAAAGATCAAAGGGTATGATGAAATTGAAACCAATTAATGTATATTAACTTTTGAAAAAAAACAGGAAAGAAAAAAAACACTGGTAATCCGTTTAATTGTTGAAGAAGGTAATTTCTTAGAAGGACAATTAATTGGTTGCAATTTCATCATGCCCTCAGACCTCTTTGTTTTCATTTTTTGTTCCATAATTTTACGAAATATCCTAATAAAACTTGTCCATTCTACATTTTGCCTGTTCTACGTTTTGTACGTTCGATGTTTTGTACTCCTTTATTTTGTATTTCGACGTTTTGTTCTGGTAGCATCTACTTATACATAGAAATATTACAAGGTGTTTTTTTATGTCAGAGTTAAAAATATTTTTTTAAGATTGTTTTTGTGCCGACGTAGTATATATGTACAGTGTAGTAAAAAATAAAGATATAAAACTCTACGGACAAACAATAGTCGACCCTTTAATTCCTTTCCCCCCTGTACTTTTGATACATAATTAAAACTTTCAATATATATTTTTTGTCATTCTACTATATATTTGCTCCAACTTAAAATTCAAAAAGAAGGGAGACTCATTCAATTAAAAATAGACAGAGAAACCCCCCTGAAACTTCCACCATCACCACAAAACTTTGTGAGTTTCTGTCCCCTTCCCACTCTTGTTGTTTGTTTATTTATCTCTACTTCTTCTTCTTTAGTTCAAACGCGACAACAACATCCAAAGAAAGCAAACGAGAAAGAGAGGAAGAAGATATAGATGAAGAAGAAGAAGAGGGGGGAGAAACTACTCTCTTCCTGATGTGTCGTTGAACTAAATGCCCCAAAAGAAACACACACACACACTTCCCTTTAATCCAAACTATCCCCTTCTCTTCATTGGCTAAGCTTCCCCCTCATCCCCTCTTCTTTCTGATGAATGTATTTTTGAGAAAAAAACCAAAAAAAACCATCTCAGTTTCCATATGAAAAAGGGGACGATGATTATACACATATATATTTTTTCATATATATATATATATATGAAAAGTATTAATTTACTTGATTGGATAACCATTTATGACGTCAGTTGGTTTTACAGGGGGGGGGGGAATATACCATAAACTAATTCTATGAATGGATTGGTCAATGAATAATATATACACATATGTGTTATGATTTATTCCCTTTATATATCCTACACTAAAGGATAAGAAGGATAAAGACTTCATTAGTTGATTTTGTTTTTAGCCTTCGTGCATACATAATTTATTTAAATGTTGCCTTTTAAACAAAATAATAATTTTGTAAAGCTGTATGAGGATAGAAAATGCTTAAATAGATAGCTAAGGCTTTGGTCAAAATTACTTCGCTCAGATTCAGATACAAAATGACTATCATTTGAATTCATATTACAGCTAAAGTACCCTTAACAATGTTATGAAATGGGTGTTAAAAGTTGCATATCATTCCTTTATTTTTCAATTAAATAAATAGCCATGATATAAAGAGATTGTCTCACTAAATAGACAACCGTATATTGATTTTATTCCAGGTAGAACTTTTTTTTAAAAATACAACATAAAAAATTAGTAGGAAAAAAATAGCCAAAAATCAATAAATACTTAATTCAAATTATACTAATTCTTTATAGAATGAACATACCCCATAACAATAGTCCGCAACTATTGAATTAAATAAATAGCCCTGATATAAGTATATTTTCTTATTAATTAGACAGTCATACGATGAGTTCATACCAAATCGAACTTTTCCTTAAAAATACCAATATAATTAATAAAGAAAAAATAAATATTTATTAGGGAAAAAAATTATTACATGCTCTATTGATAATTTATTATAGCATGAACAAATCCAATAAAAATGCTGGCAATCTTGAAGGATCCTATATGGCCAAATAACTCTAATACTACCTCATAGTCGTGATACATAGCATTAAATATGATACAAATACCTTTTCCAGTACTGTAACCGCTTCTTCAAAAATATATATATATTTACCTAATTGTTGACACCTTCATAATAAAAGATAAATAATAACTGTCAATAAAGTTTTGCCCTTCGATTGAGATAGTGAGTTTTTGATGTCTTTTACCTCAAAACACATGGAAATATTTTTTCTAAACTAAACCTTATGTTTCTTTGGTCTATAGAGAGCAATATTTTATTTACTATCAAGAAGCCTTGATAACTTTATGAATAACTATATATATATTTTAAAGCAATAAATTTTAAATAACTTTAAAAATATTATCTTTTTTAGGTTCTGTTTCTTTGAAGTTATATGTCTTCCTTATAAGTATAATTTTTGTCATTGTGATAAAAAAGAAAAAAATTATTAGACTTCAAAGAAAAGGTCAATTTCCCCCCCCCCCTTTCTTTGTACCAACAAAGAATTTTCTTAGATTGAGACATAATTAAATAATTTTTTGAATCTGGAAAAATGTACTTACCTACTTTCTGTTTAAAAAAAATATATATTTAGATATTTTAAGGAAAAAAAATAACATTAAATCATGTAGATTTTATATTTCTATCTTTCTAAAAAGCATATTGTAGACCACAAACTCAATTTTTTTGGATTGTTAAGGTCATTATTACGTTGTTTGTAATAAAATCAATTAGAAAAACGTCATCTCCATCCAAAGGGATACAAACTTGAAATTTTGTTGAATAGATTAATTAACAAAATATTTTATGAAAACGCATTTGTATTGTAAAAGGGTCTGATAGTAACTTCTCATGGACCACATCTGGCCAACGAGTTCCCAACTAACTATACTAACAAATAAGTATATAACATTTTAGCTATTAATTATATATATACCCACCATTATTTTATCTTTATGATCCTGAAAACATTCAACAAAAAGACTCGCTCATAAAAAATATCCTTCAAAATGTCATTTACATATCTATGTGATTATATACAATATAACTCTAAATGTCTATATACTTTGTAGTAGGTATATCAACTACATTCTTAATGAAATAAGATATTTCAATCCCTGATTTATAGTTAGAATATACAAATTAGAAAAATGGGAAGATGTTTTTGTTGTTCTGAGGAATAAATAAGTAAATTCAAACAAACTTTTGGTAGATCATTAATATTCCGTTTTCTTTCTTTATTTCCTATTGTTTCCTTACTCTCTCTCTCTCTCTCCCATCTTTAGTTCCTTCAAACCCAATGATGCTAATTAGCAAATACACATATCGTGTATACATTAGGGTGAGGCTGGTGCCCAACAAATTCTTCAATTTTGAAAGATATCGCCTTTTTTTGTATAAGCTATGTATAAAGTTCATTAACATACCTATGCAAGTTGATTGAATTTTTTTTTATTTGCTAGTGTTGAGTTTCGGTCAGTAAATTTAAACTTGCCTGAGATCGTTATAATTTTAACTAATTTAAACAGTTTCAAGTTGAAAATTGTAATTTTTAAATATCGTTTTAAATCGGTCTATAAAAAAATAGATAGGACTGGACCGAAACAAAAAATCGATTTCGGACAGTGTTTCAACACTAAATACTGTTAATTTAAGCTCAAAGCAGATACAATTCTCTAAAAAAGTAACAGAAAAAATACTTAATTCTTTTGTTTGCTATATATTTTTTTGTTTTTTTTTGTAAAAACTCAATTATTAGGAAATGATAAAATAATTTTTTCGAAAACTTATCATTTGTTAGCAAAAAATGGATAAGTGTTTTGAAAAATGTGTATATACTTCCTTGGCTGTGTGCAATTTATCCTAAATAATATGTTTTTATTTTTTACTTCATAAATATACTTTTTAGGGAGCGGCTTTTAAATTCTTATATTAAATAGATATTTAATAAAAAAATTATTAGAAACATTCAAAAATTGGACTCTTTTTATATATAGATTTTTATTTAAAAATGTATAGTTTAAAAAAATACATCGTAAGAAATTGGGTGTTTACATTTAATAAATAAACTTAATAGTATAAAATTAGTCCCCAATGACAAAGGGCTCATTTAGATACAAAAATTCACTAAAAATCTAAAAAATACATACCTAAATAGTAAAAAAATAACTCATCAATTAAAAGTAGAACGTTCTATAAGTTTGTGTCTGCATAACCTTAACATAAAAAAAGAAAAAAAGTCAGACATCTAATAACGGACACCTAGGATAGGCCTATTTTTGTACTTATTGAAGAACCCTATAATATGATTTAAACTGTTCATTTCTAATAGAGTTCTCCATAAAGTACAATACAATATCTACTGCTATACCGAACGCCGAAGTATCGTCTTGTGGATCTTTTAAATCTAAGCAATATGTCTTAAAGTAGTTGCAATAATTATTATTCCATAATATCCATTGTTTCAAAGGATTTTTATAGTTTTTTCACTTTTTCCAAAAAAAAAAATCTGGGCTTTGTCTTCTAGGTAATTGTTAATATATTCTTTATTTCAAAAATTTGTTCATTAGATACATACATAGTACCAATAAGGTTAATTTTGTTTATAAAAAGTTGTACATTAGCTTCACCCTAATATACACATATATATGTATATATGAAAAACGAAGCGTAGCAAAACCAATCCATTGTTTGAACTTTACTCCCCAATATTATTCATCACAATACATCCGATCGAATTAATATTGTTATTATTAGATTTTTTCTAATTTATATTGTTACATAAGACAAAGGGAACGAGGGGATGCAGAGAGAGAAAGTGGGGAGGGGGGTGATCTCCCCTCTTACTTTACTTTTACTCTTGAAGAAGAGAAATGTGAAGATGGATATTTCTTACTAATTATAATTTTGCTTTTTTTCATTCTTCTTGTATATTTAGAGTAAATAAGTTCACTCATCCATGTTCCAAAAGAATGGAGTCTCCAGCACATATGTATATATGTGGTCTTGAACATAATCCAATTAAGAGTATTGTGTAAAGAGATTTCGTTACCCAAGTCAGAAAAATTCCAATAGCGTTTTTTCAGGAAAAATATGCTTGCCGGATTGGCGCAAAGATAATTTTGAGCAACTCTTTCCTCTCTCTTTCCCTGATCTTAATCCCCTTGACTTTTCAATGTAGAGTATAGTCTAAGAAGAAGCCAATGCAGTTTTCAGGCTCTACCAGGATTCCTTAATACGCTGTGCGTACTAACTGCAAGGCAATGAAAAGACATCACCGCCAAGTTTTGCAAAACAAAGACAAGGACATTGAATGATATATTGGTCAATTATGGGACAATATTAAGCCAGTAAAAACTATTAGTAGATATTCTTATAACCCCCATAATCGGTGATTATTTTCATTTTATTGATAGAAATTGTTTGGTGGGGAAAAACACAAATTAGTCGGCCAATTTTTTATTTCCAAATCATATTATAGTTTACAAAAAAGTCGGACAAAAGGTCATAATATGGTCACTTAATTTTTTCATCATTATTATAACAGTAAATCAATTCGTTTACCCAGTTAAAAAAAAATCCTTTAAAACCCAAAAAAATAATTATAATAAAGTCATAAATATGATAAATTCTATCAAAGTGTAATTTTCCTCATCACTACAACTAACATTTCAGTAAAGGTCAGAAATTTTCCTGGATAATAATAACTTGAAATTTGGATCAATTATTAATGGCAAATGGTGACACCTTAGATTTGATGTAATAAATATTATCAAATACTGTAAAAATAATAAAATTTATTACATACTATCATGTTAAACGTGCAAATAAGTTTAATTGATTCGAGTTCTATAGAATCATTTTATACCCATATAACACAATGACTTGAAGAGTTATATGATTGGAGAGGACTTGGCTAATATAAATCAAGTAAATAGCTGCAAGTTCAATTTAAGTATTCGTATTAGAGTCTAATGTCTTGAATCATGTAATCTATTAGGGGAAAACGGTACTACTTTTGTGGAATAACCAACGGTCTGGGTTGCATTATCAATGGTACATGTAGAGCGATAAGTACACCCAATCCTAGGTTGTGACTCATTTTTTGAATGTATAAACTAGGAGTGATGTTTCTTATACTTAGAAATTTTCTACTGAAGTTGGTGAAGTGTTTGAAGTCAAGGAGTAGCTGGGTAGCAAGTGGGCTCCTGCTATTTGCGGCAAAAAAAATAACCTAAAAATGATAAAGACAACAACATTTATTGGTAATTCCTGTAACCTTATATACCAATTTGAGATATCACCTTAATATGGCTGAGTTTATGTTTAATTTATTCGTTTTATTAAACAAATGAATATGTATATCTATTTTATTATTTGAAGTATATATTTTTGGTTTAATAATAAATGTTGTTTCAATTATACCCATGAATACTTTTATTTTTGACAATTATTTATCAATAATTAATGATGCTGCACCAATGGATCAAAAAATGGTGTACATTCATTTGATAATACAGCTGAAGGACCACTATCTATGCTTTAAGATGGTTGCCAAAAGCTGACTATTGTTTTGAACTTTGAAAGAACTGTTGAAATCTAAATATCACAATCGGAGCAATATACCAAAAAATTAAAAAGTGTGCCAACTAGGTCAGGGTAAATTTTTTTATCCTATTAAAGATGAGAGTAAGAAAGTAAAGGGAAGTATTCCAAATGGTTTTAATCAAACAACTAAAAACAATTGATCTCATTTTTTTCGGAAATCAAGGTTTTATTCAACTACTAAAAGGTGTGAAACCCTGATATCTCTTGCATGGGACCTTACGGACTTGAGAGGATTGTCCTTGGTATTTTCTTTAACTCCTCCAGGGCCGGTTTGGCCTTTTTGACCGACCCCTTCTTCCTCTCCAACGCTTCCGACTTGATGACAGTGTCATCTTGATGTCGTCTAGGCAGCAAATTTCCCTTTTTTAAACCTTTAGATTTAAACGATGTGCCTCTGATTATTTTTAAGCCAAAAAAACATTAAAGGAACCATAATAACCCCAAATTTCTGCTTTTGTGGGCTACAGAGTGCTATTTTGGAAAAAAACCACCACTTTTTTTTAATGTTCCTTTAATAGGTTAGATAGAGTTTGACTGATTAAGTATAATTGAACACTATAGTATTAAATTTACTCCATCTAAACTAGGAATCTTTTGGTGAAATCCAAATACATAAAGTATATTTCATTTTCTAGGAATCACCTGGTTGCGAACGTATACACATTGAATTCAATACAATAACTTCTCACCAGCCCGTTGCCCTTAGCTACAGTATTTTTTTCAAGACCTACATGATTTAGTATTATTTTTCCCTTGAAAGATCGAAATATGAAAAAAAAGAAAAACGTAAATAAATAGATAATTGTTATCAAATTAAATTTAAAAAAAATTACTTATCTACATATCTCTTTCTAAATTGGATAAAAGCGTTGTACGTACAAAAAACAAAAGTCTAATAAATTCCTCATTTTTGATCACAATGATAAAAGTTAATGCTTTAAAAATTAATGAAGATTTGTTGTATAAAATAATGTTTTTTTGTTTTTTTTGCTATCAAGGTTTATTGATAGTATATTATGAAAATGTTGATCTCACAAAAGTAGAAATTTTAGGTTAACAGAGTGATTTTTATGTTTCTCGGAGTAAAAGCATCCGAGTCCAAGGGCAAAATTTTAATAAATAGTAAATAATCATCATTGTCTTAATATGTATATTTGTAGATACTAACCAGACATTTTCTGTTTTGACTAATGCAGAATTGATGAAAAGGCTTTTAACATCTCATCATCAATTATATTATACTAATGGGAATTCTTTATTCTCCCATTTTCCTTCTTATAACTTTGAGGAAGGGTAGATTTTTTTATTATGTGGGTACATCAACTTTAGAGCACTTAAAAAGCTAAAAAATAAATAAAATACTTAGAACTACAGCAAATACAATAATGCATAAGAAATTTGATTATGTACATCATATAGTACATAATATGCTTCCATTATTTATAAAAGTGCTACAATAATTATTATGGTAAAAAAATAATCATTATTAGTTTTGACATTTTCCTAAGAATTTTAATTTTTTTTCTTCTTCATAAAGCATTCTGACGTGTTTTTTTCCTTCTTTTTATTCCACCCCTCCCCTCTCTTACAAAATAGATAATTATTATTTAATTATAATCATAATAACTACTTAGTGATGAAAAGAGAAGTAGTGCATAGTAAATTTATTATAAAACATAATAAAAGACCCTAAATTTCTAGGTTGATGCGTCAACACAAAAACATTTTCTAATATAAATTAAGAAAGTGACAAATCAATTTTTTTTTTTTTTGTTAATATATGGCCCAATATTTTAGAACATATATAAGAGTTTGTATCAGTCATTAATAAGGAAAATTTGAATATGTTCCATTCCTCAGGTCTTTACCTTTATTGTATATCGCAACTTTTCCTCTTAAAAGCAACAGAAAAAAATGCGATAAATAGACCTGCCCATCTGTATAATTACCTTTAGGAAATTGCTGACAGCTGCTTAGCAGGATATAATTACAATTTACCCAAATAAGATTCAGAAAACTAATAAATACTAAAGAAGTAGACTCATCGTTAGCTGACTCCAAAATACAGTGTTCATTTTGGTTTTAAAGAAGTAACACCGTACCCTGTTATTTGTCTTTGAGAAATGTTTCCAATTCTAAATCACCCTCTAAAACAGTATTTCTCAAACTTTTTTGAATGAGAGCACCTTTCAGAAGTGTATAATTCTCAAGGTACCCCAGTGTAAAATATGATTAAAAAATGCCACTGCAAGGGTTAAAGACAATTGTCCTGTTTATTTAGACGCGATAATAATGAACAGAGCATTATGCCAACTGGTAGTAATAATAATAACTTTAACGCTTAAAAATACAGGTTTACAAAGTGCTTCGCAAACTTGCTTAACAGCTCATGTAATATAGCAGCACAAAAACCCAACAAGAAATTTTAAGAACATTTCCCATATTTCTTCTTCCTTATTGCCCTTTATAAAATTAAATGTAATTCGCGATTAAATTATAAAAAATATGTTTTGCATTGCCGTCACACTGACCCGAGTTGGCTATTGATTAACATAATTAACAATGAGTACTTGAAACAGATTTGTATGTTTAGTTTTATATATTTATTTATCTTAAACGAATTTAAAACTTTATTATTTCATACGTAAAAAGAATGTATTTATGTATATAATGTCATATTTTATTAGATATCAAAATATGGTTTTTTTTTTTTTGCAGCACCCGTGACACGGTCAGGGGGAATTCCAGTATGCTGCTGCACCAACTTTGAGGAACACTGCTCCAAAAGGTATAATCTTCACTAATATTATAGTAAAGTAACACTTTTTACCAATTGAATTGGTTGAGTAAAAATTTATTGCAGTATAATAGTTTAACAAAGTTCTTAATTAATGCCTAATTACAGTATTTATTATTGGTATAAAAATCAGTGAAGTTTGATTGATGATATCTCCCCTGGCTGATATCTATGATAACATCATTCGGCAAAGATTGTTCCATAGAACGACTTTTCCGTCCAATTTAAGATGAAAACTATTTTTCGGGTGATCATTTTATCCCAAACATATGTCAATTATGGGCTTTTGTTCAAATTTCTGTGATAGTTTTATACACCCAGGATTATAAGCTGTAGTTTTGAACAAAGGGTAGCAAATTTTTGGCCAAATTATCCATAAAGTCTTCTGTAAAAGATAATGTTAATATTAATATAGATAATATTAAATTGATTATAACTGAATCACTTTGTCAAAAAATGAGCTTTATTTTCAATAATGATTAGTCCAATATCATTTTTTTACATCATATATAATTACAAACAGTCCAAAATTTTATAGACAATGGTGAACTATAGACTTTGTATTCGAACTTCTGTTATGATTTTCAATAATCAAGAATTTTTACTATTTGTACCAGAGATTCTTCAATTAGTTTATGAGACTAAATTTGATCCCGATATTCTTTTTTCAAATAAAATCCACAATTTTTTAATTATATTTGACTGTAACAATGAATTTTTGCTACTTTAAGTAGTGCAACTTGTGGTACCTCTATAGGATGAATCCGAAAAATCTTAATTATTATTCGTCAAAAAAAACAATCCATATTCACTTTTGAGAAAAATCATTCTAACTTGCTTTTGTGTTGACGGGCCACATATATATTGTATATTTATTATTTGAAAGAAAATACATTTATTCAGCTTTCTAGTTTTTATTCCTTCCCAATTTTCTATATTTTATTTAATGTATATTCCATTTTATCCCCTTATTCATTCCCCCCTTCTTTTCAACTCCCTACTACTCACTTACTAAGAATGAAAGCTGATTGGATATTATGCGAAACTACTTTTGCGTGCTGGCTACTAACACATACATACAACCGAGTAGTACATTATAGAAATGTTGATGATGAAGATGATGAAGAGATATATGAGAAGAGCTTTTTATATTGTATATATTGGAAAAAAGGGAAGGGAAATTGAATGAGGGACTCTCTCTATTTCTCTAAATATATTTTCTCTTTATTCTTATCCTAGTTGATTGGAGAGAAAGAAAGAAAGAGAGAGAATAAATAAAAAGGAAGAGAAAGGGATAAGGATATAGAAAAAAAAGAAGAAGAGATTGGAAAATAAAAATAAAGGTTACAAAATATCCATAATGCTCAGTGTACAAAATGTGAGGTCCGTCAACATTAAAGCAAGCAAGAATAATTTTCCTCAGAATTGAGTGTAGATTCTATATTTGTATTCTTCAACTGATCATCTTTTAATTCTGTTCATAAACTATTCTGATGAATCCTTCGTAAGCAGCGCAAATTGCACTTAAAATAGCAAAAGTTCATTCGCACAATGAAAAAATGGAACAAATGATTGATTCTATTTGAAAGGCCATAACGGGCCTTTACTATATAAAGAAATCAAATGAATGCTTTAAGCTGTTATAAATAACATGGATAAATTGTACTTGAGATTTGACTTGTACATGAGTCCATATGTTAAAAACTTGAGTTCAAAAACAATGACTCGAGAGTTGTAGCTTTGATTTAAATGACTTGCGTGGACTTAAGACGATTTTTAACAAAAGTTTTCATTTATATAATAAAAATTATAATATGATCAATTAGTAACAAATATATACACTTATTTCAATTTTTTTACTGGTCGAAAAGTAGGACACTTTCAAGTTCTTAGTATATTCAAGATTGATTTTGTGTTTATACTAGAGGTGGAAACGGATACTTGGGACTTGATAGTCGATTCGGAATTTAACTTTGTATTTTGAAGACTTGCGTTCAAAATTAAAGACTCGATACTTGTTTTGGACTCGAAATCTAAGACTCTATACTTAGCTAGATTTGATACTATTTTTAACAAAAAAAAATACTATTATGTTATTTTAAATTTTTCACTGGATATACAGAAGGGTTTTAAAATATTTCTTATTGAAATCAAGGCAAAATAAGTGGAAAAAAATTACCTAATTTAAGTCATACATTAAGTAAATAAATCAAATATCATTTTTATTAAGATAGATCAAATTTGGATCTCATTAACAGTCGTAAATGTACTAAAATAATAACTAAAATGAGCTGTAAAATAGGAAAATTGTAAATTTAACAATAAGCAGGAACTCTATGGGAAAATCCAAAAATTAGATAATATTTCTCCTTGTACCAAAAGTGAGTGGGCTCCATGGTCCCAGTAAATACACTTTCATTTGGGAAAACTAAAGATTTGCTAAATCAACTGTTAGAAGGGGCTTCAAAATATGGACCCAAGTCCAAGTTTCCAAGTTATCTAGTACTATTTTTCAGAAAAAAATTAAGTTGACATTATTTATCATTGACATTAATTTCAATTATTTAGCATTTATGCAACAAATGTATTTCTGGATTTGTTATTAAATATTTGACAAAATTATTTTATTTATGAGCAATTAAATTTATTTGAAGTTTGACCACAACCCCTGGCTTTATGAGCAATATTGCAGTTCTTTTTTTTTTCCAATCAAGCACAGGGTTTAGAGTAATTACTCAAAATATCCCTCCTTATAACAGGAGATATTATAATAATTATAAACGGGCGAAATTGAGTTTTGATAAGAAAAACGTCTGGCCCACCAAATTAACTGTTAAAAGAGATTTGAAAATACAGTCTTAATTCGAATTTCCTACCTCTGGTATCAACACATAAACAATATTAAGTTCAATGGACCAATGAAACATTATTTATTAGTACAAACTACATTGTATTTGCAATTAGCAAGTATATTGAATGAAATACATACATGAATATAAGCGAGAGTAGATATATAGTATATATATATATAACAGGAAATATTTGCATAAATTAAAAAATTGTTTCTAATTTTGCAGAATGCGTTTATTTTTGGTTGTTTATCATGTTTCAATCTCTGCACACATTTGAATGTTTGTCGTACACAATATATTCCTTGATGAGAGCATCTCTTTGCTGAATGTAATTTGAACTCAACTCACTCTTGCAATAATAATAATAATTATATATGTACAAAAAAGTCAAAGGAAAAAGAAGAACTCAAATATAAAATAAAATATAAAAATTGGGAAAAGGGGGGGGGGGAGATCTCAACATAATTTCTTCTCTCCTTCTTATAGTACAAAATATTATATCCTTTGAGTTTTGAAAAGAGTTTTTTTATTATTAACATTTATAATTCTTTTGAAAAGGAGATAAAATACTATTAAATAAGATTTATTTTTTCTTTATCTATCTTGTGAGAGGGAGTGAGAGAGTGTACAAAGTAGTAGCAGAATTGTCACCTGCCTTAGAGAATATGAAGAAGTAGTAGGTATAAAAATACATATAAGAAAATAAGAATCTAAGATAGAAAATATGTTAAATTTCCCATGGGATATTTATTTTCTCTTCTTCTTCCCTTATTTTTTATGATTACTACTATTACTAAAAAAATAGAGACCAAATTGAAGAAATAAGAAAAATGGAAAAAAGGACACTTACAAAAACCATTTAAATATGTTGTCCATCAACATGAAAGCAAGCTAGAAGATTTTCCAACAGAATTGAATCAAGATTCCTCATTTGTATTTTTCAACTAATTATTTTCCATTTTTGTTCATAAAATCTTCGGATGAATCTTTTGTAGACACCACAAATGGCACTACTTAAAGAAGAAAAAATTATATAAATACAGAGAGTAATAATTTGTGACTTGTTAACACAAAACCTATACAGCTAAAACGAGTTTAATCTAAGTTGAGTTAGGATTCCACATTTGCACTCTTTAGCTAATAATCTAATATTTCTACATAAAGTATTCCGATTAATCCTTTGGAGGCAATGAAATGTCCATTACTTAACGAACCAAAGTTTTCTTTTCACAATCAAAGAAAATAATAATGTGTGGCCTGTTATCACAAAAGGAATCTAGACTGATTTTTACCAAAATTGAGAGTTAGGATTCCATTTGTAACTTCAACTAAAAATATTAAATTTCTATTCATAAAGTATTTTTATTATTCATTTGAAGGTGTCTTTAATAACACATTAAAAAGTTTTAAGCGAAGTAGAGAAAATATTAATATACGTTTGTGGCCCGTATACACTAAGTTAAGCTAGAATGATTTTCCTCAATATGAGTCTTGATTACATTTGTATTCAACGGCGAGTAATTATCTTTAGTTTCTAATAACAAATAGGCCAGATTAATCATTTAGAGGGGCTTAAAATGGCTTTAAAGTAGCAAAAACTCAATTCTCACAATAAAAAAGTTAGGAATTTATAGATTTAATTAAAATGGCCCTATTGGTGGCAAAAAAAGTCTCTTAAGTCAAGTAAATGTGTTGAGTTGTTTTAAACATTACTGGTTATTTCCTTTTATTCCAGAAATTTTGAGTTTAAAGCCCATGATTGATCAAAATTTGCTCATGAAATATTTGATTGTGTGCATTTATGAAGTATTTTCTTGATGTTAAATCATGATTGTTTTTGTGTTGACATATCACATATTTGGACACCAGTGTCTCATAAATTCAATATTGGTTTTTTACGTTTGTTTTTGAACGGATTTCCCCCCTGTATTTTTGGTTTGATAGCTAAGATGTCAAACTATATTTCATATTTTATAATGATTAATCAAAAGTGTGTTTGAAATATTTTGTGAGCTACTAAATATCATCATTCTTCCGCATTTCAAAAAATCAAATTTAAACTTTTATAACTTTTTAATTTTTTTTAGGAACTGATTTGTTAATCTGATATAAATTTAGACATCTATTCTTGCTTTTTTTGGAACACTAGTATCCTTGGGTTTGAAGGGATATTTTTTTGTCAATGTTTCAACTGGTACATTACAGTTTTTTTTTGTGTAATATACTTTTTGTGCTAATGATATTTATGTACATTGAGTTTAATTAAATATAGGTGATGGAAAAAGTCTTTTCAAATTAATGGTGGTCATGCATCAACCTTACAAAAACCCAGACGAAATGTGTGCAAAAGAAGATAAATAACTTTTGTTGTATGTCTTTATTCTGTTGTACTTTTATATTTTATAAATGATAGAAATGCTTCAATAAATATCACCTGAAAATTTTTTCAATAATGTACTTCAAAAAATAGTATAAATATTCGGATGTGTATGTCTAATTAATTCAATTGTATACAATATTTGGTACATAATTATTTTGTCAAGTATAATATGAAATAAAAGTGCTCAAATCTATAAATAATACAGCAAAGTTTGTCTGTGCGTATGTATGAATATATGTTCTTTTAGTGTATCTTAAATATGAGTGGAGGACCCTATGTCAGCAACAAGGTTATGTAGTTAAAGCTTGGCCAAGTAGCCTTCTAGAGAATAAAGTACTCCCTGGTTCATCCGTTACATTATTTTTTTCTTCTCAAGTTTTTACTACTATTCTTTATTCTTGAAGAGAGACATCTATGAATTGAGTAACTACGCGTGAGTGTACTTATGGAAGACAAAGAGTAGCACTGATCATTTCTTGGGGAATTATCTTCTATATCTAAAAAGTATAGTTTGTCTGTTCGTCGACGCCGAATAAATCCTGCAATGCCAATGCTTCAATTATATACAAGATATGAAAAAATGTAAATAGGGGGTCGGCGCATAACGAGGTTTCAAACACCGCAGATTTCTCATTATGTAGTCTTTGGAATTATTCCGACTCCTTGTATAATGCAGTATATTCTCCCCATATCGCGTTTTTGATATCATGATAATAAATTATAAAAAAATATATTTTGAGGTGAATATGAATTTTTGTAGTTGTTGTTGATGAGTTCGTTCCTATTATGCCTTATATATTCATATGGTAGAACTGTATAATTTTGTATAATTGGGGAGAGGGTCCTGTAAGTATTTGATCTGATACTTAGACTTAAAACTTTTGTTTAACATACCAACTTGCAATTAAAAGTTGATGAATATATATTGGTGAAGTTCCAATTATTTAAATTTTGCAGTATTAAAATGACCATATTAAAAATCAAATAAATACCCAATTAAGATTAAATTTTACAATTATTTTACAAGTATCTTGTCTGGGCATACATTATTTTAAATAATTTATAATGAATAATTTTTTTATTGTCCTAACCAATACAAATAAGAAATAGTATAAAATGGAATTTGAAACATAATTTCTCCCATTTTTCGGATTTTAGTATTTAAAATATCCCATCCAACGGGGATTTCATTTAATGCAGATTTTTGTCATTCCCGAAAGCCGCAATAATAATGTAATTAAACTTCGATTTTTAAGGATAAAAAATCTCTCTTAACGTCGAAAGGTACACCAATGTTCTATTATTTTCTCGCCAAACGAGAATATTTTTTTAAATTTTAAATAATGAACTTAGAGACCTTTATAACATGAACATTAAAAAAAAATACTTTCAGATACCTTATGGGTTTGAAAGGGTTTTCAAGAAAATTTATAAATGGTGAACAAAAATACCCTTTGATTGAATATTAACTCCAACAAACATATTTTAAAGATACATCCTTAGAATAAAGCCTATTTTTTAAATTCCCTCCAACGTTTTGTAAAATTTTATCAGTATTTGATAAGAAAAAGTATAATTATTTTTGATCAATGGCATTTCTTTATTTAAAAAATACTAATGTCATGTCACAACGTTGATTTATATGTAGAATCAAGTAATCAAAATTATGAATAAATTAACTTAAATTGAAAAATAAAATTAATGTTATAATTTATGTTGTTAGAAAACAATATTTTTGATTCAAATATTACTAAGGTCATTTATGATATTTTATTACAGGATAGATAATACTTATAACAATTTTAACTTGAATGGCCACTCGGTATAGCGGAAACTTCTATCTAAAATCTTTTAACTCAAGATAAACTTTCATTTTGCTGTATGCTATTATTCAAAAGTTTGTAATGTTGAATATATTTTGGCCTTTTTTATCACCTTAACCTTATCTTGTTTAAGAAGTGCCTTTATCATACCTACAAAATTAGACTAATTTGATTTATGTATCTCAATTTGTTCTATAGTTATGGTCTAATACATGTTTTTAACGTTGACCTTAGTCTTTAACCTCCCAAAATTTAAATGCCTCTTACGGTTAATATATATAATCGTCTAACAAAGTTTTATCCAAATCAGGCAGTATCTTTTTCCCTAATCCTCTTTATAAACAGACAATCTAATAAACATACGAAAAACATAGTCTTTTTGGGTAATGATGTTGAATCATGATATGAATATCAACCAATCCTTATTGGGTCCAATCGTTTGCAAAATAAAATTCATTTCATTATGATTTATTTTCCAATCCCTCTTCAATTCAAAATTTACTGAAAAAAAAACTATGACGTAATTGTAAGATATATAAGGGACCAGTGTTTTTCCATAACTGAACTTAAAAAATTAACGCAAAATAAGGATGTTTTTAAATTTTTATACGTTCACTATATTTCAGATGTTTGATAAAGGATTGCTAGGTATTGGAAAACCATATTGTATTATAATAAATTATGTTTATCATGTCACGAGAAAAACTAATATGTATGTTCAATATTTCTGTTTTATTCAGGATCCCCCACAAGAATTTGAGGGAGGGATAGATACAAAAGTTCAGTTTATTTTATTTCTTTTCTAAAAACAAATCCATTGAGTTGGACAATAAGACCCAGAACATTTACAGTCAGACAAGACTAATAATTTGTATGATAAAAAGAATAGTATTTTTAACGAAATAGAGTCTGGATTATATTTTAATTATTTTAATAATGTCTATCGTCAATTCCTATCAATAATTTAGTCTTACTTATTCTTTAAACATGTTGCAAATTGACCTTAAAATAGGCCAAATTTCATTGTCACAATTAAATCTAATTACAAATGGATATGTTTTATTTGAAAGACCATAAAAAGATCCCAATAAAGTTTCATAAACCAAATGAAGGTTCTAAACTAAATTTAACATTTGTCGGTATTGTAAATCATACTGGAAATTGAAATACAATGGCTATTAAGGACCCAAATATGCCTATAAAATATTGGGTTGCAATATGTATGCAGTGTGTGAGATTATATCGTGGAATTTGCTTTAAATCAATCTCGATTACTTAATGGTGAATATTTCAAAATACTAGGTTGTGTTATTAAAAGTAAGGAATATTCCGCTTCATACACAATAAGAAAATAAAGTTTCAAAAATCAACAGTTGTGAGCATGGAACGTGAAAAGGCAAAGGGTGTTTGATTTGCTCCATGCCCAAGTGAGTGTCGAGGAGATCTCAAAGGTAGTAGGTCTATCCCAAAGTTTTGTTTACAAGATTAAAAGTATGGTGGCTTTTAGAGCCTTGAGAGGTCTTGTGTTAGCCGTAGACGCCAGAAAATACGGATCCTGGAGGGCGTGAACGTTGTGATCCCCAGAAGTCTGACAAGTCGATGAGGCAGCATGCCAAGGCTTCCACGGTCACTGATTGTACTGTGAAGAGGTATATGAAGGATTTGGGGAATCACTTTTTTGTACGACGACATCGGCAACTGCTTTCAACAGCAACCAAGGCCAACAAGTTAAAGAGAGGCTATAAATTGTTGAATTGGTTAAACCATAAATCTCCGTTTGGTCACATTTCTCCCCAAACTACCCCCTCGAATATGCCATTTGATGTGTAGACGAGAACAGAGCTTGTGTTACCTCTCACCAAAATTTGGATGACATCAAGGCTTCTATCGAGCAGTGGGCAGTCATGTCCGAGGTCTTCATCAATAAGTGTTACAGCTCCTTTAGGTCCTGGTTGAATGCCATGGTAACAGCCTAAGGAAATCATTATCAAAAATAGAAAGACATATCAAGCAAAAAGTCTGTTATAAAGCATTCATTTTTTTTCATTCTTGCAAAAGTTAACTCTATTGGTTTTAATAAAAAAGTCAACAATTTTTTCATTGCACCTTGGATATGATGTAAAAAAATATATTGGACTATTCTTCTTTTATTAATTTTTGTTCAAGATTGTTGTTGTGTTGACTATAAAACAAATGCAATATATTCAGTAATCATGAATTTTGTTGTTTATCAGATAAATATCACTTATGATCATGTGAGTCAGAGCATGATCATTTCTTTCTTATACCTATGTATCTATATTGTGGATAAATAATAATGGCATTAATTAATATACATGATACTCATCATGAGGTTGAGAATAGTTTACATAATGATATACATACCATTATCTATGTTTTATATATACATATATGTAGTATAGAACCATTTCAGTACAACAAATGTAATATAATCTCCATAAAAATATAAGTGTAATTAAAACTCATTTTAATTATTCTCAATTGAAGAAAATAAGAAGAAAGAAACGGAAAATGGTTACTACAAATATAGTATATATTAGACTGTCCTATTTTCAGGTTGATATTTCTTCCCCTATACAAATACCTTTTCTGCTAGGAACAATGTAAAAAACTCACTTTGTCAAATTTTGTCAATTTATTTTTGTATTGTGTCGACTTGAGTCGAGTCGTTAAGGGTTGAGTAAAGTCGATAAATTAGAAAAATATAAAAGAAGATAAAAACTTAGGTAGCTTTGCATGCCCATTAATTACTTTTGCTGTTTTTTTATGTTGCATTCGGAGTATAAATGAGCAGATATTTCTTTCAATCGTGCAATTTGTTACAAAACCTTGGTATATGTCTAGTATGTCGTAACCGGTAATTACATTCCTAGCAAATTAATCATTTGTCTTTTCAGTCCGATTAATTTAATTCCCAGTAAATCAATTCCCATTAAATCAATTCCCTACAAAATTTATTCTCAGTCATTTAATTTCAGCGTCACTTGTTCCCATACGGTCACTCCGAAAATTTCGAGACCACTTATAAACTGTTCGAATCGAAGTTGCAGAGTCCCTGTAATGTTTATCAATCTTCTCATTAGTCTCTGTAGGCATTTTATAAATTAATCAACACAGTAATTTTTTTTTGTCCATTTTTTGAAAATCACTCCACTTCTTTGATTCAATCGAATCCCAAACTGAAAGAAATAGAACTGATCTGGATGAAAGTTGGTGTGTTTTCTTTCAAGAGATACTACTAACTTAACATAAACACAATACGGACAAGTAATGCCATCTTTAGGACTTTGTAGTGGAGATGACTAGTGAGGGACAGCAGATGGTATTGGCTTAAAATTTAATATTGATGATTTTAAAAGGACGTCATCATAAATCTTTTATGGTGAGTAGGAATGGAATCTGTGGATATTACTGGTACCTTGGGAAATAAAAGTAAATCGCGTCATTGTTCTGCTGCCGTCCATAACTACCCCTCTCTTTCCCATCCATCAAGAATCATTGCAGCTTTTTCTTTATCTGTCCTTTCCTCATAATGCAAATCTACGTACCAAATAAGCAAATTTCTCGGGCTCCTCCCTGTACAGTGCTACACACAAACAAATAATTAGTTTAGCAACATAAACCTTATCATGTCACGAAATATGTCTTTTCTAAGCGGGTATTAAATGTTCAGGGATAAATTTTGCAGAGAATGATTTTACTAGGAATACCTATCCCACTAGTATTATCCCCATCAGATATCAGAAGAATCATATTATAAATTATGACTGATTAGAAATAGAGTAGTGCCACAAAACAAAAGAACGAAAAAAATGTAAGTTATGTTGTAAAAACCATCCGACTCAATAAAAATATGTAGTTGAATCCAATTTTTATTATTTGAAAATTGAACCGAACATATTCGATAATTGCTCACGTCGACAAAACACTATTTTAATTTACAAAAAAAATTTTTTTTTTTTGGATCGAAGTTTTTTATTTTGATACCATCCTAAATACTGTAAGCTTAAAAAACTGTACTTGTTAGTATTTGATTATCAGTAGTAAAAATTGTTTTACAGTGTACTGTTAATTTATTTAATTTTCTCATTAATAAAAGAAGATTTAGTAGTTATTTTTTGACATTCTGGTTCACCCATTCTATGTGTATAAACAAACAATAATAAACATTTCGTCATCTTGTCATCATGAGTGAGCAAAAAGGCAAACGGCAGTGCATCTCAATTCTCTTAAATGCTGAAGTTGAGGTGGGGAGATTATGGACTTTGTGAAGTGCTCCAGGAACCTGGTTTTTAAGTTGGCAGACAATGAAGAATGATGGAGAAGACCTCTACAGGAAAGAAAGAAGTGGAGGGTAATATTTAAAGAGGGATCCGGTGTGGCCTGTCTTGCTTTCTCTGTTTCATCAAACATAATAAATAAAATTGAACCCTTGTAGATGAAGTGATATTTGTTGAAGAAAAAGGAGGAACATCCTCTTTTTAAAACAGAAAAGGGGTTAACCCCAAAAACGGGACAGTCTAATTCATATTTATATATTGAGGGAAGCAAGAACCATTTGGATCTACTTATATATTATATACGCATGTACAAGTTATCTGCCCATTCATTAACTTCAATTGTGTTTAATTTCTAACACGGAATATGTAAATTATGTAAAATTGTTTCAATATTTAATGAACCACTTGTTAAGGAAAATAATAATAATAAAAAAGTTGAAAAAGTTTTTTTCGTTTTATAACAAAAAATTTCCTTCTCTCTCTTTCCCTCTTCAGACTGTACACAAATGGAACATGACCCACATCAATTCATTTTCTATATCCATTGGAGAGCAGGGAAGAAAAAACACAGCTAGTAGGGTGAAGAGAAGAAATGTCCGAAATTGGGCGGGCATTTGGGCAAATAAGCAGTATGACTAAGGAGGAACCAATGAGAGACGTGATGGATATTTTTATTATTGTTGTTGGTATTATTGGTAGCGTCTTCCTCTCCTTTTTCTTTCTTTTCCTTCCTTTTTTTTGTTATCGATCGAAAACCATTCATAGAGAATAATAAATAAATGTACAATATCCATACAATGCCCCCCTCACAACCATATGCTCCTGTTCCCCTCTCCTACATATTCTGAGACAGTCTGAAGAGCAAAGAAATAATTTATATTATCACAACAGGGGACGACTCCTCCATAATGTTCATAACAAAATGGACGACAATATACATATTTATAACATTGTCAAAAATGATCCTACCATCACACAACCTTTCCTCTAACAAAAAAGACAAAGAATAAAAGTACAGTAATATTTTGGGATGCTATTGTGCCAATATTCGAGGTGACTATCCAGGACAAAAATTTGGTTTGACATACGAGTTTTTAGATGATCAAGAGTTGTCAACGAAATGTGAAAGTCAATTCAAGCTAAGAAAAGTGAGGAACAGTAGCCTAATTGTTAACAAAATACAAAGTAAAATCAAATATTAGACAAAGTTTACTTAAGTCAATTTTAAAGTTGGAAAAGATTAATTTTTTTCAGTTATTTCTTATGGGATAAATTGATTTGAATTAATATTTTTTTTTTTTTGACATGGTTCAGAAACGAATTTAACTATTATGTCAAGGTTAGTCCTTCTCAGTTATTTTTGGAGTCTTCTTCAATTCATAGGGGGAAAAAATATTGTTCACAACTTAACAATAGTTATTGTGAGTTTAACCAATCAACATTTATGTTACTACAAAGACACTTCCCAATCCTTGTAGTATCTCTCAAATATTGTTTTTGTAAAAGGAAAGAAAAAAAACCGGACGAAATTAAATGGTATTAGCTCATTTTCCCCAACATTTGACATATTTTTTATATGATAAT